>NC_142651.1:59580000-60830000 GCF_055504915.1 Nelumbo nucifera | reverse complement strand
ATAGCACACTTGGTTCTAGAGGGAATCGCTACAACCATTTACTGAGAAGAGTTGTGTTTCTTTCTTTCAAGTGGCCTAATCCCAACACACCACCCTCCTTTGGTTTGCTAACCCGAGACCACTTTACAAGGTGAGAGCCCCTTTCTCCACCTCCTTCCCAAATAAAGTTTCTTTGAAGATTTTCTAACTGAATGGTTGTCTTGTTAGGCAAGCGGAAAATATAAAGGTAGTAGGTGGGAAGGTTTGCCAAAGATGCTCTAATGAGTGAGTCTCCCCCCTTTGGACAGGTAGTTCCTTTTCCATGTGGCTAACTTCTCACATTTTTCTAGTATTGGTTCCCAAAAACTTTTATTTCTTGGATTCCCTCCAAGAGGCATCCCCAAATAGGAGAAAGCCAAATAGGAGAAAGGGAGATTCTTTGCTTTACATCCCAAGATCTCTGTGAAAGTATTCAAAGAGTGTGCACCAGCTAGATTTAGGCCAACAATACTAGTCTTAGAGAAGTTCAGATTTGACACAATTTCTTCATCAACCTCTAGGAAAAGGATAGTGTCGTTGGAAAACTAGAGATGAAAAATCTAAGTGGCTTCCCGTCCGACTTCAAAACCTCTTAATAGTCCTAGAGAAATAGCCTTATTCACCAGTTGCCTAAAAATTTGTGACTAGACTAAAAAGCAATGGGGAGAGGGGGCAGCCTTGTCTTAGACCTCAGTTGGCGTTAAAATATCCTTTTGGTTGCCCATTAATTAGTACTGAGAACCAGGTGAAGCTTATATATCCCTCAACCCACTGAATCCACTTTTTTTCCAAACCCCATTAGTCTCATGGTTTCCATGAGACACTCCCAGTTTACTTTGTCGTATGCTTTTTCCAAATTGAGTTTCACAATCATACCTAGTTTGCCATTCAACTTCCACTTCTTCAACACATTCGTTTGCTATTAGGATGTTGTCAACAATTTGTTGACTTTGATATGCAAATTGATTCAGGGAGATGATTTCAAATAAAACTTTCTTTAATCTTTTAGCTAAAACCTTTGCTAAAATTTTGTACACACTCCCAATCAAGGTGATGGGTCTAAAATCTTTTGCTTCTAAAGTACCCTTTCTCTTGGGAATCAAGCATATGAAATTAGAGTTATTTCCTTTGTTGACAATGGCTGAATGATAGAAATCATTAAACATTTTATCAAATCTGAACTAATAATGCTCCAACAAATCTAATAAAAGAAAATTGGGAAACCATCAGGGCTAGGGGCTCTATCTCCATTCATGCTAAAAACTGCATCATTCACTTCTTGTTCTTGAAACTCTCTTTCTAACCACAAATTGTTCTCCTCCGACAATTTGAGCCCTTTCCAAAGGCTTAAAGAGAGTATTTTGTTTTCTTTCTTTAAGTAAAGGTCTTTGAAGAAGTATAAGAAAGTTTCAGAGATTTCCTCAGGGTCTTCCACTTCTCGTTGCCCGACTTTTAATTTTGTTATAAGATTTCTTTTCCACCTACCAAATGCATATATGTGAAATAACCTGGAGTTATTGTCCCCCTCCTTTAACCATATGACCTAGATCTTTGTCTCCAGTAAACTTCTTCCCTCCTTACCACCTTTTCCCATTCTTTTCTTAGCCCAAATCTTCTCCTTTTTTCATTCTCATCTAGATGACCAATCTGCTCCTTTTGGTCTAAATTATCCAACTCAGATAGGAGTGTTGATTTCTCTTCGTTGAAGGCTTTAAATTCCTCTTTGGCCCATCCTTTTAATTTCCTTTTTAAAAATTTTATTTTTTCCAAGAATTTGTAACCTGGCCAACCTTCTGTCTTACATTTCTCCCACCACGAGGCAACCTTTTTGTAGAAGTCTTTGTGTTCTGTCCAAAAATTTTCTAGCCTAAAAGGGGTTTTCCCTCTAACCACCAAATTTGTACTTAGGGTGATAGGCCAGTGATTAGAAGTACAACGGGAGCAGATCTCCTAAAAGGTCAGGGGGTATTAGGCTTCCCAATCTAAAGTAATTAAAAATCTGTCAAGCCTACAACTTAAGGCATTCTCCTGCATGTTCAACCGGGTAAATTACCATTCCTTAGGGGGAGATCGTGTAGCCTATGTCTGGAAATGAAGTTGGAGAACTCCCTCATGCTTCTATTTACTCTCTTCCCATTGGAGTGTTCCTGACTGAATCTCGTGACATTGAAGTCTCCTCCCATGCACCAGGGAAACTCATATGTTCATGCAAGTAATTCAGCTCTTCCCAAAATCTACTCCTATTTGATGGAGCATTAGGGTCATAAACTGCTATTAGAATCCAGGTGAACTCGTCTGCCTTGTTTGTGAAAAGTATTGAAAGGGAGAATTCGCCTTTATCAACTTCCACTCCTGAAACCACGTCTTCTCTCCACATGACAAGGATCCCTCCTGAAGTGCCTATGGCTGGGAGGGCAGTCCATCTTTTGTCTCTTAAACCCCAGATTTCTCTGATTAACTTCCTGTCCACCTCTTCTCTTTTGGTTTCTTGTAATAGAATAATGTCGGGATTCTCTCTTCGAAAGGTATCTTTTACTAAGCTTCTCTTAATTTCACCACCCAGCCCCCTTACATTCCAACTCAGGATCTTCATCTTAAACTCTGTTGGTCTTACCCTTACCTGATCTTCTACTCCCTTTTCCTGTACAATCCATATTTTGATCAGCTATACCCCATTGTAACCTCTTTAATTCCTTACTCGGTCCCTTTCTCAATTTTTTCTTTGTTCCTGATATCTCTCGGTCAACTCCCTTACCTCTTATGTTATTCCATTCTTTACCAGAGGCCTTGCTAGAGTCACAATGCTAGAGACCTAGTTTTTTTGCCATCTCTGTGACTTCACCATTATTCTGTTCCCTCCTAGTCGACTAACCAATTCCTTGGACACTAAAGTTGAACCCGAAACCTCCACAAAATCACCTTTGTTTGGGAAAGCCATTGGTTGGGATAGTTGGTTACCTGAACCTGGAACACAAGGACAGTAGGGGTGGCAATGAGAAGATGAATCACGATAATGATAAAACCAAGAAGAAAGTTCTAGATTTGAAAAGGGAGTAGAGTTAGAGAGATTTGCAAATTAGTTGTATGGTAAGTTTCTTCCTCATCCAACCTCAAAGCTTTTGTTGGCAGAAAGATTCCCATAATCTGGATCTACCAAATGGACATCTTCCAACATTTCTACATTTCCCCACGCTTCTCTTTCTGCAAAGAGGACTTTGGATCTGTCGAGAGGTATCTCCTGAGTATCCATCTCTGATTCTGTCCTGTAAGTGCTTAAGTCTTCATCCGACTCAGATTTGTCTTCTCCGGAAGAACTTGGGATCGAGCTCTGTGACAGTGTTGGGGGTCGATGGACTCCCTTTCTACGAGTATTTAGACTTGGGGGAGTTGCAGGATGTTTTGTTCGCTGAAAGTTGGTGTCGATGGAGGGCTAAGCTTGGAATGGCCTTCTCCCCGGTCCAAAGGTGAGTGACAGCCCGATGGTTTGACGGGTTGCTTAACCGAGTCGAATTTGGGTAACCAGTAAGATTTCGTAGCACCTGGGTCCGAAAAAATAGGCTCTGAAACGGGCTTTGGGACATGAGCCAAGGTTTTGCTTCTTACTTGCTTTGCACGCTTCTTCAAAGACCACCACCTTTTTGTCGTCCTTAGCACGAAAGCTTCCAATGCGTCCACAGGCTCAACTAAGGCTACAAGAGTACCCCAAGTTCGCGGGTCATTGCTCCGAGTTGACTCGGTGGAAGGGGAAGATTACTTAGTTTTCTTTCTACTTCGATCATGGCGAAGAAGCAAACATTTCTATCAAGGATTGGTATCGATCGGGGGATGGAGTGAACTCCTCGGCTTTTCACCTTCAAACGAGCAAAGCTCAGCTCCAACCAGTCTTTGGTTTTGGGGTCAATCTCTTCCAGCCCTCCACATAAGCTTCCTATCAAAGAAAACACCTCTTCCGACCATAGATGGAACGAGAGGCTGTGAACTAAGACCCAACCATCAAAACTTAACCCAGAAGGGACTGCGTTAACAGTCAGCCACCACTGATCAATCTTCACCCACCTGCCATAGACGAGAATCTTCTCCAACATTACCCAAATAGAGACTAGATCTTCAGACGAGGCAAAACCCACAGCTTTGTTTCGGGAGAAGGGGTGGAGACATATGAGTTCTGGGGAATGAAGGTTAGCTGAAATTCCTAGCTCGACTTCGTTCCAAGTTAGGTCATCAGTTTTGGAGCACACAAAAGCATCTTTCCATTTGCCGAAGGGTCTCAGTTGATTGGCTATGGAGATGTGGGATGAACCATCATCCTTGACGACTCTGCTCATTGCCGATAAGGATGGAAAGTCCCCTTGTAAGGGAACTTCAAAGGTTGGCAATCCAGGACTTGGGAGGAGTAAGTTTAACACTTTAGCGAAAGATTTCCAACCCAATTTCCTTGCTTCTTCGGGGATGCAAATGACTAAGTTTTTGAGCAAGCTCCCATCAACTTAAGCAGATGAACCTACCCCATCTGTTTTTGTTTACTTGAAGAAGAAGCACCTTCCCTCTGCGGGCGTGCTTTCATTCCTTTACCAAATTCTTTTGATCTTTGATCGCCTCTCAATGAAAATCTCCCAACCATTACGCCTCTTCTACTGCAGTGAGATTTTCGACCAAGCACCTCTACCTTTCTCAGTAAACGCTAGAACGCCATCGTGTTTATGAAGTGATGATTCAAACTCAAAAGTTTTTGATCCTATTGCTACTAAACGACGCATGTTTCTGAGATTTGTTGCCGGTGTTAACAGTCGCCGGAGTTAACAATCGCCAGTTTTAACAGTCGACGGAGTTAACAATCGCCAATTTTAATAGTCGTCGGTGTTGATGCATCGCTGATGTTACATAACATGTCGCCGGAGTTAATGGATGGAGTTGCTCAAAATGGGTGTCACACATGCATTGGACCACTAGAAATATTTATTCATCAGAAAACAATTGTTATTAACATTTCTATAGAAGCCTATTTGAATCACCAGGATGCACAATATCCAGACCCCAAATCTCATCTGATTGAAGCCCCCATTTGCATTTACAAGAATGTAACCGTTTGTCTTTTCATCCAACTCTGATTCAAGCTCCTTAATTGCTGCATTCTACTCCAGAACTGGTTGATCAATCCAGTTCTCGAGTTCACTGATCTCTTTTCACGATATCATATGCAGGATTTTACGACTCCAGTCCCAGCAAATCATGTTGAATAATACAAAGAGCATCAAAAGATACAACTAGATAGAGTGAGAAAATTGTCACTCATCAAAATTCAAAAAAGATGAAAATAAAACAATCTATCTCAAAGATTTGCACCAAGCTTCAAAAACTCCACCAACAATAATTAGAATGAAGTAAATCAGGAAGTGGTAGGGTCAAGTTCAGCTTGAGGCTGGTAAACATTAGTTAACACTGTATTGCTCTAAACCCAATTCATAACCATCCCCATAGACAAAAGACATTAATCAAGAAAAATAAGGGATGGCCATGACCTTGAGAAACAAGCTGGACGTGTAAATACAGTTTCTCTATTCCACATAGATGCAAGTACAGTCAGAAAGCATCACTAACTGCTACAACATGCCTTCAAAGATGAAGGGGGTAGAGAAGCTCGTCGAACAGCTTTTCTGGGTTCTTTTAGCTTCTGAATCTCTTGAAGCTGGTTAGTTATATCCTCCAAAAGTTTCAGCTGCAGTTTTTCTTTTTCCCGGTGCTCCATAGAAGAAGCTAACCTCTCTCTTCCCTCTTGGACAACCCTTAACCTTTCTCTGAGCCACCCAACTTCAGTGTCAAGTTTCAATCTTTCATTATCAACTGCTGACATGGAATTTCTCCGTAAGCATGAAGGCAAAGCTCTGCCATGTGAGTTACTTCTACGTGTCATCCTACTGGTTGTCATCTCTGAACTTCTCTGGTGAATGTCTGGTTCAGTCTCAACCTTGCTTGTGCTTGCACAATCACTTACAGAATCAAACCCCCTGTCACCAGAAGTGTCAAGTGGAGGAGGACAATTCCTTGATCTCTTTGATGCTTTATTCATCAAAAGTAATTCACTTTCATCTCTAAGTCCCTCCTTGTACAACTTAGAACTATTTTCAACAATATGAACATCATGAGGACTTGCTTCTTTGTCATGCATAAATACATCTAAATTTCTCTGTCCTAGATCTGCATTTTTCCCATGCTTTTCCAGATTCTCACCATCAAATGAGAAGGTAAATTCATTTCCACTATCATTTTGATCATCCTGCATTGCCATTACTTGGCATTGTATAGCATTATTCTTTTCTCTCGGTTTCTCATCTATCAGACTTTTGTCAAGCAAAGTATGAGCTTGAAGGCTGTTTGATGTATATAATCTGGCATCTGTCTGCCTTTCCTCATGAAGAGCACATGGATTCTTGTACATGGAAATCATTCCCTTCTCCTGAAAGTCTTGCCTACACTCATCCATGGAACCTGGAGCATGCAGATAATGTTTGCCAATACCAATTTTCCTTTGAATATTGCCTCGTTTCAGAAAATTGGCATCCTCATCCCAGTCAGCAGACGGTGGATCTTTCACAAAAGCACTGTTACCACTTTCTTCTTCCACTGTTAAAGCATGGTTATCTGATGATCTTTCTGTGCTCTTCATGATTTCCCTCTTGCCAATGGATTCATTAATCCGCTGCAGCAACAATACTGGGTCTTCACTCAAATCGAACAGAAAATTAGGCCTTTGTCCTGATATTTCAGTCAACTCATGTTCATCACCTTTCAACTTCTCATTTCCAAAATGCAAAATTTGTCTGTAAAATTCAACTTCTCTCTCCAAAAAGTGCTTCTCCCTCTCTCTTCTAATAAGAATCTCTTTGAGGATGTCCATTTCCTCTGCATCATAAGCAGATTTTTCTTCAATCATCCTCTGATACTGTCTAGCTTCCATTTCTATCGACGCCTTCTCCTTTTGCAGGCGTAATATCATGGCCATGGCTTCATCAGCAGCAGTTGCAGCAGCACTTCTTTCCTTCTCCAGTTCAATGTACAAAGCAGCCTGAGCAGCTTGCTCTTCTTGAAGTGCCTGTTCCAAGACTCTAATTGCATCGGAGTCCTTTCCATCAAAATCCAGCTCATCAGGTGAATGGAATACTGATTCTCCAACAGAAAATGCGTCCTTCTCCATGGTCTTACTTTCACCAAACAAAACATTCATTTTGAAGTTATGCTGGTCTCCTTCACCCACACTGATCCCACCGGGAGCCCCACTAGCATCTGATACAAATAAACGTTATGGTTCCTTATACTGCAACAACCATTATTGCAAAACTGTGTGATAAACCAAATCAAAATCACTGAAATTCATGTTCAGTACTACACTCAAAGAATTGAAGAAAATAGAATCCTAGTTTATAAAATGCAGCAGAAGTAGCAAAAGGAACTGAAAATAAAGGATTGTGTGTAAAGATGTAATGCGGAGTTAAAGGAATTAAAATAAAGGATTTGATACGATGTAAAGCTTTAGAAACAATCCACACTCACCTTGAAGGTCATCTGCTCCAGAATTGACAGGCATTGAGCTTTCTTCAGAGATTTCATGCCCCATTTCACTGGCACTGTAAAAGCTTAGAGGATCAGAAGACACAGACGAAAACGAGCTGCACGAAGCTTCTCCCTTCATTTCCAGTAACCCATCACAGCAGTCCCTATCTCTCAAAAATTTAAAATTCGAGTGGCAACCTTCATCTTCCATCCACATTGTATCGAAAGGGAACTTACTCTTCACGGACATTTGAACAGAAGCCATCTTCCGAGTTGGACAGTCAACCAGCAGTCTCTGCAAGCATTTCCCTCCATTCGGAACACCGAAAAACCCGTTACAGGGACATGGCAAATGCAATCGAAAAACACCCAGGAACTTCGAAGCAAAGAAGGCAATAGCCGATCCACAAAGCAGGAGATAAGTCAGAGCAAGATCAAGGAAAGCCCCGACGAGCCCACAGAAAGTCCATGCACGGATCGAGTAGCAAGCCATCCCGTCTGGATTCCACTAGGTTGATCAAACCTACAATTTTTCTTTTTCTTTTTTTTATCCCTAAAACCAAAAGAGATTGAAAACTAAAATCTTCTTGTCCGTGACAAGGAAATCATATTGAAGAGGGAAATGAAACACACCCACCTGGAAAGTGAGACCTTAAAGTGTTTGATGAAAGAGCGCAAAGAAAAGACAATCACACAATATCACTCAAAGCCAACAAGACGAGCCCTTCTTCTTCTTCTTCAGCCCAAAGAGAGAGGAATATCAAATCTCTAATCTGGGGAGTGATAACTGGTGCGTGTTCTTTCTTCTTACCTTCATTTTGTTTGTTACCAAATCAGGCAGGACGATCAGATGGGTTACTGGTTTTATTAGTTACCAATTTGCATTAAATTTGAGAGGAACTCGAGAAGATATACAGCTGGGGATTTTCTCGAAGCCGGTTAATCCCTGTCTTATAGCCGATCACTGCTCTCTTTGTTGCTGGTTTTTGAAAATTTAAAAAAAAAATAAAAAAAAAAAGACAAAAAACACCGGCAAATCTCGAACCCGAGAACGCGACACTTTTTGAACGTTGTGGGCTCAGAGCATAATATGGGAACATTCAAAAGAAATTAAGAAAAAATAAAGCGTACGGAACTAGTGAGCGGCGTTTTAGACAATCCACAAATCGCACCTCACAGCCCCATTCCACCGTGGACATGTCCGATGAATAATAACACAACGTACGAGTTACGGGAAGGGAGATGATCTCGATTGAGGTAGAGAACATATGCTGTGTTTGGTGCCGTGGCGTTTATTGAAAAACTCCGCCACATCAGCATCACGTAGGTAATGCAAAGCAAAATGAAATAATTGTTTAATTTCACGTTTCATCGGATAAATGATAAAAAATTGAAACATTTTGATTTTTATGCATGGGGCATATGGGGACATGTTAAATACTTGTTTCCCCCAATATCCTAGTGTTTTGAAACCAAATGCTAAAGTAATACACTTTAATGGGTATTAATCTGAGGTAGATAATAAAAAAACGTTTAAAGCAAAGTTCAATCAAACAACAAAAATAGGAAATTTTTAAAATAAAAAAAAAGTGAAAAAATGAAAAAATATAAATAAACGTTTAAAGTGAAAAAGTATAAATAAACGGCTAACCCATAAACACCCACGCAAGCAAACACATACATAAAAATATGGGCAAATTTTTTAAAGTACCCTTATGGTTTAGCTAATTGATTAATTCTACCCTTATTGTTATATATTGTCTTAAAGTACCTTTAAGTTCTTTAACAATTGACATCGTGATTAATTACTAATAGAAAAAAAATGAAATGTTAAATTTGCCCTTAACTATTCTTCAAAATTTCAAAATAAAATCCAATTGATAAAATATTTAATGAAGATGAGGAAGCAAATTGATGCTCTGTCTTCACCTCCGAATCCTTCTCTGTCTCCAATGCTTTATGCGGTGATGTCTTATCCCGTTGGTGATCTCACCTTATTCTCTCTCTATTGGATTGTTTATAGGGAGAATGACCTATCAGCCCAGATCAGAATTTTATAGCCCTAAAGTACGGGGGGAATGCATCCTGACCGTGAATTGATGCCAAATTCATGGGCAGGATGTGGTTTATAGGGGGGAGAGGGTTAGTAGTGGGGGGGCTAGAATTCAGAATTCTGCATCATGTATCCGTACTTGTCTGTTGTTTATATGAGTTTCATCCCTGTCATCTCTGATTCCGAACCACTAAGTTCGATGAGAACAGTGAAATGCTTCAGTCTCAATAATGTTTACCAATCAAGTCTAAAATGTCAAGAGCAACAACCCATGCCAATCCTCGAGGCAGAGGTGTATCCATACTTTGAATCACATGGATATATGATTTTTTTTTTTTTTCAAAATTTGGTTTTCGAGGAATTTAATACCTATATTTTTCATTAGAAAATAGTGGGGTCCCGAAACACCTGTAAACAAGCATATCGAAACTCAAAAGATACGATACAATACGCCTTTTAAACCTTGCTTCTGGTGACCAAAATGGGAGAGGAAGCCAAAGCCTTCCTTCCTCTCTCTGTTACTCTTTGTTGCTTCCTCTGTTATTGTCCCTTCTAACTCCGGTCTGGTCTATTTTTTTTCTTCCTAGATTTACTTTTTTAAGTTAAATAAAAGAATAAAGGGCAAATTGACCCAATCGATACATGAGAGACAGGGTTCCTATCTTCTTATTTGTCTCAACGATTTTCACCTCGGCTTGAGCGTCAAGTGAACACCGCATATTATCATTTCAGTCCTAATTCACTCAATCTTTGACTAGAGCTTATTATTTCAGTCCTTCACATCCTTATACCATTTCAAATTAAAACCAAAGAGCGTGACAAGGAGAAATCTCTTGTCAACAACATTAAAGCGCCCGATAAAAGAAGTATGCTAAAAAATAAGAGAAAAAGGTCCACCACCTGGGTTGTAGGTGTAGAGTTGTCCAACCATTATTTGATCACACATTTCCATTCCCTATCTTCCCATTCCGGAAATCATCCACCACCTAGGTTGGAAGTGCACTGATGACAATTGTAGAAGTATTTCTACCCAATAGTTGCAGAAAGAGAGAGAGAGGAGGGGAGCGAGGGGGATCATGAGCAATTTCACATTAGAGAGATAGAGAGAAGGAAGACTTCTTCATAAAAATCATTGCAAAAGATGACAAAAAGATATTTTAGGAATTTTTGAAGAATATATGATTCGCGTGATGTCATATGTGACGAAGCGTGACAAAAAATTAACGGTAAATGAGATTTTAGACAATTATCAGAAAACTTAAAAATACTTTAAGACAATATATAAACAGTAAGGATAGAGTTTAGTTAATTAGCTAAACCATTAGCTAAACTCAAATTTGAGATTCATTTGAGCTAGATTTGACCATAATCACGAAAAATAGTTCTTAGAAATGAAAGAAATGCATGATATTAACAATCATGGTGATGGACAAAAACGCAAACAATTTCATCAAGAGGAGATAGATGGGCCAAGTTTGTTCAAAGAGATGATGCCTGTAACTAATAGCAAAAACAAAACAAGCAATCTAACTAGGACAACTTTTTTTTTTTTTTTAAGGCAGCTAGGACAACTCCTTTGACCGCATTGAGAACTGCAACTACACATGTAAATTAGGATCAGTGGAAGACATTGAAATTTGGCTTTTCCTCTTCCTGTCTGATTCATCCAAGAACTCATTCGACAATGCTGTAAAGAAATCAAGAGTAGTTGTAGAGGTATCCACGGTTTTGAGTAATGACAACGACGAGGAAGATAGAGGTGAACAACTAAAAAATAGGATTAGTTTTGAGGAAATAGATATTTAGATGTACTTTAAATTGTATCTAACTTGATTCCTATTAGTCATGCCGTAATTTAAATCAACATAGTTTAACAGAATAAGTCACCGGATTTGATGTCTTCCGCTTCAAAATTAGTCACTTCCTACAATAACCTGCTGTTCGGATTTCTCTCTAAGACCCATGTATTCCTCTAATGATTCTTTGTGCATAAACTAAAGCCACAATAAGGACAACAAGAGGAAAATTAAACCAAGGGGATTAGAGTTTTTTGCTGTAAATGGTCTCATCTTTCTTCTACTAGTGGTCGTGATGCTAAATCCTGATGAATTAAGTCTTTCTGAAACACTCGAGGTAGGTCTATGTCAACTTATGAAAATTCAGGCTACACAAAACAGGGTAACATGTCCCCATTAATCACTATCACTAGAACAAAGATAGGCAGGCAAGAGACCAGGGGAGGTCTCGGAGATTGACAAAAATAGAACACTGAACAGATAATTGGGCTTCGTGAGCAAGATAATTAGCAACTTGGTTAGCCTTATGATACACATGTTTGTATATTAATCCCTTCTCAAACAGGTCCTTCATCTACAGGCAATCAGCAACTATTCTTTAGTTTCCACAACATATCAAGCACTTTATGGTTTGTTGTGAGCTTTCCAAGCAGCCCAGGCTTCAGCCGTATTAATGGTTGTAACACCAGATTTATAAGCTTTAGCATCGATGACTTGGCTACGCTAGCAACCAAATAAATACCACCACCTGGTACAAGATGCATCAAAGTTAACTCAGAGTAGAGACTACAAAAAAAAAAAAAGACTTTTAGCGGCAGTCAAAACTGTCGCTAGAAACTTTACTGGCAGTCGGCAAACTGCCGCTAAAAAATGTCGCTAGAAGTTCTAGCGGCAGTTTTCTCGGCTGCCGGTATAAACAAAAAACTGCCGCTACAAATACTTTTAACAGCAGCTTAGACTGTCGCTAAAAGCTGAACCAACTGCCGCTATAATCTTTTTAGCGGCAGTCAAGGGCATGTTTAGTGGCGGTCGCGACTGCCGCTAAAGATGAGTAAACCTTGATGTTCTCATTCAGATCCATCTATGAGAGGAACCACATTCTTTAGTAATAGGAGAAGCTAGAGTCTGGGTAATTTAAATATTTATTTTTATTTAAAAAGAAACCATTTATTAGAAAGTAAAAACAAATCAAACACATTATATTTGGATGATACAAATACAAATAATGATTATTCTTTGGCTTCAAAGTTCTCTCTCCTTACAAGGATATTGATTGTATCAGTAAACATGAAGTAAAACCCATTTACAAAATTGTAATATGGTCATATATTTTTGTGATGCATATACAACAATTTGTACATCATACATAAAAAACAGAATCAAAGATGGTAGAGTTTCAATCCAGACAAAAATTGGCAATTGTCAACCCTTTGAACTCCAATATGGGCAACCATAAGAAAAGAATCTTTTCAACTTTCCGAATCACCATAGCGTGCATGCTAATTCCATCCTCAAAGGTGGGTCTACTTCACTTCCTTCATTAACTCTAACATATGAGGAGATAAGTTCCATAAACATGTCCATGCTTTCTATAATCTTTCTCTTGCCATGCTTGAACCAATAAAGCTATGTCATCGGATAATACCCACTTTTTTCACCATCGTTGAAGTAGCACCAGTTATGATTAAAAAGAATATCAGAAATCCTTCACGAGACTTCAAGGAAACATTTAACCCTTCTTTCTGCACTTCCTGCACAAATAGGAAAAAATTAAAATTCAAAAGTTAATAAGATATAAAACTACCCATGAAATGCAGTCAGCAAGGAGCTAGACATGCCATGCAGTTTATGTATGATGAATGGTTCTAATAGTATTAAGCAAGTGTACTGATTTTGCATAAGTATTTATGAAGTTGGATTCAAGATGTGATGCCATGTCTCCATGGGTAGATCATACATGAATGAACCAACAAAATCTGTAATATTAAATATAGAGTGCATGGAAAAATGGTTTTCTAATTGGGTAGGGACTAGGGAGCTTCCCTTCGCAATTTACTCCATTTCTTCAACTGACCACATGTTTAATCCTCCATTCCAAATCAACTTATACCCCAACTCGAAATGGTGTTTTTCCCTCTATGGGGGAAATTTCAACCCAAAATTCTTGGCTACAGACTACATGTCCAACATAAGCATTTTTAATAGTCAATTTTTGTAATAAAAAAATAAAACTTTGAATGGTTAATATTAGTTGGGGAAACACCAATGCAAGGTAGGATATAGGGCCGGCATGAACTGAAAAATTGAACATGTGACAATCCATACTCCAAAGGGCCCCATACCTTGTGGATGGTCTTGATTAGCCACATCATCCCTCTATGTGGCAAAAAGAGAACAAGTCATGTAGGGAACTTCCCTTCTTGACCAGATTAAGAGTCCTTTTTCCATATATTTTCCCCCATTCAAAGAGGCTTGACAAATTCGCACGGCACACGTCCATGCCCTTAGCAGGTAGATGGGCATTGACATGATAACAGAAATCAGATAATCATTTAATACACATGGAATGATAGAAATACAAGAGCAAAAAATTAAATACAGGAAGAGAGAAAATACAATCATGCTGGAAAAATGACAAGGATAAGAACCATACAATGGCAATTTGTTGTCCTTGTTGTGGATGTCTAGGTACATTTCCAACAGCTGGCTTATTAACAAGCTTTAGTTGTAAATCATCCACACCTCTAATCTCTTTTATTGGAGAAACATACATTCTCAACAGCTGCATGGAAGAGAATATTAACATAATATTTGAACATCTTCATTAAAAATAATTAATTATCAAGCCATTTATCTTCTTTGAAAATTGTTCAAATATTGTAGATTAAGAAGATACAGCTCTAGATAGCAAACACCATGTGTGCTTGAAGACACTACTTGGTCTTGACCCTTCTTCCTTGATTAGAACTGGAAGGAGATTAGAGGTGTCAGGCTGGCAGCTGGGGGAAAACGTGAATTTTTACCCCTTGTGATCTGAATGCAAAGACAGTTTTACCCCCTTGTGAAAATGTGAAACAGGGTTTGGGTTGTCTTCTACCTTGAGATGCCACCCTGCAAATTGGTGGCTTCTTCCAAAATACAGAAGAAGCTAACAGATATCAGATGACATGTCCATACTCCATAGACTAACAAAAATCCTAACCAATGCATTCCATGCACCACATGCACTAACATCTGTTCATAGGGAGAATGCCAATGTTGTCTGCAATGGATTGAATAAAAATCAGGGTACAACTCTAGTAAAATGGCAAGACTTGAATCAAAATCAAGAGCAATTTGTAAATCAATGCCAAGGAGTTTTGACCTAGTGTGAATCTATACCAAAAAGAAAAAAAAAAAAAAATCAGTGTGAATCACATTAAAGTCTTGAGTGAAAGCATTTAATGGATTCTATTTGGTCTTTTGTTGTTTGAAAGTTAAATAATTTGGCTAGTGTTGGATTCTTGCCAATCCACCAGTGGCAAATTTAAAACGCAAGCAAGCAAAGATGGACCCAAGCAGTTAAGCAATCCAATACAAATCGCCCCTCAACAATGTTATGTATTGTTGTGATCACATATTAGATAGTTTGGCATGCTTAGACAGTTCAAATCATGGCATGACATATTAGATAGCTAAAAGAAAAGATTAAACAAGAATTGCTGCATAGTAGTTTAAAGAAATTTAGTTCTCCTTAATATAAAGTAACTAGGTCATCTTTACTTCTGTTCCAATGATCCTAGACCTGCTTTATAGTATCTTGGCAAGAAGACAATAACACATGCATATTTTGAGATTTTGGGTTGAACCCGACCTACTCCTCAAGGCTGTGTTTGGTTTGAAGGAAAAGGTAGGGAAACCTTTACAAGGTACCTTTTCCTAGCTCTGGATCTATAAGCCACCCTAGTGGTAGCATGTCTAAGTCTGGCCAAGACTTCCCTTTCAAGCCATTTGCTCCTATCATATTGGTGGCAGCAAAGTCCCTGTTAAAACAGTAAATATAAGATGCTGATAGAGAGAGAGAGAGAGAGAGAGAGAGACGGAACATTGGAACATGGAGCTTAAGTTGGAAATTTCAACCCTAATTAAAAAAAAAAAATATAATCAAACTAAATTAAAGAACAGCAGTTTGCCTTGATATGTTGAAGTGAGCTAACCACATTCCCCCATGAATCCCAATCATCCCCTGTTATTCTGTACATGTTCACAAGACCGCTTATATCCTTTGCCATGGTAGGTGTTACACTAGTTCTATGAGAGAGAGAATACAAGATAGGGCGGTCAAGCTTCTCCAAGACCTGACAAGAAGTTTCACCTCACGAATTTGTAACTCCTTCAAAATAGAAATTTATAACCCGACAAATGACAATGGAAAAGAAAGGGAACAAGGAGAAGGTTATTGCTTACCTCCGAAACAATACTTATTTCATCTATATCTAGGTCATAACCAAATATGCTATCATGCTTTACTGGAACAAGACCAACATGTATTTACTAAACTATTCAGGACTCAAAAATTACCTAACAAAATACATAATTACTTGAATTGATAAAGTTTGTGAAGTTTGTGCCGGCAGTCACCTGCTTTTTTGTAGTGAAAGAAATTTGAGGATATGTAGATGAAACATCATTTACAGCTCAGTTGTCCCTATAGGTGGACAAATAATAGCAGATACTAACACTACTCTTTCTAATGGTATCATAGATGTGGTATCCAGTCAACTATTCATCAAAATTCACCTGGGGGTGTTCTGATTAGTCAAACTGATAGGATTGGAATGACACAAGTAATTGCCATGCAGACATGTATGTATGTTTGTATAATTTAAAAAGAAGTTAACTTTTTTTTCATATTTTAGCTTTTTTTTTCCTCAAATGACCACAAACCTCTGTTTCTCCAGTAACATAATTGCAATTTCAACTTTGTGGTGTTGGGCTCTGTAGACGTTTTAAAAGGGTTTACAGAAGAAGGTATAATAAAAGTTAGCTTCATGCAGGCTTGAGAATGAACTAGAGGATATTTGTTGGGCTTTGTGGTGTTGGGCATGATGACATTGACACCTGTGTTCTTATTTTCTATCAATGGACTAGACCCAATCGAATATAAATCCATTAAGTCTGGACTGGTCCAATTCAATATGTCTTATTGCTCCATCCAATCCTCCAAATTGATTTTGATTTGGATAGGCTCCAACCCAAAATTGGTCCATTGACATTTCTAGGTGTATTTGAGATTCAAGGTTGAGCTATAAATAGATGTGGCAGTTTGGACCTCAAGGTGGGTCGGTTGCTAATTTGAACATCTAAGAAAAGCTGAGGTTGAGGTAGAGGTGTAAAGCTATTTAAATAAATAGCTTTGTGCGGGTCGTGCCATGTAGCTTTGTGCGGGTCGTGCCGTGCTGGCCGGCGGGCCATCACGGGTCGTGTCGCCCTCCCCGGTGAAAAATTTGGGGGTCGGCCCGGCACGGCCCATGTGGGCCCGTGCCGTGCCACAGGCTGGGCTGGCCCGTGGGCCGAGCCTTGGGCCGGATCGGGCTGTGTATCAGGCCAAAGCTATTTATTTAAAAAAATTGACAAAAAAACTTAAAATTTTAATTTTATATGAATTTTGTGTATAAAATTGCTTATATATGCAATAATTAAATAAATTAGTATAATAAAATTAAAAAAATATTTATTTTATTAATATATTATATACTATATATTATTATATAATTATAATATATATAAAATATATATAAATATATATAAAATATATATAAATATATATAAAATATATATAAATATATAATATATATATATGGGTCGTGCTAGCCCGAGGAACGCGGGTGGCACGACTTGCTCAGTCGTGTTGTGTCGTGCCAGCCCGTGGACCTAAAATCCCAGGCCCAACATGGCCCGCATGGTCGTGTCGGGCCTGGCACGGCCCGCAAACCGTCATACCGGGCCGGTCCAAGTTTGTGCCGGGGCCGCGGGTAGCACGGCCCGATTTACACCTCTAGGTTGAGGCCTGAGGGTTAGGGTTGATTTTGATTTCGGAGGGCAACATTATTTCCTAATTTTTATGGTTGATTGGGATGGAGTTTATTTGGGGGCGTATTAGGGTAGAATTGAATGCTACTTCCTGTCCCAAGAATCCAGGATGTGATTGGGGAAGAATTTGTAATTTCAGTTGTCGAACTCTGTACTGGGGTGGATTTACCAATAATGTTGGTTTGTAGGCAAGGGCTTAGAGAGCCCAAAGGCTGCTTCCAAAACTAGTGACTGGGGCTACCTGAGCCCTAAAGTAGGCTTTTGTGCAAAGTAAAAGTCCCAAGATCCTTACTCTTCAGCCCTTGAGCAGGTTATCAGCCCTCCAACTTGTTACAGTGAGAGGTCACTCCTAAGTCCTAAGTCCTAGCCTTGTGGGGGTTGGGATTCATCTTATGGGAAATCAATAAACAATAAAAATATAATTAATAGTCATCAGTTGGAACTAGAATTCCTTCATTCTAGTACTCCACAACGACAATGGACGGAAAACTGAAAACCAGTTTTGGAGGCAATAACTTCTTTCAGCCTGGGTCCTTACATCAGCAAATGATGTTTCTGATACTCTATCAAGAAAAGGTGTTAGCAGACACTGAGGAACATACCCATGAAATACAGAAAATGATAATTTTTTTAATCTACTATATCTATTAATGTAAGTTGAAATTCCCATAATTAATCTAATAAATCTATTAACAGAGATCCAAATTTGCTGATTCTAACCACCCATAAACACTGCTATTTATTTCATTACATTGTGGATAAACTCAATAATAAAAATAAGATTGAAAGAGTTGTTGCAAAATGCAAATTATAACTTACCAAAGTGGGTAATGAATATCCATGATATAATCATGATACTTGTTGAAGATTGCGTTATAAGTGAATACACTCTGATTGTTGACAACACTTGACACATTTTTTTTCATATTTATATCACCACACCCTCCCAACCATGTATTAATGTTGTAGAGATCTCATTTTCCCCCTTTTATTTAAGTAGATTTTGTTTAAAGAGACATTGCCTTGGAGAAATCAAGATGTTTTAGGTGAGATTTGATTGGTCATGGATTCATAGAATCATAGGTTTTCCATTTCAAGTATATGATGTTAGAATCCTTTTACCCAAAAAAAAATAAAAACAAGTATACAATGTTAGAATTCAAAATTTTCTGATTCTTATTTTCATGTCCATATGCATGCGATATTGCCTGTAGGAGCTATGCATCCAAGGCAACCTTATCATTTTAAATAAAAAGAAGCATGGGCAACAATGGTAATTACAATTTCCTTTCTTTCAGTTGTGTGGCTAGCAGTTAAACAGGGCAGGGACCAAGTACAGAAAGTAAAAGTAAATAAACTACAACTTTGAAGATGAAGGGCAAGGGAGTTAGAACCATGGTTCAAAGTATGGACACACTCGTTATTCATTTTTCATGCATAAAGGGCATGTAAAAACATTGATACTCCTACAACATTTTAACTTCACCTGTCAATTAATCAAAAAAGCAGATATTAAACTTTGGAAATTAACATTAACCCTCATATTTCATGTATCAGCAACCTCACAAACAGATGTATGACACATGAATACTTTGAACCAAGGATAGAACTCGCCCTCCCCCTCCAATTTAAGGACCAATCACAAACATTAGTATAATGTAGAAAACTTGTAAATTTAAACAAATCTTAAGAAAAGAGATTGCTTATAATAAGACAGGTTCTAACAGACAACAATTATGCCTACCCATTCCAAACATACTCAATTATGACATCTTCACAAGCCCCTTACATTTGGGGATAAATTCAGACTTGATCTTTTTAACTTTTATCTTTAATCATCTATAAATGAAAACTAAAAGCAAAACTTGTAGTAAGAGTTTGAGTGTCTGTACATAAAACCATACATGATAATTAAAAGATGATCAATGAGAACACAGGACCTTACCACTCACTCCTATCACAAAGCATTGTTGAATGCTGGTTCTCATTGCTGCCAATGTCATCCAACAAACAAGCACTCCAAGTAGAAATAATGATGCATGCTAGTAACAACCATGTCCATAAATAGCAAGTTCTGAGTGATGCCTGTTAAGGATATCATGCCGAAGAAGACCTTGATAATGCAGTTGAATGACCAAAATAACACCTTTTGCATGGTTCAGCAATCAAGGAACTCGATTACAAACTAAAGATAACCTCTCTATAATCTCCAACATCTGGAATGGTTGTTTGAACTTTAAGGTTCTTCAGAAAGGAGGCAGAATATGTGATGAACCTTCTCATATGCATCACATGAAAAGAGGAACACCAGATTCTTCAGAAGAGGAAGGCTGTAAGGAACGAATTTTGACATCATACTTTCGACAAAAGGAAACCCCACTCCCTGAGCTTGAATCTGATCCATCTGGTACAGAGGGGTAAGAGAAAGTATTGTCTTCATAAGCATGACCAACAAGGTTCCCACATTTACGACACAGAAGCTTTGTTCTTTGGCGGAGCAAACCCCATGAGTGCTTGGAGATGTAGTAGGGCATGAATCGGAGCTCATCAACTTGAGTTAATCTGCTCTCATCAATTGAGAAGAATGATATAATCCCTCTCTTTATGGACTTCCCATATTTTGATCCTATTTTTGATGTATTACGGTTGGATGAGCTCATTCAAGCAAAGGACATTACCAACAGTGAAAAGAAGATATTCTCAGATTCGGATTCAAACACGGATGAAAATGTTGAGAGAGATGCCGCTACCGATGTCATCGCCGGTTGGATGTCATTATGTGTAGGTAGACCAAAACAAAAAATGGTCGACTGAGGTCACGCGGGAAAACTGTGAGAGAAGGAGAAAAAAGAAATGAGAAATGGTCGACTGAGAGAGGGCAAGAGAGGGGAGACGGGAATACGAAAAGGTGAGAAAATATAAGAGTGGGAGGGGGAAAAGCCTGTGTTTCACACATTTAATGCAGCGGGCTTAAGACTTGTAATTGTACTTATACTTCAATATATAAGTGGCTCTTTGGAGTGGAGGTATATTATTCTGTACAATCCTAAGTTTCTTGTCTTCTTTATTCTATTCAGCCAAGAGTATTTACATGGTATCAAAGCAGGTTCTCTACAGTAGCTCTTGACATCAATTTTCTACTAAGATTGAAGGGTTCTCTCAAGTTCTTTTAACTCTACATTCATGTTCTGGTTTGAAGTTTCTTTTTAGGCTGTTTTGATCAATCGACAACAGGTTCTATCTTGGAGTTCTGTGCTACCAATTTAGGGGCCTTTATTGGTTCTCTTATGCATTAGACTTGCATAAAATCCTAGATTTGGTGTCACCTAGAGGATATTACTGATATCTCTTTGCTTGGTCTGGATTGGTTGAGTCTAAAAGGGTTTTGATCTCTCTTTCTCTTGGTGATTCTCCTGGAAAAGACACCTGACAGGTTACTAAATCATCTTTTCCTTTCAATCAGCTGCTTCAATCATCTTATAGCCCTAGATTTAGTAATGCCCTAGGATTTTCTTTCTCCTCATTCAATCATTTCAGATTTTGGATTGTTTCTTTGAGGATTTTGATCCCTGCTTGGATTCAACAATCCTAAAATTTACTACTTTTGAACCGTCAACACTAAGTTTTCTACCCTTGGAGGTGTTTGTGGTATTTCTTTGGAATCTCTTGATTTCCTTAGACTGAAGTGAACTGTTGTTAAACTTGTCTTTTCTCTATTATTACTATGTTTGGACTATTATTTCCTTTGTTGAAATGGCCTCTAATAGAGTAATGTTATTCCTGTGAAGATTAATGGATCAAACTATGGAATGTGGAAGTCTCATTTTGGTATTAATGTATTGAAGGGAAAGGCTTGGAAAGGTATTTGAATGGGAATGTTACTAAACCAGCCAAAACTGATACTAAAGCATTCCAACAATGGAAGCTAGGTAATGGAAAAATTGTTTCTTGGATTCTCAGCTCCATAGAATCCCATATTACTATACCTATGAGGAGGATGAAGGCTGCCTATGAAATGTCTCCCTATCTGAAGAAAGTTTATCAACAATCAAATATGTTTAGACAATATTAAATTGAAACAAAAATATTTGCATACTCTTGGGGGGATAGAAACATTCAAGAATATTATATGGGCTTTCTTGATTTGTGGGTTGAATATGAGCTTGTTCATATTGACCATTTTAACCTGACAAAGTGTGTGAAATATCTTTAAACAACATTTAGAAAAGAGAAAACTAAATTAGTTCCTAATGAGGCTTAGAGCAAGGTTATCCTTCTAGACTTAGGTTTTGTATTGGGAGAGTTACTTAGGGAAGAGAGTGCTGGGCTCCTCACTACAACTGGACTTAAAGGGAAAACGGTGGAATTTAGGGTTAAAACAGTCTTTATAGCTCATAGTGGTAAGAAGTCATCCTCCAAGTACTTTTCCAAGACCTAATGCTTTGAACGTTAGGGCTTTGGCCATGTTGCTTTTCACTATAAGAAGAAAAATGTTTGTACCTATTGCCAACAATATGGTCACATCATTCTAGACTGTCTTGTTCAACCTATCAAAGGTGCTTAGAAGAAGATTCAACCTCATGCTTATCAAGTAACAAAGGAGAAGACAACTGATACTATGTCCACTAATGGAGATTTGTCAGTTAAAGGTGACACTTTAGTCTCTATGGGTGAGGAGAGGATTTGGCAATTGGTATCATTTGCTATCTTTTCTGCTTTTCCTATTATTAACTTGTCTTGTAAGTACTCTAGGTATTGTTCTTCTTCCTCACATGTTTGGATTATTGATTCTAGTTCCACCAACCATATGATTGGGGTCTTTCCCTACCAACCAAGTCATCTTACTAGAACACACAATAAACACATTGTTATTGCTAATGGTGAAAAACTGAGCATCATTAGTAGTAATGACCTATTCTTGAAACTTTTACCCACTACGTCCTTTCCTCTTTCTAAGACATTCTTAGATCCTATTATGAATACCAATTTAATTTCTGTTGATGAAGGAAATATTTTCACATTTTCTCGTGATGGTTATTTGATTCAGAACTGACACAATATGAAGGTGAAAGAGAAAGGGTATAGGTTGGGTCATCTATTTGCAATGAATTTGTGGCTATCTAAAACTAAAGGGAGACGGTAAATGGAGTCTCCACCTAAATTTTTGGGAATTGGGTATTTAGGAAAACCTAGAATTTTCAAGACAATAATTTTTTCTTGGTGATTCATTGGCCCAATTGGAATAGAGATTCTTAGGGTTTGGGGACCAAGGAACAATCTAGGCTAGCAAGAGAAAAACAAAGAGTTGCAATTCTAACTATCCACTCTACTAATTATATAGCAAGAGAACAAGAGTAAGCATAGAAATGACACGAGTAGCAAACAAAAGAGAAAATGATTTGAGTGATTGATTAAAACATGTAGGCTAAGCTATGACTTTATAACAAATGATATGAGCTGAAACTAAATTACTTAAACACTACTTACCAAACAAAGAAAGACAAGGATTAGCTAAATCTAGCCTACATGGTAAAAAATTGATATTAAATTCTTGAATGTAAGACTACAATAAACAATTTGTTTTTTAGATAAAACAAATATTGGACAAAATAACAAATATGGGTTATTGTCTACAAAGTAACTAGGGTCAACATGTTCATATGATTTACTCTATAATGCAAGACATGGATTCAATGCAAGGGATGGCTATGTAGGTTGTGAGGATGGGACTTAGAGAAAAAAATCAATGAAACTATCTCTACAAAATGTTGAAATGATGCTCTAAAATTGTTTAGGTGAATGATAGGACTACTAATTACATTATATATTTTATTTAGACTATAATCTAGGGATTTGGATCCATGTGATGCATTAAAAATGACTAATTGCAATGATGGAATGGTCGAGTAATAGATAACAAGAAAAATTAGAGATGCAATTAACTAATTGGGCAATGGGATGAGATATGTCTAAAAGAGTTTGCTGATTGATCATTTATTAAAAAGATGTCACAATTGTAAAAAAAAAAGAAAAAAGAAAAAGATGAGAATGGTGGAGCCTGGATTGTCAATGGGGATGGAGACCAAGGAAGAAAAGAAAGAAGGAAAAAAAAAACTAATAGATAACTCATGACAATCTCGAAGGTTGAAAATAAACTTCAAATCATATGCAAATAAGGAAGGACTCATTTAATTATAATATGATGCTAATGCAATTATTCTTTCAAAAAGTAAATGCAAAATTAATTAACACCCTATAGGTAATACTAAAATGCAAAATAGATTTCTATTAAAAACTATTCAACAAAATATAGGAAAACCACAAAACCTACAATAAAGTAAAAAAGTAAATAAATAAAAGCAAACAATAGAGAAAAAATGATGGTACTATTTAGAGAGACTAACAAATATGTGTTCATCATCCGGCTTGGTAGCCAACCCTACTAGACTACTTAGAACAGAGAACTAAGAAATAAGAACATAGATTATAAAAAAAAAAAAAGAGAAGATAAGAGAAAAGAACATATGAATCAAGTGTACAACTAGGAGAACATTATACCTTTTTGATGGCCACAAACAGAAGTCTTGTCCATGCCAGAGATTAAACAAGTTGTATGGCTCTATCACACCTTATAAAAGATCTTAAGAATGCAACTAATAGGTGTAGACACCTGCTGGATGACAGAATCATCTCACCACTATGTTTTCTCTTCATTAAGTTCTAAACACTTTTTTATTAATTAATGCACGACTTTGAGACTAACTCTTCTAGGAATGGTCCTTAGCCATTTTTGGACTATTTTTGGGTGTGCTATGTAGCCTTGGGTGTAGGAAACACTACTGGATGATTGTGATTTCTCTACTATGTTGCTTGAACTCAATGATGCTTCATAGATTTTTCATTGAATGTATACATGCCTCGAAGGGGTTTCTTGCTCTTCTACCTTCTTTGAACATTCTAAGGACATGAGGAGAGTGATTAGAAAACTCTTGGACATTGATAATGGCAATGTAAGTGAATTCTATGAGTTTCTTTCCCCTAGGTTAGAATGTGTGTGTAGGTGAAAGGTAGTGAGGGTATTTATAGATTTTTTTGAAAGAATTTAAAAGGGAATGGATGGATAAGATTTGAGTTTGGGGAGATCAACGGTTGAGGTTTAAAATATTTTTGGAGGGATATTAAATGTGAGAAAGGGCTAGCATAACAGCCATGTGGAGATTGTTTCAATCAATCAAGAGAATAAGTGGAATGTCATACAAATTTACCTAAAATGAATATTACAAGTTTAGGTGATTAGCTTGATTGATTGGAGGTTTCTTAGATGGTTAATTTTAAATGTGAAGACTATTCTAGAGGGTGGGCAAAAGATCTAGTCGTGTGGGTCCCTAGCTTCCAAGTTCAAAGAAGAAGATTCTAACTAAAGGGTTTCGGTTAAGATTATCTTTGGGTCTCAAGATGAGGGGTAATTGGTGTTGGAATTGGACGATCTTGGTATTGTTGAACTTGATTTTGAGTCATATACACCTACAAGGTTGAATTTCTAATCTCACATAAGGTGTGATTTAGGATCAAAATATCCCGATTGGATGGTCAAAATCGGCTCTAGCTTCGGATCTTAAGATGAATGGGTAAATGTTTTCGAATTTGGGTGAACTTAGTATCATCTAACTTGGAATTTTGGATCTACAAGCCTACGGTGTTGGATTTATAGCTTGATGTAAGATAAGGCTTAGGACTAAAATGATCACAATCAAACGATCATAATCATTCTAACTTCAGGTCTTAAGATGAATGGGTAAATAGTGTCCATTTTGGGTGATCTTTATATTGTCAGATTTGAAATTTTGTGATCTACATACTTATGGTGTTGTATTTGTTAACCTTAGGTCCAAACTTTTGTGAAATTTCAAAAATGCCCCTAGGTCTATTTAGATATTAGCTGAAGCATGCTTAAAGCTTGAAGTGTTGTAGAAAGATTGAAGGGCACAAAAATGGGGTATCTATAGAGTTCGAAAAATCTTAATCAGCAATATCCTTAGCCAATTTTAGTTTTTCTATATCCAATTCTTTTTTGAGTCAGATAAATAATGCTTGGGACTTGTGGCATAAAGTATTAGGTCATCCATATTTTGAAAATTTGAAGTTTTTCTTTGATTCTAATTTAATTATGAACAAATTCCTTTTATTCGTACTTTTAATGCTTTATGTGTTGTTTGTTGCTTAAGTAAAGGTCATACTTTACCTTTCTTTCAAAAATCTAAGCATGCCACTTCACCATTTGAGATTATACACTGATGTTTGGTCTGCTTCTATTATACAATTAGGATACAAATACTTTGTGTTGTTCAATGATGATTGTATCAATTTTACATGGATTTAATTCCTATGACACAAATCAAAAGGTTTTGCAACATTTAAGTTATTTTATTCTACAGTATGAGTTCGGTTCAAGACAAACATCAACATTCTCCGCTCAAACTCAGGGGGAAAGTATACAAATGGAGATTTTCAAACTTACTTGAGGAGTTATAGAATCCAATTTCAACATAGCTACCTAGATACTCCTTCATAGGATGGTGTATTAGAATGTAAGAGTGGGCATGTCCTTAGTGTTGTAAGGACACTTTCTTTGTGGGGAAGGTGCTAGTACAACTATTTACTTAATTAACTATCTTCTTCTATTCTTGCTAATATTTCACCCTTTAAGAAGCTTTTTGGTTGTCCTCCTGACTTATCTAATCTTCATATTTTTTATTGTATATGTTTTGTATACTTCCTTCTCACAAATATTCCAAACTTACTACTTAGTCTACCATGTATTCCTTTGTGATAGTCTCGACTACAAAGGGTTCTTGTGTTATAATCCTACTATTTGTCGTATTCAAATTTCACGAAATGTTGTGTCTTGAGCATATATCTTTCTTTTCCAAAGTTGCTCTATTGTTTGCACCCTCTTTCTTTTCCCTTAGATACTACTGCTTCCAATGCTATCTCTTCCATTCCTCTTTGTCATTCTACTTGTATTTCCCAGCCTCCTAACCACTGGTTTTTATTCAAACCATAGTTCCTTCTATTATTTTGTCCTTGACAAATATTCCTCCTTACCAATAAGACACTAGGAGTTCTTGTTTTAGAAAAGCCATGGATGATGAAATCAAATCCCTACATGAAAATGACACTTAGAACCTTGTTCTTACTCCTTCACATGCCCTCACTGTTGGGAGTTGTTGGGTTTACACTATCAAGCTAAAATTTGATGGATCTCTTGATCAGTATAAGGCTAGATTAATTGCTCAAAGATATAGTCATGAATACAACATTGATTATGAAGAAACCTTTGCTTTAGTTGTAAAGAACACAATAATCTATGCTCCTCTACTTATATATGTTGTCCAATTATGAACCATCTGCTAGTTAGATGCAAAGAATGTATTTCTTCATGGTCAGCTAAAGGAGATAATTATGGACCATTTGTAGTGGTCCTTTGGTATGTTGCCCAAAGAAATCTTTATATGGTTTGGAACAGGATCTCTAGGCTTGGTTTGAGCACTTTTCAAAATTATAGTTGCTACTAGATATAGTCAAAGCCCCTTTGATAACTCTTTTGTTGTTAGGCAACAACCTCAAGGTATTACTATTCTCATATTATATATTGATGATATGTTGTTGACTAGAAATGATGATGAAAACATTTGAGAGCCAAAGTCCTTACTTCATGATTCCTTCTACATAAAGAACTTGGGCCCTTTCACTTATTTCCTGGGCTTGGAATTTCATCACAACAATCGAAAATATTTTGTTTATCAACAGAAATATGCTTATGACCTTGTCAAACTTGTTGGCCTTATTGATGAGAAACATGTTAATTTTGTCTATTTTATAACTTGTGGAGTCTCTCATCTATCTCACCATGATTTGTCCTGATATTTCACAAGCTATCCAATTTTTTAGTTTCTTTCTATTCCTTGTCAGCCTCATATAACTATTGTTCATTGCATTATTCACTTGTGGAGTCTCTCATCTATCTCACCATGACTTGTCCTGATATTTCGCAAGCTATCCAATTTTTTAGTTTCTTTCTATTCCTTGTCAGCCTCATATAACTATTGTTCATTGCATTATTCACTATATCAAAGGTGTAATTTCTTAAGGACTATTCTTCTCCTCCTCTTCTCTCATTTAGTTGAGAGCTTATGTTGATGCAAATTGGGCTAGTAACCTTAACACTCATAGATCTACTTCTAGATGGTGTGTTTTTATGGGTAATTCACTTATCTCCTAGAAGTGTAAGAAGCAACAAACTATTTCCAACTCTTTCACTAAAGTCGAGTATAAAGCTATATTTAGTTTGTAGTGAGATTGTTTGGCTGTAGGCAATCTTTGCGGATCTTGGTAATCCTCTTCCTACTCCTATTCTTTTTATGTAGATAGTATGAGTGCTATCAAAATTCCATCCAACATTGTCTTTCATGAAATTACTAAGCACATCAAGGTGGATTGTCATTTCAATAGAGACCTTTTCACTGTTGGATCTATTTCTCTACGCCATATGGCCTCGAATATGCACATCACTAATATCTTCACCAAGGCCATGAATAGAACTCAATATCTCTTTCTTGTTGACAAATTGATGCTTATATCTATGCATCCGTTTGAGGGGGAGTGTAGAGATTTTAAGACTTAATGTACCTTATTAGTATAGTCCCTATTATACATTTCATTATTTATGTTTACTCTTTTTTCTCATTCTACCCTACATGGGCATTCTTGTAATTGTACATGCACTTTAAAATATACGTGACTCTTTTGGAGTAGGTGTCAATTATTTTAGACACTCAAGTTTCTTGCCTTCTTTATTTTTATTTGGCCAAAAGTGTTGATATCCATAACCTTTCAAGCACTTGCTGGTTTGTTGTGGGCTTCCCAAGCAACCTAAGCTTCAGCCATATTACATTAATGGTTATAACTTTGCCATGTTTATAGGCTTTAGCATTGATGGCTTTGCCAAGGTGGTTTCTTGCTAAGCTAGCAACCGAATAAATACCACCAATGGTACAAGATGCGTCGAAGTTAACTTAGAGACTTCTAATAACGCACAAAAGAAAAAACAAAGAGTAAAAGACTTAAACATACCCTTAGTTTTCATAAATTAAAATATACCCTAAAATTTTCAAATGGACTTAAGATATCTTGTGGGATAATCCCATTGGACTTAAACCTCCGTTATAAAACATAAAAAATCATTAACATATAACATTACTTGAGCCATTTAAATTATTAAAAGTCCTATTTTGCCCTTCTTTTCAAATGGACTTAAGATATCTTGTGGGCTGGTCCCATTGGACTTAAACATCCATTATAAAACATAAAAAACCGTTAACATATAACATCACTGGAGCCATTTAAATTTTTAAAAGTCCTATTTCGCCCTTCTTTTCCCAACTAATATAGCTCGTAACTAGTGCAAACTAAACTTTGGGTTAAAAATATAGATGGCCCCCACCTATTGGACGAAATGTATTGAGTGAGGCCAAGCTAGAATACCTCTACTATTACACACACACATCTCCCTAGTGTGCCTAGTTATCTGAACACCACCTCCCCCTATCGATACACCTTTTGAAAACTAAGCAAGATAAGGGGGAGGTTGTATCAAGATGATATCTCTCTTTTCCCATTACATAAAGTAAATAAGATATGAAGCACAATAAAGTAAAAAAGCATAACAAAATTAACCAAGAAATTGCATTTTTTTTTCATTTGCACTTCCATGCATTTGTACTAATGCAAATAAAATTGCACTGCAACTAAATGCAGCCTTAACAACATTTTATAAGAATAACGGCACTCATTCTGTACATTAGCCATTCATTTATGTTGGATGAATGAGAAGAAAAGAAAATTGTGACATAGAAGTCCTATAGAAAATTGTGATAAACAAAGTTGAGGCAAAAGGTGTTTTGATCTCTCCTCTTTTGTTGCACTATGATGCGCTTATGTCTCCTCGGTGTTGATATACTTCTCACTGCAAAGGAAGAGGTCGGCCATGTCCTTCGATGGTTTCTTTACTAGGGAGAAGCTAAATTCTCGATTCCTTATGCCATTAGTGAGTACTAACTCTGGAAGGGAGGAGTCAAGACTTAAGATCCCTCACCTTAAGGGTCTTAGTGTTGGACCTTTTTATGTAGTCTTGGAGTAGATCATCTCTCTTTTGTCAAACCACCATTAGTGATGTCGATGTCCTTTTGTATCTTCTTCTAGTGATGAATTGGTTCACATGCATGTTTCTAAATTTGTCCTAGGATCTAATTGGCTCAGGTGACAGTCTAGAGAACCACTGCCAAGCTACATCCATGAGCATGCCTTGGAAGGCCCTTCAGGTGATTGGTTTGTTGTAGCCGTAGACTAGCATAAAGGCCTAGGAGTTCTCCAAATGGTTTACGAGATCTCCAATGCCATCATAGGCCTTTATTTTAGCATATTGAAGATAAATGGGAATGGCTTATCTTGGATATATATAGTAAAAGCAGGGCCTTTTGATAATTGTTGTTCGAAGTTGAGCTGCATCCTTCGTCCTTCCTCAATCATAGAAGTTGGTTTTAGAGATTGACCGTGCCCTTCCATAACTGAGTCAGTCTTGGTCCTAGAAACTGTCAAAGGGGGGTTGGTCAAGTTTCCCCTCCTTCAGTGGGTCCTAATCACCATCCTTGAACCATTGGTTCTATTGGTCATCTTGCTAGTGGACTCAAGAACCTGAGGGTTGAGTATTGTGGTTATTCTAAAGTAACCATTGATCTCAGTTGTCGAGTTGATCAAGTTGACCAATTGGAGATTCTAGGACCCAACCTTGTCGCTGAGGTGCTTTATAGTTGCAATGCAACAAGGAAAAGAGGTCTTTCAACCTAGCATTGAAGGTTCTAGAATTGCTCCTAAGTGACAAGTTAGTTCTCTTGCATCACCTAGGAGGGTTAGGTCGTGGTCGGTTTTTCACAACCATGGAGACATGTTGTGAATGGGATAGGATCTGTGCCTCCCTAAGAGTGTTGTATGAATCTTTAGAGGCATGGATAGTGGACTTTTTTATTTGGTTCCCACAAATGGCACCAATCTATTGTAGTTAGAAACCAACAACAAATAATAAAGAATGATGAGTTTGGGAACCAAACGAGCTAAGGAGGTCATATGAACTGAGCTACTTCTGTAGACACCTGCAAGAAAGTCAAAGAGCCCTAAGGTGTGCCCCTAGGGGATAGTTCTCCAATGATTAACACAATAAATGAGTAAAAGGTGGATTAAACAAAGGACACTAGGTCAAAGAGGGAAGCAATCAAGCAAAGGACGAGGTATCGATGCAAAAATAGGACTATAGTGTGCATTCTTAATCCCATATGAATCTTATCTATTTATAGAAGAGGTGTCATACTTGTTGAGGAGTCCTAATCCTGTTGGGAGACTATTACTAAGCCCAATCCAAACTTCCCGAAGATCGTCCTTATCAAGACCTTAGCGCATTGGGGGCATCTAGCTAAGATCAATTGGTTGAGTTTTGATGTGCGCCCCACAACATCCCACAGCACATCCCTGCTATGTATTGAGAACATCTCCCGATGATAATACTAGAACCGATGATGTCATCATTGGAAGATATTCCCAATACACGGCAGGGATGTACTGTGGGATGTGAACACCAATTGGTCAGGTCAGTGGTTAGACCGTTTCAAGTCATCAGCAAGTTTCCTTAGTCATTTCATTCGGGGCCAGGTGGTGGCTTAGAATTGGGCCGTGCAAATGGGCCTCATTAATACTACGGGGTATGTCCACCAATACATTCACACATTAACCATGGATACAGGTGGAACAACACTAAAACTTTGTTTGGCCCACCTGTATCACGTGCCAATAACTCTTAAATCTGATACATTTCAGCCGATACAGTGCAATATGTGTCAGTACTTCAACCATTGCTCTTTATCCATTATAAACCTAGCCATATTATATTACTTTGGCTACATTTGGGAAGAGCACAAATACAAAAATTATCGGTACAAATACAAATATGTTTGGTTTAGAAAAATGCAAAGTTGTTTTAGTTTCGTACTGATAATTTTAATTTGTATTCTTGCCAAATGATTAGTTGTGACGGGTATAAACACAAATACGTACCGAGACTAGAATCCACCTTTTTTTTACATTAACAACTTGAGTGCAAACATGTCTTGGAATCCGTATTTGTTGCCATTAGCAATACACAAATAGACTCTTACCAACCAACATTTGTACTTTTCCCAAGTAACATTAGGTTTAGTTTGGAAAGAGTACAAATATAAAGATGTATAATGCAAATCCTTGTATACCATATTTCTAAACCTTATATTTGTATTTACATTTTTCCCAAATAGAACCTTAGGCTCAGTTTGGAAGGAGTATAAATTCAAATATGCATGGTACAATTAATACAAAATACAAGGTTTTGCATTCTACATATTTGTATTTGTACTCCTTCCAAACTGAACTTTAGGCTCCATTTGGAATGAGTACGAATACAAATATATAGAGCACAAAACCTTATATTTTGTATGTATCTGTACTCCTCCCAAACTGAGTTTGAAAATAGTACAAATGATTTTGGTTGAAAAGAGTACAAATACAAATATGTACAATGCAAATATATACAAAATAATACAAAATACAAGGTTTGGCACTCTACATATTGGTACTTGTACAGTTGTACCCTTTCCAAACTAAGGCTTAGGTTGTGTTTGGTTGCAATGCAAATTTATTTGTGCCGATGCAAAACTATGATAGTACAAATGATTTGGATGCACATTCTGATTTATTTTTATTTCAAAGGCTACCTTATTTTGTTTGATTGCAATACAAATAAAGCAAATAAGATATGAAGCACAATAAAGTAAAAAACTAAAACAAAACTAAACAAGAAATTGCATTCTCTTCATTTGCACTTTTATGCATTTTTACTAATGCAAATAAAATTGCACTACAACCAAATGCAGCCTTAACAACATTTTATAAGAACAATGGCACACATTCTGTACATTAGCCATTCATTTATGTTGGATGAATGAGAAGAAAAGAAATTTGTGACATAGAAGTCCTATAGAAAGATATTGAAGCAGTGATTGAATATGCTAGACAAGCATTTGGCTGTGATAAACAAAGTTGAGGCAAAAAATGTTTTGAAGTTTAGTAAGAAGTGCACTATTGCACTATAATCTGAAGCCAAAAAACTTTTAAGCCCCAAATCACAAAACCTAAAATTGGGGCTTTGTGCTTTTGATCTTCAGAAACACAAGTCTTCAAGCTTATCCTATTAAACGCAACCCTAATTAACTGGGCACCAATTAACCAAAACCAAGTAGCATATCACCATCATCTAAGCCTTGTCCCAATTATATTGGGTAGGTTACATGAGATCAAAACACTCTACTCAGCAAAAGAAATTAATCAAGAAGGATGAGCTAAATCAACAGCCAGAGCTTCCACAATCAAAGAAAGTGAGGACCAAGTGTATGCATGGTTGTATAGGTGTAAAACGGGCCGAGCCACCCACAGGCTAGTCTGGCCCATCTGGCCTACGAGCTACAGTGATGTGCTTTGCCAAACACAGCCCACACCCCTGGGACTAGTATTGGAAACATCTTCCGATAATGATATCATTGGGACTAGTATTATCTAGGGGTGTCAATGGACCGGTTTTGGGTTGGACTCCGTCCAAATGAATTGGACAGACCAATAAGACATATTGAATTTGGACGGACTGGACGGACCATAATAACATATTGGATGGACGTGGTCCGTCCATAATGAATTTATATTGGATTGAGCCAATATCTGATCCATTGATAGAAGATAAGAACATAGTTGTCAATGGACCAGGTTTGAGTTGAAATCAATCTAAATTAACAAGAATTTGAACAGATTGAGCAGTCTCTAGACCGGTCCAAAATGGTCCAAAATATTCATTAGACTGGATTGGACCAGGTCCATTTGTAATGGACTCACATTGGACTGGACCAGATTGGACCAAATCCAGTCCAATTGACACCCCTAGTATTATCATTGGGAAATGTTCTAGTACACGGCGGGGATGTACCGTGGGACATTATGGGGCGGCTCTTATGAGGCAGAGATGTGAACTTAATGTTATTAACATATTATTTTTCTCATTTCTTCTAATCGGTACCATTGGTTTTACTGTAACATAAATAGCACATTTTCGATCCAACCGAGTTGCAAAGTCGTTGTGGTTGAACTAAAAACGTCCTTCTTGAGTTTTTTCCCACGGTAAGTGAAAGCAAATAACCGGACATTGAGCTATTTATTTTCTTTCTCTGGTAGCCTGGTAGGCCCTATTATTTAATTATTTTGACCTCTTCCATCCATATATGCTAATTTATGTATCAAGAAATGAACGTTTGACAGACAACTTATTAATTTGGCTTAATATGTTATTAACAACCCAAGTACTTTAACTATATAACCTGACACCTCCTGTTTGATCAAAGCAAGCTACTTAACGATATAGCTATGGAATTGCTGCTTTACCCAAAATGAAGGAGGTATCTTCCATTGTTGGGGTAAGTTGTGTTGATTTAGAGAACTACGGATTTGTACTCTGGACTAAAAAAAAGCACTACGGATTTTTCCCACGTCCCTACACACTAACCGTGTGTACTGGCAACATCTCCCATGAATGTCAAGGGAGATATTCCCAATGCATGCCTATAAAATCTTGTGGGTAGGCGAGAGTATCACTTTAATGTGTTTGGTGAAAATAAGAAAGTGTGTTTTGGTGGTGTATCCCTTAGTCATGACAACAACTTTTTGTAGAAAAATAACAAACTTTGTTAAAATAGCAAAATCGTTTATGATTTTGTAAATTAATAGCTAAATCAATAGGAGTGGATTCGAGCTGAGCCAATTCGAATATTTACCAATTCGATCTCAGTTTGCCAAGATAGTATGAGGCTCAAACTTGAACTTGATTTGAGTTAAAGACTTGAGCTCGAGTTCGGCTTGAGTCAAAAGCTTATAAACTCGAGCTTGACTATGAGTCAAATGTTTTATAAAAGTAAAAAATTATATATAAAAATTTATTTTTATTTGATATTTAAAGAAATTAATAATTATATTAATTAGTTATTATTATTATATATAAAAATAAAACTATTACATATATATACATATATATATTATGTATGTATGTATGTATGTATGTATGTATGTATGTATGTATGTATGTATGTATGTAGAAGCTCAATTCTTTATTAGGCTCGAGCTTAGCTCAATTAGCAAATGATTTTGTAAATTGAGCTTGAGCTTGGCTCGAAACTTGGTTTAAACCAAGTCAAGCCCAGTTCAAATAGCTCGTGAAAAGCTCGACTCGCTGCCACCAGCCGCTAGAATCAGTGATTAGGGAAGAAGCCAATATCATTTGGAAAAAAAATTGCCCAAAAACAATATAGCATATAAACTCTAAACACATTCAAACCAGAGCTTCACTCAATCTCTCAAGGTTCATAACTCGTATCTCTCCCAAATGCTTATCAAAATACAGTCCTTCCCTTTCTCAATTTTATTGAAAAAACAGAGAGAAGAAGTGAAGTATGAACAAATTCAGCATATTCCCAAAAGTAGAGGTGTAAATAGGATTGTGCCAGGCACGACACGATCATGTGGGCCGTGTTGGGTCGGGGGTTCAAATTCGTGGGCTGGCACGACACGTGACACAGTACGGCCCACAGGCCCATAACGAGCTGAGTGTAACCCGTTCGAAAAAACTAGTCGTTAGGGCCCTTGGGAGACCCCCAAACGACTAGTTGCAGTTTTTACATAAATACCCCTCAATCAACAATTATAAGCCTATAAATAGCTATATAGGGGAGGTATTTATGTATTTTGGCTTTGGGGGAAGAAAAAGATAATAATGCCCCTCCAACAGCTATATGCCTATATCCTATATAACAGCTAGTTATTTGGGACTTTGAGGGCATTTGGGTAAATTGATAAATGACTTCACAATGACCAAAATACCCCTCCCAACAACTAAAAATGGCTAGTTTTTAGGGTATTTTTGGCAATTGAATTATTTTCAATTCCTATAAATAACCCTATCCTCCACACTAGTCCACTATTCTCATCACACCAATTCAGCAATTCTTGTACTCTCACAATCTCTCATCTCAATTTTCATACAGTCCATTTTGTCATACTGTCATGCATTTAGGCACTTAGGCACTTAGCAATTTAGCCATTTAAGAAGCGTTGAGATGCTTCAACCATTGAAATCAAGTTGAGATTGTAAATCAGTAATCTGACCATCCGAGTAAATGCAATTAAATTAATTTTTACTTTTCTAGAATTAAAAAAATGGTTGGCTCCTCTTTCTAAAACCAATTCCCAATAGTAAGTTTGATGGACCGATTTGGAAAATAGAGGAGGTTGAGGGGAAGGAAAAAAGAGTTATTTTCCAAAAATGTAGGATTGACTTTAGTTTCAGTAGCAAGGGTGGTAATGGCCACTTGGCCAACCATTTGCTCTTCCATGAGAAACAAGAAAAAGACATCTACTTTAAAGATTTGTTTGATGCTGAGGATAAATTATAAGACAAAGATGGGCATGACACTACTACACCTGATGAAGCATATGATTAAAGTCAAGGAGATGGTACAATTTTTTTTCAATTTTATTTAAATTATTTGTTATTTTTTTCAAAAATGTAACTTTTTGTTTTCAATTTGTAATTTTTTATATTTTAAATAAAATAAAATTCCTATTTTTTTCTAATTTGTTGTCCATTTTGTATCTTGGTAAGTATTTTTTTATTTCTTTGTTAGACTTTTTTTTTTCAATTTGTCCCCAAAGGAAAGTTAGCAAAAAAAAAAAAGGAAAGAAAAATCTAGGCCTTTTTGGCCCGGTTCAGCCCAATCCCAACATGGCCCAAGCCCACAACATGGTTTGCAGCTTGCTCGGACTAGGCTTACAGCCCAAAACAGCATGGATCGAACCCGCATAGGCTCAAGTGGGCTTTTCCGGTCCAAGCCCCCAACTTATCCCAAGGGAGGGAAGTAAGTTTCGGCTCGGCCTGCTCTTTGCTTGGGCCACAAGTGGGTCATGCCACACTGACCCAACACAATCCGATTACACCTCTAAAACATGCATTCCCTCCCCTTCCCGTAGAATGAAACCCCATTCCGATTGATTTCAGTTCTCGTTTCAATTTCTGTATGAACCAAAGAAATCATGGGAACAATACATTCACATTCTGATTCCAATAGATCCAATTCTAATTTCGATTCTGACCTTAAACCAAAGAGGCCCCTATTTCATCATAATCATTAAAAAAATCATCTTTCATCATCATTATCGTCAATAATAATAATAATAATAATAATAATAATAATAATAATAATAATAATAATAACGTGAAAAGTACCGGTCCCTCTTTTAAAAAGAGGTAGACAATAAAGTCAACCTTTTTTTTATTGCAATTTCCTTTTTATGAATAAAAGTGGGACCATTTTCTATTTTTCTTATCCATTGCCAACTTGCTTTTGCAGCTTATATTTCTACCCACTACTAAATGGGCCCTACCAAGTAGATTTCCTTGGCAGTATCAGCATGATTGACGGATATGCACCGTCTGATCTACAGACTTTTTATTTGGATTTGACGTTTCGGCAATCAAGAAACAGAATGAAGTCCCGAAGTCAATGATTGATATCTTGAGCCTATTAGAAGTAGCTTCTGGTGGGACCCAGCAAAAGTTGGATCCTGAACATCTGTCACCTTCTACCTGTGCTCGCAAAAAGGGATTTATTGTGCCCTTGTTGGACGGTTGGATCTTTCATGTGTACGCTTAGGGGGGACCACCGTATCAACTTCTGGACATCGTCACTCGTCACAGCCCTAAAACTAAAAGTTTACATTTACATACCCGTGAATACGGTCGGCACCAACTACCAACCGCTTGATGATTTATCAAGAAACTATCCCACGTTGGCGAAGCATCGGAGATGACGGAGGCGTTACACTCTCCACCCTCTGATTGAAGATAAGTCAAAGTCTTACACTGGATTCGTCAGATTGATGTTTACTATCGAGTATTATAATATGTTATTCTAATAACAGACAATAGCCCACATATCAACTTCAAAAGGCCTGATTGATGATTAAGATTGGGTCCTATTGCAGTAAAATACAACAAGTGGTACCTTTGACTCTCAAAAAATCCCTAATTATAAAGAAAGGACGTAGTACAATAGTAGGCAACCAGCCAGCGAGCTACCCCAGATGGTCCATATGCCACGTGGCAAAGCTAATAATCCACAAGAAGCTGGACACATGGACCAATCTCCCTCCAAGACTCTCGGCACAATTGCCTGTCTGCCTCCCCTAATTAATCTGGCCCCACAGTGTCCAAGTCAGCAGATAGGCCTCATTGTCCACCACGTGTCAAGCTACTTCTTTGCTTCTGTTCTAGAAGACTAACAGAAATCGAGAAAATTCAGAAAAATAATCTTCTTTCTTGACGTCAAACCGGTCGCCTCTCACTGGTTCGGTCCAGTCCGGTCCGCCCATAAAATTCAAATCTGCAACCTATCAAGGAGTAGAATAAATGCACAACACACAGACATGAAACATCATCACAAACCAAATTCTCCCACCTCTCCTCTCCATTGAGTGCCAAGTCATATCCATGTGATTGACGCCTTGCCGGTGAAGCTCCGCTTCTCCCGCCGCCGCAATGCAGCTGGGTCGCCTTTGTTTCATGTTACCGGCCGATGTCGATGAAATTGAACTGTCCGGTTGTCGCCCGAACCAGCTCTCCACAAAGAAAGATGGCCTCGGGTACCACCGCCGGATTCTTGCTTTCGTTCGCCAATTGCTACGCCGGTTCAGTGACTGGGAATGGTTCCCGTTCCGTCAGTGTTATGAAAAGCAGTACTCCGGTACTTGCGATTTTCAGGATATGGCTGGGGTTGTACTGTCGGACAAGGTTGGTAGTGACAATCCGAGAATTTTCAGCTATGCCGAGCTCTACATAGGCTCTAATGGGTTCAGCGAGGATCAGGTGCTTGGGAGTGGCGGTTTCGGCCGTGTGTATAGAGCGGTGCTACCAAGTGATGGAACTGTGGTTGCAGTGAAGTGCGTGGCAGAGAAAGGGGAGCGGTTTGAGAAGACATTCGCAGCAGAGCTGGTGGCGGTGGCTCAACTCCGGCACCGGAACCTTGTTCGGCTCAGGGGATGGTGTGCTCACGAAGACCAGTTACTCCTTGTCTACGATTACATGCCAAACCGCAGCCTTGATCGCATCCTCTTTCGGCGGCCCGATGGTTCAGGGTCTGCAGTTCTCAACTTTGAACGCCGTTGGCGAATCGTCTCTGGCCTGGCAGCTGCACTCTTCTATCTCCATGAGCAGCTAGAGACACAGATCATCCACCGTGATGTGAAGACGAGCAACGTGATGCTTGACTCGCACTATAATGCACGGCTGGGTGACTTCGGCTTGGCCCGGTGGCTGGAGCATGAACTGGAATATCCCACCCCACTGCGTATGTCGTGGTCGACAAGAAGTTACCATTTCCGGTTGGCAGATACAACCAGAATTGGTGGTACAATTGGGTATTTGCCGCCTGAGAGCTTCCAGAAACGAAGTACTGCGACAGCAAAAGCTGATGTGTTCAGCTTTGGGATTGTTGCATTGGAGGTGGCTTCTGGTCGGCGAGCCATCGATCTCACATACCCTGATGAGCAGATCATCCTGCTTGACTGGGTAAGACGTTTATCTGATGAGGGCAAGTGTTTGCAAGCTGGAGATAGTAGACTGCAGGATGGATCTTACAAGCTTTCAGACATGGAACGCTTAATCCATGTTGGGCTCCTCTGTTCCCTCAGTGACCCACAATCCAGGCCTAACATGAAATGGGTTATGGAAGCACTTGCCGGAACTTGCATCGGCGAATTGCCAGCACTCCCATCATTCCAGTTCCATCCTCTATACATAACTTTGTCTTCCTCCAGCACATCTGATACAGCCACCACAACAGCTACATCTAATTCTTCTGGTTATGTCACCGCCCCCGGTGAGACTATGTTCCTTACTGCTCCTCATCATGGTGATAGCATTGGTCCTTGTGACAGCAGTACCTACTGTGCAACCAGCTTTCCCTCAGCTGATACCACCCTTCCCCCAGTTGATACACCCAGGGAAATATCCTTCAAGGAAATCATCACTGCTACAAACAACTTCTCTGATGATCATAGAGTTGCAGAGCTGGACTTTGGTACTGCTTACCATGGTTACCTGGAAAGCTGTCAGCATGTCCTGGTGAAGCGACTTGGGATGAAAACATGCCCTGCACTGCGGGCACGGTTCTGTGATGAGCTTCAAAACCTTGGGAGACTCCGCCACCGCAACCTGGTACAGCTACGTGGGTGGTGTACTGAACAAGGTGAGATGCTGGTTGTCTATGACTATTCGGCAAATCGCCTGCTTAGTCACCTCCTCTTCCATCATCACCACAAGACAGAGAATCATGTTTTAAAATGGCGACATAGGTACAACATAATCAGATCACTTGCATCTGCCATCCTTTACCTCCATGAGGAATGGGAAGAACAGGTCATTCATAGAAACATCACTTCTTCTGCCATTATTCTTGATCCTGACATGAACCCACGTCTAAGTAGCTTTGCCCTTGCTGAATTCCTGACTCGGAATGAGCATGGCCATCATGTGGTTGCCAATCCAAAAAGATCAGTTCGTGGGATCTTTGGATACATGTCACCAGAGTACATAGAATCAGGTGAAGCAACTCCATTGGCTGATGTTTATAGCTTTGGTGTGGTGGTGCTTGAGGCTGTAACTGGCCAGATGGCAGCCGACTTCCGGTGGCCTGAGGTACTTCTAGTGAAGAAGGTTCGCAAATTTGAGTCACAGAAGAAACCATTAGTGGAACTAGTGGATTGGAGATTGGATGGAGAGTATGATCACAGGGAACTGGTGAGGTTAGTGAATTTGGGGGTGGCATGCACACTTTCAGATCCAAATTTGCGGCCAAGCATGAGGAAAATCGTGAGCATACTAGATGGAAATGACCAGTGCTTAGAGGAAAGAGTACAGAGGAAAGAAAGAAGGGAAGAATGGAAGCGCAGGAATGACTCTTCCTTGTCATTGATCAAAAGAATTCAAGCTCTTGGCATCCAGTGAAACTCAAACCAACAGTTGAGATTTTGGTATAGCTTGATGGGAAAATGATTTACGACAGGACTTTGTTGTATAATATGGCTATGATCTTCAAAAAGAAGAGAAAAACATGCATAACTGTTTCAGATTGTTCTTGTAAATATAAATGGTAGAGATGTCTCCTTGTTTGTTAGTTTACAATGATTTTCTAAAGGGTTGTGCCTATTTCTCTGCATCTTACATAGTTTCATAGTTACCAAAACAGGGGAACTCCGGAAATCCATGTCTCTGTCTCAATTACCAATTCCTTCATTCTTTATCTCCCTCTCCCCTTGATGGGTAAACTTTTTATTTTAACCTTTTGGGTCAATTACTAATTCATACTTGAAGTCTTTAAACTCCATTACCATCTATAACTTCAGATTACCTAGATTAACTGAGGCACATCAATTGCTGGTTGAAAAGCATTTCCAGACCCCCTCTTAGGCCTAGGCTTGCCCCTGGCCTCTGAGAGTTTCTGGAAGGGTTCCCTAACAAGGGTAATAAGACCGTAAAATTAAAAAAAAAAAAAAATTAAAAACTAAAAATTGAAGTATAAAACACATTCAGTACCCTTTTACAGCTATTCAGTCAACCAAATGGTGGTGATAACAGTAGAATCAATCACCTAGGAGGAAAGGGTCAGGAAAGCAAGTGATCACAATACCTTTTATCCCTCTGAAAGGTACCAACACCAATACTGAAAATTTGGCATACTAGGACCAATGCCCTTTTCCACAGATCTTTGTCCTTACCTGAATTTACTATCAGACAAAACCAAGATGGTTAAGCCAGGTTCTTTGTCCTTACCTGAATTAACTATCAAGACAAAACCAAGATGGTTAAGCCAGGTTCTTGGACAGGTTACATTTTCCTTTCCCAGTCTCACCAATTGCACTAAAAAGGTTAACTTCATACTGATTAAAAAGCCAAGTTCTTTGTCCTTACCTGAACTGACTATTCTGTTCATACTGATTTTGATTGTCCTCAACTAATTGAATTGAGGAAATCTCATACTGTTCATTGACTAAAGTCTTATTTACTGATGAATACATGTGTTGGATGGCTTCAATCATTTTTCCTTCAAGCTTTGTCTCTAACCTCCTATCTTTGTTTGCTGTATTGCAATGGAAAAACATACTCCCAAAGAAAAATGATTTCAGTGCAGGTAATAGGCAAGATGTACCTAAATGAAGAAGACACTAAAAAGAACTAATGGTTACCTTGGGAAGGCAATATATATTTAGGCCCTGTTCGCTTTTCAGTAAGTTACTTACCTGGGTAAATGCACTTATCTACCCATGTTCTTTTATTTCTCATGCAAATAAGACAATGGCCATTTTAGCCATAAAAATCCATTATTAAAAGGGCCATTTTTGTCCAATTCAAGTGTTGGCAACTTTCCCCAAAGGTGGGAAAGTTATTTACCCACCTAAGAGATGGGGTAAGTGATACCCAGGAAAATAAGCTTTCCCTAGTCCCCACATAAATCTGAACCAAGAACATGGGTTTCTTGGTCAATGGGAATCAAAATATCTTTGACCAACTCCCTCCCCCTCTCAAAATCCAAAAAAAAGAACGCCCCCTTAAGGATAGGATGAATGGTAATAAACTCAATTAATTGGTCTTATTATTTCTATGCAAACGCAGATGCTCACATAAATAATTGGATTAGAGTCTCTCTATAAGACTTCTGCATGCAAGGCACAATTGTTGAATATTCTAACTCACTATATACATAAACAAGCTTATGAGAAATTCAAAGAACTGTGGAAAGAGAAATTAAAAAAACCAGCAACAAAGGGAGAGGAGTTCAGGAGACAAGCCATCTGCTGTATTTTTCTAAGTACACTCATACAAATGGATTTAAATGAAAAATTAAATAGAAAAGCAAATGAAAACTAAAAATCACTTATAAATATCAAGGCATTACTAAAGGCAACACAGATTTCTCTTATCCACTGGGAGTATCAACACCCACTTCATTATCCTTCTAGACTTCCTTAATGCAAACCAGGACTGGGATCTATATAGATATTTATTTGGACACTATGAACCTTAGTTGTTACCAGTTACCATTCTCATACAATCTCAAGCTTCTATTCAAAGAACTCATATGAAAAGATATGTGAAATAGTACTAATAAATATAACCAGTTTGCAGCAAAGTTCACCTTGCATAGTTCTTTTTCTTTTATCCAATACCTAAAATGCAAATAAAGTTGTATTTGCTTGTTAGACAGGTTTAAGCAGAAATCACCTTGAAACTTAGTATATGTTTGGCATCGGTGCTGCAGATACAGCACCGTCTGCTGATGTGTGGGTTGGAAGCACCGTTTTCTCTGAAAATGGTGTCCTTTTTTTATCTGTTTGGAAACGTTGTTGCCAGGTAGGACGTTTCCTGGAGCAACAACACTTTCTGTTTGGTATCAATGCTCCATATCTGTTCTCAGCACTGGTACCCATTATAGGAAGTCCACGTCACTACCACATCATGTCCTCATTGGCAGTAACGAGCTGCAATATGAGAAAACGTCAAATTTGGCATTGCTCCAAACCACGCATTCTCGATTTCCAAGGCGTGGCTTAGAAAACCATTTTTTATGGAAAAATGGTTCCAAACATATTGGCTTTTCCTGGAGCACCATGTTTCTCGACGTGGCGCTGGTGTGTCACAATTTTCTGGAGCAACGGCGTCGATGCCAAACAGACACTTAATGGTTTTCCCCAACAGCATTCATGTTTAGTTGAAGTAATAGAACCAAGCTGATGTATTACTTTGAATTTCAACATAGCACAGTTAAGTGTCCAGTTTGATCACGTGTTCGGTTTTGAGTGGTGTTTAGGTGGTATCTAGTGGTCATTTGTGTCGAGTTCATATCCCTGGATTGGGGATGATGATGGGGCTGAAGGTGCAAACTGAATACATATCAAAGAGAAATCACTTTTTTATAGCAATAAAGAGAATCATCCTTGAGAAGATTGAAGAAAACAAATTGCATACTAAAATAATCATTTTTAAATTATATTAGCATTTGTACAAGTATGTAAATCATGAGGAAAGTTAGGGAAGGGAGAAAGTATAGGAATGATAGGTCATATATAGAAAACGTTGACCATAAGAAGACTAAACAAAATATGACCCACAGATGGCATCTAATTCATGATGGATATTTTTGGCAACACCATTGTATACATGGAATTGATTGTTTGCAGTATCCCACCAAGAGACTTTAGTCATTTCTTTTTTAAACCCCAAACTGTACTCCTGGTGGAGGGGTATCCATCATAAATTAGCATTGGTTGATAAGGATAAATTTATTGCAGTGGTGAGATGTAAAGCTAGAACAATGGTGAGATGCTTTGTAATCAAAAGGTCTCAAGAAAAGTTGGACCAAGGATACATTTATTGCAATTTTAGTAAAAATGTTAGTAACATGGTGCTGTGATTAAGATTGGTGATGATCAGAAGATACCCAAAACTAACCACTTATGGTGCCTTAAATCACTTGCACATAAAATTAAAATGGATGTTGCCCACCCCATAGAATTATATCAAGGTGGCTGAAGTGGAGAGATGAATATGGGTGCTGTATGATTAGCAATTTGGCATGTATCAATGAAACTAAAAGGAAATAAATACAGAGGAAATAGGAGGAGCTTCACTTAATAATAAGATGAGGCAAAGCTAACTGAGATGGTTTAATCATGTCCATAGAAAACTAATGACTGTAATAGTGAAGAGTTACTTTGTACAAGAAAGACTGAGAAGAGCCATGAGAGATCAAAGAAAACATGGGCCGAGTTGATAGAGCACATTAACAGGATAGGATTTGTGTAGTCAACTGTCAACCCATTTGGAAAATCAAAATGTTCACACTTAACTTCAGTCTCCTTCCTCATAGACACCATGTCTTAAAGCATCAAGTCCCAATATGTTTTGCCAACTTCAGCTTGAAGCATCATCACCCCATTAAAAGTGTCGGTAAATGTCTTAAGTATCAGGATAGTTAGATCCATCAGTTTGGAGGTATCTTATTAATACTACTTGGCTAGATATAAAAACTGGAATGGACAAAGAAGATTCTTTATTTGCGTAAAGATGATCAACTTCTACAACAGATTCTTTGAGCAACACCTCCCAGCCCAAATGGACAAAGCAGGTTGATCGACATCAAATGATCAAATCGAATCTATCCCATTCTTGGGGAACGTTTCGCCAAGTGTATGCGAAGGACTCTGAACAAGTAGGTGCTTCTGGTTGCATAAACACAAACTAGACAACAACTGGCATATTTGCACATGAATACCCCTATGCCTCCACTTATTAGCATGGCTTAGGGCGCGTTTGATAACACTTTCCAGACGTCTTGTGCTGAAAAACTTGCTCTTCAGACACCAGACCCGTTTGATGACGCACCTAAAAAATGATCTGAATTTCGTTTTTAGGTCTGAAACTCAAAGCGTGCAGCCCGTCTCTTAACATGCTCAGACGCATTTTAGTGCTAGTAAAAAGTTGAAACTACCCCCCCCCCCCCCCAACATTTTTGAAATGATGCGCTGATGCCCCTGATTACCCCCAAACCAAAAAACCTAGCCCATTTTTGTTTCAAACACGAAAGAAATCTCTGCTCGTGAAGATTGCTCCAGGTATGGCTGCAAGACCTTCTTTTCTCTCATGTTTGCTTCTTCTTTGTCAAACGTCAAATTTCTCACCATAAATCTTCATTTTGTAGGGGTTATAGTCGTGCCAGACGCCTAGCAAAGGTATCTTCTTCACCGAAAGTATCTTCTTCTTCTTCTTCTTCTTCTTCTTCTTCTTCTTCTTCTTTCCTATTTACAGTTGTTTGATTTGTTTGGTTTGTTTACCTTTAACTATTGAATCTCTTAAGCTTGTTAATAATAACATGCAAACTTTAGATTATGTGATTTGTTTATTGAATCTCTTAACTATTAAGATAACATCCATGCTTTGTTTTTCCCCTTCCTGCTTTGTTTTGTACGATGCCTTGTTTATTTATTGAATCTCTTAACTGTTGAGAAAACATTCATTCTTTGTTTATTTGATTTTTTTATTGAATTGTCTCGACTCCTCTCCTTTTCCCATGTCCCCATATCCAGTAGTGTGGTTATGGACCAACTCAGTCCATTACATTGTTAGCCTTGTAAAATTAAGGTAAAGAAATTTTTTTTTTCTTTTAATCAGTCATAATCTCAGTATAAGAACATCTGGGTTTCTGTAATTTGTGTTGTATCTTCTTGCAAGATCAAATTAAGGCATTTTGTGTTGTTTTTAATTTTAATTGTGTTATTTTTTTAATTATTAAGTATTAATTACTTTAATATTTTTTATTAGTCATCAATTATTTTTAATAATTTTAATTGTGTTATTTATTATTTATTATTTGTATTATTTCAATATTATTTTGAATTTCATAAATGATTTGATATGAAATAGTGCAAATTGAACTCAAAATTATCAAATAGTCTGTTCTAGGGTTAAAATAGTAAAATTAGGGAACTTCAGATGCTAAAGGGTTGATCCAACACAGACAACCTTATCTATTCAAAGCCTCTAAAAAGTAGAAAAGCATCATAGCTCTTTTCAGATTTTAGACACTTTTAATATCCTTTTAACTTTTCAGATTTTAGATTTCAAATTTATCAAACGCCACCTTAGTCTCTTGTATAGACACAATCCCTCACGTTTAGAGTGGGAGGCCTGACTGGCATCCACTTACTAGTAAAGGTATCAATTGGACTAGATTTAGTCCAACCCGATCCAGTCCAATGTGAGTCTACTTACAGATGGTTGGATCCAATCCAGTCCAAATCCAACACAAACCAAATCCAATTCAATCCATTAAAATGTAAATGGACTGGGTCGGATCCAATCCAAACCAGATGAAATATCAAAAATTATATATAAAAACAGAACATATAAAAATTACAAAAATACATTAAAATGAAGAAAATCTGAAAATTACAAAAAATATACCCTTTTGGCATTAAAAAAGCACTTTCGCAGAAGTGCTTTTACAAATGCAATTTTATGAAAGTACTTCATAAAAGTACTTTTGTAGAAGTGCTTTTATAAAAGTGCTTTCATAAAAGTATGTCAAAATGCTTTCGTAAAACTACTTCCGTAAAAGTTCCTTAATAAAAGTGCTTTTATAAAAGTACTTCCATAAAAGTGATTTCGTAAAAGTGCTTTTATAAAAGTACTTCTGTAAATGTTCTTTTGTAAAAGTGGAGAGATTTGAGAAAATGCTTACTTCTTGTAGGAAAAATTATCTCTCCTTAGGGGGGAGAATCACTTTGATTAGGTCTACCCTAGCTAACATTCCTGTTTACTTCCTATCAGCAGTGTTTAAGATTCCCACAAAGGTCTCCAATAACGTGGAAAAATTAATAAGAGATTTTTTGTGGGAACCAGGAGGGGAGAAGAAGGATCACAAAGTGAGTTGAGAGGTGGTAACTAGAAGTAAGAAGCTAGGAGGGCTAGGGATTGGGAATATTAGGAAAAGAAATATGGCATTGTTGGGGAAATGATTGTGGAGGTTCCTACTAGAAAGGGACAAATTGTGGATGAAGATAGTGGCTAGCATAATTGGGCTAGAAGAGAATGACTGGGATCCAAGAATTATGGTAAGGGCTCCTTCCCCTTGGAAAGCCATTCATGATTTGCTTCCAGTTTTCTCCCCTTGGATCAGGTATGGTCTGAACTCTGGTAATTGAATAAAATTTTGGGAGCGACCTTGGGTTGGGGACTTACCCCTGATGGACCAATTTCCCTCTTTGTATGCTTTGTCATATTTGAAAAATGAACCCATCTCATCCTTCTTAGTTCCTTCAGAATCTATTTATGGTTTTGGGTGGAACTTGGGCCTGAGAATGGCAATTAAGGTACAAACATGGGTTGTATTTCGTCTCTGCTAATCATCTTTGAAAATGTTTTCTTGGACCCTAGTAAGGAAGACACCAGATTTTGGACCCCATCCTCCTCTGGTTCCTTTTCTTGTGCTTCATTTTTTGAGACTTTAATTCAGCCTCCTGCTCCTCTTGGGTTATCCTTCCCTATTAAAGAGATTTGGAGCAAACCCATTCCTCATCAGGTTGGTAGTTTTTGTTGGGAAGCTTTCCTGGAAAGAATTTAACACAAATGAATTGCTTCAGAGAAAGAGACCCATTTTTTGTTCATTTCCCAATAGGTGTAGTCTTTGCAAAGTTGATAGGGAAACAGGTTACCACCTTATGGTTACTTGTCCAGTTACTAAAACTGTTTAGGAGTGGGCTTTCTCCCTTTTTGAATGTACTTGGAATCCCTCTGTGAGTGTGCAAAGTTTGTTCTCTCCTTCATTATTTAGATGGCCTAAGAAAATATGAAAGATTATGTGGAGAAGCATTAAGGCGGCAGTGTGTTGGTCCGCATGGGAAGAGAGAAACTCACGAATCTTTTCAGACAAGGAAAGAACCACAGAAAACTTATTAGAACTGATACACTTAAGGGTAGCTCACTAGCTGAAACCTTTGGAGTTATTCTTAGAATTTTCCAGGACCGACTTATCGAGAAAGTGGAAAGAGATAGCTACCTCTGCTCAATGTAAGAGGACTCCTGGGCCCTCTTGGTCCCCCCCTCCCTCTAGATTCATAAAACTGAATTTTGATGATAGTAGCTTAAGGAATCCAAGGCCTTCTGGGATTGGGGGAGTGTTTAGGAATGAGGATGGGGTTATTACTGCTATGTTGTCAGGCCTAATTGGAGAGGGTGACTCTCTTAGGGCTAAGATTCTAACAGTTCTAGAAGGAATCCAAAGAGCAAGAGAATTAAACATCATACGCTTGGTCCTTGAAGGGGAGTCGGAGGTGGTGATTAGGTGGCTAAAGGGAGACAACAATGGTTTGTGGAACTACAACAATGAAAAGAAGAAATTTAAATGGCTGAGTAGAGATATTGAGGTGAAGTATAGCTGTGTGAAGAGAAGTGCTAACTCAATGGTTGATGGGTTAGCCAAGCAAGGGGCATTTAAGGAATCTCGATTTTGGGCTAATTTTTAGCTTCTTTTTTTGTTCTTTTGTTGTTGGGGAGTCAAGATAGTTAGTTTACCTCCCCCCTTCTCTAATTGAAGTTTCACAAAACTTATTCATTAATAAAGCTTATTGTTATTGATAAAAAAAAATTCTTTTGTAAAAGTGATTTCATAAAAGTGCTTTCGTGTAAAAGTACTTTGAGAAAAGTGTTTTCATAAAAGTACTTTTGTAAAAGTGCTTTCATAAAATTAGTTCTATAAAAATGCTTTTATAAAAGTATTTTTGTAAAAGTGCTTTCGTAAAAGTATTTTTTGTAAAAATGCTTTCGTAAAAGTGTTTTTGTAAAAGTACATTTCATAAAAGTACTTTTGTAAAAGCTTTTTCGTAAAATTATTTTCTTAAATGTAATTTTATGCCAAATTCAGTTTTGATCCATTTCAAATTGGACAAGGTTTATTGTCATGATCAGATTATTGGAAATTTGGTTTAGATCCAATTCAAACCAATAATAATATGAATCAATTTATTTTGGATTGGCCCAATCCAATAATTATAATGGACCGTCCAAATCCAATTTGATAAGATTTGGATCAATTTGATCAGTCCAATTCAAACCGATTGATTGACACCCCTACTTGCTAGCAAAGCTCCCTTGCACATGCACCGATTCAAATCTAACACCAACCAATCCAATAATTAAAACGCAAGCTCCCAGATGAAGGGCCCTTTGGCAATCACAGATTCACAAGCCTCCCATATGCTGGACTTGAAAATGAAAGCATGCCACTTCATTGCAAGTGAGAAGTGTTTCCCAAGTACAAGGAGGGGTGATAAGAAATGACAAAGGGGCTGTGGTGGGGTTGTTCTCAGGCCCTATTGGAAGGGGGAGACTCCACTACATCTGAGCTGAACTAAAAGCAGTGGTTTTTGGGATGCAAAAGGCTGTGGATTTGAGAGTGAGAAAACTGGTTGTGGAAGCGATTCCAAAGTGGTCATAAGCTGGTTAAAGCAAAATGAAAAGACTCCCTGGCTCTATAGAAAAGAAATTAAGAAGTTTAAATGCTTTTCCAAGGACATGCAGTTGTTAATACAGTGGACTCCAAGAGCGGCAAATGGCTTTGCAGATTAGCTAGCAAAACAGGGTGTTAACAGGGAACATTGTTTCTGGGCTCAGTTGTAAGGCTGGATAATTAAAAGTCGATAGTTGGCAAACTCTAAATTCTAGTGGGGTAGCCGGGGGCCGAGGTTAATCATTTCTGTATCTTTCTAAATTTATAACGAAATCTCTTTTACTGATCAAAAAAAAGTACAAGGATCTGTTCAGAGAATATACAGACCGTTGATGTTACAGTTGGCATAATAGAAGGCTCAGTTAGATCAATCACCAAGGAACTACTACCCTTTTTTCCTTGTGGGGCTGTTCCTACCTTTCATCGAATACTAGTCATCATCCATTCAACATCTTGCCGCATGCCACTCTCCCATGATAGTGAATCTCCACCTCCAAACATGGGTCTTGGCCTTTTTTTCATTGCCGCAGCCTGTGAACCCATACATATTGGTGATACTGAGCTCCCAGTCGATGTCAGGCAGCTGTTAACCGAGCAATCACCAACCTGAGCTGGCCCACTAGAAGCAGATTTCTCTTCAAGAGTTGCAGCAAGCTCAGACAAGGTAGGCATTTTGATGGTATCAAGTGGAACCACACCCAGACAGTCATTTGAGACCTTGATTGCCAGTTCAGAGAGCTCTTGCCTAGTAGCTTCAAGCCCAGCTGATACAACTGCCTGTTCATTGAGAGCTTTGCAGGCTTTCTCAAGTATGGACTGCAGGTACTTGCCCTGTGCTTCAATCCGAAGATGAAGATGGCGTTGGACCTGGTGTCAGGAAAATCACCATTAGAATGTGTTGTGAAAAGTGGGGGAAACAAAGACTACCTACCTCTAGCTGTTCATGCAGTCTTCTTTGGACTTCCATTTGGACTCTCAATGCCTCCGTAACCTGGTAACCACTGCCAAAATATTGCAAGTAATGGAAGAGGAGAAGGTAGATAAGATGGTAGTAAGTATGAAACAGAGAATCATAACATACTCATTCAAGTCTTGAGGCATCATTCTTGATGATGCTGATGAAGATGATGAAACAGTACCCTGGCTTTCTGCTACACAAGAAGCTGTAAACCCATGCAATATTACAGAATGAGTGAACATTTTGTTTAGCCAGCATAACCCACATGATGTGGTTCCTGGGGAAAGGAAGGCAAAGCCATAACAGAAGCAGGCAATTGGAAACAAAAATAATCCATTCAGCAAAATATAGCTCGTAGACATTTCAATTTGAAGTTTCCATTCAAGATCATGAGCAAGTAGAAAAAATGTCAACATTAAGGTATAACCATACATAGAGGTGAGTGCACAAACTTCTGTACTTCAGAAAGAGAAAAAAGATGTATACCATCTTTGGAGCTGTCACTAAATTCCTTGCAGGATTGCTTCCCCAATCGATATTTCTAACAAAAGAATGAAGTATAAGCACTTGCAGAAAACAATTCTATTTATGAATACACCTAAAGTTAGTTCTTAGCCTTGCAAATTTATCTAGATGCTGACAACCATAGTGGGGAAAAGGAAATACATAAATATGGAAAAAATAAAATCTATTAGAATGATGTTATAATTAAATATTCTAACAATCAAGAATAAAATTCATCATCTTTATGCTCTCTGAAACAAAAGGGAAACAGTTTCCAAGATAGGCAATGCAGAGAAACAGACCTGTAGATGAGACTTCAAGTGATACAGGGTGAGACCCTTTACACCCATTGTTCTCATGATAGTCTTAGGTGTTGCTTCTGCAAAACAAATAGGGAAAGAATGGGAATCAACTTAAAAAGACTGGTCAAATTATAAGGGGAACTAAGCAATTTTATATAAAAGGCTCCTATTATTGTTGATCTGAAGAAACATTAATCAGAACCAGGGTAACAATATAATGTTGGGAATGATGCAGGACTCGAGTGGGATGGCTAAAATTAATAGAACCAAAAAGATCAAAAAAAGGGTTAATATGATTAAGTTCAGCAACTCGTTTCTGAAATCAAGATGGAAATAGGCTCCAGTATGCCCAAACCATCTTCCTTTTTTGTAAGTGAGAAATTAACTTTATTGATGCTTACAGGTAAAGGGAGTTATAAGAGTTCAAGATAAATTGCATCCCAAAAAAGTAAAAAGATATACAATAAATATATAGTATATCATCACTTCCTAAAAACTTTCACCCAATTGTCTTCTGATACAAATACTTCTATATCCTTAATGCATGGACAACATCCATACATACCCTAGGAAGCAGTCTCACCACACCCACAAATAACCTTCTTCATTCTATCCATGTTTCCTTAAAAATAGCAAATGAAGTGACTGCATCTGGATGATCTCCATGGGATTCGGCATCTATGCTCAAGCCTATATTTTAGTCAATCTTCAATAGGAACTTCAAAGATGGAGATTTTGGAATTTTGTGTTCACTTGGAAGACAAGGAGAAAGAAGCTCCGCGTGTCACTTATGCCATCTACACATTTACTGCACAATATACACCACTTGCCCAAATAAATTGTCTTTTAGCCCAAGGTTAAAATTATTCCAATGTCACTAGCCAAGTCAAGGTCTCTACTCAGAGTGAGTGAGAGAGAGAGAGAGATCTTCCCTACTCCCTCAAGGGAACCCTGTATCAAAGCATAATTGTTGCCTAATGGAGTCTTCATCTCCGACCAGATCAGAATATACCATTACCATGAATTATGATAATCAGATATGGATGATGATGACACAAAGAAATATGGGAGAACAAAGTAAATATGTATATGGCATAAATATGATACGGGGAAGTTTGTGTAAATTTCAGAACAAGAACAATGACATGGCAAAAAGTTCAATCAAATAAATATAATACAGTAAAAGATTGATCAAATATGTATTCATGTTAAATATGCTCTTATACACAACAACCTCTAAAAGAATGACTTGCCCACCCAAAAGTCGTCTTGTTTTTCTGACAAGTCTTTTTTTTTTGAAAAAGGTAAATTATAGGTATCCATTAATCAACAAAGATCATTGTAGACAAGGGCCTGTATACAGGATATACATGCAGCTCTCAACCAAAACAGCCTTATAATTCAGGTCCTTTCAGGATTTACAAAAAGAAATCTTTTACCAAAAAAAAAAAGTATCATATGAAACTTTATAAAAAGCTCTATTCACACCTGCCCAAGAAATAATTCTGGCCTTCAACTTAGCTAACACAGTCATCTGATTCAACTTTCTTTTTAAAGATCATGGAATTCCTTTCCATCTACAAGGTCCAGAAAACAGCAGAGAAAGCAATTTTCTGTATATCCTTCTTTCTCAAGACCCTTGATCTTCCAACACTTGATAAAGGCTTCCACATATTCTGGATTACAAAATATCACACCAAAAATGTTTCTCACCCACTGCCAAAGGATTTCAGCAATCCTACAATGGATGAATATATGATTAGTGCTTTCCATTCCTGCATTGCATAATGAGCAGAAATCATTTATCAGCCCCATGCCCCTCCTGATCAGGTTATCTTGGGTTAAACAGGAATTTAGTGCTACTGTCCACACCAGAAAAAGACATTTTTGATGGCACGTGGGATTGCCAAATTAGACCTTCTGGGAAAGAACCTACCTCCCCACCTGCTACCATGGAATATAAATCTAACAGAGAACCTCTTGATTTCTCCTATCTCCATAATCTCTTATCTCCTTGAGTAGGGTCAATTGTAATCCTACTCAGCATTTGAAGAAGATCCATCAAACCAGGAAGCTCCCAATCATTTAAGTTCCTTCTAAAAGCAGGCCTCTACACTAGATTATTATTTCACATTTCATAGTTTGTCCTTCACAGGGGCATTCCTGTTGCTTGCAATTCTGAACAGCTGCAGGAATATCCTTCAAGGGGCTGTCATTACATCAACTATCAGACCAAAATCCAACTCTACTTCCATCCCCAATGCCAAATTTTATCACTTTGAGAACTCTGCATGAGCTTTGCTGATCCCTCTCCAAAGAGCACACCCATAGGAGGAAGTCATCTCCCTAGTTATCCAACCCAACTCTTTCCTGCCATGCTTGGCTTCAATCACTTCCTTCTAGGGGTGTCAATGGTATTCAAAAATCCGATTTCGAATCCGAGATTCGGCATAATCGAATCGAATTGGGATAATTCGAATATCATAATTGGTCGAATTCGGATATGACCTGATTTGATTCAACAGATATTCGAATTCGACCAATAATTTAATTCTTATATATAATATATAAAATATTTAAATGTTTTATATAATTTATATATAATAATTAAATTATATAAATAATTTATATACTTTATATAAATAAAACTTAATTGGTGAATTCAAATCAAATCAAATCGAATATTCAAATATTTAATCAAATTCGAATTCGAATATTGATTTTCAATATCCGTCAAGTATCAGATTGCCTTATTCGATTCGAATTCGGATATTGCCTTATTCGATTCGAATTCAATCCGTTTACACCCCTACTTCCTTCCAAAGGCCTCTCATTCTGATCATCAAATTTCCACAGCCATTTTCCAAGAAGGGAGATATTGCTTTCCTTAATCTTCCTAATCCCCATCCCCCATTTTCTTTAGGCCTACAAATTTTCTCCCAATTGACTTGATGAATCTTGGAATCTTCCTTCCAGCCACTCTATAAAAATCTTGCATTTTCCTCTCCACACTTCTCACCACCTTGGATGGAATGGGAAACAAAGATAGATAATTGGTTGGCAAAGAGGAAAGAACACCCTTGGATAAATATTTAGCCTTCCAAGATGATAATCTTTTATTATTCTTTCTAAAACAAGGTCCCAAATAGACTTTGAGATACACTTTGGTCCAAGAGAGAGACCAAGGTACTTAGTAGCAAGCTTACCAATTTTGCAACCCGGAATTTCAACTAATTCTTGGACTTCCACACTGCCCCACAGCCATAATCTCGCTCTTATTCAAATTGATTTTCAAACCAGAAAGGTCGAAACCATCTCAAACCAAATTAGCACCCCTCTCAAAATCTCCAGCTCCTCTATAGAATTGTTACAGAGCAATAAAGTGTTATCAAAAAATTGTATTAAAGCCACTCCACCCTCCATCCTTTATGTTTTGAAACCATCGAGCATATTACCTTCAATGGTTCCACCGCCTCCCAAGTCACCAACCTCAAGGCCTCAGTGATGCAGATAAATAAGAAAGGGAGACAATGGGTCCCCTTGAGTTCACAAAGGACCCATGAGTGCTCCCATTAATAAGAATGGAAAAGAGGGGGATAGTGATACAAATCTTAATCCGGTTGGACCACTTGGACCCAAAATTCATTCTCATAAGCACATAGTCCAAGAAACACCAATTCGCATGATTGTATGCTTTTTCCATATCCACTTTGCATAAATACCAGCTGCTCCACTCCTCAATTTCAAATAAATGAGCTCATTGGAAATGAAAACTCCATCCAAGATCTGTCGGTTACCCACAAAAGCACCTTTAGAATTGGAGATTATGAATTCCCTAATATTTTCATCCTCCTAGCCAAGACATTTGATAGAATTTTGACACTTGATCTTTGTTTTCTTCATCATACACTCACTTCTTGCCTCTTTATTTTGTAAAATCCTACTGTATAGCATCTGTGTACATGAGCTAGTTGTATATTTTTGGCTTTTATTTAATGAAATATATTACCCTACTTGTTTAAAATAATAGATAAATAAAAGTAGTATTGAGGCTTCTGGTCTAGGCACCCCTCTCATGAAACTCCTCAAAGACTTTCAACAAATCTGATTTAATAATCTGACTTAATGAAATATATTACCTTATCAGTTTACCTATCTCATTCTATCATTAAGTTTTGAATCTTAACGTTTACAGGACAACTTCAGAATGTATTCTTTTGTCTGTAACCTTAGTTTCTTAGCATTGTTTAATAATTTGGAAGAGGGGGTATTAATCTGTGACATAAGGCTAAAAAGAAAATAAGCACAAGAGAAAATACCTTTTGTATTGGGAGTCCAAATCCTGTCATCAAACTTAGAGGGATCTATCATGCTTGAGCCTCGCTCAACCCTCTTCTAAAAGCCAAACCCCAGGCTATCCCATCGGATAAGGAACAAAATTTAGAAATAAGCTCTTTTTTAAAACGTGAAACCATATAAAGAGAAGGGAAAGCATCTTTAAGAGGCACCTCACCCACCGAAAGGTCTTCCCAAAACAAAATGTTATTCCCATAATAGATATCATACTAGATACAACTTGAGAATTGATGAAGAACCGCATGAATAGCTTTCCAAGGAGAGAGCAAGGTAGCTTGAGGAGATACACCAACATCCCAGCCATTTGCCAACAATCCATATATGCCTATTAGTTTTTACCACCTTGCGCCATAACTTTTCATTCTACAAAGGCAACCTTCACAACCATTTTCCTAATAGAGCTTAATTCTTAAACGTAACATTCTTTATTCATAAATCTCCTTGTTCCTTGCTCCTACAAATTGTTTCCTATTTCACCAAATGATCTTTCTTTCTTTCCCCTATCTTCCACAAAAAATGCATCATTAACTTCTCCAATTTTCTATCCACTACCAAAAACTGATAGGTCAAGGGAAGGTTGGCCAAAGTAAACTTAATCAAAGTTATCCTTCCGCCCAACAAGATGTAGTTACATTTCCAGGCTACTAATCTTTTCTCATATTTTTTCCAAGACAAGGATCCAAAGTCATCACTCCTTGGGTTGCCTCCCAAAGGAAGACCTAGGTTCATAGGTCAAACCTCACAGTACACCCAAACACCTCTACTACTGCACCTAATTCATACTCCAAATTTACCCTAGCTACAAAACTCTTTTCAAAATTTATTCTTGAGTTTGACAATGACTCAAACAACTTAAGCAACAATCTCAATCTCCTCACATACCTTAAATCGCTCCCATCATTGAAGATTATAATATCATCAACGAATTAGAGGTGAGTAACCACAACATTAGTCCTTCCAATTATCCAACCCCTAAACATCCCTTCCCTATCAGTTCTAGAGATCAACCTACTAAGCACATCCACAATTAGAGTGAAAAGGAAAGTGGATTGTGGGTTCCCTTGCCTAAGACCTCTATAAGAGGGGGGGTAATCCTAAATTACACCATTGACCAGGACTGAAAAATGACAAGTTTGTAAACATCCATAAATCCATTTGCACCCTTTTTTCCCAAATCCACATTTACTCTAAACCTCTATTAGAAAAAAACTAGTCCACAAGATCATAGGATTTCTCAACATCCAATTTACAAACAATTCCTCTACCTACAAACCTCCTTTTTTCCTCCAACATTCATTGGAAATCAAAATTTGATCAACAATTTGCCTATCCTAAACAAAAGTTCCTTGATTTGGTATGGAAATGGATGGGATTACACTCTTGACTCTTAGAGAAAGCACTTTAACAATTATCTTATAAACATTGTTCACCAAACTAATTGGCCTAAGCTCCCTTGGACTTGCAGTCTCTATTTTTTTCCTCTCAAAGAGTTCATCAAAAACTTCCACAAGATCATCTTTAATGATCTCCCAACAATCTTAATAGAAAGCCATGGTAAAGCCATTTGGGCCTGGAGCCTTTGATCTCCATTGAGAAAATAGCATTTTTTTTTCTTCAGCCTCAAAACTCCTTTTCAATAGCAATCTAGAATCTTTGTCCAAAACGAGCCAAATCTAAACCCTCTACTTCCATACAAATCTCCTCAGGCCTTTTATAAATTAATTTAAAGTGCTCTAAAAAGATATTTACAATTTCCTTCTGATTTCTGACCTCTTCTCCCTCTCTTACTAATTTTGCAATAAAATTCTTTTTCCTTCTCCCATTGTCCATAATATGAAAATACCATGTTGCCAACACCTTCATTTATCCATTTGTACCTAGACTTCAGCCTCCAACAAATTTCTTCCCTTAAGAGAGATTCCTCTAAATCCTTCTTTAGTTAACACATTTGTGCTTTCTCCTCCTTAGAAAGAATTTCTTGAGATGGCTTATTGTCCAGCAACTCAATTTGAGCTGCTATACTCTCTTTTTCTCCTCTAATCACCCTAAGTGAACCCTATTCTATTCCTTTATTCTAACTTTTAAATCTTAACTTTTGTAGCCTCTTATGAAACCTAAACCCCTTCCGTTTGGGTCCAACCAACTCCTCCTTCAAAAAATCTTCCACTTTTTGAATTAAAAATCTGGATGGATTAGCCACATGTTCTCAAATTAAAGGGGGTAGGACCTCCTACTACCTCTTCTTGACCTAACTTGATTGGATAATGGTTTGAACTTACCCTTTTTTTTCCTTTTTACTATAAAATAAAAGGTCTCAAGTTACCCTAGGTAAGGCTCTAGCCATCAACCCAACCCAATGATCCTCCTAATCTAAAGTGAAAATTCTGTCTAATTTCAAGCAAGACGGATTGGTTTGGAAGTTGGACCAAGTAAAGCTGGCCTGAAGTAGAGGAATCTCCTAAAGATTATAGGAGCTAATGGAAGAATTGAAAATTCTCATACTTGTAGTTATTTGCAGGTGCAGTTTATTTTTTCCATGGGAGACCTAATGACATTGAAGTTCCCTCCCAAACACCAAGAATTACATAGAGCTCTAACAACACTCATCTCCCTATAAGAATTAGGTCCATAAATATTTATTAACACCCAAATAAAGCCATCGCCCAAATTTTTAAATTTGACCGATACTGTAAATCTCCTAATTAGCTCTTCCACACATTCCAACACCTCATTATTCCACAAAGTAACAATACCCCATGAATAGACTAAAGCACAAGTAATACCCCTAGATCTCCATGCACTTATTGTCCAACGTCTATCCAACTCTGTTAATATTGACTCTTGAGACATAATAATGTCGAGTTTCTCCTTTCTTAGTAAGTCCTTGATGACTCTCCTTTTCCTCGCACTCAACTAAACCTCTCACGTTCCAGCAAATAATCTTCATTCCAATGTGTTGATTAACCCACAAACTTTGACTTTCTCTTATTTTGCCCCTTTCCTCCTCTAGCTTCTACTAATGAAATCAATGTTGTTTTTCTTATCAGCATAAAATCTATACTGTTCTCAACATCAATTTTTAATCTTTCCACTTCAGACATCTTCCTTTTCTCCTCACTTTCCCTCTCATACACCTTGACACTCTTGTTTCCTTAGAAGAAAACTATCCAGTAACTAATTCTTTTGTTTTATCAGTAAAAACAGCAAAAGAAAGACTATGAGAGAAAGTGAAGAGAGAAGAAGCAGGAGGAGGAGGAGGAGAAGAGTCAATCGCACTCCCTCTCCAGCCCCAAACTTTTATTAAATAAAAAAATAGAGGTACTTACATAAATTTGTAATGATTTGTCTCCTCATTCTTACCAAGCAATGGAAATTTTGGTAGACTTCATCCTGTCAATTTCTTTTCTCCTTTCTTGACCACTCCCACTTCCTCAGTTCTATCTACCTCAACCATGAATTTCAAACACACTGACTTCCAAGTCTCAACAGCTATTAAAGTATTCTACCTCCATTTTTTTATATTATTTTTTAGTTCCTTCAATTTCATTTCCATGATGAAGTTGACAGTGCCTATAGTGTAATTCCCCCCTATCACATCCTTAATTGGTCAACAAAATCTTCCTCCAACCATAAACATTCAAACCTAATGAAGGAAGCTTAAAATTGGTCCCCCTAAAATCCAAAATGATAGGAGAATGATCAGATAGGGGTCCTGGCAATGCCTCTTGAGCTAATTTGGGCACCAACTCCTCCATATCAGTAGACACCAAAAACTTGTCCAACAAAGCTAAAGTGGGGTTCTTCTGGTTGTTGGTCCATGTAAAATTTGCACCAAGGAACAGCAAGGCTACCAATTCCCACCTGTTCACAAAATTAGCTAACAGCCTAACAGCCCCGTTTCTTATGGATTCCCCTTTCTTTTCATGTGGAAACTTTATAGTGTTGAAGTTCCCCCCCAACATTCATGGTCATCTCCATCTTCCCCTTAGATCATCCAATTCTTTCCACATTAAATGTCTCGGGCTATCCACATTAGGCCATAAATTGAGACAAGCATCAATTTGACACCCCCCTCCCTACCACAACCGAGAAAATAGAGACAGAAATATCATTGCATTATTCACTTGTCCAGTGGGAGTGGGGGATTCCATTAGGGTGGAACTGATTGCTGCTTTGAAGGGGATACAGATCACAAGTGACTTGAGCTTGACAAATGTGGAGATTGAAGAGGACTCAAAATTGGTGGTAGGATGGCTGAAGGATCCAAAGTCTATAAGTATAGCCTGGTGATTTAGGGATGGGATGAAGAAATTTAAATGGCTAACCAGAAAAATGAATTTGAGAAACTTCACGTCAGGAGAACGGCTAATGCTATGGCAGATGTGTTAGCTAAACAAGGGGTAAATAGGGATAATCTGTATTGGGCTCAGTTGTAATTGTCAACTGTAATTTGCTTGTTGTGTGAGGTAGCACCTCATGCCTCTCTGTGGGGATGCTTGTACTGCCTATTTTTATTGCTCTTTAATAAATACTTACTTCTACTTATCCAAAAAAAAAAAACAAAACAAAACAAATAGACAGAGAAATGACCCACTTCCTTTTGCTTCACATTGATCTGATCAATGTCCCAAATAATAACAACTCCCCCCACCGTCCCACTGTCAGTAAATAAATCCAATTGCAGGGCCTAGGAACCCAAATGCTTCTCATAAAATCCACTTCCATATCCTGTTTCTTAGTCTCCTGCAAACAATCTATATCCACATTCCATTTCCTCAGAAAAGCACTAACCACTCTCTAGCCCACCAAATTATAACAGTTAAGTTCTCTTAAGTTCAACTAGACCTGGATAGATATGCAAACACTTAAAAAGAAATTGATCATACGTCGCATAGTCTCCTACAGCTAAAGTATATGTCAAAGTTGTAACATATCTGTCATAAGGTGCAATATAATGTAACTTTTAGGCACAAGGGTAGCTATGTTCATTCACTTTTTATTATAATGCTCTTAATAAAATTAGAGTGGGCACCACCATACACCCAAGACAAAATGCTTTTTGTCTCTTACTTTCTTTGTCATTCTCTTCTTCTTATGTGCTTCTCTGTTCTCTAACTCTTCTTTTAGAAGAGAATAGATTTTTTTGTCTACAAGATTTCTTGATCCATCAATTCTGCAGGTTGAAGGATTATAGTTTTTTATCTGGTCAACTCTTCTTCTCTCTTCTCATTTATTCTTTCTTGGTCATAAGACCAAGGTTTATTAGTTCTGGGTGGTTCCTCCAGTGATCGTAGCATGTAGAGGGATTGACAGTGCAGAAAAGGAAGTTTTCTCACTGGTTCAAACTGGATAATCCTTGGTGGTGATCTGTTGAGGCCTGCAATGGTTCAAGGGAGTGCACAACAGGACTTGATCTCTTGTACTGATGTGGGATAGTCTCCCTCGGTTGTTCTTGAGTGTCCCTAATTGCTGAATGCAAGAAACAAGTGATCCAACAATTCTGGTGAATAGTAAGTACAGTAATGAGTTCTAATAGCAGTGGAACTCTAACAATATGGAGAAACGAGGAAGCGAAATGCCTGGAGGAACTCATAGGGAGGTCTCAACCAAGTTCAAAAGAATTAGTGATGGGAAGGAATGGGTGATGACCAATGTGTACAGCCCTAATTCCTACAGAGAAAGAGATCACTTTTGGGAAGAGTTAAGTGCAGTTAAGAGGTCTGTGAGAGGGGCCTTGGTGTCTCGCTGGGGATTTCAATGTTCTTCGATTCTCGAGGGAAACAAACAATCCAGATCAGGGCTACACCCTTAGTATGAGGAAATTCAATAACTTAATAGTTTTTTGAACAGAAAGAACCATCCTTGCTACAAGCAGAGTTTACCTGGTCAAATTTTCAAGCCAATACAATTTGTTCCAAACTTGATAGATTTTTGTTCTCGGTTGACTAGGAGGTGTTATGGGAAAAAAAAGAACTAAACAGCAAGAACTTTGCCTAGGTAACTTCAGATCACTGTCCCATCTGTTTAGGTCAGTACTTGATGTATGGTGGATCATCACCTTTTTGCTTTGAGAATATGTGGCTGGAGGTCCCCTCTTTCAAGGAAAGGGTTAAGGCTTGGTGGGAGGAGGAGAGACCGAGGAGCAAAAAGAAAGATGTAAAATTCATGAGAAAGCTAAAAACTTTAAAAAGGAAGATTAAGGATTGGAACAAGGACCACTTCGGAAGAATTGAAGAAGCTAAAAGAAAGGTGTTAGATTCATGAGAAAGCTAAAATCTTTAAAAGGGAAGATTAAGGATTGGAACAAGGACCACTTTGGAAGAATTAAAGAAGCTCAAAATAAAATCTCCTCCAAAATTGAGGCCCTAGACCAAAAAGAAGCTCAAAGAGAGAAGTGAAGAGGAAAGAGAGGAGAGATGGAAATTGAAGGTGGAGTTGGAAGATCTCTTATATAAAGAAGAATCTCTTGGAGACAGAAATCCGTATGCAAGTGGCTTCAAGAAGGGGATGGTCGTTTGAGAGTATCTCTAACTTTAAGGATCAATTTAAGGAAAAGTTGCATTGTGGGTTAAATGTGCAAGAAGAGACTATTTGTGTATTAGTTGAGGTGCTAGGCTGTGAAGTGGAGTTGGCCCATAGAATACTTAGGTCTCCCTTTGGGTGGAAACCCAAGATCTGAGAGGTTCTAGAAACTAGTGGAGAGATTTTCCAAGAAGTTGGCAACATGGAAAAGAAATTATATTTCGAATAACATTGATTAAGGCCACTATGGAAAATCTTCCAATTTATTTTCTCTACTTTCTGCATCCTTGTTAAAATTGCTAGGCAACTTGAAAAGATTACGAGGGATTTCCTTTGAGAACTGGGGGAAGAGAAGAGAGATCACTTGGTGAAATGGGAGCAAGTCAGCAAACCTAAAGAGAAGGGGGGATTAGGGTTAGGGAACTTCATTTAGAAGAATTTAGATCTTTTAGGGTAATGGCATTGGAGATTCCCTCTGGAAAGAGATAGGCTCTAGCATAGGGTGATCAGAAGCATACATGGAATGTTGGACAATGGCTGTGATGCAAAGGTAGCCTCCAATACAACCTTTGTCTCATCTTATAAGGAAATTCAAGAGGTATATCCTTCTCTTTTTTATCAATAACAGAATTCAATTTTATTAAGAGAAATCAAGAATACATACAATATTTCAAGAAGAGATAAAAAGACTTAACTCTCCCCTAAAACAACAAGAAGATTACAAAATTGCCCAAAACAATTGACCCCTACCCACCCCCTGTTTTGCCAAGTTATCAGCAAAGGCATTTGCAGTTCTTTTCACCCAATGAACCTGGATTTCCACTCCCCTCAGCAACCACTTAACCTCTCTTCTCTCATTAGCATAGATCCAAAAACTATTACCCTACCTTAACCAATTTAACACTAGCCGTGAATCTCCTTCAATAATCAATTTTTGGATGTTCAGCTCCTTTGCTTTCCTTAGCCCTACTAACAAAGCAAACAGTTCAGCTCTAAGAGAATCACCCAACCCAATGGGACCTGAGTATAATGCAACCACCTTCCCACTTTCATCTCTGATTACACCTCCAACACCTGATGGTCTCAGGTTTCCTTCACTACTCCCATCGAAGTTTAACTTCAAAAACCCCAGGGGTGGCGGTGACCACAGAGGGCACACAATTGATTGAGGTATATCATTCTTTCCTCAACCTTATTTGTTATGATGTGGGGAATGGGCTAAAAATTTTGTTTTGGGAGGATCTGTGGTTGGATGATATCCCTTTAAAACTCCAGTTCCCTTTGCTCTATGCATTGTCCAATTACAAGTCTGAACCTATCTCAAAGTTTGTGGTTTTCTCTGATTCGGGATTGAGTTGGGACTTTGGAATTTGGATCTAGAAGAACCCTTAGGGATTTGGAATGAAAATCTTTCACCCTACTTTGATTAGACTGGAGTTGGTTTTTTTTGGACTATTCTTTGGAAGACACTAGAGTGTAGTCAATCTCCCCTATGGGTGAATTCACTTGTGCTTCATTCTTCAATTTTTTAATACAGCCTAATACCTTAGGGGTTAACTTCCCAGTGAAAGAAATTTGGAGCAAGCCTATTCCTCCTAAAGTTCAAGCTCTTTGTTGGGTAGTCTTTTCCTGCAAAATAAAGGTTTCTTATGCAAGGACAGTGGTGAATAAGAGTCTTTTCCCTCATATATGTGTTTCTTATGCAAGGACAGTGGTGAAACTATATCCCATCTCTTTATTTCCTGTTCCTTTGTGCTTTGTATTTGAAAGCATATTTGCTCTTTATTTGGGTGCAGGTGGACTCCCCCTCAGGATGTGGGGGATCTCTTTGATCCTAATTCAATGAAGCAACCCGAGGAAAAGTGCTTTGAAAAGCAATGAGGGCAGCTGGGTTTGGACCATTTGGGAAGAGAGGAATAGAAGAATTTTCAATGATCAAAATAAAGGTTGCACATTGGGTGAAAACATTGGAGGATTCCACAACTTCTCTCTGAATGACATTTTTAGATCTTGGAAAGAAGTGGCACACTCAGCTCAAAAAAAGGAAAGGCGATTATGCAATGGACCCCCCTGCTTCTATCTTTCTAAAACTCAATTTTGATGGAAGATTTGTTAGCAATTTCAATGTTTTAAAACACGGAGGCGTGACGTGAGGCATTCCACTACCTAGAGGTGTGAGGCATAGTTCAGAACGTAAGAGGCGTAAGCATACTTAAGAGGAGGGGGTGAGAAGGAAGAAGGAGGAGGGAGAAGAAGAAGGAGGATCTCATTTTTCTTTATTTTTAATAAAAAACTTTTATATTAAGAAGAATAAAGATGCATATCACTAGTTAATAAAAATCTTTTCTTTCCTTCCTTTTCCTTTTCTTTTCTTTCTTTTTCTTTCCCTTCCCTTTCTTTCCTTTCCTTTCCTTTCCTTTTTTTTTCGTTTTTCTTTGTTTTTCTGTCTTTTTACATGGGGTGTGCATGAGGTGCATGAGGCATACGCCTCTAGCACGCCTCATGAAAAAAAGTGTACGAGGCGTACACCTATTGCACCTGAGGCGTACGCCTCAGAGGTGTCAACGCCTGTGGCATACGCCTCGGGGGATTTTGGGGCGCCATGCCTCCCATGCCTTTTAAAACACTGGGAAATTTAGGACTGGCTGGGATAGGGGAAGTCTTCAGGAACTCAAAAGGAAGAGTGGTGGCTTTGTATTCAAGACCACTGGAGTATGGTGATGCACTAACAACAGAATTGGTTAGCTTATTGCAGGGATTAAAACTTGCTAAACAACTTGGGCTCCACAATTTAGAAGTGGAAGGGGACCCTCAAGTAGTCATTTCCTAGACAAGTTGTAATACCCAAATCCCATGGGTACTCCAACATAAATTTAGGGAGATTGAGAACTTACGAAGGGGGCTAAATGTGACCTTTAAGTGGGTGAGAAGAATAGCAAATGGGATGATTGTTCTTGAACTCATGCATTGTTGGGCATCATTGGGCAAAACAAGGGGTTGTAAGACAACATTTGTTTTGGGTAGAACCATGAACTCATGCACTATTGGGGTGAATCCTACACCCATCTATTTGTAAACCTTAAGTTTCATTGAAAAAATTATATTTCTACTAATAAAAAAAAGTTGGTCTAATAGCATTGTTGTCTTGATGCAAATGTTTGCAACTTGTGTTTAAGTGTGTGTGGACTTAGAGAAGTTAAAGGAACTTTTTTCGACAGATAAAGCTTAAGCGCCAGGTCCGGATAGGTTTTCAATGGCTCTTTACCAGGGCTGTTGGGACATCTTAAAAGAGGATATTCTAAGGGTGTCTAACAGATTCTTTAGTAGAGGGGTAATAAATCCAGGCTTAAACTCCACCTTTATTGCTTTGATCCCAAAAAAGGTTGGGGCAATACAGCCTAAGGATTTTAGACCCATCAGCTTGGTTAATAGCTTGTATAAAATCATAGCTAAGGAGCTGTCTTGGAGAATTAAATCAATTCTTCCTTCCATTATCTCCCCAAATCAAGGAGTTTTTGTTATGAATAGGCAGATCACTAACCAAATCCTCATTGCCAATGAGAGTGGAGGAGATGAAAAGAATTGAAAAGAAAGGTGTAATATGTAAGCTTGATTTGGAGAAAGCATATGATTTGGCGGACTGGAATTTCCTATTGGAAGTGATGAGCAATTTTGGATTTGGAGATAAGTGGTGTAAGTGGATTAAAGGCTGCACAAGTACTTGTCCCTATTCAATTTTAGTAAATAGTACAGTTGTTGACCACTTTCCAACTATTAGAGGAATTAGACAAGGAGACCATTTATCTCATTATTCACCTTAGTAGTTGATGTACTAGGCATCCTAATCAAGAGAGCAGATTTGAGGGGTTTGGTGAGAAGTTGGAGAGTGGAAAGGGAGAGAGTGCCTATTACCCATTTGCAATTTTCTAATGACACCATTTTATTTTGTGAGGGAGATGATACGAATTGGGTGAGGAATTTGAAAGTGGTGATTCAAGTGTTTAAGAAGATGTCAAATCCGAAAATTAATTTCAATAAGAGTTGTGTGGTGGGTATCAATATGGATGAAAGAGAGGTGTTAGAGTGTGCAACAATTTGGGCTGTGAAGTTTCCCAGTGACCAATGAATTATCTAGGATTCCCTTGGGAGGAAACCCAAGAAATGTGAATTTTTGGAACCTAGTGGTGGACAGGTTTACAAAAAGGTTAACCTCTTGGAAAAGGAATTATCTCTCTTTCTAAGGATTTGATCAAATCAACCCTAGCCAATTTGCCTATCTACTTCCTACAGTCTTCAAGATTCCTATAAGGATATGTAGAAGCCTAGAGAAGTTAATGAGGGATTTCTTGTGGGAACCTGGAAAGGAATATGTGAAGTGGTAAGTAGAAGTAGGGGATCTTGTGGTTTAGGGATTAGGAATATTCAAAAGAGGAATATGGCTCTACTAGAAAATTGGTTGTAGAGATTATCGATGGATAAGGATAAACTATGGACAAAGATGATTTTAATCATCCATAGGTTGGCAGCTAATGGTTGGGATGCAGGAGTTTTGGCTCAAGCAACTAGTGCAGCACCTTAGAAAGCTATTCATGCCATCCTTCCATCTTTCCTACCCTTTATTAGGCATAACTTGTGGTCTAGGAATTTGGTAAGATTTTGGGAACATGTTTGGATGGGGGATTTACCACTTAAAGATCAATTCCCTTCTTTATATTCCCTTTCTAGCTACAAAAATGAGCCTGTTTCTACTTTCTTGTCTTCTTCTAGGTTGGGGCTTAAGCTTAATTCGGACTTGGGGTTTAGATGAGGACTAAGAGAATCAAAGGTGGACAATGTTTCAGCTTTGATCAAATAATTCAAAAGGTTTTCTTGGATCCCCCTAAGGTGGACTCTTGGATTTGGACACCCTCCCCCTTTGGCTCCTGTACTTGTATATCCTTCTTCAAAGCCCTAACACAACCTTCTTCTAGTCTTGGACTTTCTTTTCCTGTTAAAGAGGTTTGGGGGAAACCAGTTCCACCAAGGGTCGGGGCACTTTGCTAGGAAACAGTCTTGGAAAGAATTAACACTTGTGATGAAATTCAAAGAAAGAAGCCTTTTTGGTGCATGTCTCCTAACTAGCGTATTCTTTGTAAAGTCAATGGTGAGTCTTGTTACCACTTGTTAATATCCTACCCCTTTGTTTTTTCTATTTCGGTTAGGTTTCTTTCTCTCTTAGGTTTCAGGTGGATTCCCCCACCAAATCGGTAGTTGGACAAAGAAGAGGGGAAGAATATTGTGGAGGTGTACAAGGGCAGTGGTTTATTGGACAATTTGGGAGGAAAGAAACCAAAGAATTTTTGCTAAAAAGGAGAGAAGCAGTGAAGCATGTTGTTCACCCTATTTGGTCTCCACCTTGTCCAGGTTTTATCAAGCTAAATTTTGATAGCAGCAGTGAAGGTAACCCAAGGCCTTCAGGGATTGCTAGTGTTTTTAGGTTGGAGGAAGGCTCGGTCTTAGCTTTATTTTCTAATCCAATTGGTGTTGGGAATTCACTGAGAGCAGAAATTTTGGCTTTGATAGAGGGTGTGAAAGGGATAAGGAACTAAGTATCAATAGGTTGGTCATTGAAGGAGATTCAAAAGTGGTAATAGGATGGTTAAGGAAGGAAGATGAGGGCATGCGGGCATATATCAATGAACAAGGACAATAGAAGTGACTAACTCAAGGAATGGAAGTGAGATTGCAGTGGGTAAAAAGATGTGCCAATTCATTTGCAAATGCACTTGCGAAACAAGGGGTGGGAAGAAATCCATAGCCTTAGCCTAAGTAACCCACCTTCAAACCAATCCAACCTAAAAAAATCTCCCAAATACATTGTGCAAAGGAACAAAATATTAGTAAATGTGAGAGAGTCTCTACACTATCCCTACGTAAGAAACACATATGAGGAGAAAGACAAGAAGAGGCCTGGTCCACCAGCAAAGCCCACTCCAAAATTTTTAAAAGTTTTACACTTGGCCCGACCATTGCTATTCCCCAAAACCATCACTTTACCACCCAACTATTAAAATCTTCCCCTGGTTTCACCCCTGAATCCTTTAAAATTCCACACTTGCCTTCATCTTCAACCTTTGTCCCACCCCCAACTGAATGATTGTTCACCTTCCCACTTTCAGAAATCTCAACCCTCCTCTTTAGAAATTGACTCTCCTCGTTCTCGCCTAACCACCTCCATGGAATATCCCCTCTAAACATGCATCCAAAATCCTTAGTCTATCGCAAAGTTTTCCATCTGCATCCACCACCACTTTCTTTAAACCCAATATATCATCTGCCAACGTGTCTTCTTCCATCTATCCAAGTGTTCCACATATTGGCTTAAGAGGTTGCATCATAACCAATCTCAATGATACCCAAAATAGCCATGAGGTGACAGCTTACTTAATGCTATCACAAAGCAAATGTGAAAGATTTTATTTTCATGCATTACAACACTATTTTATGATAGGTGAGCAGATATGATAAGTAGCTTCCACATTAATTGTTTCCTAAAAGTTGTTTAAGAGGTCATATCTCCAAAGTTGCTAAATAGCAGTTGACTAAATGCTATCAAGTGACAACTCAAAGTTTTCAAATAGTGGAAGATGGTAAAAATAATGGGAACATTTTGACATTTCCAAGCTTTCGCATTATCATTACTTTTCTTTTCTCTTTTGGCATCTCCAAGAAGCATTTGTTTGGAAAATGTCAGGGTTTGCTTTGAAAAGATGCATATTACCTCTTTCTTCCCAAGTGATCTGAACAGGCTCTCAAGGCTCTGCCAGCCATCTAAGCAGGCTTCCCCTGAAGCCCCTCCAGCTTCAAGAAAGAGGCAATACTTGGTTTACAGCATGACTTGAATTGATTAGATTTTGAAAACCCTATCCTTTTCTGATATGATATCTGCCAGTTCACAATAGATAGATTAAATATCACATCACAGTATTTAGTGCATATCAGATCAGAATTTAAAGTAGTGGAGAAATTGGAGGAATTCAAGAAATGCTTTTATTTATTTGCTCTGTGTCCAAGTCAAACACATAAAAAGAGTAAACACTTACTATGTGTCTTAATCAGAATTATACCTCAGGCTGTGATTAAAACACAGACATGCTTCAAGAATATTTACCTAGTGTTGGAAATTGGAATACTCTTTTTTTTATAAATAACTGAAAGATATTACAATATTCTTCAAAGGTGAAGACAGAAGAATAGTTGTTCTGCTTTTATACAGTTAGATTACCTACGCAAGAGAATCAGGATTTATTGGAGCCACCATCTTAATTACATTTTTTGTTTCCCAATTTCTCTTTGGTGAAATCCATCATTGTAAAAGACACACTAGAGGCACTGAAAGACACCTATGTGATTCTTCAAGACTTCAACAGCCAATTGCAAGCATTCATAATCAAGTGAAACATAAGGACTCGCTCTTACTGATGGATGCACATAATCATGTGGGAAGAGTAAGGAGAGAAACTTAAGTGAGGAAGCACAGTAAGACACTCTTGTAGAGCTAGAGTTTAGCTAAGTAAACAAAATATTTTGAATCATTAATTTGTCACTGCCCAAGAATGAGAAAAAAGAAACAAATGGATTGTTTAGTTTCAAAAGTTCAAGTGCTACAGTATTTTTTTGTAAACACCATAGACACCTACATGATCCCAAGACAACCAATTGCAAGCATACATCAAATGAAAAGTAAGGACACACATGATCAAACAGGGAGAATAAGGACAGAAAAGTGAGGAAGCAGAGTAAGATGCTCTTGTAGAGTTTAACAGAATAAACCAAAACATTTCAATCATTAGTTCTGTTACCATCCAAAAAAGAGAAGAATGAAAAAATGGATCCTTTGGCTTTGGAAAGTTCATCATTCCAGTATTTGTTTCTAAACGAAAAAAACTGCACAGTGAACATGAAAAATAGGTACCACGAGATGATGAAAGACATAGAGGCCTTAAGCCCGTAATAACTCAAACAGCACAGATGACAGATGCATGACATGATAACATAACCACCATCCAGGAAGAGTCCTCGATAACAATAGTAAATTGTATCCACAAAGGTCATCATCATCACCGAAGCATTATCCCAACTATATGAGGTCGGCTACATAAACCCCGTTTCGTCATTCCGTTCTATTTAATCAATTTAATCACCCACAACAGGAAAAGAAAAGGCACGCCCCTTAATCAGTAAAATTCAGAACATCAGTGCTCAAAGTCATGGTGATCCATCAAAAGTAAAAGAAAAAGAAGATGATTCCCACCATAAGCACTTGTTTCCTTGACATCATCACAACTTTAAAAAGTAAAAAGAAAAAGGAAGAAAAAGACAGAGAAATAGCTACATAGATAGATAGAGAAGGCGGGGGGAACCCAAGAAGCTACATTGTGAACAATAGAAACAAAAGTATAAACATAATCAAGAGAGAGAGAGAGAGAGAGAGAGGAAAGAATAAGAAATTCAAGCCATTTCATCAAGAACAAAAGAACAATAATGAAATTAGAGAAAATCAACAACACAGGCAAGATGAACAATACTCACTGTCAGGGCCACCCAGTTGAGTAACAGCATCTACGAATCTCTCATGGAGCTCAGCAGTCCATCTTAGGCGAGGCTTGGGATCGGTAGTAAGAACCAGACAAGCATCACCAGGGAGATTAGTGCCTTCAAGAGATCCCTGTAAATCTTCATGGCCAACGCTCCCATCAAGCGAATGAATCCCAGAATACATTTTCCTGAAAACCCAGAAAATAAAAACAAGAAAACTAACTTGGAATGATAGAAAAACCAAAAAAAAAAAAAAACTAAATAATTAGAAAAACAAAATCGAAACACTGATGACTGAACACACCTTTATGCTTTACTCCGGGGCTGGGCGCCCCGAAAATCGTCAACCAAACAAGTAATCAGCTAATCAGCGCCCCTAAAACCTTTGCAATCCAAAAAGGGGAAAGAAAGAGGCGTGCATGGAGGAATAAAAGCAGCGTGTTGGGTACTTGTGGGCAATGAGAAGATGAAATGCGTTGTCTGTCAGACTGGTTGCATCTTCTTTCTTTCTTTCTTTTTCCTTGTTGTTTTAACGAATAAAAACTGCTTTGTTAGATGGAAAAACAAAAACAAAACTACAAAGCCAGAAATGACAAATCACAATAGAGTCCCACACCCACCCCTTGAGGGACTCAATGCTGTACTTATCTGGTGGTGTTTTGATAATTTGATGTTGATAGCTTGAAACTGGTGGATAAGGAAAGGACAGAAGCAGTGTGAGGTCTTCACTACAAGGGCGGCTTAGGGGGGACCTATGGGGCATGTGGTGCAATCTTCCATTTCTAAACACTGATGTTAATAAAAAATATTCAATGGAAAAGAAACCTAAGGATGAGAAGCAGATTGAAAATGACTTCAATGACAATGAGTTTTGTGATAATGTGTGCACACCGTGGTGGGGTTGGTGGGATTTACAACTTGAAATGGGTTTTCAAGTGCCATTCTCTTAGGCTGTACCAGCATGGTACAATTGTTTGATGACTTTTTTTTGGTGAAATCTGCCACCCCAAGAATTACTCATAAAGGCTGAAAAAGGAGGATATCAGAATAAAAAATACAAAGGGGCCAATGAGAAATGCATCTTGGCACCATACGGTTTTATTATGTTTATGCAGTGGAATGCATGCATAAACGTGTGAAGCTCTTATCATAATATTGAAGTTCTGTTAATTTAGTGATTTTTTATACTATGAGCCTTTTAGCAGATCTCTGTTATAAGTTTATGAAGATGGCATTTTATATTAATTTTTCCTTAAGGTTTGTTTGGTTTGAAGGAAAAGGTAGAGAAAAGAAAGGTAAAAAAACTTTTACAAACTTTGTATAGATTTTCTTGTCTTTCCCTACCTTTTCCTTCAAACCAAACATAGCCTAAGAAAAAAAGAAATGGTATAAAGTATCCCGACGGACCTTTCCAAAAGTATAAACAGGTGACTTTAATTTCTTTTTATCAATAGACCTACAACTAGGCACTTACATCATTATTTTGTTTATGATGCAGGTCTGGAGAGAGAAAGAGAGAGAGAGGGTTTTGGGTAGGGGTGTTCACGGTTCGAGGGCATTTTTGTAACTGAATCGGTAGTATTGGTTTTCGGAAAATCGGTAATTGAAACCAAACCAAAACTTATCGATCAACCGATTGACCGGTTTGGTTAATCGTCGGTTCGGTTCGTCAGTTTTTTGTCTTTTTAATTTTAACAATATATATTATAAAATATATAATAAAAATTATATTTATATATTTATATATTTATATATATAATGCATATTTATTAATTTATAATATATAAAAATATATGTATACCAATCGGTTCGGTTAACTACCAATTTTCTATATTGATTAACTGAGTCGAACCAATACCTTCGGTTTTTTAAAAACATCAAACTAAAACCAAATTGATCAATTCAATTAATCAATTTTTTTATTCAATTTCAATCAATTTTTTTATTAATTCAATTTTTTGGATTTTTTTGCTCACCCCTAGTTTTGGATTCCATATTCTACCATATCCATAACACAGCAATTCAAACATATCACATTACACAGTTAACATGGTACCTGTTGCCGCCCACTGTTATGCCAACCACTTCGTTTTTCTAAGAAAAAAATAAAAAAGACAATAAGGAATGACTAGGGTTTGGGATTCCATATCTAAGTTCCTTCCTGTTAATGTCTCAAAGAATCATGTGAAGGGAGAAATAGACTGTAGACATGGATAATGCCTAATGGGTTGTGAATTTGTAGTAAAATAAAGGAAATGAGTTTGGTTGCATGTTGACCAAAACCTCATAATTACCTTGTGGGGGTTCATGTCAAGCCGACCAAGAAAGATTTTTGGTTTTTCCTATGTCGTTTTGTCCTGGCTGCATTATAGACTTATAGTGCAACATTCTATTACATTACAAAAAAAAAAATACAAATTTGGGTTATAAAAAAATAATACAAAATTGAGAAACACAAGGACAAATAATACATCAAATAAACTTGACGACATTGTGAAAATGGGTCGGATCTTCTCAAAAGATGGGTCAGATCCAATGCCCAACAACGGTTCAAAGTATTTAAAACATTGAGAGTATTAAAAGCCAATTTTTTATGGGGGTTACGCAATGGGGCAGCCTGTCCACTGTCCCAGTCAAATTAGGATACGGGTTATATAAAGAATAAATCTGCTAAAAAAACACATCATATATACATATAAGAAATACATGTTTTGATAGTTTAGATCGAATGACATAAATAATAATAATAATAATAATAAAGCTTAAAAAGAAGATAGTTTACATGAAGTATGAACTATTAAGAAACCAAACATCATCTTAATGAATGCCTTACCCCAACTAATAAGAATAATATTGGTCTACCAAGAATTAAGGCATATACTATTAATATATGTAATACATAAAAATATGTAAATATTAATGATCAATTAAGCTTTTAATTAATACACATTAAGAATTAAAAAAAGAATACAACAATGGCCAGTAAGTCGTATTGGGTAACATATGATGATCTTATGTTTTTCTTTAATGTATAAAGATGACCTTATGTTTATGCCATGGAATGCATCAATTTGTGAAGCTCTTATTATAATTTTGAAGTCTCTAGCAGATTTACTTAAAAGTAATCGATGTAAGTGTACGAGGTTGTTATTTTATATTAGCTTTCCTTATCTTTTCGATGGGATTGAATTGTTAAAGACCCTGTTTATAACTAAGAAAAAGGGTCTAAAGGTCCTAGTAAAAGCATATTCAGATCAAGGCTTAAAATATCGATACGTTTCTGTGTATCTCGGTATTTAGATTTATATGGGATTTTTTTTTCAAAAATTGGTTTTTGAGGAGTTAAAAATAGGTATTTTTTATTAAAAAGTGGGGTCCCATGTAAACATGTGTATCGGGACCCAAAAGATATGATATGATATTCTCAATACAGGGTGTATCGTATCGAAATTTTGAACCTTGAATCAGATTGCTTTAATTATTTTTGAGTAAATTGTTGAAACTTCCTCTAATATTTCTGGCCACAGTTGAAACCTCCCCTAAAGTTTGCTAATTGCAACACCTCCCTTGAACTTATTGGCACAGTTGCAATTAAACCCCTTCTATTAAAAACTTAATATCTTATAACAAGAGTCATGGAAAATGTCCCAAATACCCATGCAATTAATTAGTTACTATGAGACTGGTTCCTACATAAAAATAATACAAACTTTATAAACAACTAAAAAAGTGAATTTAAAGTTGTAGATTTACCTTCGAGTGATTGGTATGAAGGGAAGATTTGGAAAATAAATCAATTTCAGAAAATAGTTTGGAAAGGTTTAGGCTAGCAATTCATCTAAAGATAATTTGGCAAATAAATATTTTGGCCAAAAGTAATTGTATAGATATTTTGGACATTTTCATGCCTCCTTTTAGGCTCCATTTGTTTACCGATAAAGGAGGGAGTTGGTAAATGGGTATCTCTTTTCCATTGACCAATTTTACAATGTTCATTTTGCAACAAATAATGGGCCCCATGATAAATAGAGTTTCATTTACCCCAGTAAAACTTACCCTTTCCCTTAGGTGGGTATATAATTTTCTCACTTGGGGGAAAAATTTATAAAACATAATGGGACATGTTTGTCCATTTTAACATTAGCTTTTTATAGTTCAAAAAGTTGTTACGTTACTTACTTAAGAATCAAAAGAACATGGGTAAGTGTTACCCAATAAACATTTACCTGGGTAAGTGAGACATTTGTAAACAAACGGGTCAAATAAATGAGCAATTACTATTATTTGCATTCGTTAATTCAATATTTGTGATTTCTCACTCTATCCATAAGAAAGCAACCAATGAGCTCACTAGAGACAGGGTAGTCGAAAATAAGGGTGAACCTGGCATTTTAAAATATTAATACAATAGCTCAACTTTTTTCGTCACTAAAACTAAGAAAAAGAAGGTATTTGCACATTTATTTAAAAGTTTAGAGGATGATTTTGTTAGGACCAAAGTATATGAGAGGTTTATATGATTGTTAGAAAACCTAGGGGAGGTTTTTATATTTTACCCCTAATCTATTTATACCCGATTCAAAATTGGAATCTAATCGGATCCATTTGCATCCTATGTTGGTATAGCCTTGCAAGAACCTTAATGTATGGATGCGGCCATCTTGAGTTGAATGAAATTATGGGCCCGTTTGGTGTATCTTTTTGCACGGTCTTTTGGCTGTTTACAAGTTGGGTAGACCACTTTTCGATCTATTCCCATTTGGTTTGTGGAAGATTTAGCCGCCAAAAGCCAAAGTGCCAAAAAGACACAAAAAGCTCAATTTGGGCTGATTTTAGAGAGCTCCAAATGAAATATTTTCTCTTCTTTTGCATTTTATTTTCGCACAAAAAGATGTAATACCACCAAACTAACTTCAGGCTGCTCAAATCTTCATGCAAAAGCTCAATGAGTCTTTTAACCGTCAGAACTACTAGAAAATCTTCCAAAAAAAAAAAAAAAAACCACACCAAACAGGCCCTATGTTAAGAGGGGTCCCAAAATGCATCCAAAGTCCACGATTTCAGGGTGTAGCCCAAGGCTGTGCAATCTTGTCAAATGCCCAACAGTACAGCCAGGCAAACCACTCCGCCATGTCCACTGCACGGACAACAAATCACATATATCACATGGCATGACACAGTTTACAATTGTACCCGCCCCACTGTTATGTCAACCACTTGAGGTCATGGCCTCATTATATGCTCAAAAGGAGGCCATAATTTGCTGTCACCTGTGGAACATCTTTTATATTTCTTTCTTATTAATGTCTCTTACACTCCTACCAATACATTAGAATTGAATATGATAGTAAAATAAAGCGAAATTAAATAAGGTCTTTTACTTCTATCTTCCGCTTTAAATGTTGACCTAAACCCTATAATTATTTGGTGGGGTTCATGTCAAACTGATCAACATAGATTTTGATTTTCCCTAGTAGTTTTGTTCAGGCTGCAGTAGTGTGGAGTGTCTATTATGGTGCAATTTCTTAATACAATACAAAAAAAAAAGAACAAAAAGAAAAAATGACCTAAGTGGTTGGACCATTTGGACTGAGACCATTCAAGCAACTGGTTCTGTTTTATTTCAAACTCGGTTCTTGACCAAAAACCATTGAATTGGTTAATAATCTATTGATTCAGGCAGACAAATCGTCAACTTATTCAACTCAGAACGAGCCATCCATTCAAGCGGTCAAACCATTTGGCTATTTTTATTTTTATTTTTTATTTTTTTGTCAGAACGAGCCATTCATTCAAACCGTTAGCCCAAAAACTAATGACCAAAATGATTTCAATTCTGAGTCGATTTTTAAAACATTGGTGTAAATTGTATGATCTATTCACTGATTTTGTAAAATGTGGAAAAACCGTGTCCATGTAGAACCATGGGTGGGTTATTGGAACAATTGATTTATAGGTTCAAAGTATTGAAAAATGCAAAGTATCAAAAAGGCAGTTTTAAGAGATGTGTGGATGATTTGAGGAATTTATTCATGAATGATTATAAACAGATACACATAAGAAACAAATAATACTTCCATAGTTTATGTTAAATGTGAGTTAAAAATGTCAATGGTTCAATGGGTCAGACTAATTGGTAAACCCATACGGATACCCAAATCAATCAGGTTAGGGCCGGTTGAGCCTTAAATTGAGTTTTGGGTTTAGGTTGAGGTGGACCTATCTTAAACCCGACCCATTAGCATTCCAGCATTGAATACCCGCTACCCACTGTATGTCAACCACTTTAGTTCATGATATGCTCAAAAGGAGGCCATAATTTGTTGTTGTTGAGACGAATGACTTATTAATAAGGGAAAATTCCCAATGAGTATCCTGCCTAATGCTATTTTGGTTCGTGAATTTTAAAATCCGACAATTTAATATCTGAATTTTAAAAAATATGACAATCCAATACCTGTTGTTAACCAATTGTTAAGTGGCATTTGAAAAAGACATAAATGCCCTTCGAGTGTCATCTAATTTTCTTTATCAACCATCCAAACATTGACAAAAAAATTAACAATCTCAAATCCTTGTCTCTTTTATTCAAGAAAGTTGGGATCACCAGAATGTCCACTCAAACATGACCCCAATTTTCTTGAATGGAAAAGGCAAGGATTTTTGGACTGTTAATTTTTTGTTGATGTTTAGATGGTTGACAAAAAAAATTAAATAACACTTGAAGGGCATTTGTGTCTTTTTCAAATGTCACTTAACAGCTGATTAACAGCTAGTTAATGACATCTACTAGATTGTCACGTTATAAAAGTTTGGATATTAAATTGTGGCATTTTAAAGTTTGGGGACTAAAGTGGCACTAGGCCCAAAGTACAGGGTACTAATTGGGAATTTTTCCTATTAGTAAATAAAGAGAAAAGGTTGGTCACTTCTTCATTCATTCAAACCGACAATGAAGATTCTGATTTTCCCTATGTCCTATGTCCTGTTCAGGTTGTATTATAGTTGAAACATTCTATTACATTAAAAAAATACAAATTTGGGTTTTATAAAAAATAAAATAAAATGTGGAGAAAACAAGGACAAACAAATAATGAATATATCATCAGCACAAACTATGAACCCAACAGAACCACATAGATGAAAATGGGTTGGATCCAATGGATTTATAACCCCCCCCCCAATTCAAGAGATGTATTGAAATACATCTGTTTTTATTTTTTATTTTTTATTTTTTTTGTAATCACAAGCTTTATTCTAGATGGAGGGACGACCACCTTGAAATTGGAAGAAAAGAGATTACATGGGAGGAATAACCTACTTTGCCCCTAACGCAACCCAAGATACAAAAAGCTCTTCCTTTCAAATCCTCTTATAAAAAGAAATGCGAACAAGAAATACAATAAGGAGAAACATAAACACTATACAACAACAAAACAAGACAATCCAAACAATGCAAAATCATCACATTAACCAATGTGAAGATAGGGAATACACATAATCAGGGCCGGAGTTGGGAAATTTTCATATGGGGGAACAAAACCTAAAGTGGATTAGGGAGGGGGAAATAAATATAAATGAGCCCATAGGGGGGCGAACCATTGGGTTGGGGGGTGGGGGAAGGGGGAAATTTACTTGGAAAATTGTATTCTTAATGAAGGATTTTTGGACCATAATGGGGGCCATGGCCCCCCAGGGTCCCCCTAGCTCCGCCCCTGCTCATGATCTTCCCTAATCAAACTTAGAAATCTAGTAGTGAAGGTTTCCTCATGATATACATTACACTCCATAGAAAGTATTCTAATTAATACTTATCTATATATCTATCTTTACTATAGTATACTATACTATACTAATAAAGCTAATACTTTCCTTGGTTTTATAGATCATAAAATTTAAATTTGATAATATAATGTTAACTTATATCTTTACCTTTTACTTGTACATGTGCATAGTACATGCTCTTATACTAGAATGTTGATTGAGTGAAAGGTTGATAGAGTGTGTAGAAATCCTGTACTCTGAGCTCTAAAATTGGTGTCTCTAGGTTGTCTCTAATAGCCAATATTCATCTGGTTGACCGAATTGAAAACCTCATTGCTTAAATGGTTCAAGTTGCAGAAGGAAGTTGTAATCTCTGCGATAGATTTACTCACCTCTTGTTTCACTTCCGGTGTGAAGATGACTTCCTGAATGTATGGTTAAAGGAGGTGATTTACCTTAAGGCTGGGTTTTCTTTTTAGGTTTAATTTTCAAATGGACTCCTTTTTTTAATCCTGATGAAGATCTAATCATCCTCACTTTATAGATATCAATCTCCCAAGACTACTAGTTTACCAGTTTTGGAGAAAATTTCATCAAGTCTATAGCAGGAAATGTATGAAAGGTGTTGAAAGTTCACATTTGCCACCCTTCAATTCACTATGGAAGAAATGGATAGGGTGTGTGTTGAAGTTGGCATTTCAAAACCATTAATAGAGAGCATTCAGCTTTATTGTGATGAATGCCACAAAATCGGTCATTCTAATAAGGACTGTAAAAAGAAGAGTAAGGAAATTGTTGATCAATTGAACAAGCATGAAGGTGATAAAAAAAAAGAAGAGAAAGCGGCAAAAAAATAGGGTAAATTGCTGAAATCTCCCCTCAAGTTTCTTACCGTTGCCGAAACTTTCCTTCAAGTTTAGTTATTGCAATTACCTCCCCTGAACTTTCTTATACAGTTTCAAGTAGATCCCCTTTGATAGAATCTTCTAAAAAAAGGCCATGAAATGCCCAAAATACCCATGTAGTTTCTATTGAGATTGGTTTATACCAAAAAACAATACAAACTTTATGAACAATAAAAACTAAGAGAATTTAAAGTTGTAGCCTTTTGAGTAATTGATGTCATGGGAAAGTTTGAAAAATAAATCAATTTCAGAAAAGATATTGGAAGGATTTGGGATAGTTGATTCATATCAAGAGAAAATTTGAAAAACAAAAATTTTTGTCAAAAACAAAACTGATGGGTATTTGACATTTTTTTTGTCTCTTTTTAGAAGATTCTACCAAAGGAAGGTTTTAGCAACAACCAGAAACTTCAGGAGGTTTTAACAATTTATCCACAAAAATAAAAAATAGAATGCACTAAATGGAAACCAACAAGGGGAACAAGTAAATGCAGAGTTATTAATGTCTCCACTATAGAAACTAATCAAACTCATAAGGTGAGTGTTGATGCTTGATTAAATGGAGATACTATTGAGAATGGTGATATTCAATTAAAAGAATAGTAGTAATGGTATTAAAGAGGCATTATATGTTGGTGTTGGGGGTTTGGGATTTTTGGTGGGGTTACAAACCTGTTGTAGTCATATCTATCTTTAAGGATGGAATGATTTCACTACAAAAAAAGAGGTGGGTGGTTTAGGATTTCAGAATGCAAGCATCAAGAACAGAGCCTTGTTTATGGAATTATTTTTGAGATTTTTAATAGAGCAATCTCATATATGGGCCCAGACATTATCTTCTAAATATTTGAAGATGGGTGAAAATTTTTGGAATTCTCCAAAACGTCTGTCAGGCTCTACTATTTGGTGAGCTATGCTAGGGGTGACTTATTTAGGGGTGCCAAGATTCTAATATCTAATGGATGGGACATAATTATTTGGAGACCCTTGGGTGAGTGAACCATTGCATACACAGTCTAGATTTAGTCCCTCAAGTAAAGACGTCGCGTCGCGCTCATCAATTTTGATACAGGGGTTTGAAATCATGACTTAGTGACAATGCTGTTTGATTCCAAGGTGGCAGATGGATGTTATATTTGTGCTTTCGAACTGCAGGCACTACAAAGTGAATTGCCTTCTTCGTCCCATCAATATAAAGTGTTTCCTGGAGTTTCTTGGTGAGATTTTTGGAAATTTGATGAATTATCTCCATGCATCCATACCTTTATTTGGTGGTGTATTAATTATCTTCTCCCAATCAAGGCTTTCCTTGCACAGTTTTCAAAAAATAATCCTATATGTGTTTTATGTGGGGATCATCAAGAAACTATGGATCATATTTTGCTCTATTGCCTTGTGTTGCGGCCCATCTGGTTCAGTTCTTATGTAACGGTGCGCATTGACACTCATCCTTCTAGGTCTCTTTTACAATGGTTGCAACTATGGTGGTCATCAGTCCCTCTTACACCAAGTGATGATGTTAGCATCTTTACTAAATGTGTTACTTTATTATGTCATTGTTAGATGGCTAGGTGTAAGGTGGTTATTGATTCTAAAACACTGAACCCATCATCAGTGTTAGCAGTGGCCCACTCCCAAATTAATGAACTGACTTTGCTAAAATGTAGTGAAATGCAACAACAGAATGCACAAAGTCTTACTCAAGTGATTTCCACATCTTCGACACCGCCCTAATAAAAACCTTTCATTAAAATCAATGTCGATGGGGCAGTAGGCTCTCTATGTTCTGGAATTGGTATGACTGTTCGAGGCCATTAGGGTCAGTTGGTTTGTGGAAGATCTGCTTGTGCTCCAAAAGCTGATTCTGAGGTGGCAGAAGTGTTGGTTTTCATAGATGGATTACAAGTGGTTCAAGATTTATCTCTCACACACATCATTCTTGAAGGGGATGCGCAAAAGATTACTAACATCAAAGGTTCCATGGTGGCTTCATACAATCATAGCCGATTGCAAGAGTCTTCTGCGTGGATTTCAACAAGTTCGTATATCTTACATTCCTTGTACAGGCAATACTGTTGCTCACACTAGAAAAATTTGGTTGTAACTTGTCTAAGACTCAAACTTGGTCCATCACTCCACATTTCCTTTTGCCTGTACTAACAGTTCATTTGATGCAATGAGTGATTTAGCCTACGGGCTTTTTCCAAAAAAAAAAAATCGGTGTTGTTACGTCTGCTAATGGAAAACTGAATTCTTCAACATCAAAAGTTGAGAGCATCAACAAATAAAGTATTTCATGCAAAACTTGAGAACTGAACAAAATAGTTATGAAGGTGAGTCGATTGCTAGGCAGCAATCTGAATGCAATGACAAAGATGATCATTCTCTAGAACTCAATGATGGATTGGTCTCAGTGGTTGAGGAATCTCCAATAGGTTAATTCAACAGTCAAACCGAACATGAACTAGAATCAATGGATAGACCTAAGCGTGTTAGGAAACCTGCTAAAGGTATGGTTGATGATTTTCTTATGATTTTTACCCTTTTTGGAATATTAGAGGGGTTGGGAATAGAAAATTGATGTGTTGATTAAAGAAGTTTGTCCAAATTCACAAAACTTTTTTTATTGCTATTATGCTGCCATTTATAAATGGAAATAAAGTTGTTAACCTATCAAGAACATTAGAAATGTGAGACTATATTACCGGAGATAATTATGGTTATAAAGTTTGGTTGTTTTGGGCAATGTTTTCGAACCGCCGTTGACCCGGGCGGTCAGACTGTTCAGCCCAGGAACCGTCTAGGCAATCGGTTCTGTTTTATCCCAAACCTGGAATCTGGTCAAAAACCATTGACCCGGGCGGTCAAACTGTTGACTCGTGGACCAACAGTGGTCAGAACGGTTCTATTTCCAGGTCATTTTTTAAAACGTTGGTTTTGGGACTCTAGTTTCCATGTGAAGCTAGTTTTTTTTTTTTTTTTGAAAGATAAAAAAGAAAAAATCTGACCACCTCAACTTCTTTTATTTCAGCCATTTATGATAGTTGTATCTAGTTATGTTGAAAAGCATGAATTAGAGGGATGAAGTCTTTTAGAAAAATATGCTTCCACATATAATCTCTCTTGGATCATTTGAGGGGATTTCAACGTGGTAACAAACTTGAATGAAAAGTGGGCCGAAGTATTAATATGGGTCCAATATTGGAGTTCAATAACTTCATTACAAATTTGGGTTTCATTGGGAGTCGTTTCTCTTGGACCAATGGTTCTAAAGCAGTAAGACTAGATCGTTGCCTAGTCAATCTTTCTTGGCAGCACACCTTTTCTTTCTACTAAAGTCTTTCATCTTAACAAATCTTGCTCTGATCATGCCCCCTTGTTGGTGACTATCAATAATGGTCCATCTAGTATGCCCAAAACTTCTAAACTTCAACGAATGTGGTTACTCTACCTTGACTTCTTGAATATGGTTTTAGCTAGTTGGAATTTTTAGGTTATAAGAAATTCTCTATTTATCTCTTATCTAAAAAATTAGAGAATTTGAAGCAGCATCTAAAAGAGTGGAACGAGGAAGTGTTCAGTGAGAATATTGTATATACTTATAGTTGGTATTACTTCTAAAAGTTTAGAAATGCTATCATCCAACAGATAACTTGTGGTTTATGATTTCCCTCATATTAAATGAATTATTTACTTTTTATTAGAGATTAGCACATGAATGTATTTGGCACTAACTCAAAAGTCAAACTATGCTTATCTCCAACTGCTAAGCTATTATTTTTAGGTTCCCTTCTCATCATATGCTCTTTAGTATTAATAACTTCATTTTGATGAGATATTGTTTATCCCTCTACTCCATTCCTTTTTGTTGAAGACAAAAGGGGGAGAAGTTTTGGTTTTAATGAAAAATGGTTGTTAGAGGGAATATGGAAAAAGATGCCAAAGAAGTGAATGCATCTTTCCAAATAAAAAAGGGGAGTTCTATCTCCCAAGTGGAAAAGGGGAAGCTTTACCTCCTATTATATTTGTAACAATCCTTTATTTATATGTTTTAGGGGGAGATAAATAGAAGTTTTCCCCACATCCGATTCAGGGGGTGTTTTGATCTATATGAGGATGAAAAAACAAAGGGAGCTAAATGAGAAGTGGAGTATTCCTCATATGGGAATATTTATGAATCCCCTCTATGATTCAAGGGGAGTTAAATGGTTTTGTGTTGAAATTGTGACATGAATTGTGATTGAGAACCATTTAATTTTTTGATAATGATAATGACTATTCCTATGCTTATTAGTTTTGTTCATTTTTTGAATAGTCATTAATTATGGATTATGGCTAATTATGTTTTTTATCAATTATTCTCAAATTATAAAAGTCATATCCATTTGTCTTGTTAATTGAGTTGATAATTTTTGTGCATCATTGGGCTATAATGTTTATGTAGCATGATCCAGGAGAGTGGGATTCTCTACTTGAGCTTAATTGTTTTTATTATTTTTCATCAATGGTTTGTCATCATCAAAAAGGGAAAAATTGTTGACCCTATGTGTTTTGATGACAACAAATTCATTTAGAGTACTAATGGTGTAATTAAGTGTGCAACAAATCTTTAGTAAACTTCTTTGTGCCAAAAAATGTATTAAATTTAGAATGCTACCAAACATGAGAATGGAAGCTTTGTTGAGTAAGCTGCTTGTGTTTCAAAGATTTCTACACCATCACCACATCTCTTTAGCTGAGGAAGCTCCAAGAAATTCAAGCAAATCAAGGTTATTGAAGGACTTAAATGACTTTTGAGTTACTTAAATGGCATCTACTATAATATCTCACTAAGGAGAAGACTACACCAAGCTATGCTCAAATGTATTTATACGTTAGGATTTTGATGTAATCAGTTGCATGATGCACTCTCTAGATGCTCAATAAGACTAAACTCAATATAATTAACCTTAAAAACCATTAACTAGAATGGGTTTGGTTCCTTGGATTTCCTAAACTCAAACAAGAGATTACAATAAAAAAAAATACATTTTAAAAGCCAATGTAAGAAATCCAAAACCTTTGGATAAGAATTTTCCAAGGTATTTAAGTGTTGGGTTTCTTGTTATGAAAGAATGCTCAAGCTGTATAGAATAGCCAACTACTCAAAAATGTATAGTTGACTAGATAGTCGTGACAAGATTAACTTAACTGTGAGACATAGTCGACTACCTTAGACAACATAATTGATTAATTGCGATAGCTGAGGCATAAAATGCCAAGACTATAAAGTATAGTTGACCACCCCGAGAGCATAGTCGATTAATTGTGACAATTGAGGCATGAAATATGTTTTGTTTGAGAAGACTAGTTGACTACCCAAAAAAGCATAGTTAGCTAACCCAAATAGATTGAGTTCAAGTGATACTAGTCAACTGATATGTAGGAAACAATCAAGCATGAGGGGAAAATGATTCCTCCCTTTGTGTAGTAGTCAACAAGCAATTTTGATAGTTGACTACTTTGAAGAAATTTGACCACTTGAAGGCTCTAACGGCTGTTACCATCTATGGAAACCTTTCTAACATGTTGAGGAAATTTGAATCATTTATAAAGAAAGAAAATTTTTTCCAATGGCTAAAAAATGGTCACTTTTTTTCAAATCCATTATAAACAGAGGACTTCTACTTGATTCGAAAGAAGAAGAAGAAGCAAGAAATTAAATCAAGCTTATGAAAAACTTGTTCATTCCTTGTACATATTGTATGTAGTTGTTTTTCAAAGAGAGAAAGATAATTAGAGTTATTTCTTTTAAGAGATTCTTGAGCTTTCAATAGTGTTCGAGGCGAAAAAGCTAAAAAGTTTCCTTGTATAATCTCACCTATTTATTGGGAGTCTTTTCACTAAGTCAAGCATATGTTGAGAAACTCTAGCAACTGAGTTAGTCTGTGCTAGTATTATTAGATCTACTTATTGAGAGGCTTCTCTTGCTTATAAACTTGCCTAAGTTTATTGAGTAGGTAAATGTTCAAAGTTTTTTGAATACCATTAAGGTCTTGTTGGCACCTTTGTTAAGCCCAACTACAAGGTCTCACAAGCATCTAGAAGCCTTACTGGTTTAAGTTGGGTTAGCACTCATGAAGTTCAATTGGTTTAGGTATTGCAAACACTCATGAAGTCTTGTTGGTGTAAAAGGATTTGCTAGCATCCAAGAAGTCCTATTGATGAAAATACTTAGTGGTGGTCTTTGGTAGAGGGCATAGGAAGGGTTGGCCAAATCTTGCGTGCTTTTCTTTTCTTCAAGTTTTTAATTTGTTTATTTGCCAACATTCTCTCATAATTACAATAACTTGAGTTCTTAGAATCTTGTAGATATTGCTTGTTATTTTGTTTTTTTCTTTCTTTAGATTTGCAAGATACAAGACTATTTAATGCAATTATTGAGCTACTAACATCACTACTTTATTAACCATACAAACTCTCTAGTTTAGCAGTTTACACTTTATCTTACTAACTTCTTCCAACTGCTACCATTTACTCTAATTGCTTTGTATTTACTTTTACAGTTGCTTATCTTTATTGCTTATTTATTATTCAACTATACTTATATTTTTCAATTATATTTGTATTTGAGATTCCGTTAGCAGCTAATAACTATTTGAATTGGAAGTTAATTATACTTAGATAGTTGGTCCTCATCTCAGCTATCATCTTGTAACAGGTCATTAGGTCCTTCTCTCTGCTACCTTTAGCGGCTGGTCCTCTCTCTAGCTACTACTTCAAGCATACACCACCAATGCAACTTCCATTTATATTTATTATTTATTTACATTCAGTTTCCCTTTTAATTTCTATAGTTTATTTACCTTCAAATTTATATTATTTGTTTAACTACAAAACCAATAACTAGATATCTAGCTACAACATTTATTTATTATATTAATTATTTTTATCTAATATCATCTTATTAGCAGTTCTTGTTATTATTGTTTATATTTATGTAACAGCTAACTCCTACAGCTCATGCTATTGTATTGTTTATTTGTCTTTGTAGTTGTAGATCTCTTATTCATCAGTTGTGTTAATCAATGAGTAATATCTTGATTAACTATTAAACTCAACTAATTAAGCATTTATTCCTCTGTATTTTGATTATCAAGAAGGCTTAGCTTCAGTTTTAGGGGAAAGGTTTTGAGCTTGACTTATTAATAACCAAAGTATTTTTTTTTAAGCTTTACCTAGTTCACCCCCTCTTGGGTAAGGACATTGGTCCCAACAGAAACAAGGTGTTTTTATCAAGGGTAGAAGTATTATTGACAACACAGTGGTTTGGGAAATGGCTTTTGAGATGAACAAAAAAAAGAAACTAGGTTCCAATGTAATGTTTAAATTGGATATGGATAAATCCTATGATAGAATGAATTGGAGATTTATCTTGAAAATGCTTTAAAAATTTGTTTTCAATAGTATTTGGATTGACTTGGGTTGATTGTGCATATGCAATTGCTGGTTTTCTGTTATGATAAACGATTCTCCTTCAAGCTACTTCTATTCTACTTGAGGTTTGAGACCAAGTGATCCTCTCTCTCTCTCTCTCTCTCTCTCTCAGTATTTGCATTATTGCTGAGGAAGTCCTAAGTAGAGGTCTCACTACTATCTTCACTAATGGTCATGTGACTTATAATATATTCCAAGAGGCTGTATGGCTATCTCTTGTAGCATGTTCATATATGATATTGTGAACTTTGTGAAGGGGGATAAAAGAGGGTTGATGAATCTCATGGCTTTTTTCTTAGTGTACATAAAATCTTCAAGTCAATTGCCAAGTAAAGTCCAGTTTTATTGTTCACCCTAAAGCAAAAACACCTTCCTTTTACTTACACCGGAGCTCTTATTGGCCATAGAAAAAGCCTCTAGTTATGAAAATTCAAAAGAGAATTAAAGGTTGGAAGTCGAAATTATTCATTTCTAGTGGTTGTTTGATTCTTATTAGAGAAGTTCTCCATCCATACCGATTCACATCCTGAGTGTTATTTCCCCTTCTAAAGCTGTCATCAATAGAATTCATAAATTGCTTGCAAATTTCTTTTGGTAACAAAATGCATTGGATTGGTTGGAATAAAGTTCGTAAACTGATCCAATGAGGGATTGATATTAGATCCTTGCTTGATATTGCTAAAGTGTGCGTTCAAGCTTAAGGCTTTGTTTTGGTTGATGCAAAGGAATGGCTTATGGGAAAGCTTCATGTGTTCAAGATATGTGAGATCTATTCCATTTGCTCTTCTCTCTAGACCTAGAAATGGGTCTACTATGTGGAGAAAGATGATTGAGATAAAATTTACAGCCCTAATGGAAAGCCAATGGATAATAGGTAAGAGGTTTTTCTTTTTGATACAATAATTGATAGGGCTCCGGCCCTCTTTTCCTTGAGATAGATGATGAGAATCTTCAAGACTTTTCCCTAAACCAAGTTTTAAAACAAAATAATGAATGGTACTTTGATAACTTCCCTTCTATTCCTTAGTTGATTGTTGAAATGGCTAAAAATTCGATTATCACTTTGGAGTGGTGGAGATGATAAACTAATTTGGAGAAAGAATTCTAGTGGTAATTTTCTCTTTCTTCTACTGGGAATTCTATTAGGCTTTGTTTGGTTTGTGGAATGGGAAGGGAAAATATGGAATACTCTGCAATATTCTTCCCTTCCCATGTTTGGTTTGTGGGATGACATGAGATGGGATGGGAAAAAGGTGGGATTATAGGAGACATGATCTGCTCCTCACAAATGGGCACCTTACATGCACATCCACCGTGCGTTGTGAACATCTCCCGTGAATAATAACTAATAAATACGGGAGATGTTCCCAATGCACGGTAGGATGTGTGTGTGAGGCGCCAAGTGTGAGGAGCAGATCTGGTCTCGGATTATAGATCCTAATTTTTGGGATGTGGAGTCCCACCATTTTGGTGGGAAACAAGTTGATATGTAAGGAAAAACTTATTTCACAAAAAAAAAACTCCTTCTTTGCAGTGTTTCTAGGAGTTAATACGAGATCCATGACCAATAAATAAATTATGAATTATATAATAATATATAAATAAAATAATTTAATTAAAACAAATAATAAATTACTTAAAATAAATAATTAATAAAATTATTAATCAATAAATAATTTAATGATTAATTACTTTTCAAAATAAAATATTAAAATTATTAATTAAGTCATAAGTATTAATAAAATAAAATATTAATAAATAAAATTTAAACCAATAAAAATAAAATATTAATTAATGTTTAACTAACTAATTAATACCAAATTAATAAGTAACAATAAAATACTAAATCATAAACATATTATTAATTAATTAATTACGAATTAAAAAAAATATAAAATAATTAATATTAAAATACTAAAATTATTAATTAAGTCATTGGTATTAATAAAATATAATTTTAATAATAACTTATAAACTAATAAAATGTAAAATAATAATTAATTAAATTATTCTAGATTTTAAAGAATTAATATCTAATTAATAATAAAGAAATATTGTTAACTAATTAATAATGAACAAAAATATTTAATAATTAATTAACTAAGTAATTAAAGAATAAATAATTAAGGACTTTATTATTAGTTTAGTTAATGATTTAATAAAAATAATTAAATAATAAGAATGTCGAATAATTAATAATATAATAAAATTATTAATTAATTCATAGAAAATATTAATTATTAATTCTTAATAATTAGTTAGATAATTAGCAATATTAATTAATTATAAAATTATTTCATTAATATATCAATAATTAATAATAATAAAATATAAAAATAGAAATACTACTAATTAGTTAATTAATTAAAATTGTTACTAAGGCTGATTTTTTTCACTATTTTCCCTTTTGCAACCAAACAATGGAACATGAAACATTTCTACCCATTTTCCCATCGCATAGTTTTCCATCCCACCAAAATCTTCCCACAAACCAAACGGAGCCTTAGAGATTGGTATAAACCTGGTTGGAAGTCTGGCCTCCCAATAAAGATCTCCATGTTTGTTTAGAAGTTTTTATATGGTGCACTTTCTACTTATGAACTCATTAGAAGGAGAGGGATTCAACTAACCTCCAAATGTTGTTGTAGGCACCATGCATAAAGTTGATGAAAGTTTTAATCATTTATTTGCCCATTTATTTGCCTATGGTGTTTTGGCTCACAAGCTCCTTCATACTGTCGATGGGATTGTGTTGTTAAAGAGTTATCAAAGACCTATATATATATAGCAGGGACTCGTGTGATGTATGGAAAAATCTGAAATATTTAATAATTTTATTTTTCATTTAATATTGATTTATAAAAAATAATTTATGTTAATTGAATATGAATAAATATTTTTTTAATAAATTTAGTTTTATTTATAATTATCTTAGCGGGGACCCGTGCAATGCACGGGATTTATTAAGCAAAAGATAAATAATAGAAATGGTCATTTACTAAAATACCTTTATAGTTTCATGGATTTACTAAAAATCTACCCTATAGTTAGCATTTTGCTAAAACACCACTTATAATTTGTAACGGATTTTATCGATCTTCCATTAGATGATAGTGGAAAATGATAGTGTTGACCCTAATGTTCATTTAAATAAATTTAATCAAAAGAAAATAGAAATAAAAATACCATTTTACCCTTAATAAGACACGATTAACCACTCTATTGGCTATATTTGGCCAATTTTGTTTTTTGTATAAAAAAATGTTAAGGGTATTTTTTGGAATAAAAAAATCATGGGCCTAATGGCAAAACAAACACTCCTTAATAAAAGGTTGATTAAGTAAATAAATTGTAAAATATATGGGATATTTTAGTAAAATGAAAACTATAAGGTAGGTTTAAGTAAATATGTAAAACTATAAGGTGTGTTATAGTAAATGACCCTAATATAAACACATAAGAGTATACAATTGTTTTATATTTTCAACTTTTTAAATAATTAATAATTATTCATATTTTATATACTACTTTTAATAAATTTTTGATAATACAAAAATAATAATAATTAATTTCAGTTAGGTTTATTCATCAAACTTATGAAACCGACCAACCTGATCAACTCGACCCAAGTTGGTCAGTTTTCTAGTATTTTATGTCGGCTTTGGTTCAAAAAATTCCCAATTCGACCAAGTTGGATCAGTTTTACTTTGGCCATTTGTAAACCGACAAAAATCGAATGACTTAACCATGGATATATATTAATATTTTATATTTTAAATGTAATTTTTAATATGAAAATGTGAGAAATTTCCCATATTTCTTAGTCTAAAATGTTTTATTTCATAAATCTAATTTTTAAATTTATTTTTTTAATAATTGATGTGAGTGAGGTGGTTAGGCTATGTATGGAAGTCTCCTTGGAGGACAAAAGAAAGTCGAGTGTAGGAGGTAGGCTAAAGGCTAGTGCAAATGAGGTGATAGAATGATTATCTCGTTATGAATTGGACCCCTATTTATAGAGAGGGATCCCAAGGTCTCGAAAGAAAGGAGCCAAAAGTGTTTGGTTCCCATTAGGAAAGGGAATCTTGGATTTGGTATCAGTTGTTAGGGAACACTGTTAGGGTTTCGGCATGTGTCTTATGAGATACTCAAGGATGAACTTTCCTTTTGTCCGAGGATTCACATAATACACGTGTACTATTTCCTTTCGTGACCCTTTAAAAAAGACGTGGCATGGGTGACATCACTATTTATCTTGTTCACCCTCATTAGGCTCACGGGGTGTCCCGTCACATGCATTATTTAATGATGCACAAGTTTCTATTATTTGTTTCTGATCTATGGTGAGTTTGTGCTCATCGCGATTATGTGATGACTTTAAACTCATCGCAAGTCCGCACTGGTCCAAAGCCCATCATGGTTCTGCAATGGATTTAAACTCATTGCAACTCCGCATGGGTCCAAAGTTCATTGCAACCTGTTTCGGCTATGAGTTCATCATAGATGTGTGATGAGTTATGAAATCATCGCAGATGTGCGATAAGTTATGGATTCATTAAAGGCATTCATATAGTATTAGTTTGACACCTCATCTTTTTTCCTGGTTTAAGTGACCACCATGTACCTACAATTGCATTATAATTTTTAAAATTAAATTAAATTTTTAAGTTTAAATCTTTTGAACTGATTGACCTTTTGTGAAAACCGATACAACTTGAGTGGGTTGGTTTTTACAAAAGGTCAATCGACTTCAACTAACCAACTCCCCAACCTGACCATGTCAATTTGTTGGCCAAATAGCCTACGACCGGTCCGAACCAACTAATGAACACATGATTTTATCTAAATTAATAGTTTTATCTCCGATAAATAACTATAGTTTAATCTCCGAAAATTATTAAAAATTTATAGCGAAAACACACAATCATTGAAAATATATTAATAATGAAAAAAATACAATAATTACAAAAATACAATAAGTACTAAAAATATATTAACTTAATCAATAAATAGTATAATCTCAAATAATAGTTTAATCTCTAATAAATATTAATTAATCTATAAGTTATAACAAAAACACAATAAGTACTATAAATTAAATTTAAAAAAAATCAATAATAGTATTTTAATCTCCAATAATTATTGAAAGTTTATGTTAAATAACAAAACAAAATAAATGTATACATAACCATTGAAAATACATTTATAACAAAAAACAATAAATAATTACTAAAATACAGTAAATATTAATTTTAGTACATATAACTATATAATAAACACAAATTAAGAGTTTACAATTATTATTAATAAATATTAATGTTTTTGAAAGTTTTTTCTTGAATTATTACTTGATATAAGTGAAATTAGTTATTTACAATATTATGTAAAAATATTAAAGTATTATTAATTTCAATATTATGTTATAATTATTTTTCTACTTTTCAGATTTTTTTTAAAATTTATTACATAATTTCTTTATTTTAACTACTTAAAATCTAATTATGTTAAATATTTTGTTATTTAAAATATTTAGTTATTTAAATACTTAAATAATATATAAAATATTTAAAATTTAAATTATTAATTATTTATTGAATTTAATTATCCATAAAATCATAATTTATACTATTATTACATAATTTCTTATTAATTTTATTAATTTCAATATTATGTTATAATTAATTTTCTACTTTGAAGAAACTTTTTAAATTTATTACATAATTTTGTTATTTTAACTATTTAAAATCTAGTTATGATAAATATTTAAATAATCTATAAAATATTTATTTTTTTTGTTATGTGAATTTTATTTATTTAAAGCTATTACATATTATTAAATATTTAAAAAACATTTAAATTGATAATCTGGAAAAATATAATTTAAATTTTTGGTACATAATTTTGTGATATATTTTGTAAAAATATAAAATTATTTTTTGTGTTTTTAGTAAATATTTTAATGTTATTCTATAATTTTTTTAGAATATTTAAATAATTCTTATATTTTTTAATCCAAACTTTATTTAGATAGATATAGATAAAAAGTAGGGGAGAGGATAAATAGGAATTAGAGATAATTTAGGAGAGAAAATATCTACTAAATTAGAGATGATTTTGGAGATAAATAGGAATTAGAGACAATGTAGATGATAAATAGGAATTAGTGATAATTTTGGAGAAAGTGGGGGAGGTAGTTCAGGAGAAATTGTAGGAGAAGAGATTATTTAGGTTTTGGGAAAGTGCATTTCATTGGTTGTTTAATCTAATCAAGATAAGGAATGATTATTGTTTTATATTTTTTTAAACAAAAAAAATATAAAAATGGAGAAAATAGATAAATAGCTTCTCTCAAAGGAGAGCTATGCTGACATGGACGGACCAGGTTTAATATATATATATATATATATATATAAACCACCATGAGTTTTCAGCATTTCTCTTAAACTCACCACAACTTTCCAAAATGTCTAAAACTCACCATGTCACTAACTTGACGTTAAACAGACTAATGGGTGTTAATATATTACCATTTTAACCTTCATAGAAAAATATAAAATATATACAAAATAAATTAATGAGTGCTAATATATTACCATTTTAGTATTTAGACATGAAAAAGGAAAAAGTTCAAAAACCTATTTTCAAATATAAAATACATAAAAACATAGAAATTATAAAAAATACAAAAATTATAGAAATTGCAAACAAAACAAAAATACAGGAAAATTTATAGATTGTAGAAAATAGAAAAATTAAAAAAAATAGAAATCATAAAAAATATTAGAAATTATAACAAAACAATAAAAATGCAAAAAACAAAAAAAAACAAAAAACTGAAAACAGAAAACACTATTTTTCCTCTAACTCACTATTCAAGGGTAATTTGGTCATGAAAATTATTATTTATGTTGACATGAGCACCTCTGTTAAGAGGCATTAACGGTACACTAATGGAAGGTGAGTTTTGGAAAATAAAAACTTATTGACATGGTGAATTTTAGACATTTTGAAATGATGTGGTGAGTTTAAGAGAAATATTGAAAACCCATGGTGAGTTTTAGACAATTTCCTGTATATATTATATATAAAAAGAGAAAAATGTAGTAATAAAAGTCCTGATCTACCTTTTAACCTAAAGCATAATCAGGTGATGACTTATATTTTTAACAACGGGCAGTAATGTATATGAATCACATGGTAGTGAGATCAATATTTGGTGTACAATCCATGATATGACCGAGCGAGATTGTTGTTTTCCTGTCAAAGTTTGTCAAAAGCGAGTCCGGATCTTCGCTTCCTGACGGGATCTGCTCCTCACAAATGGGTGCCTCTCATGTACATCCATCATGCATTGGGAACACTTCTTGTGAATAATGACTAATAAGTACAGGAGATGTTCCCAATGCATGGTAGGATGTGCGTGTGAGGCGCCAGTGAGGTGCCAAGTGTAAGGAGCAGATTCGGTCTCCTTTGCTTCACACAACATGCTTTGCACCAACTTTACAGTATGTCCTGACCGAACATAGGGAACATCTCCAGTGCTTATTATCTATAGAAAGATGTTTCTAATACAGGGTGAGGTGAGATGTGACTGTGAGGTCAGTGTGAAACGCATTCTATGAAAACATATACCAATTCGCGAAAAAGCAGAACACCCAGCCAACCACTCGTGATATGCTTAAAAGGAGGCTTATATTTCTGTCATAACTAGTGTGTCCATAAACTTCTACCAATAATGGTAGTAAAATAAAGCCAAATGAGGTTGGTTATCCTTCCTTCATTTGGCTTTAAATATTGGCCAAAACTCTACAATTATTTGGTAGCATCCGTGTGAAGCCGACCAACAAAGATTTGTGTGTACTTTTGTTCAAGCTATAGTGTGTAGTGTGCGGTGTCTAGTGAACCGTGAAACCTTTTATTCCAACACAAAAGTGCAAAAATATGGACAAACAAAGTATATGTTTGGTTCCATTTATGTTTATTGAGTAACCACATAGGTGCCTCGTAAGCAAATGCCTTATTAATTGCATTTGTGTGTATCGAAGTTTGCAACGCCTCTCTCATTTTATGAAACTTTATTTTGGAGCTTCTTAAAACGGGTAAGCGTTTATTGACATTTTTCTGATGTGGTGCCTAATGGCGCCTATGTGTTATAAACGCCCTCATTAAATGTGTTTCTCGGTTTTGCAGTCACATAAGTACAAAACGTTTATTGAATAAATGCAAACGGAACCAAACACCCTAAAAGTAATGCCGGATCTGCTCCTCACAGAATGATCCTCATAGCATGTTCCAGCGTTACATTGGAATATATCATATACTTGTATGCTATTATTCATAGAAGATATTCCTAATACATGATTTGCTCCTCACACGGACCTTACAGTCATAACATTTGATTTTTTTTTTTGAAATAGTAAAATGATCACAAATAGTAAAAAAATCTATGATTCAAACTTCCTAAAACAATATATTTTAATAATAAGGGTAAATTTAGGGATGGCGCAATTTTTTCCATTTCCCCGATTCCCATGGGGATCTGTCCCGAATGGGGTGGGGATGGGGATGATTTTCCCCTACGGGGATGAGGATGGGGAATTTTCATCCCCATTAGTAGGGATGGGACAAGGACATGGAGAGCACTCCTCGCTCTGCAGGGATCTCGATCCCCGCTTGTGGGATCCCGACCACTAATATATATATATATATATATATATGTATGTATGTATGTATGCACACATTATATATGTATAGGTACATATACATCTATATATTAATATTTTTAAAAATATGGTTGAATATGTTTGAATCTTTTCTAATAGGATTGTAAGTTTTAATTATTTTATTTTTTAAATAAAATAAAAAACAATAATAAAATGGTTAACATTATAAAAAATCATGGGGAATGGGGATCCCCATGGGGACGGGGATGGGGATGGGGATAACCGTGTCTCTGTTAGCGGGGATGGAGATGGGGATTTTCGCGGGACGATGATGGGGAGAGGCTCCCCATTGCCGCCCCACCCCGCCCCATTGCCATTCCTAGGTAAATTGCTGAAACCTCTCCTAAAGTTTTTGACTATTGCTGAAACCTTCCTTGAAGTTTGGTAATTGGAATTACCTCACCTAAACTTTTTAACACAATTGCTAGTAGACCCCCTTTGTTTGAATTTTCTAAAAAGAGGCACAAAAATGTCCAAAATACCCATGCAATTACCATTGAGTCTGGTTTCCACATAAAAACAATAGAAATTTTATAGATAATAGAAAATAGAGAATTTAAAGTTGCAGCTTTACATTTGAGATTGATATGAAGGGCAAATTTGGGAAATAAATCAATGGAAAATTTCTTAAAGTACCCCCTGTAAGGTTTAGGAAATTGACTAACTCTACCCTTACTATTTACATATTGTCTTAAAGTACTCCTAATAAGTTTTATGATAATTGACGACAATGGAGTCAAGAGCGTTGAGTGGCTTCTCAAGAAGAAGCGGGCACAATTGTATGCCCGAATTGCTTATGTGGTGAATTCACATAATAGAAATCTGGGTATGCTTGATTAAGGACAAAATTTCATTCCAATTGTTCGCTCAGAAGGTTGGGCGGACATTGGTTTTGGTCAGAGCATGGAGGATGCATATGTTTGTTTGCATTGATGATGAAAGCGTGTTTATGGGCATGGGAATTCTTGTAATTATTTACCAAGGTTTATCATAGAGGATAAAGATTTCCCAAGGTAGATTGAGAAGGTTGTTTCTTCTGCATTTCTTAAAACTGATTATGTTTTTGCAGAAGCTTGTTCCATGGACACAACTCTTGCTTATGGAACAACATCGCCGGTTGTTATTGTTTTGGAGAAGTCATTGTTAGCGGCAAATGCAGGATAGATTGTTGGTAACTCTAAGAACTATGTGGAGATGTGGAGGTCAGTAAGGTCGTCTAGAAGCCTTACAGGAAGAAAGGAATGTATGCATTTTTTAGAACAACGGAATCCCCTTTGAGACCGAGACGAACATAGAGATGGAGCGGACTTAGAAGGGTATTTTAGGAATTTTTAAAAAATATATCAGTCATGTGATGTCATATGTAAACAGAGTGTGATGGAAAGTTAAACGGCAAGGGGGGTTTTAGACAATTGTCAGAAACTTAAGGGTACTTTAAGACAGTATATAAATAGTAAGGGTAGATTTAGTCAATTTCCTAAATCATAAAAGTACTTTAAGAAATTTGTCCTTTCAGAAAAGAGATTGGAAGGGTTTGGGCTAGCAATTCATATAGAGAGAAAATTAGAAAATATATATTTTGGTCAAAGTAATTGCATGGATATTTTAAACATTTTCAAGCCTCCTTTTAGAAGATTCTAACAAAGGGGGTCTACTTGCAACCATGTCAGAAAGTTCTGGGGAGATTTCAGCAACGAACAGAAACTTCAAAGTAGGTTTCAACAATTTACCCTGATAAAAATGGCAATCGAATTCAGACTCAAAATATGTTAAAATGACTAGGATATGTGATTTATTATAGGAGTTTTGAGATAAATGTCCATTTGGGGGATAAGGCGCTTAGTGTTTGTTGAGACTTGAGACATTAATGCGTCTTGACATTTTATATATATTGAAAACGATTTGGGATTTTCTGTCAATAAAACACATTCCAACCCTCTACCAACTTGATCCAACGCCGAACATCTTACCATGAAAATGGGGCCCAACCCACCATGTATGAGATGTGACATGATCCGGACTCGTTGAAAACAAACACTTTGGATCATAAAGTTATGGGCATTTAAAGCCTCACCGCTTGTTTTGGCCCCCTTTTTTTTATACTTTTCTTTCCCGTCATGGGCTTTTAACTTTTAAGAATTGTTGAGCACCTTGTTCTATGTCACAGGCACACAGTGCATGGAGAAGAAGGAGAAACGGAACTATTTGGACTTATATGATGTTCTTCTCCGATCAAGTTTCTTCCTACCATTCTTCTCTAGCAAACTAGCACCAACAAAGAGGCATCTTCAAGAAGTCTTACCTCTTACAATCTCAATAACCCTCAGCTCTGAAACTCCCGCACAATAAATCCCAACCCTAAGGCCGAGCTAAGCCTGGGGGTAATAAGGCCTATGTGCTGGCAAGGCATGACATGCTGGTAAAGCCCCGTCAGACCTGGTGCCTCACAGGTGCCTCACACACACATCCTATCATGCATTGGGAATATCTCCCGTATTTATTAATTATAATTTATGGGAAATGTTCCCAATGGACGATGGATGTACCTGTGAGGTGTCCATTTGTGAGGAACAGATCCCATCACCCCTCTGACCCTTCCCCTTTCCAACAACTTTTTGGCCTTGAGGTTCTAAATGACCTAAATGCATCTTAAGTCTTAACAATTATGGATAACTAGTTTGGGGAGCATTTTTGTATGTAGCCATTGGGAGCCTAAATCTTCAAAATTTCCAATTCCAATGTAATATTTTTTCTTTTAATTTCATATATAAACAATTGCATACATTAAAATTCATGTGAAATAAAATTTTGTTTTTTTTTCAATTTATTGTTTATCTTGGTAAGTCATATTTTTCAAAGTTTCAATATTTTTTCTTCATAGAACATTTGTGCTGGCCCATAGGTTGGGCCCCCCTTACCACTCTAGCGCGTGATGTTGGTATGACAAAAGTTGGCACTGCCCACATTATACCTGTTAAAACCAACCAAGTCGTGCCCTTATTTTCGTTAAATTATCTAAAATTTTTATTTGCTCCTTTATAAACACTTATGGTGAGGCAAAGACACACCTCTAACTCTAGCCTTGCATATTAGGCCTTTTAAAACCATGAAAATTAAAAGAAAGGGACTCATTTAAGAAGTCAAGTTTTATTTGATCATCTACTATTTTATTTGAGTGGGGTAATTGTGAAAAAAAAATTTCTTCATTCCTATCTAAAACTTTTTTTAAATTTTAATGGGAGAAATTGCTCACATTAAATTCTATATAGATCTGCCCTTGCAGATAAGCTACCATCAGTGTAAATTGTAAAGTCCACTTCCAGTTTTTGTTAATTGTATAAGAACTGTGTACAATATGGCTGAAAAATGGGTTGTTGGAACAATTGATTTATAACCAAATCAAGATTCAAAGTATTGGAAATGCATCCTAGAGGCAATTTTAAGAAACGTACCATAATATGCTATGGATATAAATGGAGACAGTGGAAAAATTAAGGGGTGTTCGAAAAAAGAAAAAACAAAACCGACCATGTTGTGTAACATCCCTAAGATATGCATGAATACATTATGAAAATTCTAGAAAATCCAAAAGAAATACATCAGTTACACCAAATCTAAGTCTTGAATAATTATAAGGGTAAATTACAAAGACCCCCTTGTACTATGGGGTCAGTAACAAATACCTCCTAAACTTTCATTTGCAACAAAGCCCCCTGAACATTCACTTTGCAACAAATACCCCTTGACCATTAAGTTAAATGACAGGATGCGTTAAATTGCCAAAATACCGACATAAAATTTCCTTATTTCTTTTTCTTTCCCTTTTATCTTAAACCCTAATTGACCAAAAATACCTCTATTTTCAAACCATCTAAAATAACAAGAATCATTTCACTGGCATAGAAAATAAAGTTTTTTTAATTCTTGATTCATTTCACTTTCATGAATGTCTCTCTTCATCTTAAAATGTAAAGATTATCCACTCCTTTCTCCAATAATTCAAGAAAAATCAAACAAAACCATAAATCTATATCTATTAGAATGAAACCTCTAACATTTCATTTGAATGTTGAATCTAGTAAAAAATCTACAATGATCTATTGAAGCAACCAAGATGGTATCAATCTTATATTTAGAAAACTAATCAAATCATAAATCATTCAAATAAATAAGAAAAGGGTAGTTTGGGGATTTAAAAAATGTAAACAGCTAGATGAGACTCTTTTTCGAAGTTAAATGATATATAGAATTCTAATAGAGGAGGTAATTGTTGTAAAGTGAAAGTTTAGGGGGGTTCTTTGTCACAAATGAAAGTTCAAGGGGGTAATCGCTGACCCCATAGTACATGAGGTCTTTGTAATTTAGCCCAATTATAAGTAAGATATATACACATAACAAACACATGATTCGATAGTTTATGTGAAGTGTGAACTAGATATGCCAATGGGTTAGGTTAAATGGTAAACCTGCACTGGCCCAACCCTATCAGGTGAAAGTTGGTTCAACTTTAATTAGATTTTGGGTTTAGGTTGAGTTGGACCTGTCCTAAACCCGACTTATTGGCCTTGCAATATTGAAGTGCATGCATATATAGGCTTGGTTCAGCATAGGTGTGCTATATATGTGACAGATTGAGTTAGATTTTTCAATATTCGTTCATCATATAGTTAGGTTTTGGGTAGGGGTGTAAATAGATCGAATTTGAACCGGATCAAGTAATATCCAAATTCGAATCCGATTAGAAAATTTGATATATTTGAATTTGATTCGAATTCAAGTAATTAATTATTTTATTTATATAAAGTATATAAATATATAAATTATATATATAATTTAATTATTATATGTATAAATTACATAAAATATTTAAATATTTTATATATTATATATAAGAATTAAATAATCGATTGAATTTGAATATTTATCGAATCGAATAATGTCATATCTGAATTCAAATCCGATTAACTATTCGGTATGTATAGGATATCCAAATTTGACTGATTAGATATTCGAATTATCTGAATTCGATTTGATTATGTTGAATCTCGAATTCAAAATTATATTTTTGAATACCATTGACACCCCTAGTTTTGGGTGTGGCTAGATGGAGTTGCAATTGGATTGGATCAAATTGGATGTAGGTGGATCCAAATTTGATTTGTTCATATTCAAATTTGAACTTAGTCTTATTTATCATATTTATGTTTGACTTAAATTAAATTCAGATTGCAATTGAATATTGATGAATAGTATAAATAAATTAAACAAAAAATATCAAAATAATATTATATTATTAATAAAAATGAACCAAAAATGAGATTGATATTGTATTTTATGAAAAATATAAATTGAATATTTTTTTATCAAAATAAATTGAAGATTCCATGTCTTTGACCAATAATATATATAATATAAATTCAAATTAAACATGAGTATAATATATAGGGAAATTGAAATCCTATGATACTGGAAAGAGATAGTACTAGAAGAGCTTTGACCAATTAAAGCAACCCCCAGGAATATTGGTGAATACTAGTTGATTGGTTTTAAGTTTTTATAGTATCATAGCATATTATATATATTTTCCACATATATATTTTATATTATAAATAAATATATATGAACCGGTCAAAAACCAAATCAATGAACCGGTTAAGTGATTGGTTTGGTTCATGACTTTCCCAAAATCGGTGGCATCATTTTGGTATGGAAAATAGGCTCATGGTTCGGTTAATCGAACTGTGAGCATCTGTACTTATAGGATCAAATTTGAATTTGAATTCAAACCAAATCAAATGCAATTTGCAGCCTTGAGAAAAACAACCCAAACCCATGCCAAACCCAACCTATAGACATCCCTAGTGTGAAAGATTGACCCACTAACTTTAGGTTAAATGAGTTAACACAATTTTGATCCAAACCCACTATATGTCGTATCAAATATTGCTAGCTCTTATTACAATACACATAGAAATGATCAAAAAGTAACTAAAGTTATGCACATAGATCTTAATTATTGAGAAGCTAATATTGTACTTAGGGAAATTTATGGTTTGCTACACTCAAAGATTTTTATTGGTTTTTTTAAATGTATTGTCCCAAACCCCACCTATGCCATAATATCCCCCTTGTATTGTGATACATTTCCTTACCTATCATTGTTTCTAACCATACAAATCTATAAAAGTTTATGAGGTGAACGAATCTATAAGAAACTCTTTTCATTATGAATCTTTATAAATATGTAATTTTAATAATAAATTAATTTTTAATGATATGCACTAAGAAGAAAATTGATTAAACATTTAAATTTAAAATAGATACAAATATCATAACCTATTGACACATGATTATAATTAAGAATTAGGAAAAATTCTCAATAGGTATCCTATATTTTAGGTCGAGTGCCAATTTAGTACTCGCACTTTAAAATGTAACAGTCTAGTACCCGAATTTTTAATTTGCGACGATCTAATACCCGGCGTTCACTCACCATCACCGTCAGCCAAAATACAAAAAAAGACATAATTACCCACCTATGCTTTTGAGTAATGCATAAATTAATTTTCGAAATGACAAAAATAACCCCAGCTATATAATCCTTTCTTTCCAAGTGGGAACCACTGTTCACCCACTCTGTTAGCTGAAATTCCAAAGGAACCAGTTCTGCCGGTAATGTCAAGCCAATGCGATGTTGGAAAAGTTGAAATCGACGCTGAATGCAACGCCGGAAATTTCCCTATTTATAATCTCTCACCTGAAGAAAATCTTGGCTTATTATATGTAGATTGTCCTGTAAAGTTAGGGCTTCTAATTTTCTGGTTGCGTGGAGGAAGAGCAGAGCTTCAGAGGTACGTTCTTTTGCATTCTTCCATTCCTAATTGTAGTTTTGTCGAGATTCTTGCGGTACTCTTTGGAGGAGTACAACTTGTTTAATTGGATTATTCTAACTACCTGTTAGGTCAGATTCAGAGCTTCAGATTGTTCGGTAAAGTTGTATGCCTTTGGAGGAGCAAAGCTTCAGAGATACGTTACTTTGCATTCTTCCATTCCTTGATCGATAATTCAGACGATCAATATGAAGATTTTCTGTATAAACAACGAAACCTTTTATAACAAACAACGAGCAATCAAATCTGGCATCGTACCGAGAGTTAGTGGAGCTGAATCAGCCCGGTCTCTATCATCCCAACAACTACAGATACAGAAAATTCATCGATCACACGACAAAACTAAGAAGTGGCAGAAGAATAGGCGTTACCTAGATTGGGATTTTGGCCTGAGAGTAAAATCGATTGCTACAAAGAGAAACCCGGCCGAATTCGATTTATTCGACATGTGAATGAACGATGAGGAGAGCGAACGCGGATTAATCAGATCTGAAAGGAGATCTGCTTCGAATTGAGAGGACAGTTGGGGTAGCTTCTTGTGCTGCTTCTAATTCCTCAAACAGATGAGGGAATTGACTTCAGCAGTGGTAATGGCGGTGATCGATGGCAGTTGTGTGAAACCGAGAAAAGAGAGAGAGACCGATACTGAGACTGGCTGCGCTCCAATATGCCACTGCTGTGACGAGTTGTAGGTTGCAGCGGTGATGAAATGCCACCGTCGCGTCTATTTGTTCGCAGGGAAGAAATGACGAATCAGGGGGTTTTCCAAGAAGAAGAAGAAGAAGAAAAAGAAGAAAAAGAAAGAAGGAGAAGTGGAAAGAAGAAAGAGAGGGAGTGCAGGCGGGCGGAGAAACCGCCGCTGCCCGAAATTGCAGCGGCGGTTACTGTTAAAAGCGAAACAGAGGAGCTGGAGGAGGAGGAAGAAGAAGAGAGAAAGAAAGAAAGAGATAGGGAGAGGAAGACCGGAGATGGGGGTTGTTTTGGATTCGCCATTGAGAATTCAGATTCGCCGTTGCTGAACTTGCAGCGGCGATGACCACAAGGGCCTTGCAGTTGGGTGTCCCACCTTGCAAAGCAGAAACGACACGCCCAATTGCTCATTCAGCGTGCGGCAACAGAAGCAGGAGAGCAACGATGCTCGAGTGGAGTTCCAGTGGGGTTTGGGAGGAGTTGATGCGTGGTCAGGAGTTCGGTTACTGGGTCAAACGGTCCGACTGTTTGAATTGAACAGTCGGTCAGTTCTGACAAAAAAAAGTAAAAAAATTAAAAAAGTGAAAAATGGTCAAAACCGTTTAAATGGTTTGAACGGTTAATTGGCCGAGTCAGCGGTTTGCTAATTAAAATCAACAGCTTTTAGAGAAAATCCAGTTTTGGGGGAAATGGAACTGGTCACCTAACCAGTTCTTGGTTTTTCCGGTCTGGTTTTGGAAACTATGATTTGGATGGTTGTATGTCATTGGCTTCATGTAGCTCTACTCAAGATTAGGAGGAAGTCTCCTCTCTCCGGGTAAAACGGTCGGCATTGAATGAAGTTTCCTCTCTTCTCTCGTTCTTTCAACCCAGATTAAGAAAGGAAATTAGGGAAATATGAAGGGAAAAGGGTTAAATGGTTCGAATATTTTTATAAAGGTTAGTTTTGGTATTAGGAAAATGTTTAAACCGCACTTGATATCACATGATGGTTCTGACTAATGGTGAATTAACGCCGGATACTGGATCGTCACAAATTAAAAGTTCGGGTACTATATTCTCGTATTTTAAATTTTGGATACTAAATTGACACTTGGCCTAACGTGCAGGGTACCTATCGCGAATTTTAAATTAAAGACTTAAACCTCGGTCTATAGGTTATAAGAAAACAAATCTACGATTGACCATACTTATTAGTTGTAATAATTTTATCTATTTTATACTTTTAATTATTGTGAACGGAACAAGAATAGCAAAATGGCAAAGAAATCGTCTAAGAAAGAGAAGTAAACAACAAAGATTTACGTGTTCTATGTATTGAGCCTATGTCTATGGGGGATCCTTGCTAAACTCACTATCAATTAGCTATTACAACGCTAGCAAAAAAGCTAATGTGTATCCTAATTTTCCATTGCATTCATGCATATCCAAAATATATCTTAATATGTTCTAAATTGTATGTTATGGACGCCTTTACTGAGAAGACTCACCAGTGTCGCCAGCGGCAACAGAGAACAGAAGACCCACTCAAGTAATACCGCCAGACCAGCGACAAGCGTGGAGAGTAGCGTAGTGGCTCCTCCCATTAAGAGATTGTCTAGAGCAGAGATGGTCGAACGATGGGCGAAAGGCCAGTGCTTCAATTGCGACGACCTCTATTCAGCCGGGCATCGGTGCAAGAGGCTCTTCTGCCTCCTAGTAGATGAGCAAGGGGAGGACGACGAAGAACCCGCAGGATGCAAGCTAGAGATCTCCCTCCATGCCATTACCAGCATTAAGAACTCTCAGACCATGCAGTTGCAGGCCCGGATCGCAGGCAAACCAGTACGGATACTCGTAGATTCAGGGAGCACGCACAACTTCGTGAGTGAGCACACCACCCTGCAATTCAATCTACCAATCGAACCCCGTCCACAGCTCCATGTAGCCGTCGCGAATGGCGAAAGAATCCACAGCCCCGGAATCTGCAAAAATGTCCAGATACAGGTGGACTCTGAACTCTTCTTTGCCGACTTATTTGTACTGTCCTTGGATGGGTTCGATCTTGTCCTCGGGATCAAATGGCTGATCACCCTAGGCCCAATTCTATGGGACTTCAGCGCACTAACCATGACTTTCCACTTGAATGGAAAGCAAGTCTCGTGGCAAGGTTGTAAAGAAAAGGCAAAAATACCACAGGCTCATGCACTCCAAGCAGAAACCATGCAGACAACAGCCATGGAAAAACTCCATGCTGAGTTTTCAGATGTATTCCAAGAACCAAAGGGCCTTCCCCCTCCCTGAGCTTGCGATCACCGAATCCCTATGGTGGTAGGCTCTAAACCAGTCGTCGTCCGGCCATATCGCTACCCACATCTACAGAAGGACGAGATCGAACAACAGTGCTCCGAGATGCTGAAACAAGGGATTATACGAACCAGCCATTCCCCCTTCTCATCACCAGTCCTTTTGGTAGCAAAACAGGATGGATCATGGCGGTTTTGCGTTGACTACAGGGAACTCAACAGCCAGACGATCAAAGATAAATTTCCCATTCCCGTGGTCGACGAACTGTTGGATGTACATGGGGCCCAATACTTCTCCAAACTAGACCTCCGGTCCGGATACTTCCAGGTCCGAATGGCTCCCGAAGATGTGGGAAAAACTGCTTTTCGCTCCCACCACGACCACTTTGAATTCCTAGTCATGCCGTTTGGTCTCACAAACGCCCCATCCACATTTGTGAGACCAAATGAACGAGGTATTCCAGCCCCATCTGTGCAAGTTTGTCTTAGTCTTCTTTGACGATATTCTCGTGTACAGTAAATCATGGGTGGAGCATGTACATCATCTACGGACCGTATTCAAGCTCCTACGACTGCACAGACTCTTTCTCAAACGTCCTAAGTGCTCCTTCGGAGAACGGCAGGTGCTATACCTGGGCCACGTCATCCACGAACAAGGGATCACAGTAGACAACTCTAAGATTCAGGCTATCAAGGAGTGGCCACGACCCCAAAACGTCAAGGCTTTGCGCGGGTTCCTCGGGCTGACCAGCTACTATCGCAAATTTGTACGGAATTATGGTCTGCTAGCTGCCCCATTAACTAATCTGCTCAAGAAGAATTCCTTCCGGTGGGACGATGCAGCGGAGGTAGCCTTCGTGACATTAAGAGACGCCCTGACCTCCACTCCAGTTCTACAACTACCAAACTTTGGCCTTGAGTTTACCGTCGAATGTGATGCGTCCGGTAGGGGTATTGGGGCCGTCTTACAACAGTAGGGACACCCAATCGCCTTCTTCAGTCGCAAGCTGGCCGATCGGCATATGAAGCTACCAGCCTATGAGTGCGAGCTAATCAGACTAGCCAGGGCCGTGCAGCATTGGAGGCCGTATTTGTGGGGACGATCATTCGTTCTCAAAACCGATCACTACAGTCTCAAGTACTTGTTGAAACAGCGGCTCACCATGTCCCCTCAGCAGCACTGGGTTCGCAAGCTGCTTGGGTTCGATTTCCGAGTAGAATATAAGGCGGGCTCCTCAAACCACACAGCCGATGCCCTTTCCAGATGCGATGAGGAAGGAATGTCCTTGTACGGGCTATCCCAACCACGACTCTCTCTCTTGGACGACATCAAGAAGGCCCTACCACAGTCACCCAAATGGACCCCTCTTGTATAGAAAATACAGTCCGGAACTACCAATTCCAACTGGTCCCTTCATGATGGCCTGGTCCTATGTAAGGGACAGATCTACCTCCCACCCGGGTTCCCCTTAATCTCCTCCATCATTTCAAGCATCCACAACTCCACCCATGAGGGCGTTCAGAAGACACTGCATCGTGTCCGGTCTGATTTCCATTGGGCTGGTATGAAAGCTTCTATCCAGTATTTTGTCCAAAACTGCTCCACATGCAAGTAGCATAAATGGGAGAACTTGCACCCGGCAGGCCTCCTTCAGCCCCTTTCAATCCCCACTCAGATCTGGGCCGACATATCCATGGATTTCATCGAAGGACTGCCCAAGGTAGGTGGCAAATCAGTCCTATTCGTGGTGGTAGATCGCTTTTCCAAATATGCCCACTTCATTCCCCTCTCACACCCATACAGTGCCGCCTCCGTCGCCCTCGCCTTCTTCACACACATTGTCAGGTTACACGGGCTGCCTGAATCCATCGTCTGCGACAGGGACCCGGTTTTTACTAGTGCGTTTTGGAGGGACTTTTTCCGTCTTCATGGCACCACCTTGGCCTTCTCTTCTGCATATCATCCACAGACCGATGGTCAGACGGAAGTGGTCAACCGCACAATAGAAATGTATCTTCGATGTTTCGTGGGTGACCAACCGCGACGGTGGGTGGACTGGCTGCCTTGGGCCGGTATTTCTACAACACTGCCTACCATTCTTCCCTCGGCATGACCCCTTTTCGCGTCGTCTATGGCCGAGACCCCCCTCGCTTACTACTGACCTACGAACCAGGCTCTACCCGTTTGGAGCCTATTGACCACTCCTTGCAGGAACGCAATGCCCTTCTCGCCGATGTCCACCTTCGCCTACAACAAGCTCAGCTCCACATGAAGCACACTTATGACCAGCGCCACCGGGAGCTAACACTTGAACCAAGGCAATACGTTTGGTTGAAACTACAGCCCTATAGGCAACGCTCCTTATGCCACAAGGTCACATCTAAACTAGAACCTAAAGTTTTTGGGCCCTTCAAGGTCTTACGGCGGATTGGCTCGGTTGCATACCAGCTCGAGTTACCAGCAAACAGTCGGCTTCACGATGTCTTCCACGTCTCCCTGCTGAAACCATTTACGGGCATCCCTCCGGACCAGGTTCCCACCCTACCAGCCCTACAAGAAGGCAAACTTGTCCCTGAACCAAAGGCTCTGCTCCGCTCCCGCATCACTGGAGGCACTCCCAAAGTTTTGGTCGAATGGGCCAACCTACCCCTAACCGAAGCCACTTGGGTTCCCTTGGCCGAACTTCAAGAGACTTTTCCTAACTTCGAGCTTGCGAACAAGCTCTTAGTCCAGGAGGGGTGTAATGTTATGAACGCGTTTACTGAGAAGACTCACCAGCGTCGCCAGCGGCAACAGTAAGCCCAACCTAGCCCATCTACTTCGGCGCAACTCAGCCCATCTACTTCAGCAGCAGTAGTGGGCCCCAGCCCACCTACTTCGACAGCACCTATCTTATCTTGTTACCTCATTAGATTAGGACTTACTTTGTTATGGACGCGTTTACTGAGAAGACTCACCAGCGACGCCAGCGGCAACAGTAAGCCCAGCCCAGCCCATCTACTTCGGCGCAACTCAGCCCATCTACTTCGGCAGCAGCAGTGGGCCCCAGCCCACCTACTTCGACAGCACCTATCTTATCTTGTTACCTACCTATCTTATCTTGTTACCTCATTAGATTAGGACTTGTTAGATCAGAATAAGGAGTGACTTACTCTTGTTAGATTAGGAGAAGGTCTCCACGTCCAGCTAGGAGTGGGACTATTGTAATCTTCTCCTATTTAAGGAGACCCTAGTGAAGAATAAAGGCATCGAATATTCAGTCTCAAGAAAGTAGGAGAGTTGGTGATCTCTTGAACAAATCACCTCCGCCCAAGAAGAGCAAGATAGGTACCTCACGCAAGGGAAGAGACAAGGGAAAACATGAAGGTTTTCTCGTGGATCACCCCGTGACTAGATCCTACTCACGAGCCCTCAACAATCTGGTATCAGAGCGGACGTGGACGCGTTTACTTGTCAGTGCAGTAGAAGCTTGGTGGGCCCATAACCCACAGGTCCCAAGAGCGAGAACTACTTTTGACATGTATGCTTATTTGAAGAAGGTCCATTACTAATCTAACTTGTCTAGGCAAGACCAAATTGAATATGAAATCTTTGCATATTATTAGGGGGATAGGCAAATACAATAATATTATGCTGGATTTCTAGACTTGTGGGCTGAATATGAGTTGGTACACATTGATCCTTCTAATCTTGTGAATGTACTAAGTATCTTCAGAAGCACTTTAAAAAATGAAAGGTGAATCAGTTTCTCATGAGGTTTAGACATGAATATGAGATAATTAGGTCTAACATTCTAAGCCATGGTACCCTTCCAAATTTGGACTCAATGATGGGGGAACTCCTAAGAGAGGAGACCCAACTTTTGATTGCTACAAGAATCAAAGGAAAACTAATGGACTCTAGGACTGACACTACTTTTTTTGCAATAAAAATCCAGCCATTAAGGACTTCTTAAAAATACAATGTTTTGAGTGCAAAGGATTTGGTCATATTGCTTCTCACTATAAAAAGAAAAATATGTGCACTTACCATAAATAACCTGGTCACATTATTCTTAATTGTCTTATTCAACCAGTTAAGGGTGCTTAAAGGAATATCCAACAACGGGCATATCAAGTTATAAAGGGCAAGGATTTTGATATGACTACTACCAAGAGTGATTTCACCATTAAAAGGTGAATCATTTATATCTATGGATGAAGAAAATATTTGACAATCAATTTCCTCTACTATCTCCTCTGCATTTTCTACCATTGTCTTGTTTGGTAAGTCCTCTACCCATTGTTCTTCACCCTCGCATGTTTTGGATTATTGATTCTGGTGCCACTAACCATATGACCGGTGCTTATCATAATCACCCAAGTCACCTTACTAAAACCCATGATAAACACATAGTTACTACTAATGGTGAAAAGCTAAGTATCATTGGTAATAATGACTTGTCTATAAAACTTTAACCCACTATGTCCTTCCCTCTTTCAAAGGCCTTTCTTGTTCCCAAGCTTCCTACCAATTTAATTTTTGTTGGGTAATTTGTTGAAGGAAATGTTCTCACTTTTTCACATAATGGTTACTTGATCCAAGACTAACACATGGGAAGGTGAAAGGGAAGGGGCATAAGTTGGGTTGTCTATTTGCTTTGGAATTTGACAAATCTACACCAACAACATCCTCAACTTATTTTAGTTCTTCTAAATCTAGTTCTATTTTGAGTCAAATAAACAATGTTTGGGTCATCCTTGTTTTGAAAAATTGAAGTTTTTGTCAATTCTGGTTTAATCATGAATAAGATTTCTCATGGTTATACTTTTGATGCTTCATGTATTGTTTATTGCCTAAGCAAAAGTCATATTTTACCTTTTTTTTCACAAATCTAAGCATTCTACTTCACCTTTTGAGATAATACACATTGATGCTTGGTCTGCTTCTATTGCCTTACGATTAGGGTACAAATATTTTGTATTTTTTATTAATGATTGTATCAGGTGCACATGAATTTATTTCTTATGGTACAAATCAGAAGTTTTTGCAACATTCAAGTTGTTTCATGTTATGGTACGAGTCATTGGATTTATACCATCAAGTTAAAATCTGATGGATCCCTTGATCGATATAAGACTTGCTTAGTTGCCTAGGATTATAATTAGGAGCATGGCATTGATTATAAAGAAACTTTTGCTCAAATCACTAAGATCACTACAGTTTGTGTTCTCTTAGCATTATGTGCTGTCCAATCTTGGAGCATTTACCAGCTAGATGTTAAGAATGCCTCCCTTCATAGTTAGTTAAAGGATATTGTATTTATGAAGCCTCCTCTTGGTTACTATAGTGATCCTTCATTGGTCTGTCACCTAAAGAAATCGCTATATGGTTTGAAACAAGCTCCCTAGGTTTGGTTTGAGCACTTTTGAGATGTTGTAGTTACAGTAGGATATAGGCAGAGCTCTTCTAATCACTCCCTATTTGTTAAACGATGACTTCATGGTATTACCATTCTTTTGTTGTATGTTGATGATATATTGCTAACTGAAAATGATGATGAAGGCACTCATGAATTGAAGTCCTTACTTCATCATTCCTTCCACATGAAGGATCTTAGACCTTTTACCTATTTCTTGGGGGTTAGAAGTTCATCGTAGTGATCGATGACATTTTGTTTGTCAATAGAAATATGCTTTTGATCTTGTTTCTCTTGCTAGCATCACTGATAAGAAATATGTTGATACTCCCTTGGAACTGAACATATTAAGGTGGACTATCATTGATGGCATCAAGATTGCCTCAAATCTTATCTTTTATGGAAGGACTAAACATATTGAGATGGATTATCATTTCATCTGAAATCTTTTCGTTGTTGGCTTTATTTCTCTTCCTCATGTTGCCTCGGATATGTAAATTGCTAATATCTTCACCAAGGCTATGAGTAGAACTTGACATTATATCTTGTGGGCAAACTGATGTTTATGTTTATGCATCAATTTGAAGGGAGTGTGGAGAATGATATACCATAGTCCCTTTTGAACACATTTTTTTTATAATTTGTGGCCTTTGTATTTGTTCCTTTTCTCTTTTAGCCCTTTATGGACATTTTTGTAAATGTACATATTTTATTAATCTAATAGAGTTTTTTGGGTGGAGTTGACTGTTATATTGACACCCTAGAAGTTGTTTGTCTTCCTCTTCACCTTATTGGTTCATATCAATTGACACGAGGCCAATATATACCAATGATGTACCTATATAAAGTTGAGTTTGGCTATTCCACCTGTGCATTTATTTATAACACAAAATATCAAATATGTATTGGCCCATATTGTCCAATATTTAGTAATAATTTAAACCAGAGGTCCAATATGGAAGTGAATGGGCTTGTTGAGATGGAAATTCAGGGATCAAGAGTGGGAATTATTTTGGGTATTGAGGCCTGATCGTAGAACCACATGAAAGCCAGAGAGAGAGAGACCCAACGTGATTAGCTATTACATTATTTCTAAGATTTTCTGAATTTCACCCATTCGGGTGAATATATTAACCCTTCACTAAATTTTTTTTTGTCCAACCCAATAAACCATGCAACTGCTGTGTTGGGATGAAATTTTCAAACCATAATTCCCATGTCTCAATCATTTTTTTTTCTTAAAAACCATACGTGGATCCTAAATGAAACATCAACAATACCAAAACTCAATTTAGTCAGATAACTTTTAATCACCTAATTTGGGTTTTATTTGAAGAGACTTTTCTCTAACATCCAATCAAATGCAATAAAAAAACTTAAGGCTAAGTTTGGGAAAAGAAAAGATACAAATATGTAAAGTGCAAATATAGGATTTAGGAATACAAAATAATAGTACAAGGTTTTGCACTGCACATAGAGTACTCTTCCCAACTGAGCCTAAAGTAGTGATCTTTTTGGATCATACTGGATTTCAGCCCGGATGATCTACTATTTTCATCTATTCCAACTGTTTGGTTTGACAGAATCAGAATCTCATTCTCATTCCTGGTGGAACAGCATTCCCCCATATGAGGGGACAGTCATTCCCTCCCCCTCTCCTAGGAATGAGAGAATCCATTCTGGCCGATTTTGGTTCTGATTCCGATTCTAGTCTGAGCCAAAGAAGTTAAAGGTATAGACCATTCTGATTCCAGTTTTGATTCCTGACTGTGAACCAAACGGACCCAAGGTAAGAGCCTTTTGAACAAGTTAAGACAGATTTGCAATGTGAAATCTTCTTGCACCCAAAGTTCAAACTTCAAAGTACCGATACACAAAAGGTATCGCACAACTGCACAATTCAAAAAGCCAATAACCACAAATTGATTTATTCAGGTTTCAAGATTCAAACCAGAGATAACCTTGGAAGGGTATTAATGACTAAAAATGGGCTTTCCACCTATCTCTTGTTATTTGGCGTATTAGTGGGTTCACCAATACGTATCAACACTTTGAACTTTGCTAGTTGTACCCCCTAAAATGGATATAAGCTTTGAGCTGATTATTACTGATCACTAGAAATTCCTACTTTGTCAGACAAAATTGCTTGTGTTTTTCATAGATTACCAAAACAATAGACTCATACTATCCTATCCCAAGAGAGAGTGGTTGCCCCACAATACTAAAATGCTGACATGCACACCGAGTATATAGACGTAGTTTTCTTTTTCTTCTCAGAGCTAAGTCATGAGTAAAAGTGATGTAGAGAAGCATAAAATTTTATAAGAAATTTCAAGTATATAATGATATCTTGCAATAAATAATAATAAATATTTTAGATATGCATTCGCCATGAGGCCCATGACATTGCTTCTGAAAAAGCAAACCTTGCTTCTATAAAACCAGGTCTTTACTTTTCCATCCTCCATACAAAACTCATACAAAGCATAGGCATAAATATTAATGGTAAGAGATAAATAGTGTAATTTAATTTAAATGCCCTCTAGATGTGACATATGAAAGTTGAATACCGTATGCTTCTTTGAGCTCTGCCAATACCTCCGCCATTGTTGGCCTCTGTGAGGCATCCCTTTCAACAGACCTTGCAGCAACAGAAGCTGCCCTTCTCATGCTCTCCATATCAAAAGTTCCTTTCAAGCAATCATCTACTATCTCAAAGGCACCTGCCTGCAAGTATGGCTTTGCCTGAAATTGAAAATTAAATGCTGATAAGAATCAATTATCAAATAATTGATATTATAATATTCATGATACAACTGGTGCAGTAAAGAAATAAAAAAAAAAACTCTCCAAGATCTTTCACTCGTATCTCTGTATCCATATCTCGAGCAAAAGATTTCCAAGCCAGTGCCTTGTAAGAAATTCTTCTAGTTGCACTGTTCAACAATTAACATATCCAGACAAAAGACGAGAGTTTATAGTAATAGTATGTATAAACAAGAGGCGAATGCCTAACCTATATCTGTTTGTATTAGTCATGGATGAACTAAGTAAGCATTTTTACAGGAGGAGCTTACATTGTGAATGTTGTTTGTTGACAACACTGTATTGATTGAAGAAACTAGAGTGGGTTTAATTAGAAACATAGAATTATGAAGGTGCTACATCAACAGGCTTTAACATAACTACTAAACAGAATATATGCAGTACAGATTTAACAACAAAGAAAAAAATGGAAAATTTAAAATTTAAAATTGGTTACCAAGAGATATTCTAATGCAACAATTTCTTGAATTAGATGGAGTGGAGAAGCATGTTGTATATCAGCATATATTTACCAAATTGAAAGTAAAAACATTCTATAAGACAGCCATATAACCATCACTACTATGTGGAGCAGAATCTTGAACAATGAAGCAGTATGTTGAAAGATGAGCATAAAGAAAGTAATGTGGATAGGTAATAAATTAGAAATAACAGAACTAGAATAGGGTGCATTTGTGCAAATCGAAGTATATCCCTGATAACTGTGCAAAAGTAGCCTAAGATGGTAGCATGTCTGTAGCAGACTGACCACTGCACTAGTAAGAAAATTTGAAAAAGTGACTTCATGCAAATTGAGATTACTAGAAAAGGCAGAGGAAAAAAGGACATGAAAAATGATCTGGCTCATAAGTTAGAATGTGGTCCTTGACAGTAATGGTGAAACCAATGTTTTCAACCCACCATTGACCCAGACATTTGAACCATTTGGATCGTCTTCCAATCCTATTTCTGGATCCAGTTTTCCTAAAGTCCAGAATTTGACCAAAAACTGTTGACATGGTCAAAACTCATTCAACCAGGTCACTGACTCACTGGATCTCGGTTACACACTACATGTACATCAAAACTTCCAGTGGCCACAACACTTTGCACTTGGTTGTTCCAAGGCGCCAAAAGCACTACATGTACAACACTTTTTAAGATCTTCGCATTCCAAGGCGCCAAAGGCACTTCTTTTTTTCCAGAAACTCATTTTTTGGCCTCAAATCTTATTTTTAGCATTTTTTTACACACAAAAAAAATAAAAACTGAAATAGAAAATATAAATTTGACATAAAACAATATGCATAAATACATATATAGATATATTAATGTATATAGATATTGCTGATGTGCCAGTCTGACCCATCCAACCTGGACGGTTGAAATGCTGACCTGTGACCCAGAGGCAAAAACGGATCAGCCTCTGGGTTGGTTTTTTAAAACATTGGGTGAAACAGTATGCATGTGGGCAACCCCAAAAGCTGGGAAATTGATTCCTTGAACTATAAACAAGAAATAAATTTGGAATTTCAAGTTTCATCTTTAATTTCAAAATTTGGGTCATGATAGGTTTTTTGAAGCGTACAATCTTCAAAATGCTGGTAAAATAATGCACAAGTTCAGTTTTGAGTGATGATGCTAATAAGCCTACCCATTTCTGTGCTTGAAGTAGGTCAAATAATCCCTTGATAATGGATCTCAGCAGTCTTCTAAAACATATCTAGGGGATGTATCAGAAGGTTTGCTCTGTTTTAATTATATTAATAAATATCTCAAGATGCTAAGCATGTTTACTAGTGGGGATTTGATAATTCCCTACAGAAACAGATTTTGCCTCTTGATAGTGAAATATTTTTACTATTCTCGCGACACTATGATATTCACCCCTAGGATGAAAAACTATGGATACTACACTTTAGGAGCATAAGACTCCTACATGTGTAAGGAAAAAGATGCCTTGTAATACATATTTAAGAGAATCTTAAACTTCACATGATAGCATATGTGATTTGGCCATGTTTTCCACTACATGTTGGTCCTACACTTCTAAGAGCATAGAGATCAACTTAACTCTCTTAAAACACACCAAAAGGCAGTGAAACACAAAATCATGTGGCAGAAATAAGAAATCTTGATGGTACCCATAACACCAAGTTGTAGGAATCTGGATTGCCAGAGTGACACAAAGGTTCACGCCCACAAATGAGCTCTAGAAGAACAACACCAAAGCTGTAAACATCACTTTTTTCAGTCAACTGCTGTGTTGAATAATACCTGCATATGAAGAAAGTAAGAATGTGGGTGAATGTTGAACGAATTCATTTAAGGATGAATCTAGAGACTTACTCAGGGTCAAGATACCCAGCAGTGCCCTTGACAACAGTAGTCACATGAGTCACATCTGCTTGAGATATTTGCTTAGAGAGACCAAAGTCACAGACCTTGGCATTCATCTCTGAGTCCAAAAGAATGTTACTAGACTTAACATCCCGATGTATGATTCGTGGATTGCTCCCATTATGTAAATAATCCAATCCTTCAAAAGAAACAGGAAGAATACTCACACCATAATCACAGTACAAATACTAACAATAATATGTATAACACCAGAAAAAAATCCAAGAAAGAAGATTAGTATTCTTTATTTCCTTTTATGTATACCCCAAAAAAGTTGGGTTAAGGCTTTGTTGAGTTGACTTTTCTTTCTATGAATGATTTTGTGGTTTTACGCATTCAAGTGATGCAGAACTAGAAATCATTATGATTTTGGAATTTCAAATGATAATAGAATTCCCTATAAAATTCTCTCCAGAGCCCTATATATTGATAAAGAATGTTCTAAAATCTTCTCTCACAACCCAACCCAACCTGAAGGTAGCATTGGGTTTGATTGAGCTTGCTTCACTTTGCTTTGCTTTTAAGAAGGTTTTCACTTCTTAGACTGAAGGTCAGCCGATTAGGGCCAGCTTTAACTAGGGGTGGCAAATGGGTAGGTTCTACCTAGAACCGAATGGAACCGACCTCAAACCAGCCTTGAACTAACCCTACCCAATCTGTTACAGGGTAGGGTCTGGTTCCAAATTATTGGAACCGACCCCCAACCAGGCTGGTTCTAGGGTCTAGGGGTTTACCCTACCTGAAATGACCCAATGAACTGGCCTTGGAACCAAACTGCTTTGAAATAAACCCCAGAATACTTTTGAGGATATGAAGATTTGAACCCAAGTACTCATGGTTAGAAAGGCCATGGTCTCACTAGTCCATTGAGTTACTCAAGTGATTTGATCATTTATTTTCATTTTAATATTTGAATGTGGATAATAAGTAATGAAAAAGGTAATATTTACAAAACTTAAATTATAACTATAAGCTTTTAAAGAGCATGCCATTTTTTAGGGGGAGAGTAAAGAAAGAACAGATTCCACAAGTAGACCCTGGAACCGACCCCGAACCTGAAACTGCCAAGGCCAAAACCATCCCTGGGACCAACCTTCACAGGGTAGGTTCTGGTTCCAAAAACCTAGAACCAACCCTACAGGGTAGGTTCCAGGTTCTGCCATGAAACCACACCTAATCGACCCATGCTCACCCCTAGTTTGAACTTTTAACATTGTATATTTGGGTAACCCTGCCCAAGTTGCACCCCCATATGTGTAAACATATAAATATAAATAGATAATACAGTTTGTGTTGAAAGATCAGCCAGTCCTTATTTAGCCTTACCTTTTCTTATTTTAAGTTGTCTTTATTGTGCTTTGGCTATATTACTTTGTGGGATATAGGCCTTATATTTTTCTTTTATTTTATTGCCACTTAAAGAGAGGAAGATTTGTAATTGTATCCCTTGTTTGGCCAACTTATATAAAGAAATGGTGTCACTCTAGATTCCCATAGAGGAAGTACATTCTTGGTTTGTTGGAGTCAGGCAAGTTAGGAACTAAATCAACTGATACTCCTATAGACCCTAACCACAATATTTGTGTGAATGATGTAGATGTATTGCAAGACAAAGGGATGTATCAATGGTTGGTGGAAAATTGCTTTATCTCTACATGACTCAACAAGACAACTCTTGTGCTGTTACTATGTTAGCGTGGTCAGCCAATATATGCATCGGCCACGACTCTCCTTTCTGTAGTTGAAAGAATACTGTGTTACTTGAAGGGGACTCCCAGCAAGGGGTTGTTATATGCTTCTCATGCATCTAAAGATTCAAAGCCTATATTGATGATGATTGTGCTAGATTTCTAGATGATAGAAGGTCCACTTCTGGGTATTGCATATTTGTTGGAGGAAACATTGTTTCTTGGAGGAGCAAGAAACAAATGGTTCATGGTGTCTCCTGAGTTATTGTGGCTAAAAACTCTTCTAATAGAGATAGGAATTGTCTTTGGTTGTCCCATGAAGTTGTTTTACAACAACCAAACTGCTATAAATATCACAAACCCAGTTCAGCATGACTGCACAAAGCATTTAGAAGTTGACAAGCATTTTATCCATGAAAGAGTGACCAATGGAGAGATTTGTTTACTTTTGTAAAATCAAGTGACTATCTAGATGATTGTTTGATGGAGGGATTGCCTCAGTTGAAATTGAAAGAGGATCTTTCCAAGCTAGGCATGCATAATCATTATGCCTAGCTTGAGGGGGAATGTTGAGAGGTGCTTAGCTGTAGGTTTTATTAATGTTTTATACTAATAAAGGGTGTTATTGTAATTGTTCATACATTAGTATAAGTTCTAATGGAAAGGGCCACAATCAAGATAGATTGATCCTGTAAAAATTCTCTCCTACCTCCCTCTCTGTTCCCCTTTTCTTCTCCTTATTTTTTACTTGTCTTCTCTTTCCCAATCTTCTATTAATCAAGTGTTTTTTGTTTCTTGAGGATCTTTGGAGAGCTTTGGAGTTTGCTTTTCTGCCTAGAAACACTTGGACCTATATTTTGGAGAGCTTTAGAGTCAAGAATAAACCAGAGAATCTTGGACCTATTCTTGGAAAGGAAAGTGGCTATCAGATTTTGTTTGATTTATTTCAAAACCTCATTGAGATAAATAACCATTGGAAGGGCTGTCTATGGTGTTTGTAATAATTGGCTATTGATCTCTCTTTGTTCTAGTGGCCAAAAGGTTAGTTCAACCCCAAGAATTGATCTGGGTTTTTTTCTTGATTTCCTTGATCCCTCTTATATTGTTTGAGGAGTGTCTAGTTCAATTGCATTAAATTGCTGCAATGGACCCTATTTTTGGTGAGCTGAAACAAGGGGTGGAACCTGGAATGGTGCTGGGAAGTGTTGTAGACCCTCAAATTGGTAGTATGATTATTACAATCAATTTAGATGACAAAAAATTACTTAGAATGGGCATAGCCTATGAAGACTAATTGTAATTATTCCTGATAGAATTAGGAAAATTATATGGTGATGTCTTGGTTGATTAGTTCTATGAAGCCTTACATTATTGCAATTGTTTATGGATGAAGATAACCAAAGAAGTTTGGGATTGTGGTTCACAGACCCACTTCATCCACTTGATGTTGCCAGAGCTTATTACCTAAGGCTTCAGGTTAATAACCTAAAGTAGAGAGATAGTCCTCTTGATCTTTATTTTTCCACTCTACAGTCATACTGGTAGGTGATTGGTCATTTAGAGACTATGTAGTGGCCAAGTAAGGAGGTTGTTGATACCTACAAGAAGTTGGTAAAGAGGAATAGGATATTTGAGTTTTTGGTTGGGTTAAACCTAGAATATGACTTCACTAGGCAGCATATTTTGACTTGTGGGGATCACACTCTTTCTTAGACTCTTTTATGAAAAGTAGGAGGGTCATACTTCAGCTGGCCTCAAATTTGTTTGCCCATGTAGCTATAGTTAAGCCTAAGCTAGAGAACACCTTAGAATTTGTCCACCATAAAATCCATTACTCAGGCCAGGCTAATACCATCAAGGAGAGCATGAGCCCCTACTAGTAAAAAATTTGGAATAGCATAATAATTTGACAAGGCAGCAAGCATGTTATAGTTACCATCTCTTATTATGCCACCACCTTCTCCAATACCTCTACATGTTTAAACACACCATCAAATATTCAGTTTCACAAAACTCGGTTAAGGAGGGTGACATACACAACTCTTATCCTTTGACTCCTAGCAAGTATGATATCAATTCTCAAGGATTCTATTGTTAACTTTTGCAAAAGTCAGATACTTAGTTTGAATAATTTACATTGCATTAACCCTGGGATTTCGAGCCAAGCCCATTCGGATTTTAACAAAATCTAAACCGTTTTTGCCTCTGAGTTGCGGGTCACCAGTTCGATCATCCGGGTAGAACGGGTCAGATTATTTTATATTTAATGTATATTTTTAATTCAGTTTTAATTCTTTATTTGTTAAAATATTAAAAATTGCAATTTGAGGCCAAAAAAGGGTTTTTCATGAAAATAGTGGGGAAAAGTTGACCTACAGACGTTTTCATACGTATTTAGTGTGCCACCCGTGACCCGATCACCGGGTTGAATAGGTCAATGGTCCAACCACCTGGGTTAGATGGTTTTTTGACCAATTCCTGGGTTTTACTAAAACCAGACCCGAAATCATGGCAGGGTGGCGGTTCAACCATCCGAGTTAGTGGCAGGTTGAAAACACTACCCAAGACCACCTAAGTTGCATACCTACCTGATTTGATAGATTCTGTAGTGCATTACTCAAAGATGGGTTCTTACAGGCTCAATCAGATCATTACTTTATTCATTAGGATGAAGCCATGGCGCATGGTGCTTCAGATATGTTATGGTTCAGGATGATAAAACCAAGCATATTGAGGTGGACACACTTTATTAAAGAAAATGTGATTTTAGGAGAAGCATATCTTATGTGAGAACAGAGGGACAGCAAGCAGATGTCTTCATTAAAGGTGTCAACTAGGTGAAGCTAAATCAGATCGGAAGGGCAGGCATGATTAATCTATGCTCAGTTTGAGGGGGAGTCTTGACAGATCGGGCAGCCCTTATTGGGCCTTCTCTTTTCTTATTTTAAGTTGTGTTTATTGGGCTTCGGTGGTTTATGAGCCTAATATGGGATTTTATTTTTCTTTTAATTTATTGCCACTTAAGTAGGGGCAGATTTGTAATTGCATCCCTCAATTAGTTGGCCAATTTATATAAAGAAGTAGGAGTGACACAGGGCTCCCACAATTGACAGCTTTCTCTTCACTCTCTCTTCTCTTCTTCTTCCTTCTTCTGTTTTCTGTTAATTTTATGCACTACAGTTTTGTGGATTTAAACAAATATTCTTGTCTGAAATCACAAGTGCTAGCAGGACAGGTGGAAATGACTAAGCCTAAGTACTTTAATGACTACAAACTTTTTCATATTGGCATAAATAATAAAATAAATAGATGGGGGACAATATTAGAGAATACCTAGTGGATAAAACCATTAACTTTAAGAAATAGGAATTGAGTTCTTGTTAATTAAGTTTGTTTTAGCAGAGGTAATTAATGTTATCAGTAACATATGCACTTTAATGGAACAAGATGAAGTTAATGTTATCAAGAGGCAATCTTGGAAAAAGATGGATGAACCAATTTAGAGAATCCTAGATAGAGATGATATTTTATTGAAGGGATTAAATAGCCATGTAACAAAGGAAGGGTAGTATATCTGATGGTACATGAAGGATATGGATTTGGAGAAAGAGATGACTGGCATGATGTTTGAATTTACAACAGCACATGGTCTTGCCATTGAAGATAAAACACTAAAAGCTAATAGACAGATACTATAACTTATTAAAGAAAGTCAAATAAAAGCCAAACGATGTTCCTTTTCTCTTTATCAGAACAAAGGAACCACAAGATGGACATTGTTGTTCTATTGGATATTTTGACCATACAGCATATGTTTTAATACCTAATTTTTTACCGGGGCCACTTCAGTTTTCTCTCTCACTACTAAAATTGCCAAGCTCAATTTGGTCTACTAGGTCCATAAAAGCAATCTAGAGTATGATAAACTTACATCCATTGAAGCCATCGCAAACCATTGCCTAGGTCTCTAGAATCCTTTTACCAAGTTTGACAAAAAAAATTAAACAATTTGAGCACCTAATCTATATATATCGTCCAACTACGCTGCATCAATTAATTCTGAAATTAAAAAATTATGAAATCCAATTTCGGTCTTTATCTATACAATCTCTTCCTTGGTCATAAAACCTTGCAGCTCAAGTGATGCAGGCGCCAAAGAGTCAAAATTAGAACTTACTGAATTTGCCTATTTTTGTATTTTTAAAAAGAAAGGGTATTTTAGACATTTTACATAATGTTTGTGGAGCCTGTCCTCGTCAAGGTTCAAAATGATATGTATCGGCCAATACGGGCCGATACGTGTCGATACTTTGAACCTTGGTCCTCGTAGTTGATTTGTACAATAATAGCATAGTTGTGTCTAAAGTTTCAAAGTCATTGGGTAAATCATTTAGGAATCATGGTGTTTTCTTTTGATAGTGGCAATTATGTAATTTTTGTTTTTCCTAGTTCTACTGGGAGTTGCTGCCCCTACAATGTCTATACATGTATTTTGAGACAAAAATGTAGAGACTAAAATTAACTACGTATGGGAAGGAGGGTATCCATGGCGTATGGCGTCTGTCGTCTGTTAAGGACATAGTTTTGATTTGAGAAGAATAGATAAAGGTAAATACAAAACTAGGATGCATGGAAAACCCAAATGGAGATAGAATATATAGTGTAACTTCAATAAATATAAGAACATAAATAATCAATTATTTAATGTCAATGGTCAAGAGGTTCCTCAAACCAACCATTTTTAGCATGAGTCAAGTATCAATGAAGACACTTGAAGAGGATGCTAAACTCATAGAATTAGAGATAGATAAAGTGCACTTTTGTAGTGTTGTCAATCTAGCAAAACTACTAAAGACAAAGCGAAGTATAGAATGGATACCATTAGAAATAATCTAGAGGGAAAAGTTTTGGTCAATTAAGAAGCAACACTGAAATAAAATTGTTATAGCCAAGATGGATAACTGGTAAGGCTTAAAGTATAAGATTAGAAATGAGAATATCTGACTGAATTAATAGGTAACACATAAAATGAAGGAAAGTTAACTGAGATGGATGGGCAATGTAAAATGAAAACCAAGGGAATCATTGAGGATCACAAACAAGGTAATACCAAAAAGAACCTAAAACTCAAATAGTCAGAAAAATTTTAGCTTCTTATTCTTTAATGCAATGTATGACTTCAATGGAAAAGAAAAGTAAAAGAAAAGGAAAGAAAAGGAAACAAGGAACAAATGAACATAAGACTCCCTCTTCAACTTGTCAATATTTAGTCCAGTGCCACCAACTCACCACCATAGGACAAAAAGAAGCCTTTTTTTTCTGGAATTTAAGGTTAGAAACCTTTAGCCACTCTTACTCTACAGCAGGAACAGTCCAACATGTGTTGGATATAGACTTATAGACCGACTTGGATGGATAAATAGATCATACAACATGCTCATTACAGATTGCAAGAGTTAAAGCTGATGGTTCTTTTCCCTTGTATCATTGTTATCCTAAAGAATAAATTCTTAGAATAGCATAGAAAAAAAGATTACCTTTGGCAGCATCAACAGCAATTTTCAATCTACGAACCCAGCTCAATGTTACATTTTTACTATTTGAACCTGAAACAGTTGATTGCTTAATTACACAAACAAATATGTCCAATTTACAAGAATCCGGTTGGGAATGTTATTGTAGAGTAAAAAATAATCAATCTGTTGATTTCCACATACCATACAAATTATCAGCCAAAGATCCGCCTGATAAGTACTCATAGATGAGTATTTGCTGTTTTGATTCATGACAGAATCCTTCCAAGGATACAAGATTTTGATGGCGAACTTGTGACAAAAGATACACCTGTAGATCCACTTAACAACAAGGTTATGCAAGAATTAGAGGATCAGAAGTGTTTCCAACACTACATTTGTCTATACAACTATAGGAAAAAATAAGAGGAAGCATGCAGTATTTCTAAAACATCTAAGAATATTTAGATATAATGCATAAAATATAGACTTGTGGTCCATTCTTGAAATTAGAAATATTGCCAAATCTTGAGAACATTTATTACTAATAACCTTTTGGAAGTTATAAAAGAAGCATGGATACCCATTAAGGTATTATGAATTTCCACACATGGGAACACAAAGCATATAAACAAAAATGATTGCTATTGACTTTGGGTGTCAAATATTATTCCATTTTCTTTTGTTTGTATTTAAAGTAAAAGCTAGGATTTATGTATGAGTGCTCTTTTATGCAACTAGATTTATTCATTCTTTTGTAAGAAATATTAGAGAGTGGGATATAATGCCATTGTTAATTAAGAGGGCATTCTCCAACTTGAAATGTTTTTCTTGTTGCCAGTTCCAAAAACAAACCAAAAGTTCAAAATATCTCATTTGAAAACAAATTGTTTCTAAAACAAAAACATAGAAAACACATTCTTGGTTGTTAGTGTTTTTTTGTTTTCAAATGTTTGAAGAGAGAAAATTTGTTTTTGTTTTAGAAAACATAATTTTGATGGTTTCAAAAACATGATTTGTTTTTGGAAAAAATAATAATCTTTTTTTTCACTTCTCAAAACAAAGACAAGGTTAGAGAACATGTTTTTTATTTGATGTGGCAATTTTGAAAACAAGTGAAAAAAAAATCTTTGCATTGTTGAACACCCCCTAAATTAATGAATGAGTCTTCATAAATAGAAATTTCAATGGATTCAAAAAAGGAGAGAAAGCAAATGAATGTTACAGGTTTCACTGTTGAAATGTAATTGTTTGGACAATATTTTTGTACATGTGTGAGAAACATAATATTAATAAATGAGTTGTAAAGTAAGAGTTGTAAATCTAGGACTTTAGAAGAAAGAAAAGAAAAGAAGAGAGGAAAAGAAGAAGAAGAGAGATGTATCGAGAGGTATGTGTTGGTTAATACTGTTCATACCCTCAAAATTTCTTTATATTTTGAAAAGAGAAAAATTACAAGTAAGCCCCTATTTGGGTGACCAAATACAAAGATAATACAAAAGAAGAGAAAAAGACTAAAACACCCCTATCTAAGCATTCTCAACACACCCCCTCAAGATGAGAATATATGTCAATCATGCCCATTTTAGCAAGGTTCTGAACACCTTTAGTGAGGCAATCAGCTAGTTTGTCTTCCGACCTTACAAAAGGAAGGCAAATTTCTCCGCTAGCAATTTTCTCTAATAAAGTGTCTATCCACCTCTTGTACGATCATGTTGAACAGGATTGTAGGCAATATTTATGGCTGCTTGATTGTCACGATATAGTCTCATTGGAATATCTATTTGGATGCCCATCTGATTCAATGAGGTCTTCAACCAAAGTAGTCAGACACTCCATGAGCCATTGCCCTGTATTTTGCCTCAACACTAGAACGAGCAATAACATATTGTTTTTTCTCCATGAAACCACATAGCATCCAACTAAGGCACAATAACCCGATATAGATCTTCCATCATCAATGGGCCTTGCCCAATCAGCATTTGTGTAAGCCTCAATCTTTTGATGGCCATGATTGGAATACAACATCCCTTTGCCAGGGCGTCCTTTTAGATAGGCTAAAATTCTGTTAACTGCCTGCATATGAGATGTCCTAGGTTCATGCATATATTGGCTAACCACTCCAACAACATAGGATAAGTCAAGTCTAGTCAAGAAGAGATACAAAACGCAGTCCACCAATCTCTGATATATCCTCCTGTCTGGAGAACTTCTCCTTTAGTGGAACTCAACTTGTGGTTGGGATCAATTGGAGTTTCTACAAGCTTACACCCTAATTTCCCAACTTGAACAAATCAAGTACATACTTCCTCTGTGATAGAAAAATCCCCTTCTTGGATCTTACAACTTCAATGGCAAGAAAGTATTGAAAATCACCAAGGTCCTTAATCTCAAATTCGGAAGCAATGAAGGACTATAACTGAGAGATACTTGTGATATCGTCACCTATCACAACAATGTCATCAACATATACTATCAACATTGTTACTCTACCATCAACTCTTCTAATGAATAAGGTGTGGTCAGCCTGAGATTAAGAAAACCCAATCTTTAAGATAGCATTTCCAAAATTTTCAAACTAGGCTCTCGAGGACTACTTGAGCCCATACAAGGACTTCTTCAAGAGGAAAACTTTTCCATCACTATTAGGAAAGCTTACTCCAGGTGGTAAGTCCATATCCACTTCCTTTTGTAAATCCCCATTAAGGAAGGCATTCTTTACATCCATTTGATATAAGGGCCATGAGTAATGGGCAGCAAGAGACATGATCACACGAATAGAATTCATTTTAGCAACTGGAGCAAAGGTTTTCAGATAATCAATGCCATAAGTTTGAGTATATCCTTTGGCTACAAGCCGAGTTTTGTACCTCTTAATTGAGCCATCTGCCTTGTGTTTAATAGTGTAAACCCACTTATACCGAACAGGAATCTTATCCTTGGGACAAGGAACAACCTCCCAAGTTTGATTCTTTATTAAGGCCTCCATCTCTTGATTCATAGCTTCCTTCCAATGAGGGGACTGCATTACTTTTGTAACGATGTGAGGGATGGAAATAGAAGAGATGGAAGAACTATAAGCATAGTAGGAAGGTGATAGAGCATCATAAGACACATAGTTAGTAATAGGATACTTGCTACATGTCCTCTTCCCTTTTCGAATGGCAATAAGAAGGTGAAGGTCAGAATCAGTAATAGGATTGTTAGGAGGTTCAAGATTACCTGAGTCTGGGAGATCAAATTGTGATGGGCATTTTGCTTCAAGAGCCACCCTCTTACTACGCTTGATGAAAAACTACTGCCAAGACCAAGGTCGATACACAGGAGGAGGAGGAGGAGGAGGAGAAGGAATACCAACATTACAGGGAAGAAAGGAAGGAGAAGGAGGAACAGAGATAGGAACAAGAAGGTAGAAGGAGTCCCCTCACTTGCATTCTCCCCTTAAAGAGAAGGATGATATAACTGGAAAAAAGATGACTCCAAAAAGATAACATCCTTAAATACGTATCTCTTGCCAGAGAGAGAATCAAAGCATCTATAGCCATTTTGGACTAGAGAGTAACCAAGGAATACACATTTAACTGATTTAGGATCAAAATCACACAAAAAATGACTCATATCATGAACAAAACAAACACAACCAAGATCTTGAGGGGTAGATTAAAAGAAGGTTCATCAAGGAAGAGAAGTTGGTAAGGAGATTGAAGATTAAGGACCCTTGACGGAAGTCTGTTAATGAGATACATGGTTGTCTCAATAGCATCACCCTAGAACAGGTGGGAATAGGAGTTTGAAACAATAAACCTCGAATAAGTTCAACCACATGCCTATTCTTCCTCTCAACCACCCCATTTTGTTGTAGAGTATGACTACATGAACTTTGATGAATAATGCCCCGATCTTCAAGAAATCTATGCAAATGATGTTCAAAGTATACCTTAGCATTATCAAATCTTATTATCTTAACTCTTTTCTCAAACTGTGTATCTACCATATTCATGAAGTTTTGAACAATCATAGGAACTTCATCTCGACTTTACATTAAGTAGGTATACCGACTGTAGTCATCAATGAAGAGGATGAAATATTTCTACCCACCCATGCAAGGGATAACATATGGGCTCCAAACATCTGTATGGATCAAATGGAAAGCAACATTACTTCTTTTACTACTCACAAAATATGTGGTTCTACATTGTTTAGATAAATGACAAACTTCACATTCAAGGTTCAACTTCAACACATAGTCAAATAAGTTTGGAAACAAAAGTTTTATAGAATCGAAAGTCATATGACCAAGATGACAATGCCATAAATTCAAAAGACTCATTTTTTTATTTGAACAAAACTCAGTCTGGCTCAACAATCCATGCTCTGAAGGTCCACCAAAGAGGTAGACTCCATCAACTTCATGCCCACTTCCAATCATCTTCCCCGTGCTTAGGTCCTGAAAAACACAATGAGTAGGAAAAGAAAATGTCGCTAAGCAATTATGGGATTTTGTAAGAGAACTAACAGACAACAAATTTTTATGTAACTAGGGCACATGAAGAAAAGATCCAAGAGAAAGGTTATAAGTGAGTTTGACTTCACCCTAACTCGAAATAGGGGTTTGAGATCCATCAACAACAGTAATCTTTCCCTTCCCTGGGGTTAACTTATATGAGGTAAAATGTGAAGGCATACCAATCATATGTACATTGGCCCCAAAGTCTACAATCCATGGGTTAAAAGATGTGGAACAAGCAAGTGCAGTACCTATCTTGGCATATGAACTAGATGGATTACTAGGTTCTGAACCAGATGAGGAGGATGTACCACCTTTTTCCAGCTGCAATAGTATATTCCTGAGTTTGTCCATTACATCAGAGGAGTCAAACACATTAGAATGTTAAGCATCATTATCAACTAAAGCCAAGTGAGCATTGTCCTTCTTCCCGGTTTTGTACTTCTCTAGTTTTAAATAAGGATTGAGCTTCCAACACCTTTCTTTAGTATGTCTTGGCTTCTTGCAATAATCACAAACAATATCCTCGGCCTTCTTGGTAATAGGGTGCTTGCTAGTATTTTGCTTGGGTCGAGATGACATAAAGGTAGAGTGATCAATCACAGGCTTCTCTCCCTATCTCAACATCTTTTCTGGCCACATTCATCTTCTGATTGTATGTTTCAGCTACACTGTCCCATATCTCCTTTTCTGAATCCATCCAAAGATGAGCTAACTTATGTGAGGTTGCATGGAATTGACTAACCACCCAATAGCCATGTAGTTCTCCTGCGTCTATTTTCCATATGTAGGATTAGACTCTTCTATCTTCTTCTTGCTGCTTGTGAGATAACCCAGCTTGCTTCTACTACAAACATGTAAAAGAAGGAAACTTAGTGCATGAGATCCCTGCCAATGCGGAATCTGGGGAGGGACAGATATATGCAGCCTTACCCTTACACATACAAAGAGGTTGTTTCCAAGATTTGAACCTTGGTCACCCAGGTCCCAATGGAGAAACCCAACCATTGTGCCAAGGCCCACCATCTTGCCTCTACTACAAACATGTATCCATACAAATTCTGCCAAAGCTAGGTGATTAGTCCATCTAACTTGATTGTGGTCACAACATTCAATATTAGTTCTACAAGCTGTGTTGGACCAACCACAAACTCTATTCTCTGCTACACTGATCAAATGAAACAAAAACCCGGTACTACTAACCCAAAAACACTGACCTACAACCAAATCAACACTATAATCATTGTAATCTAGGGTTTCACTAAACCCTACAACCCAGGAGAATAAGGGGAGTTGCAACTGCTCCAACCAAGCACTCCAAAAACTTTCCCAATTGAAATCGATCTCCACTAGACTTCAATTTGAACCCACTAAGTCTTGAGTGCCAGCCTAACTCAGCCCCCTTGACCCTTATCCAAAATTCTCTCTAGTCAACTAGGGTTTTGGACAAAAGACTCTAAGCAACTTCTTGGGCTTCCAAAACAGATTCTATCGTCTCCACACCCTTCTACCAACTGGGCAGCATCAAGCATGAAGATTCAGCAGCTTATCTTTTCATACACCCTTCGATTAGAAGTGTGTATGGGATCAAAAAGGAAAGAAAAGAGAGTTTTGTATGCTAGATACCAAGTAGAAGAATAAACAGCAGTAAAAGACATATTTAATCAATAGAAAGCAGAAGAAAGAGGATAGAATGTGCAGAGATAGAGAAAGAAGAAGTGGGGGAAGAAGGGAGAAGGAGAAGCTTGGTTCGATGCTTTCTCTAATCCCCTCAAAGGATCTTTTATTAGATTCAGAAAGATAAAAATGAAATTACAATGATTCCCTTAATGAGGCAACAGCTCGATAAACATAAAATAACTCTAGTGAAAAGTTAACAAGTCCATAATAAGAAGGCACATCAATACAAACATAAAAACATAAATAAAAGAAGGCTAAGACTTGCTAGCCGGCCCATCATCTCTACACAGGCTATTAAAAAATATTTTACAAGATATAAAACAGAAGTTCAACTTGGCCACTTCCATGGTAAATCATTATCATCATCATCATCATCTAAGCCTCACCCCAACTATATGGGGTTGGCTACATTCTACATTAATCCTGTTCCACCATTCCATTCTGTTTAATGGTATATCCATTGTTAAACTTCCATGGTAAATCTGTCATACAAAATAATGTAACAATTCCAAAGAGCACCTATTATTCCACATTTGTTCTCCAACTTGTATTAAAGAACCTAAATTCCACTATCATCAGCTTCTGTTAATGGTTCTGGGCTTAAGCAAACCAACTTAACCAATTCATGCTATTTGGCTTGACCAATTAATCATCTGATTTTCATGAACATGCCATGTAGTCTACTTGATCCTTTAACATATTTCAGTTAAAATAATAAGGAAATCTTGAGTCCCATTATGTTTCAAATTGAATGGGTACCAAAAGATATAAACACAACTGCAAATATCATAGTATGAACTGGTGTGGGAAGGGTTTGTTTGTACAATGGCAGCTTTATGTCTTCATTGTTTTTATGACAAGGATGACCTAATATAATTTCCATTCTTTTTTCATCCAATTCCACATCACTTGATGTAAGCATATATCCAATTCCCAACCCTCTTCTACAAAAATGATATGGTATTAACAGAAACTAATGAGTTTTCCATGCTTTGGCAGTAAGCAGTGTTATGGATGAAGATACATTCTGAACTCACATCTGTGGTGTGAAACCATTTCATAGTTTTCCGATCTATCCAACTTAAATACTTCTAGAGGCACCAAGAATTTCCTATCTCAAACATAACTTAGCATAGGTATACAATTCAGTTCAACTAAACTCAACTCGACCTTAACCCCAACTATTTAGGGTTGACTACATGAATCTTGTCCAGCCATTGTTCTCTATCAAGAGATGAGTTTTCTGTCAAATTGCAAGTCAGATCATTATTTACCATATCAGCTTCCTTTTTCCAGTAAATATTACATAGCAAAATTATCTCATCCAGAAAGAGTTAAAACATTCTATGGATATTGGGGAATTATCCTTACATAAGATATACAACAAAATAAATAAATAAATAATTAAAAAAGCTCAGACAGTAAACCTCATTGATAAAGGAATCAGCCCCAAGTGGGGTTTGGTCAAACCGCACTTTCACAGCAACTAGTTTTCCATCTTGAAGTTTTCCAAGGTAGACAGATCCAAAACTTCCACGGCCTATAATCTCCTTAAAGTTACTTGTAGCTGCTTTGATCTCTTTGCAAGTTAAGACTTTGGTTGCATTCCAGTTCCGCATCTCAGATGATGTTCCTGAATATTAAAAGGCCACATTGTCATATCAGAATACAGTAATGATCTTGTAGAAAATACCATTTATATGATCTATGATCTGTGCATACCTGCTGTAGATGTGAATTTGCTTCCTTTTTCCCTCCTATATATGAATACCAAAAATGCAATAAAGAGAAGGGCACATAAGACTCCACAGGTTATACCAATTATAAGCGCCTTCCGATTATGACCATTGTGTTTTGTTGGGTTAAACATTGTAACATGTGGTGTCTCAATTGAAGAATTGCTATAAATGTCATTGCATGATAATGTGGAGAAGGAAAGGCATATATTCCCCGATGTTCTGTACCAAAGCATATTAGTTAGTTAGGTGTCTAAATGTACAACCAGAAATAACTTATGCAACAGGGGGTTTTGTTTTCTGAATGTGGACATTTTGGATTTATATTTGCACTTTATCTAGATCAATCATATAAAAAACTTTACCGTATATCTATAGTTTTTTTATCAGCACTGTATATCTATTGCTTCCAAGTATTAATTTTATATACCTTCTTATGTAATTCCCATTGGATCATTCTAAACTAAGTACCCCATTTTTACACCTTACACCTTAGTTGTATGAATTGAATTGAATTGTTTTAGAAAATACATCTCAGAACATAGAAATATATGAAATAAACTGAATAAACATATCAGATTTTTGGGGGTGTGTTTAAACTAATCTACAGTAAACAACATAAGATCTATTCATACCTAACTTCCAAATTTTCCCTGTTCAGAGACTGGGGGAGTGTGCCTTGAAGTTTATTGTTTTCCAGATTCCTACAGAAACAGGATATCATGTATATACTGAAGCAACTCCATATCAGAACTAAAAATATATATAATTCATTACTACTTGATCCCACTCACAATAGATGAAGGCCTTTTAGATTTCCCAAGTTGTCTGGAACTGTTCCCTGCAAACTATTGTTTTGCAAATCCCTTCATGTGCCAAATATACTGCAACATTAGTACAAACTTGTCTATCCATCTATAGGTCTAGAAATTAGAACCAAATAGTTTTTTATATCATTTGTCTTTACTACATAAGTTACAAAATTTATACTTCAGTTCAATAGAGAAGCAAATAAACAACATATTTAAGCTTCCTCAACTACTGTCAATCTTGAATCTTGAAACTTACAAAATCTGAAGGCTAACCAAGGTGGCGAAATCAGATCCAAAGGAAGTTAGATGATTGAAACTCAGGTTCCTGCAATAATCAAGTTGACATTCCTCAAATGCTTAGTTTAGAGAATCCCAAAATCAACATTTTCAAAACCAATTGGAGGTCAGACGGGTCAGACCAGAAGGCCAAGCAGTTCATAGTTTTAGTGGTTTAACTAGTCAAGACCATGAAGCCATTCAACAAGAGCAATTGAGAAGCTTTCTGGCTTTCAATTGGTTTCTGTTGAGAGAAGCAATATTTCTTGTATATAGGGGTGGCAGGGTAGTTTAGACATTTTACCTTATAAAATAAGAGTTCTCCAGTTCGTAAATTATTATAAACAGCGTTATTGTTTGTTGTAGACATCAATTATCAAGTTAATATAAAAGACTGGCCAACTGCTTTAGAAGAGATTAAGCATTCTAATTCTCTTCTAATCAGTCTGGCTGGTGTTCTTCTCCTCCAACCTCTTTTTTCTCTCTTTCTCTCTTGATTTTTCCTCACTTCTCTTTTCTGTTTTCTTCCTGTACTATTCTCATAACAGTATACCATATTTATATGGTATTAAAAAGAAGGAAAATTCATTCTCTTTTCCCTAACCAACCTGACTAGGATTTCTTCTCTAAGTGTGCTTCAACTTCCTATTGGGGATTGGACCAAGTCAAAGAATTTTTCTGGCTGATTGGTGATTGTTTCAGCCATCACAATTTTTGTGAAAGGTCATCTGTGAAATGTGTCCCTCTAGTGGGTTTAAACCAAGAGGGAAGTTGCAGTTTTTATGGGAGACGATTTGGAATATGTGTTGGTCATGAGGCGACTGAAGTGTGATTCAAGAGGCAGTGCTTGTGAGGTGACAGATTTGATATGTGATAATGAGGAGTATTCCAGCCAATGACCAGGTTAGGGATGGCAATTTTCCGAAAAATACCAGGGTCATGCCCTGCCCGCCCCAAATGGGGTGAGTTTGCCCCAATCACAAATGAGGATGGGGCGGGGATGAGAAAAATATTTTTGCCCAGAACCAGGGATGGGGCGGGCATGGGGTTTGCACATAATTCCCCAAACTCGCCCCGAACCCAATGGTAAATTAGTAAAACACCTCTAGGTTTAATATTATTTCTAAAATACCCCTAAGTTTCCCCCAAATTCCTAAAACTCTAGGATCCCATAACTCCACTTCTAAAATACCCCCAAAGTTCCATAATCCAATTCCTAAAATGCCTCCAAATTCCCATGATCCTATTTCTAAAATACCCCCAAAGTAGATGTATTTTTTTGTGGTTGCCTCAGGTGGGGAAAATTTGGGGATTCCCAGTCCTCAACAGGAAGTGAGTGCCTTTTCCTGAACCCGCCCCACCATTGGGGACAGGGCGGGGATGGGGCAGGGTATCTTGCGGGGATGGGGAGGGGGTGCCCCACCCCAAACCCACTCCATTGCCATTCCTAGACAAGGTTGGTATTTCATATTTTCTGTTAGTATTTCAGATCCTTGTTAGGTAAAGAAACCTATTGGAGTTGTGTGAATTTTTTGGTTTAAGTGAGGCAGAATGAACTCAAAAGCAACTGGTGTGATACCTACAAACTTCATGTTAACAACTATTAAGTTAAATAGGAGTGGAATTATGTTATTTGGGCCAAATCAATAGCGGTGTCTCTTATGGGTAAAGGGAAACCAAAATACCTTATTGATAAGAAACTGGGGACTGAAAATTCAAAATATTCAGAGTGGATACAAGAAGATGCTCAGATTAAAACCCAGTTATGGAATGGAGCCCAAAACTAGTAGCACCCTCATATTTCTTGATACTTCTGAGAAAATTTGGGACCAAGGGAAAAAGAATGTATTCAGGTGGTAACAATATTACTCAAATATATCAATTATTCCAATCAATTTTAGTTTAAGTAGGGAGTAAAGTCTCTTGAAGACTATTCTTCTGATATGGTGAGCTTATGTGAAAAACTGAATATGAGTCAGTGAGAGCCCAGATTTTAGGCAACCTAGAGTTACCTAATTTGGAGGATGTATTCTCTAGGCTTCAAAGAGCTGAGGTATCTAATTCAACTCAACATTTGATCAAATTGCCTTTTCTTTGCTGTTTCTAGAAGCGGTGGTCGTGGTAATCATGGTGTATATGGAGGTGGACATGGCCCATCTGGACCACCAGGTGGTAGAGGTGGCCATGGACGTAGTACTGGTAGAAATACATCAACCAGATTTTATACTCATTGTGGATTAGAGGGTCACACCATTGGATATTATAAAGATCTATATGGAGTTTGATTCTGCATAAATTGTCACTGTGAGGGCCATACAGTTGACTATTGCCATTTTCTGAGAAGGGGAGGGAGTTATGTTAATCAAGCATCCTATCATGATGATGTGACCAATGCATCCCCAAGATGCTTGCCACAAATAATTAGCTAGAATGGGAGACTAACTATTTCCAAGGAGAAACATAACAGATTGATGGATGCTACATCTTGCTCCACTGCTACTCTTGTCTAGACATCAAATACTGGTTCCACTTGCCTTCTCTGTACCATATCTCCTTGGGTCATTGACTCAAGAGCCACAAACCAGATGACAGGTACTTCATCTGCTTATATCTAGTTCAGTCCTTTATCTTCTTCTACCTAACATGTTATTATTCTGAGCTATGCCAAGTGTCTGAAATTATAAAAGCTAGTCCAACTCCACAACTGCATCATCTGTGCTTTATGTTCCCTGGATCCCTTTTAATCTTATGTGTGTGAGTAAACTCACAAAAGCTTTAAATTGTTCTATTGCCTGTTACCCTTCTTACTATGTGTTTTAGGACCTAAGACGAAGAAGCAAATCGGTGGAGGACTTGAGTTTGGTGGCTTCAACTACCTATGAAGAAGAAGATCGGTGATTTCTACCATCACTCTTCAGTCATCATCTCCAAATGTGTCTATTCTAGATCCATTGCTCACTGGGTCATCCTTCTTTGAAGAGTCTTTGTGATTTGTTTCCATTGCTTCGTCTAACACCAACTTTAAGTGTGATGTGTGTCAACTTAACAAACATCACTGAGCTACCTTTCCTCCTTGGGCTGTTAGTCATGTGTTTCAAGCATTTAAGTTAGTGTATTCAAATATTTCGGGTCTGTGTCCTATTGTGTCACATTTGGGCTTCAAGTATTTTGTTACTTTGTTTGATGACCCTTCTAGAGGCACTTAGTTATTTTTGTTAAAAGAAATATCTGAGTTTTTTTTTGTATTCAAATCATTATTTATGGAAATAAAAACACAGTTTGACTTCAACATTTGTGTTGTTCAAACAGATAATGCAAAGAAATATATGCTTTCCCTTTTTATTGGTTTCCTTGATGAGCATGATAATTCGACAACAAACATCTTGTATTCATACACCACAACAAAGCAGTGTAGCTAAACACAAAAACGCCATTTGTTAGAAGTAACATAAGCCTTTCTCATCCAGATGAATGTTCCCGAAATCTACTAGAGTGCTGTCCTTACAACTTGCTACCCCATTAATCGGATGCTCTCATTGATTTTACAAAATAAAATTCCTCATTCTATTCTATTCTTTGATACAACTTTGTTTCCTTTGCCTCTATGCATATTTGGATGTGTTTGCTTTGCACATATTTTTTACCAACAACGAAATAAACTGAATGTCAAGCAGTTAATTGTATATTTTAGGTTATTCTATAACTCAAAAGGGGTACAAGTGTGTTGAAATAGCTTGTTTATTCTGGTTATTTTATTCATTTTATTTTCTCCTGTTCTGTTTTAGAATAACTTAGTTTTTTATTATGTTTATGTACTGTAAGTGCTGCAGGGGCATAAGAGTCCATTCCCCATTTTTTAAGTGTAGCCCTATATAATATAATATATTCTGGTGCCACCAGAACTGATTTTGACTCCCAATCACTTTCACTTCTCTTATCCCTTCTCTCTTCTCTCTCTCCTCTCTTCTTGCCCCTTATTTCTTTTGTATTTTTCTGCTAATATGGTATCAGAGCAGTGCTACTGGGTTTAAGAGTAGATCGAACAAGTGTTTTTTGATTTTTCTTCTTGCTGTTTTTTCCAGACTGAGGTCAAAAAAAGATAACCTACGACTGATACATTTTTTTTTTACTTCCTTCTTCTTTCTCTTGGTCGTGTACCAAGAAAAAAAAATCATATGGATTAAGATTGCTGCATGCTGCCAGAGTGGCTGTGAGGTTCAAACCTCTTTTCTGTGGATCATGTGATCCTGTGCCTGAGAATGAAACATCTGTAGGTCTCGTATGACCTGATTTTACCCTTTTTTGGTGCGATGACACTATTGTATGATCTCACCTGATAGCTAGTGCATTAGGTTGATCTGGAAGAGTGGACTATGACTGTTAAACCTGTACAGCATTGAAATCAACCTAAAAAAATTTTTTAAGGGACTTGGAGGTGGTCTGTGTTTAGACTATGTCTAGACTGGAGTTCGTGCATATCTGGTGTGTTTTTAGGACTGTTTTTTGGTGTCAGGAGGGATCTTAGGGTGTGTGTTGAGGCTGAATAGTGAACTGAACCATGTCCTCTGAGAATTCTGCAACTTCTGGTGTTTCTGGAGGTCAAAACAGCATGAGTGGGGGGCTGGATACGAACTTCCCCATGGCTGTAACACCCTTTGACAGACCAAATTACCTTGAATGGTCTAGGGGAATTGAACATGACAAGTGGAACCTAGAAAATAGTAAGGTAATGTCGTGGCTCTTGGTTTCTATGCTACTACAAGTAAGGAAGACATTCATATGGGCTGAAACAGCTTGTGAAATTTGGGAGCAAGCAAAATCTACATATTCAAAATAGAAGCACTATGTAAAGATATACCAACTGCAAGCTGAATCTTCCACTTGCAAGCAGGGGAAGAGAAGTCTCTCGATGTATACTCAGATTTAACACCAATATGGAAGGAACTGGATCATTATCAGAATGTGAATTGGAAATGTGATGAAGATGCAAAGGCCTACAAATCACTTGTCTCCCAACAGCGAGTATTTGCTTTTATTTTGGAGTTGAACCCTATCTATGAATCTATCAGGGTACAAATATCGGGAAGTAAGGACTTACCTTCGGGCTAGGAGGTTTATGCATTAGTTCAGTCTGAAGAAAGTAGAAGAAGTGTGATGAATTGTACAGAGGGGGAGCCAGTTGCATTGGTAGTCTAGGGAGGTACAGAGGGGGAGCCAATTGCATTGGTGCACCCACTGTCAGAAGTCCAGGCATACTAGAGACACATGTTGGGACCTCCATGGGAAGCCTAAGTGGGCTTAGGATTTAAGTAAGAAATCAACATCTGATCAGAGTAAGAAGCCAACTTAGTAGACTCAAAAGAAATATAACTCAACAAATGTGGCATCTCAGGAGACTAGTCCCATGATACCTTAGGAGCGGCCCCGTGGTTCTGATCATAAGGAAGAGACTATCAATTCTTTTCATGACCATTTGGACTTATATGGTATGACACTTCGCCAAATGGATTCTAGCCCTACTCTTACCTCTGCGTCATTAGGAAACTCTGCCACTGCTTTCCATGTGTCACCTCATACATTTGATTCCCCCTGGATTATTGACTCTAGAGCTTCAAATCACATGATTGGTAAGTCAAACTTATTTTAGGCATATAACCTCCTCTCTGGAAGAGATAAGGTGAGACTAGCCAATGGGTCATTCTCTACCATAGCCGGTCAAGGAACCATCTCCTTTCCTCTTGGTCTTTTCCTCTCTAATGTGTTACATGTTCCAAAATTGCCTATCAATTTACTTTTCATTAGTAGTATTACTCACTCTTTGAACTGTTTAGTAACTTTCTTTCGTTCTTCTTGTGTGTTTTAGGATTTGACCTTGGGGAGGACGATTGGTAGAAGAAGCATGGCGGATGGTCTCTACATGTTGGAGAATAAAGCCAGTCTTGTGGCTACAAAGTCTTTGAATTCGTCTTGTGAGACTCACACCTACTTATGGCATAGTCGTCTTGGTCATCGTTTTTTTAAGACATTAAAGCTTATGTTTCCAAAGTTATTTTAAGTATTTGTCAATTAAAGAGTTACAGTGTCGAACATGTCAATTGAGTAAACATTGTAGAAGTTCTTTTCCTTTAAGAAATAAAGATCTAAATTTCCTTTTCATATTATGTACTCAGATGTTTGGGGCCCTGTTACTCTACCTTCTAAAATTGGATATAAGTATTTCATTACTTTGATTGATGACTACTCTAGATATACTTGGATTTACCCTATGTGATCTAGAAATGAAGTGCCAAAGATTGTGAATAATTTTCAATGCATGATTTTTACTCTATTCCAGACTGAGATTCATATTTTCCAATCAGACAACGCAACGGATTACTTTCATAGTGATCTCACGAAGTTCTTCACTTCATGTGGATCTCTTCATCGGAGTTCTTGTGCTAAGACACCTCAACAAAACGGTGTTGTTGAAGGAAAAAATTGTTATCTTCTTGAAGTTGCTCATGGATTACTACTCCATATGCATGTTCCTAAACATTTTTTATGGAAGTCATTATGTGTGCTACATATATCACCAACTGTATACCATCTCGGTTGCTAGAGTATAAGGCCCCACATCAACTATTTTTTCCTAAGGCTCCTTTGTCCCCTATTCCAATCCATGTCTTTGAAAGGCATTGCTTTGTTCATGACTTGTCCCCTACTTGTGGTAGGCTTGATCCCCATGCTATCCCTTGTGTTTTTCTTGTTTACCCTTTATCTCAAAAGGGTTACCGATGCTATGATCCTGTTTCACACAAGTAAAGTGATGACAATGTATTCAGGCCCTTTAGGGGTAGGAGATTAATTAAAGGCTGAGTTGTTAGCGTTGTTACAAGGTTCAAAACTTGCTAAGCAAGCAAACCTACAAAACATGGAGGTCCAAGTGGACTCTAAATAGGTTATCTCTTGGACTACCACAAGGTGTAATGTTCCTTGGATTTATAGACATACCCTAAGGGAAGTAGAAAATTTGGCAAGGGAACCCAATGCCAACTTTTCTTGGATTAGAAGAACTACAAATGGAATGGTCGATGCATTAGCCAAGCAAGGGGTCTATAGGCAGTAGTTGTTTTGGACATTATTGTAGTCTTTTTTTGGGCTTTATTGATATCTTGTGATATATTGTAATCCTGAAACTTGTTTTCTCTCTTATTAATGAAGTTAATTTTAACCAATGTTATTAAAATGTGGAGGCATGACATGAGACATTCCACTACCTAGAGGGCGGACCTGCTCATGGGTCGGGCTTAGGCTTAGCTTTTGCCAAATTTTGAATGGGCCCAGACTGAAGTGTTCATGGATCGAGCCCAAAGCCCGGCCCATAAACAAGTCTACCTGGAGGCGTGAGGTTTAGCTCAGAACATAAGAGGTGTAAGCCTCCCAAGCACAAAGAGGCATAAGCCTCCTAAAGAGGAGGAGGAGGGAGGAAGAAGATGGAGGATGAGGAGGAAGAACTCATTTTTTTCCTTTTCTATGAAACATTGCCTAAAAAAAGCAAATTCAGTTTGGTTCATAAATCAACAAGAATCCCTTACAATTTTTCAAGTTGTTGCAGGCTACCCAAATTCTGTATTTCTCCAGTAAGAGATGTATTGTGCAAGTCCCTGAAGCAAATGTCCACAAGAAATTAAAAAGAAAAAGGGAAAAGGATGAATTTACTTTGAGGATGTACAACTTGTTTTGTACTAGTTTCTTTTTCAAACATCTTACAATGTTTTAAGGTCCAGTAGATCACCAAATGTGGGACTGATTGCTCTCAAGTCAATGCCAAAAATCTCCCTAGACAAAAAAAGAAACATAGTAAACTGATAATAAGACTAGAATTACTCTTACATATAAAAAGCAAGTAACTTTAGTACAATAAACTTACAATCAATGTTCTTGAAAGCATAGAGAAAGGTGAACCAAATTGAATCATGATCGTATAACAAATCATAACATTGTTTCTTTTTTTCTACAAAATTATCAAAAATTAAAAATAGATATTATTAAAAATTAAAATATAGATAGAAAAGTGGTTTTGCCCTACTTTTAATCCACATCTATGATCTACCACATATGTACCTAAAACAAGAGGCCTTACCACTTATACACTAGAAGCCTAGGATGATTTGATCAGGTTTCACTTGAAAGTCAAATGATCCACATAGAATGGCTCTTTTTTTTAGATTTTTTGTGTGCATCATGGGAGCTACATGAAGGTTTTAAAACAAGTCTCCCTTAACAGAACTAAATTAGAAACAAAGAAATGACAAAGTAGAGAACTAATTCTTAATTGAATTGATTTGAATTGCATGAATCATATAAATCATATGGTTTAACAATTAAACCATAGATTCAAATAAAAATCATAAGGTTTTTGTTGAAAAGGATTTAGGCATAAGATTCAAGTCTAAACCCTCTAGATTTTTTATTCGAATTGTTAATCTTAATGTAAATTGTAAGATTTTGATAACAATTCTTACAATGATGTAACCAAACTGCCTTCACATCCAATATGCTTCCATGGTGTTGGAGCACATGGATCATCTTGCCATCCGAGATCTAAGCCAGTGGACTGTTGGATAACCTGGAGTGCTGACACTGGATTGCATATAAATAGAGATTTAGTGAATCTAGCAATTCAAATGATCAGCATGAGTTATGTAGAAGGCAAAAGGAGAATAAAAGCTATTTTAAGGGCTTACATCACCTGTAGTTGAAGAAGCCTCCAAGGGAATGTCAACAATTTCATAGACCTCAATTGCATTCACTTGTGGATAGAAGCTGATATTCCGAAATGTCATATTCAAACTTTGAATGCCTTTAAATGAGAAAAATAACATACCAGCTTCTGAGTTTTTCACTGTGTAGTTATAACTAACAACATCTCCATTAACTAATATATCAAATGAGGGTGATACAGGCAGAATTCCAGCAAAATAGAGGATGATGTGATAATCTCCTAGCTTATCAAGAGGGAAATTGTAAGTAAGAATGTTCTTTCGTGCCAAAACCCTTGCTGATTGAAGAACACTAAGAGGTGGACTCTCCTTAATGCCTAATAGATTGAAGGGAAGTTGAATATTGAATCCAGTTGACAAATGAGAAGGAGAGAAGTTTAGATCAGCATCCCATATACGATCATAAGGATCAACTGGGTACCTGGTTTTACAAATATGAATTGCAAAGTCTCATAAACCTTGCATAAATTCAAGTAAAGAAAATAAATGGTTTCTTACCGAGTGGATGTGTTGTTCCCACAATTGACTCTGTAATGCTTCCTTAGCGACTTATTTGTGAGATTTCCCATGCCACTTCTGTAAGCTCCATCAGGAAGTGGGCGGACTTCAAGTGAAGAAATAACAGGAACTCCACCATCCAGAATAGAGAGGAAACAGAATGGAACGGTGTCCTTGGTAACAGGCCATATAAACTCTTCTACCCAGGGATCAGAATTAGTAAGGTTAACAGTTGTAATGGTAGCAGTCCCTAGAGAAACCTGGAAGGCTGGAGGCTTCCCCAATCCATCATAGTTTTTGTAGAAAAACTGGGGCCTGATAAGAACTACAGATGAAATATTCTTCACAGGCAGCTTATAACACTTGCGCCCTTCTTGAGAATCCAGGAAGAACCGTAATGGAACTCTGGAGGTTGAACTACCTTCAATGAAATTCACTGTTGTTCCATTGCCTGTGCTCACATAATCATCATCCGGGACCCATGAAATGTTAGAAGAGTCAACAAAGCTTGTACTTCCACCGCAAGATAGACTCAAGAAGCCTGATTGGTACGACAGTAAGAAGCATTAATAGAGGAAAATAAAAGTCAAAATTTCAGTTAAAGTGATAATTGCTCCAAAAAAAAAGACAATATAAGGTGCATCAATGGTGATCAAGATGAACTGAAAGTAATATCAAAAGATTAAACAGAAATGTGGATAAAAATCTTCAGGTAATGAAACAAACAGATTAAACACCAGCATCTATACAGATAGCTTATGATGTAAATACACTAGAAAGAAGAAAAAAATCAAATCCTTCTTCAATTTCAAAATCCTATTTAAACGCAACCCAAATAAAATCAAATTTTCTTATAACAACAAATTTACTTGCTTCTTTTCAACAGAAAACAAAATTCTATTTCACATTTTCACCAAACCTATAACTCAATAAAATGCATACCTTCTTGGTCGCCAAGAACAGATCCACTGAACCCATAAATCAGAAGAAACCCAAGACAAGACCAACGCAAATCCATCTGTCTCGCCTCACTTGAGCTCCAGCAAACCGAAAGCTTCCTCCTACATTCCACAAACCAAAGACCAATTCACAGCTTCTGGGCCATTGTTATGAACTTTGAACTGATTCAGAACAAAAGAAACCACAAGGTAAACCACTTGAAATTGAACAAAGAACGCGGTAAAACCACTAAAACAGACAGAGACATAGGAGGAGAGTAGTGTCTCACTATGCTGTCTCTCAACCGAAAGGAGTAATGAGTGAAGAGGTCGTTATTGTGGCGGTGATGGAGGAGGCGATGATGATGAAGCGTGTTGAGTGGTAATGATTGCAGATGATGATGCCAGAGGGATGATAGTCTGGTTCCACTGTAGCAGTAGCTGTTGCCGAAAAGCAGGAGTGGATGAGGGAGAAGAACTTGAACGTCCTCCATTGACTCCGACAACGACGAGATGAGACCCAGTCTCTGGCGATCTTGCTTTTTTTAAATTTTTAAACCTCGGTCGGTCGGTTGGACCTTGAAACGTTTGAAAATGGTGGATTTGCATACGACAGCCACCCCGCGGGAAATTATTTGTACGGAAGATCTTTCTGGACGGCTTGTTCTGAATGAGATTTCCTGCAGGGAGAGTCCGAGACCGGGAACACATTAGGGGTAATCCAAGATTCCAGATTGTTCATGGGATATCGGATTCGGACATGGTTAATGGGACCAGTTCTTTGTCATAAGGATGTCGGCGGGTTGGGTCAGCCTTAATCCGGGTTATATTCGGGTTTGGCACTTTGGCTTGAGCTGTGATGAAGTGTAAACCGTGGCGAACCCGATCAGTTGCCGTAAGGGCATCAAAACATTCCTAAAATGTCAGTGGGTCGGGTCAGCCTAAAGAGATCGCTGGTTCACTGCAAATGGATCAGGAGATCGGTTTCTATCAGCGCAAATCGATGCTCACACCATTCTAACATTTTTTGCAACTTTGTATTGATTCCATGAAATAAAAACCATAAGGTACAGACAGAGATATTCAAAACTGCCCGAATGGGCTTTGCCCTGACTGAAGCCAAACTCTCAATACACATGGTCCACAACCAATCAGTCTCTCATTTAGCATTTATCACTGGCTACCAAATTAGTGTTTGAATATGCTAATCTTATGGGACAGGGTGGATGCTGATTAGAGTAGCTTTGGGTTGCAATCTGGGCCTCAAGCTTTGATGTAAGAAATTGAGTTAGGAATCTTATTCCATTCCTTGTTGGGTTAAGTCAAACTAAATTCATTGCAAACATCGTTTTTGTGACGTATTGTTTGATAAAGTTGTGTCAATTTTCATTAATAATTTTTATTAAATTGTCAATTTTTATTTTTAATAGTGTTTATTAAAGTAGTTGATTTATACAATATTATATACAAATCTATTTTATAAAATACATAATACAAAATATTATATATAATATGTAGAATAGGTGTTATATTATAATATTTATATAAAATATAAAAAATAATAATACATCATACACATTATCTATTGGAGGGTGGGGTTAGGGCCAAGCTCAGGGTGAGTTAGACAAATACCAACCCACCCTATCCTCAATCATCAATAGTCAAAAAAAAAAAAAAAAAAATCACCCTATGGGATGAATCAGAGCCCCAATAAGGGCGGGTTATTATAGAAAAATACAATTAAAAAGATGAAAGTCTCGTTTGGTATTGGGTTGAACCCCTATAGGGTGGGGCTGGGTTCAAGTAGAGGCAATGAAGGGTTGGGTTAAGGTGAAGGCAAACCCGTATTAAACCCAGGTTGTTGTATTTATTTTTCATTATTTTTAAAAAATGAATTTAAATTAATTTTAAATAATAATTTTTACTTTATTACATTTTAATTTATTTAATAAATTGTTATTAATGTGTAATTTAAGCTATGATATTAGGCTAAATTTATTACTGTTTAAAATTTTTAATAATGCTAGAATTTGTTATAATAAATTAAGTATAATGTTGTTGTAAATAATTTAACAATTATTATTGTTAAAATTCAAAAACAGTCATTTATTTTGAATTTTTTATCATGTTAATCATTTTTAAATGAAAATTCAATGAATAATTTTATGAATTACTAACATTAGTTAACTAACTAATTAATTTTGCAAACTATTATTATTAGTTGAGTTTAACACTAATACAGCTATAGGTAATGTCAACGCATGGGACCCATATTGTATATTATACCCCTAAATAGTTTAAGTTGTCTCTCTTTAATTGACCCATGTAAATAAATAGGGAGTAATTAAGGCTTAAGAGAGTATTTAAAAAAAAAAAAAAACATGGGTTAGTTAGAGAGAGAGGGAGAGAATTGGAAATTTTAGGAGAGGTTTTTCAGAGAGAGTTTAGGAGTGGCTTTAGGAGAAATAGATGTTTTAGAAAGATTTTTAATCAGGTAATTGAGAAGTGAGGATCAATAGGAAGAAGGAGAGCCTTGCTAATGTAGTTTAATGAGAGGGCTTGAAAGGGTTAATGGAGAAAGGAGAGAGAGTCTCAAGAAGCAAGAAAGGGAAGGGAGAAAGGAGAAGCATGTTGACGTGAACTACTTTACTTTATATATAGAGTACTAGTTAGTGGAGACAAATTAATGTGATGTGTGAGCTTTGTTAAAACAATTTGAGACAAAAGAAACTAGGGGGTACGTGCAACTTGGGTGGGGTCTAGGGATGGCAATTTCCCCCGTAAAATCGGGGGCCCGCCTCGAACAGGGCGGGTTTTCCTCGATCCTAAACAAGGAAAGGGTGGGGACGGGGAAAAAATATTTTTCCTGAACAGGGGACGGGCCGGGGACAGGTTTTATATATAATTCCCCGAACCCGAAGGTAAATTAGTAAAATATCTCTAGGTTTAATATTGATATTTAAAATATCTCTAAGTTTTCCCTAAATTCTTAAAATCCTAGGATCCCATAATTTTATTTTTGAATTACCCCTAAAGTATTATAATTCAATTCCTAAAATACCCCCAAATTCATATATCCTATGTATAAATTGTTCATAAAATAGATAATTTTTAAATAATTGCTTTGAAGCGGGGAAATTTGGGGATTCCCCGTCCCCGATGGGGAATAGATGCCTCGCCCCGAACCTGCCCCACCATCGGGGACGGGGCAGGTACAGGGCAAAATATTTTGACTTCGGGGCGGGGACGAGGAGGGGGTGCCCCGCCCCATTGCCATTCCTAGTGAGATCAACCTAAGCCCAACCTAGCTCAACCAAAGCTTTTACACAAGTTGGGCTTGAGTTTTTAAACTTCAAGTTGAGCTTAGGCCAAAAACTTAAGCCTAACCCAAACTTATGATATACATATCTATATATTATCAAGCTATTCTACCTGGAAATGGAGGTACAAAACTTAATGCACCCAAGACCAAGACTAGCCCGAGATGTTGGGTTAAGCTTAGGTTGAGCATGGGTTGGTAAACTCAGGCTTAACCTTGAACCGGACCAAGCTTGATCTCAAGGTTTGAGACCTAGGTTTGGGATTGGGTTAACTCTCAACTCGACCCAACCCACCCAAGTTGCACCCAAGAAGGAGCATTATAACATTCCTAGTTGTATTAGTTTTTATTTTTTTATTAAATTGTTTTAACTTTTACTAAATTGTTATTTAGTATTAATTTTTGTTATTTTTAAATGGATAAAGGGATTTTAAATTAATAATAATTATGTTTAAAACTAATAGTTTTGTTAATTTTTAATGTTATCAACAAATTTATAGTATCATTTTATTTTTTTAGATGAAATTTAAATGGATATCAAATTATAAGATTTAAGTTTGAAACTAAGTTTTTCTTACTTTTTTGTTGTTCTATTAAAAAACATGTATTAATTTGTATTAACTTTATTTTTAGATAAAAACTTGTATTAATAAAAAATTATTAAAATAATTTTATTGATTCACATTATTTTTTATCTATAATTTTTATTACATCTTATATACATATATCTATATATCTATATATATATTAATAGGATAGGGGTGCTCTCTCCATGCAGGAAATGGAATCTACTCATGCAAGTAGATTCCCACGTGAGAGCAACCCAGTAATTACAGCCATATAAATAATTATTAATACAAGTTTTTATCTAAAAATAACAGTAATTAGTGATTATTACAGTAATTAATTACTGTAATTTAATAATTACTGATTATTACTGTTATTATAAATTACAGTAATTTAATAATTATTGATTGTTACAGTAATTTAATAAATATATAATTAGTCATTAGAATTAATAATTATTGTTATTATAAATATTGTTAATAACTACATATTTACTTTAAAATTATAAATACTGTTATTAAAAAATACTGTTAATAAATTACTGATTATTATGGTAATTTAATAAATATATAATTAGTGATTATAATTAATAATTATGGTTGTTATAAATAGTGTTAATAAATAGATATTTACTTTAATTTTATGTTAAATTAAATTTATAAACATTGTTATTAATAAATACTGTTAATAAATTCAGTAATTATTGTTATATTAAAAATAATTAAAAATATTATTAAATGTATTTTTATTGATTATTTAATAAAATATTATAATTATTGACTATTATTGATAAATACTGTTAATTTAATTTAATTTTGGTAATTATTAATTTAATGAATATTGTTAATAAATCCTATTCATAAATTTAATATTTACTGTTATATTAAAAATAACTAAATAATATTATTAAAACTACCATTGATGATTATTTAATTAAATAGTATAATTACTTATTATTATTGATAAATGTTCTTAATAACGTTTTGACAACCAACGGTTCGACCATCCAATTCGAACGGATGGCCCGTTCTGAAAACAAAAATTACAAGTAAAAAATTGCGGAACCGTTCTGGTCACCGGTTTTCAAGTTGATGGTTCAATCATCCAGTTTGAACGGACACTCCATTCTGACAACAAAAATTATATGCAAAAAATTGAGTTTGTGAGCTCCATTAAGTAGTATCATACGTGTTATGTCATTCGAGCGTGTGACTCATACGGCCCAAAAACCAAACCGTTCTAGCCACCGGTTTTTGGGTTGACGGTTCGACCATTCGGTTCGAACGGATGGCCCATTATGACCACAAAAAATTACGGAACCGTTCTAGCCACCGGTTTTCGGGTCGACGGTTCGATCGTCTGGTTCGAATGAATGACCCATTTTGACAACAAAAATTGGAGGCAAAATTTGAGTGTGTGAGGTCCATTAAGCAGTATCATATGTGTTATGTCATTTGAGCATGTGACTCATACTACTCGAAAATTGAACTGTTTTGGCCACCGGTTTTCAGGTTGATGGTTCGATCATCCGGTTCGAACGGGCGGACCGTTCTGATAGCAAAAATTAAATAAAAATAAAAAGGCCAAAAACCATTGAACGGGTCAACGAGTTAACGGTTCGACCCATTTTGACAATGGTTTGTGGCCAGGGACCGGGATTGGGGTAAAACAGAACTGGTTGTCTAGATGGTTCCCAATTAAAAAAATAAAAAAATGGATGACCCATTTTGACAAAAAAAATACAAAATTGAGTGTGTGAGGTCCATTAAGCAATACTATACGTGTTATGCCATTCGAGTGTGTGAGTCATACGACTTGAAAACAGAACCGTTATGGCCACCAGTTTTCAGGTCGATGGTTCGACTGTTCGGTTCGAACGGATGGACCGTTCTAACAACAAAAATTAAAAAAATAAAAAAAATGACCAAAAACCATTGAACGGGTCAATGGTTCAATCGCTTGGGTCAATGGGTTGTTGACCGATTCAACAATTTTTTGCCAGGGACCAAGATTAGGATAAAAATGAACTGATTGCCTGGATGGTTCCCAATTAAAAAAAAAACAGCCAAAAACCATTTAATGGGTCAACGGGTCAATGGTTCGACTACTCGGGTCAATGGATCGTTGATCAATTCAATGGTTTTTGGCCAGGGATTGGGCCAACGGGTCAACGGGTTGGCGATTCCATTCCATCCCCTTCGAAGCAAGGCCCCTCCACTATTTAATTATTAACTTAATTAGTTATCTAATTTGTTATGTTATTAATTAACTAGTTCTCTAATTAAATAATCTTTCATAATTAAGTTATAATTAGTTAACTAATAATATAATTATCTTATTATTTAATTAACCTTTTTAATTATCATCATCCATGCATTATCCCCATTATCCCCAACTCCATCGATGTGAGCTTGTCTTACATTATAGGTCCCAAGCCTTGGATAAAGGAGGAAGGTGTGGTAGGTTGGCAGCTGATATTAAAACTTTTGCTGAACTCTCATGATATGCATCCTAATTATATAATCATTTTCTAAGTTAATTAAATTTGCCAAGGCTATGTTTGGTTTGAAGAAAAAATTTGTATAGGTTTCCTTACCTTTTCCGTCCTTTCGCTTCTGTTTCCTTCAAACCAAACAAGATTAAGTGAATAAATGTAATTAAGAAACATAATTAATAATTTGCTACTTTAATTAATAAAAGCAAGTTAACTAAATAAAAGTAAATGATTAAATAACCTTGTACAGGTTAGGCATACACAAAGTTAATCAATAACTAATTAATTAATATTAATGTAATTTAATTAAGATAATGAAATTAACTAATTAAGATAATGACTTTAAGTAAAACAATGAAATAAATTGAGTTAAAACTTATTTATTTTGAAGTTAACTAAGTGAAGAATTATGTAATTAATGACTGAATTATATTATTATTAATTAACTAAGTAGTATAATACTTAAAAATAGTGAAAAAGTTCACTTGTGCGGGTGATTGGGCTGACCCTCATTTGTCTTTAAACGGGTATTGGGTTGATTATCATGTTAATTGCTAAACCAAATCTTATTAAATAGGGCCATGTTTTTATTGGAAATTTGAAAGAATAGAAGAGAATTTGGAGATATTTCAAAATTCCTATAAATCAAGAATGTAAATGAATGGGGCTCTCGTGAATGAAGAGGATAAATAAGAATAAAAGATAATTTGTGAGAGAATAATGGATATGTTTTTGAAAGATTTTTAAAGGGGTAGGCCCAACCCAGCCGGGCTCATAATCACCCCAATTGTGAGGCAATTGAAATACATTTTTTTAAGGGATCATTGATTGTTTCTAGAAAACATAAAACATAAAACATAGGAGGTATTTTGTGGACCTTACCCTATTTTCGTTACAGTGTAATGTCGATATTTGTCTTGGCCTCACCTCTAGACCACCATGCAAAAAATCTCATCTATTTATTTTTCCTTGTCCATATCGGCATACAAGAAAAAAGAAAGAGAAGAAAGAATAATGGTTGGAAAGGATTGAATTGGCAAGTCTTTGGTCATTGAAAGAGGCTGCTTGTGAAATCAAATGGGGCATGTTGGGCTTGGGCCCACTAAGATGAAATATATATATTTTTATGTATTTGGCCAATTAGTCTAGGAGACATTGGCGGGTCTAATTAGAAATTCGTTTAATGTAATAGTCTCATAAAAATATCCTAAATTCAAATATGTCATCAGTTTACAGATTGATCAAATATAATCTTAGATTGGCATATAGTGAATCTCATTTAAAACACTTAAGGAAGCTTCATTGATTAACCAAGTATGGAAATCATGGTCTCTTAAATGAGCTAAATGCTGCATGGGCCCAATCCCTTTGCCAAGTGGCGTTTGGCCCCAAGTATTAGGAGGCCAATTTTATCTATTCACCCATTTAATTTAAGGCCTCGTTTGATAACACTTTTCACAGGTTTTGGTGTCTGAGTCAGACTCATTTGGTATTATGTCTGAAAATCGATATAAAATTTTAAGTCAATAATCCGACACTTGTGCATTCAGACATAATTGAGAGGTGCATAAAAGACATAAATATCTTCAAAAAATTTTAATATTATATATTTTTTGTCCTTCATGTAAATCAAAATGAACCTTCACTATGAACTAACGAAGCTCCACCACCACCACCGCCGCTGCACTCTCCTGTATTCCTGCCATAGTGGTTCTTCTCTCTCGCTCTCTCTCCTCCCTGTCTTCCACCACCACCGCTGCAAGTTGCAGCAACGGTTCTCTCTCTCTCTCTCTCTCAACAGAATTTAGTTTTTGTACAACAGAATTTCTCCCGAAAGAAGTAAATAATACAAATTTAGTTTTTGTTCCCAAGAACAATAAACCTGTGAATGTTTCAAGTTTCAGGCCTACTAGCTTGTGTAATGTGCTGTATAAAATTATTCTGGATTCTTGAAGGGAAGACAAATCTCGGATAATATCTTGTTAGTGAGGGAAATTTTGCATAAGATGAAATCCCAGTCAAGAGGTAAGAAATACATGGCAATTAAATTGGACATGTCCAAAGCATTTGATCGTATGGGATGGTCTTTTATTCTATGTGCTTGGTAATATGGACTTCCCAGAAAAATGGTGCAATTTATTACACCAGTGTATATCTACTGCCTCCTTTATCAAAATAGCTAGGGAATCTCATGATCATTTCTCTCTAAAACAAGGCTTAAGACAAGGTGATCCCATTTCACCATATTTATTTATATTGGGAATGGAAGTTCTCACTCAGCTATTGAATAAAGCTGTATCATTGGACCAACTTGAAGGAGTTAAAATAAGTCGTACTGGGTCTCCAATCACACATCTTTTCTTTATTGATGATTGTATCATCTTTTGTAAAGCAGAAGTTGGGCAAGCGAGATCCTTGGTCTCTATTATACAAGACTTTGAAGAGATGTCAGCACGGAAAATAAACTACTCCAAGCCAAGTATATTCTTCAGCCACAATGTCCCTAAAATCACCGAATGATTCTCTTTCACATGCTCCACATCTCCCACTCCATGGTTGGTACTAAGTATCTTGGCACCCAAATTGATTCAAACAACTGCTCCTTCCACAAAGATGTCATTGAGAAGGTCTCATCAAGAGCCACCTCTTGGAGTTCAAAACTCCATTCTCAAGCAGGAGAACCACCTTAGTTAATTCGGTGCTGCAAGCCATACCAGTTTACACCATGGGCACAAAAATTATCCCTCAAACATCATCTGCTAAGCTAGAGAAAATCACAAGGACATTTTGGTGGGGGAAGTCAGCCAAAGCCATCAGACATACAATCTCTTGGGACAAAATTTGCAGGTCAAGGTGGATTGGGTTTCATAACAATAAATACCATGAATAAAGCAATGTTCAGTAAGCAAATATAGAGATTGCTAATAGCAAATAGCAATGTTCAGTATTTGGAGTTGTCAAATCAAAGCCAAATACTTCCCCCACACTTCATTATTTGCAGCCAAGAAAGGCCACCGAAGTTCCAAATGGTGGCAGCAAGCACTCAAATTGCTACAACAGTTGCAGAATAATTTGCTATGGGCTGTTCAAAATGGCAGTCTCCGATCCCTGGATCCCCACACTTCCAGGACACGTACCCCACTTGAAAGAATTGGTGACACAGTCAGTTACTAATAACCTTTTGGTAGCCGACCTCCTAAGTTCTGATGGTTCTTGGGACATTCCCAAGTTACAACAAATTTTCCACGATTCAACCATAGGTCACATTTTAAATATTACAGTAGAGCCAAATACTTTGCATGACACTCTGATTTGGAAAGGCAATTCCTCGGGATCCTATTCTATTAAATCGGGCTATAGACTTTTTGTTTCTCATGGGTGCTCCTCTTTTGCCACATTTTTTGACCGAAAACTAATATGGAAGCTCAAGATTCCAAATAGGTTACAACTCTTTCTCTGGAAGTTAGTATGGGAAGGAATATTAACTAAGAGTAGAGGTCTTGCTTGGCTAAGTGATTCGAATAGACTCTGTCCCTTTTGTAAGGTCCAAGAAGAGTCAATCCACCACCTCTTCTTCCAGTGCTCCTTTGCTAGAGCAATTTGGTGTGAAATTTAAATTGGGTTAAATCCATCCCTCATGCCCACCCAACCCATGCATAAGATTATAACAGAGTGGCTCCTCATCTTAACTGCTCACGATGGTAAGCAGCTAACTTTGAATAGCTTAAGCCATTTCAGCATTCTGAGTTATCATATCTGGAAATCCAGAAATAAAAAAAAATATTCGAAAATGTGGAGATGGACCCAAAATAGGTGGCAAACTCAGTTTCCCAGTTCCAATTTGATGAATCTCCAACACAGCCACATTCTGGTTCATCCACACGGGCTCCTTCCACAACTGACATGCACGCTCTTTTCATAGATGGCTCCTTTGACCCACTTTATGGTAATGCAGGACGAGGGTTCGTCATCAGCCACCCTAGCCAACAATTTGCCATCACAGCTATGACATCGAAATCTGATCACTTCTAAAAGGACTACAAGAGGCCTTGGCTCATAATATCTCTCATCTTTTGGTTTACTCTGATAATGAAGTTTTGGTAAATATGGCAAAGACTGGCAGAACTGTTCAGTGGATTGATCAGCTACACAGGAATCATCTCAAAAGGCTAATATCCTCTTTTTGTTTCATCTCTTTTGAACATGTACATAGACAATATAATTGAACGACCCATACCATGGTTTTCAAAACCGAATCAGACCGGAAAAACCGGAAACTAATCACTTGACCGGTTCCGTTTTCTCCAAAAACCAGATTTTCCCCCAAAACTGTTGATTTTGGTCAGCAAACCGCTGAAAAGGGTGGTTAATCGTTCGAACCATTTTGACCATTTTTTATTATTTTTATTTTTCTATTAGAACGGGCCTAACATTCGGTTTGAACGGTCGGACTGTTCGACCTGATAACCGGACCCTTAACCGGTTCAGTCACCGGGTCGGTTTTAAAAACCATATGGCCTATACTTTTGCTTACTTTTCATGTAAAGGCCAATTTAAGTTGCACTACAACATATTCTATAATGCATGACATGTTGCATTCTAGAACCAAGCATAGCCAATTATAGAGAATATGCCATGGTTTATAAGAATGCGTTTTCGACTTTTCCTGGAACCAAGGCTCTATTATGTTAACGAACACCACCTAAGGGGGTATTTGTCAGTGGGAAAATATATGCTGAAAAGACATTATAACACCAATTACAATACTCCTGAATTTCCACCTTATTGGTTATTACTTTTACTTTTATGATACCAATTAATTGGTTGTAAGTTTTTTTGATATCATATCTTTCTCATATGATGCTGATATGTACGTGTATGGTAGTTGTTTTAATTTTGTTTTGAAAATTAGAATGGTAATATATAATATAATATACTACAAGTGGATTGTTTGTTTCGAAGTCAAGGAAAGTGGCCCCATGAGGGTTTGAATCTAAGAACTGAACTTGTTTGAGAAGCATCCATGAAAAAAACTTGTATGAGAAGTAAACTCTAAGTCAAAAAAGAAACCAGGATTGTCAAGAATGGCCACCCCAACTGCTCATGACCCATCAAGTTTATGGGGCCAGGCCAGAAGAAAAAACAATAAGAAATTGACACTCATTAACAATCTAATCAAAGTCAGAGTCCTAAAATTAATCAACTAACCTAACCCATGTTAATAAGAATGAAATTTTCTCTATCTTTCAAAAGGTTTTGGGCGGAAATAATAAGAAATGATTTAAATGCCCAAAGAGGGATATGGCCCTGAATAGAGTTGAATGAGAAAAACGACTCATGTTGCCGACCCCATATAGTTGGGAGAAGGCTTAGATGATATTGATATGGTTATTTGACAAATGGAATCCCAAAATAGTATAAAGAGCTATTAAAAAATTTGGGGAAAATTATAATCTAAGCTGGATCAGTATTTAAAATTAGGCTATAGGTTTGATTTAAAAACTAATAAAACTCTGACAACTGTTTACATTTGAACTTATAAAAACTTCCATCATGTCATTGGAGGTTTATGTGGCTGTTGCCAATAACGGATCTTCATGTTGGATACAATAAAAAGTATATACCAAAATTGCCCTTAATGATGGGTGATTTGAAAGTAAACAAAAATGGTTTTTAGTTTCTATATTTACATTTTCTCTCTCCTATATATATATATATATATATATATATATATATATATATATATATATATTTGGTCGATCTCCCTTTCTCCCTCAAGTGCTATCGTTCTCTCTTAGTCTCTCTCTTGCTCCCTCTCTCATTCATTATTTTTATTTTATTCTACTTACACATATATATGATATTAATTAAACTATATAAAAGAACATAAGACCAATTTGGTATGGTTCTAAAATCATTATACCAAATTGATAAAAATTCACAAGAAACTCTTAGATATATGAAATTTACACCAACTTAATAGAAATTTATAAATTGATTGTACAAGTAGTTGGTTCCTTGACTAAATAACTTACACGACATTAATCAAACCATCTGAGTAAACATAAGATCAACTTGATAAAATTCATAAACCATTATGCAAATTTGACAAAAATTTATAAGAAACTCTTGGTCAATTTGGTGTAATGATTTTAGAACCATACCAAGTTAATCTTATGTTCTTTTATACAACCTGATTAATATTGTATAAGTGTGTAAGAAATATTAAAAAAAAAAGAGTAAGAGAAGAAACATGAGAGAGATTGAGAGAGAACGATAGAGATTGAGGGAAGAGGAGAGATTGACCAAGAAAGAGAATGAGAGAAATTGAGGGAGAGTAATAGATTGAGAGAGAGAGAGAGAGAGACTGAAAACCCTATTTTTTTTTCAATTTTCAAATCACCTAGCATCAAAGGGCAATTTTTTGATATAGACTTTATGTTATATCCAACATAGATTAAGAGTCCCATGTTGGTAACCGCCACATAAGCCTCTGATGACATGGTGGGGGTTTTTATAATTTAAAATATAGAACTAATTGCCAATGTTTTAGTGGTTTTTAAACCAACTTGCAGCCACATAAACCTCCCAAAGGTAGATGGTAATAATGAGACTCTATTCTGCATATCTGCGGAGATTACCTAACTAATATACCAACTGAGCCACCACTCGGTTGGTTAAATTGCATTATTGTTCAATATTAAAAAAAACTTGAGTTACCAAAGGAAGTTCAATCAAGAAATAAGAATTGATAATACTACCTATAAAAAATATTTGAAAATACTTAAGAAGTGGATCATAACCTTTTGAAGCTTGTAATATCTATACTTTAGGTTCCAATGCGTAATATTTTTTTTTTTCTTTTTGCTACATGCATTTTGGATTGTAGAGAAAAGTTCACTGAAAATTCCTGAAAAGTCCCAATGAATATAATTATATAAATCAGACGTTTAAATCCATCTGAACAGTAAAATTTGGTCTGGGATCACCCTTTGGTGGGACCCTTATAACGGTACGTAGGTCCTGATCTTCTGCTCTAAAAAATGGTTCCCTTACTATGGACCCTACACTATGATAGCCCTAGATATGGTAATTATAAGGAGAATTAAAACTTGCACCCAACTATTTTCTGGTATAAAGTTCAAACTTTATGCTAAATGAAGTTATGATTAGGAACCCATTTGGCTAGAATAGTTCTTTTGATAAGTTAATCCCTCAAAGTTAGGCCTACAGCTTAGGTAGCAGCTTAGAGGTGTCTCCACGAGTTCACTTTAGCTGTTTTGAAGAAACAGCCTGGGCTGTTTTGATAGCCTTTGCACATTGACACCACTAATTCAGCTTTTCAACTAAAAAAATATTGAGTATAAATATCTTTTTTCCCACACTTATTATGAGATATCATTCACAGCAATTTCCCAAAACAGCTCAGTTACAAACAGCCAAAGTTTTTCCTGTCTCCACATGTCTAGCACATTACCTTCTCTTCAAATGGCTGCTTTTAGTTGCCATGATCCTCAGCATGTGCTAAAAGAAACTCTTTTTTCTCTTTTAAGAGCATTCTTTTGTTTGAAATTGAACCTCTGGCAACATAATGGATATTAATTGGATCTGATAAACCCCTGGCCCTATCCAATCCAATAAAATTCAATATATATGAGAATATATGACTGTGTTTGGAAACGATGCAAATAGAGTGTAAATCCCGATTCAGGGTAAATTTGCACTCTGGTTCACTTTTGTCTGTGTTTGGCAACATTATATTTATGCATTGATAAATGACAGACCAATGCATATTTACATTGATAATAAGATGTAAAAGTACATCAATAAAAAAGAAGTAATTTTGCATTCGAGTGGGCTTTTGATAAAAAGAAAAGCATATGCTTTATTGGAATTCATGTTTGCATCCATTACAGCTAAAAGTCTATTTGGTAAAAAGGCAAATTTGACAGTGCAAAATTAATCCAATTTTGCAATTTAGGCTGCGTTTGGTTGCAATGCAAACACAAATATGTACACTACATATTTACCCATTTTTGGTTCATGAATGCAAACATGGTTCACATTTTAAACCGTTTTTGCATTCATGTTGTTTGTTTGAAATCGGTGCAAAAGTGTGGGCCCATCATTAAATGCTCTAAATATCATATGCTTTAATGCCTTAACTTTGGTCAAAAAGTTAATTATCCAAAGAGCATAAAATCGTATCTATAAAATAGGTACAGTAATGCTCTTTTTTCAGAGTACAAAAGTGTCGGAAAATGCATTTTTTCTCTGATAATCATTACTTTTTTATGCATCAAACAAACGCTTGTAAATATGAACCGGAATTCATAAATACCCCAGTTTAGTGTTTGTATCACAAACAAACAGAGCCTTATGTGAACCGTTTTACACTTTACATATTTGCATCGTTTCCAAGTGCAGCCTATATTGTAAAGTTTGTCTGAATGTTGTGCTTCTACTAAATTGTTTTTTCTTCATTTTGTTCATGAAATACAACATTAAAGTCTCTTTTTAATAATATATGATATTTTGATCATTTTTAGTTTAATTTATTAATAGTATTCAATATCCAATTGTAACTAGAATTCAATTCAAATCCAATTTAAATGAGATAGATATGACCCAACTCGAATTTGAATATAAATGAATCAAATTTAGATGTACCTATATCCGATTTGATTTGATTTGATCCTTTTGTCTGCATAGAAGCAATTTTCTATTAAAGAAAGAAAAAGGCTTTCAAGTTTTGAGCAACATGTATGAAAAAGATGTTGGGAGGATTGATTGTTTGAGTCTTAAGGTTCAAGTTTTGGATATAAAGGAGCATCGGATACTTGGAAGAACCGCAACAAAATGAATTATCAATAATTTCTGTTTTGCTTGCCTCTCTGTATCCCATCATTCTCTCATATGGAAAAAGAAACCTTTTGAGTGCTCAAAGCCATTATTGTCAACAAAACCATGTATCTCGTCTGTGTCAAAAATTTAGGGGGCCCATGCCCAATTGGATGTGCAGGAAATCCAACGACTTAGGGGAGCAAATCAGCAGCTGGGCATATATAGGCCAAAATTTGTAATATATGTTCAACTTTAGGCAGAAATTATGGTGTCTTCATTGTATTATGTAGTAAAAGATGTGATTGGTTGAATGTGATGGTAATTACACTTTTGTTATGTTAAATATGAAGTACACTTGTGAGAGATCAATGAAAACTAAGAAGAGGTTAATGTGTTTGATTGTCATCTAGATAAATCTGGGCATCAATATTAGTGAATACATTGTAGTTGAAACTTTAATTAAGCTTTCTTGTATTTTATTGATAATACAAGAAAGAGAAGCTGCACAAAATTGTGTATGGACAGCAGACTGAGTGGTAAGGTAAATCTCAAAATGGGGGCTTAGATAATGGCTCCATAAGAATATCAACAATTTGATACATGGATCAAGTTTGTTGGCAATGCAGTTTCATTTGCACTGGTGCAAAAGTGATGGAGTGCATATGAATTGAATGAATGTAAATTTTGATTTATTTTTGTTTTTACATTTTACATTTTACTTTGTTTTGTTTGTTAATTTGCAATGTGTGACATGAAGATAAAACTTAAAGTAGTCTTTAAAAAAACTTAAAAGCAGAATAAAGTGAAATCTATAAGACAAAAGGTGAATCAGAATTTATACTGTCTTGATTTGTAGTTTCATGCATTTGTACCAATAGCTTAGTTTTGGAAGGAATTCAAATGCAAATATGTAGAGTACAAATACATAGATGTAGGTTATAAGTCGAACCATGTAAATTTGTGTTTTTGAATGCCATTTGAATATGCGCTTTCCTAGGTTTTTGAATGCCATTTGTAGACATGTTGAAGAAAGCCATTTGCAACCAAGCCCCTGCAGGGCTATCAACAGGTCAGGTCAGGGGGTGGTTCCAGTCCTGAATCGATTATTAATCGGGACAAAATTATAGATCCAGAATCATTCTGGTTAATAGTCGAGTCTAAAACTATATTTATTTACTTAAATAATAACTTATAACTTAAATTTTGATCATATAACCTTAATAAAAATGGTAGTAAAATATTAAATTATTTATATACTAAAAAATTAAATATTTTTAATTAATATTATCTTATATATTATTGATCAAATTTATCATTTCAAAAATAAAATATGATAAAAATTACAAAAAAAATTAGGAAAATATATGTATATGAGTGTAATAAAATAATTAGTTTGGGTCTGAATTGGTTTGTGATAGACAAGAATCAGAACCAACCTAATCATTAGTCAGGACAAAATAATGAAATCAGAACTGACATAATCTTTGGTTCAGTTCGGGCAATTTGACAGAATTAACCCATTGACAGCCCTATTTATAGCCATTCAGCTTCCTACGTTTAGGGTTGAAGACCCATTTGCAGCCCATTATATTTTGGCCCAATTAATGGGGTATGAGGATGTATGCCCCATTAAGAAGTAGCACACTAAACGTCCTCCATTCAAGTGATTTGGAGGCTTCAGAGAAGAATGATGGTTCACATGGTGATCAGAGGCAGAAGTTGAGTAAGAAGGTGTCAACGTGTACCTTCAATTTTCTTATGCCATCCATATTTTGGTTAACCATGTGACGTAGATTCAGAGGCTGAGCTGAAGAAGTTGGGTTGATGGGCCAAACAAGAAAAGGTGGACTGCCATTGGTTTTGAAGATGGATTGAATGTGATGGGCTTGATAGAGTGCATAAGGTAGAGGACCTAGAGGTGCAATTAAGGGTGTCAATTGGAGTGGATTTGGTCTAATCCGATCCAGTCAGTGTGAGTCCATTACAAATGGACCAGGTCCAATCCAATCCAATGAATATTTTGGATCATTTTGGACTGGTCCAGTTCAATGTCTGGACCATTTAATTTGGTTCAAAACTGTTTTAATTTAGATTGGTTTTAACCCAAACCCGGTCCATTGGCACCTATATTCTTATCTTATATTGATGGACCAGATATTGACCTAATCCAATCAAATCCAATATAAATTTATTATAGATGGACCGGGTCCAATTCAATCTAATAAATATTTTGGACCGGATTAGTCCAATCCAATATATCTTGTTGGTCCGTCCAAATTGATTTTGGATTGGATGGGGTCCGGTCCAAAACTGGTCCATTGACACCCTTAGGTGCAACTTGGGGGGAATAGGTCTGGCCCAAAGGCTTAAATACAAAATAGAGTAAAACGCTTATTTGGTTGGGCTAGATTTGTAATGGACTGAAGTTGGATAATTGGGCTCAAACGCAATGGACATTTTTATAGTTGTTCCACAATGTGGGGTTGTGATTATATTGGGAGCTAAAGGGCAGGGCTGTCTAAGTGTAAAGATAAATTCATCAAATACCACATGCCATCAAGGATTAAAGTATTGGTATTATGTATCATATCAGACAGTTTGAATATAGACACATTTTAGAAATACATACAAATCCCATAAAGTATATTAATAACACTAAATTTAAGGTCAAAATAGCCCAGTAAGGTATAAAATATATAGGGAATGCATATTTTAATGGTACATATGAAAAAATATATTAAAATTAATATAGTGGGATGCATAAATATCATACAATCTATTGATAATGCATCAACCAAGAATCTGAGACACAATTTATATAGATTTTTACAAATTAATACATGCACAAAGCCATTATTGTGTTATTTGATATTTAAGTTCAATACACAAAACATATAAACTATTATATTTTAATAATTATATCAATTGTGTTCTATTTTACCATTTTTACTTTTAAACATTAAGAAAAAAGTCAAATAAATATTAAATTCTTAACCCTTCGGTAGGGGTGCAAGTTAGGTGGGTTAGGTTGGTTTTATGGTCAACCTAGGCCCAACCCTAAGATTTGGGTCTAAGGAAAAATCTCAAGGTCAAGCTTGATCTTTCTAACTTGGGTCCTAAAATTTGATGCATTCGGATTGGGCTCGGGCTCAGGCTGGGCTTGAGTTGGTCAATGAACCCTCTTTAAAACATGGCATACATGTATGCATTTATGCAAATGTATATGCATATACATACATAAAGCCTGTGGGTTAAGCCCAGCCCAAATTGTACCCCTAATTGTAGGATAGGTCCGGTCCTTGCTTGGGTTAGGGCCGCCCAAGTTGCACTCCTAATATTTGATAAACAATATCTTTTATTTTTGTAAATAATAAATATATTATTATAAAATTGTCAACACAAATGTTGTATAAAAATTTGGAGAACGAGGACAAACTCAAAGATTTTATTTTTTAAATATAAGTGAGATATAATCTCTTTTTTCTTCTTTTCTTTTACAACGAATCACCAACAAAATTTGAAACTGTAATACTGTGAATTAGAAAATGAATAGTTGCATGGAAATGGGACGGAACAATAATTTGATTGAGGATTGATTGATGATTCGTGCTAATCTTCACTTGAATCGATATCCAACAAGCATTAACATAGCCATGGTTTTCAAAATCAGACCGGACCGGATGTTCAGATCAGAAAAACCAGGAATCAGTCAGGTGATTGGTTCCGTTTTACCTCAAAACTATTATTTCGCCAAAAACTGTTGATTTGGTCAGTAAATCATTGATTCGGACGGTTAAACCATTCAAACTGTTCAAACCATTCAACGGTTTTGACTGTTTTTTAAATTTTTTAAACTTTTTGTCAGAATGGGCCATCTGTTTGATTTGAATGACCGGACCGTTCAACCCAGGAATCAAACCCCTGACCGGTTCATTGTACGATTCGATTTTAAAAACCTTGAACATAGCCACCTTTTTTTTTTTTTTTCTGAGAGGAAGAATAAAAAATGGATAACTGATGATATCAATTGGGCATGCTAATTCCCAATTCGCATGTAGCTAACACCATTTAGCTTGAAAACTTCATTTCTTACGATGGAAAAATGCTTGACAGTTGTGGCAAAATGCTTGACAATTGTAGCACATAACTTGGAGTTCTTGATCTTCTATCTCTGTTCTTTTCACCCAAAGTAAGAGTCAAATGGAATGTTGAAAAAAAGTCCCCAAAAGAGAGCCCCTTGCTTGTGTTCTCTTCTCAATTTATAGTGGTATCTCATTTAAAGAAACGGCCTTTAAAATATAAATTAAGGGGGTGTTCTTTTTTTGGATTTTGAGGGGGGAAAGTTGATCAATGGGATTTTGGTTCCCATTGACCAAGAATATCATGTTCTTTTTTCAGATTAATGTGGGGACCAAGAAAAGTTTATTTTCCTGGGTATCACTTACCTGCTCCTACGTGAGTAAATAACTTTCCCACCTAGGGAGAAAAATTCCACCACTTAAATGGGACAAAAATGCCCCATTTAATAATGGATTTTTATGGCTAAAATGGTCATTTTCTTTTTTATTTGAGAAATAAAAGAACATAGGTAAATACATTTACCTGGATAAATGTTTCCCTAAAAAAACTTACCCAGATAACTACATTTACCCGAATAAATAACTTACCGAAAAGTGAATGGGGCTCAAGTTGAAAATTGACATGACAAAACATTTTGGCCAACCATGATTTTTTTTTTTTTTTTCATTTGACAGGAATTTGGGTGCTATTATAGGTATTAATTGCCATTTAAATGAAGGGCCCTACAATATTGATTGGAAAGACATCCTACGTGATTATGTTAATGAGGTTCTCTTCATTAAAATTTGTATTATCTTGGCAAGTTGACTGGTACGAGATATCCAATTAAAAGGACCATGATAATGTTTGTATAAGGCTGATTTTTTTTTTGGGGGGGGGAGGGGGGGGGGGGGTTGTAAAGGTGCCAGTTGGCAAGAGACTAGGACCCACATATGGAAGGAGACCCATTGAGTTAAGCTAATCCTACTTTAATCACCCAACCATATTTTCCTTTCTAGTAAATTGTTAATTAGGCACTATTGCCGGTTGATGGCCCCACTAAATTGATTAGAGAAAATCTTTCTAATTGATTTGAGAAAGTAAGTGATTTAAAAGAAAATATTTCTAATTGCCATGAATTGTGGGCTCTCTCTCAATATTCAATTCTTCATGTCCATTTCCCTATTCAATTTGATTTGTAGTGGGTCCAATTCAATACACTCTTAGATTTGGACTTCATTGTGCCTTTCTTTTTAAATTCTTTCTTCAAGCCCACTCAATTCTTATTGAGCAAATGCATTAGGGGGGCATTTTTTAGTTATCCTTCACGTGGCATAGGACTAATTTCCCTCTATTCAATTTGATTTATAGTGGGCTCCACCCAATGCTCTATTAGGCTTAGGTCCAATAATTTTCCTCAATTTTTTTTTCTTTCCATCACTTTCTTTGGCGCCATTTTATATTATTTTTTCTTAATGGGCCCAATAGCTCGTTTCCATCCAGTTTTATATTGAGTCCTATTCAATGCACTTGTAGGGCCAATATCATTGACCAATTAAAATTTACATTCAACAACCATGAGTATGATAAATTGAACCAATTGTTTCAAGAGCAAGCATTATCATTATTCTTGTAGTAGTTTTCCCACACTAATTATTACTCCCATCATGCAACAATCTAGTGAAGTATCATAATTAAGTATGGGATTAAGTGTAATTTTCCAGTTTTGTCCATCTATCTCTAACGTTTAGAGTATAACTGAAAATTTGTCCAAATTTAGTATTTCTCATAAACACCCATTAATTGTATTTAGAGTCCAAGCCTAGCAAATGAGATAAGCTGCTCCACCAATTCGACAACATATTAGTGTCAGTTTTGTTAGAATAAATTTATCAAATTTATCTAATGGTTGAAAACATTTTAAGCTAACACAAGTCTCATAAGTTCATATCTAGTTTAAAGAGTAATTCACAAAAATACACCAATTTCAACATAAAACAATAATGTATTGATATTATTAATATATAAAACTTAATGTACATCAATCTGATTGGAGTTAAAGGCATTGATTGTCTAACAGTTATATTAGCCTAGTGAAAGGCATTACATTTCTTTGTGCTTACATCATCATATCATATTTGGGATTGTATAGGTAGTGGTTTGCAAGTTGTGTATTCTGAGATAGAACACAAAAATGGTTTGAATATAACCTGTAAGACTATTTTATGAAGGGTTTAGATAAGACCCGTGAAAACTATTTAAGGGCATTGAATCTTCTAAGTGAGAAGGCAGAGGATTGTGGTAGAATTGGAATAGCACACCAGTGAAAGGTCTTGTTGGCACCTGGGAAGTCCAACTAGTGTAATAGTCTTGTTGGCACTTGGAATGTCTAACTTTTGTAAAAGTTTTGTTGGTAGTTTGGAAGGCTAACTAGTATAATGGAAATTCTTAAGTGGTGTGCCTAGGGAGAGGATGTGGGTTGGGTTTGGCCAAACCCCTATAAAAATTTGTATGTGCATTTCATTGTTTTTGTTTTCTTTGATTTCTACTGTTAACACTCCTTTATATTGATATTTTCATTACATTGTACACTATATTCTTACTCTCTATCTACATCATACTACATTAGTTTTGATATGGTTGAGGAGGAAGCTCGTAGAACCCAATTCACACCTCTTGGATTAGGCTACCTAGGTCAACACTATCTACTTCTTGGATACTATTTCTTGAAATAATAGGACGCCATGTACCTATTATTTCTTGGATACTATCTACCGAGGTCAACACTATCCTACTATTTCTTGAAATAATAGCATTAGATATGAACTACTATTTAGCAACTTACTGTACTTGTGTGCTAATAGATATGAAGTGCAGCCTTGGAGAAAGAAGTGTCAACTAGTTGGAGTTAGTGCTCAGTAGGTCCAATCTAATGCTTTATGATGAGTCTTACAACATGTTCCTGGTGCAATAGATTGTCTGGAAATGTAGTAAAGTTGGTGCTTGAATTCTACTTATTTTCATGTTCCATTTATATCAAGATTACACACTTTGTCATTAAGGATCTCTACATGGTTGTTCTAAAATCAACTTCAAAATCAAAATGCAAGTCTTGTCAATTTAAGATTTAATATGCCAAAATTAGAACTGGGATAACTTAGAATTATTGATCTTCAATTGGAAATTGTCAAGCCTCTTATCTCTAGCAAGGATAAATGGTAGAAAGTTTGTTGAATTTGTAATTAACAATCTTTAATTCATATTCTTTTCATTTTTTTTTTCACATATTTCTTCATACTAAAACTTCATAAATTTGTTTATGTTAATGGAGCATTTCATTTAAACCAATAATTGCCAAATCATTTGGCAATGAATTGCATTCTTGTTGGGGTTGGCAACAATGTTAGTGATCTTAAGCATAGTTGCCTCATTTTTTGGTAAGGCTTAATGGACGAATTGGGTAGACACTACCATTGACTAACTTTGGATTGGCCATTATTACGGTCCTGAATCTTCTATAGGAAAACTTTACTACTAGAAAGATCATCACATCATTCCCCAAAGTAACAAAGAATAAATGTAGTTGATTCTCAAGGAGTATGATGTGGTTTGATAGTTTTCAACAAATACCATTATTGTGAACGTCGGGAAAACACCCCTCGCTGTTCACTTAATGGCTGAATGTATGGAGTCGCCACCCATCAAAATAGATAGCTGGGAGAGATGGGTCTCCCGGGATTGGATTTCGAAAATAAACTTGAATTTAATGGCGACTCCAATATCATTCGACCTGGACAAGGAGAGGGAAGGGGTTAGGCACCCCTCTCTCTGGTCAATGTGAACACCATAATCCCTACTCATACAGAAACTGGATTGGAGACTCGGACCCTTTAATAGCTCTAAAGAGTGATCCCTTCTGCATTCCCAGACCAATCCCCTTTTGGATGTAGGGCCTGAGCAAAAGGATGAGAAATTGCTTCCTCATCCATTTTCTATCAGAGCCCCCACCTTCGGACTCAGTTGAATGGTCTGAAAAGAGAGAAAGTGTAAACCTCTCGAACTCCTCAAAGCGAAAACAAACCCAAGAAGCAAGAACTATAACTACAAATAATAATAGAGGGATGACTTATAACACGTAAATAGAGAAAGCATGACTAGAACTACAGTCGAAACTCTAAATGCAGATATGAGGTAGTCGAGTTATACCTCTTGTGGCGTGAAATGAGAAATTGTGGTGCAAGAGAATGTGGAAAACTCAATCTCTCGATGAACTCTTTCTAGTGATGGAATATCTGTTTGGGTTTGCTGGAAGAAACCTTCTCTTCAAGTTTGGCGAGGATTGAGCCAGAACCTTCGGCCATGTTTTTCTTCTTTCGGAGCTCTCTCTCACAATCTTCTCTCCTCTCTCAAGACCTCCATCCAACCCTCTCTATTTTTTTCTCTCCCAACTAACTCTCTTTCTTTCTCAGAGCTCTCTCTATTTTCTTCTCTCAGAACTCTCCATTTGGCAGCTTCAGGCTTTCCAAAAGGATAGCGACGAGAGAATGAGACCCCCCTTTCCTAGCTTTTCTCTTTCAACCTCCCTCTATTTGGAATAGGGCCTCCTATTTACAATGGGAAGGAAGGGGGTTTCTAAACAAAAACTGAGAGAAGGGAGGTTCTAGTAGGTAAGCTAGGGCTTGGGGGGGGGGGTATCTCACCAAGTTGGGTCTTCAAGAGAAAAAAAGCGGGTAAATTGGGGAAAGAAGGGCAACTTGGTATTTTTGAAAATTTGGGGTAATCCGGGAATTAAGTCAGGGGGTAATTTTGGTAATCTGGACAAGGGTATTTTGGTAATGAGAGGGTATTTGGTAATTTTGTTAAGGGTATTTTTGGGCACTTGGGAATTAGATCAAGGGTAATTTGGGAATTGGTCAAAGGGGTGATTCAGGTAACCTAGTCAAGGGTATTTGATAATTTGGGAAGGAGGGGTATTTTGGGAATTAGATCAAGGGTAATTTGGGGATTTGGGCAAGGAGCAATATGGTAATTTGGTAAAAGGGTGTTTTGGTAATTTTGGTCAAAGGGTATTTTGGGAATTTGGTTGGGGTATTTTGGTAATTTTGGAAGGGGGTATTTGGGAATTAGATCAGGGGTAATTTGGGTATGGTCAAGGGCATTTTTGGTAATTTTGGAAGGAGGGGTATTTTTGGGAATTAGGTCAGCGTTAATTTGGGAATTTGGGAAAGGGGCACTGTGGTAGTTTGGTAAAGGGTGTTTTGGTAATTTTGGTTAAATGGTATTTTTGGAAATTTTAGCTTTGAAGGGTATTTTGGTAATTTAGTCAAGGTTTTGGGGGTTTGGAATGAAGGAATATTTTTCGGAATTTAGGGTATGAGAGGAATTTAGGGGAAGGGATATTTTTGGGAATTTTGGCTTTGAAGGATTTTGGTAATTTGGTCAAGGACATTTTAGGAGTTTGGAATGAATGGATATTTTTGGGAATTTAGGGTATGAGAGGAATTTTTGGTGATTTGAAAAGATGGTAGTTTTGGGCATTTGGTAATTAGGTCAAGGGGTGTGGTTCGGAATGGTTTCTCGATGTTCAAGGGTGAGTTGCGGGTTCAGATAAAGGACTGAGCAAAAATCGGATGCTGACAATTATAATTTGAATTATGGTATTAACTTAAAAGATTATGATATCTATATTAGAACATTCAGTTTTTTCATCATTGTCTTGGAGAGTTTCTTAGGGAAAGCCTAAATGTTAGTCCATCAAAAAACAACTTCTTGCCTTTTCACTTTGGTTGTTTCTTTGGAAGATAATGTGATTTTGACAACTATTTTTTCTCCATAAGAACTCTGATAGACTGTTTAGTATTGGGTGACTCAAATCTCCGTGACAGTATGATATGCCTACACTAATTTATTAGGAGTTTTGGAATCTCATGGGAATAGAAATAGTATTTCCATATTGTCTTATTCCTACACTAATTGTTCAATAAAAAATTGTTACATCGATTGAATCATATTTCCATATGTCTTATTCCAGAAAAGTTGACTATGCTAAGGTTCAAGATTTTAAGCCTACCGGTCTTTGTAATGTCCCATATAAGGTCCTATAAAAAAAATTATTACAACTAGACTCTATACTCCAGGGAGGCACATGTTTGATATTTTCAAATGGAACTAGTACCATTGATTTTTGGAAAACTGTAAACCCAAATTAATCGATTAATTGATTGAACTATTCATATTTTGACCAGTTTGGTTCTTCATTTTTTTGAATTCTTAATATATGCTATATACTTGTCGGTTTGGTTAGTCACCAGTTTTTCATATTAGTTAATCGATATATTATATATGTTTTTTATGTGTATATATATATATATATATATATTAAGTTAGTTTAATTAACCATCGGTTTTTCTTATTGATTAACTGAAACTAAACTAGCACCTTCGGTTCAGTTTGGTTTTTCGATTTTTGATGATCACCCCTATTATTACCCATGAAGTGTCATTATAAAGCCACATAAAAGGGGTTCAGGGTAGTTGGCTTTGAAGTTGGACATGGAAAAAGTTTATGACTATTTGGACTGGAACTATTTACTTGCTATGCTTATCAATGGTGCTCCAAATCCAAAAGACCACTTTCAACCTTCTAGGGGTCTTAGATAGGGGGATCCTCTTTCCCTTTACCTTTTTATCTTATCTATGTGAGGTCTCTCTCATATGTTGGCCACAGGTAGGGATGGCAGTTTTCCTCATCCTCGCTGAGCACCTGGCCTCCCTGACCCATTAGATCGGGGATGGAAATTGCTTTGATAGGGTAGGGATGGGGATGGGGAATGAAGTCCCCACCCTGCCCCAACCTTATATATATGATGTTATTTGTATTATTTATATTATATATATAAATATTTAAATATACTTATATTATAAAATTTTATTTTATTTTAAATAAACTTATTTTTCAAAAAATACTATTAATTAAAAAATTCTGGGGGTTAGGGCCTACGTCTCTATCGGGATCGGGGATGGAGGATAACTTTTATCGTTAGTGGGGGTCAAGGTTAGGGGTAGGGAATATGATCCCCACCCCGAAATTATTCTGCATTGTTTTCAAGAAATGTTCAGTCAAATGATTAATTGTGAAAAATATACTATCTTCTTTATAAGAATATTCATCCAAGATGTCAAAACATGACCAAACGACAATTGCATATGGGCAAACCTCTCCTACTTCCAAGTATTTGGGGGTTCCTCTTCTCTGGAATAGGAGGAAACATGAGTCTTTATCTTTTATTTTGGACAATCTTAAGGCTAAGCTAAACCATTGGAGGGCTTCAACTTTGTCAATCTAGTAAGAAAGTGTTAATCCAATCAATTCTCTAGTCTTCCCCTATCCATTGTATGAGCGTTATGAATTTCCCCTCCAAAACTATTGAACAAATAGGTAAAACTATGCAATTTTTTTTTGTGGAATTCTTCAAATAATAGTCATAAATTTAGGTGGTGTGCCTGGAACAAATTGTATCAACCTAAAAGCCATGGAGGGTTAGGGTTTAGAGTACCAAAGCAATTAATCAATCCCTTTTAAAGAAATTAGCCTGGTGTTTCCTCGCTGAGCAACTTACTATTTGGGCAACCTTAATTGTGGATAACCAAGTACATACAAAATCATGAATGTTTCCCTTTTCCTATTAAAACTTTTGGAAATTACTTGATCCTATTTTATGTGATATGCATATATAATGAGGAAGGCTATTTGGTAATACTATGAGCCCCTAGCCTCTTCCCCATTCTTATCAAATCATCACTATAGGGGATCTTATGGACCAATCTGGAAATTGGAATACAAATCTTCATCAAAAGCTACTTACTCCAAATTTGGTGTTGCAGATTACTCAAACTCTATTTTCTCTTCTAAGACCTTGGTTAATTATAATTGGTAGAAAGGTAAAAATGTTCAATTTACTTCCAAACAAGCTTATCTCGATTCTCAAAGTCCCTTCCTTTAGGTCTACTTTAGCTAATCAAAACTTTTGTTTTAAGACTATTTTGGAAGTTACATATTCCCCCTCATTATAGATTATTTCTTTGGAGAGTGATCAATGATTTAATTTGCTTCCTACTAAGGATAGGCTTGGGTTTGATGTGAATGATGTAATGTGTTGCTTTTGCAATTAGGCCAATGGATATGCTTTCCACCTATTCAGTGAATGCCCTTTTGCTGCTAATCTCCTTTTTGCTTCAAATTGGAATTTGCTATGGGTGAACAAATGATTTATTCGGTTCCGAAATTTCAAATGGAAAACCAAACTGAAACTGGAACCGAAATTATCGGTTATTTTGATTAAAACCGAATTTCAACACTATATATATTTTAATATATTATATATTATATGTTTTATATATTAAAAAATATTTATTATACAATATATGTAATAAATTATATTTTTCAATATATAATATAATACAATATAATATATATTAGGGAAAATTCCTAAACTTTAAAACGTGCCAATTCAGTACCCAAACTTTCAAAACGTGCCAATCTAGTACCTGTCATTAACGGACTGTGAGTCAGAACCATCACGTGACATCATGTGCAAATTAAATAATTTTGAAATAACAAAACTACCCTTTATGATATTTTTTGGAACATTTTACCCTTTTCTTTTAAATGTTAAAATCAAGGGAAAGGGTTCTTTTCTCTTCAATTTGGATTGAACGGACAATGAAGGAGAATCACCATTCTTAATTTCTGAATGCGCGGAGGGCTCCTCTGTTAGAACAATCAATTGTAATTGGTTATTGATGAAGAAGGAGGTAAGTTCATGTCAATTCCCTCTACATCTTTCCTCCTCTTTTCCTTTTATGTTTATGGTCATCTTCATGTTGATTGTTCACCAGTTAAGTTTATTCTTTCAATAAAATTTAGGTCCTTAAAAAACTAAAAAGTTCAAGTGAAATTTTGAGTTGGTGTATTTTTTATACTTGAAAGGAAATATTGTTTAGCCTGTATCCTTTTTTTTTTTCTATCTATTTATGTTCCTTGGGGTGGAATTGTGTTTTAAAAGTGAGAACTACAAGAAAAGCACATGGGACTTATAGAACCCATAAGCAATATGCAATAAATTTTGTTTCACCTTCAATGCATTTTTTTTTTCAAATGTTTTGATTGTAATTGCATGTTTCATAGATTATTTTGGTATTTTTTTCTCAGTCCACAAGTGATAATTAACATGTTAGGTACCTTAAATACAAGCCAAAGGATTGTAAATGTGGAAAGAGGACTGTGATTCAAGTTTTGGAAACAAATTATAATCCAAATATGATATTTTACAACTGCTCAATTAGTCTTATAAGCAATTCAGTTAAATCATGTTGTATGATCTTTATTACAATGATGAGATGTTGACCACCATTACATTTGATTGTATTTAGGGCAGCATACCTCTACCATGCAATTTTTTTTTATGGGTAGTTTCCACAAACTAATCTAATGAAGGCAACTCAACAACGATTCATTTAGAAAATTGTATTGGAGAGCTTTAGGAATTGGTAGCTGATTTGGACCGTCATATGAAGGCTATGGAGTCCTTCCAACAAGCAACTATTGAAGGGTTGAAGACCATGAGGGTCTTACTCATTGTGTTCATTGTTGTGTTTTCTGGCATGTATATGTACAAGAATTAGAGTTAGGATTATGTGTTTGTTTGTTTTGTTTCTGGATACGTTTAGTTTTTGGTTACTAATGAACCATATATTGATGAACTTGAGTGTTCTGTGTATGGAAAGGGTTAATAGTATGTCACCATTGGAGTAGCTCAATTATACATTTTCTTTAATTTTCCATTGTATTCAAGTTTAATAAACTAATCAATAAAGTGCCCATAGTAACAAAACTGAAGTCATGGGTTCTATAACAACTAATACACTAATAAAAGGAGAAAAAGAAAGATAGAAACTACATAGATAACCACATGTACATAAAGAATGAGAAAATTAGTTCTTGAATAAATGATGTTACTATCCAAGAAAGAACAGATGTTTAGTCTAGCAATTAGGGAGATGTTAGTGTCCAAGAATGAACATATGACTTCATGGATCTGTTGAGGACTCAATAGTTCAGGTTGAGACTCACTGTTCTAAATGGATCACCGTCAAAATCCAAGTAAAGAACCTGTAGTAATGCAACTTATTCTAAACTCAGTGATTGTCATTGATCAATGCAAGACTTCTGATGTGTTCTTACAACCCTCATTCTCATGTAGTTTGGTTCTGAACAACACTACTACACCAACAAAGTATGGGTTCTCAATAATAGAGACTACAGTAATGGAGGCCTATGTCCTTCCTTACGGCCTAGCTCTTTTTGGGCCAATTGTCTTTCACCCTTCACGTTGATGTCTGTAGAGAAGTTCAACACTAATAAGGAACAAATCTTTAGGTGTCGAGTGGTTGTCTCTATGGAGATTTGGTGGGTCAATTTTGTTGGTCTTGTTTACAAGGACGACACTAGTTCCATTTGTTCTTAGTCATTGGTGAAAGAGTTATTTGCCAAAGAAACATAGGGGGATCTGCCTCTAGTAGTAAAAAGAATTGAACAAGAACTAATTGTTAGTTGGATGGCTTTATGGTGCATACTTGTAAAGGTTTTGCCCTTGAACCAATTCTATGCTCTTTATTGCAACTTCTTTATCGTTTCTTATCTTCTATTGCATCTTTCCCCAACTAATGTCTTTGGTTGCTGTGAGAAGGGACATGAGAAGGCACAAATCCCTGAAGTTTCTAGAGATGATGGGTTATTGGAACCTGTTTTAGTAGGTGCATGTTCAATAACTTGCTCAAGAATGAGAAAATTAGTCAATAACTTGTACAGAACTTGCATATCCAAATATATATATCCTACACAAACTGTATCTCCCTCAATACACAAAAGTTCACAAAAACATGTATCACAGTTCCAACTCCTCCCATACACAAAAGACACATGTTTAACTCTTCCTATTCACAAAATAAATAAATAAATTAATAAAACACTTGTATCACAAATCTCCTACCATCCACCATTCAAAAAAAAACCCCAGAAGTTCCAATTGCAAATTATCCTCTCTACAAAATAGCCTTGTATCATACATTAAACATAACAAATTAGAAATGCATTGACCATGTTTACATGCTAATAAGGCATCATGCATTTACATGGCTGAGGCAAGTGTGTTCTTTTGGCTTTCACTCTATTAGTTTATTGACAAGATGTGGTCTATTGGTTAAAATAAAGTATGGGTAAAAATTTTAGATGGAAAAAATGCATTAAGTGTATGTAAATGAGGGTACTTTGATCAACTAAGGGCCTCCATCATGAAGACTAGTTATAGCTAAAATCGACTTGAAACATAAGCTACATCATCAAAGCCCTTATTCTCCTGTATCAACTTGGTGGTAACATGGGTTTCCCCTACTATCTGTTAATTGCCTTCATCTGGTTTTTGTGAACAATATTCTTCCCAACAAATACTTGTCTTTCTCATAGGCATCTATACAATAGTTAATAGATAAACTACCTTTTTCTTTTCTTTTTTTTTTTTGGAGAGAGTAAAGTATTAGTAAAAATATATGGGTCTGGTCATATCTATAGGGTATAGCTATGTACAACCAACTGTCGTGATCAGGGTAACAAAACCCAAAAGTGGTACCATCATCCATATCACATACCACTTATACATTATCCATATTTTAGCCATATCATCATTTTTTTGTTTGATGCTCTCTTAGCCAGAAAATGATGATGGAAAAGCAAAGGCCCTAGCTACAGCAACATCTGAGATGGAAATGTTCTTCAATGTAACTGATTTTGGCATAATAAAGGTGTTAGCTGTAGGTGATATTGGCAGAATGAAGGTTCTAGTATGATAAACTGTCTACTTTTTTTCAACAAAAAATTTAATGAAGTCGATTTTACCATTGGAAAATAGATGGACTTTTCACTGTAAATTAGGTAAATTTCCTTTTTCAAGTTGCATTTTTAACTTAATTTAGAAGGGCACTTGTTGAGAGGCTGTCTCAAACAACTATCTTGAACCAACAACCTTTGCCTCAGAATATATGAAGTACTTTTTTTGTGAACCACTCTTTTGTTTTTCATAGAATATATGATATTGGGTGTAATAGTAAGAGACTAGATGGACTCGGGTCAAATTAAGGTACATAGTTAAACCTTCTCTGTGGCATAAGAGGAAACACATTTTCTTTAAAGGAGAACAAATGGAACTAGAGAAGGCAGCATCAAGTAATAGGAATCAGATGACCTGTTGATATTGCAACAGTGAATGCAAATACATAAAAAATTCTAGAATATGTAGTGGGTGCAAATCAGAAGTGAATATAAATCCAATATCAATTTGTATGCACCACTATATTCATCTAATCTGATATATCATGTATAGTACTAGGAACATATTCAGCCAATATCAGTTTGTATTCTTCAAAATACACTTTTCCCTATCAATAGCCAATACAGTACTAGGAAACTCCATGGTTGATGGATTCCATTTATCCTCCTAGAATCTCATATTGGTCATTCCTCTCTTTCAGAAAGCACCAAGATTATTGAATCATTATCAAATCAAATCTTCACTTTGCCCTTCTACACACTACTAGTAATACAATAGTTTTATCACCCCCTTAATATGCCCCTCTTTCCAAAGGATTCAACCCATTTACAAAAACTTCTTAAATGTGCCAAGGTAAATAGAACATAAGATCATGACAAAAAGAGTTAAAGTTGAGAGAAGAGTTGACTATTTCAAAGCAGTTAAAGCTTAAGGAGAGATTGGCCAAGGTTAGGTCAACACGGAGATTTCTTACCCAAATTATTTAAGTTGAAAATCTTATTAAGTGAATTTCTATATGCTGAAAGGTGGGGGGGGGGGGGTCTTTGTGTTATTATGCCATTAAGCTCATTTATGCAATCCTTCACTGATGAAACATGACACTCATTATGATTTAAAAAGTCTTCAAACAAAGATGCAAGTTCTCTAAACAAGATGGTTTGTGTTTGTCTTCATGCCTCTCAGAAACTAACAAGAAAATTCATAAGAAACCTATGAGTGTATGGTTAAATTATCTAATTAACTTCACTGAACCCATGTGAGAAACAAGTTTAGAAAACAATGAAGACCCATGCATATGAGTACACTAAAAAACTTCAGAATAGAACGAACAAATGAATGACGTGTATGGTAAAATTTTCTTATCATCCAAACCCATGCATAGTACTTTGTAGAAGGACCATCATCCATGTTAAAGTTCTCTTGCAACAATCTTCATGTAGTAAAATTAATTAATGTGTTCAAACATGCAGATAAACAAGCATACACATGTAATGAGAGTAAAGACCATTCAACATGGGAATAAACATCAACAACTACATTTGGTAGTTGGGGTGATGGAAGCTGCAACAAAGGTCTCATCTGATGTGGAATTTCACCCTTCCTATATGTTGATCTTCCTCTATGGGATGATGATCCACCCCTCTAGAATGATGACCCACGTCTAGATGTTGATGATTTACCCCTTTGTGATGTACCAACAATCCTGCCCCAAGTCTGTCTTTATGCCCCAAATGATGATGATTGTGATAGGCCTATGTTTGATGCCTAACCACCACCCATTGCAATACCACCTCTCATACCATCATCATTCCTACTCTCAGAATTTCCTTGCTACCGGCCCTTGCACACAGTAAATTTGATGCCTAAGCTCGAAATCATACCCTGGCTTTATGTAGCAAACTTGACATTGGCCTTTCTATCCCAAGTCCTTCAACATGACCTCTATCTCAATGTATGACAATAAGTCACCGTCAACATTGTTGCACACAATTTAGAAATAACATCTTTATCTACCACATTAATTAGGAGCTCTCCATCCACCCAATTGTTAAGCCAGAATCTAGTTGAGTTACCATTTCCAATAACAACTCCAATTCCTCGTTTAATAAGATCTCTAGAAGAAAGGATGCCTTTCAAGGCTCAAGAATATCTTTTCTTGCTGCCCTACTTCTAGAAACTCTTGTTTCTTAAATATTTCTGTCTTACTACTTGGATCAAAAGATTATCCTCTTCATTCAAAATTCTCCAACCGAGCTTAGCCAAGCTTACTTGATTGGTCCACTAGAGATTTTTAAGACCCAAACCACCCCAATGTTTGGATGTACAAACTCTATTCCAGTTAACAAGATGAAAAGGATTTCTATCTTTATGACTTGTCCAGAGAAAATCTTTTTGTTTCCTGACCATTTCTTCTATGGCACTTTTGGGAATTTTAAAGGCCCTCATTATATATTGAGGAATCATACTAGCCGAAAACTTGAGGATGGTAACCTTTCCTGCAAGAGACAGAGTGTTTCTCTTCCATCCCGCAAGTCTTCTCTCAATCTTCTCATTTAAAAAAAAAATTAAAGTCTTCTTACAATACCTGTAAGAGAAGACGGGCCCCTAATCCTTTTCTGTGCCCATACAAGATTTGTTTTCTATATATTTCAACTAACATCTCTGCTATCCTCTTCTCTGATGGTGGCACTAGTTCTTCTAATGTCAGTCCTTATGTTCTAATCAGTTATCTTTTATAGAAGCTTATGGAAGACATTTTGGAAGTTCGGGGTTAGCAGATGAGACTGAACTTAATCTAGGTATCCAAATTGAAAAAAGGAGGGAAAGGCATTTTGACTGAAGTTCTGTTTTGAGCTTGAATTTTAACTGAGAACACTCCACAAGTGTTCCCAGCTATATTACACATGCATGATGTTTCTTCTCTAGGGCTTTAAAAAGTCAACTGGGCTCCAGGAGGATTATGTAGGCTCCAATGGTGGGGGTGGGGGAGGGGGGGATCTTCACTAGTAATGAACCATTAAGCCCAGTTTTGAAAAAAGAAAAAAAAAAAAGTGTTCTCTTAAGAATCCCAGTCTGGTTGGTTGCTTATTAGGTGCTTTCTGGGCCATATTATCTTCACTAGAAATGGGCCATTAAGCCCAGTTTTGGAAAAAAAAGTGTTCTCTTAAGAAGCCCAGTTTTGTTGCTTATTAGGAGCTTTTTGGGCCAGCATTAAAGCCCTCTTTGGGATGAAACTAGTTGATAGCCACAGACAATTAAAAACTTTTATGGGACCGGATGACTGCCATATCCCTAATATATTATGTTTGGCCATGGACAAGTAAGAAGAAGACAAAGAAACGACCTTTTGCAAATTGCAAGGTGCAGAAGAGTTGGAAGATATGAGGTTGAGTAGTAACAAATGATTTGAGAGGGACCATAAATATAACAATTGATTTGATATTCAAGAGATAGAACTGATTGTAGCCGGACCCATATAGTTGGGATAAGGCATGGATGATGATGATGATGACGACATGATATTGAAGATTGCAGAATGGGGGAACAATTGGGACAAGAATTAAGGTCAGTTAGATAACAGCTGATGTGGCTGAATTGAGTAAATTGTTGATTTGTCTTGTCTTTTAGTGAATAAACAATTAAATAATAAAATATTCGATAAGTATTTAGTGGATGGAACAATTAAACCATTGTCTTTTAGTGGACATTTCAGTTGAGTTGCTTGGAAAGAAATATTAATAGAAACTCTTGATCAATTGAATTCCAAGTATAAGAAACATGCTACTTTAGTTCTGGAAAAAGAAAATAACATAAAAAGATTTTGAATTGGGAAAAAAAGTGATCATTAAAAAATAATGGTGGTGAAAAAATACAGCACATGCTTTAAGCTATTAGATTCATGGATTTTAAGCCCTTTTGGCTTCTCTATTACTTTTTGTACTTGATCTTGATGGATTTATGTTTTAACCTCTTGGATGTACTCATCTGGAGATTGTTCTCTACCATTTCATTAGCTTTATTTATTCATTTATTTATTTTCATACTGGTAATGGTGAACAACAATACAATTTAGAGGGATGTTCATCAATATATATGATTTTGTTTTTTTAAGAACAATAACAACTGCCACATTGGCAAAATCATATTGTTTTAGCTGATGTAATAGTTGTCTTTATTTTTGAAAACACACTAATATATATTGGCAAACAGCCCCTTATATTTTGCAAGAACAAAAATCGTGTAGATCAAGTGGTGTTTGCCGATATGTTTGATTTTTTAAGGCAAAATCATCCATTTTAGAGAATAGCCCCCAATAGGAAAGTTGCCCCCCTTAGAATTTTGATTCCCCTTCTTCAATATCTCAATCAATTTTCTAAGATTTTCGGTTTTCCAATTAGCATTTCTTTTTCATGCCAAAAAACAAAAGGGAAAACCTTAAGGCTGTATTAGGTTTGAAACAAAAGGTAGGGAAGCCTTTTCTTTCAAACCAAACACAGCCTGACTCGAGATTGGAAATGTAGAAGGGGAAATGGAAAACGATGAGAAGCCATAGGAAACGTTTTTAGCCCATTATGTATCCCAGTTGTCTATCTATCCTGGAGCAATTTTCAAAATTTGTGCCTCCAAAGCCTTGAACCTATCAAAAGCCCAAATGTATAGCATTCAACATGGCCTGGCCTATCAAATCAAATTACAACCCCTAATTATAAATAAAGAACTTCAACATGGTCTCCCCATACACCATCATGAACATTCATATTCTTCACTCTTCCCTTTATTCAATTCATGGGTAAAATTCAGCCGAGGAAAACCTGGCCATGAGCCCAAATACGCCCCTCTCTATGTGCATTTCTTGTATTAAATAGCAAATAGGAACATACACTAATCAAGCTTAATTGCTTTATTAATTTGGGATCTTGTAATTTATCTTTAGTTTAATAGGGTTTGCCACATTCACTAAATGATAGACCAGAAAAACAATAGCTAGTTAAACAATGATAGACCAGAGTCATTTTGTTATTATATGCCAGTAGCAGGGATGTTTTAGTAATTCAGAGACTCTTTTTAATTGCACTCCACCACAGCCTTGTCCTTGCATTCTGGAATCTGTTATCCTTACTTGTTTGGACTTTGGACAGTGGCAAATCAGGTCCACAGTCTAGTAAATTTTCAGAAGTCTTGATGGAATCCTCTCCTTAATTAGGAGAACCAACATGGGTTGTCCTCCTTGGACTAAAAACAATTGGAATGAGACTCACAGTACTCTTGTCTCCTGGGTAGATTATAGATAGAGTAGAAGAAAAATCTCAGCCAGGAGGACCTCTAGCCATTGCTAAGGGAGATAAAAGGAGATTCCAATTCAATGGCTTCCATTGCCTGGGACCCACAACCCCCCAAGTATATATGAATGAAGTAAAGTGATCTCCTATCAGTTACCTCAACTGAAAATTTATTAAACCAACAGTTGTAGCCTGAGAGGACAAATTAACCCCCTTTGTCCCCCTGAGGAGACTCCATTACAAACTCTTCTTCTTTAATTTTAACCAGAGTGCCTCTAGGCCCTCGAATGGGGCTGTTCAAACCAAAAGAAGGTAAAAATTTTTAATTTGGTCGAACAAATGGTGGGGTATATCAAACAATCAAACCCATACAAACTCCAAATTACAAAAGGACAAATGGGACCCATCCTCGTGCACTGCAATGCATTGCAGCCTAATACAACAAAGATCTCCTGACAAGTCAACCCACTGCATAAGAGTACATACGCGTTGACTTTCAACTCAGTAGCTTGCAAAACATTTTAATTCACACAAGCGCCATTCAATGCACAGAACCTGTCTCCCTCCCCATCTCTTCTTCAACCAAAAAATAAACTGGTCCACTGCTCCCACACAATTTGGATAGATCGATTCGATGGATAGAAACAACAGATGTCTTCCTCAAACAAAACGTCCAAATAGTTAAGTAAAGCTTCTATTGTTTCACAAGTATTGAAGTCACTAAGAAAACAAGCTCCCCCCAGTTCCCCCCACAAACCCAGATCATGAAAATCCAAGCCCCCAACAAAGCAAACTATTAAAAGAAAAAATAGGATCAATAGAAAACACAGACCCATCTTCTTTAATTCACAAGATTACATTACATATTATATGGTGGTGGTAGTAGTAGTACTTGCATGAATGAAATTGAATATCTGCTGAACTGAGCTCGCAATGTCCTCGGCCGTGAACCTTGACTCACTTGCAACCTGATGAAGATATGTAAAAACCATGAAACCATGATCAATTTGAGCATCTATCTGAAGCTGTAATACTTTCAAGGAAGAAGAAAGAAAAGAAGTTGGTTAATTACCTTGACATTGAAGGAATACAAAACAGTTTGTTCAATGGTGGTAATGTTGGTATGGAGGATATTGAGCTGCAAATCTTCGAGGGCGGCAATTGTTTTGAGGAGCTGACCGGGTCTTCTTCGAGAGAGTATCTTAATCATGGCGTCGAATCCCAGGAGCTTCACTTCGACGTCGGCTAAGCACGTTTTGTTTTCTGCTGTTTCTTCCCGGAGTCCAGCTGCTTCGAATTCAGCAAGCTTCATCTGGTCATTGGGGAAGGCCGGCAGAGGAGGAAAGAATGGTGGCTGAGGCTGCTGGATTGCTAGCGAAGGTGTGTCATCCACAGGTCGTGGAGGTTCAGTACCATTCCCATACAGTCTTCTGCGCTTCTGAGATTCTAAGCATTGAAGAAGCTGCTCCAATTCTCTTACGAACTCAATGGCTCCACCTATAATGGAGGCTTGATCTCCCTGTAAATGTTCGCATAAACAAATGCTTGCACCATGAGCTTGTGGATTGCTTCAACCTCAAGTCTCTCAACTTTCAGAAAAGATATATATATATATATATATATATATATATATATATTACTTTGTTGGATCTAACATGATAAACTGTAAATCAAATTTGGAGTTGCAGGTTCTAAAAACCAAGATATCTTGTTCTAAGTGCGATCAGATCAATTGTTCTTCTTAACAAAAGTGCCAAAATTTGAATGCACAGAAAAGCAGAAATAATGTATATGTGCAGTGCAAGTATATATATATACCCTTTGAACATATGAACTCGGCATGAGAGACCTGAGCACTCGTAGGTGCTCGTTCATTTGCTTTCTTCGGTTACGTTCGACGGCTATGTGAGTCATACGTTGGCTCTCGACCTCCTCGCTCGTCTTCACCGTCCTCGGCCTCTTGCGTCGGTTCTTTGCTTCAGCTCCAGGGCTTTTCGTCTGACTATTATTTCCTACGAGAATATGGAGCTGCACCGAGTTGTTCTCAGACACACGGCCTTCTTCCTCTACTTCCTCTTCCTGATCAGGCGCCATTGTTAACTTACTTTCTGCTACATTCCCGATTGCTTTGAATTTTTCTTCCTCATTTGCTGTCGGTGGAGGATTAATAAAAAGGCTTTGATCCTGCAGTTTGTCATTCAACACTGGAAACTTGAGAAAATAACCTGGGTCGATCCCGTTTTCCTCATCGGATAGCTTGGCCTGGTTCACGGCCAATTTGGGTCCAAAGTCGGCGAATTGCATAACTTCGGCGAAGCTCAATCTATCGAGAGACGTGGCACTGCAGAAGCCAGAAGACATTTGGGGAGGTGGAGGATTGTTCAGCATGTAATCCACCATTCCGGTATTGTTGTCGCCGGAGTTCTGATCACCAAACCGTTGCTTCAGTGGATGGTGATAGTGGTCTAGAGGGTAATCTAGACCTGTGAAGCCCGTCGGCAGACCCGCCTGCAACAATTGAGGTTTCAAGTAAAACATGGCCATGAATCAGAAGAAAAAAAAAACGCGAGATGACTGAGAGAGTAAGCCTACCGAGTAGCTTTCTTCCTTGTCCATTATTTTATATATAGGAGAAGTGAGACGAGATGACAAGATCGAACCAGGAAAACCCAACTGGAGTCAATCTCAACCAATGTAAGAACAGAAACTTTCCTCCAAGTTACCCAACTTGGGTCCCCACCAGAGAGAAGGTGACAAAAGAGTCAATTTACATCCAGTAAGTCGACATATTTCGAATCAGACAACTTAAGGAATAGATTTTCTTCAGTTGAAGCAATGAATACTGAACATCTGAGGACGGTGAAAACTAAGTAGAAGGCTGAAATGGCTTCTCTCAATTGTTTGAGAAGAAAAACAACATAGAAAATTAATTGGGTTCTGCTTTTGAAGAGGGAGAAGTACTTGCAGAAGCTTGGCCACCGCCATGCATATTCAGAGTTCAGAATTCAGATTTGATATGGGGATATGGCGAAATTATCACCTTAGAGAGAGAGAGAGAGAGAGAGAGAGAGAGAGAAGAGCCTGTTAAATTTATTGAGGTGGAGATTAAATTTCACCACCTTTTATTTATATTTATCACAGACCAACAACGCTCTTCTTCATCTCTGACCCTCGCCTCCTCCCTCCCTTATCTCATGACACCCATTTAATCAGACGACGACGATTTCAAACGTCTCAGGAACCAGGAACGTAATGATATGGTGTATAAACATTAATAGACCAAAAGTGATCCATTATCAGCAGATTCTGATCAGATGGTTGGGATGATTCCTAGATGGATGCACATGCGGTATCCCGTCGATCAAACGATGTACGTCAAAGAATCGATTGGACCCGGTTTAGAACAGTGATCGTGAATAGTGTCTTTTAGCGCGTTGAATTCCTAGGATGCACCCAGGCGTTCCCGAGGTGGGCTGATGAAAAAAAAAAACAGAAAAGTTCGGTCCTTGGAGGACCTATAGTGAATATGGGGCCCGCACTCCATTGTCTCTCACATGCTTTGTTTGGGGCTTAACCCCTTCTCATCAGATGCTACACGTGGAGGGCTAATGTCCCGACAACTGTTTAAATGGTGTCCACACTCCCACATTATTAGGCTCCTACCACGACCTGTATGAAAAGAGTTTTGATCAATTAAAACCCATCCATAAATTGATAAATGACACCTCGTTTATGATTCCAATTTAATGGTTAATTGTTTTGCGGATATCATATCTTTTTCATATGATAGGCGAAATTAATATCTGCTCGCACATGTTTTTTTTTTTTTTTTAAAAAATATGATAGTTAAGGTTATGTTAAAAGTGCGCCACGTGGCACTATTATTTACGAGTATATTTTTTTTCGTCTTTTGCGTGGAAGGAAAGACACATAACCAAACATAACTTTTTGGCTCTACATAGTAAGTACTTCGGCTTTTCTTACGTGGATGACAGTCACGTCTCTTGTGCTGCCAAGGATTGTAGCGTAGCAGGGGTGATATGGGAACTTTCAAGTTGATTAGGGTAAGGGTTCCACCCATCAATACTGTTACCGTAAAGGATGGGCCGAGGGCAGGTAAATCTGCTTCCTTATAGGAGGCTGATGTATCCAATTTGAGAGCAAGAGATTATACGTTATAGGCCCCAAGTGTTCTCTCGAGGATGGAGGCTCCGACGGTCAAGTTAAGCGTGTATGAGAGATTTGACGAGGTCTGAGGTGAGAGCTTAAGTGAGACCACTCTAGAGCAAGAGAGCTAAAGAGTAGGAGTGAACAAGATGGTTTACTTCGAGAGGGGCACCCCTATTTATACTTGACCTTGCCTTGGGAGTGGTTGGAGGTGGTTGGCAATGGGTGCCAGGATTGCATCCAATCAATGTCACTGGGAGGTGCTAGAAGGTGCGTCAAAGGCCTTGAGTTGGTTAAAGAGGGTGCCATTCAGAAGTGCGGAGGCGTTAGCCTCGGTTGCTAGGAGCTCCCCTTGGTTGTCCAGTGGCAGTTGCCTTGTAGTTGACACCGCCCCTTAGGAGGATCATGGAGGGCCAAGGGTGTGGAGTCATCGCTTGCACGGGCATAAGGCATCCGTGTTCACCAATCGTGCCCTTCACGAGTGCCATTGTGGATCCGTACGCCGGGCGGGCGTTGGCATCGACTGGTCGTGATTGTACAAGAGACAGGTGGTCGAGTCGCCCGGGTTGGGTCACTTCAAACTTGGAGTTGGAGGGCGAACCGGCTAACTTGCTCGATGTTGTTTCGTATTCCTAAGGTCGACTACATGTGTCATGTGTTGGTTCGGGTTGTCAAGTCGGTTGCTTCGCGGCCATTGGATCGAAGCAATCTGAGCTGTTTGTTCTTCTTTAAATAGGGTCATTGGTTGAGGCGGTCGCTACCTTTTGCTTGCTTCCGCTCAAATCTCCAGAGACCTCGGCCACCTTGTAGTTGAACCCTTAGCTTTCTTCTTTAACCTCAACTACTAGGTAAAGGACTTCTCCCTTGACCATGTCATACTCTGATTCTGGTCCAAATGCTATGAGCTTCCTGACCTTTCAAGCGCTAGCTCGTCCTATTCCAAACTCGTCCAATAGTAATGAGAGTTTTAGTAGTGGGTCCGAGGGCTCACCTCCTAGCCCCGAGGTCCAGGTACTGAGGGAGAGAACTACTCCTGGAGGCACTGAGTGCGAACGGTGGGGTGGTAAATCTCCCGATGAAAGTAATAGTTCTATGAGGCCGAAGGGCAGCACGATTGCAAATGCCTTAGCGCCACCTGAAGTGGTGGAGGGCGATGACATCGAAGACCCAAGCCTTGAGGACATAGCTGAGGCCGAAGCTCGAGGCATCACACTGATGCACTATCCGCACTACGACCTGGATAGCAAACTTAGCATAGAGCAAGTGAGGTTGCTTGTTGAGTTGTACCATATTCCCGGGGGCTATAGGCTTAGAGTCCCCGATGTAGGCGATAGACCCTGGTGTCTGGCCGAGGGGGAGGTGTCCGTATACGAGCATTACCTCCACTTCGTCCTCCGATTCCCCATACCTCCTCTCGTCTCCAAGCTCTTGAACTTCTACAACATCTCCCTCAATTAGCTTGCCTCCAACGTTGTTAGGACTATCATTGCCATGTCGGTGATGGCTTGGCTCCGAGGTGTCTACGTGATTGTGAACATATTTCAGTGCCTTTTCATCTTGAGGAAGCACCTTGGTGGGAAAGGTCTTTTCTACTTCTAGGGCTAACATGGTAGAGTGGTGGACAACCCGTCGTCTGTCCACAACTGGAAGAAGTACTCTTTCGCATCTTGTTCGGAGGGTTGGCCATTTAGGTTTGACTGGGGGAAGCCGGATATCATGGCCAAGAGGATACAACCGTATTTTAAGGATGAGGAGGCCAATGTGATGACCCGGATTCGACTGAAGGGGACGATTCGTCCGAGCCCTTGGCGTCAGAGGAAGCCTTTGTGTGGGCTGGCCTCAACCTTTCTCACCTCAGTAGGGGGACTCTTGCTGTTGGCTGCACACATCATCTTCATCCCTTCTTTTGCACTACATATTGACATGCTTCGCGGTGTTTTGCAGAGATGCAGGGCAACATCAAAGACAAGATAATGCAGATGGCGAAGTCCAAGAAGGGGACTTCGGGCATTGGTCTATTGAGGAAGCAGACGCCAAGACAAGTTGTTACGAGAGAAATGCCATGGGCGAAGGCTCCCGTCGAGGCTAAGAGGAGAAAGGGGCCTACTAAAGCCGAGAGGGGGAGGAAGCCCATCGAGGCTAAAAGAAGGAAGGAGCCCGCCCCCAAGAGACCTGTTGAGCCCCTCCAACCTTTTAGGGGAAAAATACTAGCAAAGAAAGAGCCCGCCCCCAAGAGACCATCGCGATGAAATGCCATTGATGGTGCGATGTATCTTCCGCTCTCATTGGAGCATTTGAGAGGGTGATACCTTGAGTACCCTAGAGGTTGGCTAGGCCCTGTTGATTAGGATGCTCCCAGCTTGGGACAGGCAATCCTGGACCCAAGTGAGCATTTAGGGTGTCTGAGACACCCTTCTAGATCAATTGGCCGAGGTAGTTTACTTCTTCAAACACTTAGCCGAATTTCTTCTTTTTCTTACTTTTCTTTAGTTGATGGCTAGGTCTTCGTTGGAGGCGTTTTTGACTGTTGTTAGCCTCTATGAAAAGGTTGAGGTCCTCTTGCAACAATTCAGGACCTCACAGGAGGAGAAGGAAAAGTTAGAGCGGTAACTGGTCGAGGCTGAGAAGGGCCGAGAGGCAGCCACCAATGCGGCGCATGAGGAGCGTAGCCACCGAAAGGATTTGGAGGCCGATGTCACGACCGAGAAGGAGTAGCTACGGGCTGCTCGGGCTTCTTTGAGTGAGGTAGAGGAGAAGCAAAAAGAGGCTGAAGGGGGCCGAGGAGAGGCTGCGAGAGGACGAAGAGAGACTTGAGGTGGCTGAGAAAAGAGCTGAGGAGGCCTCGGCCCAAGCTATCAAAGAATGGAAGACCATCGTGGCCTATGCAACTAAAATGGTTGAATTCAGTGTCACCTCTTGGAGGACATCAAAGATACAAAGTCCCAACGGTTGGCTCTATTGCCTGACCTTGACGTCAGTTAATTAGGAGTCCAACCCGATCCGTTGGTGCCGATGGCAAAAGGGATGATGCCTGTCAACGAAGTGCAACCTTCCGAGGGCATAGCCGTCGATGAGCTGCCTGCATAGACCGAGGTGGTCGAGGAGAACATGGAATCCGAAGCCTGAGAAGCTTTGAAGTCTCCTTTCTTCTTTTTGCTTAGTTATTTTTTGTAAGGGGCTCGACCTCCCCCATCTGAGGTCATTTTTTCTAAAGTTCAAAGTGAGAAATCAATGAACGAATGAAACAAAGTTTTTGTCTAACTTGTACCTTTTTCTTCTTCTTTCTTTTTGTCGTACTAGGGACTGATGCCCCTCTCCGAGGGGTCATAGTAGAAAAAATCTGTTGCTCTTTACTTAGCTATTCACTTTGGAATTTACGCTAAGTGGGTTAGGCCGAGGTTGAGCTCTGTCATTGATGTCTCGAGGACCCTTTCTTAGCAAGGAGGAAAGGGAGGCGAATGCCTTAGCTCTCTTGGTTAGCTCTCTTGGCTTGTTCCTTATCCCCATCAAGGTAGTTAGGCCGAGGCCGAGCTCTACTGCCGAGGACTTGAGGCCCCTTTCCAAAGTGAGAAGTGAAGGGAGGCGAATGCCTTAGCCCGCTTGGCCTAACTTTCCTTAGGGATTTAGTGTATGGACTCACGTGCAGCCGAGGCTTTGCAAATGGTGCCAGGCCGAGGTCACCGGATGTTTCCTGCCTTAACGATATAGTTTGTCCGTTTTAGTGTGTTTTTTCATTAGGTAGTGGGTTCACATCGCAGGCCGATACCATGGCCGAGGTCCCCAAGTGTATAACCTTGGTGAAGGTTGTGTGCTACAGCTAGCCGTGTGGCTGAGGGGTCCTAGCGTTTAGTTGGAATAAAAATGTTTACACTAAAATTAGAGCCGAGGTGGGAGGAACTTTTCACTTTTCATTGATAAGTTCTTTGTGCAAAAGATTACACATCACCACTAGTAGTATATTCGAAGGTTTTCGAAGTTCCAAGTACGAGGTACGAGGTTTTTGGTTGAGGTTTATGAAGTTAATACAGATCTGCCATTTGTTGTTGGTCTTCTTAACCATGACCACATTGGACAACCAGTTAGGTAGTGTACCTCTTGGATGAAGCCAACGTCAAGTAGCTTGTCTACCTCCTCTCCGATGGCTTTCCAACGCTCCTATGCAAAGTTCATCTTTTTCTACCGAACTGGCATACAGATCGAGTCCACACTTAGCCTATGAGTAATGACCAAGGGGGCAATTCTAGGCATGTCAACGGAACACCAAGCAAAGACGTCAACATTAGATTTGAGGAAGCTTACCAGTTCGGAAAGGGTGTCTAGAGGAAGGCTAGACCCAACACACACCATCTTCTCAAGCTCGGCCTCATCTAGGGGAACTGAGACAAGGTCCTCAGTTGGCTGGTCTCGGCTCACTAATTCATCCTTGAGGTCGAGCCCTTCCATCGGTAGGACTTTTTTATTCTTGCCTTTTAGTGCCACTACATAGCACTGTCTAGCTGCTTGTTGGTTCCCTCAAACGACTCCAACGTCATGCTCGGTGGGGAACTTCACGGCGAGGTGGTAGGAGGAGATGGCCGCCTTGAGGTTATGAAGGGTCGGCCTCCCGATGATATCGTTATATGGGGAGCCTATCTTCACAACCAAGAGCTTGGTCATTTTGGTCACCTACTAAGGCTTTATCCCTATTGTGATTGGCAAGGTGATTCTTCCTTCCAGTTTGATGATGTCTCTGGAGAACGCGACTAGTCGTACATCAACCAGCTACAGTTGATCTGGTGTGAGCTTCATCTTTTCGAAGGTATCATAGAAGAGGATGTCCCTAATGATCCGCTGTCTACAAGGATCCTCTTCACCATGTAATTGGCGATGGTCATCGACACCACCAATGCATCATCATGGGGGACTGAGACCTCCTTTAGGTCATCGTCCAAGAAGGAGATGACATTGTTTGTCTTCTTATTCTTGGGCGTTGGTCTCTGGATGCTAAGATTCCTGGCGTAGGCCTTTCAGGCCAAGGCCAAGGCTCCACCCAAGGTCGTACCCCCAGCAATGACATCGATGACCCTAGCCAGGTTGTGATGCTACTGTTGCTATGACTACTATTGTGAGGACGAGGCACCGACGTTGCTGCCCACGTGCTCCTTCAAGTGATCACGGCGGTGGTATTTGCAGTATTTCTTTGGATTACCCTTCTTGGGGTTCCTCTTCATCTTGATCAAACACCTCATTATTCGTCCTTCCTTACTTGCATAAGGATATGCATTTAGGTGGAGTTGAGTGGCATGTATTTGTTGAAGGGTGGGGCCAGCAACTTCTTGTTGGCGTCCTTGTGGTTGTTGTGGCTATGGCCGTCTCTATCCTTTCTCTTCTCCTTTAAGACCCCTCGGCTTGGGTCAGCTTCATTCTCTTGGAGACATTCACTGGTCGAGGCCTCCTTTGCGCCGATGTAGTTTTGCGCCTTCTTCAGAAATTCCGCCTTGTTCTTGGGCGGTATCTTGGCGACGGACCACTTGAGGGGTCCAAGATAAAGACCGTTGATGGCGGTGTGCATGGAGACCAAGGGGTTAAGGTCCTGGACCTCGAGTTCTTCCTTTTTGAAGTGGTCGATGTAAGTTCAGAGGCTCTCTCCGCACTTCTATCGGATTGACATGAGGGAGACGACAGACTTATGACAAAGTGGGAGTGGAAGAGGTCGGCAAACTGCTCTCACGTTGCTCCTAAAAGAGGAAACTCTAGTGCAAACTATGCTTAGTTTATCTTAGCTCAACAGAGACACATTCATGGTGAGCTTTTTATTATTTGCAAAGTAAATTGTATTGATTTTTGTCTCTTCACTTGTACAGATATAGATCCCATTGAAGCTGAGGCCGAGGTTGTAGAGAAGAGGGTCAAGGCGGCAAAAGGAAAGGCACACGGTCAGCACCAAGGTTGCAAAGAAGAAAAATACCAAGGTCAGAGTCGGCCAATAGAAGGCGGCCATCAAAAGCAAAAATTCTTTAGGTGAAGTTATAGGATAAAGACCTTCAAAGGAGTTGACATGCCCTGAAGTCGAGAGAGCTACCGATGGAGGTGAGGAATCTTTAGTTATCACACCCCATCACACATCCCATTGTAATCTTCCACTTACTCTCCCCCCTCAGGTTCTTCTAAAGGTCGAGACAAAGAGCCTCTTTGTCATTGACTGTTGTACTGATCGAAATGGTATGTTGGTGAAGGAGGTGAACTCCATCTTGAACAAAGTGCCAGCACAAGAGTTGGCCAAGGGCTGCACCTTCCTTGGTTACAAGAAATCTTTAGCTACCAAGCTAAATGGTCCCATTATCAACATGGCATGGATAAGGAATTCAAGGTAAGAGTGGGTTTATCAAGTACCTTTAATCTCGCTTTTGTTGGATTAACAATTGACATGAGTCCTTTTCAAATCCTCCTGTCAATAGTTTCCCTTTGGGATTAGGTTCAATACCAAGAGGAGGTGTCAAAGAAAATGAGAGCTGAAGTCAACCAACTAACGAAGGATAAATTTTTGTTGTAGGGAAAGGTTAAGCAAGTAAATGGGTGATTCACCCAGGCTAGGGAGGAGTACTATCACTCCCATACTGCCTACAAGGAATGAAAGTATAGGGCCTTGAACGATGAGGCTAAGCTTGCTACTATCAAAGATCTGTTGGAAGGGGTGAAATTCAATTGTTTTGGACGAACCTGTTAGGGTTGTTAGCCAAATTACAAAAAAATTTCAATCCAACCTAAGAACTGATTTCTTGGTATTTGAAAATCTAAATTTTTTGGATGGAACTTGCATTGAACCCTATATATAGAGCTCTCTCCTACTGTAATTAGGACTTGATCCAAATTAGATTTGGATTAGGACTTAACCACACTAATAGAATAGACCTCCATACCCATATTCAATCCAAATTGTCATGTGACTACTTTAACTACTCTTTAGTGTGAGCTTATCCATGTGGTTATGTACTCTTCGAATAGGAATCCATTTTTTGATAGATCTTGGCTTTCATGCTTTGGTGGGTCATCTGAGATCCTTTCGATGACCTATGTTGTGTTGAAGGGATATCTATATGATCTAATCGATTGCATAAGGCCCCTAGTAGCAACGAAGCTAGAGAAAGTATACAAAAAAGACAGTGTTGAAGGAATATCCATATGACCATGTGGTTAAGCATTACTCTAACTTGATGACCCACAAACTATGACTGAGGTTGTAACATCCCAAGGGTAACCCACCATTAAGGCCTGATGTGAAATAGAGAAGATGCCCTTCGAGGCCTGTGAAGTGACAAGGTTACCCCCTAAGGATGCCACGTGTTCATCAGTGATTTGAGGGATAATTAATGTCGTACCACTCTATTTTTTTTTATTTCTGAATTGTGGATGAGGCAGCTTTAGCAGTGCAACTATGGCAAGCCTAACCCAAGCTTGAGCTCGATCCTAGCCTGTCCTAACCAAATCCAAGTCCATTTGAACAAAAATAGGTACATTCATGCAATGTTCATATAAAATCGTCTTTCTCTAATAATGTGTACATGTATATATATTTGTAAATGAAGTTTGTACATATTTTTAATCACTTATACTCTTAATTTGGGCTATAAAGCCTAATGACAAATGATCATATAAAAACATATTCATAAATTCTTTCAAATCCAACCATCCCACCCAACCCTACTAAGCCCAGCCTAACCTAACAAAATTGTGTTAGGTTAAGCTTGGGTCAAGCCTAGGTTGATAAACTTGGGCTTGACCTCTGGTTAGGCTAAGCCCAAATACGAGGTTTGCACTTTTGGCTTGAGCCTAGGTTGACCTTCAACCCAATCCAATTGACCCATGTATCCCTAGATAGCTTTAACATCCATGTAAAAAAGTGGAAGTACCTACAACGAGGCAGGAGCGAATAAAGCTCTTTAAAGTTTAGGGTTGGGGTCTAGAGATTTAAGCTTTAGGATTTAAGGGTTTAGACTTCAGTTATAAGTTTAAGGTTTAGGGTTAGAGTTTTTAGAATTTAATAATTTAGAGTTTAGAGTTTAAGGTTTAGATTTCTTGGTTTAAATCTCAAAATCAAGAGGTGGTAAAGCAGATATCCTCCATCAGTAGGTGTCAAGTATTGCCCCAAAATTTGTTAGTAAATTGTTTTAAAGGGAAATTTTTTACTATAAAATTCAACAACATGGGCTATCAAGGGTGCTACCAGTGTGACCCAAAAGTTTATGGGAAGCAACATTGATGTTGGGGACGTTTATGGGCTTTGACACCTTATCAATCCCCTGCTTGTCTTTTGGGTCAAAAAATGAAAGATAATTAATCTTTTACCCCAAGTTCATGGTAATGTGTCATGCACGAGAATGTTTCCAACGAATTCACATCTACACCCCATAGAACGTGCCCACATGCACATTTGAGCATGCATTGGAAACATTTCCCTGCTTGTCATTGGGAGCTGTTCCCAATGCACAGTTTGGATGTGCTGTGGGGCGCCCATGGGGCACACTGTGGGGGCGCCAATGTGATCTCATTTCCATCATCACAACCCTTAACAGCCAAAGGTTTTTCCATAAGAATGGTTTTTTTCTTTTTTTTTGTCTACAAAAATTGCATTTTTCTTGTATATGTCTGTGGTAAGAATGGAACTAATATGACATGTGGTGAGAATTCTGTTGATAGTCCACGCTGTTACAACGTTGACAACCAAAGTTTTGTCTTGGAAGAATGATTGAGAGGAGCCAAATTAAACTCACACAATAATTGCATCTTTTGGGAAAAAAAAAAGAAAAAAACTATCATCTTTTCAAGTACCTATAATTGGTAGCATTGATAAGTGATTTGATACAATTTGTTGAGAGATATATTGTATTTAGTTATATTTGGGTATATTTGTAATATTGTGGGGATTTATTTGTATTTATGGGAGAAAAAGGGCCTTATCTGTAATACGGATCTAATTCGCTCCTTTGCTTATTTAAGCAAGTGGTTGTGTGAGATTAGGGTTTTGAAGAAGAGGAGTGGGAGTTGTATTTCTTGTTTTCCTAGTGAATATTTTTCCTCTCCTCCCGTAGATATAAGCTATTAAGCCAAACCACATTAAACCACATTAAATCCTAGTGTTTCTCTCTATTTCTTTTTCTTATTTTCTTCATGATTTGCTGTTCCATTTTATGTTAGTTGACATGGTATCAGAGCTATTTTATATTGTTTAACATGATACGAGATCCAAGTTATCCCGATTGCTTAGGAGGTGTTCTAGTTGTTGTGAAGGTGTTCCATTGCTGCTATTTCATGTTTAGTTGAGGTAGTAGTCAACTACTACAAAATCTCTTCGTGTGGTAGTCGACTATTATCAGTATCACTATTCTTAGTAAACTACTATGAAATCTCTTCATGTAGTAGTCGACTACTAGCCTTAGGATGCAGTATTTTGTGAGCTAGCGTTGGTTTTGTGAGTTGAAAAAGGAGCTTTGATTCCTCAAATTGTGGTTGTTTGTGAGTTGGTTGAAAAAGGGGTTTTGATGCCTCAGATTGTGGTTGTTTAGTGGTTGGCTAGAAAAGGGGTTTTGATGCCTTGAGCTATGGTTGTTTGTTGGTGGTGGTTTTGTGGGTTGGAAAAGAGGTTGTGATGCCTCAAGTTGTGGTTGTTTGTGAGTTGGTGAATTGAAAAGAGGGGTTTAATGCCTCAAGTTGTGGTTATTTATTGGTGGTGGTTTTGTGAGTTGGGGTTGATGCTTTGTGCTATGGTTATTTGTTGATGGTGGTTTTGTCAGTTGAAAATGAGGCTTTGATGCTTTAAGTTGTGACTATTTGTGAGTTGGTTGTGTTTTGTGAGTTGGAATAGAGGTTGTGATGCCTCAAGCTGTAGATGCTTGTGAGTTGGTAATGGTTTGTGGTGTGGTGATAAGCTTATTGATGGAGTGTGTAAAGTTTCCATGGTATTCGAAGATAGTGATAGTTGACTATTGGTGAATGTGTGAAGCTCCCTTGGTAAATTGTTGCTTTAGAGGTCCCTTTTTCAACATCTCAAGGTTCATGGTTGTTACTTCAATAGTAAACTTATTTCCATGGAAGTTGTTTCAATATCTTTACATGCAAACTCAAGCTGATTTTCCCATGCACCTTGAACTTGAGGGGGCATGTTGGGGACCTATATGTATTTACGGGAGAAAAAGGGGAGTATGTGTAATATTGATATAATTTAGTCTTTTTCTTATTTAAGCAAGTAGTTGTGTGAGATTAGGGTTTTGAGAAAGAGGAGTGGGAGTGAGTGAGAGAAAGAGAGAGAGGGTTGTATCTCTTGTTCTCATAGTGGATATTTTCCCTCTTCTCCCACGGGTGTAAGCTACCAAGCCTAACTACGTTAAATCTTGGTGCTTGTCCCTATTTCTTCTTCTTATTTTCTCCTTATTGATTTGATATTTTATTTATGTTATTTGACATGGTATTAGAACTATTTTATGTTGTTTAACATAATTGACTGAAATCCTATCTTTTCTTTTTCATTTTTCAATTTGAATAGACCATTTAAAGTCTACGATGGGAAATTCCTACAAGGAGGTTTTTCTTACATGGACCTGGAACATTTTATGTTGTATTTGGTTATTGAGAAAATAAGAGAGGACAGATTTTGACAAGAATTTCCCTCAACTTTTTGCTTCTCTCCTTTTTTCTTTCACATCAAAGATAGTAAATAATAGCCTTAGGGATTGTTTGATAATAGCTGAAGATGCTGAATTGAAAAGTTTATTTATCAGGTTGTCTTTTAGTGAATAAGATTTTAGGAAGTTGTGGGCTCTATAATGGCTAAACTTAAATTAAGTAGATCATTATATCATTGAAATTTGGGTAAATTACAAAGACCCCTGTACTATGGGATCTGTGACAAAGACCCCCCTGTACTATGATCATGAGACAAAGACCCCCCTTGACTGTTAAGTCAGATGACAGAATGCGTTAAATTACCAAAATACCCCACTAAACGTTTTCTATTTTTTTTTTTGCCCTTTTCACTTAAAACCTATTTAACCTATTGTTTTCCCTTTCTTCTCTTCTTTTCCCCTCCCTCACCATCCTCTCTCTTCTTTCTCTCTCCCAACTCTCCAAAATGAAAGGACGGAGGAAGCCCATTTCTCATCTTCCCTTTCTTCTCTTCTCCATCTTCAATCTCATCTCTATAGCCGTCGTTGACGATGTCGCGATCATGGGAAACTGCAATGCTTGATAGCCCAACAATAGATGTTTGCCCATATCTCCGTCTTCTCCGTCTTCCATCTTTTCCTCATCGTCATCGTCGACTTCTTCTGCTTCCATGGCAACTAGCAGAGGGAGAAAAAAAGGCCTGAAGACCTCGTCGCCGCTGCTAATCCTTCCTTTTCCATCCACGAGTCCTACAATAATGGTAGCCATCGACCTGATCTCAGGGTCCTGTTTTCTCCACCACTTGGACAAGGGTAGATTCATCAAAGAACATATCCTTACTTAACTGCTTATTTTTTTCTATAACTGAAACTAATTTCTCCAATTCCACCACCATGGGTTTCACTTCTTGATGAGGTTTTCCTCCAATAGCAGCAAGGCAGAGCTCCTCTACCTTGGCCTAGATACAGGACTCAGAATAGTCTCATGCTACCTTCCTATCGGCATGCTCAAGCTATCTCCGTGTGTACCTATAACGCTTTGGCCTAGCTCATTTCATGTACGCCTCGGTGTGATCGTTCTTCGAATGTTGGTAGAAATTGGCTATGTCTAGAGGCTCCACAAGGTGTCGGAACGTCATCCCCAGCTCAACCCAATCCGGCTTAATCTCAAAGTCATCGGGCAGTTCATACGTCTTTAGCATCTCAATAATCTCATCCCACATCCCTGCTAACTCAAAGCTGGTCACATTGACCAAGAAATCTTTTTCACCTTCTTGGCGTTTGAAGGAATCGTAGTAGCCTACCTTATCTAACTCACATTTGAATCAATAGTTGTTTAGCTTCCTAAGAGCTATTTTGATTTTTCCACAGTTAGCCTCGATCTTTTGTTGCTTTTCTAGTTTCTGCCTCTCCGACTCTCCTACTGTGCAGAGGCATAGCCTTTCCTTCGTGCTCTGGAATGCGGCATAAGCACAAAGAACGTCACCTAGCAATTCTTGTAATGTCTTATTGAAGTAGTAAGAAGAAGCAAGAGTTGAACTTACCAACCCAAGATCATTCTGAACTATGTCAGCATTTGTTGAAGAAATTGGAGGATCTAGATTGACCAAGTGTGGCTGATTCTGAATCTCATTCCATATCTAGGGCTAGGGTTAGGACTTCTTGCAGATTGTCAGATCTCAATTCAACATCTGCCGCTCTCGGTGCAAATCCCAACCTCTAGAACATTCGTCGTAACAGCTATGGCGCTCCTGGAACGCCCAAAACCTATCATGCTTTCACGATGGCGGAAGTTGCCTATCCAACTGCATTTGAGGATGGGTTGAAAGTTTTGAACTGGTTAGGGAAGCAGACAAATGGAGAGAGAGAGAGAGAGAGATTGGGATCTGAAGAAAGCAATAATGGAGAGAGAGATCGGGATTGAATTAAATGGGTTCAATCCCGATGCTGTTAAGGGGAAGGGCAAGAAGAGAGATCGGGGGAGAGAGAGAAATGTGAAGGAACAAAAGGGTAGTATTAGAAGGTTGGGGAAGATGAACAGTGTTTTTCTCGTCTAGTTAGTACAAGGGTAGTATGGGGATTAAAAAATTTTGTAACGGCATTTTTGGACGGAAGGCTAACAGAAGGGGGTCTTTGTCTCACGGTCATAGTACCGGGGGGGGGGGTCTTTGTTGCAAAACAAAGTACAGGGGGGTCATTGTCACAGACCCCATAGTACAAGGGGGTCTTTGTAATTTACCCTCGTTGTCAGAATAGAAATCAATTCCTATTCCCCTTAACAAAAATATTAAGCTTGACATCAAGTTAAAGAGAAGAAGGATTTGGGGGAGTCACTTGTATACTTGTAGGCTGGAATGAGATTCTCATTCCTTAAGGGGAGGACAAAATAACCATTCTCTCAAATAGGGAAATACTGGGAATCAGATTCCGACTCTGCCCAACCAAATGTCATGGGCCATTCCAATTCCGAATCAAGACCTCTACTCCCGTGAATCAAATAAACCTTTAACTGTTTTAACAACTAATGCTCAATTTAGGAGGAGTAGAGTGCAAAACCTTCTAATTTGTATTTGTACTCCTTTCAAACTGAGCCTAAAAAACAAAACCCTAACACATCTGACACAATACGGCACCCTTAAAAGTCATGTGTGGGTATTATAGTTTGAGCATTCATCGTGTTCAGTTGCATGCCGTGGCATTTATGCCATGATATTTTACAGAGAAACCATTGGAGGAACACCAAATTGATATGTTTCTCCAATCAAGCACATAGGAAAACGAAAAAACAAAACTACTTTAAGTTTGCCCTACTCTGATTGCAAAAGAAATAATAATAAAAAATTATTGAGACTCTAAACACCTAGTAAGTCCAGTACATGTCTCTATTAAACACATTTATATGTTGAAGAAATATTGCATAATCATGAGACTGTTAACTTTGCATTTCTTAATTATACAAAAATTCAAAGCAGATAGATACCTAGATGCCAAACACCATCTTTGTTTCCTTTACTGATTTTATCAAAACAGAGATTAAAAGAAGAAGAACAAAGTCTTGTTTGAAAAGGGAAGTGTTTTTTGTAAAACAAACCAGATATTTGTGACTAATTGAACCAGGTTCACTGAAACTAGATCTCTTTTCAGCAATAGAAACTCAAATCTATACAGGTAGTTGAACAAGAAAACCAGGAAGCAATTTTTGGAACATTGGAAAATGAGTATAAATAATTATTGCTGAAATATTTCAGTTTGAATAATATTTCCATATCCAGTTTACAAACAATGAAGGATTCAAGGTTAGCCTAAGAAAAAAGTTTTATGAAGTTCCAAATTTCCATTCACTTATATATTGGTAAGTTACTTGGCTGGATAATTTTTCACTCTTACCTTTTTACCCTTGCTTCAACCGCTTATCATGTTCTTTTTGCAAGGGCATTTTACTCCAATTAATTTCGCCTCTTTTCCTCCTAGGGACGTTCGTTTTTGGGATTTTGATAGAGGGGAAACTTGATCAATGGGATATACAATCTTATTGACCAAGAAACCTATGTTTTTTTTTCAGATTTATGTGGGGAGCAAGGAAAATTTATTTTTTTGGGCATCATTTATCCGGGTAAATGATACCTATCTCCTAAGTGGTAAATTAGAAATTTTTATGACTAAAATGGTCATTATTTTATTTACGTGGAAAATAAAAGAACGTGGATAAATGCACTTAACCTATCCGAGTATGTATAATTTACCTAAATAAATAGTTTACCGAAAAGCAAACAGCACCCTACTGAGAAATTGAGTTACTCACTTGGAAAAAGGGAAAGTGACCGAAATACTTTCCAGGGGAAAAGTTTATTTATATTGAAACCCACACGATTTTTCAAATAAATGTGAAAAATTAGTCAATTTTTCCATTGACCAACTCTCACCCCCAATTTACCAATAAACAAATGAGACCTAAAGGACAGCCTCTGCCATGCCAAAGAACCCATCATCACTGATATGAAAAGGTATAGTTGTGGCTGTTAATTGCTTCGAGTAGTCACAGCTTCAATAAATGTCTAAAGCATACCCTCATCTGTTTCGCCATATTCCATTCTTTTCACTGTCATATATATAATTAAATTATGAATGCTTAAATCATTTCTTATTATTTTCATGTTAAATATACGTTAGAAAAGATATGTACTCTTACCCCAAGACTCAAATAGCTGGGACCGACATTTTGTGTAATTTTCTTCTTTTTTTATTTTTTTATTTTTGTCACAGCTGGGACCAACAATGGGTAATGGCCTTTTAATATATATATATATATATATATATATATATATATATATATATATATATTGAAAAACATGTGATCATACTGATTTTCAAGAATACAGCCAACTTCATTAGTAGAAAAAAGCTCAGTTGTGGACCCTAATTCTCTCTTTGCTAGCACAACAGAGCACGGCCTGTTTCTTATAAGTTATAACTTGGGAACCTTCATTGGCAGTATTACAGTTGAAAGAGAGAAGATGGGAAAAAAGAACCTAAGGCCGTGTTTGATTGCAATGCAAATAAATTTGTATTGCAAATGATTTTGAGTGTAAATTTTGACTTATTTTTATTTTAAATTTTAGCTTATTTTGTTTGATTACATTACAAATAATGAAATAAATTAAGACATGAAGTAAAATAAAATTAAACAAAAATTTGCATTTTTTTATTTGCATTCTCATTCATTTGTACTGGTGCAAATAAAATTGCATTGCAACCAAACACAGCCTAAGGCTATATTTGGATTAAGGTGACGACAACAGAAATTGGTTTCCACCTTCACTAAAATCATAAGAGAGAGAGAAAGATTATATTCTTTTCTTTTTTAAGTGCATGGTAGTAGCTCAAATTCATTCATTGATCTCAGTTTAGGTAACTTAGTAAATAAATGAAAGAAAGTCAGGAGACTGTGACCATGTACACAAGGACGACTGATAGAAGTAGCATGTCTTGCTAAACAATGAGCAACCTTATTCGCTGATCTTTTCACATGTTCTACACTTCTACTAAAGACAAACCGAAGGCCAGATAATAAACTTCTGAAGTTCTCAATCAAAGTCTGAAAATATTGTACCATGGTGGTTCAGATTTTTATTTAGGCCATGTTTGTTTAGAGTGGAAAATTGAATCAGGTTTTTACGTATGTTTGGAAAGAGTGTAATTTTACACCGTAAATTGGTGTAAAATTTATTTTTAATTTTTTTATACTGATAATCGATGTAAAATATACATCGAAATTGTTGGTGTAAAAGTAACATCTCTTTTTTGTCGTTTTTTCTCTCTCGCTGGTGCTGATGCATCTCCATCAAACATCTAAAAGGAAAACCCAGCAACGGTAGCGGTAGTATGAGATTTCCCTCTCACAAGGTGGATCTGAACCTAGGGCGATAGTGGCAAAACCCAGTTGCAGCGGTAGTATGAGATCTCTCTCTCTCTCTCTCTCCACCTTCTCTCTTCTTCTTCTTCCCCCCTTTTTTTCTCTCTGTTCCATCACCGCCACTGCAACCAGTTGCAACGCCAAATCTGTGAACCCACTTCCAACCTTTCTCTCTCCATCTGTCTCTCTTTCATTCTCTCTTCTCCTCCTTTTTCTTCTTCTTCTTCTTCCTCTACTTCCCTCCTCCTTGTGTGTCGACTATAGTAGCTCCCATCTTAGGTTTCATTAGTAGCTCCCATCTCACCGAATTTACACCTTGACAACCAAATATAATTGGTGTAAATTTTCAAAATCTACTAGTCCCAATTTCCATCGACAACTAAACCGGTTCACATTTTCCATCAGTGTAAAACTGAATTTACACCTAAAACAAATGCAGCCTTATGAAATCTGATCTTTTCACATTTATCCTATTCAATATCATTATTTTGTATTTCTATTTATGAATAACTAAGTTTAATTTCAGAAAGTCTCATAAAAATTTTAATTATATTTCATTATAGAATTAAGGCCATGTTTGGGAGTGCTTAAAAATAAGTGTTTATTTGGGCCATTAAGCACTTATTGGTATTTGGGAAATAAGTCCAAAATATATAAGTGCTTTTTATTTTAAATAAGGGCTTATTTTTTAAGCTCAAATTTCCAGCTTTTTTTTTAAATATTTATTCAATTTTTTTCTTCCAAAATTATCCCTAGTTGAATTTTAAAATACCACTTGTAAAATTGTTCATAGTTGAACTTTGTAAAAGTAGTTTTACAAAAGTACTTTTAAGAAAGCATTTTTATGAAAGTACTTTTATAGAGTACTTATTTATTAAAGTGCTTTCAAAGGGTATATTTTGAAAATTTTTAAAAAAATGAAAAATAAAATAATCACAAATGCTTATTTAAATAATTATTAGAAAAAAAAAAGACTACCGAACACCCAATATAAAATAAGTGCTTATTTTAAAAAATAAACACTTGAAAATGGTTGATGCCAAATGCAGATAAAGCACTTGAAAAAAAGCATTTATTTTTAACTTAATTACAACTAACCCAGTCAACTATAGGCCCCATTGTATCCTATCCCCCTTGGTTGGGAAGGGTATGTCAAGTTGTCAACATGTATGTTGGATGAAACAATGGGCGTCACATTGGGTAGGGTATGTCAACATGTACATGTTGGGTGAAACAATGGGCGTCACAACATCATCAGTACAAAGCTCACGTAACGTACATTTTCACTCTACAACTTCACAACGATGCAGTCAAAACCATGGTCATTCGCAGTTTGGCACTTGTAAGTACAACACAAGCATTTGTCATACAAAAGAGTAATTTGCTTAATTCACTTAAGGTAGTTTCTCTGGGAGCCAAAATGAGCGAATGCAGTTTTGGCTATTTACCAACAACTTCTTCCTGTTTTTACTTGTCTATGTATCTGATAATTTAAAATCAAATTATCTCTTTAAAAATTGTCCTTATATTTCACGGTCTTTTTAGATAGAGGTGTAAATTGGATTGTGCCACACGTGGCGTAGCACGATTTTGAATTGGCTTGGCCCGATGGTCTATGGGCCGTGTCATGGCCCAATATATGGACTAATAGGTCATTCCGAGCTTGGGGTTTTAAGTTAGTGGGTCGGGCCGGCACGACCTACATTATCGTGTCATGATGCCCATGGCACGACCCATATATGTATTATATATATAATATATATATTATATAAATTATAGTATACAATATATTAATAAAATAAACATTTTTTTCCATTTTATTTAATTATTGTATATAAAAGCAATTGTATACATCAAAATTCATATAAAATTATAATTTTAAGTTTTTTTTCAATTTTTTAAAATAAATAACTTTGGCCTGATGCATGGCCCAGCTTAACCCAAGGCTCAGCCTATAGACCTATTTGACCTGACGTGGGCTGTGTCGAGCCGACCCCCCAAAATATCCCAAGTGAGGGAGGCACGGGCTATGCATTAGGAACATTTCCCCTTCAACATACAAATACGAAAATGTTCCCCATGTCTGGTTACAAGGGCTGTGGATTGGGTGTGAGGACCAATTTTTTAGGGGGAATCTGAACTCTAACGACTCTAATGATGTATAGGATATCTGACATTTATGCCCATTTTGAAGTTACTACAAAACGGGTTAGAGTGTTGCAATCACATCGCACTATACTTGGCAAAAAGTTGACTCAACCCGTGATTCCGACCCAATTGAACCCGAAAAAACAGGGTTAGGGTCTCATATTTAACTATCTGAATGTGAGAATGATTCGACCTGACCCAACCCAAAAAAAATTGGGTTGGGTTGGGTCATGGATCAACCCACTGACCCGATTGTCAAGTCTAATTGGGACTATTTATGCATTGTTAGAAGTTTCCACTTTTTAATTTTTTCTATTTAGTCTTTACTCTTTAAGTTGTTAAATGTTCAAGTTTTTTTTTTATTTTATATTTGGAATTTTAAGGTTAATTCCTTTAATTTTAGCATTTTTCAAATAGTTTTTCTTTAATTTTTTAAATTTCAGTCATTTTTTGAGATAACCCGAATTGACCTATGGGTCAACCGTAACCCGAACATTTAGAGTTAGGGTCTAACATTTGAAAACCTAACCCGAAATCAACCTAAACTGTCTTGACCCAATCCACCCAATCCAATTGCCAGGTCTGCATCTCACAAAAACCACCGAGTAATGGGAGATTTTGGAAAATAGTTCTCTGCAATCGATAAAGATATTAGGAATCCACCAAGGAGCGGTGAAGAGGTCATCTCCAACAGAGAGCCAAGCATTTCCTTCAAAAATAACAAAGTTCATTTACAATTTTACATCCTTAGGCCTCACAGCAAAAATTGGAATAGCATGAGACACACTGATCTCGTAATGATACCTGCTCCCGCTTGTATATAATATTCCTAAACCTTTTATTTGTACTCCTTCCAAACTGAGACTTAAAAACTAAATAAATTAATAAAGTATTGGCTACTTGTTCCAAACTCGATTTTCGATATTTTAAACCTTGCTTCAAGAGGCCAAATGCTTCATCACCCTTGAGGATAGAAGCACTTAGCTTGACTGGTCAAAGAGCTAACTTCCATCCTTCACATTCACTGGATCCTCCCAATAAGATGCACTTTGAATGTTCAATTGCGCCACTTCAAATTGAGAACCAGTTTGCCACGTGTTCAACGCAGAGCTGATTACACTTCAATCTTCATGAATTGAGATTCAGATGAGCATTGAGCAGAGATCTCTTTCACTCACATGATCTTCCCAACCCAGCCTTCGATTCAAGTAAATTAAAGGGCGGTAAGATCTCCTGCATCACATGAACTCAACCCCCTTTTTATCCTTTTGACCGACTTTTGCCCCATATTCAATTCCTGCTCACCTAATGCAACTAAATTTAATAATACAACTTTGGCATGTGATAATTTTGATTCCTAAATTCTCCAAAGTCTCCGATGTGTGTTCTGCAATTAATAACTAGGCGGCAATGAATCGGGTTCCCAAATGCTAAGCCCGAATACGTTTAAATCGGATCCATAACTATCCTAATTGTGGAGGATCCATCGGCTTGATGGGTCATCCAGAAGTTCAAAAAATATAGATACATCTTTGACTTTGAACCCGGAAGCTGTGGATCTAAATATCGGAGCGAATATACGATACGGATCGATACAAGCGAGCTTATTCATTAAAAATTAAAGATAAACAGTAGGGTGACTCGCACATGGGTCTTAACACCACTCATGAACCATTAGGCAAACTTAGTTCTTGTGCAAATGATTGAAAATAAAATAAATGTTTTTACATATAGCATCTACATATTACATGTAATCCAAATAAATTATATATTTATGTTCAACAATTTTAACTAAAAATTATAAATAATAATATACAAAGTTGATACCAAAAATGGTTAGAAAATATTTGAGAGTATAATATTAAATAGAATCTATCAACTCTATAATCAACATTTATACCAAAAATGGTTTTTAATTTAAAAAAAAAAAAAAACTATAGAAACAAAACTATCAATAATGTAATAATTATATTAGTAATTAAAAATTTGTACATATATATATATATATATATATATATATATATATGTGTGTGTGTGTGTGTGTGTGTGTGTATGTATGTATGTATGTATGTATTATGTATATATCTTAAAAATTTTAACAGATTTGATATATTTTAAATTGAAATAATATTTTTTATAAATTATTAATTGATATTTTAATTTACATTTGAGAATTTAATATTAGGTTGACTTTTTTGTTAACGTAAAAAAATTAAAAATAGTAAAATAGAATTGTGTGATATTTATGCATCCTGCTATATTAATTATAACATATTTTAATATATATATATATATATACCATTAAAATGTACATTTTCTATATATTTATACATTATTTGTGACTATTTGATTTTAAATTTGATGTTATTAATATATTTATGGAATTTGTATATGCTTTCCAAGCATATCTAAGTGTTTCCATTTTTTTCGTCCATATTCATGCATTTCCAAAGTGTATCCATATCCAAGTTGTCCGATACAATACTCGATACCAATACTTTGATCATTGTTTTAAAAGAGAGAAGGGAGGGAAAGATTCATGTGTTTTTTAACAATGTTTTAAAAGCCAATCCGGAACTAGAACAGCTTAATTTGGCCACCGGTTTCCGGGTTAGTGGTTTGACCGTCTGGTTTGAATGGATGGCCCATTACAAATTCAAAAAAAATAAAAATAAAAATAAAAAACAGTCAAAAACACATGAAATTGCATGAAACTTTTAGTATTTCATTGAGGTAGATCTTTGCTATCCTACTAATTTCATTACAATATTTATCTATGTACCTTAAATTTTTCTATATCAATACTCTTTATAGCTTAGATTTTTATCTTTGTTATCTTTTATTTAAAAAATCCTTTAAAATGATTATTGATATATGCTACATAACTTATTTTCTTAATTCCAACCAAAATTTATGTCTAAAATCATTGAAAAATCTATGAAATGTTTGAAACTATTAAAATTTTTGATGAAGTCAAAGTGATAATGGATATGGTACTGAACAAAATAGAATGGCGAAACATGATTCATGTAAGGGATGTTTTATAACATGAATGTTTTTGTTTTCACTTATTTTTGAAATTACCACATCAGCAAGAAAACAAAAACATCTTGAACTCTGTTTTTATTTTGAAAGGTGACAACAAGTTGGTTTTGTTTTAAAAGTATAAATACATGTCTTGGAACCATCAAAATAATGGTTTTTATAACAAAAAAAAAAACAGAAATCTATAATTTATTAAACATGATATTAAATAACCAGATGAAAACATGTTTTTGGTTTCAGTTTTGGAAACGGAAAACACACCTTTGGGCAAAACTCAAGGTTGAATATGGGACTACAATGGAATGTGGGGAACAAATGGCTAATCTAGGGGGTCTCCTCTATCTGATATATATGGTCTACATTGACCAAACCATCCCTCTATGTTGCAAAAGTAGATGGAGTATGTAGGAAAGCATCACACTTGACCATAGAGGTGTAAAACGGGTCATGCCAGGCCGGCTCGCCTGAGGCCCACACAAAGTATGGGTCGTGCTATGCTAGCCCGCGGGCCGTCCTAGGCCGTGCTGCCCTCCCAAGGGATAATTTGGGGGGTTGGCCCAGCACGGCCCACGACCCAAGCCCATGCAGGCCCATGCCATGCCATTGACCTGGGCCGGACAGGCTACAGGCCATGCCGTGGGCTTGGGCCATGCCGAGCTAGTTCACAAGGCGGACCTTGGGTGTAGGCCGAACCGGGTCTGATTGGTATTTTTTTACATTTTTTATTTTTTATTACTTTGCTAAGTAAAACTAAAATATTTAACTTTCCTTTGGGAACCATTTGAAAAAATAAGAAATCTAACAAAGAAATGAAAAAAAAATACTTAACCAAATAAGAAGTCAAAGAGGCAAAGACTCAAATTGAAAAACAAATTGGAAGAAAATTAGGAATTTTATTTCATTTAAATTTGAATGATACAAAGCATACAATGGTTGGGTGAATGAAATATGAAAATTAGAAAATGGAATAAATTAATAAAATATAAAAATACAATATAGTTACAAATTTAAAATAAAAAAAAATTACATTATTAAAAAATTATCTAATAAATTAAATAAAATTAAAACAAAAGTTACAATAATTTGAAAAAAAAAATCTATACAACTATTGAGCATACAAAAAATATTGATTTCATCATTTTTCTCCTATTGTTATTGACTTTGATCATTTGCTTCAGGTGAAACATCAGGTATAGTGTCATGCCCTCGTTTGTCTTGTAATCTATCTTCAGCATCCAGCCAATCTTTAAAGCAGATGCACATCTCTAGACTTTCATCATTCATACAACTTTTCTTGTCGTCCAACACCATAGTACCTGTACTAAAACAAGACTCCGATGGAACTGTAGACAACGGAGGGGTTAGTAGATCACGTGCCATGATGGTGAGAACTAAATAAATTTTTGCATGTTCACTCCACTAGGCTAAAATATTAAAATTATTTATTCCCTCTGAGGTGAAGGAAGAATCACCTAAAGTAGAAAAATTTGCTTGTAAAAGTTCAGTAAATGAACTTGTTGTCGAGGCAGTGGATTTCTACATCTTATTTATTAAAAAAAAAGTTTTTTCTCTTCCACTTCTGGACTCAAGTTTAGAAGTGGAAGATGCAACTATACAAGTTATAGAATTTTTATTATTCCCCATTACTTCAAATTCATATAAACTATATATTCCAAATAATAAACTATTAATTTCTTCTCTATTTCTAATTTCAATATTCATATTTTCACAATATGTTTCAAGTAAAATATCTAAACCATCTTTCCTAATCGTATGATCTAATATTGTACCTAAGGAAAAAAAGAGGAGAAATGTTCTCCCAATATCTTTTTAAATTTATTTTCCATTATTTCAATAATACTTTTAAATTGTAGATTCTTTTTATATTTTTCAAAACAATCACTAATCATCATTAATTGATAAGCTCAGTTACAACTAGTCGGATAATAAATACCCGATAATTCATTAGTTGCATCATAAAAATGTTTTAAAAAATCTCTTATACAAATTGTCATTTCTCATTCTTCTTCAAATATAATATCAGTAGGCATTTTTGCATTATAAAAATCACTAAGAAGTTGTATGTGAGAAATACAACTTTCTAACATAGCATAGGTAGAATTCCATCTATGTTTAACATCTAATATACAATGTTTATATTTTAAACCATAATTTTGACATAAATATTTAAATTCTTGTTTTCTTGCTCCATAACTTTTAATATATATAATACAATTTCTCGTTTTAGAAATATGAGTAGAAATAATATTTAAAGTATCCTGAATACATAAATTTAAGATGTGACATGCACATCTTATATGAAATAATTTACCATTTAAACATGATTTTAATTAAGATTTTAAAATATTTATTGTTGAATCATTATTACTAGCATTACCAAAACTAATAAAAAATAATTTATTGTTAATTCCATAAGCATGTAAAGTATTTAAAATACTTACAGCAATAGCTGGGCCAATATGTGGCAATTCAAGCCTAATAAAACTTAAAATTATTTTATTTAAAAGATAATTTTCATCAATAAAATGACTGATAACACAAATATAACTTATGTTAAATTTAAAAGTCCAAATATCAGAAGTAATTGCAACTTTAGAATTAAGATTTGATAACATATAAATTAAATTTTGTTTATATGAATAAAAAATTTTTAAAGCATCTAACCCAATAGTATTACTAGAAACTTTTTTAAATTGTGGATTTATAGAATTACGTAACCATTTTTCAAGTTCAGTATCTTCAGCTAACAAAAATGGTTGTTCAGCATGTACAATGCATTTTGTTAATTGTTGCCTCATTTTCTCTTGAGAATATTTAAAAGTACCAACCCCCCCCCCCCCCCTGCCCAATTTGTGTTTGTGTTGTTTCTCTCCATTCTTCTTCTGCTTTTTCTTCTTCTTCTTCTTCTTCTTCTTCTTCTTCTTCTTTCTCATGGATGAGCAAACGTCTACTCAAATGGCCAGTACCACCCTTGCTACAATAGCTAAAGTTTTTCCTACATTTTTGGCAAACAGTCCTTTTTCCCTTCCCCTGAACCTCCTCTATTTTAAATATTTTCCAAATCGGGTTTATCAACTTAGTGGCCTTCTTTTTCTTTTCCCTAGTATTAGTACTAGGGGTGGAAGGGGTATTTTGGTCTTTATAAAGTTATTTATCACTTTACCCAAAATGCCTCCACAAATTAGCTGCTATATAACTATTGGGGGCATTTCTGTCATTCTTTCTCCCACTCCCCAAAACCAAAATACATAAATACACCCCTATATAGTTGTTTATAGCTGTTGGGGGGTATTTCTATATATATATATAAAAAAAAAAAAAAAAAAAAAACTATATAGCTGAAAGTTCAGGATGATCTTAGCCCCTCTGAACTTTCCTTTGTGACAAAGTGTCACTATCCCAATGTATTGGATGGCAGTTTATTATTTACCCTAAAATTTTTACCTCTTTATCTGAGTGGAAGATTAGCCATGATTATAAAAGAAAAACTCTCATTTGGAAGTTTTCCTTAATATACTAGTAGGAATGATGCCTGGAGATGTATAGAGGAAGAAAACCAAAATACCGTGAGGTATAATTGAGAAATTGAAAAAGGTTTAGTGAAGCTTTACAAGAAAGAAAGTAAAATCATAAATCTGGTAACATGAAAAAAAAAAAACAGATAGTGACATTCTATTTAAAAGAAAAAAGGAGAAAAAAGATTAATCTTGAAACTAAAAAGTTTAAAGATAAAGGTTACATTTGTATACATATCTGTATGTTGAGAGATAGGAATTGGAAGATGAAGAGACCAGAAAAGTGAAATCCTAAGAAAATGTGAGAACAGAGGTAAGTCGGGATTATGGACGGATTTCATAGGAAAAGGTAACCAACAAATGATATTTTGGATATCTAGGGATGAAACTTTGGTGGGCTTTGCGTTGAAATTTTGTTAAAAACTGAATGGGCCTGGCCCAGAATCTCGGGCCTGATGTAGTTCAAATTTCTACAAATCGTGTACCCAACTTGAACCCATATACCTGAGTAGTCAGATCAGTCGGTGAGAGGTTGATGGGAACAAAGTAGGGTGCAATTAAGGCGTATTGGCCAAGTGGTAATGAGTGCTTCTTTTTTCGGTAAGAATTAGTAATAAGGGCCTATAATTTGACAAAAGAATGATTATAGAGCACAAGATGTAAGAAATGTATCCCTAGGGTTTTCTATAGGTTTAAATGTTAGAAACTCTCGGTCCAAACATATTAACATTAGACTGAGGTATTAGACTGAGTTATTTTAATGTCACACTAATAACTTTTAAGGTAGGTGGTAACAGGTAAAAAGATTATACCAGTAACGTTAAATATAAATTTAGGTGATTGTAAATAACTTGTAAAGGCCGCTTTGGGAGGGCTGAGAAGAAGAGCTAAGCTGTTGGGATGCTTTGAATTTGGACTCTGCAATTTTTCACCGAAAGTATCTTATAATCTGTCCATTTGGGACCCACCTCGAAAAGCAATAAGCAACTGCACTCCCAAATACACTATTAAGTGGGTGTTTGCCATCGATGCCGTTTTCTGAGAAAATGGCGCTACATCAGAGAAAACAGTGCTTCAAACAACGCCCTCTTGTTTAGCACCGTTTTTCTAGAAAAAAACATTGCTCCAAATCATGTATGAGAAATCGGGAAGGTGTGGTCTAGAGCAATACTAAATTCAATGTTTTCTGAGAAAATGGTGTGTTGCTGCTAGCGGTGCAATGATGTGGCATCATTTTGGACATTGGATAATGTAGATCAATGTTGAAAACATTGTTAGAAGCTTTGGTACCAAGCAAAATCAGTGTTGTTTTCTCAGAAAACGCCTATATGGCAGCACCGGTTCCAAACAAAAAATAAGCACCGTTTTCTCAAAAAACTATGCTTACAACTCCACATGCCCAGCACCATTTTTATGAGAAAACGGTACAATGTTCCTAGCACCAATGCCAAACACCTACTTAAGAAATAGATTATTTAATGGAAGTATTTAGAAACCCTAAGGCTGATTCGGATCCTACTTCCAACACAAGCAATGGTTACGTTACCTCTCAATTTATCAACAATGACTGCAGACTTGTGCCAATCAGCATATCTAATCAGGTGCAGGCAGGATCTGATTCCAAGTTTCCACTACCATCAGCAGAGATCTTACCAACCAGTTGGTTGGCACCTTGCAATTATGACGACATTTTCAAAATCACTTACAAGCACTTTACCAAGTACACCATGGAGGGTCTAGGTCATCTGTAGAAATAAGTTGAATTAATCAGGACCCATGTGATGCACGGGTTTTATTTATAAGCAAAATTGAAGGCGGAGTTTATCCAATCACATTTCCAATTAAATGGTGTTCATCTAAGTTGTGCTTTAGTGAGAGTGGTCAATTCCCTATTCTGTAGATAAATTTGTTTTATTATTTTTGTATATTAATTTTAATTTTTATTATTTTTTTGAAAAAGAATTTTTTATTACTTTTTATTGGTTAGTTATTATTTTTGTTTTATTTTTAGGCAAAATTATAGAAAACATCTTGTTATAACAATTCTATAACCCTAGCAAAGGCCTTTCCTATAGTTTTGATAAAAAAATGCAAATACCTCCTTATTCCTTGGCTTTTCAATGATAAAGACATTGAAGTTACCAAAATACCCTTATCATACATGATTTAAGGAAGGTATGTGCACCTTTTTTCAAAATAATAGTGGAGGTTTTTGTTAAGGTCAAAACATTGGGGAGTTTCATAGGATTGTCAGAAAATCCAAGTAGGTTTTTATAATTTTTTTTTTATTATTTTTAAATGAAATTTAAATTGATTTTAAAATAATTAAACTATACAAATTTTTATTTTTCAATGAAACTTAAGTTGGTATAAAATTGATAATTTTTTATTAGTTTTTAATTTATTTTATTCCTTTTATTAATAAATTCTTTGTTATATTAATATAAACATTTTTATCAATAACAATAATTAATATTATTTTTATTTTGTTTAAGTGACTTTAAGAATAAACCACATGGCAAGAAAGTGAGAGCTTGACACATTAGCATCACTCTCCAGACAAATAGTAATCATTATAGTCTTCATAGTGGGAACTGGGCTGTTCATGCTCTATCTACAGTGATGAAGCGTCTTGACACGCCAAACTTAAGACGAGTGGAAGGTGCAACCGTAATGTGGGAAAAGAGTACGCCATGTAGTATCTTGCAAACATAAAAAAATTACAAACTGAATAAAATTGCTCTGCAACCATATTTTAGTCAAACTCTGAAGTCTAAATCTGAAATGTGGTGCATATAGAAAGACTATTAACACTCCAGACACCATTATTAGACATTACAAATGCTCAAAAAGACGACCATAAAAGAAGCCAAGGAAAGGAGAAATAAATAGGGACTTTTGACAATCAAAATAAATTGCGATCCTTTGCAAGATTGATGAAAGCAAACAGAGAATTAAGTTCTTTGACCGTTCTAGTTTAAAAACGGGATGAAATACAACACGAAAATGTTGCTACTCGTTGTCTCAGGCAGATTGGAGTTTGGACCTTTGGTCAAATGTAAAGCTTGATGTCCAAGTTCAGCAGGGAAGATGCAAACATCCCAGAAACATAATAAAGACAAACTCCAGATCCCCCGAACCTCTCACTTTGGCATAAGCTTAAGAATGAAAACAAGATGGCAAGTGGCTTCACATGAGAAGCTTACGAGATTCCTGTCTAAAAAGAGCCATTCTCACCTTTTATGACAATTAAGGAAAAGAATGGCATAGCTGCACATAGTAGTACATTTCCCTTCTCCGCAAAAAGCAGCTTCCTTCGTCCAGACAAGTACCAGGAAGACCTTAATCCCCAAATTAAGTACTTGAACCAAGACCACAATCATGTTGTGTACTCGAAAGGTTGAGGAGGTTGAGGTTCCTCATCAACAGCCATTGCTGATGCTGACCCCTGCTGGCCTGTCGCTGGTCCTCCTGCAGCTGGTGATGCCATAGATGAAGGTGTGTCGGTGAGAGAGAGTACCTCTGGTTCAGTTGGCCTTTGGTCCTTTAAAAGAACGAATCCTGAAGGGGCCAACTTCACAGGAACATATCTGCTTTCCTCCAGGAACCTGATGAACTTCTCCTGACCAGGAACCACTCTGGCTGGGTTTGTCAAAATTTCAAAAGCTGGCTCAGACTCTGCTTTCTTTTCTGATGTGCTATCAACCTGGGATAAAAAAGCATAATGTCAACTTTGCAATTGATTTGAGTATTCAACCATGGACTTCACATTGCATGCGACTTTCCTCCTCTCTGATCATGGCTTTCAGATGGAAGTCTCTGCATATTCTAAAACCACAAGACTTTTTGGTGTTCATCTGCAGAATCACTATTGCTCAAAAGGGGACTGTAGAAATTATTGAAATTGAGCAACAGTTATTTCTGTCTATTATCAGATTCTGTAAAAGTTGTGTTCAGTTTCTGTAGACATTATTGAAATTGAGAAAGTTGTGGGAAAGTCCTTGAGGCATTTTATGAAATCCCTCGAGAATTTTCCCATAATTCCCTCAGAAACCAAATGCAGTGTTGTATGTCTTTTTAGGACTTGCCTAGCACGAGTCACCGTAACAGTATTTTTCAGTCTTAGCATCAATAGAGGCTATCATAAAAAGAAGTAACTATTTTAAACACACTGCTGCTCCATGTATTTCAATTGGGCCATCTATGACAGTTATCATTACATCAGATCTTTCGATCTTTTTAGCATTTGTGCAAGATACAAAGACCAAAAATTAAGTGCATATATGGGTAGGTGTACAACTTGGGCATGCTTGGGTTGAACATTTGTTAAAATTTCAATGGGTCTTGGCCCAATGCTATCTTCAAATCAGGTACTGACCTGAACTCCTATATATGGGTGCAGGTATGTTCCAATTTGCCAACAATATAGATTGTCTGGTTGCCAATGGACATTATCAAGTCCTCATTACTAGAGGCAGATGCATAATAGGAAAACCAAGCAACAGCAATGAGTGACTAATTTACCTGCATAGAGTCCCCATCCTTCTCACTAGATGATTTGCCTTTTCCCAAATTCGTACTAACTGGGGCAGATTCTTCCCCTGATAACTTTTCAGCATTAGCCTTCTGATCTGCCTCTTTCTTAGCCCTAGCTTTGGCTTTTGCAGATGTTGACAGAACTGCTGTGGGAAGTTTTACGGATGAAGTTGTGGTGGGCACAGTAGTTGGTCGAGGATACTCAAACAGGGAAGGTTTTGCATGTGACAAGAACTCAAACCTTGGAACTTTCAGATCATAATTAAGTCCAATAAATGCCGTGGGGGAGAATGAAAGGCTGATGAAATAGATAAGGGGATACCAATACCAAAACTGACTAAAGACAGCAAGTCCAACAACAGCAGTGATTTTATCATGCTTTGTTTTAGAAAGCAGCCTGATGGTTACATTTCTTCCACCAGCATCAAGAATTCCAGAAGCCAGGATCGCTCCCATCTTGCTCATTGTGTCTTCATGCTTATCCAGAATTATTTTCTCTAGTTGGCGCCTAGAAGAAATGATGACAAATATGAAAGGGACAACATATGCAAATTACAGAAAAATTATGCATTTGCTTATACACGAGAATCACTAATGACCATACCTGAATGTTCCTATGCGAGAATCACTAGCTTCACTAATCTGGACCATGACCATAGCCATAGCGATGAGGGCCCCCTGACGAACAAAATCCACAACATCTGATGTAAGCGGCTCTAGCAAAGATATGGCCTCACTCAGACCAGTACCCGCACAGGAAATTCCTACTGCCAATGCCGCACCATATCGAACGTGTGGATTGTAAGACTCAGAAAGCAGTGAAACAATTCGAGGAGTCTGCAAATTCAAGAGCATGGTGAAATCTAAAATAAGTTGATATTCTGTTGATCTGGTTATCATGTAAAGTTGTTCTACATGTAATCCATGTGAAGTTAATAGCAACCTTCACTAAAAAATACAGCAGAGACAAATAAATGAATGCCCAAACAGGGCATATGAAGGTCAGTTGTCATATTTAAGAATTAAGATCTCCAGTTCATAATAGTAACTCATACCATTAAACAATGTCAATACAGTATTATTCCAGATAAAATGAGTTCATCAAAATGTTCATTATTTGCATGCCAAGAATAAGTTGAACCAGAATTGAGATTTCAGAAGAATAAAAAGCTTCCGGTCGAGCTCGGAGTACAGATACTATGAAGGCTAATTAGAGAGAAAGGGGGAGAGAGAGAGAGAGAGAGATCAATTTTCCAAATGGTAATCAAAAAATAGGGACAGAGATAAACTGTGAAGGGTTATGGAACACCAACCTGTTCTGGTTCAGAGTAAAGAACAAAACCAAGGGCCAGAACAGCAGTCCTCCTTACATCATCACTAACATCCGATACAGCAAAATGCAGTAGCTGGCGGATGGCCTTGTTATTAGCTGTTCCCCTATAAGCCAGTGCCAAAGCATACATTCCACCATAACGCAGTATGGGATCTTGATCACGAATCATTTGCTCAATCAGTGTGTCTGCTTCTTCCTCCCTTCCATACACTGTAAGAGCAATTCCCAGTGCCAGCCCCCTGCAAAATATTTGAATATCATGATAATCTAGTCAAAAATATTAATCACTGGAAGTCTCAACTGAAGATCCCAAGACAGCACCTAATAATCTTCTCATGCTGCGTCTCATGTGCATATGTAAGCATCTCACTTGCTTTCTCACTTGCAGTTCCAACCATGAGTAAACCCATACTTATGCCTGCAGCTTCACCAGCCACAGCACTGTCATTATAAAGAACAGTCTTGACATCATCATAGATATCTTCATCTGCTGTTCCTAGAGCTGCCAAACCAAGACCTAAGCATGCACCATGTTGGATCACCTGCACATCAGGAAACATTCAATATAAGAATGATAGTGATCTACAAGACCTGACCAAGAAAGGATAATGAATGTTTCCAAAACTATCACCTCCACATTGGTATTGCGCAGGCTATCACAAAGGAATTGTTTAATGCCCTCACCATGGTTGGCATGGATCAGACCTAGAGCATAAAGTGCACCACCTTCTGAGTATGGACTACCACCGCCACCACCACTACCAACCCCACCCTGAGGCAAGTAAGGTGCCATAAGTGATCTCCCTTGCTGCAGGTGGCCTCTATGAATGACACCAAGCCCAGCAGTAGCACTAAATTTCGCCCAGTTTGTGGCTCTACTCAGCCAGTCCTGCCAAGCCACAAAATTTGAGACAGTATGTCGTAAATAATTTATCTCAACTTTCATGGTTAGGGGAGCAAGATAGCAAAGGATTAATCAAGTGGAGAAGAGAAAGAAATCCAAATTACCAGATTCTCTCTGAGAAACGTGTCCACAGTAGTTCCAGCATGCATAATTGCATTAGCATAGATCGTAGCACTGTGGCAAACACTATTTCTCATCTCGACCGATTGCTTTATAGTCTTCAGTATCAAAAGATCTGACCTATATTCAAAATCATAACAGCCTAAGTATTAGGTATATTCTCAAAACATTCAAGAGAATCTTCTAGAAATCATTCTTCAGACATCAAGGTTACAGGAAAAGAAATACGGGTTCAGGTGCCTCACTTATTATGGCTGTATAAGAACTGTAGCGACAACTGTATTGATGTCTCCCCAGACAAAATACCCTTGATTTTTGCTAGCCTCTTGGCATATCTCTCTTCATTTGGATCCATTTCATGTGCATTCCCATTGGGACCATGAGTTTCATCTGCCATGTGGACATCCTCTGATGGGGTAGTAATATTTTCATTGCCAGTAACAGGATTTCCATTTTGACCAGAATCTGTTACACTGGATTCATGTTGCACTGCTTCTGAAGGTCGAGATTTTGGAACAGAGAGGCGACCTCTCACATTTAAGAGAAATGCTTGGTGCTCATTCTCTACAAGATCAAATGCAATCTGAAAGGCCAGCAAAGCTTCATCCTGCAAATCATATTTTAGTGCATTGTCATTTTAATAGCCAAGTACCGAAAATTAAAGCAATAACACCAGGAAATAAAGTGCGAGTACATTATTTCCAGATCGCAGAAGCTTCTCCAATATGCTTGCAACACCTTCACGTTCATCCAAGAACATGAGGCACTGGCAAATGCTCAAGTAATCTGGAGAAGGCAACTTTTGATATATCTTTATAAGTAGACGAAGAACCTGTATAAAACAATTGTTAAAGAATTAGAAATATCTGATGCTGAAATTCATCAAAAGATCCACTTAAAGGTTTAAGGATTCTTGATCAACATTGTAGTTTGTTTTGGGGACATCAAATGCACTCAAGAAAGGCAGACAGAAAACAGTCACCATAGGACCATAGCAATTCTGAACATAAAACATATAGTTCAAGCTTTATATATGCTATAGCTAGAACAATACATCAAAGTACTTACTACAACTAGAAATTAGTCCATACTCTAGCTACTCCAATAGATGAGATGCGCATAAACAAACTTTAAGTAATCATCCTTGTTTATACACATTCAGCAGGACAAAGTAAAAAGGGAAAATCTCAAAAGGGTATTCATGACTTTAGCTTTTCAGTTACTATTAAGTAAAAGATAAAGGAAGATCAGCTTCTCATGAGATAATATAGTGGTTAACATACACCTGATCAGATTATCATCAACGCATCACAGCCAGTGTCAATATAGTCTCAACTAATCGATCAGTCAGTTAAGGATCATAACAACTGCATACTTAACTAGTTGGTCAATATTGACATTAAGCATCAACTAGGTAGATTAAAGATTAATATGCCACCAACTTACTTTAAAGTATTTCACTTGCTTGTGTTTATATACAACTATTTCAAATAGTATTTTATATATCCTTATGTAATTATATTGATTTGGGTTGGTTATTTTCTGTGATGGCATGCAGTTGATTAAGTCTAATAAAACAGAACAAGACAAATTAAAAGGATAAAAGAAGAAAACCTATGCATAGATAAGGTTCAAATTTCTGGGGATGGTTGCATAGGTCAAACTGTCAAGGGGGTATCAGACTTATATTCAATCCTTGGGTTCAAGGTTGCATATATCTTGCTTGTTTGCCCACATCAAAAATCCCTGCCAAATTGATTTACTTCCATAATCTATTCTTGTGATCTATTGTTCTCCTGAACTTTCCAGATTTGTTTTAGATATCAATGAAGGTCTGGAGGCACCATTGATGAAGAGGGATTCCTACTGCAATAATCATAAACTTCTCCCATGGAACTTTCTAATCATTTTGGACATCAGGTTCCAATGACGTAAGTTCCGTTTAGGGAATCAGTACTGACTTTTCTCCATTTCTAACACTTTCCACCATTTAGTGAAATCGGATTGGGTGTGTCGGAATAAGAAAGATGGTGGGCTTGGGGTAAGAAGAATAAGACCTTTTAACAAGGCTCTTCTGGGGAAGTGGATCTGGAGGTTTAGAGAGGAAAGAAACTCTTTATGGAGGAAGGTGGTGGCTTGCAAGTATGGGGTGAATGAATTTGAGTGGGATTTAAAGGAAGTCAAAGCCTCCTACGGAGTTTGTGTGGAAGGGAATCATGAGATTCAATTGGCTTTTCTGAACTTTGCTTCATTCAAGGTGGAAGATGGAAGGAACACTAGATTTTGGGAGAACGACTGGTCAGGTATTGGTAGGTTGTGTGACTTAGGTTCAAATTTGTGTTATGTATTGGATTGTATCATCTGACATGTATCATATCGGTGGGTCACCAACACACTTATTTAAAAGAGTTTTTGAAAAACATTTTTACATGTTAAATAACCTTATTACCCCCCCCCCTAAAATTTTGAAGCAAAAAACTAAAAAAAAAACATAAGCATGAGGTTCAAAATCCCGATACATCCCTCCCAGCATATCAGGGTGTATCGAAAGTTTGAACCTTGGTATAGGCTCAACAAGCGAAATATGTTTATTGCCAATTACTATAGTGTGATCCAAGGAAGAGAGGTCTGGTGCCCAAAGTTCAGGCACCCTTTTTTTTATTAGGAAATTGAGGAGTGTGCAGGCCTATTAACAAAGCTTCAGTCAATGGAAATCCAAGTGGAAAGAAGGGATGTGGGGCGGTCAAAAGAGAGCAGGATTTGTGTCTTTTCAGTAAATTCTTTCTATAATGCTTTGGCAAGGAACCGGGTGGAGAAATCTGCTGTCATAAGGATTTGGGGGAGATCCTATCAGTGTTTTAAAAGTGCAAGGTGCAAAAAAGGAGCAGGGGTCAATTTGCGCCTAAGGCGCAAGGCAAGGTGCTAAGCAAAGCGCAAAAAAAAAAAAAAGCTAAAAAATTCAAAAAATGCCAAAAAATGCAAAAAATGCAAAAAAAAAATAAAAAAGTATTAAACATAATATTAATAAAAATATAAACTTAAATTTTAAAATTAATGTTTTAAAAAACCTATTATCTAAAATTAAAATACATAAATATAACATGTAAAGCATATTCAAATGAGAATTTAAAAATAAAATCAAATATATAAAACATTTTCAAGCATATAAAACCAACAATCTCTTTTTTTCTCAATTGCATTACTTCAAGTAGCTAATGTGATGTAAAACATATTACATTCCTGATTCTACGAGCCGCCTTTGTGCCATGCCCCTCAAGGCAAGCCCAAACAAGTCCATGTTAGGTCTTAAATTCTTAGTTCTCACACAAAAAATATTTATTTTATAGTTTTAATTGCTTCTTAAGAAGATATTTTATTAGGATGAATGAATGAACATTACCAAATAGGGGGGTTCTCGAAGCTTTGATGTGAGAACTAAGAATTTAAGACCTAATGTGGACTTGTTTGGGCTTGCCTCGAGGGGCATGGCACAGGGATCCGGGGGTGGAGCCCCTGGCCCAGCCGCTAAACACAAAAAAAAAAGCAAAAAGGCATCAAATTTTCAAAAGGCACATGCCTGGGCTGAGGCGCAAGGCGCACCAGGCGTGTGCCTTTTGAAAGGGCTGCACCTAGGACCTGGGTGAGGTGTCTACCCTAAATGCACCTCGCCTTTGCACCTAGGTGCCCTTTTAAATAACTGGATCCTATACTCCTAGAGTGGGAATTTTTGTGTGGTTGTTGACCTCAAGATCATATTAAAGGAAGAGGAATTCAGTTGGCATTCTTACTCAAGATCATATTAAAGGAAGAAAAATTCAATTGGCATGGAGATGATACCTTTGCCTGGCAAAAGAGAAAAGTGCAATGCACTTGTTTGTTGATTGTTGTTTATCAAAGTATGTTTGGGGGTATTACTTCAGCCTTTTCAGCCTTGATTTTGGAGACCAAGGTAACTTCAAAAAATTTTTGGTAGATGGCTGTGCTGAGGGGAAGTAGAAAGGTGAAGATAGTTTGGAGTTGCATCCCTTTCGCTATTTGTGGGAGATTTAGGAAGGAAAAGAAAAATGGAATTTTCAATGATTTTCGGACAAAACACAGGGATCAAGTTGTCTTCTTATGTGGAAAGAGGTTTAGGGATTGGGTCTTGCTTCTCCCAGAATGATAATCACAAATGAAGATTTTGATTGTAATTTTTGGATTGTTTTAGATCTAGATCTTGGGAGATGAGAGTCTTGTACTTCTCTTTTTTGTTTTGGGATGATCCCTCATCACCAACTTTGGATGTAATATTTTCTCTGTTTAATAATGTTTTCTTTTTTATTTATTACCAAAAAAAGAATGAAAAGGAATGGCCCTACATTCATTCTTTTGACCAATACAGAACCCTCCAATCCCCATGTCCTGCTTGCCCATTTCTCCCCATGGTCTGCACATGCAAATCTTCCAACTAAGAAAGTATATATATTATATAGAAGTGTCTAAATCTGTTGAAGAAGTTGGAAAAGGGTGAAGATCTCAGCTAAGTCTAGGGATGTATGGTGAGTGCCTTGCTCAGTGCCTCAGTGGGCAAGGCTGTATGTAACTCTTTCAGTCTTCTTTAATGAATTACTTTGCCTTTTCTCTCAAAAAAAAAATCTAGGGATGTATGGTGGAAAGAATGCTCAAATGGAAAGTATACTATAAAACCCTGTTATTCAGTTTTGTGCAGTGGGGTGTGGGGTAACCCAGTATCCCCTACAGTGGAAGCTTTTGCTTGGCTGGTGGGTATGGATGCGTGTTGACAGTGGATCACTTGAAGACATGGGGGTTCAGCATGGCCAGCATGTGTGTCATGTATAAAGAAGATGAGGAATCAATCAGCCATCTCTTCCTTTCATGTAAAATTTCAGGGTTCTTGTGGAATCTCTTCACAGCACTCTTTGGGGTTAGGAATTACCAGCCAAGGACACCTGATGAAACCTTTTCTTCATGGCCAAGAATCAGTGGAGGAAAGAAGGCTAGAATAATTTGAAGTTGTCTTCCATTTGCCATCTGCTGGAACATATGGAAAGAAAGGAATAGAAGAATATTTGAAGGCAAGGAACGGAAGCTGGACAAACTAGTGGCGGCTGTAGGCAAATCTGTTGCAGATTGGATTTTGACATTGCCTGAGTTTTCTCAGCTCAAGAGAGAAGATTTAGGAGAAAGTTTATAGGAGGTGGTGAGGTTTCCAAGTTGTGAGATGGAGATTTTAAAATGAGTGGATTTTGTTTTGTTTTCTGCTGTTAGGTGTTACCTTAAACACCTAACAGTGAAATTTTCTTTTTACTAATCAAAAAAAAAATATACATATACATATACATACATAACTCCGCCAGTGTGAGCTTGTCTTACACTGCCAGTCCCAAGCCCGGATAAAGGTAGAGATAACAAAGCAAGTGCACTGGAAAAGAACAGGAACTAGGTCGATCTATTCTATGAAGAATATATATATATATAAACCATGACTAATGATCATCCAATATAATGAATATAAAAAGAAAAAGGAAAAAAGAACAGTCCATTCCCACCCACTTACACCTCCCTGCTTCAGCCCAACAAACTCCCCCAAACAATTTAACCCAACTACTCGAAAACAAACCACCCATGCCCCATTCCAGACCCCAGTACTATCAGCATTATAGCATCTATCCTCTCCTTGAACTCTAATGGAAAAACTCTATCACTTGTCTCTACCAACAATTTGAGCAACCACCTTTTTATTCTCCTTCAGAGTTTTCTTAGTTTTCTTCACCTTGCTAATAGGACTTAACCCGAATAAACCCCCTCCTAACCTTGCAAAGACTTTTGAGACCTGAACTACTTAATTCTGCTTCTCATTCCTGCAACATTTCCCTGCCTTAACATTCAATATAAGAGTTTTCTGGTCTTTTAGACATATATCCTCTGTTCTCTCCATCCAACATTATACTCCTAAAGTGAAGCATCTCTGTTGCATTGGTGCACCTCTTTCTTCAATTAAAATGTGGGATAATTACATGTTGCAGGTTACAAATGATTTTCCCCCAATTTGATTTGCAGCTCATCACTGAACTTCTTTCTGCATCATGTTTATTTTCCTGAGAGAGATGGAGGTGTTTACAAAAGCATCATTAGAACTCTTTATCTGATGCAGCTCCCAAAGCTGTGATTGAGGAAATGGAATAGAGAAAATAGATGGGAGAGAAGAGAATTAGAATGTTATTAACTCATATACAATGCTTAGCAGCCCTATTTCTACTTAAGCAAAGTTGAAAATATGCATGCATTATTTTGATGGAAGATATTTGGCTACTAACTTTGGATTTGTTTAGACAGAACTCCTTTGAAGATACCTGGAGGAACTGGTACTCAGTGGCTTCAAGCTCAGTGCATAAGGTTAAAACAAGGTTGATTTGGGTACATCCATTTGAAGGTTTTCTGAAACTAAATTTTTATGGTAGTAGTCAAGGCAACCCAGGTCCTTCTGGAATTGGAGGGACCATAAGAGATGAGGAAAAGAATTTAGTAGCACTCTATTCAAGACCAGTGGGGAATGGAGACTCGTTGGAAGCTGAACTGTACAGTCTTACAAGGTGTTCAGATAGCAAAAGAGATGAATTTGGAGAACCTGGTGATAGAAGGGAACTTCAAGGTGGTGATGGGCTGGCTAAATAATCCGGATCCACTGATATGGTGCTATAGAGATGAAATGAAGAAATTCAAATGGCTAACACAACATATGAATCTGGCTATACAATGGGTGGGGAGGGAAGCTAATACTTTGGCTGATTCTTTAGTTAAGCAAGGGGTAATAAGGGATCAGTTATTTTGGGGCACACTTGAATTTCTTGCTGTTTTTTTCTTTAAGAGTGAGGCTGCACCTTGTGCCTCCCTTTGGGATGCTTGTAACAGTTGCTTATCCTTTTTGATATCAATGAAATTTTAATGAATTTTTACTTAGTAAAAAAATATGCATGCATTATTTTGTGGAAAGAGTTTAACAAACTGCATTTCAAAAAGGTCCATAGACAGGAAATGAGTGGGAGACAGTTTCAAGAAGAAGACTTGACTGACTAAAAGGTTTAAGTCTTGTCTTTAAAGGTCTTCAAAACTCTCAATCCAGGACTAATACTTTAAGCTTGAAAGTATTTAAGTTGCTCAGAAGACTAACACCAATCATCAAAAGTTGAAGGAGAAAACTCTTGACTCTCCCAAATTTGAAAGATTTTCATTTGTTGCAAATTTACAATCCATTACCAGATAATAGAAAGTTAGAAGAGAAACCTGGGTTTAACACATTAAAGAGAAACCTGGGTTACCAAAAAACATAATAAAGAGAAATAGTGAATAACCATAATATATAATTTAAAGTTTTGATAGTCTAAGACATTCCAAAATAATTGAATCAACCTTCTAGTCTTACTGGAAAGACCCAACCTGCCCTCCTGCCGGTCAAACCCTGAATGTTGGTTTGCATTTAATAGTTTAACATCTCTTCTATAACCAGAAACAGTATGGCTAATTGCTTTCTTACACTTTAATGAATTAAATCATGCATATTACCCGGTTATGCATATCAAGAAACATATCTAGATAAATATCATATAATAGATAGAAAGAAGAAAAAAAGGATCATTTTGACTATAAGAAACCTGCTTCTGGAAAAACATCTGCCATGTTAATATATGATCAAAATTGGTAGATAACTACAACAACAATGCTTCATAATGATTTACATAATGTAAAAAAAAATCTTGGTTAAAGGCCTTTGTTGCATAAGAATGATAGGTCCCCTTACCTCACGACGATATTCTCTAAGATTAACAAAGGAATGGGAGATATTAATGCAGTAGGAAAGAGTTCCCTGAACATTATCACTCTTCATAATTGCTTCTTCAAGTTTATCCAATCTTCGGCACTCAATTGCTATTCCCATAGCTTGCTGAAATTTTCCATCCATGATGCACCTGTGTGAAACATAGGTAAGATATCCACCCAGAAAATTAGAAAAATGCTAGCACCATGGGCCTTAACAGCCCACAGGTTGACACAAAACATAAACAGGGTATCTATGTAAATACACATGTTACAAGGTGTTTTGTTTTGTCGCTTTGCAATTAAAATGCCTGCAGTATTGTCATCACAGAATGATACATGAAAGAAAATGAAAAACAGTGGACATACTTATCAAGCATCCTCTCCACAATGGCCTCCAGTCTGGAATCAACCTTTGCTGCTTCTTCGCTTGACTCTGCTGCTTTAGACTTGAGACTGGCATATTCATCTATAGCTTTAGCTGGAAGAGAAAAACAAAAGCCCGAGATCAATGTTTACAAAACCCAATAACTTCTGTAGAAAAGCATGCAGACTAAATGTATTAAAACATTTACCAAGAAGAGTGTGAACATAATCAGAATCCTCTGAAACATCAAATAGAGGTCCAGCCCCTAGGGCATATGACAGAGAGTCATTAAGTTCACCCAGGTAGTAGAAAACCTGTTCCCACAACCAATATAATTGATGTAAGAAATAAATGCTAGATTATCAAAAATTCATAGAATTTGAAGCAATAATAACTAATAATCAATACAAAATGGTGCCTAAGGCCCGTATCTTCACTTTTTACTCTTTAGACTGCAAAATTCCTACCAAATCAATAACACCAATGCTAGAAAGAACAAAACATTGATTTTTTGTGGATACAAGTATAACCAGCATGTGATGTACATAAAGAGAAAAATGTCATTAAATTAGCACAAATTTTGAATTATAACATTGTATGCCTATAGGTCTAGAGGTTAAACATTGTTACTTGAACTTGAGTAACATTATACAGGAAAAATGCCAATCATCATGTATACATAGTTTTCAAGAAGCCAATGCAAAGAAAGCTGACCGGGGGGGGGGGGCCTTCTCACCTAGTCATCTAGGCATCACCAAGTTGATGAGTTTTTTAAAATAAAAATATAAATCATAAGGCAGTTCCCTAGGCTTCATTCATAGTAATCAGCAGTAAACTATAACTAATAATTACCATGATCCTCATGAAATAAGTATAAATCTCATAATAAAACATAGAAAAACAACATGCTTATAAGAAGAAAAAATGAAAGAAAAGAAACATAAAAAATACAGGGGACGAACCCTTATTTTTTTGTCCTAGGAAGAATAAGGTTATCTTAGAAGAATAAGGCCATTTCCCTTCAATCTCTCCTTTAGGCAACTAAGTGAGACCCAGAAAAGTTGGCTTGAAAGGCCTTTTACAGAAGAGGAAGTCAGTGCAGCAATTAAGAAGCTTGAAGGTGATAAATCACCTGGGCCAGATGGTTTTACCAATCTGTTCTATCTGAAGTGCTGGGACTTTGTGAAAGAAGATGTGATGAAGGTGTTCCAGGAGTTTCATGCAAATGCGTCCCTACAAAGAAGTCTAAATGCCACATTTATCTCCCTTATTCCAAAAATTGAGGGGGTTGTGAATATTAAGGAGTTTAGGCCTATTAGCTTACTTCACAGTTTCTATAAAATCTTGGCGAAAGTCTTGGTAGAAAGAATGAAAGGGGTGATAGGTAATGTTATTTCAAATAATCAGAGTGCATTTATTCCAGGCAAACAGATGGTAGACTCAATTTTAGTTGCTAATAGTTAATTGACTCAAGGAGAAGACAGGGTATTCCGGGGGTTGTTTGTAAGCTTGACATTGAGAAGGCTTATGACAATGTCAATTGGAATTGTTTGGATAGGGTGTTGGACTGCATTAATTTTGGACAGAAATGGAGAAACTGGGTTAGTGTTTGTACTAAGACCTCTAAATTTTCAAGCCTAATTAATGGGCAGCCCACGGGTTTCTTTGGTAGTTCTAGGTGGCTGAGACAAGGAGATCCTCTGTCACCCTTGTTGTTCATCTGTGTGATGGAAATCCTCACTCTTTTTAGTAAGAAGGCTGCAGAATCGGGATTATGGAATGGGTTTGCTATCTCTCCAAGTAAAGAGACAGTTAATATTCTTCAGTTTGCTGATGATACCCTCTGCTTTGTGGACACATCTCTGCCTCAGTTGGAAACAGTTCTTGGAATTCTGAATTGGTTTGAAGTGGTTACGGGTCTCAAAGTCAATCTGAACAAAAGTAAGATCATCCCAGTGGGTCAAGTTGTAAATTTGGAAGATTGTGCACAGATAATGGCCTGCCATATGGAGCTCCTTCCGGTTAAGTATTTGGGGTTGCCTCTTGGGGCAAAATGTTCCTCTTCTTCAATCTGGAGTCCAATCATTGAGAGAATGGAGAAGAGGTTGGCTCTTTGGAAGGCTAAATATTTATGTTTTGGTGGTAGGGTTACATTGATTAAGAGCTCCCTGTCCAATCTCCCAACACACTTTCTTTCTCTCTTTCCAATTCCAAATAAAATTGCAAAGAGGTTGGAACAGCTTCAAAGGAACTTCTTATGGAGGGGATGGGAGGATGCGAAGAAAATTCACATTGTTAAGTGGGAGAAAGTGTGTAAGCCTAAGGAGAAGGGTGCTTTGGGAGTTAGGAAAGTAAAAGATTTCAATGCTGCTCTACTTAGCAAATGGATATGGAGATTTGCTTATGAGAGAAATGCTTGGTGGAGGTGCCTCATTGCGACTAAGTATGGTGTGGATTGGGGAAATTGGAAAACTCTCGATCCCCTTTCATTTGGGGGCAGTTCTCTCTGGGCTGGTATTTCTAAGATCAGTACTCTTTTCATAAACAGGGTCAAGTTTAAAGTTGGAAAAGGGGATAGAATCAAGTTTTGGAAGGATTCCTGGTGTGAGGAAGGCCCCTTGGCTTATGCTTTTCCCTGGCTGTTCCAAATTGCAGTGAATCAAGATTCTTCAGTTGCTGATAACATTAGTACCGTTGGGGGCTCCTTCTCTTGGACTCCCCTATGTAGGAGGAATTTGCTAGACTGGGAAGTGGAGGAGTATGTAGGTCTGTTGGGGCATATTCAAAATCAAAGAATTGATACGAGTATGGAAGATGAATGGACTTGGAAGTGGAATGCAGATGGTAGATTCAAAGTTAAATCCCTTTTCCTTAAGATGTGCAGCTCAGGTCAGGAGAACTTCCCGGATGGGCAGATTTGGAACCCCACTTGTCCCTCCAAGGTTAACTTCCTGGTTTGGACAATGGTTTTGAATAAATGTCTAACTAGGGTCAACTTGGAGAGAAGGGGTATGCAGATTCCTGATCCCTCCTGTGTCTTATGCGGCATGGGTGCTGAATCTATAGATCATTTGTGCATTCACTGTCCGATCTCTTCAATCCGGGGACATTTCTTCAAGAAACTAGAGGTGTGTTGAGCTATGCCTAAGTCTGTGAAGGAGCTGTTTATGGGTTGGAGATTGGAGGGTCTTAGCATGAAAGGCAAGCTTGTTTGGAATACTATTCCGCAGGCTGTTCTTTGGTCCATTTGGATGGAAAGAAACAATAGAATTTTCTGTAATCAATCTAAAAGTCCAGATGAGATTGTGCAGAAAGTGGTGGGGAAGATTTGCTCCTGGGTGTCAGTGAATGAGGAGTTTAAAAGTCAGAATGTTTCTCTCCTTCTTTGTACTAAATCATGGATGTTCTTGTAATATGTTTTGGGCTCAGGAAGGCCTAGTTGGCCTGAGTCTTGTTGTATTTGGCTTTCTCATTGAATAAAATTACTTTACCTTTTTCCAAAAAAAAAGGTTATCTTAGAAGAAGGAAATAAAAATAAATACACAAGTATTGGAGCCTAGGGGTGAACCTGGGTCAGGCTTAGCATGGGAGCACCTATGCTAAGGGTTTTAGTCTGGGCCTAGGCCTGCTCCAGCCCAGACCCCAGTTCTGGGCCTGGGCTGGGCCAGGCTTAGTTCTGGGCCTATGATTACATGTATGACTTAGATGTGCATGGCTTTAGATTTCAGATTTTGAAAAGTTTAGATTTAAATACATGTATTTAGATTTTTAAACACAATTTAAATTTAAAAGAGTTAAAAAGATGAAAAGAAATTTTAATGTCTTGGTGATTTAGATTTTGAAATCTTTATCATTAATTTTTAAATGTCTTACTCAAGTGATTTTTGGACAACCACCATGTACAACCAAGGCAAGTGGGCCTTATCAGGTTACAATGTTTAGCTCAAGAGTCATTCTGGTGTTTTTCAGGTTCTTGTTAGGTACAACCTAACCAGATTTTATTTGAAGAACTACCCTCCTGAAACAAAGATGGAGATGAGAAGAGAAGAGAGAAGCAGGAAGAAGATAGGGATTTGAGATTTGATTTTTTTTATTTTGATCAATAACAAAACTTTTATTAATCAAACAGAATAATTAATTACAAAGAAGTGGAGATAAACTTTCTTAACTCCCCCAGCATAGAGCCCCCAAAGTGATAAAAACTAGAATTAACTGAGCCCAGAATATAGATTCCCTAATCACCCATTGCTTGGCTAACCCATCAGCAAACGAGTTAGTAGATCTCTTCACCCAGCTATACTTTATTTCCATGTCCTTAACCAACCACCTGAATTTTTTCCTTTCATTGTTGTAGTTCTAAAACCCAGCCTTGTCTTCTTTCAGCCACCCTACTACCACCTCCGAATCCCCTTTGGACACCCTCCCCTTACAATTGCCCACCCATATATAGATATTATTACATAGAATCAATTCGGTTATGCTGTGGGATCTGTGCTCACTAACTCCAGCTGACATGGCCTCCTTCGATAAACATGTCAGGTTGCAGCCTTCTCACATGAGCTCTCAACTCTGATATCATTTGGGCCTGGCTTCAAGGGCTGGATCCAGTTGGGCCTAACAATCCCCTCCTGGTTGAGATGGACCTTGGCCTCAAGGTCCAGCTGTGGGTAGTCTTCCCGGAGCTTCAAGTATGGTTCCCATGTGGCATCTTCTGCAGAAAGATTGTTCCAGATCACTAGTGCTTCTAGTATCACCCTACCATTCATTCTAGACCATCGAAAATCAATTATTTGTTTGGGCTCAGTCACCAGGTAGCCATCTTCAGTGAAGTCTAGAAGGGAGGACCCTTGAACTGGAATACTGGACGAATCTTTGAGACAGGTGGCAACTCCAGTTTGTAAGCAACAGCCCCAATCCTTTCAATTATCTAAAAGGGCCCAAAATATCTGGGTGCTAGCTTGCTCCAAGCACGCCGAGCAACAGAAACTTGTTTGTATGGATGTAGTTTGAGAAATACCCAGTCTCCCACCTGATATTCCACATCCTTGTGCTTCTGGTCATAGGCCCTTTTAATTAGTTGTTGGACTCGGAACAAATTGGTTTTGAGCACCTTGAGGATAGCATCCCTCATCAATAACTGTTCTTCTAAGGTAGCCACAGAGGTTGATCCTCACTCATAAGGAATAATATGTGGTGGGTTCCTTCCACTACTCAACACATGGTAACCACTTCTTCTAGGGAGATTCCCCACAAAACACCATAAGTAAGGCATCTGTTTACTACTTCAAATACTTCAGTTTGCCTGTCAGACTGCGGGTGGTAACTGGTGGATTTCTTCAACTTTGTCCCCTGTAATCTGAAGAATTCCTCCCAAAACTTACTCATGAATAGGGAATCTCTATCTGGAACAATGGACCGAGGAGTGTCGTGAAACCGAGCCACTTCTCATACAAAAATTTCGGCTACCATTGAGGCACTGTAAGGGTGAGGCAATCCTACAAAATCTCCATATTTTGTGAAACAATCAACTATAACCAAGATAACAGATTTACCTGAGGTTCCAGTAACCCAGACACAAAATCCATTGAAATGTCATTCCATACCTGGTCCGGAACCAGTAGGGGCTGCAACAGTCCTGAAGGAAGCTGGGTGCCACACTTCTGCTGCTGGCACATAGAGCTAAACTCCTACATTCAAGTCCTTATCCCCTTCCAAAAAAACATTGTGTTGCTAACCTCTGGTATGTACGAAGAATTCCTGAATGCCCTCCTTCTGTTGTTCCAGAAGCAAGGTAATATGGGCCAAATCCTCAGGTATAACCATTCGCCCCTTGTAATGTAATGTGGATCCATGAACAGAATAGCCTAGAGTAGCCTCTGGGTGCTGGGCCCATTGGTCTCGGAGAGCTTGCAGCTTTGGGCTTTGGGCTGCTTCACTCTACAACTCGGTAGCAAGGGTACAAATGGGTTGGATTACAATCATGGTCCTGAGCTCTTCCACCCTATATAATGCTCAGCTACCTTATTCTGGGCCCCAGCCTTATTTTCTATTTCGTAATTAAACCCAAGTAACTTGGTCACCCATTTTTTCTGTTTAGTAGACAGTACCCTCTGCTCCACGAGGAGCCTCAATCTCTAATGATCTGTATGTATAGTAAATCATCAGCCCACAAGTAAGATCGCCACTTCAGCATGGCTAGCACTACCACCATGTGCTCCAGTTCATAGGTTGACTTCGCAAGTGTTTGGTCAGACAAAGCCTTGCTAAAAAAAGCAATGGGTTTCCCTTCCTTCATTAGTACAGCCCCTACACACACATAAGAAGCATCACTTTTTTGCTGAAATCGTGTAGTGTCAAGGCAGGGGGCAAAGATACAGCAGCTTTCTTCAAACACTCAAAGGTTTCTTGGGCTTTTGGGGACCCATTCAAAGGAGTCCTTCTTGAGTAATTGGGTTAGTGGAGCTACTGTTAAGATCCTGGTAATCAACACAAAACCTCCACCCTCCATCCTTCTTTTTTGCTAGTAGAACAGGTGAAGAGAAAGGGCTATGGTTGTGTTGTATGAAGCCCTTTCCCAAAAGTTCTTGAACTAGCCTTTCAATTTCTTGTTTATGACAGTGAGGGTACCAGTAGGGCTGGAAATTTGTGAGCCCAGCTCCAGGCAATAAGGGAATGCGGTGGTCATGGACTCTTGGAGGAGGTAGATAACTAGGTTCCTGCTCTACATCTACATTTTCTAATAAAATTGTCATTTATCAAAAAAAAAACGGTTCCTGAAACACCACTTCATAGTGCTTCAATAGGTTGTACAGTTGTTGCCGAAACTCTGTTGGCCCACTTGGCCCATCGGCTTGTGACAGAGTGGGACCCCCAATACTGCCCCCAAAACACAATAGAGAAGACAGATCCGGGTCAGGTCCAATTCGACTAATCATAGCCAAGTGCACAGGTCTAGGGGCAGACATCATATCCTTGCAGATGAAGTGTGGAATCTCCCATCTGGAAATCCTCAAATCCATGGTCAAATGACTACAAATCACATATTCATCAAAAAAAAAAAAAACGACTCCAATCACATAAAACGGGGCCAAGATGCCTCAACCATTGAATTCTGAGAACGATATCAGTGCCACTAAACAACAGAGGATACAATTCCACCTTGAACTGATAATTCTAGACCTTGAGGGTTAGTCCAGCACATACGCCATCACATGTGAGCTGTTCACCATTAGCCACTCTAACCATGAAAGCCATGGTGAGTAGGACTGTCAACCACAATTGTTTAACCAGAGTACAAGAGATGAAGTTGGTGAGTTTCCGCTCACCTCGGAAGCCTCTTCGAGGGGGGCTTGACCTCCTGAAACAGAAGATGGAGAGAAAAAGGAGAAGGGAAGGAAGGAATAAACTGGACTCAGGGAGAAGAAAATTAAAGGAGAATCATTCATTGCTTTCATTATATGATGATGGCCTTATATAGCTGGCCTACAGGTGTAATATCAGAGGGAATATCCTCTGATTTCTGGGTAACTAACTCTGGCAGATAATATGGATGGAATATCCTCTGGCAGCAGAGTAACCAACTCTGAGTGTAACTAATTCTGGGGCTCTGTCGCCTGTCTTCTCTGTCTCCTTGTGAATGGCTGATGGGTGGTGGCCTGCTCCACTCCCCTAGTGGGTTCTAGAAGGAGTGGTTGGGTCTCAACAGTTCCTCCCCCCTTAGCACTGACCTTGTGAATGGCTGATGGGTGGTGGCCTGCTCCACTCCCCTAGTGGGTTCTAGAAGGAGTGTTTGGGTCTCAACAGTTCCTCCCCCCTTAGCACTGACCTTGCCCTCAAGGTCTAGGTTGGGAAACCTCTCATTCAGCCTTAGATAAGGTTCCCAAGTGGCCTCTTCTGGAGGCAGTCCGGCCCATTCAACCTTGACTTCTGGCACAACCTGCCCTCCTCGCCGAACCCATCGGAAATCCACAATCTTGATAGGCTCCGTGCAAATGTCCCCTTCCTCTGTAAATTGGGGTAAGTTGGGTGAGATAGGGGTATGATTCCCCACAGCTTTCCTGAGAACTGAGATGTGAAACACCGGGTGAAGCTTCGAGGTAGCAGGGAGGTCCAATCAGTAAGCAACAAGGCCCACTCTCTCCAGCACCTTATAGGGCCCATAATATCTGGGAGCTAGCTTGTGCCAAGCCCGTCTCATCACTGAGACCTGGCGGTAAGGTTGGAGCTTAAGATAGACAAAATCACCTACCTGAAACTCTAGTGGGCGGTGGTGAGAGTCATAGTAGACCTTCATCCGTTGCTGGGCTTTAATCAAATTGGCCTTGAGCAGTCTAAGGATCTCGTCTCTTGCCAGTAGGCAAGTCTCTACTTCTGCCACCTTAGCCGACCCAAATTCATAAGGTAATATGGGAAGAGGTTCTCTGCCATATAGAGCCTTGAAGGGTGTCATTCCAGCCGCTGACTGATAAGTCGTGTTGTACCAGTATTCTGCCCACGGAAGCCAGTGGGCCCACTGTTTGGGCTTCTCACCTATGAAGCATCTCAGGTAGGCTTCTAAGCACCGATTAAGAACTTCAGTCTGTCCATCCGTCTGGGGGTGGTAACTTGTGGATGGGTGCAGTTGGGTTCCTTGCAATCGGAAGTATTCCTTCCAGAATGAACTCAGGAAGGCAGGGTCACAGTCCGAGACAATGGATCTTGGTGTCCCATGCAATTTTGCGACGTCCCGTATGAAGATGTCAGCCACCGTTGCTGCGGTGTAAGGGTGAGACAGGGCAGAGAAATGGCTATACTTGGTGAGACGGTCAACTACTACCATGATAACCTCCTTCCCTAAAGAACGGGGAAGTCCGGTGATGAAGTCCATGGAGAGGTCTTCCCATACTTGCTCTGGAATCTTGAGGGGTTGTAGAAGGCCCCCGCGAGAGACTGTAGGAGTATTTCTGCTGTTGACAGGTTTGGCATTCGGATACATAGTGTAACACGTCCTTGCACATTCCTACCCAATGGTAGTGGATGCTGAGCCTCTTTAGAGTCCTTAGCACTCCTGAATGTCCCTCCAAAGTGGAATCATGAAACAACTTCAATAGTTCAGTTTTGTGGCTGGAATTTGGAGCAATCACGAACCTACCCTTAAAGAAGAGGTCTAGTCCTACAATTTGGTAACCTGCAACCTAGGAAGGGTCCTGCCTCCATTTTTCCCTAATGTCCTGCAGCTGCGAGTCAGACCTTGCCTCTTGTCGTATAGCTTCAAACAAGGGAAAACTGAGCTGAGAGTAGGTTAGTTGGGCCAGCTCCTCTACCCGCGATAAGGCATCAGCTACCCTGTTAGTGGGCCCAAGTTTATACTCTATTCGGTAGTCGAAGCCCATCAGTTTACTAAGCCACTTTTGCTGCTCCGGGGTGTGCACTCTTTGTTCTGCTATATACTTCAGATTTCGTTGGTCTGATCTTATGATAAATTGGTGTCCCAATAGGTATGTATGCCATTTCTGGACTGCCATTACCACTGCCATCATCTCCTTGACATAAGTGGACTGGTTCTGGTGAGCGGCTGATAGGGCCATGCTGAAGTAAGCAATGGACTGTCCCTTCTGCATCAGGACGGCCCCTATCTCTGCACCTGAGGCATCACACTCTATCTCAAAGGGCTGGGTGAAGTCCGGAAGAGTAAGGACTGGAGGGCTTGAAACTGTTGTCTTCAAGTCTTCAAAGGCCCGTTGGGCCTCATCAGCCCAGCTGAAAGAATCCTTCTTCAACAGACGCGTTAGAGGGGCAGCCATGAGCCCATACCCCTTAATGAAGCGCCTATAATACTCGGTAAGCCAAGGAAACCCCTGAGAGCCCTTACAGTAGTGGGCTTGGGCCATTTTTGGATGGCATCTATCTTTTATGGGTCTGCCATGACCCGCCCTGCTGCAACCACATGGCCTAAGTATTGTATTTGTTTTTGTCCAAAAGAACACTTGGTCATTTTGGCATGTAACTGATGTTCCCTTAGAGTGGTGAGGGTAAGTTTCAGATGTTCCATATGGGTGTCCCAATCCTTGCTGTAAACCAGAATGTCATCGAAGAATACTAAAATAAATTGCCTTAAGAATGGCCTGAAAATGTCATTCATGAGGACCTGGAAGGTGGAGGGGGCATTTGTGAGTCCAAACGGCATAACCAGAAACTCATAATGGCCATCGTGGGTTCTAAAGGCTGTCTTGTGGATGTCAGCCTGGTGAACCCGGATCTAATGATACCTGGATCGCAGGTCAAGTTTGGAGAACACCTGTGCTTCTCCTAAATCGTCCAGCAATTCATCAATGAGGGGTATTGGGAACTTGTCCTTCACTGTAATCTGATTCAGGGCCCGGTAATCTACACAAAACCGCCAACTACCATCCTTCTTTTTTACTAGGAGTACAAGGGATGAAAATGGGCTGGTGTTGGTCTGTATATGCCCCTTGTTCATTAGCTCTCTTACCGCCTTTTCAATTTCTAGCTTCTGGAAATAGGGATATCTATGTGGCCTCACATTGGCCGGTTTAGAATCTGGTAAAGGGGTATCTGATGGTCATGGGCCCGGGGTGGAGGTAATTGGCTTGGTTCCTTGAACACATCACCAAACTGATCGAGTATCGACCGTAGTGCTTCGTGTTGGGCTTCCGTGGGTTGGTCATAGCCTTGATTGTTTAAAGTTGGAACTGTGGGTTGCATGCCCAAGTGCGAAAATAAGGGCTGTCCAGTATCCTTGGAGGCCCGTAACATGGAAGCTACAATATCACCTTGGGGACTCGGAGGCCGCACCCCTTGTAGATGGCAAATCTGACCATCCTGATAAAAATCTATTGTCATTTTGGCCCAATCACAAAGTGCAGGCCCTAGGCCACGTAACCAATGAATTCTCAGAATAATATCAGCCCCTGAGAACTCCAATGGGTGGAGATCTACCACGAAATAGTGGCCTTGTATAAGGATCTTTTCCTTCTTGTACACACCATCACATAACATCTGACTTCCATTAGCCACATAGATCGAAAAGAGTGGAGTGGGTTGTATACCTAGTTGCCTTGCTAATCAGCAAGTGATGAAATTCAGGGTAGAGCCACTGTCAATCAAGATCATCACAAATCGGCCCACCAACCTTCCTTCTACTCGCATGGACTGAAGAGGGTTGAGGCCCATGAGGGCGTGTAAGGAGATCTCGGCTCCAACAGGTTCAGGTTCATCTGAGATCAATTCACAGTCTTCTACGTGTTCTGGGACGGTCCCTTCCGGTTCTTCCTCTGTCTGAAGGAGAAACACTCGTTGGACTCTGCACTTATGGCCTGGTTCAAACTTGTCATCACAATTGTAACAGAGGCCCTTCTCACGTCAGGCCTGCATCTCAGCCCACGAGAGGCGTTTGAAGGGCACAGTGGGCTTGGGCAAAATGGGCTTCCGAGAATCCCCAACTTGTTTCATGGGTTACTGTTCGGCCCACTGGGGAACCCTCACATTTGGGTAGGATAGCTTGTTGGTTCTGCGCATACCATCGATCTTCTCTTCTTGCAGGCGAGCCATACCCACCGCCGCCATGACTGTCGCTGGTCGAAGAGCTCTCACTTCCAGGCGGATGTCTTCTCTGAGACCTCCCACAAAACACCCTACCAAGGCCTTCTCCGGCCATCCATGTACCCTGGTCGCCATTCTTTCGAACTCAAGCTGGTAGTCTGCTACCGTCCCAGTCCGTTTTAGTCAAGTGAGGAGTTCGTCGTAATCCACGAACGCTGTCGGCCCAAAACGGATGCACAGAGCTTCCGTGAACTCCGTCCAAGTTACCTGAGGATGGGTTTGTCGATACCACTGGAGCCAAAGAATAGCGTCTCCTTCTAGGTGAATGGAGGCGATGGCAACGCGCTAGTGTGCAGGGGTTTCATGGTACTCGAAGAATCTCTTTGCTCTGAAAATCCAAGGAATGGGATCTCCACCGGAATAGTTGGGAAAATTGATTTTAGTGACCTTTCCGGCGGGGTAATACCCAATTCCTTGGCTACCGGAAGCAGAGGCATCAGCCCCTGCTGAATGACTGGTCTCATCGGACTGTTGTTGAGAGACGAGGTTAGAGATGACCACCTTGAGATCCCTGAGTTCGTTCAGTACCTGGTGGAACCCAATCTCAAGTTGGTCGACTCTATCTTCCATGGTAGAGGATCTTGTCTGCGGCATAGCTGGTCTGCGACTTGGCTCTGATACCAACTTGGTGAGTTTTTGCTCACCTCAGAAGCCTCTTCGAGGAGGGCTTGACCTCTTGAAACAGAAGATGGAGAGAAAAAGGAGAAGGGAAGGAAGGAATAAACTGGACTTAGGGAGAAGAAAATTAAAGGAGAATCATTCATTGCTTTCATTATATGATAATGGCCTTATATAGCTGGCCTACAGGTGTAATATCATAGGGAATATCCTCTGATTTCTGGGTAACTAACTTTGGTAGATAATATGGATGGAATATCCTCTAGCGGCAGAGTAACCAACTCTGAGTGTAACTAATTCTGGGGCTTTGTCGCCTGTCTTCTCTGTCTCCTTGTGAATGGCTGATGGGTGGTGGCCTACTCCACTCCCCTAGTGGGTTCTGGAAGGAGTGTTTGGGTCTCAACAGAAGTTCATGGTGCTACCACTGTCAATTAGTATGGACACATGGAGGCTCAGTAAAAACCCTGAAACCCTCATATTTTGGGTTGAGAACAACTCTAGAATGGGTCATGTCCCATCTCGGTTCCCCTATGTCTAGAACCAAACTGAAGTCCTCATTATCATTGTTTGGCCCATCAGTCTCCAATAAAGAAGCCAGTTGGGCTTTACATTTGTGACCCGGCCCAGAGTTTTCTTCACAATTATAGCAGAGGCCTTTTTATTTGTGGGCTTGCATCTCATCCCATGTCAACTTCCCAAAAGGAACCATTGGTCCAGCCAGCCCATGAAGAAGGGGGTTAGGCTTACCTAGAATCCCGTCCCCCTTGTGCGGTACTGCAGTGGAGGGGCTCGAACTTGAGCACCAGGGGCCTTAGTCACCTTTATTGCTTGGATTTTCTGCTCATACAGTTGGAATAACCCTACAACAGCAAGGATGGTTTCCAGTTGCATTGTCTTCACTTCTAGATGTATGTCGTCCCTCAAGCCCCCAACAAAACATCCCACCAAGGCCTTTTTTGGCCATCCTTGAACCCTGGTAGCCAGGTGCTCAAATTCTACTTGGTACTCTTGTACTGTCCCCTGTTATTTCAGTCTAGTCAAGCTCTCGTCATAGTCCGCATACCCCCAAGGGCCAAATCGAACACAAAGAGCATCAGTAAACTTAGTCCAAGTCATTCTGGGGTGAGACCACCGATACCATTAATACCAGAGGATGGCTTCTCCATCCAAGTGGATTGCAGCTATGGAGACACGATCTGGTACAAGAGTTTCATTATATTCGAAGAACTTCTTATTTCAATAAATCCACGGAATGGGATTGTTACCAAAAACACAGGAAAATCTAGTTTAATTCTAACCAAACCAAGCTCCATTCCGCCTAATGTTTCCATGGCTATACTCCTCTTGCTCCACTTCACAACTGGTGTTGTGAGTCATTTGATTGAACCTGACCACCACCACTGATAGTGTCTCCTTAATTTCTTTAGCATTTGAAGTCACCTTGTGTAGCTCGACCTCCATTTGATCCATTCGTGAATCCATGGTCATTGCTCAAGTACTTGGCATCGACCTCGCTCTCATACCAGATGTTAGGTACTGCCTAACAGGGGTTATTTGAGGACCCCCCCCCCCCCTCTTGGAACAAAGATGGAGATGAGAAGAGAGAACCAAGAAGAAGATAGGGACTTCAGATCTGATTTTCCACACCCTCCCCTTACAATTGCCCACCAATATATAGATATTATTACATAGAATCAATTCGGTTATGTTGTGGGGTCTGTGCTAACTAACTCCAGCTAACATGGTCTCCTTCAATAAACATGTCAGGTTGCAGCCTTCTCACGTGAGCTCTCAGCTCTGATATCATCTATGCCTGGCTTCAAGGGCTGGATTGAGTTAGGGCCAACAATTCTTCAAGGAAATTTTGCGTGGTGTCCAAGTGCTTTCAATTTGATTGTACCTCTTCTTTCCAAGGAGATATCTTATCATCCAATCTTGTATTCTATTTCTCTTTATTTTCAAATAAATTTCATTTTTATTATCAAAAAATATTAATATTTTTTGAGGAAAAAAATGATAACACCAACATCACTCTAATTACTAATATTTTTGAGAAAAAATACTACTACTTTTTCTAGAGGTTCTTTAAAAGATGGCACCAACATCTCGCTACTTAACACCCACTAACTCAATTTATAGCTATGCATCTTCCAAAATCCACATATAACTTACCAATAGGCACCTCATAAAAGTCCATTGTTTTGTAATTTGAAATTTTGAACTACCACCAGCTATATTTTAAGAAAATTTATTTTGATAAGTTTTGAGCTCTTGATTACAAGTGATTGAGCCCAACTCTATCCCCTGCTGATCCATCTCCTCTTTTCTGATTTTTAAGTCTTCCTCAGTTTCTACTTGTACATCACCACCAGACTTCCCTACTCTATCCACCGAATGTTCCTTCTCAATTACTTCGATCAACCCACATTGCTCCATGCATTGATTCAACTCTACCTTCTCTCTTACCTTTCCTAATAATCTTATTCGAGACTGCCTCACTCATTACTCCAATCATCAACCACTGTTGCAGATCTATCAACCGCCTCACTCATTACTCCATCTGGCACCTCTATGCCTTCACCGCTAGATCAAAGTTGTATCTGATTGTCACCCGTCTTTGTCTCTGAGATCTGAGACTGCCTAAACCATGAAGTTGTCCTTATGAAGGACCACGCCAACTTTTTCCCTTCATCACAAAAGATATCAGAATCCTCCCCACCACAAACCATCCCATCAAAACCTTGAGAAAGACCAACATTTTTAGTCTCAATATCACCAAGGAAGCACACAGGCTAACCTTCAGTATGAGAAATCACACCACTAGCACAATCTCTCTCCAAAGCAGCACTATTAACAATCTTCTCATCAACAACCCGATAATCATCAAGAAAGGCGAGATCTAAATTCTTGACAATTGCCAACATTGCTGACGCACCATCCCTTTCCTTCTAGTGGCCTCTCCACATGCCTCACAAACAGAAAATCCCTTTAGGTGTCAATCTTTAGCATGCACCCACCAAGAACCAATTTGATTCCCAACATCAGAATCCTGTCTTGGCACCCTCTGCTCAGGAACAGAGAATTCATTGCATCAGCCCCAACCCACCCTACTAAATGCCACTACCTCACACTTATTAAAACCACTTGACTAATGTTGGTTACTCCCCATGCTAAACCCATTACTTCCCAAATGAAACCACTACCTGTCAACCTCATAATGACTGAATTTTTTCTAAAAAGAAACCCCTCCATTTCTCCCAACATTCTTTTTTCTAAAAAGAAACTGCAGGGTCGGTGACCGATTAAGATGACGCAGAATGCATGGAAGGGTCTGATACCAAGCATCTAGAGAAAGGTATTTACCCTGGTTACTGTTTGGCTTTGGCCCTTGGTTGAGAAGATGGTGGGAAGAGACTTTCAGTGGAACACCACAGGTGCCAGAATAGTGAAGTGGGGGTTGGAAGTAGGAAGAGGAAGGGTGTGGTCCCTGTGGAAGAGGAAGGAAGGGGAGATGAGAAGGAACTTGTATGAAAAGGAAAATAGGGGGGCTTGACAACGGAACAGAAAGGGAGAAGGAAGGTGAGGAGCACAGGAAAGGTTGTTCAGAGGAACGGGGGGGGAAGAGATAGCAATGAAGGGGAGAAAGGGGTTTAAGAAGGGGTGCAAAAGAGTGGTTTGGAAATTAATACTTTGGCTGAGGAGGTGACAGTGGGTAAATCATTGGGTTTGTTTTTCTGGGGAGGAGAATATTTTGCAAGGAGAACCTTCAAACAGTTAGAAAAAGCCAGGAGGGAAGAGAAGAATAAGAGAGAGGAAAGTCTTTTAAAGAACAAAGGTTGAGACAAAAAAAGGGGAGAGGAGGTGCTGAGAGAAGATATGTAAAGACTTGGAGTTTAACTTCATCAGGGATGAGGTAGGGGTTAAGGACAAGGATAGGGAGTTGGAATATTAGAGGTCTGAAGGAAAAAAAAAGAGACTAGTGTTCAGAAGCTAAATAGGCATTACAGACCAGGTAGTTCTTTAACAGGAAACAAAATTGGAGTCTTTGAACATGAACCAGAGGAAGAAATTTGGGGTGGGGGCAGCGGGAAGTGGTTGGAATTAGTTGCTATGGGTCTTTCAGGGAGTGTTGTCCAAAACTATCGAGGTGCTGGTGGCTTTAGTCAGGCATTATGTATCAGATTGGGTTCTGGTGTTCCCTGAGTTTGAACAAATTAGTAGATCAGATTGGGGGAGATCTTTTGGAACATGCTTGAGTTTTAGTTTGTAACAATCATTTGTGTTTTTGTTGGTCTTTAGTTGCTTTGTATTGTTGTGGTGCCATCTTGTCACCCCTATTTTGTAACCTTTTTTTCTTTTCAATAAAACATTTTTAATATTACTCTTCAAAAAAAAACCTACCCCCATAACCCAGGAAACTCCTTCAACTACCTTTACTGATATACACAGCAAAGCCTTCACCATTCCATTTTATCAATAAACATCTTGTCCCCCACAGAATTTCTAGAAATATCCCTAATAAAGATATTCAATGTTATTCAACACCCCAACCTGACATTTTATCTTCCAACTAAGAAACTCCCAAACCAGACATCTTCTGTCCAACTACAACCTCCTGATCATTATACAAGTTTCCAATTCTAACCTCATCCACATGATCCATCTTAACTACCAACTACCCATCATCAACAATAATCCTTAACTTTTTTTTGATAAGAAACAGTAACTTTCATTTCATTAAATTTGAATAATCTTAACTTCCTATCCAAAAAAATAAAATAATAAATTAATAATAATAACAATACTCAACTTATAATTCTCCCCTGCAGACTCCGAATTACCATCCAGCAAACTACAATGATATCAGAAACCCCTATATTCTCATGTGTAATAAATTTCCAAATGAGATAATTCCTACCAACTGACAAAAAATGACCACAAGCATCACCAATTGCCTTAATGGTTTGGAAACACCATGAGTGGAGAGGCATACCTGCAACATTAATCCAAAGAACTCCCAAATATTTATCCTTTCTAATGAAACCCACTACAGCATACCACCTATTAATAATGGTACTGAAACCATTCCCAATTGCTAAAGCTTCCTCTCTACTCTGTAGGCAGAACAAGAACAGACCTCCACAAATCACTTTTACCTCAACTTAGTACCCAAACACTAGTCTCATAATGCTCACACTGCAACAAACTTCTGCATCAACTCACAATCTACCAAGACTAGATTCCAAAAACTTTACCCAATTCCATAATCTCACCATATCCTTCACCTCAACTACTTGCAACCATGCCTTATTCAGATCTCCACCGCAAGCAGGACTATTGGCATCCCTCTTTAAGCTAAGATATCCAAGAATTAAATCAATATATTCCGATGGTTTGGCTGTTTGGAAGACCTAATTTCAGTCCAATAAGATCACGAGTTATGATTTTTGCATATATTATTCATATTTGATGTGGAGTGTGGACAATAACTTAAGTTGACGATTAATTATTTTAATATTTCTTTAATGAAAGTTGGGGAAGTCATTGGAGAGATTTGATTTCCAAAGCTTTGCCTAGAGTCACTTCAGATCATTGTCCCATTGAGCTAGGACAGGAAACCTTTAGGTGTAGACCCCGACCATTCAGATTTGAAAACATGTGGTTAACACACCCGGATTTTTTGAAAAACATTGAGGATTGGTGGAGGGTATAAATAAGTGTGGTGAAGTGGAAAGGTGTGAAGTTTCAGAAAAAATTAAAAAGCTTGAGATGAAAATTAAAAGAATGGAATAGGGATCATTTTGGGAGAACAAAAGAAGTGAAAAAGAAAAAGTCACAGAACAGCCCAAAACATTTGATCCCTTCCCACCCCCTGCTTTGCCAAAGCATCAACAAATGCATTTGCTGTTCTCTTGGACCCACTGAAACTTGATTTCCAGTCCTCTAGTTAGCCACTTAATCTCCCTCCTCTCATTAGCATATTTCCAAAGTCCACTACCTTCTTGTAACCAACTTAAGACCAGCTTTGAGTCCCCTTCAATGACTAACTTTTGTATATTCAATTCCTTAGACTTCCTTATACCCTCCAGTACTGCATAGACCTCAACTTTGAGAGAGTCTCCTAACCCAATGGAACCTGAATACAAACCGAGCACCTTCCCATCCTCATCTCTGAAAACCCCTCCTTTTGCGAGAGGAAATTTCATGGAGGCAAAAATCCAGATGTAAATGGATCAAGGAAGGCGACGGAAACACCAATTTTTTCCATGAATTAGCTAATGGAAGGAGGAGGAAAAATCTTGTGTCCAAACTTGAAGTAGATGGTTCGGTTTTTGAGTCCCAAGAAGAGATAGCCAATTGTTTTGTGACTCAATTTAAATCTATCTTGAGGAGGCCATTAGGCATTAGAGAGGAGTTGGGAAAAGTAAGTTGGCCGAGACTTTTAGAAGAGGAAAAAGTTTGGCGGGAAAGAAATTTTGAGGAGGAGGTTAGGCAAGCAATTTTCTCAATGGATGGATCCAAGGCACCAGGGTCAGATGGTTTCACCATGGGTTTTTATCAAGATTGTTGGAACATAATTAAAGAGGACTTGTTTGAGGTTATTAGAGAGTTTGAGGACAAGGCTGTTATTAGTCGCGGAGTTAATGCCACTTTCCTAGCCCTGATTCCAAAGAAAAAAGAGGCTAAACATCCAAAAGATTTTAGACCTATTAGTTTGGTGACTAGCATTTACAAGATCTTGGCCAAGGTCCTTTCACTGAGGATCAAAAAGGTGCTCCCCTCTATCATCAGCCAAGCCCAAGGTGTCTTTGTACAGGGGAGACAAATAATAGATCAGATCTTAATAGCAAATGAGTGTGTGGAGGAGATGAGAAGATCGGGTAATAAAGGCTTTGTCTGCAATTTGGATCTTGAAAAGGCCTATGATCTAGTGGATTGGAGATTCTTGTTAGAGGTGCTGAGAAAGTGTGGATCTGGGGTTAGATGGTGTAATTGGATCAATGGTTGTCTTACCTCATGCCATTACTCAGTTCTAGTTAACGGGGTTGTCAATGACTTCTTCCCAGGTTGTAGGGGCCTAAGACAAGGTGATCCACTATCCCCTTTTCTTTTTACACTTGTTGCAAAGACTCTAAGCAAATTGATATAAGCGGACATGGCTAGGTCAATAAGAGGTTGGAGAATAGGTAGAGATAGAATTCCAGTAACACACCTTCAATTTGCAGATGACATCATAATTTTTTGTGAGGGTTTTGACTTGATGAAGGTAAGAAATTTGAAAGATGTGATAATTCATTTCAAAAGTGCCTCTAACTTGAAAATCAATTTTGAGAAAAGTTGTGTGGTAGGGTTAAACCTAACTGGGGAGGTGATGGAATCTATAGCTGCTTATTTAGAGTGTACCTAGTCTGAGTGGCCTTGAAACTATTTAGGACATCCCCTAGGCGCTAACCCAAAGGAAATTCGTTTTTGGAACCCTGTGGTAGAAAAATTTGAAACGAGGTTGGCAACCTGGAAAAAGAATTACACTTGCCAACCTACCAGTCTATTTTTTGCCAGTCTTAAGGACACCTAAAAGGGAAGGAAAAAGGATAGAAAAACTTATGAGGGATTTTTTATGTGAGCCAGGGGAAGAGAAAAAGGACCATTTGGTTAAGTGGGATATAGTGAGTCGAAGCAAGAAAGAAGGGGGTTTAGGATTAGAGAATGTAGTTAGCAAGAATGAAGCTCTACTAGGCAAATGGCTTTGGAGGTGTCCTTTGGAGAGAGAGATTATGGCATGCGGTGGTGGTTAGTATCCATGGCTGCTCTGAAACTGGTTGGGATGTTGGGGTATCTCGACAAACTTTGCTCACAACTCCATGGAAGGTAATTTTTGGCACACTCCCTAATTTCCTCAAATTTGTAAGGTATGATGTCTACACTGGAAATTTTGTTCTCTTTTGGGAGGATGTTTGGGTGGGTAATCAACCTGTAAAATACCGCTTTCCCTCTCTCCATTCCATTTCCCTTTTTAAAAAGAAACCTATTTCAAGGTTCCTTTCCCCTCCAGTTCTTCCTTTGACTTTAAATTGGGATTTTGGGTTTCGTTGAGGTTTAAGGGATGAATAATCAACCTGTGTCTCTAAGATTCTACTTCTTTTAGACTCTGTGTGTTTGGATCCTCTCAAACCTAATAGAAGAATCTGGACTTTGACCTCGAATGGTTCCTTCACTTGTGCTTCTTTTTTCAAATCCTTTTGCTCTTCTTCCTCGTCTGGGGTTTTCCCTGTCAAAGAGTTTTGGTTAAGGCCTATACCTCCTAAAGTTGCTATCTTTTCTTGGGAAGCTTATTATGGTAAGATCAATACCTTGGATAAAGAGTGAGGATGTTATAGACGCCTTCCTCAGGAAGACGTACGATCGCCGCCAGCAGCAACAGGCCCCGGGCCCACCGCCAGCAGCAGCAAGGATTCAGTGATGCTCATCCTACCCAGTTTGGCAACAGCAGCCTTATCTAGATTAGATTAGCTCATTTTGCTTGTTCTTATCTTATTGTTCTTATCTCTTATCTTATCTTGTTAATAGCTTATCAGATTAGGATTAGCTTAGCTTATCTTATCTTGTTAGTAGCTTATCAGATTAGGATTAGCTTATCTTATCCTTAGCAAGATAGAACTGGAAGTCTCCCTATTCAGCAAGGAGACTCCCTTTGATTAGGACTCTTGTAATCTCCTATTTAAGGAGACCCCATTATTGAATGAGATATCAAATTATTCAATCAAGAATGAGTTAGGAGAGTTGGTGATCTCTTGGACAAATCACCGAAGGCGCCAAGATAGGTTCATCACGAGCAGGAAGGAACAAGGGAAAACAGAAGGTTTTCCCCGTGGACTGACCCGTGACGAGATCCAATTCCTGGGCCCTCAACAACTTGGTATCAGAGCAAGGCGTCATGGGAGATCTGGAGCAGCTACCCTCCAGGGTCCACGACCTCGAGCACCAACTCGTGGAGACCAGCTCCGATGTTTGTGAGATCAAAGGTGAAGTGCGAGAACTGTGACGACTAATGGAGATGTTTCTTTCCAGCAGGGAAAGGAACTCTGACGGAGGGACAGCAGCTAACGACCGCCGGCCAGATCTGTCGGAGTCTTCCGACGAACAGCAGTCCGTCGGCCATGGAGCAGCCATCATCCCCAAGTACAGAAGGTTGGAGTTCCCATCATACAACGGCAACGGAGACCCTCTAGGTTGGCTGTATCGCTGCGAGCAGTTCTTCCGGAATCAACGGACAAATGACCAGGACAAGGTAAGCCTAGCCGCCTTTCATTTAACAGAAGAAGCACAGCTTTGGTTTTATCGGTTAGAGCAAGAAGAACCCGGGCTCAGTTGGCCCCAGTTTAAATCCTATTGCCTTCTTCGGTTCGGACCCCCATTGACCAGCAACCCACTGGGCGAGCTAATTAACCTTAAACAGACCGGAACAGTTGCTGAATACCAGCAACAGTTCCAAACCCTCCTTGCGAGGGCATCCTCCGTGCGACCAGAATCCCCCAAATTTGGTCACAGCCATGAACTTAGCCCGCGCATTTGAGCGCAAGCTGCAGCTCAGCCGCGGAATTTTTAATGTGGGTCGTCCACCGAACTCGTGGGTGCCCCCAAGACCAGCAGCAACGACCCCCTCTTATGCTACCAGCCAGGAAATGAAGCCTCCCACGACCACCACCTCTAGAGCAGTGACAAGTACAGGCAGTAACATGGTCACTCCTCCCATCAAGCGCTTGACCAGGGCAGAAATGGCAGAGCGCCGAGCGAGAGGTCAATGTTTCAACTGTGATGACCTCTACTCGGCAGGACATAGATGCAAGAGGCTTTTTTGCCTTCTCATAGATGAGCAAGAGGAGGAGGAAGGGGAACCCGTCACATTCGAACAAGAGATCTCTCTCCATGCGATCACCGGTATTAAAACCTCTCAGACCATGCAGTTACAGGCACAGATCGCAGGTCAGCCGGTGTGCATTCTCATCGATTCAGGGAGCACACACAACTTCATAAGTGAACATGCAGCCCTGCAGTTAAAACTACCAATGGAACTCCGGCCGCGACTACAGGTAGCCGCCGCAAATGGTGAAAAAGTTCACAGTCCAGGGATTTGTAAGGACGTCCCAGTACAGGTCAATTTTGAACTAATTCTTGTTGATTTATTTGTACTCTCATTGGATGGGTTGGATATTGTTCTCGGGGTCAAATGGTTAATTACCCTAGGCCCGATTTTGTGGGAGTTCAGCGCACTCACCATGACCTTCCACCTGAATGGCAAGCAAGTTTCATGGCACGGTTGCAGGGTTAAAGAAAAGACACCGCAGGTTCATGCACTCCAGACAGAACCGGCAGCCATGGAAAAACTTCTCGCCGAGTTTTCAGATCTGTTCCATGAACCGAAGGGCCTTCCCCCTTCCCGAGCTTGCGACCATCGTATTCCTTTGGTGGCGGGTTCAGCACCAGTCGTTGTCAGGCCTTATCGCTACCCTCACTTACAAAAGGATGAGATAGAAAAACAATGTACAGCGATGTTGAACCAAGGGATCATACGCAAAAGTCACTCCCCCTTCTCTTCGCCGATTCTGTTGGTGGCGAAGCAAGATGGAACGTGGAGGTTCTGTGTTGACTATAGAGAACTCAATGACCGGACAATCAAAGATAAGTTCCCTATTCCCATTGTGGACAAACTGCTGGACGAGTTGCATGGTGCCCAGTATTTCTCTAAGTTGGACCTCAGGTCCGGATATTTCCAAGTTCGCATGGCTCCCGGTGACGTGAAGAAGACTGCTTTGCGCACCCACCATGGCCACTTCGAATTTTTAGTCATGCCATTCGGACTCTCCAATGCACCATCTACATTTCAGGCACTAATGAACGAGGTATTCCAGCCCCATCTGCGCAAATTTGTTTTAGTTTTCTTTGATGATATCCTCATTTACAGCAAATCATGGGTAGAGCATGTCCACCATCTAAGGACCGTTTTCGTACTCCTACGCCAACAGTTTATTCCTAAAATGGTCCAAGTGCTCCTTCGGGGAACGACAGGTTCTTTACCTCGGCCACATCATCCATGGGCAGGGTGTAACAGTTGATAATTCCAAGATTCAGGCTATAACAGAATGGCCCAAACCTCAATCCGCCAAGGCCTTACGCGGGTTCCTCGGTTTAACGGGTTACTACCGCAAATTTGTACAAAACTATGGAGTGTTGGCAGCCCCGTTAACCAACCTGTTGAAGAGAAACTCCTTCCGGTGGGACGACGCAGATGATGAAGCTTTTTTGTCACTGCGAAATGCACTGTCTTCAACCCCTGTCCTGCAATTACCTAATTTCGCCCTCGAATTTACAGTCGAGTGTGATGCTTCCGGAGTGGGTATCGGGGCCGTACTACAGCAGCAAGGGCACCCGATCGCTTTCTTCAGCCGCAGATTGGCCGACCGGCATCTGAAGCTTCCAGCCTATGAGCGCGAACTAATCAGCCTTGCCCGAGCCATCCAGCACTGGAGGCCGTATTTGTGGGGGCGGTCGTTCATCGTCAAAACTGATCATTACAGCCTCAAATACCTGTTAGAGCAGCGTCTCACCACTTCCCCCCAGCAGCATTGGGTTAGCAAACTGCTCGGATTTGACTTCCGGGTGGAATATAAGGTGGGATCCTCTAATCACGCAGCTGATGCCTTGTCTAGGCGAGAAGAAGACGCGATGGTTCTATGTAGCATTTCCCAACCTCGGATCTCTCTGTTTGACGACATTAAGAAGGCAGCACCACAGTCCCCAGAATGGTCGCTCTTACTGCAGAAGATCCAGACCGGCACGGCCGACCCCGATTGGTCACTTCACGATGGGTTGGTACTGTATAAGGGACGAGTCCATCTTCCAGCAGACTGCCCGTTGATTCCCACCATCATCACTAGCATCCATAACTCCACCCATGAAGGCATTCAAAAAACACTACACCGCGTCCGGACTGATTTCCATTGGCGAGGTATGAAGACTTCTATTTGAGATTTTGTCCAGAATTGCTCCACATGCCAACAGCACAAATGGGAAAACCTACACCCGACAGGCCTCCTTCAGCCCCTTTCCATCCCATCGCAGATCTGGGCCGACATCTCCATGGACTTCATTGAGGGACTTCCCAAGGTAGGGGGCAAATCAGTTCTCTTTGTGGTAGTCGACCGCTTCTCTAAATACGCGCACTTCATTCCTCTATCACACCCGTACAGTGCCACTTCGGTTGCCCTCGCCTTCTTTACACATATCTTTCGCTTACATGGGTTGCCGGAATCCATCGTCAGCGATAAAGACCTGGTCTTCACTAGTGCCTTCTAGAAAGAGTTATTTCGACTACACGGCACCACCCTGGCCTACTCATCAGCTTACCGGCCACAAACCGACGGTCAGACGGAAGTGGTTAACTGCACTATCGAGATGTATCTCCGCTGTTTCGTAGGCGATCAACCTCGACAGTGGTTGGAATGGCTTCCTTGGGCCGAGTACTGCTACAACACAGCCTAGCATTCCTCCCTCAGCATGACTCCCTTTCGCGTCGTTTACGGCAGAGATCCTCCCCGATTGCTGTCCTACGAGCCCGGATCTACTCGCTTGGACGCAATCGATCACTCCTTACAGGACCGCGACGCCCTCCTCACCGACGTCCGCATTCACTTACAGTAGGCCCAGCTCCGCATGAAGCTCCACTATGATAAGCACCACCGGGAACTTTTGTTCGATCCAGGACAATTTGTTTGGTTGAAGCTCCAGCCCTACCGGCAACGCTCCTTGAGCCACAAGGCTGCCCCGAAGCTGGCCCCTAAGTTCTATGGGCCCTACAAGGTTCTGCGACGGATTGGCAGTGTGGCCTACCAGCTGGAATTGCCAGAGACTAGCCAAATTCATGATGTCTTCCACATCTCCTTGATGAAACCATTTACGGGTGTTCCCCCAGACCAAGTTCCCTCCCTACCACCCTTGAAAGATGGCAAACTGGTCCCCCAGCCTAAAACTGTCACTCGCTCTCGTTTCAATCGTGGAATCCTTGAAGTCTTGGTGGAATGGTGTGATCTACCACCAACAGAAGCCACATGGATCCCATTGGCAAAGTTCCAAGCCACATATCCAGCTTTCGAGCTTGAGGACAAGCTCGTAGTCCAGGAGGGGAGTAATGTTATGGATGCCTTCCTCGGGAAGACGTACGATCGCCACCGGCAGCAACAGGCCACGGGCCCACCGCCAGCAGCAGCAAGGATTCAGTGATGCTCATCCTACCCAGTTCGGCAACAGCAGCCTTATATAGATTAGATTAGCTCATTTTGCTTGTTCTTATCTTATTGTTCTTATCTCTTATCGTATCTTGTTAATAGCTTATCATATTAGGATTAGCTTAGCTTATCTTATCTTGTTAGTAGCTTATCAGATTAGGATTAGCTTATCTTATCCTTAGCAAGATAGAACTGGAAGTCTCCCTATTCAGCAAGGAGACTCCCTTTGATTAGAACTCTTGTAATCTCCTATTTAAGGAGACCCCATTATTGAATGAGATCAAATTATTCAGTCAAGAGTGAGTTAGGAGAGTTGGTGATCTCTTGAACAAATCACCGAAGGCGCCAAGATACGTTCATCACGAGCAGGAAGGAACAAGGGAAAACAGGAGGTTTTCCCCGTGGACCGACCCGTGACGAGATCCTATTCTCGGGCCCTCAACAGAGGACCATCACCACTTGATGATATCTTGTGCTTTTGCTGCTAATATTTGGAATTAGGTTTTCATGATGTTTGGGTGCAGGTGGAACTTGCCCTCCGAAGTAAATTTGCTTTTTGATCCAACTACCTTCCGGTGGTCAACAAAGAGAGGGAAACTTATGTGGAAGTGCATAAGGGCAGCTATTTTGTGGACCATTTGGGAGGAGAGGAATGCTAGAATTTTCCAAGAAAAAGAAAGAAGTTTAATCGAAGTAAAGAAGTGTATCTTGACGAACAATTTTTTGGTTGAAAACTTCAAATCTTTTTATGAATTATTCCTTTGATGATCTTTGGAAAAGCTGGGCAAAGGTCACCTCCACAACCTCTAAAAAGAATAGTGTAAAAGCTGAATGAAAACCTCCTCCAGAAGGAATGGTTAAACTGAACTTTGACGGGAGTAGTCAAGGTAATCCAGGGCCTTCAGGCATAGGAGGGGTTTTGAGAGATAATGATAGCAACATCTTATCCCTATACTTTGGATCAATGGGCGTTGGTGACTCTACAAGGGATGAGATATTGGCTGCAGTACAAGGAATACAGGTTGCAAACCAACTTGGAGTGGAACACATGATATTTGAGGGGGACTCTAAGGTGGTAGTAGGTTGGCTGTCAGATCCAGAAACGGTTTTCTGGAGTTATAGGGATCTTCTCAAGAAAGCTAAGTGGCTGACAAGAAACATGACTGTAAACTTTCAGTTGGTTAGCAGATCAGCAAATGCTATGGCTGATTCCTTGGCTAAACAAGGGGCTTCGAGGGGTGATTTGTTCTGGGCTACTTTATAAGTGTATTTCTGTTAACAGTGTGTTTATATTCTTTCCTAAGGGGAGGTAACATCTCGTGCCTCCTCCTAGGATATCAGTACACCTTTTTTATCTAATTAATAAAATTATCTTTCATTTATCAAAAAAAAAACTTTATCATTTTCAAAAATTATTTTAATATTTTTTATGTGGACAAGAATGATTCATATTTGATGTGAACAGCCTCTAAATAGATCTTTGACAAATGAAGAACTTGATTAGGAGGGAGTGGGGCACTGGAGCTGAATGATGACATTTGCATACCATGTAATGATGTCAATGTGTCGGCAAACCATTTGTATATCCATTAAAATTTTTGTTAAATGAACACATCTTGTGAATCAAGAGGTGTAAGGCTGTAACTTCCCATTCAACATGTCCTTGGTGTACATGGGACTTTTGTAATGCTTTTGTCTCTTTTTAATTATATGTAATCTTCTTACAGAAAAAAAAAATCATTTCAATGTTTTCTTCATTGGTGTGGACAAGTAAAATGGAAAGTTTATTGCTATGTTGTTAGTTAACAAAAAGGGCAGCCCAGTGCAGGAGGCTCCTGCCAATGCTATTTGTTAACAATTATCTATAAAAATTGTTTTTTTTTTCTGATGAATAACAATTATCTATAAAATTTGTTATATAATTGATCATTCCATTTTTTTGTAATTTTGTAATTTTGTTTAACAATTCCTCCAACATTTCAGATTGAACCTTACAATTTCAATTCGAATCCCACCTTATAGGATTTTTCAATTTAATTTTGCCTTGACAAAATTGTAATACAAAGCTTAAATTGTAAGGAATAGATCAAGATTTAAAATGTTGATGTCGGTGAAAATGTCACTCGTCCAAATATAAGAAACATGTCAGAAATATCGTATGGAAATATTGTAAAAATTATTGATATGGTGGAAACATTGTAAAATATGCAAAAATATAGAATGGTATTTTATGAAAATGATAAAAGAAGCATAGGCACACATTTTTAAATTATTATCTAGTTCCAAATCATTTAACAAAGCTAAGAAACAAAGGTTATAGACAAAAGAATATGTTCTGAAGTTGTCCTGTAAACCTTAAAGATTCAAAACTTCATGACAAAATGAGTTAGGGCAAAATTTAAACCCATAGAAAATGTAAATGGTTGTAATATATCAACGAAATAATCTATTACACAAAAAATCTAACATTTAACTTAATGTTTGAAATGAATATTGAGCTAGCTCAAAGTGGTAATCATGTAAGTTAGGCAACCAATAATATTATTACTCCAATCTACAATATTGTCACCAACTTATGTTATAATACTATCTCTTCTAGTCTGTATAGTGTAGGTAGTGTTGTTCATTGGGGAATATATCGATTCTAGTAAAATTTCATGTCGCTCCATGGAAGTAGAAATGGAAATATGTCATGGAAACTATCTCTTGTATTCCACATAGTGCTGGTTGTGTTCATTGGGGAATATGTCAATTCCAGTAAAATTTTGTCACTACTCATGGAAATGGAAATATGCCATTGAAATGTTATGGAATTTAGGGACATTTTAAATCATGGAAATAGAGATAAAGATTATCAGAACATGGAACATAAAATAGACAATGATTGCTACCTTCGACACAAGCAATGCAGCAAGCTGCCTCTGGTCAAACTCCTCATCTTCGTACAAACTTTCACTACACAAGAAAACAGACAAATAATTGAATTCCACATTTCCTACATAATAAATAAATATAATTATGAAACTTTAAAACTCCATGACACACTAGTACTCTAGCATTTAAAAAAATGAAAGGAAACATGGACAGGAATCATTGGCTTCATTTTATATAAATTAAATAACATCCTAAACAAATATTCATTATTTGAGATGGAGCTGGCAAAATTCTCTTATTCAAACTGAGACATAAATCCAGAAGCAATCTTGAAAATTCGCACATGCACAACAAATATTCATTACCATACAATGTTTGCAACCAATGCAAGATCACTGATTTTCCTGTGTCAGGATTTCTGCAAATAGTAAGTGTAGAAATAAGTAATATTTGCAATACAAATGATGTTCGGTGCAAAACGTTTTACCTTTGGAGGAACCTCAAAACTATATTAAATTATGATTAAAAAGAGCTTCTGATGCAGATGCAGAAACAAGGAAAGAATTCAAAGGGAAACAACCCAACTTTCCAATTCCAATGCCAATTTCGGAATTTTTGGGTCATATGATATTGGTACTGTTTCAGTTTTTTTATTTATTCTCTAATTGGTGTTGTCTTAAGAACATGGTTCTGTTTTTTAGATTTTTATTAGTATTTTGAAATTACTATTTATGGTAAATAATAATTTTGATAATTACCATTTTTAGCAATTTCCAGAGTCCTTAAAGTAAGTCAGTCTTAGTGAGATCAGTAATGAGTTATTAGAGTTCTTTTAGTAATTAGAGTTCTCATTGTAGTGTCCTTATGGATCAGTTATGGATTTGTCTTAGTTTTAAAACAATTGGAAGTTGATTTAGGTCAGTTTCCTAGTCCAAATTGGAATCCGTAAAGGGACATCCGAGTTAACAAATTAAGTCTATAGTCATTGTAATTGTTGGAGTTCAAGAAGAATTGATTTGCTGAAATAAAGTTTGGTTTAGTGAATTCTGGTTGTTGCCAAGAAGTTTCTCTTTTTCCTCCCTCTCTTATTCCTTCTTCTAAGTGATTCACCTCTTTGTTGTTTACCCCAACAACAAGAGCTCCTCTCTCTTCTGATTTCTTGCTCATTCCTTGGTAGACACAGTGTTTTAAAAGTGCAAGGTGCAAAAAAGGCATAAGGGGCAATTTGCCCCCGAGGCACAAGGCGCAAGGTGAGGCGCACGCCTTTTTGAAGTAAGGTGCAAAAATACAAAAACACCAAAAAATCAAAAATGTCAGAAAAATCAAAAAATATTAAACATAATATTTATAAAAAATATAAACTTAAATTTTAAAATAAATGTTTTAAAAAACTTATTATCTAAAATTAATACACATAAACATAACACGTAAAGCACATTCAAATGAAATTTAAAAATAAAATCAAACATACAAAACCATTTCAAGCATGTAAAACCCACAATCTCTTTTTTTCCCTCAATTGCATTACTTCAAATAGCTACTAATGTGATGGAGGTAGGAACCTGCTGATTTCGGTCGAAAAGTTGGGTCATAGATGATGGAAAAGTTGTGGAAAGCTGAACTGAGGGTTGAGACAAAGAGAATCATGTTCGATCTTGGAAGGGCTGGAGGTAGGAACCTGCTGAAAATCAAAGAAAGGAGGGCGACAATCCTCCTGCCTGACCAAGTTGTTTTGTGGTTGAAAGGTTTTATCGATGGAGTAACCTACCCTTTCAGGACAGTAGGTTGGAGAAATTCCCTAGAAGTGCAAAGGAAGAGATTTGAAGCTGAGCTGAGAAAGAATGTAGAGGATGATTCATTGCTATCACAGAATACTTTGACAACAGGAGACAAATGGTATGTCTTCCGGAAGGGAAGGAGGTACAGGGATGGCTGGTCTTTGCAGATAAGTTACAACAATACCTGTTACAGGTTGACAGCATTTCTAACAAGGCACAGGACGCAAACACAAAGGAGCCTATTGAGCAAAACAATCCAAACATGACACAAATGATGAGAAGCAGGAAGCTACAAAACAAAGCTCCTCCCTTTGTGGAGAAGCTACTGTTAGTTCGACGGGTGTAAAGAGGTTATTGCTTGAGGCTGAGAAAAGTATCTGGGAGAGGAGAATGGTGATAGTAGCCAACAAAGAAGTGAAGGACTGGAGAAAGTTGCTGGACACAGTGGTGTGTAACTTAGGAACGAAATCTGCTGCATAGTTGTCAAGGCAACGCCTAGGCGAGTAGGCGGTTTTTCATGGTCACCTCACCCAAACGCCATACGTTTTGCATGTTAGGCGCCCCGCCCAAAGACTTAAGCGGGCGCCTACATTCATCTAAAAAACCATTTTTTTTTAATTTATTGGATGTTTTATTCTTTTAAAATAAATTTGGTTACATGATATCATTTTAGTATTAAGACCAAGTATACAGCCTGTTTTTTCTTTACATCATAAGGGTTTTTTTTTTTTTGTTCGATTGGACAGGAGGAGAACCGAAGGCTTCAAGCCCAGCCCAACTCCATCACACCTTAGCTCCAGCAGGTAAGTTCCTCTTCTTCTTCTTCTTCTTCTTCTTCTTCTTCTTCTTCTTCTTCTTCTTCTTCTTCTTCTTCTTTTCCAGATTTCAGACACTTTTTCCTTTTTTTTTCGAAAAAACAGGGGCTCCACCAGTCCTCCCTTTCTTCTTCTCTTTTCCAGATTTCAGTCGAACCAGTCCTGAGTTCTCTCTTCTCAGCTCAGACATTTTTTCATTTTTTCTGAAAAAACAGGGGCTCCACCCCTATACTCCTTGGTCCTCCCTTTCTCCACTCATCATCATCATCATCATCATCTTTTTTTTTTTTGAAAAAACAGGGGCTCCGCCCTATACTCCTCTCCTCCCTTCACTGATTCAGTCATTGTTCTCACTTCTCACTTCAGTTTTTAACAGCCAAACCTATCATTAATATATATGGATATGATTATATGGCTGAAATCTATAGATATTATATTTATAGATTCCATCGCCTAGGCGCCTGGGCGCCCCATGGTCGCCTAGCCTCACCTAGTCGCCTTGACAACTATGATCTGCTGTAGCATTAAAGCCATTCTCAGACAGGAAGGCAGTCCTTGATGTAGGCAATGGAGTGTGGGGTTTCACAACATCCGATTCTGAAGAGGGCTTGATCCAGCTTCAAAACTGGAACCTGCTATGTAATGAAATGGAACACACCTCTGGAAGCTTCATGCTCAAGTTGATTGGACTTCCTTTTCATCTCTGGAACGAGTCGAACCTGGAGAATATAGTGAGGCTGTTGGGAGGAGCTCTGGAGGAGATTAATCTTCAAGATTTACACACGGCCGAGGTTAAGATTGCAGGGGTGAAACCAGAACTTCTGCCCAGATCAGTTGAAGTGTTATCCGATGGGTTCTGGTATCGTGTCTGGCTGATTTCGGAAGTGGAAGTGACTCCATGGGGATGAAAATCCCAAGTTGAAGATGCTGACGTGGGAGGCTGGTATACATGTGGCACACACTCGGTGGTGAGAAGAAGTGGAGACCAGAGTAAGTCTAATTGGGAAGCTGGAAAGTCGGCGAAGGAAAACCAAAAGATAAGCAATCTAATATTAAGGCAAGGAATCCAAAAGACTTTGAATTAAAAGGAGAGAAAGAGCTGGAAAAGGCAATGAAAGGAAGATTACAAATGGACGGTGGGGATGAGAGAAGAATTGAAAAAAAAAAAAGAAATGGGTGAAAGTCAATGGGTCAGGGGATAAAATAGGAATTACATCAAAAGAAAAGGAGAAGAAGCTAGAAAGAGAGGAACCGGCACCAGCTGGTAATGGAGGATTTAAGTTAAAGAAGTTTAACAGTCTAAATAGGTTGGCGGTTAATCTTAAAGTAAAGGCGGGATTTAAAAAGGAGGGACTATAGAGGGGCATTTCTGGAAGAAGACACATTCGACTGAATGAGAAGAAGATCGATCATCTGAGAATAGATCGACTGCTCACAGAAGGGGAAGAAGAGGAGAAATGGATCTGGGTAGTGACAATATACGATAATGGAAGAGAGAAAAGAGGACAGGGAGGTGAAGAAGACAAGAGAGGGCTGACAAGAACGGGGGAGGAGCCCAATCCCAGAAGACAGAGACAGCGGAAAAAACCCACAGTGCGGGGAGAAAAGATGGAGAAGTGGGAGAGAAGAAAGTAGATGATGGATGTCTTGTTCAGGCGAGCTGCAGGTAGTGTGAACCGCATAAAGAAAAGGGATTTAATAGGGAGGAAAATTTTAATGACGGACAAGGAGAAGTGACGGGGTTGCAGGGGAGTTCCTTGGAACAAGGAGAGGAGCATATCCCTTCTCAAAAGTTTGTTCCGGAGGAAGAAGAAGCAGAGGAAGGGGGGTGCTAAGTAAGCAAAGAAGCAGAGGAAAGGGGGAAGGTAAGAAGAAAAAATCGTGAATCCATCTATACTGATTCAACTCCAAGATCAGAGGAGGTGAGTCAATACTTCGTTCCGGACACTCCTCTACTAGAAGGGTTAAATAAGGAGATTAGTGAGGGTGAAGAGAGTTTAAAAGGAGGAGAAAGGGAGAGAAAAAAAGAAAAATAGAAGATAGAGAGAAGGGAAAGAAGGAGGAGAATCGCAAAACACGGTTAATAATAGGAAAAGGAGACAATCAGGTATACTATAGTCAGGAAGAGGGGAAAGGAAAAGAAAGGAATGAAGTTAACAAAACAAAGGAGGGGGAAGAGGAGGAGGTAACTATGCACTCCCCTCAAATTGGTCAAATTGATTCAGAGGTAATACAAGATGGGGAGGTAAATATAGAAAAATTGGTATAGAGGGAGGTTCAGATTGGGAAATCACTTGGATTAGTCTTCTGGGGAGGGGAAGGTTTTGCCCAAAACCGCGTTCAAGAAATTTTAGCAGAAGAAGAAAGAAGAGAAAGAGAGAAAAAGAGAAATCCTAGAGAAGAACAAGGGGGGGGAATGAGGAAGAGGAAGAAGAGGAAAATTTGGATGAAAACGAGTAAAGAGGAATAGGATAGTGGGGGAGGGGGGAGGGGAAGAGAGATGAATATCCTCAGTTGGGATGTGAGAGGTTTGAGGAATGGAAAAGGCGGAAGTGGTAAGAATTCTAACTAGAAACACCAAACCAGATGTCTTACTGTTGGAGGAAACAAAACTGGAAAGTTTTGACTTGAGATTGGGGAGAGGAGTGTGCAGAATGGGTGGACCTACAGGCTTAGGGATGGTCAGGAGGGGTTGGGATAATTTGGAATTCAGAAGGCTCCAAAGTTGATTTATTGGGAAATCTCTGGAATTCACTTGTGTTACAGCCTTGTAATGTAGATGCATTGCCAGTTTAAAGTAATGGGCTTGTAATTGAAGTAGGTGCTTGATGTTGTTGGTGTGTCATCTAGACAACCAATGTGATAGGATGTAACCTTTGCTTTTAATAAATTTTCTTTCTTCTTGATTCTTCAAAAAAAATGATTCTGCGAGCCGTCTTTGTAACAAGCCCCTCAAGGCAAGCCCAAGCAAATCCACGTTAGGGTCTTAAAATTCTTAACCCTTACACAAAAATAAATGATTTTATAATGTTAATTGTCTTTTAAGAAGATATTTTACTAAGATGAATTAATGAACAACATTAGCAAATATAGGGTTCTCAGAGCTTCAGTGAACGAGCAAAACAAGTGAATCCGAGTGGATTAAGAATTTAAGACCCTAACATGGATTTGTTTGGGCTTGCCTCGAGGGGCTTTGTTTGGGGTCCAAGGGTAGAGCCCCCAGCCCAACCGTTAGGTTCAAAAAAGAAAAAAAAGGCACAAAAAATTAAAAAGGCGCAGGCCTGGGCTGAAGCGCAAGGCACACCAGGCGCACACCTTTTGAAAGTGCTGCGCCTAGGACCTAGGCAAGGCACATACCTTAAAAGCACCTCACCTAAGTGCCTAGGTGCTCCTGAGGTGCACCTTCTAAATCACTAGGTAGACAACAAGCAATCTACTTACTTTTCCATCCATATTCTTCATCTTTAATCACTCCTCCAGTCCACTAAGCTCACCACCAGATCTTAGATTAGGACCCCTACCTTATCCGCCATCACCCCTTTATGCTCCCTTATGAAGCAATAAAAAATAACAGATGTCCTAGAAATAAACGCTTTATACATTGCATGATAATGTCTTTGTCAAATCAAAAAGTAAACTTTTACATTTGTGTATGTTCAATTCTATTTGTGCACATCAGGAAAGACAAATAAAACATTTAATGAAAATCTCAAAAAAAGAGACCAGGATCAAGAACTGAACCAAAATCAAGAAAACTGTGGATATAGTTATCGCGAAGACCTTAGAGACCACAGTATGACAGAATATCAATGCAATCATCTTATCATTCTGAAATAGGCAACTGTACTTTCTTAAACATAGATGAGATAATTGCTTCCCTATGGACAAAGTCAAAGGTACCAAGCAACATCATGATCAAGGGGAGGGGGAAAAAAAGCAAAAATACACTGAAGCACAAAACTGTTAAATTGCATTAAATCTTTTCCTCACTCTTACCCTGATACAAACTGAGCTCCATTATAACCAGAATAGGTATATAGAATGCATCAATCATGACTAAAAGTGCAAACAAAGATGCTGACAGCAATAAACGGGGAAAAACAGTCATATCAAAGGCAATGCCTACTTTCAGCCTTCTTTACATGCATCCACCTTTCCAATGTTCCCAAAGATGACAAAACAAAACCAAGCAGCAACAGAGTCCTATTTTGTTTTCTGTTGATATGATTACATCCTTAATTGCATATAATACAACTACTGATGAAAGGGGAGCAATAGCCTACTAGAAATATGCAACTATAGAAAAAGATTTATATGGCTGAACACAAAGAATTGAGTTAAGATTTAAATGATGATCAAGATGACAAAAGGGGCAAAATCAAAACAAAAAGGAAAGAATCCTTCCCGTACATGTGAAAGCTGTTTACAAATTAGACTGATCCCCATGATAAAGAAATGGTTGGGCAAAGCCAAAATGTGAAGGCTGCTCTTTAGGTGATACCAGAGTTTTAAGAGCAAGAGGCGCAAGAAAAGTACAAAGCCTTCTAGCTCCCAGGGTACAAGACACATAACTGGACAAAGTAAAGCACAATTAAAAAAAAAATAAAAACAAAAATACATGAAAACCTGAACTTTAAGAGAAATTAAATGTTTTATTTAAGCTTATTAGCTTAAATCAAAATACACAAGCATGAAACATGAAACAAATTCAAAGTGAAAGTGAAAGGAAATGAAAGTGGATCATGCCAAAGTGCTTCAAGCACTTGACAATTCAAGCATGTCAATAGGGTTGTCAATGCATTGGACAGACCTGAAACGAACCAAACCACTTATAGGGTCTGTGTCTGTATTATGTGTCCTGATTATAATTTGGGTTGGAATCAGTTTTGGCTGTTCCAAAGTAGTTAAGACCTGAATCACACAGACACACGCAAACATATATGTGTGTATACTGCTATCCTTGGGAAAATAGCTACCAAAGGAAAGGGATGCAGTCTTTCTCTTGGCTTTTGGAGAGGAGAGGGCAGAGAAGAAAACATCATTCACACAAGTTTTCGTGCTTCCTGCGCTGGCTTGGCTCTTTGACCAAGGAGACATTCTGGTAGGAAGCTGACTACTACATAAGCCTCCATCAGTCCAGGAGAGAAGCAGGCTACCTTTCATATATATACATACGCACATACACATATGCATATACATGTATATATGTACATACATACATACATACATACATACATATGTACACACACATATTCTATTCTACCTCTTAGAAAGAAAAGAACTTAAAACAAACTTTGTGACTTGTCAAGGAACTTTCTAATTGACCTTTACGAAGAAGTCCCACATCCTCTTTTTCAACCTCAAACTTTGTGACTTATCAAGGAAACTACTTCCAGCAGAATCTTTTCCTTTAATTTTGGTCTTTGAAACCATTCCCTAATATGTCCTCTTGAATTTACTGCAAGGAGCCAAGGACCACCACCGAAAATGCCCTCTTTCAATCGTGAAAAACTTTTGTAGCATGAACTAATTGTCCATAGTGAGACAGGCACAATATTCGGGCTCCATATTGATAGCTCATTTGACTGGGTGCCTATAAGTTCTAATGGACTTGTAGATATTTTCACTAGGACGGGTGGCAAGGAACCAGTTTGAATGGGGATGTCCAGGGCCAGGTTGTAATTTGTAATTTCCTTTACTGCTATAATTAGAGTTCCTTGTGTATAGGAGCTTATCTTGTATCACCTTTGGGTCTGTTGTATATGTTTTTCCCTGCTGTTTTCTTCTGGAGCAGTGTGGCAATTTTTTTTTCTTTTTGTAAATAACATCAGTTCCATTAAAATAATGAACAGATACAAGAAGATCCCCTCAGAGGTGCGAGGAGCAGCCTCTCCAAACAGCAAATACAGAAACTACAACAGAGAAAACATGAATGTTGAAATTAAAACAATAGTTACAATTGTGCCCAGAACAATGTTTCCCTATTTATCCCTTGTTTTGCCAAGACATCAGCAAAAGCATTAGCTGATCTCCCAACCCAGTGTGGCAATTTTCTTGAATGAAAATTTTTTTTTTTTTGATAAACAATTTTCTTGAATGAAATATTTACTGTTGCTTATGAAAAAAATGAAACAAGGCAGTGCAACTGACCCAAATTTTTGGGCCTGTATATATGAAGGGGTTTGTTGTATGATTTACGCCATAGTTCAGTCTGTTTTATGGCTAGAGATCGCAGATCAGTTGTCCTGGTGTTGCTTCTTTAGTGGAAATTTTGCTATCTTAGATTTTTTTTTTTTTTTGGATAGACAATTTTGCTGAGATCCTATCACCAATAACTAGAGCTTTAGGTATTCAAAAAGTCCCTTTTTTTTTGTTTTAAAGGTTTGTAAACTATTACTAGTGCACAAGCATCAACGAAAGGTAATTTTCAAGCACTAATAAAATGGTGTAAAACACATAAGATGTTAAACAATAACCAAAAAAAAAACTTATTAAAGGCATGCACCTAGGTGCACCAGGCGTGGATCTTGTGAAAGAGGCCATGCCTAGGTTGAAGCAAGGTGCATGCCTTAAAATGTGATACCAGCCCTGCAAAAACTTAAAGCATCTATAAGAGTGAGAAAAATGCAATTCCTGTGCAATTTCCATTGAAATGAAATAAAATGAGGTCCAAAGAAAATAACCAATGACATATTCCTTCAACTAAACTCTCCTTCAATCATGAAATGATGTGAATAAAATGCTATTTGTTAAGCTTTTACTGATAAAAAAAAAATGCTATTTGTTAAGCAATGGATATGATGGAGACTTGAAAATATTTGGATAGGTTAATATTAGTGTAAGGCGCAAAAATACAAAAATGCCAAAATAATTAAAAAAGGTCAGAAAATTCAAAAAAATACAAAAAAATATTAAAAAATATTAAACATAATATTAATAAAAATATAAACTTAAATTTTAAAATAAATGTTTTAGAAAACCTATTATCTAAAATTAAAATACATGAAAATAACATGTAAAGCGCATTCAAATGAAAATTTAAAAATAAAATCAAACATATAAAACATTTTCAAGCATGTAAAACCCACAATCTCTTTTTTTTTTCTTCAATTGCATTACTTCAAACAGCTAATGTGATGTAAAACATCTTGCATTCCTGATTCTACAAGCCGCCATTGTACCAAGCCCCTTGAGGCAAGCCCAAACAAATCCATGGTAGGGTCTTAAATTATTAATCCTTACACAAAAATAAATGATTTTATAATGTTGACTGTATTTTAAGAAGATATTTTAGTAGGATGAATAAATGAACAACATTAGCAAATAGGGGGGCTCTCAAAGCTTCAGTGAACGAACAAACCAAAGCGGATTAAGAATTTAAAACCCTAACATGGATTTGTTTGGCCCAGCCATTAGGTTCATAAAAAGGCGCAAAAAAATAAAAAGGCGCATGGCTGCACACCTGGGCTGAAGTGCAAGGCGCACCAGGCACACGCCTTTTGAAAGTGTTGTGCCTAGGACCTAGGTGCATACCTTAAAATGCGCCTAGGACCTAGGTGCATACCTTAAAATGCGCCTAGCCTGAGCACCTAGACACGCCTGGGATGCACCTTCTAAATCACTAGTTAATATCAAACAAAAACACAATTGTCAAGGCAATGCCTAGTAGGGGTGGAAACGAATCGAGCTTTTCACGAGCTATTCAAGCTCGGCTCGTGAAAAGCTCGATTTGGTTCAGTTTAAACCAAGCTTTGAGCCGAGTTCGAGCCCAATATATAGGCTCCTTTGCTAATTGAGTCAAGCTCAAGCCCAATGACGCTCAGCTCGTGAGGCTCACAAGCCTAATCGAGCCTCACACACACACATATATATGTATACATATTATTTATCATGTGTATACATATATACATACATATATAATAAATAATTTTTATTATATATAATAATATTTTTATTTTTATGTATAATAATAAATAACTTTTATAATTATTATTTTTTTGTATGTAAAATAAAAAATATTTTTATATGTATATTTTTAGCTTTTATAGGAAGCTTGGCTCGTAGTTGAGCTCGAATTTGCAAGCCTTTGAGCCGAGCCAAATTCAAGCTGAAGTCTCTAGCTCGAATCAAGCTCGAGCTCGAGCCTAACATTGTTTTGGCAAGCCAAACTCGAATAGCCAGGTATTCGGATCGGCTTGGCTCGAATCTACCCCTAATGCCTTGGCAACAAGGCACCCATGGATGATCACCTTGCTTAAGCAGCTACATTTCTGTACAAGGTTATATGATATTTCTTTTTTATGTTATGAGATTATAACTCTGTCTATCTGTTAGTGTGAGCTTGTCTTACACTGCGGTCCCAAGCCCAAATAAAGGAGTTGTGTCAGGTTCGCAGCCAGCACTAAAAACTTTTGCCAAACTCTTATTGTCATGAATCCTGAACTGAGATGGATGAGTGGAAAAATTAAAAAGGATAGAGTCAGAAATGAAGTCATTCAAAGGAACCTAGGATTAGCTCCAAGAGGTGACAAAATGAAAGGAAGTGGACTAAGATGGTTTAGTCACATGCATAGGCAACCACCTACAGCACCCAAGAAGAAGCGATCTGTTACAAATTGACTAGGTTAGAAGAGCTAGGGGCAGACCAAAATGGAGATGGGTTGAAGTAGTATGAAATGATTTAAGCACTTATAATTTAACAATGGATATGGCACTAACAGAACAGAATGGTGAAGCAGGATTCATGTAGCCAACCCCGTAAAGTAAGAATAAGGCTTAGATGATGATTTTGAGTATAATAATAAAATAGACATTAATAAACCAAATTATTGAGTTTGTGGGTTTATATACTAGTTTTCTTTTATTATGTCTTATTTGTTAGGGTTCAATCAAGACATTTTCTGGATTTTTTTTTCTTTCTTCTTTTACTTGTTATGAATATGTTGATTTTCTATATATAAATTTCATACTAATTTGATGAAGATCATTCATACCACACACTCCCCCAGTTCCCCTATCCTTCACCTTGGTAACTTGAAATCTATGAAACAAAAATTTTATAAATAAACACAGTATTCCAATGTATTACTTATTCATTTGTAACAAAGTGTCCTAACCGGTCCCTTACTTCACACACTCACTCTTTCCTTTAATTACTGTAATGGTCCTGAAGGAATGGAGATTGTGATGACAACGTTTATCTTCTTTGGGTGTAATGTAGTTTGTCATGTAAACCAACCTAGGGACTCCAGCAAGTCCCATATGGATAGATACAACAAAAGTAAAGGAGTAAGCTGTCGGCATGAGAACAAATAACACATCCATCCAACATAATCGAAGCGGCAAATTTGAAAGGCTTGGACTATGGACACTGTGCAATGTATATATTGAAGATAACTTCTCTATAACAGCAAAAGTGATCAAGGAGTGGAGTTTGAAACCAGTATGGACCCCAATTTACAACAAACTGTATCTACAATTTATGTAAGAAAGGATCATAAAGCTCTACTCCCACATTCGGGGTCCTAAGAAGTCCTGCAAAAGACAGTTCCGAGATCTGCAATCTTGACGAAAACGACTGCAAGCTCGCAATAATTTGAACCAATCAAAGAGAAAAAGGGAAATTAGAGCATACATAACGGGAACGCTAGTTGAAATCTCGGGCCAGAAGTAATCAACAAAGGTGTTGAGATTGGAGAGCGCGTGAAGCTTCAACAACGGATGCTGCTCGTTCAGCATCGCCAATAGGCCACTCGCAGAGCTCACCATCGTCGCCATGGAAGAAAACCTTGCACGTTCTCCTTCTCCTTCCTTTACTAGGGTTTCGTCTCCGTTCCTCCTGTATTTTCACAAGACTAATAACTGATAAGATGGAAGCACGGAACTTTAGGGTTCGGATGAAAGCTTGAAACAACAATCTCAAAATCCAGTACCGATGCCACGACCTGTGGAGTCCGAGTGGAAGAAAATCAAGAAATTGAAAGAAGAGAAAATTGAAAATTCCTTTTCTTTTCTAGTCTAGTTTGACAGATTTCTTCGGGATCCAGCAAGGCAGCAACCATTTGGAGCCATGTCCTGAAGGTAAATTTTTAAAATAACCGTGCATGTTTTGGTAAATTTCTTTTCCTCGCTATATCCTGTGATTCCTGTCCGGCTGTCCCTGTGTCACTGTGTGATAGATCTGAGCAAGAGTGGGCCCACATGAGGCCCATTAACTTTCAAGGTGTCTCATTATGGGTATTACCTGGCGTCTTGGGTGTAAGAATACAAAACGTTTATATAATTTGTCACCTGTCAAGTGTTTCGAGAATCAGCTCAACCTATCGAATGGGTCCCGATAAAATCTCGAACGTCTGATTTGGACATTTGTATCATCATAATTGATGAAAGACTTAAGTAGCAATCATGCTTATTGCTTAATATAATTGAACTCAAATAAGCTTTACACAAGTTAATTGCATGCTTAACACTGTTATAACACACATTAGTATTCTCAATGAATTTGATATCACCAAAATATATAGGGTCAACATTTCCCCCTTTTTTTATGATGACTAATCATTAATAAAAAAATGATAGCAAATAGTTAAGAGGACCAAGTTTGCTCTCTTGAATAATATCCTAGATAGATGTTTCTACTTAGACTATGTTTGGTTTGAAGTAAAATGTAGGGAAAGACAAAAAAATCTATACAAGATATGTAAATGTTTCTCTACCTTTTCCTTTCTTTCCCTACCTTTTCCTTCGAACCAAACACGGTCTTAATGATGTACAATGAATTTAAACTATTTAACAAGACATAATGAATATGACATTCATAAAATGAATATAAACTAAATTATCATAGTCTCAATTAATCATAATAGACGTTAACATTTAAGCTCATTTAACTAAATGGTTAATAAACATTGAGATATCATAATTATAGTGTAACCATTTAGCTTCCACTGAATCGCATGAGGAATTTATATGAGTATATTCCCCTTGAATCATTCATAACTTTGGGAAATACTCCAACAATTTCCCAAAGTTCCCCTTGTAGACAATTTAGATGATATGAAGAGAAAAATAGTCAAGTATCATAATATATCAATTGGAAAATAAATTTATGCATCTAAAGAATCTACTTCAATTGAATATCTCGACCAAGATTGGTAGCTTGGCTAAATCAAACATTTTTTAGTGCTTGTTTTAGGGGTGAGATTGAATTTGCTCCCCCTATTTTGAATGCTTTTAAGAGAATGAGGCATTTAAAACCTTTCATGCCATATATCCCCTGTTTCACAAAATACAAATAATAAACTTTCAAGAGCACGGAGGGGGAATAATGGCATATCTGAAATATACATCATGAATGATTCAAGAATAACATTAAAAGCATATTACTCTTAAAGATGAGGATGCTGAAATGTTAATCATCAACCCTCGAAGGTTCACAAAATCATCATAATCATGGGTAATCAATAACATAGCAATTGCCTAAATTACTCAAGTTAACCAATAGCATAGTTGGATGAGTACTTCAAGTAATATCTTACAAATAAAAGTTCGACAGATACACTAAGGCCATGTTTGGATTAACTCCCATTCTTTCTCATTCTTACCCAAGATGAAATTCTAAGATAGAAAAGAATAAGTAAAAATGGGAAGAATGAGAAAATATCACTACGAATCAAACACTTTTTTTCTAAAAAATGAATTTTTTTGCAGCAAAAATGAATAAAATTTGTAACATGTTTGGTTACAAATTTCATTCTCATTCATTTTTTTTTTATTAATCAAAATAATAACACAAGTATACATACTACACTCAATGGAAAATATATATCATGGAAGCATATGGGCCCACATCAATCAAAATAATAACATTGTTTTTTGGAGAGCACCTTCTACATGAACACCTTATAGAAGAGCACCTTCTACATGTACTTGTTCATAGTTTATACTCAAGTACTTGTTCATAGTTACACTCCTTTAATCTATATGACTTTATTGTTTCTTATCAATCCAAGCTGTCTAACAAGCTCAAAATTCAATCCAAGTGGATGGTAAATTGGACAATTCTTGTAGCCACAAATAGAAGGCAATAGTTAACAAAAGATATTCTGCAAAGAGGTATTATGAACTATTTGAATGATTATTAGCCAACAAATCTCATATGTGAGTTTTAGTACTGCATAGCCTACACCCATGAACCTAAATGAATTCATAATTGATGCAAAGAGTCAAGAGTCAATCATATAGAAATGTATTTATATATGATTTAAATCTATTTGCAACAATTTTCATGATTTTTTGGTACAAAGTTTGAATTTTTAGTAAATTCAACATTTTTTCTCTGCATGAGCAAAAAACCAACTTGAAATTTTTGCAGTATATATGAAGCTAGATACAAATTTGGTCTCATTAGGTTGGTTTTTTGGAGTCATTAAGAGATCAGCAATGAGGTTGTGCCCAATTAACCTGAGAAGTACGATTAGATGACCCATCAGCCAGCTTGGCTTTTAGGTATATTTTTAGTCCATGCACACCCATTCCTGTGTTGATATATTAGTATAGTAGTAATGGTTTCTATATTAATTTATTTGTTTTTATAAATACCAAGGTTAACTTGTAATATCAAATGTACAGTACATATTTGTTCAAGGTCCAACTTTAACCCAATTTTGTGAGGCTTCATTTACATTTCTGCTTCAGAATTGGTGGTTCATAGGTTGGTCAAGGGATCCAAATATCAAAATCTGAATCAACATTAATTGTTATTGCTATTAATAACTGAAGTGTTTTAAACTAAATGACTTACTTTTCTAACTCTTAAGAAATGCTCAAATCAAAGAGAATATTTTTCCTAGATGGTTAGCTCATTATTATACATAGATTAAAATCTAGATGCAGATCAGATGGCTACAAACAAGAACTTCTGGCACAACAGTAATCCCTTAACATAGAAACTAGTAACAGAGCTAGGTTGTAGGTTCAAATTCATTGGGTAAACCTTCATGCCCCCTACCTATTACTGTGTAATGCACTGCAAAGCCCCCTCAGGCCCACCTACATCAACATAAACCCATCAATTTAGTGAACCAAGACATGTTTTCAAGCTATTTTTTTCATCACCTTGATGACACCATGGCTGCATCCATGTGGTTTTCATCTGAATAAAGAAGTTAGCCTTGGAAGAGTTTCAGTTTTCCGAAGAAGCAACTCTTAATACCCATCTTCCAAAGGGTATCTCATATATTGAAACTTGAAAGGAAGATCTCATTGTTTGGGATAGCTGGTATACAAATGAGACTAACCATGAAACAAGGGTTCTTGTCATAAGAGAAAAATAACGGTTGTAATTAGGGGTGGCAACGAGCCGAACTTTTCACAAGTTGTTCGAGCTCGACTCGGCTCAGCTTCAACCAAGCTTGAGCTCGAGCCTACTAAAGCTCAACTCATGAGGCTCGCGAGCTGGCTCAAATATATATATAATAAAATTGTAGAAAATAATATATATAATAAAAATATTATAATTATTATAATTCTTAATTTTTTAAATATCAAATACAATATTTTATTTTTATAAAATATTTTTTTCTCAAAATCGAGATCGAGCTTATGAATTTTTTACTCGAGCCAAGCTCGAGCTCAAGGTTCTGGCTCAAACCAAGCTCAAGCCTTGTAGAACAGTTTCGAGCCGAGCTCGAGCCTAGTAGTATTCAGCTCGGCTCGGCTCGAATCCACCCCTAGTTGTAACTAAAAAAGTTCCTTTTGCTCCCTACATACAAATTCCCCTGTCCTCCACCTCATCTAGTGAAACATGCTCATTCATTCCAATCATAAAACTTAACAACTTGTGTACTCACATAGGTGTTCTTCATAACAATATACATATCAATCCCCCAAGGTCTTAAGACTGCATAAAATGAACCATTTGCCTCCCAACATTTTATTCTCTCATAGAATTCCCATCATTGATAAGGCCATGGAGAAAGTGGTTCACTAGATGTAAACTGCCATTCCATTCTTCCAAATCATAATAACTCCAAAATTCACATGGTAGTTAGCCTTTCCATGTTTGTGTTGCACATTAGATAAGAGAGTTCCATCTCCAAGTCTTTAAGTCCAAAACCCACTTTCTACAAGCACTTAAATTATTGCTCAAATCACTACATTCAATTAATAAATAGAAAACCATAGAGGTCCCAACAATTTCTTGCTTTGCTTAACTTTACTTCGAGTGAGCTAGTCTCAATAAACTGTTGTTTTCGTGCCAAGTGCCCCAATAATTTAAGGGTTTCCCACCTCTTGTGATCAAGGTTTAGGGGTGTCTCGTATCGTATCTTTGAAAAACAGATATGAGATACACATGGAAATCAGGCGTCTCATCTTTTTTTCATGCATATTGGACCCATATCGGAGGTGTATTGGGGCGTATCGGTAGCGTATCGACGAAAAAGATATGGCCAAAAACTGAAAAAAAAAATAAAGGGGAAAAACAAGCTTCTTTTCCTTGAAATAAGCCTTATTTCACCCCCAAATGACTCTAAAACTCCAAACCTCATTCCTAGAGTGCTAGATTTGCAAAAAATTGCAAGAAAGAAGTGTGAATCGTTATTTTTTTTTCAAATTTTGAAAAAATATGGCAAAAGTAGGTAATTTTTTTTAATTTTTTATAATATCTTGTGATTTAATTTTTTCTTGAATGTTTAAATTTATGTTGATCTACATTTCTTACATTCAAAATAATATTTTTTTTTGTGATATTAATAAATTTATGGAAATTTCATGAAGATATTTGGGGAAAATATAAATTTACAAAAAAAATTGAACATGTAATTTTTCTCAGCCTATAAAGACTAAATATGTTTTAGATATATGTATTTATCTATCATATCCATAGAGCAATTGAAAATTTCTTCTTTAGTTTATATTTTTAGAATTAAAAAAAAATAAATAATAATTAATTATATTTTATCATTTGATCACAACAATTGAATATATTATAATTCTATGGATGATCTTTCATATCCACAGTCTGATTGAAATTTCTTATTTAATAATTATTTTTTTATTTTTTTATTTTTAGAATAAAAAATAAATAAATAAATAATTAATTATATTTTATCATCTGATAATAATGATTGAATATATTATAATTCTATGGATGATCTATCATATCCACAAAGCAATTGAAATTTCTTCTTTAATAACTATTTTTTGAATATATTATATAATATTTATTTATTTTTTATAACTTTTTGAAAATAAATAATAAATAATTAATGATTATATTTTCACTTAGAAGTTGTGCCAATGCATGTTTTATGGTTGGATAGGAGAATCGAGTTTTTCCCATCCCATAAAACATTAAAACTTAAGAATTGTAATTTATATATTATAGTTAAGCATAGGATTTTTAACGAAATTATAATTACCTACAATATATTTCTTCATAAAACCATTAAAATATATTAATTCAATGTATATACACCTCACTGAGGTCTTAGTGTTATTGGTGTATTTTTATGATTTATTAAAATATTTATAGTGTTTCTAAGCATATCTATGCGTATCTTAGTTTTTCTCCGATACACATGCGTATCCAAGGCGTATCCCAATAAGTCTCTTAAAATTGTCTTTCCGATACACTTGGCGTTTTCAATACTTTGAACCTTACTTGTGATGAATGCTTTAGAGAATTTTCTTAACATGCATCTATGGACCAATCTTTGGACTACCAAATCAACTGGTTCATGACTTCATGATGAAGCAATACATAGTTCAGGACCCTTGCAATGAACTAAATATCAGTAAATTGGTTTATCTTCATAGAAGAATTTTCTAATTTTTTGTTCTTACATCATTCTAGAAAACAAATTTTATTGCTTCTTTTTATGATTGTTAAATCAAAGGAATAAACTCACAACTTTGAACACAATCACATGTAAGTTTGGTATTAAATTTATTTTGATTGATATTGTGAGAGAATTGTAGCATATGACATAGACTCTAACGATGTCTAATTTTGATGTGAGGTCCACAGGCCACATATCATACACACACACATGCACACACACATCCTAGTATCTCTAACTTATTTAACATAGCAAGAGGCAGAGCATCATCCTTCATTTGTTTGTTTTTCCCCTTCTCCAATTTATAGATAAACATATACATAGATTCTCATTGACTATGATATTTCTCTTGCATTAATAGAGCAAGGGCTCCATCCTGATTCCATCCCCCCTCCCCCCATTGTTGCTTCCATTCTACTTTTAATGTTAGATCACTTTTATTAAATTTACAACTAAGAAAGCAAACAAACTAATAAAAAGCTAGGGAAACAAGCTAAAATTAACCATGTTTTTTCATTAAAAGCACCATATCTCAGTTGCTTAGGCAATAAAGCATTCCTTTATTGCTAGCCTTGCCTTAGTACCTTGACAAATGACAACTATGCATAGCACATGGCCGGTAGGAATCTTTAAAAGGGTGAATAAAGAAAGTTTGGTCATAACAAATTGGATACAGTTTTGGACTCTCATGGCAAATTTTCATTAATCTCTTATTTAAAGATCTCATGTAAGACATAAGACCATTTTGAAGTCCAAGTTCCTACTTCCTACTAAAATAAAGGGTTTAGAAAGGGAGGACACATGGAAGAAGGTAAAGACTACAATACACTCAAAAACAATTCATAGGTCATGGAAGTCAAATACAAAGATGAATGACGCTAATGAAATTTGAGATTTTCAATGACCCTGTCAGTTCAGTATTCCAATGATTCAAAGTCCATCATTGAAGCATGACATAAATTTGAAGTTCTCACCTGTGTCTATTGCTGCTTCACCAATCAATGTCCTAAAATAGTAGAAAACCAAACAAATCAACAATTTGAAAGAAGAAGATGAAGAAGAAGGATATCAAAGTTACCACTACAGAGAGATCGATCTTAGCCTTGTTTTTACTAGAGAAATCAATCTTAGCATCGTACTCTGTATGCGAAGAAGAAGAAGAGGGATCGATCTTACCTAAACTGCAGAGAGATCGAATCTTCACTTCATTAATTTTAATTATAGTTGTTTGATAGGGAAGGTAGTTAACTAATTTTATTAATAAATAGTCACTACAAGAAAACTCGGCAAAGCCAGCAGTTTTGGACTGGCGGTTCATTACGGCCATCGGCATAGAGGTTCCTAAGGCGGCAGCGTTGATTTAACTGCCGACGAAAATACAAATAGACGATTTTAACTAGGCCAGTGGTCTTTGTGTTGAACCGTTCTAACTTTAATCAGCCTACTTGATTCTTTTTTCCTTTCCTAAAAGACAAAACAACCTTTTTATATGCTCACAAGAGGGTTTTGAACAAATCAACAAAACATGGTAAAACCAACGCTTGTTTTGTGAGAGACATGAAAATGAGCTTTGGACCTCCAAGTCACTCCCGCCATCAGAAACCCTAGGAATTGAGAGTGGTCTCTTACTGCACTGGTTCTTCCTTACAATCTACTACTTGGTTTCCTCCATCAAATCCATTGACAAGTGGCAACTCAAACATTCTCTCAAAGAGTTCCTCAAGAATTCCCTCTTTATTTCCCTTACAGTTCCTGAAGAAGATCCGAAGATCCCTTTGCCTCTGACACTCTTTACATATGAGATTTAGGGTTTCTTGTAAGATCAGTAAGAACAATAAGAATTTGAAGGACTGAAGAAAGCTTGGGAAGATTTATGTGGATTTGACAATTGAGGATCTTACTCAAGGGGATGAGAGACAACAACTTGACACAATTATTTTAAGGTGAAAGAGTTAGAAGGGTCTTGTTTGAGATTCAACCATTTAGGAGAATGAATATTGATGTAGGATGATTTGGCCCGACCTACTAATAGGAGGACACGTGGACACAATCTAACTGACAGGACGACAGCTTATCCCGATATATCTAAGTCTGTGACGGACCGAGTTCGGATTACCGAGCCACCTCGAGGCAGACCCACCTCGGAAGCAAATCCACTTCGAGACAAGCTCACTTTGGGGCACGATTGCATCAAGATCACCTCGGTTACTAGGCACCTTGGTGTTCGTAACAGGTCGGACCCAAGGGGCGTTAGCTCGGGTAATATTGACCGACCTCCACATGATAGCCCCGAAGGTCTCGCCACCAGACTCCCCGTTTCACGGGGTCACGCCTCGTAACAGCTGACCTTATCTCCTCCGAACGATTCGGGTAGAAGCGATATGCCGTATCAGCTAGCGACGTTATCTCTAGTTAATGCGGTAACGGGCCTCATCACGGCAAGAATCCCGAAATCATTCCAAAAAACCCGCAAGGACTCCAGTATATAAAGACCCCAACCCTTCGGGGGCAAAGGTACGCGTAATCACTCCTTACTAGCTATCTTGCTTTCTAAACTATCTTCAGCTCGCACATTACTGACTTAAGCTTCGGAGCGACCTCGTCTGGTAAGCACCCCCGGGTTCTTTGATTCTCTCTGTGCAGATCAGTCAGCTCAATCATCTATTGGAAGCCAAATCATCTCCAGATTGCGTCGCATCAATTGGCGTTGTCTGTGGGAAGCGCTTCGAAAAGCCTTTTTCCACCAAGCATCCTAAATTCAACTTCCATGGCATCTTCTAGTAACACCGGGTAGAACGCCGACATGAACACCTCCAGGGGGCAACTTCAGGTCCCAACAGTGTGCATAAGACAGTTCACCGTACCTCTTTCTGCGGACGGGGTTCCCACTCAGAACGTGCCTCAGGTCATTGCACCGGTGAAGGCCCCACTCCCTCGCACGGTGGGTGCAACCTTCACCGAACCTTCTGTCATTCCCTCAACGGTCGGACAGAGTCAACATGACAACCTGGTACACTGCATGCGGGCCATGCAAGCCCAAATGCAACAGGTCTAGCAATTTCAGTTGTACCAGCAGCAAGTCCTGCACCATGTTTACCAACAGCAGTTCCCCCCGCTGCCTTAGAATCAGCATCCGACCACACAACAAACCGAGCCTCGCCGTCAAAGCGAACGCCCTCCTCGCTGGGGAGAGACCTCCCAAATCCAGAACCCTCTCGGGAGCCAGGTCTCGTCCCGCGGTAGGAGGGAGAGACAGGTTACTCCTCCCACCTCACAGCAAGTGAATAGGTCGGGGGACACCCATCCCACCAGAGCCGCTTCACCTCGGCCTTCGCAGTTCGAGGTTCCACTTGTAGAAAATTGGTTCAGGGTCCTGATCGTAGATTCTAGACAAGGCCCCTCAGTCCACAGTAGCCGCCACCAGCAATCCAAACAGCTCCCAGCCATAACTGGGCCTGACAATACAGAAGCCAGTAGCACTAATGCGGAGCAAGTGAAGAAGCAACAGAAGTGGCGTTGCAAGGCTCACTGAGTTGCATTCCAAAGTAAGCCCGAACAACCCAAAGGCAAAGAAGAGGCGAGCTCGGGAACAGTGAAGACCACCCCACTCCTTTCCGTGCCGTCTCCTCTATCCCCTGAACTCCTGGCTGTCCCAATGCCCAAAGATTTTAAGGTACCTCCCCTAGACAAGTACGACGGGTCATTCGACCTGAATGACCACGTAGATTCATTTCAATCACAGATGCACCTACCCAAGGCTGATGAACTCTGCATGTGCGTTGCTTTCTCCACAACCTTTAAAGGAGTAGCTCGCACATGGTATAGAAACCTCGCGCCCGAGACAATTAAGAGTTCGGCGCAATTCATACAAATCTTCACCTCGCACTTCATCACTAGCAAGAGGTGCCAGAGGTCCTAGGAAAACCTCATCGACATAGTCTAGAGGGAGGGAGAATCAATTCGGAGCTACATCAAGCGTTTTAATGACACATGCCTGTAGATCCCCGACTTGGATCCTACTGTGAGACTCACAGCTGCAAAAAGAGGCATCACCCACAAAGAGTTCAAGTGGTACGTGGTTGCAAACAAGCCCAAAGATGTTACTGAGTTCCTCAAGCTCGCTGACCAATTCATCGGAACAGAAGAAGAGATAAACCAGAAAAGCGAGAATCCACCAGAGAAGAGGAAGAGAGAAGGTGAAGCCTTAACCAACGGGGATAATAAGCGGAAGAAGGATGAACCAGCTAGAGGAGGAAGTAAATTGGATCAGCCTTTCCGAACTCCTCCAGTTGAAAGGACAAACTACACACCCTTGAACGCGAAGCGAGCAGAGATCATTATGGCGATCAAGGACTCTTCTTATGTGAAGTGTCCACCTCGGATGAGAGGGGATCCGTATACCAGGAACAGGAAAGTATACTGCTACTTCCACAGAGACCACGGTCATAACACCGAGAAATGTAAAAATCTCCGCGATGAAATCGAGGAACTCATCTATCGCGGATATCTCAAGAACTTTGTATTAATGGAAAATAAAAGTAAAACAGATCGGCAGGGGGAGCAAGGTAGAGATGCTCCCAAATCCAGCAACAGGCAGAGTGAGCAGTTGTAGAGACAGCTGCCTGAAGAAAGACCGGTTTGAGAGATAAATCACATGATCACCGGCGGATCGATTGTCGTCGGCAGCACGTCAGCTGTGGCGAAGACATCAGCTCGTGAGTTAGAGAGAGAAGAGTAAAACCCCCGAAGCGGCCAAGGTTAGAAGAGCCCCTATTCTTCACCGAAGATGACGCGCGCGGAATCCAGTACCCCCACGATGACACGCTCGTCTTAAAAATAAGGATCAATGTTTTCGAAGTGAAGTGCGTGAAGGGATGAGAGATCCATCCTTTGGACGCCTAAAGATTGCGGAATAAGGGGCGAATTTCAAAAATTTTATCTCTCCCTTCAACTGGGAATCGTATTCCCTATTTAGAAAATCATATTTTCAAGGATCAATCTTGAACCATAAACTGAACCAGATCTGAACCAAAAGGAGTGGGAGAGGATTATACCTGATACGGAGAAATACTATCTCCCAATGGAGGTGTTCACGCCCAAGGAAGGATCCAAAATCTGCTCCCACTGAAGATGGCGCAGTGCAGGGTGGAGCAGAATCAGCAACGTTCTTCAAAAGAACTTGATCCTTCGTAAGGATCAACTGGACGACTTGAGTACAGCTCCAACCAATCTTTTCACAAAAGATTGAAATCAAGATCCAATCTTGATTGCTCCCAAGAACTGGAGATCGAACTGAAGGAATGGCAATGGCAGGAAGGTGGCGGCAGGAGAGAATTCACAATATGCAGGAAATCTCTCAATCTCTCTTTCTTTAAGAGAAGAATGCTGTTGATGATGTAAAAGGCTGCCGCCCCCTTCCCCTTTTATAATCTCAAAGGGATCAGCTCCTAATCAGATTAGGAGTTGCTAATCCAAATCATATTTGGGTTAGAAGTCCCTTAGTGATAAAGGATAATCCTTATCTTATCTGCAAATCAGATCAGCTGTCTCCTAATCTAATTAGGAGGTTTCCAGATCTAAATCTTATTTAGATCTTGGACTCTCTGAGTGGATAGGGTCTAAGCCCAATCCTTTTAGCTGACCCACTTCAGAATTCGCCCCCTTTAAATGACTGATCAAATCAGCCCAGTTCGAAATGGGCTTAAGGCCCATTAAGGTTATGTACTCAAAAACCTTCCAAATTGCTGCCCAGTTGGGCTTCCTTGTATGGCGTGGGACCCAAGCATTGATCTACACATCGGCCACATGGGTTCAGCCCAGCCTTTGTTACAAGGCCTAGCCGAATGCACTACTGAAGACAGTGTACCCCCTGAAACCCATCAAATGAGCTCTATGGGCCCAACACTTATACTAAGTGGTCCCTGGGCCAAGCCACTTTGTAACACCCAGGGACTGTGGGCAGATGCAAGATTAGCCCATCAGGTGTTATCCTCAATGGTCTTACACTTAACCTCTCAGCCCATAATGATCATACACTGCCTGACAAGAGAGGACCTCTCCCTCGGCTGCAAGGAACAGTGTTGCACTCTCCACTTATATGGATCCCGGGAATTAAAACCTTCTTGCAAACATTTTAGAAACCATATATATATACTTTTATATCTTATATAAAATATATTTTGCAAAACAAATCTCAACGGTTGAAATTGGCTGCCGGCAGTCTTGGTTTCCATCAGTGAGAGTGCATCCCCGATCATTACCTTTGTCCGACAAAGGGGCTGATCCTGTCACTATGATCACCCACTCAGATGAATTCTCGGACTGTCCCAACATACACAGGTTTTGACCCCCGCTAAGGATCTCACTGATTGGTACATCAAAGATAGCCCAATCCGACACCTAGTGCAGTATCATAATCGAGTGTAGGGGTCGGGTGTAACTTTCCAGTTTTGCCCATCAATCTCCAAGGTCCAGGGCAATACTGGAAATCTGGTCCAGTTCAAAGATTCAATTAATCCTACACTGTATGTGCCTAGGGTCTCACCCTGGCAGCTGAGACAGGCCACCCCAACCGACTTGGTGGCACCACAGTGTCAGCCTTGTCAGGATAGGTCTCCCCAGACCGACCCACTGGCTGTGAACATTCTAAACTAACACGAGTCTCATTAAGTGTCCAGTTTAAGGGTGTTACACAGAAACATACCAAGGGAACATGAATCAAATATGTATCTTTATTCATTTACAATAAACTCATAAAGTACATCATTCTGATTGAAGCTAAGGGCATACAAAACTGTCTAACAGCTCCCACTTGCACTTAGGTCCAATCAGGTACTAGCCGGAGTCCCATGCTTTCCATGTGTTTCTCAAACACTTTTTGTGATAGTGGCTTAGTCAATGGGTCTACCACATTCTCCGCTGATGCTACCTCTTTACACTATCCTCCCGTAGGTCCAGCGTTGTCATACAACAGTGGAATGGGTGATGTGCTGAATTCCAAATTCAGGAATGAACACCTTCATTCACAAGGCAGCCTCACTTACGGCAATGCTTTCGGCTTGGGTTGTGGACTATAAATTTGCTACTTAGGACCCCTGTTTGCTGACATTCAGGAAACAACACATGATCCTATCGTGAAACCATATCCAGATGTAAACTTTCTATCATCTGGGTCTGACTGGAAATCGGCATCTGTAAACCCTTGGATCTTTAGTGAGCTACCGTCGAACACCAGACAAAACTCTTTTGTCCTTCGAAGGTACTTAAGTATGTTTTTCACAGCAGTCCAATGCTCCTGCCCTGGGTTGGCCTGAAATCTGCTTACTACACTCACTGCCTGAGCAATGTCAGGACGAGTGCACAGCATGGCATACATGATGCTCCCTACGGCAGAGGCATAGGGAACGTTTTTCATGCCATCAATCTCCTCAGAAGTCTTGGGAGACATCTTCTTGGAGAGAGTGACTCCATGCCTGAAAGGAACATTTCCTTTCTTGAAGTTTTCCATGCTGTATCTTTTGACTATTTTGTCAATGTAAGCAGATTGGGATAATCCTATTATCCGCTTCGATCTATCTCTATAGAGTCGAAAACCCAGTATATAGGAGGATTCTCGAAGATCTTTCATGGAGAATTGCTGTGAAAGCCATACTTTCACTGTAGTTAACATTCCCACATCATTCCCAATGAGTAGAATGTCATCTACATACTTTCACTGTAGTTAACCTCATTAACAACATGTGCCATCAACTTGTAAATATATTGTGCAATTTTTATCTTTTGATGCAACAATGGATGTGTTAAATATTGTTTTTCCATTGTAATGCACCATAAAATTGATAATAGATAGCCTTGTAGGACCCTTCCAATTATCACACATAATTGTTACCTCATATTTAGGCTAATTCAGCTTAAGAGATTCTATATATACTTTTATTTCATTATCTTTTTCATTCAAATAAGGGCATATTAACTTATAAGGGGTGAGTGGCTTTACACGTGGGCCACATCTTATCTCTTCATCACACATTGTCCTATAAAGAGGAGAGTTGGTGGCATTGGCCTGAATATGATTGAAATGAAAGGATTTTGCCATTGTTCTTCCCAATTTTTTTTCAAATCTTGACCATTAAACACTGTTTTCAATTTATTTTGACCTACACCTTTATATCGATATAGTTGTGGGTTTATAGGCACTTCTAGTTCTTGTACACTGTATGAACAATGTATACTACTCTATCATTGTCCTTGTCTACTACTACCACCAGTACTAGTTTCTTGATTGCCACCGCTTCGTCTACTTGAATTAATTCTCCATAACTGATCATTGTTCCATTTATCTTCAAGAGACTCTCTGACAGTTTTTCTGTATACTATTCTATCTCTTTGTATCACACAATCATCTGAGTATGCTATGTCATCTTCATCATCAACCATATCATATTGGTCATATTCATGTGATGGTTAGGAGAGTGATTCTTGAAACTCTTGTACACGTTTTGCTTTTTTTGCTCAGATGCTTTTTATTCCCATAGTATTTTATGCATAGCCGAGCTAACTTCTCTTGGGCATTTTTGGCATTGGGCTACAATTTCAAAACCACCTACCAAATACTGTTTCAATCTACAAATACCACTACTCTCAATTACTTTACCACAATATTTAAAAATAAACTTATTTGTATAACTTTTTTACAGGTTTTCCAGGTTCCACCCAATATCATCTAGTCTTGGCATTTTAAATGTCTCAGTCTTCATAAAGAACAATAAAATATTATAAATTTACAAAACAAGTTTTATTATTAGTTATTAGTTTATTACAATAAAACGATCATATTGTATTAATTTTACTATCAAAATATTTTATTTTTCTAAATTTATTATGTTTATACACATTTTTATTAAAATATCATATTTTTTAGATAAACATCACCATTTGCAAGAATTACTACAATTTTTTTGATAAAATATTTCAATTTTCTAAATTTATTATGAATTTTGACATATATATAATGTTATAATAAGGTTTTTAAAATTTTATATGCTTATTATGAATTTTAATAAGTTTATTATAAATTTAATTATTTAAATAATATACTAATCCATTTTAATAAATTTTAAATTTATACAGTGATTTAATATGAATTTTGACATGTTACAAGGTTATCCTATTGTTATTTCTGTGTAATTTTGATTTATTATAAATTTTAATCAATAAGCATTTAAATCAATAAGAATTAAAATATTCTAATTTATTATAATAAATTTATAATTCTGATTTATTATAAATTTTAATCAATACTAAGAATAAAATTATAGGTTAAGCATTTAGTGCTTCTATTACTATAAATAAACATTTTATATGTATGCCTATTTTATATTCTAGTTTTTTTTGTTTTATTTGAAATATTAAGTTTAAATATGTGTCAATGTGAGTAATTTATATTAACACAATGGGTGTTAATGTTTTTAAATATATATTATATAAATATATGTATATTTGTAGTATATTGTTTTTTTATTTGAATAATATACTATTTTATTTTAATAAATTTTAACTTATATAGTGATTTATTATGAACATTTGATGTTTAAAATATTCTGATTTATTATAATAAATTTTTAATTCTAATTTATTATAACTTTTAATCAATACTAATAATTAAATTATAGGTTAAACATTTAATACTTCTATTACTATAAATAAACATTTTATATATATGCCTATTTTATATTCTAGTTTTCTTTTGTTTTTATTTCTTTGATTTTTATGAACATTTTATTTGAAATATTATGTTTAAATATGTGTCAACATGAGTAATTTATATTAACATACTGGGTGTTAATGTTTTTAATTAAATATATGTATATTTGTAGTATATTGTATATTTATTTAAATAATATAGTATTGTATTTTAATAAATTTTAACTTACATAGTGATTTATTATGCATTTTGATGTTTTTTACAATGTTATCTGAATTTTTTCTTATTTTTAAATCTGATTTATTATAAATTATAATATATTTGTATCACACTAGTAAATAGAAATACATTTATTCTGATTTTTTCATATTAATGTTATAATACATTATGTTCTATTATAAATTTAAAAAACTGATTCTCATTTTTTAGTATTAGGATTATAATAAATTCTGATTTCTTATAAAACTTAATGAATTTATTCTGATTTTTAATATTAAATTTATAATAAATTATGATTTGTTATAAAGTTTAATAAATTTATTCTGATTTTTTATATTACATTTATAATAAATTATGATTTATTAAGAAATTTAATAAACATTTTCTGATTTTTAATAAGTATTTTAAAAATACTAACTAGTTAATATTTTATTACTTGAAAAATATTTTATGTTTTATACTATAAAGTGATTACTTTATTCTTTTGTTTTATTTTTTGTTAATTATTTTTTATAAATATTTTATGTTGTGATGGTCTATGAACATTTCGTAGACAACCACACATAATAGTAGAGTAAGTGAAGCTTAGATTGAGAGACTATGCTTTGGAGCTCTGCAACGAAACTCCACACTTCCATAGCTGTAGAAGCTTGAAGGCATGAAAACCAAGATCAGATTGCAAGTTTCAAGTTCTAGGCTTCTAATGAAAAAAATCTTTTTCCTTAGGTTTTTCTTTTCTTATTTTGCTCCTAAAAAAATCTAGAAGAGGGTTTTTTGTCTTACCTAAGATTCAAGAATGGCTTAGATGGGAAGCCTCAATTTTCGGTTGTTGCCTGTTCCAATGGTCCAGCCTCCAAGTCTCCAACTGGTTGCTGCTGATTCAAATCCAAAACGAAGCTTCATTGCTCCAAAACCAAGCTCCTTTAAACTTCTAGGATTTTGGTTCCAACCTCTAGGTATGTAAACTTGTAAACAATAAACCCCTTGTATATATGAAACCCTTCTTTCCTCTTGTTTCTTACTTTCTTTTAAGCTTGAATGGGTGTAAGAATGATTCTCTATAGGCATGTGGTCTTCTTTCCCCTTGTTCCTTCCTTTCTTTTAAGCTTGAATGGGTGTATCTGTGTTATGAATGATTCTATGTAGGCATGCGGTTTGTTTTTCAGAAATCTTTGTCTTTTTTCTATTCGATGTGAAACATTAATTTATTTCTGTATGTTGGTTGACATGATAGGAAAACCTGTCTTTTTTTTTGGTTATTTGGACCGATTTGGTCGACATTTCCAAAATAAAGGAAATGTCGCGACATTTGAAACCATGGAATATACATACATTTATTTACACATGCTTATAGCTAAGATCATAATAGTGTTTTATTATTGATTTGGTTCTTTTGATAATTTTTACAAATTGAAAGGCAATCAGGTGGAAGGAAAAGGCATGCAAGCAGATGTTTTAGGTACTCGAAGATCTAGTATCCTTAGCATTTTATCTTATTTTTTGCTACATTTTAAAGATTTTTACTTGATATATATGAATTGCAATAATAGTTGCATGTATTGCCATGTAGAGAAGAGTGTTTAGTTATATATTTTCCTCCACATAGTCATGTTTATTGTAGGTGATGGTTGATGATATTGATGGTGGTTGGATGAATTTGAGTTAGAAATGATGGGTGGAGTGTTTTAATCTTGGCTCCTTTTAGAAGTGTTTTTTTCTTTGCAAGTTCCCTACCTTCTTAAACCACTAAATTTACCATTTGTAGTCTAAAATCCATGTCCAATTTAGCTTATAAAAAGTCCTAAGGCACAACTTAACACTCAATCTAAAGTCAACTCCATCTCACCCAAGTTTTAATTACCAAGAAACCTACCCAATCAACCAAGAAACTAACCTAAAGCCAACCTGATTATATCCTAAAACCTATCTTAATTCGTAGTTAGGGTCACCCCCAATTCAACCATACCTAAGACCTAAACCAAAAACAATTCTATCTACCCTTACAACCTTAAGATTGAATCCACAGCCAATTCAATCTCACTAAGTTTTTATATCTATAAATCCATGCAATTATCTTAGAAATTAAACTAAAACCATCCAAATTTCAATATTAAACTAATCACTTGTTGACCCAATTTAGCCTAGAATCATGTCTCAAGTCATATTCAGAGCCATTTCTATTTCGACCATAGATCCAATCCATGATCAATCCTTTCTAATTGACCAAATCACCTCACTTTCACCTATTCTTACCGGTTCAAGACCTAAATCAAAAGTAGTTCATTTTCACTTAACTCTTACAACCCATGGCCTAACTTAAATCACCCTTGCAACCTTAAGACTGAATTTGGATCCAATTCTATCTTGTCAAACTTTTATAACTATGAAATCTATGCATCTATATTAGAAACTAAACTAAAGCTCACCAAATTTCAATCGTAAATCCATTCTCATCTTGCCCTAATTTACTCTAAAACCATGCCCCAAGTCATTTTTAAAATCACTCCCAATTTGGCCTTAGAATCAGTCCATAATCAACCCCTTCGAAGCAACCAAATCATCCCATTTTCACCTAGGCCTAGTAGCCAAAAATCTAAACCAAAATTACAACTTTGAAATCCCAAACTTCCCCAAGGATACCCTAAAGAGCCTTGTTAGTGTCGAGTATGTAGGGGTAATTTTGTCGTTATGCTTGTGTTTAGGTGTTGATGTGTAAGTTTATGTTAGACTTAATGTCCCTAACTTAAGTAGGGGCATATGTGACTTTTTCACATTATTTTAGTAATATAAAATACATCTGGCCGAATGGGAGAGGGAACTTTTTTCTCTCATTCGAACCAGAATCTTTTCTCCTTGTTTCTCTTATGCTCTTCTCCTTTCTCTCTTTCTCTCATCTCTTCTCTCTCTTTTCCTTGACTGTTATCAGTCTAACAGGCAGACCAAACACTAACATGGTACCAGAGCTAAACTGAGCAAATCGGATCTGTCCAGAATTCTGTTATTTGCGCACCCAGCCTAGGGTTTTCTCTTATTTTCTTCGCCATCAACTAGAGATAAGGGACAAGGCTGAAAAGGAGTGATCGCCCTCTTCCCTTGGAGGTTTCTATGCCTCCAGTTGTGGTGTTTGTGGTTGGCTGCTTCAGTTTCTAAGAAGCCCTCCCCTAATTGATGAAGAGAAGAGAGCTGATTTGTGTGGTGCAGTGGGTGTCTTGTGTGGTCTGATTTTCGGTGATCAGGTAAGAGGTTTTATGCATTTTTTTTGGTGTGAATCAAATGAGAAGTCTATTGCAGACTATATGGTGGGATTTCAGATTGTAGTGTGCTAGGGTTTGTGCAGCCTTCAGTGTGATTTGAAGGGGGGTGTTCCTCAAACAGTATTGGGAAGTTTCAGGTAGTTGTGGAGTTGGGTTGTGGTGTAAAGAGTGCAATTTGCAGCAGTAGTAAGTGCTGAAATCAGGGTGTAGTGTGATCTAGTGTGCAGTTTGCCGAATTCAGAAATATCAGAGTTCATCAATTGGAGAAAATTATGCTGAATAGAGAAAATTATGTACCTTGAGCCAAATGTTCAAATGACCTGATCTAGTGTGATAGTCCCTACTGATTACCTGAATGTTCAAATGACCTCCATTAAACTAAATAGAGAAAATTACGTACCTTGAACCAAATTTGTAGAAGTCTTTCTTAAGGCAAAGAAGAAGGTGAAGCACATAAGGGATGAAAAACCTTCCACTGATTCTCTAGATTATGATGATTGGGAGCAGGCAGATGCACAAATCATCACATGATTATGGAATAGTATGGAACCCAAGATTAGTGTAAATTTCATGTTCCTTGATACTGCCAAAGAAGTGTGGGACCATGCTAAGAAGCTGTATTCGGGTCAAGACAACACAACCAAAGTATATCAGTTGTACCAGGAATACTTTAATCTATAATATGGTAATCAAAGTCTTGGAGAGTACTATGCTTGTATGAGAAACATTCGTAATGAATTGAATGTTTATCACCCCTCACTTCTGATGTCAAAATTCAACAACAACAGAGAGAACAACTTGATGTGACTTGGTTTTTGGTGGGGCTGAAATTTGAACATGAACCAGTGCGGGCTCAAATACTAGGAGGGTCAACTCTCCCTTCCTTAGAAGATGTGTTTGCTCGACTCAGGAGGATTTCCATTGGATCTACCGAGAACCCTAATATTTCCGATAGATCAACCCTAGCAGTATCTATAGGCCGTGGTGTTAGAGGTGGAGCTCAGTCTGGTTGTAGTGGACAGGCATATGGCCGGAGTGGTGGTAGTGGACCTACATATATCCGTGGTGGTGGTCGTATTGGAGGTCGAGATTCAAGGGGAGCCCGTGGTAGAGGATGTAGTTCGGGTCCAAGGAGGTGTACACACTGTGGTATGGATGGACATACCATTAATTATTATTACGACTTGCATGGTCCACCTTCAATTTGGGCCAATCATGTCGTGACCAGTGACAGTAGCTTCAGACAGGAGAGCCATTTAGCCGATCAGATACCTCCTGCATCCACAGATGTTACTGGGAAGGAGATGATGAGTATTCCCTATGATGAGTATGAGTGGTTAGTACAAGCCACATCTCAGCAGAACACGGCCACTCTCGCACACTCAGGTATGGCTTGTTTGGATTCCACACCCCATCCCTGGATTATTGATTATGGAGCCTCTGATCACATGACTGGAACTCCAGGTGTGTTTTCTTCCCTTTCTCATTACTCAACATCACAATCTGTTACTCTTGATAGTGGCTCCACATCCTCCATTTGTGGTGTTGGTAATGTTGACCTGGACCCAGTATCCCTATCCTCAGTTTTGTATGTCCCTAAATTTCCTTTTAATCTTATGTCTGTTAGTAAGTTGACTAAGTCTCTTAATTGCTCCATTACCTTTTTGAAGGGATGAGAGATCCATCATATGGATGGCCGAACCCTGTAGGAAGGTTGGGCGAAATTTCAAAAATTTCTCTCTCTCCCATGTGGGAATCACATTCCCTATTTTAGAAACTTCATTTTCAATGATCAATCTTGAAACCAAACCGAACTAGATCTGAAACCAAAAGGGAGTAGATGGATATACCTGATACGGGGTAATAATAAACCCCCAATGAAGGTGTTCACGCCCAAGGAGAAGACCAAAGACTGCTTCCACCAAAGATGACATGGTGTGAGGTGAAGCAGAATCAGCAGGACGATTCTTCAACAAGAACCGAAATCTTCAGCAAGAATATGATGAAGGGCTGGTGAGCACGACTTCAGATTGCCTTTTCTACAAAAAGGAAATATCAAGAACTGTTCTTGATCACTCCCACTGGTGGAGATCGAATTGGTAAGACGGCAAGAGCAGAAGAGAAGAAGATAGTGTAGTCAAACTGTGTTGTCTCTCTCTCTATAATTTAGCAGTCTGTGAGATGATCTGGAGGTTCGCCATGCTCTTCTATTTATAGCCTTAAAGAGAGGTTCTTGTAATCCCATTAGGATTTTCCTAATTCAAATCTTTTATTTGGATCTAGACTATTTTTAAGAGATAAAGATAATCCTTATCTTCTTTGTAGATAAAGATTAGCTTCTAATCAAATTAGGAGTTTCCTTATCCAAATCTTTATTTGGATCTAGACTCTTTGAGTGGATAGGGATAATCCCTTATCCTATCTACTTATCTAACTCCCAGAACCACCCTCTTTTAATTAATCTTATTAAGCCAGTTTGAATTGGGTTTTAGGTCCATTAAGTCTATGTGCTCACTAGCCCCTCAATCTGTTGCCCAGTTGGTTATCCTTGTATGGCGTGGGACCCAAACATTGATCTACACATCAGCCACATGGGTTCAGCCCAGCCTCTGTCACAAGGCCTAGCTGAATTCATTGTAGGAGACTGTGAACCCCTGAGTCCATCACCATGGGCTCTTAATGGGCCCAGCATTTACACTAAATGGTCATTTGATCAAACCACCTTATAAAAACCCAAGGACTGTGGATAGATGCAAGATTAGCTCTTCAAGTATTACCCTCAATGGTCTTACACTTAACCTCTCAGCCCATAATGTTCAAACACTTCTCGAAAAGAGATGACCTCTCCCTCGACTGCAAGGTACAACGCTGCACTCTCTACTCACATGGATCCCGAGAATTAAAACAATTTGAAACCATAATATATATATATTACATGCACCTCAGGTCTCACCCTGGCAGCTGAGACAAGCCACCCCAACCAACTTGGCGGCACATTAGTGTCAGCCTTGGCAAGATAAATCTCCCCAGATCTATCCAACGGCTGTGAAGATTCTAAACTAACACGAGTCTCATATGTATCCAGTTTAAGGGTATTACACAGAAGCACACCATAATAACATGAATCAAATATGTAGTTTATTCATTTTCATTAAATGTCGTAATGTATATCATTCTAATTGGAGCTAAGGGCATACACTATCTAACAACTTCCACTTGCACTTAGGTCCAATCGGGTATAAGCCGGAGTCCCATGCTTTTCACGTGTTTCTCAAACATTTTCTGTGTCAGTGGCTTAGTTAATGGGTCTGCTACATTTTCCGCTGATACTTCATTCTGAATCAGGACGTCCCTTCTTCCAACTATCTCCCGTAGTACATGGTACTTCCTCTCGATGTGCTTCGACTTCGAGTGGGCTCGTGGCTCCTTAGCCTGAGCAAATGGCTCCAGTATTGGCACACAACAATGGAATGGGTGATGTGCTGGATGAAACTATTCCCAATTCCTGAATGAACTTCATCCATACGGCTTCTTTGGCAGTTTCACTTGTGGCAATGTATTTGGCTTCAGTTGTTGAATCCGCCATGGACCCCTGTTTGCTGCTTTTCCTACAAATAACACGATCCTATCGTGAAGATATAAACAGATGTAGACTTTGTATCATCTGGATCTAACTAGAAATCGACATCAGTATACCCTTGGATCTATAGTGAACTACCATCGAACACCAGACAAAACTCTTTTGTCTTTCAAAGGTATTTTAGTATGTTTTTCACAGCAGTCCAATGCTTTTGGCTTGGGTTAGATTGGTATCTACTTAACACACTCACTGCCTGAGAAATGTCAGAACGAGTGCATAGCATGGCATACATGATGCTCCTACAGTTGAGGCATAGGGAGCCTCTTTCATGCCCTCAATCTCTTCGGGAGTCTTGGGAGGCATACCCCTAGAGAGAGTGACTCCATGCCTGAACGGAACATTTCATTTTTGGAGTTCTTCATGTTATGTCTTTTGACTATTTTGTCAATGTAAGCAGACTGTGATAATCTTATTATCCTCTTCGATCTATCTCTATAGAGTCGAAAACTCAGTATGTAGGAGGCTTCTCCAAGATCTTTCATGGAGAATTGTTGTGAAAGCCACACTTTCACCATAGTCAACATTCCTACATCATTCCCAATGAGTAGAATGTCATCTACATATAGAATTAAGAACGTAACCTTATCACCACTGGTTTTCCTGTAAACACAGGGCTCATCCGGATTTTGCTCAAAGTCAAACTATTTGACGGTAGAGTCAAACCGGATGTTCCAACTCCTAGAAGCTTGCTTAAGCCCATATATGGATAGATTTAGTTTACATACCATGTGTTCCTGACCTGCAGCTGTGAAACCTTGCGGTTGTTGCATATAGATATCTTCACTAAGATCTCCATTCAGGAACGCAATTTTGATATCCATTTATCAAATCGTGTATTGAGTCATTTTTCTTTGGTTCATTCAGATGTTTGGGGTCCTTATAAAGTGATGTCATACAATGGATATAAATATTTTGTCATTTTTGTTGATGATTATTCAAAGATGACGTGGCTCTATTTAATGAAAGAAAGAAGTGAATTGTTTACTATTTTCCAAAAGTTTTATACTGAGATTCGCAACTAATTTGGTGTTAACATTAAAATTTTTCATTCTGATAATAGCCATGAATATCTCTTTTCATCATTTCAGGACTACCTAGACCAACATGGCATTATCCATCAAACTTCATGTACCTACACCCCACAACAAAATGGGGTGGCTGAGAGAAAGAATCATCAACTTTTGGAAACAGCTTGGTCCCTCATGCATCACATGAATGTTCCCAAATCCTTTTGGAGTGATGCAATGTTTACTTCTTACTTCTTGGTTAACCGGATGCTCACGTCTATCCTTGATGGTCATTCCCCATTCACCAGATTGTTTCCTACCTTGTCTTTGTTTCCTCTCTCTCCTCGAGTTTTTGGCTGTGTTTGTTTTGTTCATAATTAGTGGCCAGGAATGGACAAGTTAGATGCACGGTCTATTAAGTGCATCTTCCTTGGCTATTTCTGGACTCAGAAAGGGTATAAGTGTTATCACCGTAGCTTTCGACATTCTTTTGTATGTGCTGATGTTATTTTCTTTGAGTCTACTCCATTCTTCTTGGGGTTCGGTGATGTTTCCTCCTCCTCATCACCTCCTCCCCTTCCTCTTCCAGTTGTGGACTCTATTCCTCTTGTTCCCGTAGTGACGAAGTCTTTGCCTCTGATGCCACCACATGTTGAATGACCATCAATCCATCATGTGTATACACATCGCCCATATATACCGGCACCTCCTCTAGTTTCATCATCGTCGGCAGATCCGATAGTTGTTACCACACCAAACCTGACCCCAGTATCTGATCTTGATCTTCCCATTGCCTTGCGGAAAGGTAAGTGCAGTTGTACCTTTCATCCTATTTCTAATTATGTTTCACTTATTCACCTTTCCACTTCCCATCACTAGTTTATCTCTTTGTTATCCTCTGTTGTTATACATAAGGATGTCCAAGAAGCCCTTGCCTCTCTAGGATGGTGCCCTGTGATGGAAGAACTCTCAACTCTGGCTCATAATCATACATTGGAACTCACCACTCTTCCTCCTGGTAAGCAGGCTGTTAGCTGTAAGTGGGTTTATATGGCTAAGTACTTACCTGATGGTAGTGTAGAGCGGCTGAAAGCTAGATTGGTTGCCAAAGGGTATTCCCAAACCTATGGTATTGATTACATAGTGACTTTCTCCCTGGTGGCTAAGATTGGTTCAGTCTGTGTTGTGATTTCTCTTGTTGCGATGTATGATTGGCACCTCTATCAGCTTGATATCAAGAATGACTTCTTGCACGGTGATCTGCTCGAGGAGGTCCATAAGGAGCAACCACTGGGGTTTGTTGCTTAGGGGAAGGATGGTAAGGTGTGCCAGCTACTGAAGGCCATTTATGGGATTAAATAGTCTCATCGAGCATGGTTTGGCAGATTTAGTGAGGTAGTAAAGAAGTTTGGTATGAAACAGTGCCAAGTTGACCATTCCGTCTTCAGTCATGACTCTTAGGCAGGGAAGATCTTATTAGTGGTGTATGTAGATGATATTGTCGTTACCGGGAATGATAAAATGGGCGTTGACAGGTTGAAGATCTTTCTACAGGATCATTTTCAGACAAAGGACCTTGGTAAATTGAAGTATTTCTTGGGGATAGAAGTAGCAAGGTCCAAGCATGGTATTAACTTGTGTAAGAGGAAATATGCTCTTGATTTGCTTGAAGAAACAGGTTTGTTAGGTGCTAAACCAGCTGAAACTCCTATGGAAACAAACGCTAAGTTGAGCAGTGATATGGGTGTAGTGTTTGAAGACCTTGGCAGATACCGGCGGCTGGTAGGTAAACTGAACTACCTAACCATCACTCGGCCAGACATTTCATTTGCAGTTAATGTGGTAAGTCAGTTTATGCAAAAACCTCTAGTTCCACATTGGGATGTGGTTATAAGGACTATGAGGTATTTAAAGGGGGCTCCTGGTCGCGGTTTGATATATAGAAGTGGTAGAAAACTTGAAATAGAAGGATATACTGATGCTGATTGGGCTGCTTCTGTATCTGATAGGAGATCTACCACAGGCTATTGCACTTTTCTTGGGGGTAATCTGGTGATATGGAAAAACAAAAAGTAGACAGTTGTGGCAAGAAGTAGTGCAGAGGCAGAATATAGAGCTATGGCACATACTACTTGTGAATTAGTGTCGTTTAGGAACCTTCTACAGGAGATGGAATACACTGTTGGTACTCCAATGAAGCTTTACTGTGACAATCAGACTGCAGTTCACATTTCCTCTAATCCGGTGTTTCATGAGAGAACCAAATACATAGATGTTGACTGTCACTTTGTTAGAGAGAAGGTGATGAGTGGAGTGATAGACATTGCATATGTCAACACAGGGAACCAGTGGGCAGATTTGTTTACTAAAGGGTTAAGTTGGGGGAGAGTGGACTACATATGTAACAAGTTGGGATTATATGATATATACTCTCCAGCTTGAGGGGGAGTGTTAGTGTCGAGTATGTAGGGGTAATTTTGTCTTTATTCTTGTTTTTAGGTGCTGATGTGTAAGTTTATGTTAGACTTAATGTCCCTAACTTATGTAGGGGCATATGTGACTTTTCCACATTATTTTAGTAATACAAAATACATCTAGTCGAATGGGAGAGGGAACTTTTTTCTCTCATTCGAACCAAAATCTTTTTTTCCTTGTTTCTCTTCTGCACTTCTCCTTTCTCTTTTTCTTTCATTCTCTCTTCTCTCTCTCTTCCTTGACTGTTATCAGTCTAACAGGCAGACCGAACACTAACAAGCCTAATCAAGAACTTGACAAAATTGTAGAAATCAAGAATAGGTGATACCCAAATGACCATGATACCAAGACACCATCTTCAACTTAAACTTTCATTCTTCTCCCCCCTTTGTGAAAACATTTCAGCAACCTCCTTTCAATGTTCATCAAAATTTCTTCTTCTCGCCGTTCTCTTTTCTCCCAAACCTTACCTTGTTCCCCATTTGATTTTCTTTTGTTATATTCTTGCATTCTATTTTTTTTAAAGTATTTAATTGCTTTGTTCACCAACCCTTCCCTAAAAGAAAAAAAAAAAAGAAAACAGGCTGAGAGACTTCTCAATAGCCACTGGTCAGTTTGTAAGCTGATAAATACCCACTTTCCCCTTCCACAAATTTTTTCGAGTCTCCCATCTTTCACCTTTCCCCACTCTATCAACATTCGCCTTTGTATTTTACTTCATTTGAGTCTTGCATATGTCATCTTTCTTAAAATGTCATGCCTTGTAAAGAAATATCTAAATCTAAAATAGAACTTAACTGAAATTGAAGAAGCTTGAAATCAATATCATAACCTCCATGCAATTTATTTTCTTCCTTTCTCATAAGATAGTACTTGAACAAGTGCACCAAATTGATTTAATTAGAAATTCAAAATTTATTTTGCATTGACAAACTACTAATGAATTTTATTACATACTTTCCTTTACTTTTTTTATTATTTATTGCATATTTAATTATATCATCAAAATAATCCTTGTCCTAACTTTTTTTTTTGTTTTTCTTTGTAAGTTAAACATGCAACAAGCAACTCTTAAAGCGTAATTGGAGACAATGGATACTTCTTTTATTTTTAGAATTTCACTTTTTTTGAAGGTCATGTAGAATTTATCATGTATTGAGGAAAATTTGACATTTGTAATACATTTTAGACAATGGATATAATTGTTTTGGTATAACAAGGGATGCATTCAAATTATACATGGCAGGCTATTTCTTATTTTAGTAATATAACCATTTGCTAAAAATCATTATATTATTTTCATGTGATGTGTGAATGAGCAAGTATTGTTTTAAGGTGGTGGTTCCAATTGCCACTAATTTATTATTTTAATTTGAATAATTGGCTATTGGATGTATGATTGAAACAGGTATTTTATTAGCCTTTTTGTCAAAAAAAACGTGGCAATAGATTAAATAGCTTTTAGCTTTTAGCCATGGTTTGTCAAAACCATAGCTATAGGTTAATGCATTTAGCTCTGGCTTTATAGGAAACCGTAGTTATAGGTTGCCATATCTAACTATAGTTTTGCACCGTGGCTATAGATTACACATTTTAGTTATAGTTTATCAAAAACCGTAGCTACGGTTTTACAACAAACCATGGCTATAGATTGCACATTTTAGTCACGATTTGTCAAAAATCGTAGCTATTAGTTGAAGTATTTAGCTTTGGTTTTGCCATATAACCGTGGTTATAAGTGGTGCATTTAACTACGGTTTTACAGCAAATTGTGTCTATAAATAAAAACTTTAGCTATGGTTTTATGAGAAAACTATGGTTATAAGTTTGAATAACCATCAACAAAGAGTTCTTGATCCTATCTCCCATCTAGAGCTCACCCAAGTTCTTGGTGTTGTCCTTAACACCCTCGAGAAGCTTACAGAAGGGAAGACTGTAATAGCTAAATGGCATCTTAGTATCAATGGAGGTGAGAGAATCCACCTTCACCGACAATTGGTTGTCGACCTAGTATTTGTGAGGGTAACTACTAGGAAGATAAAACCCATCTCTAGATTGAAGAACCAAGAGTGAAAACAAGGCCTAGATCACAAATTGTTGGGAAAAGCTCATCTTTATCAGTTTCTACTAAAAAAGACCCAAGTAGACACATATAAAGAGATATAAAACGACAAGGAAAAGCTACATTCATCGGAGAACTCTCTCTGCCTTGTAACGATGGATAGGACAAACATTAAAAGAGTAAAGTAGTTCCTCTTCATGCTTGATATCTCTTGAAAATTTTCATCAATTGGGTTTTATTTTGAAAATTTAAGGAATAGTGGAGGGCAAATTCAACGTTTCATTTTTTTCCGTTAGTGCTTAATGACAATGTCAATTGTCAAAAAACTTAAGGATGCTTTAAGACAATATGTAAACAATAAGGGTAGAGTTAGTCAATTTCCTAAAGTACTTTGACTACAAGATATCAGATATTCAAGTTTAAGCAGTTAGTAGCACAATAACTACATAAACTTGATGAGTAAAGAAAGATAAAACAAGGAAAACACATAGAAAAGAGACACAGAAGATTTTTATAGAGGTTTGGTAGAAACCCCTGCTTATGTCCTATACTTCCGACTCCCTCTATAGATTTCCACTAACAAATCAACTAGACTTCCTAGGTGCTAAGAAAACCTTAAAACTAGCAGGACTATGACAAGATACAAAAAGCCTCTAGAATAAACATGTAGAACAATACAAGCTCAAACCTATTGACCCGCAAGAGTGTATACTTAAGATTCTTAAATCAATGAAGAGACCCACAATAGATGGGTGCGACTATACAAGATTAAAGGGTTTTCAATTTTTCTCACCTCTAAAACTATTGAAACTCAAAAATCTCTTTAACAAAAAGACTCTTGCTAACTTGCTCTCAAAAACATCTAAAGACTATATACAATGTTAGCTCAGGTTGTTTTTTCTTTTCTTTTTTTGAATCAAACAAAACACTTCTATTTATAGAGGTTTTGAGAGCAAATGACCCTTTTCTAACTATTGAAGAGTTTTTTCATACTTAGTAAACATTCAAAATGTCTCCAACATGATATAAGGTTTACTAAACATAATAGCCGTTTAAACCTTCAAATGATCAAATTCATTAAAGAAACAAATTACATCAAACAACTGGTTACATAAAAAAATTAAAAATATGACACTTTAGAACAAGGCTTGATATAGTCTTTCTCCTTGATGAGTTATTGTAGCATGTCTACTTGAGCAACTCTAAAGCGTTTGACATTTTTGTAAAATTTATTTGCTTGAGTTTCCTTAGAGCATCCTCATTGGAGGGATAGGTGTTGGTATAGAGATTATGGAGCTCAGATAGTTGAAACAAGCAATGCTTCCATATTTTCTTCCTCAATAGCAATATTGTTTAATATAATTGAGCTAAGAAAAATTTTACTTGAGTTAGTTGCATACTCAACATACCATTAGTACTCTCAATTTATATGTTATCATCAAAACACATAGGGTCAATAGTTGTCATAAATCTCCCATAGTTAAGTGCCTTTTATGCTTAAAACCTGTAAAGGTGGCTCACAAACTTGCTAGACATGTTACTCTTCTTCATACTTGTACTTGGTCGAATGCACCTCCCTTTGTTTCTTAATCTCTGTAGTATGATTCTAATCATTGAGGTATCAACGAAAGTTTACTAGAAGGCATCAAAAGAAAAAGAAAACATGTGAGCATGTTTGATGCCTGGTTTCACATTTGAATGACAAATTTTACAATAATTGGGTTTCAAGTAACTGATTCCTTCGATTGGGTGAAGAAGATGATGACTCCTTTTCGAAAATGTATCACCCATTTACAGTTGGGTACTATATGTACCCATTTACAGGTCCCATGGTATATGGTGAATAGTAATTTACTTTATTGCTTTACCCACTTTAAAAGGGTACACGGTATATCCACTTATTAATAAAGCTTAATTTATTATAGGGTAAATTTTTTATACTATCCTTAGGGTTTAGTTAATTAACTAACTATACCCTTATTTTTTAAAATTGATTGTATTATTTTACTATTTTTGATAATTGTCTAACTCTACCCTTACAGGGTCCGTTAATATTTCCGTCAAAGCCAGTACACATGTGACACCACGTGAATTTAAAATTTTTTAAAACCCAATGTTACCCTCATCCCTTTCCTATCGACCCACACCCCTTCCCCCTCCAACCTCTCTCTCCCAAATCAACATTCTTTCAACCCTCCATTGAGCTCCCGAGCTAACAAAGAGAGATTCTTCTCCGTCAACACCAGATCGGTTCCAAATCAAGATCAACCGTCCGTTGAGTTTCTGATATAACAAAGACGATGAACAGTTAAACTCTCGTCACTCTGTTGAGCTCCTGAGCTAACAAAGACGACGGGCCACCAGAATCCTCTGCTCTCGTCACTTTGTTCTTCGTCGAAGACGATGAACAGTTAAACTCTCGTGAAGTCCTTGCCTTTACTGCCTTTTGTCTCTCATTCGTTGAAGTACACGAAGACCGGCAAGGAAGGAAATGGTTAAACTCGACCTTAAAGGCTCTCAGAGCTTTGCAAATCGTTACAGGCAGATGAACCCATCTCTATTTCCTGTGCTGCAGACAATCCTGATGTGGTTGCGGATGAATCCCATCCTGGGTTGGGTCTATTCTTCTGAAACTCTCGTTTTGACATCGTTCTCATCTTCTTCCCCTGTTCTTCGTCTTGACATGAACCTAGCCAATGTAGGTGACTTTCTGGGACGAGGGCTCGGGAGTGTCGAATGTAGAACCTTAGACGAGGGTTCGCATGAGAGAAGGTTGGAGGGGAGTTTGAATGAGAGGGAAAAGTCCAACCTGGTGGGAGCAGCTGCACGTTTAAAGGATTGGGTGAAGAGTATCGGCAATAGAGGAGAAGAAGGGTTCCTTGCAGATTGAAGCGGTGAGAAATTAACACCCACCTATCGAAAGAAATCATTGACGGTGAATACCTACATTGAAGCGGCAGACGACGGGCCAGATCTCAGATCTGGGTTCTCCTTGCAGATTTGAGATCTCCAACCTTTCTCACCGTCGCACTGCCATCCGGAAATTGCAGCGACAAGCATCGCGGGCGAAGGCAATGGTGCTCCTCTCTATTCTTGGGCACTTCGAACTCCATCCTTTGGTGGGGTTTGAGAATCCTCTTCTGGTCGAACATTTTGAAAATCCTCTATTGATCTCCATCTCAGGCAAAAGGCTTTCACAGCAATCTAAGGTTAATCCAGCAGAGACTGGCGGCAGCTGATGTTGTAGTGTTTCCTTCGAATAGAGATCGGTGGCAGCTGCATCGAGCAGAGATCGGTGGCCATCGGTGGCCACTCATCCAAGTGAACCCGCAGAGATAGGTTAAAACGGGGCATAAAAAAATAATTTTTCCAATCAGTCGAATGTTTGGGTTAAAGGGTAAAACGAACATTTTAGTTTTTCCGTACTTAGACAATTGTACAAACAGTAGAGGTAGTTTAAGAAATTTACCCTTTATTTTATTACATTGTTTAATAAATTATAATTTTAATTTGTTTCCTTTCAATAATTAATTAGTTAACTAATTAATGAACAATAATTATAACTTTTGTTAATTATAATTAATGGTAATTAACATTAACTCTATTAATTATAATAATATTTAGTAGTAATTAAATAATTTTGTTAACTAATGGTATTTAACAATAATTCATTAATTTTGTTATTTAATAGTAGTTAACAGTAATTCAATAATTTTGTTAATTAGCATTAATTTTATTAACAATAATTAACCAATGTTGTAAGACTAGACTCAGGAGTTCACTTTTTCCCATTTCACTTTAGCATACCCTAATTTCTCAAAACCTCTACAGAGCCCCTATCAGGAGTTCACATCTCTACTCCACAAAGTTCCGCCCTACAGCACATTCTCGCTGTATATTGGAAACATCTCATTCCAATGATTGCATCATTGATTCTAGTATTATCATCGGAAAATGTTCTCAATACATGACAGAGATGTGAACTCCCCTATCATACATCTGCCATTGGATGAAACATTTATACAAATTTACTATACTATCCCTATATAAATTTGTCAAAGGAGATTTCAACACTTAAATACATAGTCACCTGAGCTAGGAATGGCATTGACCCCAATGAGGTTAAAAATCCCCACCTCATCCAGTTCCATAAGAAAAAGGGATCCCAAATTCGTCCCATCCCGTCTTAGTCTTTCCCACTTGCAAGTATATTTTCCTTTTTTTTTTTAAATCTATTTAGAACTATATTATATTATATAATTTAATATAATATAATATAATATAATATAATATATATTAAAACTTATATATAAATATAAAGACACACTTTTAGTTGGGGTAGAATGGACAAATACCATCCCCATCTCGTTCCCGATCACCAAAGTTTTGGATTTCTTAGAAATCCGCACCAAACCCGATCAGTAGTCAAAAATCCCACCCGGACTGGAATGGGGTGAGGAAAAATGGGGACGGGCCAAATTGCCATCTCTACCGCCAGCCATCATCTGATTCTGAGATTAGACAAGTCACCTTCTGTAAGCGTTGTGCTGGGTTGCTTACAAATAGGCGTATCTCCCTAACCATGGACAGCGGCGATGATAATCAGTATATTTAGCAAGATAGCAGTATGAGCTTTTCTTCGGCATGACAACAAAATTTTCTTATTTGAATCCAATCTCAAAATTTTCAATGGGATGACATCTCTAGTTGAGATGGTTGTGGCTAATTTTCAGCTTTTGAGCTGTTCTATTAAAGCAGAAGACGTCCATCTCTTATATTTTCTTCTTCTTTTGAACTTAGAGGAGAAAATACTAGGAGATCTTTGTTTCTCTGTAGCAAAGCTGAGTCCTTGGAGCTGGACTCTCCTTGGAGGACACCTAGGGTTGCATCTTGCAACTTGGGTGGATTGGGTCCGGTTGAACATCATCCCAGGCACAATCCTAAAGGTGCAAAACTTAGATTTGAGCCTGACCCAATCCAAGGTCAGGCCCAAGTTTATCAACCCAGGCTCAACTGTCCAACCAGAGCTTAACCTGACACCACTTGGACTGTGCTCGGGTTTGGGTTGGGTGGATTAGTCAGGTTTAAAAGTATTTAGATGAATGCATTATTGTATACTCATCATTCATATACATGTTTTTCTAAATGTGCATATTTAGAAATGAGTTTGTTATATAAATATAATATGTAGATGCATATTATTGTTCAGGCTGATTTGGATTAGGTTGGGCTATGCTCGGCTGCCTGATCTTACCCAACCAAATTTAAATCAGGTCTGAGTTTTTTTTTTTTTTTTTTCGGGTCCAGACCCAATCTGCAGCCAAAAAATGTAAGCCCAACCCATACAAAACTTGAGTTGGCTGGGTTGGGTCGACTTGTTTACAAAGTAAACAAAATATTAACAAGGAATTAAAAATAACCATTTATTTGAAAAACATTTATAGTTGATTTATCTTTAAAACTGACAAAAAGTGGTTGGTAAATGTTTCTTTAGTGTTGTTTGATAGTTAGGTGTTACATAAGCCGAAAAGTAAATAAACACTTTAGTGTTAGGAGAAATATTAAAATAAAGTTTTCCCAGTTTTTCCAATAGTTGATTCGCACATAAATTAAAACAAACATTTATTTAATAAACAGTCTTACCAAATACAATTTGAGATAAATGCTTACATGATGATTATCTGGCACCCTTTTTCAAATAAATGGAAGATATACCAAATACCATCTAAGTGGATGAACAGATCCCTTAGGTTGAAACGGGAGATTCCCAGAGCACTATCTCGAGTAGGCGAGATGGTGGAGCTTCGATTTGATGAAGCCGTTCGGTGGTAAGTACATGGGCTCCTAGCTTGGTTAGAGAGGAGAGGAGACTGATGCTGTTGGATCTCTCTCTGTTTTGATAGGAGTGGTGATTGATGAATGAATTTGCCTTTGGGCCTAAAAGAATCTAATACTTCTGTTATTAACAGTGACCTGACGAAGACAAGTTTCACATAAAAAAATGTTCAAGAGAAATAATAAAAAAAAAAAGTGGAGGGGATTTTCATGTACTAACTCTTTGGTATATAGATATAGATTGGCAAGGCTGTTTGGAAGGCTAATAACAACTGGACAGGAAGTGGGCCTTGGTAATTCCCTGCCCATTCACTTACTTGGCCCATTATATCATCATGTCTCTTAATTTGGTGACTTTGGTTGTTGGACTAACTTGTCTTCAGGGGTGCAATTTGGATAGACGGGCTTTAATTGAGAATTTTTTAAAATTTGAAGGGCATGGGCCTGGTTCCCTGAACGGAACCAACACTCAACTTGTACCCTAGTATCTTTACATAATAAATTGAGATTGTGCATTGGAAAATCGGTTTGTGTTTGATAAAAGTTCAAAACCCAGAGGTAGTTGGACAGGGTCGAGTTAGGTTGATCCTGGTTCAGTTGAACCTAATTATCAGACAAAATTCTTCAAACTGGATGGTTCACCCACAAAAAAAACTCAATCTTTTTTTAGATGGGTTTGGGCCCACACATTAGATGAGACAGTTGAGAGAGTGATGTTATAGGCTGATAAAAAAAAAAAAAAACTTAATTCTTCAATAGGGGGTTGATGGTTAGTTCAATGATGTGGACCCAAGAACAAAGCAGGTTGACTCGCCCATAGAGATTTGGAAACAATTGAAGCCAAGAAATGAGACCTTACCTTCCTGAATGACTTGATAAAAAAAGTGGGCGTTGAATGTAGTGTTAGTAGGAAATGAGACCTTACCTTTTGGCTGCAAGACTCAACTCCCCATATCTACCTACCCCACCAAACCCTTCTTCAATCTTTTTTATGGGTCTGAGCTGCTTTCAACGGCTTTGCTATTTCACATCTGCTAATCGGAAAACAGAGGGATTAGATCTCATTATGTCATTGGGACTCCACTTCCTGTGGGCTAAGGTGGGCTTCCCTCGGATTTCCCACTCAACCAACACCACCACGCACATCTCTCACGTCCAATATTTTAATAGCTACTGGATAATATAAATGATCATGTGTAGGGCACATATGCATCATGTTGTGTTATTATATTATAGGGATCGGGCTTCCCATTTTTCTGGTTAGTTTGCTGGGTTTTTTGTCTATCTTATTCATTCCATGAATGAATCTTGTTTGAAAAAATAAAAAATTGAAAACTAAAAATGTGGATAATTTTAATATATTCAAACATGGGGAACAAGTCAGCTTGTAGAGAAGACTTACAGATATGAGATATCTGATTTTAATATACTCACTTGGATAGTCTAGAAAATGAACCATTGATTGTTGCAGAGGTAAAATTTTGGGCTGACAAGGCTGAGAATATGAACAGCTCTTTAGAGTTTGAAGAGCTCCGAAATTGGTGTTTTCAAAATGGTCAAACTGTTAACATGGACAATGGTTTTTGGCTGTTTTTAATTTTTTATCATAATAGGGTGTCCCTTCGGTCTAAATAGTCAGACCATTCGACCCAAGAACCAGATGCAGAATAATATCTTATCCCGTCCGGTTTTAAAAACCTTGCTTTCACATGACTCGCTGACAGTGCCAGTCAATTTTAGCTCTCCGTACAGAGGCAATCTCAAACAGCCAGAAGTTGCTCTGCTTCAGCCCTCCTAGAGTTAAAGAAGGCTAAAAAGTTAGGTCCATATCCAGTTTAGCCCTTACCAGAACTTAAATAGTTGGGACAATTTGAGTAACAGTTACTTGGAAAAGTTTCTCTGAAATCGTGGTTGGACAGACCCACAAGAACTGAACCAAACCAGCTCAAATAATATAGGGTCTGAGTCCGGGTACGTGCCTCCATTATAATTGGATTGGAATTGGTTTTTGGTATGAAGACCTGAATTAGGGCTGCAAGTTGGGTCGGGTTAGGTTAGATTGAGGCCAACCCTAACTCAACCCTAAGTTTTAAATCCCCAACCTTAATCCTAACTAAATTCCTTCAACCCTAACCCTAACCCAACACTAACCCTAGCTAAATTCCTTCAACCCTAATCCAACCCAATTCAACCCAAAATCAACTTTGGGTTGAGCCCAACCCAACCTTCTTCCCATCTCTTAAAATCTCGTAGAGCTTTTTAATCTCAGATCTTAATTCAACTTTCACTACATATATTAATCCTATGCTTTATTAGTATTTATTTGTTGTGTTTTTATTAGTTCTTTAAGTACGGAATTCAGATTATCTTAAAAGAAATAAGTGAAGTAATTATCTTAAAAGAAATAAATGATAGTATGTGGTAGGAACTATACAACTATCATGCATCTAAACAAATCAATGTATAATATCATATACATTTATTTATATATATATGTAAAACATTTATTTATATATGCATGATATGTATTATAGAGTTGTGTTTGTGTTTGATCGGATTATCCAAAGGCTCAACCTTAACCTAACTTGAAGTAAAGTTGGGTTCATAAATTTCATCCCTGACCCTAATATGAGCATCAAATCGACCCAACCCAACTTGACCTTTTTGGGTTAGGTTAGGGTTAGGGTTCGGTTCAGACCGACCCAGAACAAGTTGCAGATTTAACCTAAATTAATTATATAGGTTCATTGTCAAATTGCGTATAAAAAGTATGATTGTCAATTATAATTGGGTCTTATTGGGTCAGAACCCAATAGTCGTTGGAACCGGGTCTACCCGATCCAAACCTGACCCTACCCATTGACCCATTAACGTGCTCCCCTTAAGAAATCAGCTGAAATCATAAATAAGTGTCAGGCTACAAGCTGGGCTTCCGGTAAAAGATGGGGACGGAAACAAAACTCTTTGCTTCTTTGTCTGTTCTACCTATCTAGCTAAGCCAAATGAAGAGTAAATTGGATGGGTAGTTGGTCCATCTAGTAGTCTATAACTTTAGGGTTATCAACTCATAGGATCGGATGGGTCCATACAGCCACATCTTATGAATCCAGATCTGCCACCAATACAGGGTGCCAACAATGAAACATCTTTCTAAGATGTTCCCAATGTATGGCTGTAGTGGCTTAATGACAAGGGAGATGTTTTTTAATGTATGGCTGTAATGGCTTGTTAGGACAGTGTCGAGATCGTTTTATTGATAGTAGATCTCGACTCAGTTTGCTCTTCATTTTTTTTACAACTATTAAAAGAAAAAAAAAAGAATGAAGGAAGAAGAGGGCTTAAATGGTTGGAAGATTTGAAGAAAGAAGATATTGGAATTCAAGAGCATTGATATAGACGTAGGTGGGGACAATGAGGGGCAAAGAAAGCTTTGAAAGTGGTGCTTTTTTCTAAGTAAATGCACTTTAATTTGTATTTTGTATGTATATACCATAAAGCCCTTGCAAAGTGCCTCTCCTCTGATAGGATGACATGACATGTCTAATGGTTGATATGGCCAAAGGTTGTCTATTATTACCATAAATTAACTAATAACTACTTCATTAATTGCTCCACACATGTAGGATTGCAACTTGATTGGGCTGGATTCAGCATTTGTTCTTGATTATCCAATAGTTGAGATGGTGATCACTTGGCAATCAACACCCTTTCAAATAGGACACATGGAACCAAACCTGCAAAGCTATAGTGTCTTTGTGGTATGACTAGTGAGCCTCATATGCATCTTGTTCTAAACCATCTCATTTCTTCTGTTGTAATGTGTAGTATGTAATATCATAAAAAAAGGAAAAAGAAAAAAAAATACTTGCACTCCCACCTATATAAATTTGGATTTTATCCTCACATTCTCACTACTTTTTGCAGCCATATATTGGGAACATCTCTATACTTGTTTGTTTTTATTCATGAGATATTTCTAATGCACATCTACAAGGGACTGTGGGGACGAACTCCGTTTCCCACCCACTTGTGAGCACTAGTTAATATAAAAATGGAATGGAGGGGTGGAAGAATGTATGGGAGTCTATGCACTTGTGATGCACCAATTCGAATTTGCTCGACAAGGTAGTTGTTTTGTGTAGCCCATTCCTCATATGTTGAACCTTCAATCTCATGTGCACCGTGCTTTGTCCCCACCCTTTACTCGCATGTCTGTAATGAAATCGATTTAGCTGAACCTGAATGTTTTATCTGTATAGCAAGCTATGGAACCAATGGTAATACCCCACAAGAGTGATAAAATGCATGGACCCCACACTAAGAGGTTGAATGGTTGTGGGCCCATGTATTTTATTATTAATGTAGAGCCTACTAAGCAGCTATTGCATTCAGCTCATCCTATCTCCTCTCAATATGTGATATGTAATACCAAATAATAAATTAATTAAAAAATACTAGAAAATGTTAACTACATATATAATTTCCTTTTCTCCTATAAATCACACATATCTTCAATGGCTCAGGGTCTATGTGGTATATGTGGGACCCACCGTAGAAAGGATGGATGAATCTCACTTTCACTACTACTCTTTCATGGTCTCTTACAAATGAAATTATTTTGTTTTTGTATTTTCACATTTTCACACTCACATCTCACTCTTCATTCTCATGTTTAACACCCACACTATTAAACCTTTATTTTGATATATTGTATGCTTACCACCGCTCTATACGAATTGCCAGTTTGCTACAAAGCTGGATGGCCTTGAGAAGGCATGCTGATCTATTTTAGGGTTCTATTTCAACCATCATTGTGCTCTACTGTCTACTGAACAAACAACATTGCAAGTCTACTGAGCTCAAGCGAAGCCAAGATTAGAACACTTGAGCCCACCTAACCAACAAAAAGCCCCATTTCTTAAAACATGTGAACACACCCACTACCTCTGTTTATCTGAAAAGTTAGTTGTTGTCTACATATCAACTTTATTTATTTTAATTTTGATATAGGGATTTTATAATATTTATTAAGACTTATCCTCAACTACCTGTTTTTTACTTATTTCATACCATACCAAACATATCCTAAGTGTCTTAGACGTGTGAAATCACCACCCTCTCATTCTTGATACCAGCCCCAAGAAAAATCAATTTCCAAAACCGTTTAGGTTGTTTTATGAAATGTGGCTTCAAGGCTCCTCCTGTAAAGAAGTGATAGAAGATGGTTGGAAGCTCCAAATAAATGGTCATACAACCTATAGGGTTGCTTTGGAGATGGATCGATTAAAAGCTATCTGATCAGATGGACCCGGTCAAAATTTAAAGACCTTAACAAAAAGCTAGTCAAATCCTTGAAGCAAAACAATCCCCCACTTAGAATTCAAGGAAAATAAATGATTTGTATAAAAAATATGAAGATACCTCAATCCATGTGGAAAGTTTTTGGAGATAGAAGTCAAGATAGACTTGGCTTCATTTAGGAGACAAAAACACCATTTTGAGGCAGAAAAGGAACAATAGAAGGTATAAAAAATGATCACCGAATTTGGGTGACTGACTAGTGACCACAAGGAAATTGATGGAATCTTTGTCTCTTTATTTTCTCATTTATTCTCTAGCCAATCTTCTGGGGATTTGATCAGCTATATGGAAAATTTGATTAACAAAACAGTCATTGAAGAGGAATATAGTAGCCTAACGACAATCCCTTCAAAAGAGGAGGTCAAAGGAGCCCTCTTTAGTATTGGTAGCCTTAAGTCTCCTGGTTCGGATGGGATGACTTCTCTTCTCTACAAAGAGTATTGGGATTTGATGGGTTCTAAAGTAATAGCTTTGGCCTAAGAATTTTTCCAAAACAGGCAAATGCTGAGGAGATTGAACCATACCTTTATTTGTCTCATTCCTAAAAAAGTGGACTACACCCACGTTCAAGACTATAGGCCGATCAGGCTTTGTAATGTTTTGTACAAAGTCATAGTTAATAGATTGCATACCGTTCTAGACAAGTGCATAACTCCTACCTAGGCTGCTTTTGTTCTGGGTCACCAGATGCTACACAACACTGCCATCTCCCATGACGTTCTATTTCTTCAAAAACCGGTGCATAGTAGGTTATGTGGCCATCAAACTTGACATGTCAAAAGCCTATGATAGGTTAGAGTGGCCCTTTTTGTTAAAACTCTTGAAAAGCTTGGGATTTTCTAAATTTTGTCATTTAGTCTCATAGGCTATCTCGGATGTTTCTTTCTTGGTCTTAATTAATGGCACTTCGGAAGGCCGTTTCCAACCTATAAGAGGCTTAAGATAGGGAGGCCCCCTCTCTCCCCATCTCTTTATCTTGGCCATGGAAGGCCTCTCTAGGCTTCTCTTTATCTTGGCCATCTTTTCTTTGTAGACAATGTTCATTTGCTTTTCCTAAGAGCTCACAAGGAAGATCTGGACAACCTCTGAAATATTCTGGAGCTTTTCCAATCCTTTTCGGTCCAGGTGATAAACTTAGAGAAGTCTAGTATCTATTTCAGCAAGAACATTCACCTGAGGCATCAAAGAATGATTCGGAGATAGTTACACATCAAACCCCTTCACCCTCAATCCAAATACTTAGGGGTCCCCCTTATGTGGTGTAGGAATAAACACTCTCAGCTTTCCTTTATTCTTGATAATATCAACTCAAAACTAAATAGGTGGAAGGCTACTGCTTTGAGTCAGGTTGGTAAGAGAGTTCTCATCCAATCTGTTCTCCAAGCAATCCCAAACTACACAATGAGCTTCATACATTACCCCTAGAAAACAATAAATGAAATCGAGAAAACCATTAGAAATTTCTAGTGGGGAAAGTCAACTTCGAATTCGCACCCCTTTAGGTGGTGTGCATGGCATAAGTTAACCTAGCCTTGAGCCATGGGTGATCCAATCAAAGAGTTAGTTTTGGACCCATCTCAAGATAGGAATTGTGTCTTGTGTGAGCAAAGTTTAGAAACTATTCTTTGAATGTCCTCAAACTCATGCCATCCTCTTTACTGCTCCCTTGAACATTAACCTCAATGTAATCTTCAATAATTGTTTGCCATGTCAATATTCCTCTCCTTGCTCCATTACCCAAACGAAGCAATTCTAGAGGGGGTGCAAGATTCCCTCTAGAAGCACTAGGAGTTGCCACCTAACATGGCTTATATCTTTTTTTCCTCTCTTTTTTATTAGGAAACTAACTATCCCCCACTTTCTCTTAAATTATCGTTCAAATCATCCCCCCACAACGTCCCATACCACATCTCCACCGTGTATTGGGAACATATTCTGATGATGACATCATCATTTTTGGTATTATCGTCGGGACATGTTCCCAATACACAGCGGGGATGTGCTGTTGGACATTGTGGGGGGCAATCTTTTGGGGAGCTGATTTGATCTCCCTTAATTCCTGTTTATCTCCTAAATTATCTTGAATTCCTATTTATTCTCTTCCCTACCTTTCATCTATACCTATCTAAAGAAAGTTTCAATTAAAACATTTAACAATTATTTAAATATTATAGTGAAATTATAATAGGTTTAGTAATATTCAAATTATTAATAATTTTATATTTTTATGAAACTCATAATGAAATTATGTAATAAAAATGTAAATTATAATTTTATGGATGATTCAATTTAATAACTAAATAATATTTTAAAAACATAAATAAAAAATTATTTAAATAACAAAACATTAAAAATAGCTAAATAATTATGTAACAAAATATTTAAAATTACATAATAACGTTAAACTTTAAAGAAATAAAATTTACATAACTAAAAAGATTAAATTTTTTATATATTATTTAAATATTTAAATAATGAAATATTTAACATAACTAAATTTTAAATAGTTAAAATAATGAAATTATGTAATAAATTTAAAAAAAAATTCTTAAGAGTAGAATAATAATTATAATAGATTTCATAGCTTTTGAGTTAATAATAATGTTATATTTTACAAAATTATTTAATAGTAGTATAAATTATAATTTCATGGATTATTAAATTTAATAAATAATAAATATTTAAATAATGGTATTATTTAAATAATTAAACAATATTAACAACTAAATCATATCTTATATATTATTTAAAAAACAAAAAAAATTAAATAACAAAGTTATGTTATAACTGTAAAAAATTATCAAAAGAATAAATGTAATTATAACTAACGGGGCCCCATGCGATGCACGGAATGTGACACCCCTCCTTGTCCCTTGCCACCATAGTCAAGATAGTCTACCCCATCCTTGTCCTGTCCTTAGTGGCAGGACAGGTTGGAGGTGAGGCACCTATTCCCCGTAGGGATGGAGAATCCCCAAAATTTCACCACCTCGAGGCAGTTACCTAAAAATAATATAATTTGTGGATATTTTACAAATAGGATTTTGGGAATTTGGGGGTATTTTAAGAATTGGACTACGACAATTTGGAGGTATTTTATAAATAGAATTGTGCGATCCTAGGATTATAAAAGTACGAGGAAAAATTTAGATATATTTTAAAAGTCAAAATTAAATCTACTTATATTTTACTAATTTACTATCCGATTTGAGAAATTATATGCAAACCCAGTCCATTCCCTTCTATGATTTAGAACAAACATATTTTTCCAATTCCTATTTAAGATTTGAAAAAACTTAGCCCGTTCGGGAAGGGGCAGACAATCACTATCCACAATTATAGAATAGTGGTCGTTTAAAACAGGTGAAAGATATCCCAAAAAGGGAACCTTCCTCGATTCATTCCTTTAGCATAAATCCAACTGAGGTGAAAGAACCATTCAAACTACAACCTTGCAAGGTGGAAGAAGCACGTTCTGCTTTGAACTTCATAGTAATTTAAAAACTGATGGAAGTGGAATTAGAAACATGCAAAGTGAGCTCACAACACTGCAACGATCAAACCGACGCAGCCTTTACATCTCCGGCGCGTCGTATACCGAACAACGGAACAACTACACACCGCCGGGAGCTTCACTGTTGAACGAGTGAATTTGCTCCTATTCGACGCTATCGGGATTCGGGAAAGGAAAAAACCTTGCGAGTTCAACCGCATAGCGTATTATTAAAGAAGGGGGGTTTGTTTAACTCGGGGCTATAAGGGGCATTTCGTTCAAAATTTTGCTGACGTGTCAGTTTAACTCGCGGGCATTAGGAATTCCGCGCTGACCTGGCTATGGCAAATCCAATAAATGCAATCCAACTGGGATAAGGGGTTATGTAGATTCCAATCTGATGACATACATCAACTACATCTAAATCAATATGAAATAATGAGCTTCTTGCCTTTGTAAACCCAAAAAAGTCTAGAGAGAGAGAGAGAGGAGGGATCTTACTTTCTTAGAGAGTCTCTGTCACGATCTCACCAACCAAGAGTATACCGAATAACCCCCACCAAGGCACCAACCACCCACCGCTGATTCCAAGTTCCAACGCCTCGCACCATTTAAAAAGCTTCCCCTCTCCTCCTCTCTGCTTTGGTTCTCTCTCTCTCCCTTGTATCTTGGAAGCTCCGCCCTCTCTCCTCTGCTACATTAGTCTATACAGACAGGCTTTGGAGGGTCGTGGACTTAACCCTGACAAGTCTGCATCTTCTTCTCTGCTAACAGAGGCAAAATATTATAATGGGTGCCGACGGTAAGGTCTACACCTTAGAAGAAGTCTCACAGCACCGGAGTTCTAAAGATTGCTGGCTCATTATTGGTGGCAAGGTAATCTAGTCCAACTGAGTGAACACTTCTTTGTTTTCTGGGTTTTTCTCTGAACCCATGTGAAATATCAGTTCCTTGCATATGATTAATGATTTTACTTGTTGGTCATCGATCAGATTAGATCCGATTGGTTAGAACTCTGCAGTTTGCACTGGTATTGATTGGATCTGTTGTTTGTGTTGTTACAATTTTTGGATCTGGGCAAGGTATACTGGGATTGAATTATTCTACTATTTTTTCTCGGTTCTTAATACAGTTACTGAATATATGTATTTCCTTTCTGTTCTTGTGATTATGCATCTTTCTTTTGTTCAATATGTTTTAGTTTTCCTTGGAATCGGTAGTTCAGGAATTAGATTGCGTGTGGTTTGTGGCTGGCGTGTGGTTTGTGCGTGTTTTGTTCGTATTTGATGGAGAGGCTTAGGGTTTGAGTTGAAGAAATATCTCCCATCTAGGTTTATTTTTTCTTGATTTTCACTTTTAATACTTATGAAGTTTTTTCCCTCCATTTTTTAAGATTATTTTACAATTTAATTGCCCGTGGGGTCAAATGTAATACCATATTATTATATGGTATTACAATTTAATACCATATTATTATTTGCTCTGGACCCCTGGTTCCAATGGATAGAAACAAGCAAGTGTAGTTCTTCCTGCCGTATAAAAGAGAGGGTCTCCTTTATTGTTCCTCTTCTTAAACATAATAAAACTTACTATTTTGGATCGACCTTTTCCTTTGTGCTATTACAAAGCTTGAAGCAGGGGCTTTTCATTCTTCTTGTCCACTGTCGTTTTTCTTTCCTGTTTTGTTTTGTTGAGACATAGGGATAATTACAGGATTACAAGATATTGCTTTACATGTGCTGTTGGCTCTGTATGAAAATCTTGCTTCTTTTAGAGTATTCATAGGGGGTCTTACTCTTATCATTTTTGGTGATGCAATTTGGCAAATTGATTCAATGCATCCTACATGGTGCAAATTGATTTGAAAGTGTTTTCTCTCTTGTTTTTACAAAGAAATCTAAACGTGATAAAAAAGTACTTCCTCAATGAGTTTATTTAAGTTTTTATTGCATTTGAGGCAGTATGTATAAATATGGTATGTAATTATTTCAGAATTTAAAAAATGTGAATATAAATTTAAATGACGAGATCATTTAGGATTCCAGGGAATGAAACTATCTCTATCCTATTAACATTCTGATAATGGTTTTATTTTACATTATGAATTTATGGGCTCAGATGCTTTGAGAAACTATAATGAAATGATTTTATTCCAAATGGTATAAGCACCAATCTATCTATCTATAAAATATAAAGCAGATACTTGTCTTGGGCTTGTCGTATAAGCATTTGAGGCAGGTCGTATAAGCACACATGCATAGCACATGCCCTTACACTAGTTACTATTTTATGGCAATATAATAATAGAGGATTACCATGTCTCTGCTTAAGTAGGGGAAGATGTGATGTATAATGTGCCACCATTGAATCATTTTCTCTATGCAAATATATCTGGGACAAGTTCTGAGTGTTTGGCAGATATATGTGGGATAAATTCCATCACTCCTATATTTAAGCTATTTTTATGTTTGGAATCTTTTCATCATTCCACTTTCAGAACCTACTTCAGCAGTTATCAAGTTGATTTAAATGTAGAACTTATCCCTTCTACTTGAATGAAAGTTATTACAATCATAAGATGGAAAACTTTCAGTAGTGGTTGTTGTTACACCATTTCTATGTCTGGAAAAAGCTCATCTTGTAAGAAGACAATTACAACCAGCAATCATTAGGTTTCTGAAAAGATATTCTAGGCATTAACAATTGTAGAATGACTTAGGTTGACCCCAAAAGAAGAAAAGAATTATAGAATGACCAAGTGATGAATGCTAGTGTTTGAGTGATCTGTTGGGCTTGCTGCTCACTAATGTTAAAAGCTGTCCTGGATGTAAAAGTGTAAAGCTGTTTTGATGAACAGTTCATCTGGGTGGTTTTCTGGTTCCTTTGGTCAATGCCATAAAAAAACTGAAACTACACAGTTGTCCTGGTCATCAGTTTTCGAGTTTGACTGTATGGATCAATGATGGTTTGAAAACATGTCCACTGACATGCATGTTCTCTGATTTTCTTTATATATTCTTATTATTCTTACTGTTTGATTACATTGCTGCATTACATGTTCTTACAATTTACCGGTAGATTTGTCACAGTTTGCCTTTGTACATGCAGCCTGCTACAAGCATTAGCTCTATTGTTCAAGTCACCTTTATAATAGATGTTTCTTCTTAGTATTACCCACATTCTTAAGCTGACATCTAAGCAATCAAACCAAGTGTCCAACTTTGATTCTTTAAGGTTAGCTGGGAGCCAGGGTTCAATGCAAACCTATGCTATTCTAGTGTAGCACTGTTGCTATTGGACTAACTAAATTTTCAAAAGGAAAGTGGAAAGAATGACTGTTGACAACAACTCATTAGTTTAAAATTAGGAGGGAGTCAATCGATTAAGGGAATCTGCACCATCCTGGTAATGGTCCTTCAAGATATCTATTGAGTGCTTTGTTATGATCAGTGATTTAAAAGGCTCTCCTGAGGCATGCCTAGGCGCACAGGCAAGACACATTTTAGGGTAAGCGCCTTGCCCAAGTCCTAGGTGCAGCACTTTCAAAAGGCACACGCCTAACCTAGGTGTGCGCCTGATGCGCCTTGCGCCTTGGCCTAGGCATGTGCCTTTTGAAAGTTGTACGTTTTTTTGCCTTTTTTGAATCTAGTGGCTAGGCCAGGGGCTCCACCCTGACCATGCCCCTCGAGGCAAGCCCAAACAAGTCCATGTTAGGGTCTTAAATTCTTATTTCTCACACAAAAAAAGCACACGCCTTGCCTTGCGCCTCGGGCGCAAATTGGCCCTTGTGCCTTGTGCTTTTAAAACACTGAATGAGATGTACTTCAACTTTTGGTTGAATGAACGGACTGACTGTGTTTTTGAAAGAAATTAGAATATAGATTAACAGGTGGGAACTGAAAATGGAAATTAGAATGAAATACATCATATTTTGTGGATTACAGGGACTTAATTTTGAAAAAAGATGGATGCACATTCATCCAGATCTTATCCCAACTCATTAGGCGTGGTACATGGTTCCTGATTTGTTGTTCTGTTCTATCTAGAACCTTGTCTTCTATTAATACTTGCAACAAGGAATAGATTGAATTACCATTAGCAAAGGAATTGACACTCCTATTAAGGAATGAATACTCCCATATGTTAGGCATATTTCCTATTCATAGTAGGAAGTTAAATGCACTTGTTCTAGAAGTGCGGATCTTGGTCTAAATTTTACTCGAGGATGTATGCCAGATAGCTATGTGCTTAGTGGTCAAAGGGACATCTCTGGGACAATGAACATGGGCATTGAGCAAAACTGCATTGTCAATTACTGTGACTTAAAGCTCAGTACAGCTCAGTCCATTAGGATGCTAAATATTGACCACTGGTTGAATCCAATCTGCCAACCCCTATATTTACACTATATTCATGTGATTTCAAATAGGTGAGGTCTTTGATGTGCTTTCCTTTTTGAAATTTGATCTTTAAATCACTTCTACCTCACTTTCATTTCCATTGAATTCAATATTACCATGCGTTGGAACAGGTATATGATTTAACAAAGTTCATGGAAGACCATCCTGGAGGTGATGAGGTTTTGTTGTCAGCCACAGGTACTAACACAAAATAACAATAAAAAAATGTTTAAAATGTCTTCACTGTCTAATGGTTGTATGGATATTCATGTTATTTATGATTGGATTCAGGGAAGGACGCAACTGATGATTTTGAGGATGTTGGTCACAGCAGCAGTGCGAGAGCAATGATGGATGAATTCTATATTGGAGAGATTGATGCATCTACCATCCCCAAAAAGGTCAAGTACGCCCCTCCCAAGCAGCCCCACTACAACCAGGACAAAACTACTGAATTTATCATCAAGCTACTGCAGTTCCTGGTTCCCCTTGCAATCTTGGGGTTAGCTGTAGGAATCCGTTTCTACACCAAATCAACCTCCTAACTTGTCAAGAATACATTGTCAAACAGTCTTCCAAATAAGTTTGTGTCAATGGTAAAAGACCCTCCAATATGATCTGTTCATGTTGTTGTTGCCCCAACTTGTGGGGTGGGAGGAGGGTAGTAGGGCTGTCAACTTGTCTGGTAGCATAATTAACTTGTTTTGTACTGCCAAATTCTGTACTCATTTTCCTTCATTTATATTTGAGATCGGGTCTTGACTTCTTTGTTATGTTTTTATCCGGGTCCAATGTTTCTATTTGCCATTTCATCTTGCACGTGCGAAAAATCTTCTTATTGTTACTGGTCAAGGAAAATATTCGAGTAGCAGACTAGAAGCCGCTAGTTGAGTGGCACTTGAGTTTTGAGGGCTTGAATGGAGAAGCTGCCTGCAAGTTAGTCGGGCATCCTCTCTCTGTGCTTCATTTACTTTTGCTGGAAACTGGTGAAACCGGATTAGGCATGACTCATGTGAACACCCCAAATTGCTTTTAATGCTAAATGGATACTGAATTGAACACTCGAGGAGGTCAATTACACATTCAAAACGGATGTGCTATGGGATGGGCTATTTAGGCCCTGTTTGGTTCAATTCTCACTCTTTCTTATTTTTACTTAAGATGAAATTTAAAAATGGATAAGAATGAGTAAAAATAGGTAGAATGAGAAAATATTACTATGAATCAAATATTATTTTCCCAAAAATGATATATATATATATATATATATTTTTTTTTCTGACAGACAAGTGTCCTATGTTGTCATTTTTATTCTTCAAAAAAACTCTGTCCGTGATCATAAAATCTTCAGCCTTAGGTCTCCAAAACTGTTGGCATATGCTTACTGGCAGATAGCTGGTGCTCAATGTCTGCCGAGGTATGTTTACATGGTAGTCCACTAATAAACATCTATGACAGCAATTTTGTAAGCATAGAATTTCTTTAAAGAATGAAAATGAGGTCTATAGCAATTTCAATTTTTGTGTTATGGATTGATTTTTCATTTTAAAAAGAATGAGGCCCATGACAAGAATTTTATAATCAAAATCTATATTATTATTCATTCTTACCCAGAATCAGAATAATAAACCAAACATGGGTTTAATGAATCACTAATAATTTGAGCTAAAGCATATTGGTTATGCCTAATTGACGTTGGTACGTAGCCAGCTTCTGTGGTTAAAATTTGAACCCATGTGGTCTGAACAGAGATTCCTGTTGGGCACTGTTTTATTGAATTATCTGGTTCTCTGTGGTAATCTATCTGGACGAGGCCAAGCTGGTCCTACTCTCTAAAGACTTACTAGAGCAGTGTTGTAAAAACAAGAAGGTTTGTCGAGTGGGGGAACTGACCGAGGTGGTGGGTTTAGTGGTTTCAATACTTGAACTAGGCAGTCAGCTGTTGGCTTTTAGCTTATTTGTCAAATGTTGGGCAACCATGGATTGTAAAACAAAAGCTGACAACTGTTTATATGAATTCGAGCCATCTCCTCAACAGCTTTCTTTCTAAAGCAAAACATATGTTGACTCAAGCTCAATTTCAGTGATAGGTCATGTGTAAAAAATTTCAATGATACGGACATATGGAAGAAAATGCATCGGTTGGTTTTCATTCCAAAATAGCCATTCAAATGTCAGAGTCACCTCTTTGATTTGAATTGGAAGGTGGGTTTTGACATAACGATTGGATTGTTAAGGTTCAAAATTTTGATACATATCAGATTGTATCGGCCGATATATATTGTATTGTGAATTTCCTGATACAATGTTTCGGGGTTTAACCCGATTCAGAGGATAGATGGGCCTTAAATTGACCCATCTGAACCAAGTTGAAAAAAAAAAAGACTAAAAAAAGGAATATAAGCTTCGATACATCCTGATACACCCCTATTATCGGACTGTATGGAAGTTTTAAACGTTGATTTCATTGCAACCTGGATTTTTAGAAACAGCCTCTCTATGTATTTGCAGGGGTAACCGTCTCACTGGTAAGGATGAATACCTGATTTGGGGTCTAACTAAAATTTTGCTTCTATCTGACTATCTTAATTTTGAAAGAAGGTTCTATTTTTTGGGTCTATACTGAAATTCATAGCTTAACATACCTGTCATACTCACAGTATTTCTGTATCTTTATATATGGACACTTAAGCTAACTCGGATGACGTCTTTAGTGATAATGTTCAACTAAAAGACTTAACTTGTTGGGATTTCTCACTATTTTTGGTGCCGTGCAAGGTTCAGAGTATCCATACACTAAATATTGTGAGTTATGACTTCTGGCCACTTTTGAAGGTTAATACCCTTCTTAGAGAAGAGACGTCCTGGTTCAATGTTTGAAAGTTAAAAATTTTCTAAATTAAGTATATCATCCTTTTGAATCATGATACGCAATTTTTTTATATTGTACATACTGATACATTGAACCTTGGTGCTGTATGGAAGAAAGATATTGGATATGCTTATTAGATGATGACATAGGGAGGTTTGCTGTCTCATGTTTGTTTTTATGAAGCTGACAGAATAAGAAATATTGTGAAAGAGGAAAATGTGCTGAAGTTGGTATAATCAGGCTGTTTTAGTGAGATACTTAGGCAACCGGTGTGTCAATGGTATTTGAAAATCTGATTTTAAATTCAAGATATAATTAAATCGAATTTGGATATGATTTGATTTTATTCTATAAATATCCGAATTTGATCGATTATTTAATTCTTATATATAATATAAGAAATACTTAAATGTTTTATATAATTTATATATAATAATTAAATATATAAATAAATTTATATGTTTATATACTTCATATAAATAAAATATTTATTTTATATATTTATTAATTACCTAAAATAATTAATTGGTCGAATTCAAATCGAATATTCAAATATTTAATCAAATTCAAATTCGAATATCAAATTTTCTAATTGGTTTCAAATTCGGATATTGCCTGATTCAATTCAAATTCGATCCATTTACACCCTTACGTGCAAGTGCAAGTTTTCATATAACATCGTCCAGCTTGATCAGTATTGAAGCTATGAAGAGACCTTTTCATTGCTCAAAACAAACCACATCAAATATTGCATATCATAATTTGGTGGACTTTCTGTGGTGATTTAACTGTTTAAACTGTTTATTGAATTACCTTCAATTGTTAGTCTTCAAAATTTGAAGCTGCAAACCAATTCAGAATAACAACTTATGATTGGTCTTTTGAACTAAATACTAAATGAAAGGATCGACCAGAGTGCGAACCAGAAAGGAGGGTGGTTTGGTTTAATCAATATAATTTAACAGCCATTCAGACCCAAAGAAATAAATGTAACCTAGGCTCAATTTGATAGGAGTACAAATACAAATTTGCAGAGTGAAAAACCTTATACTTTGTATTATTTGTACAATACATATTTGTATTTATAGTCCATGCAAACTGAGTCCTATGATTGCTCTTTTGCAGTCTTTGCACTCTCTAATTTTCACAATAATTTGCTTTCAGTATTAGACCAAACCTATATAAGAACCTATTGTCCTCCAACCTATTATATAGTTTTGAAATTATTCTTACATCATTTTAGTTTTACGAGGTTGACTTTAGTAAACCCTATTTTTTTTATAAATGGGTTGCACCCCTGGTGAGAAAGGTAAACAGAATCATTGTTTGTAATGATAAAAGGTCAGAAAACATGGTGGTTCTTTTGCCTTTTTAAAGCATTCACCATTTGTCTCATGATTAGGGTGTTTTATTTTTTTTCATTAAAAATAGGAATTTCCCAAACTCAAATCATTCATCCAGTTGAAAGAGCAATTATATGGTTCAGAGGGCCTTTTTTATTGCACTTTAAACCATCTGCATAATAGCTCAATACCAAAGTGATTGTATGTAACATAACCACCTTTGGGCCCTTAGTCTTATCTCTTGGGGTGGTTTTTTTTGTTATGTGTGCTTTTTCTTAGGCCGCTTTTGGTTGCAGTCCAAATTTCATTTGCACTGCTGTTCAAAGAAAAGACAAAATCATTTGCACTGGTGTAAATGCATGGAAGTGTAAATAGGTTTAGTGTAAAATCTGGTTTACTATTGTTTCAAATTTGACCTTGTTTTGTTTGTTTGTGAAAAGTAAAATAGGAAGTCAAATGGCATTGTCCCACCTTATGTGCAACATAATGAAGGTAGGAGGAAGATGGTTCAAATTTTGCATTAGTTTTTGAAATGCAAAATTTACACTGCTAGTGAGTGCTAATGGGATAGAAAGTACAGATTTTGAATCAGGTAGAAGTGCAAATCATTGCTACAAACAGATGCAAAATTGAACTACATGCAAAATTTGTATATGATTTAGATTTGCATTGCAACCAAACACAACCTTAGGTCCATTTGGAAAGAATGCAAAGTTGCAAAAACTAGTTTGATGCATATATGCACTCTAGTTTAGTCAATGTTCAAAGTATTGGAAACACTAAGTGTATTGGAAATCAAATTTTAAGAGACATATTGAGATATGCCTTGGATACGCTTGCATATCGGAGAAGAATTAAGATTAGAGGTGTAAATCTGGTCATGCCCCTCGCAGCCTAGCACGATGGTCTGGGCTATGGTGGGCCTGGGGTTCCAGGTCCACGATCTGGCACGACATGACACAACTATGCGTGCCATGCCACTCATGGGCCATGCTCGGCCTGCCCGATGAACTAGCCATTGGGGGGTCCCCAATGACTAGTTTTAACTTTTTGGGGGTTTTTTTTATAGAAATACCCCCCAATAGCTATAAACAGTTATATAGGGGGGTATTTATGCATTTTGGTTTTGGAGGAGAGAAAGAATGACGCAAATGCCCCCAACAACTAGTTTGGAGGTGCATTTTGGATAAAGTGATAAATAACTTTACAATGACCAAAATATTCCTTCCAATTCCAGGTCCACGATCTGGCACGACATGACACAACTATGCGTGCCATGCCACTCGTGGGCCACGCTCGGCCTGCCCGATGAACTAGCCATTGGGGGGTCCCCAATGACTAGTTTTAACTTTTTGGGTTTTTTTTTTTATAGAAATACCCACCAATAGCTATAAATAGTTATATAGGGGGGTATTTATGTATTTTGGTTTTGGAGGAGAGAAAGAATGACGCAAATGCCCCCAACAGCTAGTTTGGAGGTGCATTTTGGGTAAAGTGATAAATAATTTTACAATGACCAAAATATTCCTTCCAACAACTAAAAAACGGCTAGTTTTTAGGGTATTTTGGGCAATTGAATTATTTTTCAATTCCTATAAATAGACCACCTATCCCCCACCATTCTCATCACACCAATTCAACAATTCTCTTAATCTCTTTTCTAGTTCTCATACTCTCTCAAGTCTCAATCTCTCAATCTTTCATACCTTCTTTGATTCTCCAATTCTCAACTTTATTGAAGTTTCATTGTTTCAACAAGAAGAAGGCTTGCTTAATAGATCAAGTATCTTAAGTTATCAATTTGGGAGGCTTGGACTCTTGGAGTTGAAAGGCTTCAACTGTTGAAATCAAGTTACGATTCCGAAGAAGAAGACTTGCTTAACAGATCAAGTATCTTAAGTTATCAAGAAGAAGGCTTGCTTAACAGATCAAGTATCTTAAGTTATCAATTTGGGAGGCTTGGACTCTTGGAGTTGAAAGGCTTCAACCGTTGAAATCAAGTTATGATTCCGAACTGGCAATCTGGGTAAGTGCAATTAAATTATTTCTTTTTTAGAATTAAAAAAATGGCGGGCTCCTCCCAAAACCAATTCCCCAATATGTTCAATGTCGACGATATTCAGTTACAGCATGGTAGTGTTAGCACTGGTATGGATGCTATTGATATTGATATTGATGGAACTTCCACCCCTAGTATTGATAGTAAGGGAAAGAAAAAGAAGGTCACTAAGTTGATTAGCCCGGTTTGGAAAATATTTAAAGTAGAGGAGGTTCCGAGAAGGGAAAAATAGTTGTTTGAGAAAAATGTAGGAAAGACTTTAGCTATTGTAGCAAAGATGGTACTGGCCATTTGGGCAAACATTTGCTCACCTATGAGAAAGACGAAGAAGAAGAAGAAGAAGAAGAAGAAGAAGAAGGAGAGAAACAACACAAACACAAATTGGGCGTGGGGGGGGGGGGGGGGGGGCGTTGGTACTTTTAAATGTTCTCAAGCATAAATGAGGCAAGAATATAGCAAAATACATTGTACATGCCGAACAACCATTTTTGTTAGCTGAAGATAGTAAACTTGAAAAATGGTTATGTAATTCTATAAATTCATAATTTAAAAAAGTTTTTAGGAATACTATTAGATCAAATGCTTTAAAAACTTTTTATTCATATAAACAAATTTTAATTTATATTTTATCAAATCTTAATTCTAAAATTGCAATTACTTCTAATATTTGGACTTCTAAATTTAACATAAGTTATATTTGTGTTACTGATCATTTTATTGATGAAAATTGGCTTTTAAATAAAAGAATTTTAAGTTTTACTAGGCTTAAATGGCCACATACTGGCCCAACTATTCCTGCAAGTATTTTAAATACTTTACATGCTTATGGAATTGACAATAAATTATTTCTATTAGTTTTGATAATGCTTGTAATAATGATTTTGCAATAAATATTTTAAATCTCAATTAAAACCATGTTTAAATGGTGAATTATTTCATATTAGATGTGCATGTCACATATAAAATTTATGTATTCAGGATGCTTTAAATATTATTTCTACCCATATTTCTAAAATTAGAAATTGTATTATATATTAAAAGTTCCGGAGCAAGAAAACAATAATTTAAATATTTATGTCAAAATTATGGTTTAAAATATAAACATTTTATATTAGATGTTAAAGATAGGTGGAATTCTACTTATGTATGTTAGAAAGTTGTATTTCTCATACAAAAATTATTAGTGATTTTTAAAATGCAAAAATGCCTACTGATATTATATTTGAGGAAGATCGGGAAATGACAATTTGTATAAGAGATTTTTTAAAACACTTTTATGATTTAACAAATGAATTATCGAGTATTTATTATCCAACTATTTGTAATTTAGCTTATCAATTAATGATGATTAATGATTGTTATGCAAAATATAGAAAGAATCCACAATTTAAAAGTATTGTTGAAATAATGGAAAATAAATTTAAAAAATATTGGAAGAACATTTATCCTCTTTATTGCTTAGCTACAATATTAGATCATAGGATTAGGAAAGATAGTTTAGATATTTTACTTGAAACATATTGTGAAAATATGAATATTGAAATTGGAAATAAAAAAGAAGAAAATAATAGTTTATTATTTGAAATTATAGTTTATATGAATATGAAGTAACAGGGAATAATAAAAATTCTACAACTTGTACATTTGCATCTTCCACTTTTGAACTTGAGTCCAATAGTGGAAAAGAAAAACTTTTTTATTTAATAAGTAAGAGGTAGAAATCCATTGTCTCGACAACAAGTTCATTTATTGAACTTAATTTTTATTTACAAGAAATTTTTTTTGCTTTAGGTGATTCTTCCTTCACCTCAGAGGGAACAAATAATTTTGATATTCTATCTTGGTGGAGGGAACATGAAAAGAATTATCTAGTTCTTGCCGCAATGACACGTGAATTATTGACTCCTTTGTTGTCTATAATTCCGTTGGAGTCTTTAGTGCAGATATTAGGGTGTTGGACGACAAGAGATTTTGTATGAGTGATGAAAGTCTAGAGATGTACATCTGCTTTAAAGATTTGTGCTGAAGATAGACTACAAGATATAGAAAAGCATGACACTACACTTGATGTTTCACCTGAAGCAGATGATCAAAGTCAAGAACAATATGAGAAAATGGTGAAGTCAATATTTTTTGTATACTCAATAGTTGTATAGCATTTTTTCAAATTATTGTAAATTTTGTTTTAATTTTAATTAATTTATTTGATATTTTTTTAATAATGTAACTTTTTATTTTCAATTTGTAACTATATTGTATTTTTTATATTTTATTAATTTATTCCATTTTCCAATTTTCATATTTCATTCATCCAACCATTGTATGCTTTGTATCATTCAAATTTAAATGAAATAAAATTCCTATTTTTCTTCCAATTTGTTATTCACTTTGAGTCTTTCTCTCTTTGACTTCTTATTTGGTTAAGTATTTTTTGTTCATTTCTTTGTTAGATTTCTTATTTTTTCAAATAGTTCCCAAAGGCCAAAAGAAAGTTAGCTATTTTAGTTTTACTTAGCAAAGAAATAAAAAAAAATAAAAAATGTCAAAAAAAACTTGTCTGGCCCGGTTAGGCCCACGCCCAAGGCCTGACCCAATATGACCCAAGCCCACGGCATGGGCTGCAGCCCACCCAACCCAGGCCCGTGGCACAGCACAGACTTGGGCTGTTGACTATGTCAGGCCGACCCCCCAAATTATCCATGGGGAGGGCGGCACGACCTAGGATGGCCCGCGAGCCAGCATCACATGGCCCGTTTTACACCTCTAATTAAGATACACATGGAAACACTATAAATACTTCAGTAAATCATAAAAATATATCAATGGCACTAAATATAAGGCCTTAGTGAGGTGTATATACATTTAATGGTTTTATGAAGAAATACATTGTAGTTAATTATGATTTCATTAAAAAACCTTTTCTTAACTATGAATTATAAATTATAATTTTTAAGTTTTATGAGATGGGAAAAACCCAACTATCCTATCCAACCATGCATTGGAAAAACTTCTAAGTGAAAATATAATTAATAATTATTTATTATTTAAATAATTATTATTTATTTTTTATTTTCAAAAATTATAAAAAATAAAAATAAATAAGCATTATACAATATATTAAAAAAATAGTTATTAAAGAATAAATTTCAATTGCTTTGTAGATATGATAGATCATCCATAGAATAATAATATATTAAATAATTGTGATCAAATGATAAAATATAATTAATTATTATTTATTTTTAATAATTAATTGTAAAAATATAAAAATAAAAAAATAATTATTAAATAAGAAATTTCAATTGCTCTATAGATATGATAAATTATCCATAGAATTATAATATATTCAATTGTTATGATCAAAGGATAAAATATAATTAATTATTATTTATTTTTTAATTCTTAAAATATAAAAATAAAAAAATATTAAAGAATAAATTTCAATTGCTCTATGGATATGATAGATAAATCCATAGATCTAAAACATATTAAGTATTTATAGGCATATGATAAATTAAATTTTCAATTTTTTTGTTAATTTATATTTTCCCTAAATATCTTCATGAAATTTCCATAGATCTACTAATAACACAAAAAATTATGATTTTTTATGTAAAAAATGTAGATCAACATAGATTTAAACATTCAAGAAAAAAAAAGAAATCACAAGATATTTTGAAAAATTGAAAAAACTTACCTATGTTTGCCATATTTTTTTAAAATTTGAAACATCTTAAAAAAACAGTAATGATTCACACTTGTTTCTTGTATATTTTTGCATATCTAGTGATGGAGGGTGATTTGACCCAACCTCCTAAGAAGGCGATACGTGGACGTGACTCAGCATGACAGCCTGGCTACGACTGAGTAGCGAGCTCGTTAAGGTCCTCATAGGACAACTTGCTACATTACAACTCGCCACGGAATGAGCTTGCTATAGCGCAAGCTCATGGACCCCGGTATGTGGAAAGGGAATACTCCAAGACAAGTCAATCCCAGCTCGCGAGCTGAGAGAACCAGCTCGCTCCAATACTTAGGCAAGAAGACTGCCCCAAAGGCAACCTCAGGTGGAATCACCTCGGAACACATCCAGGAGCTCGCTATAGAGCAGCTCGCTATGGGATAGCTTGCTACAGGGCAACTCGCTGTTAAGCGACGCGACGTTCCCACGAAGCTTCTTATCTGATGAGATCGTACCTATCAGACTACATCACGTCTTCTGATTGACGGCGCAGTCCCTGCCAACCCAGCAGATTGCACCCACGTCTCTCGACAGGTGGTGGCATGTCTGTCCTTTCTGGGTTGTGTCTCTCATCCGATTGGGCAGTACTCTGCAACAGTTACCTGCGCAGCCCTGGAAAATAACGGCTGCAATAGAGAGCCAGTGGCGGTTACGCCCGATTTGACAAGAACATCTGCATTTAAAGGCCCCAGGGTCGAAGGGGCGAAGGTATCTTGTACCTTGTATCTTGAATTAACCTTGAATTTACTGATCTAGCGCTACCTGCACTCTTAGCTCTCTTTGCTTTCCTTACTACTCTCTCAAGTGTTCTAACTTAAGCATCGAAGTATTCCCATCGGGCAAGTCCTCCAGGAATCCTTCACCGCCTTCTTCTCAGGTACCGTCCGTCGCCAACTAGGAGCCAGTCGACTGCCAGCTAAGAGTGTCCGGATTGCGCTGCATCATTTGGCGCTGTCTGTGGGAATGCTTCAAAAGGCCTTCCTCTAATCTTTGGAACTCTCTCAAAAACTCAGCATTCATGGCTTCCTCTAGTAATGCCAGACGTTGTGCCAACCAGAATGCTCCTGGGGAACAACCTCAACTCCCCACTGTCTGCATTTGACAATTCACCGTCCCCCTCTCCGTGGACGGAATTCCTAGCCTGAATGTGCCTCACACAGTGGCACCTGTGAACGCTTCACTCCCTTCCACGGTTGGAGCAACCTTTACTGAACCTTCCGTTGTTCCCCCAACAAGCAACCAAAACCAGCTTGAAGACCTGGTGTAGTGCTTACGAGCCATGCAAGCTCAAATGCAACAGTTCTAGCAGTTTCAACTCTACCAGCAGCAAGTGTTGCATCAAGTTTCTCAGTACCAGTACCAACAACAGTTCCCTTCACTGCCCCAGGCCCAACAACCGCTTCCCCCTCAGCATCCGACCTCGAAGCTAGCCAAGCCCTCCCGCCGGAGCGAACATCCTCGCCGGGGAGAGGTCTCTCAAACCTAGAATCCTTCCAAAAGCCAAGCCTTGTCCCACAACAGGAAGGAGAGACCAGTCACCCCTGCCTCGCAGCCTGCGGACAGGTCAGGGGCCTCCCAGCCGGTTAGGCCCGCATCACCTCAGCACTCTCAGTTCGAGCTCCCGCTTGCAGAAAACCAGTTCGAGGTCCTAGCCGCAAATTACAGGCAGGGCCCTTCGGTTCACAACTATCATCAACAGTCCGAGCCCATCGAGCTCAATAATACTGAATCCAGTAGCACCAACGCCGAGCCGACGAGCTCGCCGAACCGCTACTCGCGTCTTGCCCGAGCTCAAGGGTAAGGAGGAGGTAAGCTCAGATGAAGTAAAAGCTACTCCTCTCCTTTCGGTCCCTTCCCCTCTATCATCAAAAATTCTTGCGGTCCTTATGCCAAAGAACTTCAAGCTCCCTCCCTTGGACAAGTATGACGGATCTTTTGATCCGAACGACCATGTGGACGCCTTCCAGTCCCAGATGCACTTGGCAAGGGCTAGTGAATCCTGTATGCGCGTGGCTTTCTCCACCACCTTCAAAGGGGTGACCCGCACATGGTACCGAAACTTTGCACCCGGATCGATAAGAAGCTGGGCGCAGTTCGTGCAAGTCTTCACCTCCCACTTTGTCATCGGCAAGAGGTGCCCAAGAACTCAAGAAAGCCTCCTTGGCATAGTCCAGAAGGAAGGGGAGTCCATTCGGAGTTATATCAAGTGGTTCAATGACGCTTGTTTGCAAATACCCGATCTGGACCCCGCAGTTTGTCTCACTGCGGCCAAGCGAGGCATTACTCATAAAGAATGCAAGTGGCATGTGGTAGTTAACCAGCCCAAGACTGTGACCGAGTTCCTCAAGCTCGCGGATCAGTTTATAGGGACAGAGGAGGAAATCAACCAGAAGAACGCAAGTGTGCCCGAAAAGAGAAAAAGGGAAGGCAAGTCCCCGATTCAAGGGGACAGTGAGAAGAAAAAAGACCCAGCTCGGGGGGCAAGGCAGAGTCAGCCTTTCTGAGCTTCAGCAGCCAAAAGAACAGACTATACGCCCTTGAACGCGAAGCGGGTCGAGATCCTTATGGCGATCAAGGACGCCTCGTATGTGAAGTGGCCACCTCGGCTGAAGGCCGATCCTAGTGTAAGGAATAAAAATTTGTATTCTAGTTTCCATAAAGATCACGGTCATAGCACCGAAAATTGTAAAAACTTCCGCGACGAGATAGAGGAGCTCATCCATCGCAGATACTTGAAAAATTTTGTGCAAAATAATAATAATAGTCAAGCAGGTCAGTAGGGGGAGCAGAATAGGGATGCTCCCAAATCCAGTAGGCAGGCAGGGAAACCGTAGAGGTAGCCCCTGGAAGAGGGACCAGTTCGGGGAACCATCCACATATTCGTTGGAGGTTCGATTGTCGCGGGCTGTACCACAGTTGCAGCTCGGACATCAGCTCGCGAGGCTGCCAGGGAAGAATAGAACCCACCGAAGCGGCCAAAGACAAAAGACCCGATCTCCTTCATGGTGGACGACGCGCGCGGGGTCCACTACCCCCATGATGACGCGCTCATCATAAAGATAAAGATCAATGGCTTTGAAGCCAGGCGTGTCCTCGTCGACTCTGGTAGCTCGGCAGATATCCTCTTCAAAACAGCATTCGACCAGCTCCAGCTCCAAGAAAGCGAATCGAAGCCCGCAAATACTCCCCTGATAGGCTTCAGCGGAGAGGAAGTCAGGCCCCTGGGAAGGATTACAGTACCTGTGGAAGTCGGCACCTGGCCTAGCATTGTGAGTCTCAACCACAACTTCTTAGTGGTCGCAACCCCCTCCCCATACAATACCATAGTAGGTCGGTCGATCACCCATGCCCTACGTGCAGTGGTCTCCACTTACTACTTGGCGATGAAGTTCCCCACAGACTTCGGGATCGGGATAGCGCGAGGTGACCAACTTGAGTCTTGCAAGTGCTACGTCGTCGTCCTCAAAGGGAAAGCCAAGGTGGCCGACAACCTCGAGCTGGAGTGACCTACGGAGCAGTGCGAGGAGTGAGCTGCACCCACAGAAGAGACTGTCTCCATCATGGCATCGGTGGAGGATCCGGCTTGAACACTTCAGATCGGTGCTTCCATAGAGGAGCCCCTGCGATCTCAATTGTTAGGCCCGTTAGACAGAAGATACGCAACTTAGCCCCAGAGCGATGGAGGGCAGTCAACGAGGAGGTCGGGAAGCTCCTCGCAGCCGACTTTATCAGGGAAGTCCATTGCCCGAGCTGGGTGGTCAATCCCGTTATGGTAAAGAAGGCTAATGGTAAGTGGCGCATGTGCGTTGATTATACTGACCTGAATCGAGCTTGCCCGAATGACTGCTTCCCACTACCTAGGATCGACCGTCTGGTGGACGCGACCTCAGGGCATGAGTTGCTGAGTTTCTTGGACGCCTATTCGGGCTACAACCAGATCAGGATGGACCCAGTTGATGAAGAAAAGACTGCCTTCGTAACTGAGCTCGGCCTGTACCGTTACAAGGTCATGCCCTTTGAGTTGAAAAATGTTGGGGCAACCTTTCAAAGACTTGTAAATAAATTGTTTGAGCCATTGATTGGCAGGAAGATAGAATGCTACGTAGATGACATGGTCGTCAAGACCCAATTTTTGCATGATTTAATACAAGACTTGCATTCGGTTTTCAAAATTTTGCATAAATTTGACATGAAATTGAACCCCAATAAGTGTGTCTTTGGTGTTACCTCGGGTAAATTCCTGGGCTACATCATTAACCGGTGCGGCATTGAAGCCAACCCGGATAAAATAAAAGCCATCCTAGACATGAGACCACCCCGAAAACTGAAGGAGGTTCAGAGGCTGAATGGCCGAATAGCTGCTCTGAGCCACTTCATGTCCAAGTCGGCAGACCGCTGCCTGCCTTTCTTTAAGGCAATTAAGAGCAAAGGTTTTGAATGGACCGAAGAGTGCCAGCTCGCGTTTGAAGAGCTCAAAAAGTACCTTGCTAGTATATCGGTCCTAACTCGGCCCGAGGAGGGCGATGTTTTAGAGCTGTACCTCTCGGCAAGTGACGAAGTGGTCAGCTCGGTACTGATAAAAGAGGTAGATCGGGTCCAACGACCTATCTACTATGTTAGTAAAGTATTGTAGGGAGTAGAGACGAGATATCTAGAGATAGAAAAGTTGGCCTATGCACTAGTTATTGCAGCCCGGAAGCTCCGTCCGTACTTCCAAGCTCACATTGTCATCGTCCTCACCAACAAACCTCTCAAGCAAGTTCTACTCAAGCCCGAGGTCTCCGGTAGGCTGACGAAGTGGGCCGTTGAACTCAGCGAGTACGACTTCCAATACAAGCCGCGGACTGCTATCACGGCCCATGCCTTAGCAGACTTCGTTGCGGAATGCATTTTCAGCTGCAAAGTCCCTAGGCCGGTCGAGCACGAGGCCCCCTGCTCGGGCGAGCCCGAAGTTCCCAGGCCGGTTGAGCTCGAGCACCGTGAGGTAGCAACCAATGTGGCATCCCTCCCAGTTAGGCCAAGTGCGAATTGGGATGAGGAGCCCTGGATCCTTCATGTAGATGGCTCGTCAAACCAGTAGGGCAGGGGAGCCAGAATCGTTTTGTACGACCCAAGCGGCACGAAACTAGAGTACGCACTACGCTTCGAGTTCGCGACATCCAACAATGAAATGGAGTACTAGGTGTTAATAGCTGGGCTAGCTCTAGCCAAGGAAGTGAAAGCCAAGCATATCGTCATCTGTAATGATTCCCAGTTCGTAGTCAATCAGGTCATTAGCGAATACAAAGCTCGTGAACCAACCATGATTGCCTACTTAGCCAAAGTAAGAGAGGCCCTGCTCAACTTCCAGTCACACTTTATCAAGCAAATCCCGAGATCGGAGAACGCTGAGGCCGATGCCCTGTCCCGGTTAGCCAGCACCAGTGATAATACCATGAGAACCGTGTACATAGAGAACCTGCCTCGGCCTAGCATTCTTGGGGGGCAGATGAGGTCGGTCCTGTCGTTCAAGTAGAGCCGAGTTGGATTGATCCGCTCGCGAGATTCATGCTACGTGAGACCCTCCCTGTAGACTGCAATGCCGCCAGAAGGGTAGAGCGTCAGGTGGCCAAATACGTCATAATAGACGAATGACTGTACCGAAGATCATACACGCTCCCCTACCTACGCTGCTTGCGACCTTCCGAAGTCGAGCTCGTGCTCTGCGGCACTCATGAGGGCCTGTGCGGTGGACACTTGGGGGGCAGGGCCCTCGCCCAAAAAGCGCTACGACAGGGGTACTACTGGCCAACAATAAAAGCAGATGCGGTTGAGCTCGTCAGAAAGTGTGACAAGTCCCAAAAGTATGCCAATATCCACCATCAACCTGCCGCTGACCTGAAGTACCTCACCAGCCTGTGGCCTTTTGCACAATAGGGGATCGATATACTCGGACCGTTTCCACCAGTAACAGGCCAGAGGAGGTTCTTAGTGGTAGCAATTGATTATTTCACTAAGTGGGTAGAAGCCAAACCTCTCGTAACAATCACAGCTCGGAACGTACAGAACTTTTGGAAAAGTATAGTGTACCGCTTCGGGCTACCTCGGGTACTGATCTCCGACAATGGTAAGCAGTTCGAGGACATTAATTTCCAGAATTGGTGCCAAGACTTGGGAATTCTACAAAACTTCACCTCAGTCGCACACCCTCAAGCAAACGACCAAGCGGAAGTCACGAATAGAGCTATCCTCCGCGGATTGAAGGCACGCCTGGACCGAGCTAAAGGATTATGGGCAGACGAGCTACCTAGTGTTCTATGGGCTTATCGGACCACAGTGAAGACCGCTACTGGCGAGACTCCCTTTAACCTCACCTATGGTACTGAAGCAGCCATCCCAGCTGAGATCGAGGTTCCCTCGCTACGACTAGAAGCGTATGACGACAAGGAAAATGAAGACGAGCTACGCACCAACCTCGACTTGCTTGACGAAGTACATGACCTCGCATATATTAGGACCGCGGCCTACCAGCAGAGAATAGCTCGGTACTATAACGCCAGGGTCAAGAAGTGGAACCTCCACGTCGGTGACCTGGTCCTTCGCAAAGTTATGGTGACTGAGCCTGGTGTTGGTAAGATCGGGCCAAATTGGGAAGGACCCTACCGAGTAAAGTGAGTGCTCGGGGAAGGAACATACGAGCTTGAAACTCTAGAAGGGAAACAAGTACCTCGGGTATGGAATATTGTCAACTTAAGGCAATATTACCTATAACTACTGAGTAGACCACGAGTCACTCCCAGAGCCTAAGGGCCAAAATGCCGAGCAAACGTAGACCTCGGCGTGATAAGAACCAGTTGCCTTTATGGCATGGGCGAACTACTGAGTAGACCACGAGTCACTACCAGAGCCTAATGGCCAAAATGCCGAGGTAACGTAGACCTCGGCACGATAATACCCAATCGCCTCCATGGCATGGGCGAACTCCAGGAGTGGACTATAAGTCACTCCCTCATCCTAAGGGCTAAAATGCTGAGCTAACTAAGACCTCGGCACTGTGAAAGACCTAACCGTTTCATCGGCAAAGGCTAAGTATTAATACCGATGGCATAGGCAGCTCGGGCATGAACCCTATGAAGCGTAGCCTGCCTCGGTATACTAGTTGAACCCAATAAGGGACAACCTGTGTGCATACAGCTCGGGCTTACTATGATAACCACCTCGGGGTATACCATAAAACTACCCCAAGTACGGAGGAACTGCTCGAGGTAACAACTACTGAAAAATCCTACTTCGTGTATGTAGCTCTAACAGCTCGAGTGATAAAAGTCGCTTTGGCAGAAAGTAAAGAGCACACAATACTTAGCAGAAAAAAAAGATAAAACATTTCATTACTAATTTCTATAAACAAAAAACCGGGCTTAACAGCTCGGGAAAAGTTCAACAGAAAAAAAAAGAAATAGGGCCCAATCGCCCGAGAGAGTTCATAAAAAAACAAGAGAAATATTTAAAACCGGGTTCAAACACCTGAGAACCACTAGAATCCATTCAGAAGAAGAAAACAGAAGACCATCAACCGGCCTCAGGGATCCACCGCCTCCACATCCTGGTCGTCCTCCAGAGAACTTCTTCCGGACCAGCCAGCGGCAGAGTTTAAATCCAGAATGGTAGGAGCTCGAGCCGTACTCCACCTGGAGGTCGTGGTACTCTTGGGAGTCCTTGAAGTCCCACATCACCTTAGCTCGCTCAGCCTCCACCATGATGTCGAAGTTTCGAGTCCGATCCTGAAGCATGGACTCCAAGTCCCGGACCTGCTGGCGAAGAAGCTCCCTCTCCGCTGCCACCCTCGATGACTCCTCCCAGTAGCGAGTGCTCTCCTCAAATAGCCGGGCGATCTATGCCTCCTGGTCCCAGATGAGCAGTTCCTGGGCCTCGCTCCCCTTTCAAGCCTGAAGGACTTCACCTCGGGCCCGATCGAGCTTGCTCTGGAGCTTCTGCACGGTTGACCTCTAAGCGAGAGCGTCGCCGGAGTGAATGTTGGTCTGGAGGGCCATGGCGTGGATGGCGGAGTTCACTTACCAACAAAAGGCCGAGATCAAAAAAAAAAAAAAAAAGAAAAACGAAGAAGAAGGGAAAAGAAGAAAAAAGTAGCCACTTACCACCATGCAGTGAAAGGAGCCTAGCCTGGCGAGCTGCTTGGGGTCCATCCCTCCCTAGCTGGCGACCTCCTCATTGGAGACCGCCTTTCGGCTCCTTCGCGAAGCCATGGTGAAGTCGGTGACGCTTTCCCACCCTCTGGTAGGAAACCACGGGAAAGCGAAGGGGTGGGACTGCTCAGGCGGAGGGAACTGCCCTAGCGCTAGGACCTCGGGCTCTTCTGCGCCACCTTCCATGGCTACTCCCTCGAACAGGACTGGTGGGACCTCAGGCGGTGGAGGAACAAAGGCTGGATCAGCAACCTCGAACTCAGCGCTCCCGGAAGTGGAAGCTCGGTCAGGGCACGACCTCTTCGCCCTGCACTTTTGGTTGTTGGACAGAAGGCAGCGTGCGTCTACACCAGACATGATGGCTGCCAAAAACCACAAGGCATTAGTCCAGTAAAAAAAAATTACAAGGCATTGCGCGACCTAAAAGGCAACCTACCAGGGCTCAGGCGGCGTGCGCTAGCTTGTCCTCGGTCAAGTAGTCCGACCAATGGAAGCCAACTGCTACCCAGGATTGCAGTGTTTCCCAAACTTTGGGATCTAAGTCAACACCCGAATCCTGGATGGCGGCCCTCCAGTGAGTTGGGAAGGGCGACCCTTCAGGGTTGCGAACTACAAAATAGTCCCGCTTCTAGGCCGGGATCCTATTCGAAAGCTCGTGCAGGAGCTTGAAGCCGGGATGGGGAGAAAAATAATAGGAACGCCTTTCTGGAGGCACTCCGGGGGAAGGATTCTTGATGGAAAGGATGGCAGAGAAGATGTCGAGGTTAAGAGGAAGACAACATTCATAAAATAACGAAAATGTCCCAACTACTTTTCAGATTGAGTTGGGGTGAAGCTGGTTTATAGTAACGTTAAAATGGTTTAAAACATCCACTATCAGAGGATGCAGAGGAAGACGAAGGCCAGCGATGAGCTGCTCCTGGAAGATCACGATCTCATCGTGACCGTGTTCTCAAGGGTAGTCACCGGATGGGAGACTATAGATGAGGTTTCTAGGGAGGTTAAATTGAAGAACCAAGGTCCTAAGTCTCTCCATCAACATGGAGGAAGGACCAAAGCTATCTGGCTCCCTGCTCCGGGAGGTGGAAGCCGTCTCACCGGAGGCCTCCCGAGCCTGCCCCCAAGCTCCCCCTGAGCTCAAGGGGGCGTTGTCTTGGTTACCACCCCGGGGAAAGACGTTGTACGGATACCCAGACATATTGACGGAGTGATAAGACTCACCAGGGAAGAGATGAACAGAAAAGACGGTGTGAACAGGAAGAAGAGCTCGAGCATTTAGGTGAAGGCGCGACCTCAGAATTCGAAGGCAAGGCAAGTTGGCGTGAAGGAAATGAGGCCTGGGGCCCTCCTATTTAAAGCCACTGTGCCCACAAACCGACGACTCAGATTTTGGAGAATCTGACAGTTTGCAGTCAAGCTGACCGCACGTCTCCTGAAATCGAAATGTGACTGGCTGACGTCTTCCATGATTAAGGTAATGCCGGTTGCACGACTTCCGGAGGTGAGAGCTGTTTTGGCATGCTTTTTGGCATTCGAAAAGTCCTGACATCCGCGTGTGTATTTAATGCGATTGGTCAATCAAGTTTGAATTTCAGGTCAAATCCACCTGTCACACTCCATGAACTCCTCGCACCAAAGTGGAATCCTTAGCCCGAGGAGTGGGGGGCAATTGATGGAGGGTGATTTGACCCGACCTAAGAAAGCGACATGTGGACGTGACTCAGCATAAGCAATAGCTTAGCATGACAGCCTGGCTATGACTGAGTAGCGAGCTCGTTAAGGTCCTCGCAGGACAGCTCGCTATATTACAGCTCACCACGGAATGAGCTTGCTACAGCGCGAACTCATGAACCCCGGTATGTGGAAAGGGAATACTTCAAGATAAGCCTATCCCATCTCGCGAGCTGAGAGAACCAGCTCACTCCAATACTTAGGCAAGAAGACTGCCCCAAAGGCAACCTCAAGTGGAATCACCTCGGAACACATCCAAGAGCTCGCTACAGGGCAGCTCGCTGTTAAGTGACGCGGCGTTCCCAGGAAGCTTCTTATCTGACGAGATCGTACCCATTAGACTGCATCACGTCTCCTGACTGACAGTGCAGTCCCTGCCAATCCAGCAGATTGCACCCACGTCTCTCGACAGGTGGTGGCGTGTTTGTCCTTTTCGGGTCGTGTCTCTCATCTGATTGGGCAGTACTCTACAACAGTTACCTGCGTAGCCCTAGCAAATAACGGCTGCGACAGAGAGCCAGTGGTGGTTATGCCCGATTTGACAAGAACATCTGCATTTAAAGGCCCCAGGGTCGAAGGGGCGAAGGTATCTTGTACCTTGTATCTTGAATTAACCTTGAATTTATTGATCTAGCGCTACCTGCACTCTTAGCTCTCTGCGCTTTCCTTACTGCTCTCTCAAGTGTTCTAACTTAAGCATCGGAGTATTCCCACCGGGCAAGTCCCCCGGGAATCCTTCACCGCCTTCTTCTCAGGTACCGTTCGTCGCCAAATAGGAGCCAGTCGACTGCTAGTTAGGAGTGCCCGAATCGCGCTGCATCATCTAGCATTATAGGAATGATGTTTGGAGTTTGAGTTATTTAGGGGTGAAAGAAGGTTTATTTCAGGGGAAAGAAGCTTGCTTTCCCCCTTTATTTTTCTTTTCATTTTTTGTTTGTATCTTTTTCATAGCGTATTGGTCAATACACTACCGATATGCCCTGATATGACCGATATTGTCTAATACACCCCCGATACAGTGAAAAAAGACGATACTACCGATTTTCCACCATATCTCATATCGGGCTCTTAAATATATAATATGGGGTGTATCGTATCAAAATTTGAAACATTGGGTTTAGTTTTAAAGATATTTGATAAGAATACATTTATGCACAGAAAGTTTGAAAATGACAGGTGTCACAAGTTCCATGACATGTTTGCATTCAAAGTGAGAGAAAAGTTTTGCATCCAAAACAAAGTGAGAGCAAAGTTGGCCAATGTGTCCAATGTGGAGCTCGACACCCTAAGAGAGAACTTTATGTTAAAAAATGTAAAAGTACCAAATTATCCTTAGAGTACAAGAGAAGATAGTGTACAAGAAGAAAATGAAAATAAAATACAACAAGATGTAAATTACAGAAATAGCCCTCGCGACTAACTCTCTTTATCTCTACACTCCTCAAACTGATGCCTAGGAATCAACATCAGTTTGTCCATAAAGAAAAAGTGTCATGCTCGCGTCATAGCTTTCGCCAAGAGATCCACAAGTTGGAGCCCAGAAAACACGTGGGGAAGAGAAATAGTGCTAGCTTGAAGAAGATGACAAATAAAGTGGCAATCAACTTCAATGTGCTTCGTGCGCTCATGGAGAACAGGATTGGAGGCAATTTTGATGGCACTAGCATTATCTACAAAGAGGGGAATTGATGGTAGTGTCTCCTGTAGTATGTCATATAGTAGAGACCTAATCCATATAATTTCTTTACATACGGAGGACATGGCTTTATATTCAGCTTCAATAGAAGATTTTGAAATTATAGATTGTTTCTTACACTTCTAGGTAATGAGTGAGTTACTAAGAAAGACACACCATCCTGTAGTAAATCATCTAGTGTTTGGACAACCTACCCAATCAGCACTGACATAGGCAGTAAAGCTGGTGGATGAGGAGTAGGCGAAGTATAAGCCATGAGATAAGGTTCCTCTCAAATATCTAATAATCCGATGAACTGTGGACATGTGGGGTTGTCATGGAAATGAGACAAATTGGCTCATTATCTGGACTACATATGATATGTTCGGCCGAGTCATCATGAGATATATTAAGATACCCACCAACTATCGGTACAGAGTAGGATCTTTAAGAGGAGAGCCCTCATCCTTGCTTAATTTCAAATTAACCTCCAAGGGAGTATCAACAGTCTTGGAGTCACTGAGATTAGCCATTTTGACAAGATCCATTGCACACTTATGCTGGTTAACAAAATAGCTATGGGAATTACAACTGACCTCATGTCCTAAGAAGTAGGTTAAAGGGCCCAAATCCTTCATCTTAAAGGAGTCACTATGGAGTCTTTTCAGATCAATGATTCCCTCCACATCATTCCTTGTAATAGATGTATCATCAACATATAGAAGGAGAAGAGTTATACCCTAATTCTGATGCAAAATGAAAAGAGAGTGAACAAAGTTGACTGCACAAGTAGTCAACTTCTCAAGATACTCATACATGAGAGTCTTGAGAAAGTACTCATACATGAGATGTATGAGTATCTTGAGAAGTTGACGCTGCTTGTGCAATCAACTTGGTGCATTCATGGGGTGGAAGATGAACAAAGCAAACATAACCAAAAACTTTGAACAAGGATAGGTTAGGAGGTTTGTGAAATAGGGACTGGAATTGAGAGGTATTATTTAGAACAAATGATGGACGAATATTTATTAGGTACACAACAATGTTGGCTACTTGCACCCATAACCAAGAAGGAATATGAGAGTCTTACAGAAAGGTCCAAACTACATTCAAGATGTGTTTATTCTTTCTTTTTGCTACTCAGTTTTGTTCTGTAGTACCAGGACAGGATTTTTGGGATTGGATTCCCTGTTCTTTCAAATAAGCCTGAAAATTCCCATCAAAGTATTCTCCCCCTGAATCAGATCATAGGATACATATTTTTTCTTTGAATTGGGTGGCAACATAGGCTCAAAAATGTTTAAATTTATGATAGACTTTAGATTTCTTGCAGAGGAAATAAATCCAAGTAAAGAGAGTGCAATCATCAATGAAAGTAACAAAATATTTGAACCCCAATCTAGAAGTAATTAGAGACGACCAAACGTCACTATGTACTAAATAAAAAGGTAATATTGCATGCTTAGAAGGAGAAGGAAAGGGTAAAATATGACTTTTGCTCAAACAACAAGTAATGCAAGATTTATTAATGTTTTAAAAGAAGCAGTAACATTAGGTAAACTACCAGAAGCAAATAGATAATCAAGTTTCTTAGTAACAGGATGACCGACGCATCTATGCCACAAGTTCCAGTCATTATTACAATTAAAAAGTTCAAAACTAGATGCAATAGAAAATAGACAAGAGGGAGAAATTGAATCAATTTTCTTCTTCTTAAACTCCAGAGCAAATAGTCGACCCAATCTACGCTCCTTCCCCTTCACCTCCCCAGTTTGTTGGTCTTGTATCAAACAACCATTAGAGGAAAACAAAATAGTATTACCATCTTCCCCAAGTTGACCAATAGAAATCAAACTAATTATTAATTTGGCCACAAATAATGTCTTGGGTAGGTGAAAATAAGATGATTTAGAGGTAGATAAGTGTAAATTATCACAACCAAGTATATATAGTTATTCACTATTTGCAGTGGTAATGTGTCTATTGGAAAGATGGGGTTTAGGAGACTGACCAACGGAGGCCCCCGTCATATGATTAGAGGCACTAGAGTCTATAATCCAAAGATGGTTTGAGGAGGGACAGAAGGTAGAAGACTTACCAGACAAGCCAATAGTTAAGAAAGTGGAAGAGATAGCCGAGGACATGAGCTGTCGAATCAGATCTTCAGAAATACTACCAGAAGAATTATTCTGTGAAGTCACTAATGTAATGGTAGATGAGGCATCTAAATTCTCCATGGTTGTCTCATAGGCTTTATAAGATCATTTCTTCTAATTAGATCCATTTCCTTTTGGTGGCCAAGTTGGACATTCTATAATGATATGTCCCTGCTATTTGCAATACATGCATGTGTTATTCTTCTTACACTGTGAGACAACATGTCTGAACTCTTTGCATGTTTAGCATTAAATTCAGGAGAAATCCTTCTTCCCTTTTGATTTGGTTTCTAGGAAAACAACATCAATAGTAGAGTCTTTCCTCCCATCAAGTGTGGTCTATGTAGTAAGTTTGGTTTTAACTCTTAGAATTTCCCCAAGAATGGTATCTAAATCAGGAAGAGTTCCTTAGCTCAGGATATTAGACTTGACAACTTCAAACTTAGGTCTGAGATGCATTAGGAAATGCATAACCCTTCTATCAAAGTGTTCCTTCATATACCTCACACAACGATTCGATGGATCCTTTCCCATATGTACTAACTCATATCCTACCTAGAGGTTAATAAACCCTACATAGTACTCTTGGACCTTTCTCTCTCCCTGATAATATGAGAAGATATCGACCTTTATTTGGTACTGCCTAGAGGTGTTTGATTGCTGATATACCTTCTCAAGATACTCATACATCTCATAAGTTGTTCTATAACCTCACATAGGAATGGCAATGTCAACCTCAATAGATCTGAGGATCCATGATGCAATCTTTGCATTATCAATTTTCCACTAATTGAAAGCCTTAACATCTGAGTCATCAAGTTTAGATACAGTTCCGTCTAAGTTGCCCCAAAGGCCCTTTGCCTCAACATGAAATTGAAAGTTAAAATTACACAAGGCATAGTTCGATCCATTGAATTTAGTAGGGAGGACATATACTCTTTCTGAAGCCATTATCATAAAGAAAATTACTGATTTCCAAGACTGATATAAGAGATTGAAGAAGAGATGATGATAGAGAGGTACCTTTTGATCAGATGTTCAGAAAAGGAAACTGTCACAGTATGCTGAACCAAGAGAAGGATAAAACCCTTCTTAAACCAAACCGATTTCAACCTTGCTGAAGAGGATCACAAGAACTTTGGGCGGTACTAAATCTAGAGTTTCAAGTAGATATGATGTCTCCAAATGCAGATTGAAGAGAAAAGATGAAGCTGATGGCGCAAACTTCCATATTTCAGATCTGTCAAGGTCTGATCGAAACAGCCTTGAGAGAGAAAATTCTAGGGCACAAGAGGGTTCCCAAGTATTGTTAGGAAGACCCCTAATGCCAAAGAATTCAAAGGACAGAGAATTGAGCTCAGTAGGTCAGATCGTGACTTGCTTTGATACCATGTCAGAGGCTGGTCTAGGTTTGTAAAACAGAAGAGAAAAAGACAACATCATGTTTGTGGGTGTGTCCAATGTGGAGCTCGACACCCTAGGAGAGAACTTTATATTAAAAATGTAAAAGGACCAAATTGTCCTTAGAGTAGAAGAGAAGATAGTGTACAAGAAAATGAAAATAAAATACAAGATGTAAATTACAGAAATAGCCCTCTCTCTATCTCTACATTTGTACCCATAACAAACAAAAATTGCATTCTTCACCAACATAGCCTTAGTGAATCCAAACCAATTGAAACCAGATCTTGGCTAACTGGCGTCTCTCTCTCTCTCTCTCGCCAAAATAACAATAGCATTTCCTATTGTTGCTGTACTTGCCCCCTAATATTTTGCTCAAATAGCAATCGAAATGGGAAGGCTACTTAAGCTTCTTGCCATTCTTGTTCTAGTCCTGGTTCTTGTGAGATATTTGGATACACCTCTCAAATACATTCTGAGCTTAATTGTCTTCAAAAGCGACCGCCAATATCCAGATTTAAAGCTGATACCTTCGAACGAGGATGATGAGAGCCCCTACAGGCTACAACTGGATGGGTGAAAATTCAATCCCAGAACCAACCTGGTCTACAAACATGAGCTGAAAAGGGTAGTTTAGAAAAACTGAAGATCCTTTGTTTGATCCATGAGATTCCATGAGACCAGCAGAGTGCTTCAATATGTTTACCATAGGTTCACCACCTACTTGGTAGCAAAACCTTGGAAATATATGAGTATAGACAGACTCCTGTACACTCAAGTAGGAGTGATAACCATAGCTGGAAGAACAGGATCCAGTATACAAAACTTCAAAGGTGCATGTAGCTTCTGCTACTGCTAATATATGAGTATAGCTTCAAAGGTGCATGTTGAGAAAATAAAGAAAGAGGCCCTTTGTTTCCAAGAGAAAGGGAGAAACTCTAAACTTCCAGGAGAATTGGGGATCAAATATGGGAAATTTGTTACCGTCTTCCAGGGTACAATCTTGGTGCTCTTTCTCCTTAACGAGGCAAGGGATGATTTTAAGTGCCTGTAGGTTGTAGTTAGTGATGATTATTTTAGATTTCCTAGAATATTGCTATAATGAGGGCTTTCCAATGCTATAATGTTGCACCCATTGCACCTTATGTGCAACATTAAATTTCTCATGATGCAATATTTGCAGATCTAAGTTTGTTTCATGCCAATACCAAAAATGTTTTGTACTGCATAATTTTTCAGCTATATAGATGCGGACTTTCTAAATATGTTTGTAAGAGATTTCCTAATTGGTGGAACCAAGTATTTTCACAAGTCAAAAATCATTTCAATTGATGTGCTTCGACTTGAATGCAGAGTTTGTTAGAGATCAGAACATTCAGAAGAAAAGATGGAATAAAAAAATAATGTGTGGTATATGTTCAATTTATCTGTATTGATCAGTTAAAATGACTGTAACACGAGTAACTTTCTAAATGTATCTGTAAAAGACTTCCTTGTTAGTGAAAATCAAGGATATTGACAATGGGACTAACACCAATTGAAAATCACCATTTTCAACTGTAATAAGCCCCTCTCGATAGCTCAAAGCACCACCAGATAAACAGGTGAGAAAAGTTCAGAAAAGGCCATGAAGAGCAGATCATGCAGTTATTGAGTAGAGAGGTGAAAAAAGATCTAGATAAGTGTGTTTAATCTAGAACATCTGCTGCTCATGTTCTCTCTCTCTATCTTAGAATCTGTTCTTTGTGATCGCTTTGAAGGTGAACTTGATGCCCTGGAATAACTATGACCAAACAAGTTCAGCTTGCTGATCTTCTTAGAAAAAGATCCCATAAACTTATGAGAGCTTGATTTCTCCATGTTCCTTTTCATGCTAATATGTTCCTTTTCCAGATCATTGAGTCTCATCCGCAATCGAGCTAATTCAAGCTTGAGTTCTCTATTCTCTCGCCTTAATGATGCATAATTGTCTCGGGGAGACATTGCTGCACTGAATGCACCACTGCTGATCCGCCATGACTGGTGCATTGGTTTAAGATTGTCATCTGGATAAGAGTAGCATAAGGCATTCCTGAGCCTAATCTGCTCAAAATAAAGCACTTGGACAATTGACTGTAGTGGAAGACGCTCATTTTGTGCAGCATGTGCACCTGCCTCCTCTGAGAGCTTTTGAAAATCAATCAGTTTGCACAGCATCTTTTTCTCTGGATCAGATAAACCTTGATGGGCCTGAGACATGAATTCAGACGAATAAGACAACATAACGAAAAGTTGATATTAGAGGACCATACTTCATCCAATTCAATCTCAAGATTAGATTCTAAAATGAAAATTGAGGGCAGTTTATTGTCATGTTAAAAATTGAAGTTGTTTTATTAATCAAAAACCAAATTATATTTTTCATTGTTTATTATAGGCAAGGAAAAGATATACCTACTTTCAGGTATATATCAATTGCTCGATATAGACCGTCATGTATATTACGCGCATATGCTGGTAAAGAATCTGCCATTGCTATAAACTTGCTCAGCTTGAGATTTGCATCGGCAGCAATTTCTGCTAGGTAATTGTCCAATAATTTTGCAACTTTGAACAATGCAGATTGAGAAGGAGAATGAGGGCTATCAGACCCATATGTGGATTCATCTTCTAAATCATCTTCGCTAACATCCTGCTGAGAGAAATTTACCAAAATCCTGTGAATGGTGTCAACATTGAATAAAGTATCCCCAGCATGGCGGAATGATGGAATCAAAAGATCATCAAGAGAAGCCATTTCCAGTTGTGATGCAATCCTTCTCTCAAGATTAAGTCTGCAAGAAGTTGCGCAATCTAGCATCACTGCAGTTCGTAAAAGTCCAAAAAGAAAACTGATGGGAACAGCAAGTTTTTCTACAGGCAACAGGCTGGTAATTGTCTCAACCATGAACCTCTGTTCATTGCCAACAGAACCGACAACTAAATCAAAATTTGGCTGGGTAGATGCATTCCATAAGCTGGGTTTGTTAGTCAAAAACTTTTGAGCATAATTGACAAGTGATGCACCAATACTCTCTGGACGGACCCCTCTGCATTTCATGGCTTCTATGACTTTCTGATACAAGTCAATCCGAAGAACTGAGAGATCTTCAATCCACCAGTCTCCATCACATTTGGCCTGCTTGTTCATGTGGAGCCTTCCTGAGCTGCTATACTCTAAGCGTGAGAAGCTTGAAGCTATTTGCTCTACACATGCCTTGGATGCTATTGCATCAGTGCATCTGCTGACAATTTTCAGCTCATCAGCAAGAGGAAGCAGGTTTTCACACTTCTGCAAGACTTCAACACACATTTCAAGGCTCTTGCAGACAACACTATCAAGATATGCTTCAGCACGAGAACCAAGGTTGTCTTTTGAATATTCCTCAGTCATTTCAAGGTAATCAGAAACGCAGCACAATTGAGCAACATTTGAGGCTGTAATCTCAAAGTTAATGCCATAGCAGAACTTTGCGGCCATGTCAAACGAATCAGCACCCCCAGGTAAGCTAGGAAGCTCTATCTGGGAAATATTAAAATCCCTATGCTCTGCAACTAACTTACGGATCCGCCCACTTCGAGAGACCAGAGGAAACTGCTTTCTCCAAATTAAAATGATTAGAATATTTCAAAATATACAAATACAAGTATATTATATTCGACTCTAGACACAGAAAAAAAGGAGATAACACTTTTATCTCTTCTGCAGATCTGAAGTTTACAGCTAAAACCAAACTGCTAGGTTATATATTACTCTAGTACTTTTAAGGTGTGGGACATCAAGGAGATCTAATTTTCTTCACAAAATTCATTCTAACAGTTTCTTATTTCATTGATCTTGACTCTCCACTTAGGAACCCCACCTGAAATCAACATACTATAAGGGTTTATCTGTTGGAATGAATTCTCTTTATCTTTATGCCCCTCAATATGCCCCTCAATAGGAACCCCACCTGAAATCAACATCTAATCGGTAGTGAATCCTCTCTTAGGGAATGATCAAGTCTAGAGTTCCCCCGGAATACTATACTCTTGCCTGAAAGAAAAAGACATGTATTGTAGAAAATTTAGATGGGATTTCAGTTTCAGAGTGGATAATGGAACTCTGGTTGGGGATGAGCAAGAGGATGAATGAACTAGATGATATCTTTTATTTTTTAACCTCAGTTGATGTCTGTTACTCTGTTGACATGTTATGTCTTACATAAGATAGTAATTGGTATTCTGATTTGGTATTATTCCAAACATCTTTGTTTTCTCTGGCCATGATCAGTCCATGCCTTTTAATCATAATTAGCAGATTAATACTCTAAATAAATGAATAATTTGACTTTCATTAACTTGTCCACATCGTCGTCATTGTAATCATCTAAGCCCTGTCCCAACTATATGGGGTCAGTTTCAGGAATCCTGTTTTGCCATTTTGTTCTGTTCAATGCCATATCCATCATTAAATTATGGGTGTACATCCATATGAGAGAGTATATATCATTTGGAAAGAAAAAAAGGTCTAGGAGTTTGGTATCTTAATGAACCATGCATGGAATCATACAAAGCAGTGGGCATAAATAAAATCATAATGTAAAATACAAATTTAAGTTGTAGAACAGGTTAGGCCTTAGGATCAAAGAAATGTGGCTAGGCTAAAATTCTCACAACAAAGAAAACAACAGCGGAAATGGGAATGACAGAAAATCCCACCGAAGTATCTCCAAGAAGAGGCTGGTTCTCCAGTTCTTAGGAATGATACAAATTTTCCTATTAACATTCAGAAGATTCCTTGATGGATATAGCACTGAACAGAACGGAATGGCGAAACAGGATTCATGTAGCTGGCCCCATATAGTTGGGACATAGCTTAGATGATGAACTTTCAGAAGACTCTTGTGAAGAGGCTTACAAAAAATTCATTTGTAGGTCTCCAAAAGAAAACCCTACTAACTTTAGATCACAGACCTTTGCTCTAACAATATCTAGACTATGGTTCACAATGTTGACATCGATAGACATTTTGCCATGTAGAGATGGAGAAATTTTGTGGACATTTGGCTAATTTTGCTAAGATATCTGAAGAATCTAAAAAATCTAAAAAATCAGGGAAATTTTTCTAGAAACACAAAATTAGTTAATAAATTTTCAAGGAATCATTAGAAGAAGTATGGTGGCACATTTGAGGCTCGAAAAACCATAGCAAACAACTGTACAAATAAAATAAGAGAAGATTAAGAGACTTAAATAGGTATATTTCTCTCTATCTCCCTTCGACTCTTTTAGCCATCTTCTCTTCTTTACATATGTCATTGACTTTCCATTTTAACTTGTCTTTTTGTTAGGGTAAAATATAAAAATCTCCCCTGTAGTTTTGAAAAAAACTGCAGTTACCCCCCTTCCATCATTGTCATAGACGGAAAACCTTGGCCTAATGTATTATTTTACACATGCCTATCAATTCATATGCAAATTTACTAAAATACCCCCAAAAGAACTTTAACTTTTAGCTAAAATACTTCCTTGGGTTAAATTGAAAAAAGTAATTTTACTTCATAAATTCATTAGCTAGAGTGAAGTCTAGAAGGGTAAATCTGATATTTTGGATTATTGATAAAGATGCCCTAACAAGTTGTAAGGGAAATTTAATAAATTCCAAGTCTCCATTATTGGAACAATGATCAAAGGGAGGTAACCGCAGGTTTTTTTCCAAACTCCAGGGGAGGCTTTTATTAGAGTGAAACCTTAGGGGAGGTTTTTGTGAATTGTGATTGTCAGAAACCTCAGGAGAGCTTTTTATATTTTACCCTTTTTGTTATTATTATATGTTTTAATTAGATTGACAATCCTCTTTTGTAGTTGTCTGCCTTTTTTTTTCTTTTGAATTATGGAGACTTAGTAAGTGAATCATATTAGTATAGTCAGCCATATTGGAAAGTTTTCTGATGATATTCCAAAATTTTAATCCTTAAATGTATAATTTATCAATGAAATTTGAAAATTTGCTTACATGCCAGCAATATATTGGAGCTATTAGGAAAAAACGATTCTTGTATAATTTCATATCACCCCCTAGAAAAGTTTGGAGATTTTGGGAAAGTTTTCCAAATCTCACCGACATCATGAACCATGACATAGACCATAAACAAAGAATCTACAGAAGAATTGGACAAAACTATAGTTAGGTGATCACATGAATGTCAATGACATTATAAGTAAATTTAAAAGACAAAAAATGACCTTGCATGGAAACCAAAAGAAAAGAATAGAAAGAAAAAGGATTAAAATAAGGAGCAAAAGATGTGTAAGTCCTTCACTTCTTGGGCTGCATATACATAATATAACTCAAAGCAAGGATACTACAGACAACAATAGAAGCTCACAGAAATATGAAATTGAGAATAAAATTGGTAGCAGCTGGTAAACAGGATTAGCAATCTGTATGTTAAGAATCATGGAAACATAGAAGGATGATTAAGCAGAGCAGTAATGTTAAACTTCTAAAGAACACTTTTGAGTTTTTCTACAATATAGACAATGGAAAATGAATTTTACAGAAATATTTAAAAGACTGAAACAAGCAGGAATAATATCTGATATATGCATCTTTCAAGACACAATATATTTTGATTAATGACATTGTTGCCTATGATTATGTAAATGGAACATATAAATTTCCAGACAAATGAAAGAACTCAAATAGCTTCACAAAGATTTAATAGCTTCTTCCATACAGAAATGAATTTGCAGAATAAAATGGCATAAATAATTTAAAAATAATTATATAGATTTACCTTATGCAAAGCAAAAGTAGCTCCACTGACTTCTATGGTAATATCACTAGGAACATCAGAGAATATCCTACAACACAACAACAACCAATTCTCAAAATACAATTGCTTATGGATATGCCATAAGTTTAAGATGAAGAGGGTCACATGGCTTCTTATAAGATTTCAAATGTGTAAAATAAATGAAACTTAGGTCAACAAAGATCTTAATAACAATTACTAAAGTCAAGATACAATAAATGAGAAAATGTTTTCCACATGGCTGTGTACATCTATCCCTCCCCAGACCCTGCATTTGCAGGAGCCTCATTGGGCTGCCCTTTTTAAAACCGGTACATATGATTTAAATAAAGCTGTAAGAATAAATTTTCTAATCCCTTCCTAGTGTTTGTTTTAACTTCCAAAACCTAGGTTTTCAGATTTTGCTGCCCTTCCTTGATATTTCCATTTTAGTATAATTTACAACCCATTCACTGAAAATTCAGCCTGTTTTAGGTGAGGAAGCCAACAATATCATTTGATGTGTGTTTCCAAGGCCTTTATATTATTTATTAGTATAGGGAAATCTATTTTACCTATTTTTGGCAGGTAGAAGATTAAATTTTACATGAAAAGACCATCTTATTGCTCCTTGAATGAATAAGGGATACTTTTTTTTTCTCCTCCATTATACTTCTTGAAAAACACATGATGCTTTTGTTGCCCAAAAGTGCAGTTTTATAATAGGAGAGGTAAATGTCAGGGAATGGCTACATATTTAAGGTGCTCCAGGAGAGGTTTTCAAAAGTTTGCAAACCTCATAAAGTCAAGTTACTATTGATTCCCTCCTTATCATAACCACCATCATATTACAAAACCATGCCTCAAATTAACTATTCTGAAAACATGATTTCACTCAACAAGAACAAGTAGGATATTATGGATAGACAAATCTGTTTAGGACCTGCATTCAATTACTACTTAAAAGATATCATCAAAACACCAGAACTAAATAAGATATTCCTAAGAAAAAAAATATACAACTAAAAGATGCCCGAATTAAACTTCTAAGTGGGAACAGAAGAACATTCCAATTGGAAAATGGCAACTTGGTCAGTGTTGAGTTTGCCTTGGCATTGCCAATTCGAAGCCTGGATGGAGGAGGGACATATCAGTTTGGAAACTGAAATAGAAAAGTTGTCAGACTGTCTTGAAATAGCAATTAAATAGAAGACTTGAATATATTAGTAGGAGTAAATTGCATCAACATGCTTATAACTTTTTAAGAGGCACATCTTTGTTTGTTAAAAGACACTTTATTCATTCCCCAACTGCACGTAGCAAGATTCAGTGATGATTAGAAAGTCATATACATTATAGAAGAGATATGGACTAGTTAATGCTTATATTGGCCATTATTTCTTTTGAGGTTTTTCTTTAAATTTTCAAAGGGAAATTTTAAACATTTTAACACTAACCGTGCTTCACATAGATGAAACGAAGATGAAATGATGTCTATGGATAGTTTATAATCAGAACATTGCTTACCTTCAAGTCTAAGAAAACAGATTACCAATAGAAATAGCAAAGGTGAAAAAGCAAGAAGTTTTCCAACAAAAAATAGATGTTGTCATTGGAAGAATTCCTTCTTTGCACAGAAAATTAGTCAAACAAACAGAAAAAGATACAGATCAGAAAAACTATGCTTTAATTGATTGAGGTTTGTAGTTGGTGCTCCTATTGCATGTGCTTGGTTTTCTTAGTAGAGAAAAAAGTACTTGGTTTGCTTACTGGAGTGACACCAGATCTACTTACAGATACATGTATCAAGTGGACCCTAAATGTATTCTTAAGTACTCAAGACAGATCTCATTTCTGGAAGAATTCACTACTCAAAACCCAGATGGTTGGTAAGGTCTCCTGCTGGTCATAGCGGAGACTTGGGATTGAATCCCGCCTGCACCTGAGTTGGGGGATGGGCTACCCCCCATTGTGTAGCCCTTCAGAAGATATCAAAAAAGCAAAAAAAAAAAAAAAATCAGATTTTCAAAAATCAAATTTAAAAGAAATTTTATAGTTAATATGAATTCAATGAAATTGATGAATAGGAAGGAATTGGTTTTCTAGAGTGATATTCATATTACCAATCAAATTAGTTAAAAAAAAATCATGAATGCATACAGTGCTTCATGCTTTGAACTGGCTGGCGATCAAGAAAATTGTTCATAAAAGACCATAACGGTATTAACATGCATAAAAATTACGAGCTAAGTAAATTGGATCCCCTACGGAAGAAAATTTTTGTGAAGCCAAAGCCTGTTCTTGAAAAGATTATTAACTTGAAATCAGACATCCATTTCAACCCATATAAGTTACTGCATTACCCGGTTCTAGTTAGTACTTGGAACTGCAAAAGAAATTTGTTTACACTAACATGAAAATAAGCCCTTGCCAAGCGACATCAACCTGGGGATAAATTAGTCGAAGGTGCATAACCCCAAAAATCCAAAAACAGAGATACCCTCAGGAAAATAAAACAAGAAAAAGAAACTTCATTTGAATATGAGAAGAAGTCAACTTCAACTAACATCTCCAATGGAAGCACTATGACAGGAGTGTTCTGCTACTCAAATTGTTAAACAAGCGCCAACCCAACTCCTAATTCCCACCAGAGTTTTAGAAGCAACTAACCAAACTTAACTATAATCTATACTCTTTCCATAAAAACAAAGACAACCCATGAACGCTCTTCTTTTGCACATTACAATATAAGCCCACAGTAGGCGAGAAAAAAGAAAAATACGAACATAACATACAAGCTAAACTAACAATTAAGTGTAAAACGAAAAAGAAACTAGAATAAACCCAACAAAGCAGCAGAGTAAGACAGAGAGAACAAACCACTCGTTGTTGCATCTCTTCCCGGCGTTCTTGGACAAGCAGAGATGCTGCTGATGCATCTCGTGCCGGGCCATCATACAGAAGTAACGGAACCCAAATATGAAATAGTGCAGTATAGAGAGAAAGAAAAAGCAAAACAAGAATGAGAAGAATGAGCAGAAGAAGAAGAAGAAGAAGAAGAAGAAGAAGAAGAAGAAGAGTGAATTGAGGTGAGCCAGTTGTCGGTTTCGCTGTTGTTGTTGGGCCATTTTCGTCAAACAGCTGACGTTCAAACAATAGATTGCAATCGTCCAGAGGTATGGCCCAGTGGTGGGTCATACTGCAAAGCCATCTACAGTCCCCCGATCTCACGCCCAGCAAAGAGGACTCGGAGTCAAGAACTTTACAACAAAATCCAAACAAAGTCAAAACTGTTTCAGAAAGATGAAAAGAAAAGCCGGAAAAGAAGTCGTTATTTTAGTTTTGCCACTTGACAAAGCAACGAAAGAGAGTCTCCCCAATTAGTGTGTCGAAATCATCATAGTAAAGTGGTAAACCTCAGCCTCTCTAAACTTCGTAGGACCCGGTGGGACCCGTGTTATAATGGGGAACGCATGCCCACTACCACTGCCCATTAGGGTACTCGAATTCCTGTTAAGCGGGGTCAATGGGTCCCACTATTTTCTGATTTGGGGTTTTGATGATGAAAGGTCCCATTGCATATTAATAATTATAGTAATGAATGGATGTCTAAGGTGATCTGATTTGATACGATATGATGTTTCTCATCCTACAACCATTTTCAAGGAATTCGGACAAATAGAAAATCTAGGTCAGTGTCGTATAAGGATGTCTACTTTCTCTCACCCAATATATATCACTTGGCATTTATGCCTTACGTGGGACATTACCAATGGCTTAACAGCCCGTTACACAGCCATCGCATTCACCCCATCAGTCCATCAGAATTTCTTCTCATAACGGTTTCTTTTCTGGCTTTATATGGGTGGGTCATAGTCCCGGCAAAAAGTTGATTCAACCCAATTTTAAAAAACAGGGTTAGGATTAGGGTAAATTGTGATGTAACCGTTTTTGGTCACATAATTGTATAAATTTTTTGGCTAAGTACCTCGTCAGTGACGTCTGTTCCCAAGTGACCTGTGACTCAGAGGCTGAAGTGGAACTCCCTAGTGGCGAGCTACTTGGTGGCGAATTGCTTGGGAGGTGTCGGGCTGATCAGGTGGCGAGTTGAATTGATGAGCTTCGTTGCTCTTTAGAGTCCTGCAAGGAACCAAATGTTAGAGGACCCGGGGTGACTAACTCGGCGAGGTCGCTCCGATGCTTAAGTCAGTACTCTCATGGTAGACTACGAGCTAAAAATCATAAAGTATGAGACCTAGGATATGCTTACTTGCTTACTTGCTCTCCCCCCTTGCCCTTGGGGTTGGTGCCTTTATATAAGCATTGTTTGGCGTGGGCTTCACGCACCATATCCGAGATTTCTGCGAGGTCGTCTAAGTGGTTCGAGATTCTTGGAGGTAACCACCATGCACATTGACCACCCTCTAGATCGTTCGACACGTGGGCCAACTTCCAAGGATCGTGGGAGTGTTAGGATATGCATGCTAAATTTGTCGGTGAGCACGTCTCGCAGGTCGCGCTTGTGCCAAGCTGTCAGCTCGCGCTAGGGCCAGGTTGCGCCTGTGCCAGTCTGCCAGCTCGCGCTTGTGCCAGGCTGCCAGCTTGTGCTTGTGCCAGGTCGCGCCTGGACCAGGCTCCTAGCTCGTGCCTATGCTAGGCTGCCAGCTCATGCCTGTGCCAGGCTGCTAGCTCGTGCCTGTGCCAGGTCACGCCTGGGCCAGGCTGCCAGCTCGTGCTTGTGCCAGGCTGCTAGCTCACGCCAGGGCTAGGCCGCCAGGTCGCACCTGTGCTAGGTCGCTCCTATGCCAGGCCGCCAGGTGGGACACCATCGTCTTGGCTAAGTTGTTGCTAAAGTGGTTCCGGGTGTCACCTAGTTGTTCTGAGGTGCCATGTGTCACAATATCATTGGAGGGCCAAATCCGCCCTCATCATTTGCCCCCCACTCCCGAGCTGAGAGTAACTCAGCGAAGGGAGTAAATTTCTCCTTTTGGCCCGGAATGAATAATTCGATGAGCTCATAAGCGTTGATTCAATTCCTTAGGCTCTAGGAGCGACTCGCGGTTTGCTCCTTGATTTTGCCCATGCCGAAGAGGCGACTGGGTCTTATGTGGTGAGGAGGTCTTCGCAAGCTCAGTATTTTGGCCCTTAGGCTCTGGGAGCGACTCGTGGTCCACTCTCCTTGATCTTGTCCATGCCGAAGAGGCGACTAGGTCTTATGTGGTGCCGTAGTCTTTGCCAATTCGACACCTTAGCCCTTAGGTTCTGGAAGTGACTCGTAGTCCACTCTCCTTGGTATTTGATTTTGTCCATGCTGAAGAGGCGACTGGGTCTTGTGACGAGGAAGCCTCTTATCAGTTCATCAGTTCGCGCCTGGCCAGGCCGCTAGGTCGGTGCCCGTGCAAGGTCGCACCAGGTCGGCTCATGTGCCAGGCTGCCAGGCCGCCAGGCCGTGTGCAGGCCGCCGGGTCACGCCCTAGAGCTATGGTTGTGCTGCATCAGCCCCGTAACGCCGGTTACCAACTCCTACAAGAAGCTACTAGGAGCTCGACCTTCGAGGGCAGCACTACTAACTTTGGGTCGCCAGCTCACACGGGAGCCTTGGAAGGCTCGACTAGCAAGGGTGCCCATGTAGTCTGTTGGCCGCCAACTCCCACGGAAGCCATGAAGAGCTCATCTTTGTAGAGGGAACCTCACGAAGAGGACTGATGAGGTTTTATCTGAATTAAAAGTAAAGTTGGTAGCTCTGCTTAGTCTGTTAGCTCCCTGCATAATCTTTGAGTTCATAAAAAATGGAAAATATAAAGCGAGAGTTTCAGTTTCTAAAAAATGAGGACTTAGCCTTCTAGAAGAAGATGACTTATCTTTTTAGAGGAGAACTTAGCTTTTTGTAGGGTTTCCCACAGACGACGCCAATTGATGTAATCATTCCTGGTCACGTATCAATTTTTTTTTGTGATGTATTAATTTTTTGGCTAAGTACCTCGTCAGTGACGTCTGCTCCCAAGTGGCCAGTGACTCAGAGGCTGAAGTGGAGCTCCCTAGTGGCGAGCTGTCTGGTGGCGAGCTACCTGGTGGCGAACTGCTTGGGAGGTGTCGGGCTGACCAGGTGGCAAGTTGAATTGATGAGCTTCGTTGCTCTTTAGAGTCTTGCAAGGAACCAAATGTCATAGGACCCGAAGTGGCTAACCTGGCGAGGTCGCTCCGATGCTTAAGTCAGTACTCTCATGGTAGACTGCAAGCTAAAAATCATAAAGTATGAGAGATAGAATATGCTTACTTGCTTACTTGCTCTCCCCCCTTGCCCTTGAGGTTGGTGCCTTTATATAGGCATTGTTTGGCGTGGGCTTCACGCACCATATCCGAGATTTCTGTGAGGTCGTCTAAGTGGTTCGAGATTCCTGGAGGTAACCACCCTGCATGTTGACCACCCTCCGGATCGTTTGGCACGTGGGCCAACTTCCAAGGATCGTGGGAGTGTTAGGATATGCATGCTGATTTTGTAGGTGAGCACGTCTCGCAGGTCGCCAGGTCGCGCCTGTGCCAGGCTGCCAGGTCGCGCCTGTGTCAAGCTGCCAGCTTGTGCCTGTGCCAGGCTGCCAGCGTGTGCCTGTGCCAAGCTGCCAGTGTGTGCCTGTGCCAAGCTGCCAGCTTGTGCCTGTGCCGGGCTGCCAGCTTGTGCCTGTGCCAGGTCGCGCCAAGGCCAGGCCGCCAGGTGGGACACCATCATCTTGGTTAAGTTGTTGCCAAAGTGATTCCGAGTGCCACCTAGTAGTTTTGAGGTGCCATGTGTCACAATATCATTGGAGGGCCAAATCCACCCTCATCAAATTGGGTCATGGGTCAATCCGTTGATTCGATTGTTAAGTTTAATTGAGATTATTTATGTATTATTAAAAGTTTTCATTCTTTAATTTTTTCTATTTAATCTTTACTTTTTAAATTGCTAAATGTTCAAGCTTTTTTATTTTATATTTGAAATTTTAAGGTTAATTCTTTTAATTTTGACATTTATATGTAGTCTTTTTTTATTTTTTAAAATTTTAGTTATTTTTTGGGATGACCCAAATTGACCCATGGGTCAACCCTAACCCGAATATTTAGGGTTAGGGTCTAACATTTGGCAATCCGACCCGAAATCAAGGGTCTTCACCAACCCGAACCCGATCCACGCAACCCAATTGCCAGGTCCAATGGGTCATCATAAAAGGGGTGGTCTTTGGGTTAATTAATTACTTGGGTCTTACGCAAGGAGTAGTCTAGTCAGTCAGGGCTGAGGACTCAATGACTCATGCCATGCATTTTGATGACATTGACTTCATGATATTCTGATCTGATGTACTACAAGAGTCTCGTGGGGCCCACTAAATAAATAATTGCGCTGAGGTATTCAGTTATCGCATAGTGGTGTTCAGTTATTGATCAAGTGGTGTTGAAGGGATAGTAGCTGGCCATCATGTAGTAGAAATTATTTTTAAGTGATAGGACATAAAGCCCTCCCACAGTGACCCTTAAAAGGTACCACAAGAATCAAATCTAAGGTATGCACACTTGTACTATCCTTAGGGTCAGTTAGAATTGTGGGCTCCATGGTGGTTTGTCATTGGATTTGGATCACTTGTTTACGAAGGGACATCGAAATTGGGGGATCCACATGAGGAAACATGGCTAAACATCAGATGGGACTTCGGGAACAAGTCACCTGACCATTTCTCTTTCACCTTAAAACTAATTTTTGGTCAAAAATCGTTGATAATATGTTTTGGTTGTTTTTTCTTTTTGTTATTTTTTATTTATTTATGAGAACAGACTATTCATTCGAATCAGACTGTTTGGCCCGGAAAATAGAACCATAACAGTTATCTGTCCGGTCTGATTTTATGAACCTTGGTTAGTACTTGGTACAATTTGGGAAATGGGTATTGGATATTTCGAAGGATAAATAGAAGTGGAGAGGAGCAAGAGGGAGCAAGAAGTGTGGTGCAATAACACCTCAATGCACGGATTTCTTTAGAAGGAATTTGATTTGAATTGAATGGATGGGGTTGACAAAACTACTAAAAGGAATTGTTAAGTCCATATTCCTTCTCTAGGAGGTTATGGTGCTGGTTTAAGAAGGAAGGAGTTGAATTCTTCAAATGGGAGATTGATGCATCTTTAGGAAGTTTGGCAGGTCTTTTCGTGTGGATTTTGGGCTGTTTCGAAGCCCAGAAGCCTGAATTATGGGCTTTTCCTGTATGACAATGAAAAGATCTATTGGGAAAATGCTCCAGTCCATAAAAGACGCTAGCAACTTGAATTTGGGCTTTTTCAGGAAGCTTCAAATGAAGTTTTTACAATCTTTTAGTGCCCTGTCTTCTTCGAATGTATGGCACGATGCACACACTTGGGAGAAAATGGGTCATCTTTCCACAAAAAAATTATTTGAACGTATAAGTGTGACCTAGCAATGGCATGTGGGGACCACCTTGAAAAATGTATGTGGGCCCTACATACATGTCCACACATGGACCCCACATGCATGTCCACCAATGGTATGTCGGGGCCCACCTTGTAAAATGTATGTGGGCCCTACATACATGTCCACACATGGACCCCACATGCATGTCCCCCAATGGTATGTTGGGGCCCACCTTGTAAAATGTATGTGGGCCCCATGTACATGTCCACACATGGACCCCACATACATGTCCACCAATGGTATATGGGGGACCACCTTAAAAAATGTATGTAGGCCCCACATACATGTCCACACATGGACCCCACATGCATGTCCACCAATGGTATGTCGGGGCCCACCTTGAAAAATGTATGTGGGCCCCATATACATGTCCACACATGGACCCCACATGCATGTCCACCAATGGTATGTCGGGGCCCACCTTGTAAAATGTATGCGGGCCCCATATACATGTCCACCAATGGTATATGGGGCCCACCTTGAAAAATGTATGTGGGCCCCATATACATGTCAACACATGGACCCCACATGCATGTACCCCAATGATATGTCGGGGCCCACCTTGTAAAATGTATGTGGGCCCCATGTACATGTCCACACATGGACCCCACATACATGTCCACCAATGGTATATGGGGCATTCCTTGAAAAATGTATGTGAGCCCCACATGCATATCCCCACACATGGACCTTACATCCTTGCCCACCAATGGTATATTGGACTCAGCTTTTAAAATGTATGTGGGCTCAACATACATGTCCACCAATAGTATGTGAGGCTCACCTTAAAAAAATTATGTGGGTCCCACGTGTTAAATGAAAGGTTTGTTGGCCCACACACAAAACATTCATATATACATATGCATTACCAAACGGTCTTCTAGATTTTATGGTCTTTCCTGAAATCTATGAAAAATTTCAACCAAACAGTCTTTGGTCTTCCAAGATCTATTTGCAAAAGTTCATATTGTCTTTTAAATATTAGACCTTGTAACAGATCTTCTGGAAAAGACTTGCCAAATAGGCACTTCACTTAGAGGTTCTAATCTCATTGTTGGGAATCTTTTGATTCTTGATTAAGGATGCATTTATCTTTTTCGTGTAATTTTTTGGTCTTTTCAAAACTTGGAAAACCAAAATTTAGTCTTTCTCTATTCATGAAAGTCCCAAAATGACAAAAATTCTAGAAGCTTCAAATGAATTTTCTTATCTTTAGATTTGTACCTAAAGTCTTTCATTTAACAGCTTTGAACACCATGATACACTAGGATACTTACCGTCTAAATCTTTAAAGAACAAAAGCTCATACATCTTTTGGCCATCCAAACTATCAGAAGATTTTCCTAAAAACACTTGTGAAACGACACCTTATTATTTTGGATGAAGCAAATTGACCCATCAAGGAAACATGCATGGACCTCGAAATTAGGGCAGGCAACAACTTAATTGGCTTTGACCATGGCACATTATCTAAATTATTCTCACATTACAATTTTATGGCCCCTTAGAGATGCCCTAAATGTAGTTAGAAAAAAATAGAAAAAAGAAAAAAAAAAACCGGAAAGAAAAAGAGAAAAGAAAAAATAGAAAAATAAACAAAAACAAAAACAAAAAAGAAATGAGTTTTCCACAAGATATTGTGTTGTGGTTGGTAGGTGTTTTGGCTCTTGTTTCATCTCCATACCCATTACGCATAGAGCATGGTGACGACCCTCGTAAACATATTGTTAGCCCCTTTTCTTTGGAGTCCCGATCTGGTCCCAACCGTACATAAGAAAGGACAAGGAAGATGTTCTGGACGTGCGGTTATAGTGACTTGTTGGAGCATTTATTGGGATGCTTGTTGGGAGTCTTGGCACTAAATTTAAGCTTCCATGTGTTTATTGAATAGAATTTCCCAACGAGAATCCGATTAAAACCAATCACATCGATTTCGCTTGATGCTCTATGAATGACTTCTCTTTAGCCTTTGGCCTAGCTGAAAGCCTGAAATTACTCTATGAAAAGTTCGTTTTCTTACCGAAGGAAATAAGCTTCCATACTGAATAGCATGGTTTTAAAAAATAACCCGGAAATGGCACTGTTCTGACGATTGGTTTTTTGGGTCGATGGTTTGATCGTTTGATTCAAATGGATGGCCCGTTTTAATAAAAGAATTAAAAAATAAAAAATAATTAAAAATAAAAAATGGTTGAACGGGTTGATGGTTCGACTATTCAGGTTAACGAGTCATTGACTTTTTCAATAGTTTTTGGCTAAAAATCAAGTTTGAGATAAAATGAAACCGATTGCCTGAACGATTCCCAGGCCGAACGGTCCGACCGTTTGAATCGACGGAGGTTCGAAAACTATGCTGAATAAGCAGTAACATAGAGTGAAAGAGTGGATTTTGGAAACTAGATGAATGAAAGGGGGATGAGTGTTGGGAAAAAAAGACAGGATCAAGAAGAAAGAATCCATTGAAGACAGATGTAGGAAAGTTTTGTATGGAAATGTAGTGGTAGAGAGACAAATGAATGCGCATGGGGTTCTAAAAAAAGTTCAGAATTTTTGGCAAAATAATAAATATGAAGTGGAACTGTTAGGGGATGAAATACTATGGATTTATTTAAAAAAAAAGAAAGGTACCTAAAGGAATTTCTGCAGCAAGAATCATGCTAGTCAGAGTCTTGCAAAGACCAAACCATCATGATCATCCAAACCTTATCCCAAATATATGGGGCTTGCTGCATGAATCATGTTTCGCAAGTTCATTCTGCTTAATATGCGGTATCCATTGTTAAATATTAGCACTTAAATCACTTCTTACTACTTCTACCCATGTCATTTTTGGTCTACTCATTGCCTTTCTAGTCCTTTCAACTAGTAACAAATCACTTCTTCTTATGGATATTGTCGATGGTTTTCTACGCACATGAATAAACCATATTAGTCTACATTCTCTCATTTTTGGTCTACTAAGGTTGCACTTGTTTGCAACGGAAATACCAGACTGGTGTTATATTACACTCTGGTCTGATTTTAGTGCCATTTGGATGGAGTGTAATTAAACACCGAAAATTCACATACATCGAGTTTTACATCGATAATTGGTGTAAATGTAACTTCGGCAGAAATGATTTAAAAGTTTATATCAATAATCCTAATTCTCATTAAACACTTTTTAACCAATTGGTGTATAACTCCAACGGTGTAAAAGTACATTTATGCTGCTTTCAAACACAGCCTAAGTTCCTAAGAATGACTTCATTTCTAATCCGCTCAAATCATTTTTTTTTACTACTCTCTATATCCTTTTTGGTCTATCCCTTGCCCCTACTTGCAAAGAAAATTCATTACATAATGTTTGGTTGCTGAGGAAATTAAGCTAACAATCAGTTTCTCCATGATTTATTTGCTCAACAATTTGCTTTTAGTTTTTTCATACATGGAAGTCATCTTTCTTAGCGTGGTTGATGTAACAAATTAAGGAGTGACAGAGAACATCAAATATGCTACATGGCCACCGGCCATTGGCCATATGGACGTGTGAATGATGACATTAATTAATTTTATGTTGTATATGAGTAGAAACTTCTCTACACATCCATACATTCATCATGATCAACAAAATCTACCTCTTGACCTGTACACATTCATTCATTTGAACAATTAGGCTATGTTTGGTTTGAAGGAAAAAGTAGAGAAAGGAAGGAAAAGGTAGTGAAATTCATACAAGGTTTATAAAGGTTTTCCTATCTTTCTCTTCCTTTCCCTATCTTTTCCTTCAAATCAAACACGACCTTTAGAGCCAAGTAGAAGTATAAAGTGGGTCATGCCATGTTGGCCTACAGGCCGCCATGGGCCGTGTTGTTGTCCCTGGTGGAAATTTTGGGGCTGGCCCGGCATGGCCCACGGCCCAGGCCCAAGCAGGCCTGTGCTCATTTTATCTGTAATAAATGATTGTTTACCAGAAAATTAATTAAAGCACCTTTATTTGTTGATTTGATCATTTTGATCACGAGATAAAGATTGATCTTGGGAGAGAAGAAAACTGCTCCTGTTAGATGTTATCATAGCTCCATTGGTGACAATTGGATTCACCATTCCAAGGTTAAAGGTGATGGTTGTTTTTCTCTTTGAATTAATTACATATTCAATCTAATGCCAAAATGAAGTCATTTTGCTTTCTCTGTTAAAGATAACAGTTTAAAAAATTAAGAGGGGAGGTCTAAATCCAATTGAAAAGTAAGCAGATGTTTCAGTACTGAGGTGAAATAGTCTTTTACCCTTTTATTCCTAAGATAATGACATTATGTAGCCTCTCTCTCTCTCTCTCTTCAGGATTAACATGAGAGGTGCCAACCATATAAGCTCTGGAAAATGTGTCTCAGGTTGAGTCCCACCTTCTGAAGTGGTCTCATCTCGTGTATCACTTCAACTGTCAAGTGGATTTGTATTTCGATGATATAACAAAAGAAGCATACAGTCTAGATTCTAAAAAAACTGAAAAGAAAAAGATAGATATCAGATTTTGGTTCTTACAATCTCTTCCAATACATATTACAATTTTAAGTGGGGATGGAGGATGAGTATGATGCTTTAACTTATTTACGTTGTACGGTTATAGGTAGAATAGACCAATGCATTCATGATCCATGGGCCACCGGAAGAGTTTGAATTAGTGGTCTAATGTGGGCCGTGCCAGCCCGGCATGGCTACTGTAGCATGCCATGCCATGGGGCTCAAAACGAGCCCAGACTAGTGGCCCGTGGGCCTTGGGCTGTGGACTGAGCCGGCATGGCCTATGGGCGAAAAATCCTCGGCCCAGTCAGGCCAAGGGGCTATGTAATGCCGTGCCTGGCAAGTGGCAAGTGGCAAGTGGCAAGGCCCGGGACATGCCACATGCCAGCCCACTCTGGGCCTGGCCCTTTTACACATCTAATTAATTAGCTTCAATCCTAATTCTAATGTTTTGAGAAGCAAAAAATAAGTCGATTTTGTTTATGTTTTTAAAACCATATGATTTCTAATACAAAAACAAATATTGGAGCATGGTTATTATATGGTTTACGAAACATGATATCAATTACGGTTTACTATATGAAAATATGTTCTTTAAGCCGCATTTGGGATTGGGAGTGCTTCTCTAATGGGGTTCAGATGTAGTAGGCACGTTAGGTAAGCACAATGAGTGAGTACGTAATAGCTATGTGACACATGTCACAGTTAATATGACTTTCATCCAAATGTTTTTGTTTCGTAAGATAGAAATTATCCATTATTTTATTATTTTTGTCAAAATAATTAAAAATAAAAAACAAAAACGTAAATGAATTCCAACTCCCAATACATTTAGGTTTTCGTTTTTCATTGTTTTCTATTTTTAATTATTTTGACAAAGATAATAAAATAATGGATAATTTTTGTACGTTTGGATGAAAGGCACATTAACTGCGACATATGTCATACAGCTATTACGTGTTCACTCATTGTGCTTACCTAACATGTCTACTACATCCGAACCCACATTGAGTGACCACGTTAGGTAAGCACAATAAGTGAGCACGTAATAGCTGTGTGACACATGTCACAATTAATGTACCTTTCATCCAAAAGTTTTTCTTCCATTAGACAATTAAAAAATATTTAGTAAAGAAGCAGTAGAAAAAAACTTTATTTAGCTTTTCATATTCGTAGGAATGAAGTTATTTCGAACAAAATAGCCAGATACTCCTAAACACACCATTAAACCAGAAATCCAACAACATGTTTTAATTCCAAAAGATTTCAGTTTTGAAAGAAAAAAGAAAAAGCATATACAACCAAATAACATGTTTTTTTTTGTTTTAAAAACCAATTTATTCTCAAACCATATGCTTTTGATTTATTTTCAAATAACACAATGAAAAAACCCCATAAGTTTGGTTAAGTGCGAAAAGAATCATCTTTTACGCAAAAAAGGAAAATTAAGAATCAGGATCTGCTACCCACATTCCTACAATACTACCAACAATCCTACCCACAAGACACTATAGCCGCACATCGGGTACATCTTAATTGTCATTTACATGGAGATGTTTCTGTTTGTTGTGCAACTGTAGTGTCATGTGCAGTGTTTTCAAACCAGATTAGACCAGACAATTGGATCGGAAAAATTGAGAATTGGTCACTTGATTGGTTCCGTTTCACCCCAAAACTGCTTTTAGACAAAAAACCATTGATTTAGTCAGTGAACTGTTGGTCTGGACAGTTCAACTGTCAATCCGGACAATAACTTTTGACCTTTTTTGTTTTTTAATTTTTTTTTGTCAAAACGAATCGTTCATTCAGACTGTACGATTGGATGTACATGTGGGTAGCATCTTTGAGAATAAGATCATGGTAGTAAAGTTAAATTTGCATGTACATTATTAGGCTTCTTAGTTTTGTTGGCATGAAGGATGCACATGGGTCAGCCTTGGACGAGAACATTTCTAAGTCTTGCCAATTTAATTAATGGACCAAAAATTTAGGGCCCATGTAAGGTCTATTAGCTAAAAGATAGAACCCAAGCCCAAACTAACTGATCTCTTTTCGTTGGGAGTCAGAACACTAAGGCCTAAGCCTTTAGCATGACATCATTAATAAAAGAATTTATTTCTAGTAGTTTAACTTAAAACTAGTGGCGCCGCATATGTGCACAGGAAAATTAGAAAACTGATTAATATTTTTATTCTTAGTGGCGCCCCAACCAATTATTATTATTATTATTTTTTTTGTATCAAACACTACACATTAACAATTCACAAAGGCAAGTGGTAAGTAAGGGTTCGATTATGATATGGAAAAGATATGATATCAGAAAAATAAATGACCAATAAACTGAAATCACAAATGTAAAAGCAAATAAGGTATTATTTATCAATATTCATGGGTGGGTTTTGATTGATCAAAATACTTTCCATATCTTTTCTATATCATAGATTTTCCCAAGTGGTAATAGCGGGATTCCGCATATCTGCTGGGACTACCCAGCCAACGTACCCACTCTCTACCACTCGGTACCAAGCAACTAGTTGGCACTCTGATAGGAAATGTTTAAAACTAAATTAATAAAGAATTATCTATTTAGTATTGTTTGCATAATAGAAAAATAAAAACTAGAAAGAAAACTTTGAATATGTTGAAAGTCCTTAGTACAAATATTGATATGAATAAATTAATTTTTAAAAAATTCTGAATTTATGAATGATTAATTACTGAAAATATAAAAATTTTCAGTAAATTAGAATTTTTAAAATTAACTTTCACTAAATTAAATTACCAAAAACATGAAAATTACTTTATAGAAATCACTAAAATAAAATTTCCCAATAAATACAAAAAACCAATGTAAATTACCAATAATTATGAAAATATTAATAATTGCCAAATGTAAATTATCAATATTAAAATTCCTCTATAATTTTCCAATTTAAGAATTACCAAAAACCAATGTAAATTACCGATGATTAATTATGGAAATTAATAAAATTTTCTAATATAATAATTTTCAAAAATATTGATTTTTCTAAATAGTTATGGAAATTATAAATATAGTAAAATTCCCCAATAATTTTACAATTACAAAAAACCAATGTAAATGAAAATTTCCATAACCATTTTATTACCAAATTATTATTTTCAAAATCTATAATTTTCTAAAATTACCTGAAAATTACTGGAAAATACTAAAAATTGTTGAAATTTAATTTTCTAAATTTAAAGTAATACTAATATAGAAATAATTTCATATAATATTAAATTAATATTTAAGTATTGAAAATTTTCAATAAATGTCATTAATTATTGATTGTTCAATAACTATTGATTTGAATAAATTAATTTTAAAAAATGTATGTATTTATGAATAATTAATTACTAATGTTTGGAAATTTTTTGGCTTTGTTACGATGGTGAAATGAGAGGTAGGGTGACGTAACTTGAGGGTAAAAGGTTGATGATGTGGCAAAATGAGGGGCTTAGGTAGGGTGAAGCCAAAGCTCTAATGAACCTGGTTTGTTCTATTTACTTATTATTATTTTAAAATTGGATTAAATTGAGTTTAAACTAATAATTTTTACTTTTATTAAATTTTAATTTATTTTGTAAATTGTTATTGATGCATAATTTAAGTTATGATATTATGCTAAGTATATTATTGTTTAAAATTTTTAATAATGTTAATGTTAGAACTTGTTATTATAAATTAAGTATAATATTATTGTAATTAATTTTAACATTTATTATTGTTAAAATTGAAAAATAATAATTTATTTTGAATTTTTTTATCATGTTACTAATTTTTAAATTGAAATTAAATTTTATTACTTTATAATTATAAAAATTATTAACTTTTATAATGACAATATGAAAATATTATTTATAACAATTATAACATTTTTAATTAATTATTAAATTTTATTATTTTACTTCTTATATTATTTAATTTTTCTTTTATTATTATTTTAAATATTTTTTTACTCATCTGATTTCAATGTTTAAGTTTTAACATAAACATTAATATTTAATACATTGATGAAAAATTAAATACATATACTTAGAAGGTAAAGAGAGATAGAAATAGAAATAGATAGAAAGATAGATAGATATTAAGGGGAAAGGAGAATCTATAATTGATTGTTTGAAAATTGACATGGAATAAAAAAATTAAAAATTCAAACAAAGGAGAAAAAAGTGTGATATTACAGAAACATAGCTTAATACAACTAAGGCCAAACAATCTTTTTGTTTTGATTTTGTAGATAAGCTAAAACAAGTTAGTCGTAGTGGTCTAGTGGGTTGGGGTCTGCCTGAGACATCAACATAAATACAACAGACCTTTAGAACAACTTGGTCTTATTCCAATCTAAGTTATAGATTACCCAGCCCACTCGAACTCATCGGTTCTAGTTGAGCCCATCCCAAGTTGAAGCCCATTAAACAAGTTCAAAAAATGGTGTTATTGATGTGGGCCCAACCCAAGTTGAGCCAGTGTTCACTGTGGGGCCCCATCTGTACTGCTTTTATATCCTGATCAAGTCTGGACCCTAATCAGTATGTACATTGATCAACCCTGATAGCATTTCAAATGGGTCTATGTTTTGTTACATCATCCTTCCATTCAGCAAGTTTCCACCCAATAATACTACCACAAATAGGAATTAGGTTCGTATATAAGAAAACAATCAATACAGAACCAAAGTATGGAGTTCACATGACTAAGGACATCATATATACAGGTAATGCAATCATGTACCAATCTACAATCTACTTTGTTGTGTTTTTATAGGGCAGAAAATCACTATTATTTGTGCAGAAAAGGGAAAGACCTGATTACACTTAGCCATATATTTCTTGTTGCTTCTGTGTAGTTTCTGCTGAAAGACTAGATTACACTGAGATGGGATCAGTGAATGCTCCAGGCCAACTTGGGCACCATTACTGATACGGTTGTGAACCTCAAAAAAGGACCATACACCAATGTAGTTGGTGCAGTCTGTAGATGATCCAACAACAGTACTGTTGTTATACATGACTTAAGGTAAGGATTGGTATCTGTCATGTAAAGAATCTGAAATGATACATGGTTGAGCTGTTGGGTCTTTAATGCTGGGATCATTTCTTCAAATGTTTTCAGGCTTTTCTTAGTCATCATCAAAGATATAAAGCAGGAGAATCTCAGATACCAGTTGCAGGAGTCGATGGAAACCATGTATAAAACCAAAGAAAGCAAGCAAGAAAGAAAGTGGGAGGTGGGGTAGGAAGGAAGAAGCGAACTTGCCCAGACTGTAGCCCATTAATTTTATAGGTTACATCAACCTGGGCACTGATCAGACCTTTGGATCATTGGTGAGCCCCCGCCAGTGACCATGTGGTCCGGGTTTCTTGATATGGGTGCCTTATTTTCAAGGTCTATCGTACGGAAGACCCAGGTCTCTCTGGTCTCATCACTAAAGTCAAGTAAAGCCAGCTTAGCATTTCGGCCGTATCTCCTTTGCTAATCACTTTCAGTGCTGTAATTCAACAAGGCGTTACACTCAAACTTGGAACGATTGGTTCCTTTCATGTGTACAACATCAGTTGAGGCAGCAAAATTTGAGCCTTATTACTTATCAAACAAAACTTAGCTAGGCCTCCATGATCATGACTACTTGAGAACTAAACAAAGAACGCTTTCAATGACTTATTTAATAAGTGGAGGAAAAGAACAGTGTCGTAGAACTGCAGCTAGCTAGGGAGGAGCTTGGGTCCTGTAGACAGCTGGGGCTCCCATAACTGAACCACCTGTTACATATTCAGATGATTGGGACTTCTCGATTTGATGCATTTCACCTCTGAAATTGTTTGCACCAAATATCAACAGGATCAGATGACTGTATATTTATTCATCCATTGTCCAAATCAATGTAGTATATGAACAAATTTGCTATCATTTTTCAAGTTGTTTATTTGCTCTGCTGATCGATCTCCAATGGGACAATCCTTTGGAAAAAGACCAAGTGGCTGTGAGGCAACTGGTCCAAGTATTTTCCTTATACAGAACATGAATATTAAATGACAATGAAGAGGTTTTGTTCTTTATATATCAGGGCCCGGGCCCTCCTCATATATTGATTTGAATTTGGCTGAGTCTGTCAGTGATCAAATCACGATCTAGATCTATTTGGAAAACCAATTTGAGTAAGAATTGGAAACCCATAAGATTTAAGGGGTACTGTCATACCAATTTAAGTTCTATGATTCAAACTTAAACAAAAAAAAAATATTAATTCAATAGGTTTAAATTGATTTTCTCATGAAAAATCAATTTTTGATTTTTTTTTTTTGTGAAATTGAATCTTCATCATAAAAGTATGTTAACACTTTTAGTTTTGAATGGTAGCCCTAGAGCAATGGTTAGTTGGTCACAAAAAGTGCAAAGACTTTAGGCTTTTTTTAGCAGCGTGGGGACCAGTTTAAGTTGTGTTGAGGTATTCTTTATAATTTACAGGAGAGAGAGAGAGAAAAAGAGAGAAATAAAATCGTTGGATTATTTAGATTAGGAAGGAAAAGAATTATATCAAAATTGAGAAAGTTTTACTCACTTTGTGAAAGAAACAAAAAAAAAAACTTGATATGAAATAGTTTGTGGAACCCACATCTCGACCAATAAATGGGCCCCACCTATGGAACTAAAGTATGGGCTCACATGTGGAAGAATAAGTGGGCCTATATATGAAACTAAAATATGGGACAAATATGCTGGGCAAAAAAATCAAACTACATGTCGAGCCAAGTGGAACCGTCAACTAGGGCCTATATGCATGACTAATTTTTTTTTTCTGATAATTAGACCAATGGTGTAAGAGTTAGACCATAATAAAAACTGAATGCTCTTAATAGTGTTTTTTTGGTTGACTAGGTGGTTTATCTAGCCTGTTCAACTCATAAAAACCGTCATTTCACTAGGATCTGGAATGATCATTGGTTCACATTTTTCACAGTTCAACAATCTGGTCTAATCCGAATCTCACAACACAGTACCGAAAAAAATAAAAATAAAAAAACACTAAGCGAAGGACTAACAGGAAAGTTACAACCAAACATTGAACTAGCCACTTTAACTCCAAACCAAGGATTAAAGTATTGGCATCGGGTATCGTATCAAACAACTTGGATACGGACACAATATGCTTTGAAAACGAATGAATATGGACGAAATATATGGGGATGTTTGGCTACGCTAGGGAAATACATACAATTTTATTGATATTTTATCAGTCAAAAGTCCAAAACACATAGTATATAGATTTTTACAAACTAAAACATGCACAAAGCCATTATTGTTTTATTTTCTATTAAAGTCGAAGGCACAAAATATATGCAACTACTATATTTGAATTATTGTATCGATTATTTTATATTTTACTATTTTAAATTTTTAACATTAACAAAAAGTCAACTAAAAATTATTCCTCAAATGTTTGGTAAACAATATTTTTATTTTTGTAAAAAATAAATATGTTTTTCATTTTTTACTTTTCTAAAAAATATGTTATTATAAACTACAAATTAAAATATCAATTAACAATTTAGAGAAATATATAATCTTAACTTAAAATATATCAAATCTATTAAAATTTATAAGATATATGTTATATGTAAATTCATAATTTTTCATAACTAAAATAATTATTATAATTTTTAGTTTTAAAAGTTTTCTAAAATAAAAAATCAATTTTTTAATATAAACATAGATCAGTGGATTTGATAAATTCCTTTTATCTTACATTCTAAAATATTCGATAATCAATATTTTTATTTTTGTAAATAATAAATGTATTGTTATTTAATGAATAACTAGAATATTAATTAATAGTTTATAAAAAACTTAAGATACATATCATGTGCAAATTTATAAATTTCAAGTATTATAATAATTATTCTATTATTAATATTATTATTTTATATGAATTTTTTGAGATTAAAATTAACTTTTGAGATAAACGTGGATTTCATAAATTATTTATTCTATTATTTTATAAAATACTAACTTTGGTTGTTATTATAGTTGGAGTTGTTGGATATATATACATGTTATTTATTTGTTTAGATTGTATGTTAAATATATGTGTTGGGTAATATAGGTTCAAATCACAACAACTCATTTTGTTAAATATAGATTGTCAACACGCTTGTTGTTGAATTAAAGTCTGATACACATCCATATAGTTGCATATCATAGTGTATCTCATATCAAAAGTATCTGATACTGATAAGATACACTTATTCATTGTTTAATACAAAACCTGTTTAGAAAGGTTTTGAGATTTAAGATTTGAAAGTTTTTTTGGCAGAGATGATCCAAGTTGGAGATAATATTTCTTAACAACAAAAAGTGTACACACACATTGAAAGCACATAATTTAAGCACTTATAGGAAATATTTCTCCATGAATTTAACATACACATTGGGGTTCTTGCCAATAAGGGAAACTTTTGGCCCGTAATAGCAATAAAAATAATTCTTTTAATATAATATCTAGAATATGCTAACTTTTTTGAGAAAATATCAAATAAGGGCAAATATATTGTTCACCTTCTTTCTCCTTTCAAATGGTGAACAATGACAACGAATGTCCCCCCCTCCACCCCTAGTCTCTCTTCGTCTTCTTCTTCATCTTCATTTTCTTCTTCTTCACATATGAGTTCTTCCAAGCTCTGAGTAGAGCAAAATGGTGAGACCCCTCTCCACTTTACTCTGCAGTGAATGGAAAGAAAAAAAAAAGAGAGGAAATATACACAAACAACTCACTTGATTTGTTAAAGGACATTTTGTCGCACCTGAGTGCACCGGGTTTGTTGCCTTCTCGTCTACGATGAGCTGAGTCTAATAGAACAAATTGGTTGTGGTTAGAGGGGAGGTAATATCTGCTCTGCTCTAAGTTTGGAACAATTTAGATGTAGAGAGAGAGAAGAAGAAGAAGACAAAAAAGAATAATGGAAAGAAAGAAAGAGAGAGAGAGAGAGAGAGAGAGAGAGGGGAGGTGGGGGTGATTTATTGCCCTTTGTTAAGTGTTCGAGAGGAGGAAATAGGTGAACAATATATCTACCCTTATTTTATATTTTCTTAAAAAAGTTATCATTTTCTAGAGATTATATAAAACATTTATTTTTATTGATATTAGGGGCTAAAAGTTGCCCTTACAATGTGCATTTGAGTCTATACCTTACAAGTTACATTTGGATATTTTTTTTGCGCACAAACCCCTTTTTTCTTCTAAGAGATACAAGAGTATTTGAGTCCATACCTTACAAGTTACAATGTGCCTTTATAATTGAGCAGATTATTTGACCCAATATAGGTGGTGAATTAGGTCTAAGGCTTTACTTATTTTTGAAGTTTAAACCAAAGTATTTCAAGTTATTTAATTTAATTTAACTAGAGTGGTATTCCTTGTAAACGTTTATTACCAAATATCTACTCTTAATTAATTCTATTAACAAAGATGATGTTGTCATGTTACGTCTCTTACACATTTATGCTTTGAATAATTGAGGATGCCTTCCTATTATGTACCCCTATAGTAAACTCTTTTAAATGTATATTTAATTATGCAAATATCAAAACAACCAGTTAACATATTGATGTAATAACTTTTACTCTATCTTAATAGATTTTTCAATATAAATGTAGAATAGTGGATTTAATAGATTCAATTTATGTTATATTCTCAAATATTTTATAGATTATATTTTTTTAAGTAATTAATTAATTATTATTTAGTGAAAACTAAAATAGTAATTAATAATTTATAAAAAATTTAAGATACATATCATTTTTAAATTTATAAATTTTAAGTATTAAAGTTATTGGTATACTATTAATATTTTTCTTTGTATGAATTTTGTAAGATTAAAAATCATTTTTTGATATAAATATGGATTTTCATAAATTATTTACTCTATTAGTTTATAAAATACTAGTTTTGAGTACTACTTTTTTAATTTATATTTGGAGTTATTAGATATAAATATATGTCATTTGTTAAGATTCTATGTGAAGTGTGGAAATTGAAGTTAATCATAATTAATTTATTTCATTTATCGGCATAAAATGAAAGGTAGTTTAATAGTTAAATGCATATTTAAGAATTAGAGTCCGTGAAATGCCTCTATATCGATGCATATCAAACTATATGAATTGGCATTGTGTAATACCCATCAATATAATGATGCATCGGATCGATATGCACAACTAGAAAGATATACATATAATCATAGTGTATCTTATATTAATACTATCCAATACTGATATGATAGGCTTAAACCTTGCTTGAAATATATCTCGTCTATAAAGGTTTTGAAAGCATGTAAAACAAGCATTCATCGAGAACATCTTCCCATTAATACAACATATAAGAATGGGAAGTAATCCTAATGTATGGTAAGATGTTATGTTTTCAATGTTCTCACACTCTTTTTGTTTTCAAGAGTAGTTAACTCTACACATTGCAATGTGTTTTTATTATTGTTTAGATTATTTGAGGTTTAACTCAAAGTGTTTTTCAAATAAGTTACCTAGACAAATATCCTTATAAACATTTCTTACCAAATAATTAATCTTAATTAATTCTATTGATAGAGGAAAATGTGTCATGTTGTGTCTTGAGATGTAAGTTTAATAATTCAAATGCAAATATAACCAGTTAATATATAGATGTAATAATTTTTGCACAATTTTAGTAAATGTTTTCAATAATAATGGAAATTAGTGAACTTGATAGATATCATTTGTCTTGATAGATACCTTGCAGTGTGCCTTTAATCTTTCCTAGATTATTCAACCTAAGAAATGGGGTAAATTGGATTTAAGGCTTTACACTTTTTTCTATGAGGTATAATACAAAGTATTTCAAGTCATTTAATTTAAGTTACTTAAAGACATGTCCACTATAAATGTTCATTACTAAATATTCACCCTTAATTATTTTTATTAATAAAGGTGATATCACTTTGCTATGTCCCAAATATTAACACACACACGTTTTGGATAATTGATGATTGTTTTTTCACTTTATCCTCCTATATTAAAATGTTTTTGAATATATGATTAATCAAGTAATATTAATCCGACGTGTTGATATATTGATGTAATAATTTCTACACCATTTTCACTATAAGAAAATAGGTCTATAGCTACTACAATGTAGCTACGAACACAAAAAAATTGTAGCTAAAAGTAGGATATTGCCACAGACATTTTATGTTAGTGGCTAAAAGTTGACCTTTAGCTATGGTCATTTTGTCTATGGCTAAATATCATATTATCTGTGGCTAAAAGTTATTTATAGCTAGGGATGGCAAATTTTCCCATTCCCCGATCCCCATGGGGGTCCACCTCGAATGGGGATGGGAATGATTTCCCCCCCGCGGGGACGGGGATAGAAAAATTTTCATCCCCATTAACGGTGATGGGGCGGGGACGGGGAGAGCACTCCCTACCCCACGAGGACCCCGAATCCTACCCATGGGATCCCTACTAATAATATATATGTATATATGTATGCATACGTTATATATGTATATATATACACATACATCTATATATTAATACTTTTAAAAATATGGTTGAATATGTCTGAATCTTTTCTAATAGGATTGTAAATTTTAATTATTTTTTTTATTTTTTAAATAAAATAAAAACAAAAGAAAAATGGTTAACATTATAAAAAATCACGGGGAATGGGGATCCAAACGAGGATGGAGATCCCCGTGCGAACGGGGATGGGGATAACCTTGTAGCCGCCCTGCCCCGTTGCCATTCCTATTTATAGCCACGTTTTTTAGTTATCTGTGGCTATAAGTTGTAGACAAACAAAATTAACCTTTAGCTACGAACTTATTGTACGTGGCTAAAAGGTATTTATAGTTATAGCTACAGAGTTTAGTTATCCGTGGCTATAGGTTATAGAATAATTAAATTGCTAAGGTGATCATCTCAACCTAGCTTGTCCTGGAAATTCCAGTCTTGGGCCTAGATTTTGTGTGCAAGCCTAGCTTGGCCCAAGCTCATACCATGTCCATAAATTTCAAGGTTAGGTTGAGGCCTAATATATATTTTGGGCCCTAGCTTGAAATACATGTATGCACATAAACTTCCATCTTCTCCAATAGCTAGATTTCTTTCCTTCCCCTCTCTCAACGAAACCTTGTTGTGTTGCAACATTATCTTATTCAGATCATAGCGACCAAAATCTAATGTTCAATCTATAACACCGATGACCAACCATCGCCATTGACCTTTCTTCACTAATGACGTAGAAAGAAAACAAATGCACTACAACCGAAGGCATGTGTCATGGCATATTTGGTGTTTCATTTTTCGTCTAAAAAAGCAAAGGTCATGCCACAGGCAATGAATGTTAGGGGTATTCAAATTTGGTTATTGAAATGAAAATCAAATCAAACCAAACCGAATAAGCAATTTTGGTTTGACTTATTTGATTCTTGGTTTGATGGTGGCTTAGTTGGTAGGATCTCTAGTCGTAGCAAAGACTTGGGATCAAATTCTGCTACCTCCCGTTGTGTATATATATATATTATGAGTTTATAAAAAGTGATATATATTATTATACATATTAATATTAATATATTATTTTACAAGTTTATAAATATTAATATAAGTGCATCCAAACCAAATCAAAAACTAAACCAAACTATACTAAATTCAGTTTGACTATGACATCTAGTTCGGTTCAATCCTGTTCATAAGAATGGATAAATTGAAATGCTGGTTAGGTTCTTAGTTCTAACTGAATCGAATTGAACCAACTGAATGAAAACCACTAGAAATATGTAGTTAAAAATTGTATTAAATAACTAGTAAAAATCATCAAGTAATTAAAAAATTTAAAATATATTTAAATAATTAATAAAATAATAAAATAAGATATTCAATGAAGTTGTTAAATAACTAAACAATAGAATGATAAAATAATTAAATAATTAACAAAAATGATTTATTATTGCTGAAATAATTTAATAACCATGATAAATGATTAAACAACTAATAAGACATTAATATAATTAAATGACTAAAACATTAGTGGGTTAGTGCAATTATACTAAATAAACTTAATTTTTTTTATAAATGGTTGATTGAATTCAATTAAACAGTTGAAATTTAATGGAAGTAAAAATTTGAAAGATCGCTAAAACTAATTGATGCGAACTCTCTCTCGCACACAAGAAACCCTTTCCCTGTCTATTATTTCTCTCATTTGCACCGAAAACCTCCTTTTCCCTCTCATTTCCTATCTACTATTGAGAACTCACCCTTCCAATCAAACAATTGAACAAAGAACAGGTATGGTTATATATATTCATCATCATCATCTTCTTCTTCTCTCAAAGAACAGGACAGGTATGCAATCGAGTTCCTCTCCGTACAAGCGATTAGGGTTTGATTGATTTCGTTACCTAATCGGATGTTGAACATACAATAGGTAAGGCTAAATCTAATAGTGCTATGGAAACATTGTTGAAACCCCCTACCCCCACCATAATTGTCTGGTTGTTGACGAAAAGAAAATGTTTTTTTTTTTTTTTTTTTCTAAGTGATATAAAAGTGCATGTCAGAGTATCAAGCTGGGTTTAAAGGTTGGTGATGACTTGGGGGATATGAGGGACTACCAACTCTATTGGGACTTTGTAAAAGTGTTGCGTACACCTTTGGCAGAACCAAGTTAATAGTTTAATCATTGAGATTTTTCTATCTTGTTCTTAATAGCGAATGAATGAAATGACATTGCCCTGTAATGGTTTGTTTTTGTTTATGATGAGATCCCCTTTTGCTTTTATTACTAAGTCTGGTTTATCTAAACCATGGGGCAAATAATTTGGAGAATGTTCACTAGAAGGTGAAAAGGGGTGAAAATAGGGAAAGGAGGGAAACAAACCTTCTAGAATGCAATTCTAAGGCAGTTCATCATTTGGATATTTGTTGTTAACTAGAATGAATATTTTCTGCTTTGGTTGATAACAAAATATTCCTGCATGCACTTAGATGGTCTAAATATTATTTTATTGGTCTTAGGGAAACTAAGGCTTTATTTGTTAAAATAGACTAAATACTTAATATGGTGTGTGTGTTATGATAGACAACCAATATACATGATATATTACATATATATTAATTAAAAAGTGTTATGAGAAAAATGCAATATTCATTTACTAAACCTGTTTGCTAGTACTCATGGTAGGTGTTGAGATATCTCTTAGTATGATATAAAGACTCCATTTGTTTGTAGAGCAAAAACAAACTAGGTGCATATTTTTCATCCATAGATCAGCATAAATAGATGTGGTTTCACCATCTAATTCATGGTTTACTTTTAGATATTTGACCATCCAATATTTACTCAATAATAGTATAACAAACATTCTCTAGATAGAAAACTTAAGCTGAGTTTTATGTTTGGATAATCTTTAAGGTGGGATCCATATGAAATGGAGGATATGGTCATCCTACTCTCTAATAGATAGAAAGTTATGGGCTCTAGACCAACTGATTACGATGACTATGCACCTAATCTACCAAGTTGGTTTAAGACTTAGCCTAGTTCTTTGAAAAAGAATTTCTCATATGATGGGTAAAGTTTCTAATGTCAGATACTATCCATTTATTCTCAATACCTTGGATAAAGTTTAGGCTAATTAAGGTAAGGGCTGAGCCCAAAGATTTCATACTTGGTTGGGCATGGCCAAGCCTAGCCTAAATGCTCACTCTTGGGTGGGTTTTGATTTTCTTTTGAGATGTCCAATTTCATTGCAACTCATGTATTATGATCCATGATAATTACATATGGACAGACCTATGAATGGATCTACACTAAGAAATGGTTTGGTTCATTGATGGACATAGCACATGCTCAACTTGGGGTTTTACATAATAAAATTTAATTGAGTAGGTTCTTTTGATGTTTAATGACATAGATGGGGTTTTTGGGCTTAGTGATGGACATAGAACCTTCCCCATTATTAGGTCTTGATTCAAAGAGCCAAAGTGCTCTTTCACTTTGGCTATGCCTTTCCTTGACATGTGTTTTGAGGTTTATACCTGAAATGTCTCTAGAAACACTAATCTTGACATCATGCAATTTCTTTCTTTTTGTCATTCATTTTAACAAACTAAATCTATCATTAGTGTCTATAATCTCCTCACAAATCTTCAAATATCATATGATCTGTAAAAGTTAACATAAGCTAGTCATGTTTCCACTTGGATTTCCAATTTTCTCCTTTAAAAAATTCTCAAGGACAAGTTCTATGAGAAGGGATTAAACTTTAGTTGCATTGCAGGTTATCAACATAATTGTGAACAACAACCTTCACAACTTTTCATTGATAATGAGACAGGTGGCTTGCTCAGGGCTGTGCTTGACATGAATCATGCATTTACAAGATCAAAATAACATGACACATGGTGGCTTTTGTTTACATTTACATGAGTATGTTTAAATTTAAATGATGATCAATATCCTATTATCATATATAGGTTGATTTAAACTAATAATCAGTCAAACATACTGGGTTTTGTTTAAATTTATGTGGGCATATTGGAATTGGGGGCATATTTCAATCAAAATAATGTGACACAAAATGGTTGGTTAATCGAAGGGATCTCTATTAGATTACTATTTGTAAAACTCACTATACCTTTGCTAGTTAGACTTTAAAATATAACTTTATATATTCAAATGTGAATAATTTATTTCTTTACTACTATTTTTTAGGTTTAGTCTTTAGCTACCAAGTGGATGGAGACAAAGTAGATCAAATGTTTGAATGGAGTCAATGGACCAAAATTTTTTATGTTAATTTTAATATGTATAAGAACACTTGCAATTTGTAATATTTCTTGAACAAATGAATGTACAAAAAAAATGTTTACGAGATTCATTCTATTGTACAAAATTGTACAAATCCTTTAGCTACGGTTTTTTCACAAAACCACGGTTTAGATTGTTTGGCAATTAAGTTTTTAGCCATAGACATTGTATAAACCGTGGTCATATGTTTCATTTAACTACAGTTTTCTCAAAATCCACAGCTAAAGATTGATCCACAATTGAGTCTTTAGACATGAACAATGCATAAACCATGCCTATATGAAACTTTTAGCTACGGTGTTTTCAGAAAAACCTAACACTAAGTTAATTAACAATTGCTTTTTCAGCTACAGACATAAGCCAAACCGTTGCTATATATAGTTTGTAGCTACGGTTTTATCTATAGCTATAGGTACAGTTCATGATCGTTTTTGCCTTTAATACAAACTAAAACCATAGTAAAAGTCATTTATAGCTGTGGATCATACCATTTGTAGCTATAGGCTATAGCCATCGCAATATAGGCTATGGTTTTCCGTCCGTAGCTAAACCATAGCCATATACCTATAACTACGATTTGCTTGACTTTTAGCTATGGTTTTGTCCATAGCTAAAGGTTATTTTTCTTGTAGTGCTTGATAGATGTTTCAATATAAATGTAAATTAGTGGGTTTGATAAATTTCATTTATCTTATATTCTCAAGTATTTTGTAAAAAATAATTTTGTTTTTGCTAATAATAAATGTGTTGTTATTTAATTAAAATTGAAATATTAATTAATAATTTATAAAAATTTTAAGATACATATTGATGAAAGGCATTTTGGTCCTTCCACACAAACAACAACACGTGGGCGCTACCGGCAGCTCATCGCCAAGTTAGCAGGCCAGCACGACGAGTCAGCATGTGTCATCCAACATCAAGTAGGCGGCCGAGCTGGGGCGAGCTTGAGACATCGGCAACGCGGGCTCACCCAAACCATTTCACGCGCCTCGCCCTTGAAGGCGCCATTACCGCGACCATAGGGGCAGCTCACTGAACCATGCGCCACAAGACCTACGGGCAACCTGTAATCGCCGCGCGAATCTAGCAACTGACACACCAACACACCTTGTATTGCGGAAACAGCTCCGCCAAAGACTCAGAATGCTCAAATCACTGCAAGTGTGAAAACACTCCTTCAAGTCTAACTTAGGGTTTTCCAAATAAATTACAAGTTTGAAACATGAATCCTTTTTCAAACAAGAAATACTTCTCAAATGCTTCCTATGAAAAGTCAACAAGTAATTTTTAAAAAATCTTTAAATGAAGCTCAATAAACATTTCAAGGATTTTATCAATAAAACTCAACAAAGATTTCTCTAATAATTTCACAATGATTCTTTGAAAAACTTTTCAAAGAATTTGAAAATAAAATCACAATAGAATTTCTCAAGACTTAACAACCTTTTCAAGGGAATAACCAATTCATGCACACATTTCTTGAAAGCAATCAAATATTTCACAAACATTTCTCAATTTAAAACCTATTTAAGCATAATCTTTCCAAAAAGATAAATATGTTTGAACAAATGAAATACTCAAATTGGGTTCAAGCTTTCTAGAAAAAGAAATTCAATTCAAACAAATTAGATACTTAGATTAAGCTCAAGTATTGTAGCAAGAAAAAAATTGGTTGAAATTCAGTTAAAAGAAGCTCTTGGAGTCAATCTTGTCAAAAAACTAATTTGCCAAGAAAGACTAAACAAGATCCAAATTCATGAATCCTTCAAGTTTTTCTTCGATTAATGTTTTCAAAAGGTTTTCCAATGTATTTCACACTTGTGTACCAATGCTTATTTTCTCAAATTTTCTTCTTTTCTTTGAATGCTTTGTATGACTTTTTCAAAACTTTTCAAAATATTTCCTTTCTTTCTTTCTTTCTATGTTTTTCCATTTTAAAATTGCAAATTAGAACCAATATTAGAAAGTTAAGAGGTTATATTATTAAGATAAGACACATTCATTAACCACTTTCCAAATGATTTAAAAATAACCAATAAATTCGATATTGCTCAAGGGACATCTTCAGATTGCTCTGCCCGCAGTTTAATATTTGGGTATATCCCCAAGGAATATTTCCAAATAGAAAAAAAATGTGGGTAAGTGAACTTATCCATGCTCTTTTGGTTCCCAGGTAAATAATATAATGACTCTCTTATCCATAGAAAGTCATTATTAGAATGGGCAAGATTATCCCAACAAGTTTTGTCAACTTTCCCCTTAGGTGGAAAAGTTACCCACATTTTGTTAACTTTCCCAACAGGTAAGTGATACCCAGGAAAAGTAATTTTTTGTGGGTCTCACATAAATCTGGAAAACGAATAAGGCCTTAATGTTATTAATGTTTTGATGGTAAGTACACTTTGTGAAATGTGAAAATGCATTTTATGAAATGTGAACAAATGAAATGTAAGTAGACCATTTGACAATTGACTGAAATCTTGATCTATTATACAACAAATATTAGTGAATTCATTGCAGTTGGAATCTTAGTATATTCACAAACTACAAACTACATTCCATACTTGAGAAATGAGAAGAGCATGAAAAGAGATTGGGGAGAAATCAACAAGATCTTAAACTTTATGAACAATCTTGTAAATTGTTCATTTAATTTTTCCTTATTGAAAAGAATCAAAAACAAATTAAAATAAGTTCAAAAACAATCGACTAGCATCGTGAAAGTGGTAACTATTGACCCTATGTGTTTTAATTATAACAAACTCATTGAGAGTACTAATGCTCCAAGATACAAGTGTGCAATTATATCAAATGATTTCCTTAGAAGGCCTATCCAAGGAATATAAATATACTCTCATTGACAAAAAAAAAAAAAAAAACAAAAGAAGAAGTCAAGTTTTATAGTCTACAAAGTGTTTTACTTTTGTTAGTACATGATATACAGATGACAAGATGCACTACATGCATGAGCTAAACTCATATCTATCTCGATTTTATCAAAACCTTAGAGACCAATGGTTATGTTAGAAAAGGTTCTTAGGTTCTTCCTGAACTCAACACTAGACTTACTATGAGAAATCTAAGTATGGAAGCCTAAGGAATCAACTCCCAGACCATGGAGGCTGCCTACTTAATGTTTAAGTGTATGATTGGCACTATAATGATAGTCTTAGCTTTGGAAACATAAGTAGGATGCAGAAGGGGGAAGAACTACGAGAAAGTTTAGAAAGGAACTTGAAGCATGAGAAAGTGAGATCAAAACGCTAAGAATATTCTAACCTTTGATATGTCTCTCTATGTTTGTCTCTTTGTTCCATCATCATGTTAGAAACCCCCATTTTATAGACAAGAAAGGGAGTCGGTTTCGCATACGCATTTATCAATAATTCTAGAAATTTCGCTTCCATTATGAATATGGATTCTTAGCCCGTTAAGATGGTAACATGTGTCGGGCTGTGATTCATGAAGCAGGTTCGCTTAATTCTATGCTCGCAGGCTCCTACCACATGTTACATCTAAGGGGGCATGTTATGCCATTCGTAATTGTCATCATAGTTACTTGTTCCCCATATTTTGTCTCTTTTGAATATGATCTGAAGACACGCTTTTTACGTTCAACAAATCTTTGTTTTGCTTATTTCATTTGTCTCATGTGTGTTCGTGGTTTTATTTTAAAAGGTTTACTCTTATTTTGTTAAGTTTGCGGATTCAGTTAATGAGGCTTTAATTGCTAGTCCGTAGTATTACTTAGGGTTGTCTCCTTACACTAAGACTAGGGCATACTCAATAGTCAACTACTCATAAGGCGGTAGTCAATTATTTGTGACAACCAAGGCTAGAGTTACCTAGTAGTCAACTACCTATTATAGTCAAGCCTAATGTTACATTGGTTCCAATCAATAGTTAGCTATCTAATAAATAGTTGTTGACTAAGTAAGACAACTGAGATTGAATTATTGGTAGTAGTCATCTACCAAGAGATAGTAGTTGACTACCAAAGGAGAAACATTTCCCCCTATAAGTAGTAGTCGACTACTTAGTCTTCATAATCAACTACATACTTCACTTTTCTAATAAAAATGAAACTATTTCTAGCTCTGAATTTCTTCACACTCTTTTATCTCTTACTTTTTGCTTTCTTTTCTACTTTAATACTTTAGCTTAATTCCCTTATTTAAAATCTTCAACTAAAACTCATGCATATATAGAATGAATCAAGCCTAGAGAGCATATGACCATTGATGAGAAATCAATGAGATCTTAAACTCTATGAATGATCTTGTAAATTGTTCGTTTGATTTTTCCTTATTGTCTTTTCCTAACTTTAAGTGGAGGCATCTTTGGGTTTTTTTAAGTCTATTAGGCTTGATTTTATTGGTGCAAGTGTTTTAATAGGTCAAGTATATGGCTAACATCAGTTTCTACCCTTTTGAGGTCTTAGGTTGGGATAGATGAAGTGGAAATTTAATTTGGTGCATTAAAGTGAAACCTTTCTACTTTAATGGTTAAATGAGTGAATTATGTTAGGAAGTTTGATATATTGGGGTTTCTGTGGTCTCCGAACATGGTGAGGCCTGATTGATCAAATGAAGTTTGGATGATGGAGATCTATGACTAATAAGCTTTAATAAATAAAATTTGTTGAAATAAAATCTTTGCTTGATAGTAGGTTAAATAAGGGAATATTGGAATGAAATTTGGTGGATAGGCATTCTTAAACATCTTGAATTTTATGAAAGAGATGAATCTTTGATCTGATGTTTGGATGAAAATATTTGGTTCATATCAAGGTTTTAACTTATGGCTCATTAACCAATGCGAAAGCTTGAAACAAAATATTGCTTGTTTAATGGTTAAAAGGAGAAATTAGGTAGGACATGAAATTTGATGTTCTAGGGTTTTGGGTCTCTGAATATGGTGGTGAGGTTTGATTGGTTAAAGGAGGTTTGGATGATGGAGATCCGTAACTGATATCCTCTAATTAATGAGATTTTTTGAAATGGAACCTTGACTTGATAGTGGGTCAAATAAGGGAATCTTGGGATGAAATTTGGTTAGTAGACATTCTTTATGGTCCTAAATATAATGGAAGAGATATATCTTTGATCAGAGGTGTAGATTAAAAGATTTGGTTCAGATCAAGGTTTTAGCTTATAACTCATCAACTAATAAGAATATTTGGAATGAAACCTTGATTTTTATTTTGAAAGGAAATGAAGGAATTTAAGGATAAAATTGGACAAATGGGTTATTTTGAGGATTTTAGACTTAATGAGAGGGGTTTGGTTGCTTAGGTTACAATTTCCTATATGATTTAATTATAAACATTAAAATAGAAACTTTGTTGATTAGACGATTAAACAAGGGAATTTGAGATAAAATTTGGCATATGGGCATGGATTATGATGGGGAGTTAGGTGGAAGGTTCAGATCTAAGAAAGACCTTGTTAATTTTGGTTGTCTAGTTTTATTCATTTAAGGTTATTGAAATGGAATCTTAAAATTTTCATGGTTAATCGTTATAGATTTGAGATGGGATTTAGGGGTTGATCATAGCTTAGTATCCTTGAGGCAACGGATGTTTCAGATTTGATTTTGTGAGGTTGAGGTTCAAATATTGCATAGATCGGGATCTTTATAAAGCAAGTTGGTTTAATGAACAATAAATCTTTAGAGTTTGGTAATGAAAGTCAATGTACACCTAAGTTTTAGTTTCCTAAGTGTAAGGATTATGTTTGATCAGGGTACTAAAGCCTATGTAATGTCAGATGTTGATATCAATGTTTTTGTTAATTAAAGGTTAAATTTATTGGTGTAGTTTAATTGGTTATCTGATGTAGGGATTGTGCCAAAAAAAAAAGAATTTTAGATTTCAACAAGTTTTAGGTTAATCTGGTTATGTTTTTAAGTTCTAGGGCCTCACAAGAAGATATAAAGAAGAAGAGTAAAGGGATTGAACAAAAATTGGGTGGTTACAATAGTCAACTAATTAACATAGCCAAGATTGAGTTATAAGTAGTAGTCGTCTACCAAGAGGTAATAGCTAACTACCAATGAAGAAGTATTCTCTTTTGTGAGTAGTAATCAACTACTTGGTCTTGATAGTCAACTTCCTTTTTCTGATAGGATGAAATAATCAATTACTTCATCGCGATAATCTACTACTTCACGAAGGAAAATGCATTTTTTCAACTGTTTTGAAGGATAAATGGCTTTTTCTTTCTTTGGTAAGCCTTAAACATCATTGCGAATAAGCTCTAAATGTTTCGTAGAGTGGATTGATTCATTCTCATTGGCTTTATAATGGTTATATGCTTTCTAGGCTTGATTCATGTTATATATGCATGAATTTGAGTTAAAGATTTTAAGGAAGTGAATTGAGCTAAAGTGTTAGAAGTGAAGAGAAGAAAAAAATGAGAAAGGAGTATGAAGAGATTTTGAACTAAAAAGAGGAGAAAAGTGAAATACCCATTATGCTATATTGAAGCTCGTAAGAAACTTGAATCTCTTCAAAAGATACATCCCATTTATTATTATGCATTCTCTTGCATTTAAGTAGTTTAAATTGTATTTGCATATTAGCCTTGTAGAGATGTTATATTGTGTTTCATTTGTATATCTCATTATATATTATGCTTGTTGTATTTGATTAGCTAGTAGTCTTTTAGATAAGTGTTATGTTTTGAGATTGAGAACTATAAAGTTGGAATATATAGCAATAGGAAATCTATCCAATGAAAGCTCTTGTTGGCACTCGTAAGCTCAGCTTTTGTAAAGGTCTTGTTGGCACCTTAAAGTCCAATTGGTGTAATGATCTTACTAGCACTCGAAAGACCAATTGGTATAGTTGAAACTCTTAGGTGGTGTATTTGGGGAGAGGACGTAGGCATAGTTTCACTGGACCTCTATAAATTTTGTATGTGCCTTCTGATTTTGTATGCTTATTCTTGACATTTCTTGTTGATCTTCATTCTCTTTGTTGTTATTCTTATTTATTATACACTTTACTATATTGGTTATTGATGAAGCACAATCTGGCCGGTCTTAGCTGTCGATGATCTTGCCTCTGAATTGAGTAATAGGGACCTGAAACGGAAGGAGAAGAGAAGCTCCGGGGAGATCCCGACGTAAGGGCTCTGAAGCTCAAGTTAGAATCCTTCAAAGGCAAGATAAACCAGATAGCGCGAAAGTTAGCCTACCTCGTTCCTGGGGGTAGGAGTCTTTTATAACCACCTCGCGCACTCGTTTCCAGGCTTCCGTCAGATCGGGCATGATTACTTCTGAACTCCTGCCAGTTCGGATGTCATTTCCTCTGGCCGGACAGAACCGCCACTGTTCCTTTTGTCGGAGCCGTTTCTGCGGCTAGTGACGACAATTGCAGGTGGCGGTAGCAGGAAGCCGTTTGAAATGCGGCTGTCAGGCGTCAGATCCCAAATCAGTCAGGCGCGTCACCCTTGGATACGGACGTCCTTGGTGTCGGGTACGTTTGGTCGGCTTGGTGTTTCGGAAGAGAAGTGTTGGAGTGGCGAGCGAGGTGTCTTGAGTTCGGTTTGGAGTGTTTCGAGCTGCCACGGGCCAGCTCGGGTCAGCTTTGTGAGGCTTGGGGCCCAGTATAGCTCGTGCTCTTTGCAGGGAGCTCGGGTTCTCAGTAGGGAGCTCGCTCTTAATAGGGAGCTCGGACTCCCAGTAGGGAGCTTGCTCTTAATAGGGAGCTCGGGTTCTTAGGGAGCTCGGACCCCTAACAGGGAGCTCGCTCTTAACAGGGAGCTCGGGCTCCTAGTAGGGAGCTCGGACCCTCAACAGGGAGCTCGCTCTTAACAGGGAGCTCGGTAGTGAGCTTGGACTTGTTTCCGATGTTCGCTTCGGGCGCTCTATTGTCCCGAGCTGCTTGTCTTTGCCACGTGTCGGGCGATCGCGAGGTCGGGCCAAATTTCCCTTCATCAATTGCCCCCCACTCCCTACGACAACGGTCCCGTCTTGGCGCGGGGAGTTTGCAAGGTAGCAGGAGGGTTTTGATCCGTGCCGAGCGCGCTTGCTCTAATTTGATTTTCAAAAAAGGGCGTGCGTTTGGGAGTCGTGACGGCAGTTGTTCGGGAGTTGCACTACAGACGCTTTTATTGCGAGGAGACGTGCGCCGACACCCCGTCAGTTTCGGGAAGGCGCGTGCCAACACCTGTCCTCTGACAAGACGTGCGCGACGCTCCGTCTGTTTCGGAAAGACGTGCGCTGATTGGTCTTGGAAGACGTGCGGCTTAGCGCGGCTGTGGGCCGTTGGATTGGCTTTGATCTGGGCTTTGTGAGGCTTGGGGCCTAGTATAGCTCGTGCTCCTTGCAGGGAGCTCGGGTTCTCAGTAGGGAGCTCGCTCTTAATAGGGAGCTCGGACTCCCAGTAGGGAGCTTGCTCTTAATAGGGAGCTCGGACTTTAGGGAGCTCGGACTCCCAGTAGGGAGCTTGCTCTTAATAGGGAGCTCGGACTTTAGGGAGCTCGGGTTCTTAGGGAGCTCGGACCCCTAACAGGGAGCTCGCTCTTAACAGGGAGCTCGGGCTCCTAGTAGGGAGCTCGGACTTAGGGAGCTCGGGTTCTTAGGGAGCTCGGACCCTCAACAGGGAGCTCGCTCTTAACAGGGAGCTCGGTAGTGAGCTTGGACTTGTTTCCGATGTTCGCTTCGGGCGCTCTACTGTCCTGAGCTGCTTGTCTTTGCCACGTGTCGGGCGATCGCGAGGTCGGGCCAAATTTCCCTTCATCAGTTATACTTTCATTACATTTAGTTTGAAAAAGCCATTAGTTTGGGAAAAACCTTGTAGACCCAATTAATCCTTCTCTTGAGTTAGGCTACTTGAGAAATAGTAACCAATCATGTGGGTTTTCATAAAAATTGATGGGTGGAGGGGGCTTTGATTGGTTAAAGTTTTTCTTGTATCATGTCTTTCTACCATGGTAAATTTTTCCACACCATAGATATTGGCTTTTTACTCATCATTCAAATTTTTGGATTTTATGTTAGGTAAAATAAGATTTTACTTCAAAATAAAGAATAGAAAGTCATTGAAATAGTCTTCTGAGAAAAAAATTAATGCATTTTGTCCATAAGTAAAAGCAAGAACACCGATCAGTTTTATAAAATTTCTTTTTTATTATGGGTTTCTTGTATATTGTGAATCAACTTTTTACCAAGAGGTTGTAATTTGTAATGACTCTTTTTTATTATAGTTTTTCTTTTTGAATTTCATTCTTGATTGTATATGTTGATGATATATTGTATGGTACTTTACAACAAAACTGAATTTTTATTTTAGAAACTTTGGTCTAAAGGATCTAAAAGAATTTTATTTAAATATTGGTTTGAAATTAAGATGGTTGATTATTATTATTTATTGAAATTGATACAAGAGCATCAAATAAAAGAAAAAAAAAGATTTTAATGCTTTCAATGATGAAGTGGTTTGGTTTATAGGGTACCCCTTAGAGTTTGGAAGGGACTAGATGATTTCTTGTTTCACTTTAGAATTCATAGAATGTCAATCTATCAAAAGATCTCTTCATCATTGTACTAGTGCTTACAAAGTGAAATTGATTAAATAACTCTTAGACAAGATCACGCGACTTTGTCAAAGTACGTCTTTGTTCTACCTAAGTGGCTTTATCTTGTAAAAAATAAGTATATTGTCTTATTTAGGCTATTTAGGCTTAGTTTGGGAAGAGTGCAAATACAAATATATAGAGTACAAAACCTTTTATTTTGTATTATTTTTTATGTATTTGTATTTTTTCCAATCCGAGCCTAAATACAAATATGTACCATACAAATACATACAAAATAATACAAAATTAAATACAGGGTGTTGCACTCTACATACTTGTATTTGTACTCTTTCCAATTTGGTTTCTCAATCCATATCAAGGTTCAAAGTATCCAAAATGTTGAGAGCATATTGGATAGGTAATTTTAAGAGGTGTACCAGTATGCACTTTGGATATGCATAGGTATACTATCAAACTCAAATAAATATAAAAAATACATCAATAGCATATAACATTAAATCTGAATCTTAAATTGCAAAAAATAAGATGTGTGTGTGAGAGAGAGAGAGAATTATTACAACACACTTCGGAAATGTTTAAAAATGATAGAACTCAAAATGCATGTATCTTAATTCTTGTAAAACTTGTATAATACTTGTTAATGTTTAAATATTTTCAATAAACATTTAATAAGATACATTGTCAAATGGTTAAAATTCAGAGCTTATACAATAGTGGAAATGATTTGAATTATGGTGGGGTTGCTATCCTTCAACATATAGATGTGAGTTTAGTTCTTCTTCTTCCTTCTTTAATTTGGTTCCAAATTTTTGGAATTGGCCTCATCCAAACTGGTTCTAGGGTCTAGGGGTTGTTTGTCCTACCCAAATCGATCTGAAGAACTAGGCTTTAAACCAAATTTGTCTTAAGATAAATCCCAAAATACTTGTTGGATGGTTCCCTAACAAAACATGAACTAATACATGTTGATACTTGAAACCTTGGTTATATATATATACTTGAAACTTTAGTATATATATATATACTAAGGACATAAAAGACCATATAGATTCTTAAATTAGCCAGTTTTCAATGGATGGGATCAATTTAGTTAAAATCCCTGTTTGAGTATGCCTAGTTTGAATGTACTGGGTTGTATAGGATGATTTTTATTTGGTTGAAATTAATAAAAAATTACAGTAAAATAAAAGGCCTTGATAGTTCAGAGAAAGTAATTAATCACATTTGGATCAAAGGATCTATGTGAGTCGTATTGAGATGCTGGTACATAACAATTTGCATTAGGATTTTTACCAAAAAAAAAAAAAAACTTATACATTAGGAGAATTTAGTAGAAAATTTGGAATTAAGTTGGTGAATTAAAACTCTTAACACTGACATTGGAGAAGGTGGGGCTTAGCAATCCAAGTTCACATTGAAGTACAATTAATTCCTTTACTAGTTAAAGGTCAGTTAGATTTAGACTTTGATTAAAAGATGTCTTATTAGGGCAGTACTGAGTTGAAGATTACTGAGTATATTGATGCAATATTGGATGTTTCAATTCACAGTTAAAAGGTAAGAAATATTGGTGGCAAATGGATGGGTTGGGGGTTGGGTTTGGATTGAAGACCAACCCATCTACTACTTAACCACCGACACCCATTAATAACCCATATCTCTGACATATGGGTAGTTGCAACTGAACCTAACCCATTCATCTCGACCCATTTAAATATATATTTTGAAGAATCCACTATGATACGGAAAAGGCTCAAAGTGTAAAAAAGCTAAAAACTACTGACCCATCAATTGTATTCATGCTAATTTATATATATATATATATATAAATCTTGTTAGGTTGGTTCAGCTCTCTGGGATTTGGGATTTAAGAATAGGGTTGGGAGCATTAAAATCAAATTCGTCGAGATCCCCATGTGCGCATTCAAATCAACAAACTGAAAGCGCGAGGCCGGCGGTAGGGCCAGTTTCAGTCGATGAGAGAAGAGATTAAAATAAGGTCCGTACCAACACTCAAATAATTAAACTGTTGGAATTGGTAGGACAGTTCTCTTTGCTTTTACTTTCTTTCTATTTATGAGAAAAAGGCGTTAGGATTGGAATGTTGCATGTTGAGACGTAACGGTTGAAAGCTTAATTTGCACAAGCAATTCCTACATCAACATCTATATCCTACTGCTAAGTACTCCACTGTTAGTTCACAGTAAGTACTCATTAAGTAGGGAGGGTGGCAGGGGGGGTGCTTACTGATGTTCTGATACAAAAAACAATTGCAAAACAGTCTAAACCCTAAACCCCTAAATCTGTAAATCCTCACCTTAAACCCTAATTTTTAATTAAAACATGCATTAATTTGATCCAACAGAATTAGCTAATAATTTCTCCATTGACAAAACCTTCCAAGTATGTTATTGGCTCATGTCTCATGAATCACCAAAGTGATGTGGTATATTGAAATTTGAAAAAATTGACAACTTTTCTAAGATGTCATACACTCAAAATACCTAGGTGGCATTGATGTGACAGTGTTTTTAAGCAGAAATAGTCACATGTTTGGTACTGTAACTATTTCTACTTGAAACACTGACACATCAATGCCACCTAGGCATATATTTTGAGTTTAAACTTCAATTTTCTATTTGGTTGAGAATGCTTTGAGTTAAAACAATCATAAACATAAATTAGGGAGTATTGGGGGACCAATGATTGCCCATTTGAAGAAACAATCCACTGACCTGGCTCTTAATTGCTGTCCTATGTATAGTATAGAGATATACGGTGGTGCATCACATACTAATAACAAAGATGGATATATACAATCAAATTAATACTCATAAACCTTGCCTCCAAAACAAAGGTTATTTTTTCATTCTTTTTACTATATATTTCTAGAAAACCATTAGATCTCTATCTAGGGGGCATTCTTTTTTCGGATTTTGAGAGGAGGGAAATTGGTCAATGGGATTTTAGTTTCCATTCACCAAAAATCCTATGTTCTTTTTTCAGATTTATGTGAGGATCAGGGAAAGTTTATTTTCTTATGCAGGTAAGTGATAGTCATCCCCTAGGTGGATAAATAACTTTCCCACCTAGGGGGAAAGTTGCCAACACTTGAATGGGACAAAAAATCTCCTTTTAATAAAGAATTTGTATGACTAAAATGATCATTACCTTATTTACATGAAAAATAAAAGAACATGGGTAAATGCACTTACCCGGGTAAGTATTTCCCAGGAAAAACTTACCCAGATAAATGCATTTTACCTAGATAAATAACTTACCAAAAAACGAACGAGGCCTAAATGTTAATCCGTACAATAATGAATCAACCATCAGAAACATTTATTTTTAAGTACATATGTCCATATTGGATGAGAGTTAGGTATAGTAGGGTGGTGTCACATTGAATATGAACATCTCATTTAAACACTTTAAATAGCAATACCAATACCAAATAGGATACCGTTCAGAACACCATGCGTGAGTACATCCACTCCATTAAGGCAATGCTCAAGTCTTCAAAGGTCTGAGGCCATGGTAATTTCAAAGGGAGAGAAAGAGAGAGAGTTCGACCAGCTAAGCTCAATTATTATTCTTTTAATTCTTGATATCTTCTTAAGGGCTACACAACGGGGGATAGCGCTATCCCTTGCCCCAATCCAAGTGTAGGCAGGATTTGACCCCAAGTTTTCGCTACGACCAACAGGAGACCTTACCAACCAGTTCAATTCAGGTTCATGTAGGGCTGACCAACCGGATTTATGGACATCTATAAATTAATTTTTTTTACAAGTTATTCAATGTGTAATTAATCAGCATAATTAAGTAGCAACCAAACAGGCCGGTTTCATGTCAAAACATGTGTGTTGGTGTTATGACATGAAAAACCATTGCCTCCTTAAACATTTTAGCCTAAACCCGCAATGCATGATACCAAACACAACCTACATATTACATTATGTGAGGTGTATGAATGAAAAAAAGTTCGATTCAGCTTGAAGCATAAGTCTCATATACGTACATGGAAATGTTGTTGCTTGTAAGTTGTAACTGGTGATCAGCGGCTTTTCCTCCTGTGATTGCATTACGATCAATGTGGCTATTGATGGTTGAGGTAGCTGAATGTGACTCAACATACAGTAGTTCACGTAACAGCAAGATATTGATATTTGAAAGGCTATGATGATCTCCCTGGGGAATGGGGATGCATGCTTGTACACTACTTGTCTATTCTGAATCCGTATTTGTACATGCATAACATCCATTTTATCATTTATAACCCTTTCCTTCAACGTATGCAATTGCATTAAAGCAGGGTCTAGACAAAACCATGTGAATGTATCAAATCTGAAGCCTCAATATTTCTCTTATTCTGTACATGTATTTTGGCAACAGCTCTCTCTCACTCTCACTCCATGTATACGTAACATCAAGTCTGCTTTTTTTATATTCCATCGGATGCCATGCAGATTTTCCGATTTTGATTTAAAATAGGATAAATTACTGAATTTTGTTCTCTTCTTCCTTGGAAAGGAAATTTCATTCTTGCTGATTCTAATTCTCATTCTCATTTTTGTCTGAAGTCAAACCTGTTATCCCATTTGTATCTAACTTTTTTCTTGCCCCATTTTCCCCAAAATACTGGTTACGAGATTCAATTCTGCGTCAATGTTTAAACAAACCAACTAGCCAGCCCTCATTGAATGGTGAATCTCATTAAAGTTCATCTTGAGAATGCTTTGAGATGATTGGTTCATCAAAGCATTGATAACGACATGTGCCTTGGAATGGTTATTTTTATCAGTTTCACCTATAGAATCTTGAATGGTCAATTTAGAGCCCGTTTGGCAAGTTTTTTTGAGAAGATCTTCTCGTAGCTCTGACAGTCAATAGACGCATTGACCTATTTTTGTTTCAAATTTTAGCTTATTTTATTTGATTGCAATATAGATGAAGTAAATTATGAAGCAGAATAAAGTAAAATCCAAAGCAAAATTAAACAAGAATTTGCATTTTTTACATTTGCACTCTCTGCATTTATACTAATGCAAATAAATTTGCACTGCAATCAAACACAGCCTAAAGTAAAAAAGTGTTTATATATATAAAACGTGGTTTAAATCGTAATTGTTCTATGTATACATAGATAGATAGATAGGTAGGTAGATAAATATGAAATTTACCCTTATATACATAAAACAAAACAAAAATTAAAGAATCAGGAGCTCTTTATATTTTATTAATATATAATCGATCCGGAACTAAATCTTTTCAGAACAGCAAGAATCAGTTCTGACCTAATTATTAATCAGTACGAAAAAGAACCGATATATTTGATTCAGTTGGTTTTTCTCTACGGCTCTACAGGGTAGACCCAGCCCATTGAAAGACCTAAATTGGATCGGATTGGATGAGGTTGGATTGATCCGACGTTAACCCAATTAAAGTCCTAAGGTCGATCTCCTAGAGCTTCTGGTAGTGTTTGGTTGTAATGTAAATAAATTTGCAAAATCATGGCAGTGCAAATAATTAAATGTAAATTTTGATTTATTTTTATTTCAAAATTTTATCTTATTTTGTTTGATTGCAGTACGATTGAAGTAAATTAAGACATGGAGTACAATAAAGTAAAATCCAACTCGTCAAGAAAACCAGGCCTAAATGAGAACCCGTTCATTTGGCTTTACTAGAAATAAGTGAGGAAGGCCTCTTCTTGCTTCAACCCCCAACTCTTCCTACTTTCTGATGGAACACAAAGAGTAAGGTCGCGTTTGGATTAGTTGGCAACCCAAGCCGAAACCCATCTTACAAACATTTATGGTTTTCCAACTAAAGTTGTACAAGAGTTCAGCTTCTGTAAGTCGGGGCAAAGCCTGTTCGAGCAGCCTTTGCTGTTTTGCATTGAGAATATTTCTGTGCTTTATTTTATGAGGAGATACTTCCAATGCAAGGTTGGAAAAGGCTGTTAGAATCATGGTTTTAAAATACGATTCGGAAATGGAATCATTTTGGCCATTGGTTTTTAGGTCGACGGTCCGACCGTCTAATTTGAACAGATGGTTCGTTCTAACAAAAAAAATTAAAAAATAAAAATAAAAAATGGCCAAAAACCGTTGAACAGGTCAATGGGTCAATAGTTCGACCGCACAGATCAATAGATCGTTAACTGATTTAACGGTTTTTGGCCAGGGACTGGATTTAAGGTAAAACGAAACCGGATACCTGAACAATTCCTGAGCCAAACGGTCCAACCATCCAGATCAACAGCAGTTCAAAAACCATGGTTAGAAGGGTGTGGGCACAGGTTTGCCCCGATAGAAACCGATCACGTTGTACAGCACCCAGGCCCAGCTCATCTGACCTAAGAACCGGATTGGTTTTGGTCTGCCTCCAGGCGCCAGCTGAGGCCAAACCCAATTTGAACTTTGAAGTGTAGTACAGAATGTTCTTGCACGTGGTTGTTGGTACTGCAGAACAAACCATGCAAGAATGTAAATTTTTTGTTACATTAACCACTTTCCGTGCAGCAAGTTCCATCCGGGCCAATTTCCTTCTACTGCCTGGGTAAAGGGTAAAGCAGAAAGGGTTTAATTCTTTGCCAATATCAAGAAAACCTTAGAGCCATCACATATAAGGAAAGACCCTATCATAGGGGAGGTACGGGGTTGAAATGGGTACGGACACCTTACAGGTGGGTAATTCAGTGGGCCTTCTTCCTAGTGGGCCCATAGTACTAGTTGGATTTCCATGCAACAAAGGACTCTCCTACAATCACAGATCACCCTTAGCTTTCTCTTTTGTTATTGTTATGTTAATTTAACTGTGTTGAATCTGCTGATATATGGTTTCACTTTTTTGGTGGTGAAGTGTTTTAACTTTTTTTCTTGGTAAACAAAAATCCATTTTTTAATTGATTGATGCATGTTTCTGTTATTGGGTAAAGGAAAATTACAGTAAGGGAAAATAAAGAGTTGTTTACTCTTGCATGAACTGTGGCCTAACAGTTGTTTCCTACAGAACAAGGACACTTTTAACTCTGATGAGACCTTTGGATACTCCAACACTGTTTATTGGTTTAGAGACATGGTTAGACACCATGACTGGAACCATGGTACCAAAACCAGAGCTGCATTAAATAAGTAGGTGTGTTGTCTATTATAATGATTCAGCAACAGCTTTAGTTGTTGTATTTGACTAGATTAAGGATTTGTTTTCTTCAAGTAAAGAGGTCTCAAGGGATGAAACTTTGTGCCTTTTGGTCTTTAATGCCTGAATGTGTAATCTGATTAAAGGGTTTTCTTTGTCATCATCACAGAGCAAGCTGGGGATTGTCAGATGTTATCTTGGAAATCCATGTATTTTCCAGTGTTTGCAGGAAGCCATATTGAGCTGTCCAGATTAACCAGTAGCTGTTGCAGGCAAAGAAAAATATCAGGGAGAAAAACTAGAAGGCTCCAAATGTAGCTTAATGTCTGTATTTCTGCAAGGTTAACAGTTTACATGCTTATTCTGTAACTATATTTTAGAGAATTAATGGTTTTGGGATTGGCATGTTCTTGTTGCTTGGAGATTTCACATGATGTATTTAATGCTCAGTTTGTTTTCAGTGCAAATTTTATTTGCATTTCTATAAATGCATGGGAGTGCAAATAGAATGAGTATAAATTCTGGTTTTTTTTTTCTTTCAGATTTTGTCATGTTTATTTATGGGAGGATAAATCAGGATAAGGTTCCTATTTCCCACCTTATATAAAAGAGAATGGAGGTAGGGGGAGGGTTATTTATTTGAAAATGAGGTAAGAAGCAAAATGTTGTGGCCCCTACTCTGTATGAGAGAAAATTGATGTAGGAAGAAAATGATGCAAAATTTGCATCAATTCTTGGAATGCAAAATTTACACTGTCACTAAGTACATATGGGACAAAAAATACATATCTTGTATCAGGTAGAAATGCAAATCAAATGGGCGTAAAACTAATATTAATAGTAATTTACCAACTTCTATTAGAATGAAGTTGAAGGACTAGGCTAAAGTCCTATCTCTTCATGCATGGTGAAAACAAAATCTTGATCGTCTAACACTGATCCTATAAACCCTAAGATATTTTGGATACAATTTAGTTCTTGTTTAGACCCATCAAGGAACAGTGTTTTAAAAACCAACGTGGAGGCCGAACAGTTTTTTCCCCCGGGACGTGGATCACTAGTTTGATCAGTCGAGTCGAATGGTTCAAACCGTGTCACGTCATTGCATGTATGTGTATAAGTATATATATATATATATATATATATATATATATATATATATATATATATATATATGTGTGTGTGTGTATAAATATATATTTTAGCAATAAATAATGTATAAATATATTTTTTAGATATGTTATATGCATTATTTTATATTTAATTTATATTTTTTAATTCAGTTTTTAGTTTTTATTATTTATAAAAAATATTAAAAATTGCATTTTGAGGCCAAAAAAGGGATTTTTTTTCATGAAAATAACGGGAAAAGGAACCTATGGCTCATTGGGATGCATAGATCTCAAAAAGTTACCCAAAATCAAAAAAAAAAATACCCTAATCAGACATCGGAGTACAAAGTTATGGCCTCCAAAAGTTTTGCATGTATTGAGTGTACAACCTACGACCCGGTCACTGGATCCAATGGGTCAATGGTTCAACTGACCAGGTCAAAAGATTCTTGACCAAGCCAACAGTTTTTTACCGTCTTACGGGTCTTGACTCAACCAAGCCCAAAATCTTGGCTAGGATTCAACTAACTAGGTCAATGGCAAGTTGAAAACATTGTCTAGGAACGGCTATCCTTGACTGAAGTTGAAGTAGAAAGTTAAAATGAAGGAAAAAAAGGGTAACTTTCTTAAATTACCCTTATGGTTTAGCTAATTGACTAAATGTACCCTTATTATTTGAAAATTGACTAACACTACCCTTACTGTTTCTGACAATTGACTAACTCTTCCCTTACCGTTAACGTTCATTAACAGAAAGGAAAAAAAGACTATTTTACCCTTTATTATTCTTCAAATTTTCAAAATAAAATAGAGAACGGGGAGAGAAACACTTACTCTCTGAAATTGATAGTCTGATTCTGATCGACAGAGTGAAAAAAAGAACAAATAATAAGAGAGAGAATGGCAATTCCTTAACTCGTACCGTTCCCATCTTCAACTCTCACTTACATATGGAGAGAGAGATTCCCCAGCTCGGTCCTCTTTCTTACGAAAAAACTGATCATTACGGGTTCTTTTAGAGCTAATCTTTGGAAGGTTAGGGGGTGTGTTATTTCGTGAGATTAGCTGGAGGCTGCCGCTGCACTCGCAGCTGGACAGAGAGAATCCGTCCCAACTCTACACCTGTGCTCAAATTAAACTAGAATTTCCTGTCGCTACTTAGGCATGAGCAACCTGATTCGTCCTTTTTCATTTATCCCTTCTCTTCTCTTCCTTATTTTCCTCCTCTCCACTTTTGCAATATCTCTCTACTCATCTTCATTTCTGCTACCATTTCTACAATGGGTTTGAGATCAGAAAGTTGTTTTTTCAGGTTCTGCTACCGCTTCTAAGATCTCTACTATCGTTAACATCTCCAATGACTCTCATCGGGGTTATCTCAGATCTGGGTTCAAATACAAGACAGTCGTTTTTTTCTCTCAGATCTCCGTTGTCGTCGATCTCTCTGGTGGCTCTCATTAAGATTATCTCAGATTTGGGTTTCTCCAAAAAACACTACGCCGGCTCACCCAAATCCAACTAAGGGAAAAGAGAGAGAGAGAGAGAGAGAGAGAGAGAGAGAGAGAGAGATTAAAAGTCAATATGATTTGATGCTTTCAATTGTTTGGTTAAGTTTGAACGGTATATTAAATCAGCATCTAATCTTTTACACTCTCTGAAAAATAACCAATAATTTAATAACCAGGTGGTTGCACACAAGCTCTCGACGCCTTTTTGATGGTATCGCAATGGTTAATGGAGGTTCCATTATTGAAATTGGATCTCACAATGGAACTCATTAACAAAACAAACGGTCATTACGCAAGGCTGGCATAATTACAGAGGCAGTTCAACTGTGACGATACTGAACAAACATCTGAATTATGCCGTATGTCTTCATCGGTTGCAAGTAGTGATGGCCGGTTGACTATAAACAAGAGCCCCACTTCATTTGTGTCACCGTTTCTTGTCAAGAATCCGTTACCTGTGTCTTATCCTCCTCCATCTTTCACTCGGTTTCTGCTGTTGAATTCTCCTGAATGGAAGAACGGTGTCATGGCAAGCCTCTACGATTATCTTCGACGCAGTCCAACCCGTTTACGCCATAATCATCGATGGCATAATCTCTGCCTTTTTCGTCCAAAGCCACAAAGAGATGCGTGCATGGATCAATCATACTCCTTAGTCTTCTCCTCCCTCTCCCTCATCTCCATACTCCTTAGCAGTCGAGGTTTTTGAGATAAGAAATTAGAAAAGAGTGGATCTTTGGTTACTCTGTTTCGTTGTTTTCTTTTGAAATTTCTTCTATTTTTTTGTCTATTTGTCACACTATAAGCTTTCTCAAATGTTGAGTTCGTCGACGAAGAAACAAATAGAGAAAATTTGCTTTGTCGTATGATTTATGGCAGAATTGCTATGATGAGAAGGGGAAGACTCGTCGAGAAATAGCGATCAATTTGTGAGCGAGAGAGAGAGAGAGAGTGGGGGGGGGGGGGGGGGCTCAGGGTACGAGGGTAATATTGGGTTTTAAAAAAAATTATATTGGTCACGTGTAGTCACATGTACATAGATATTGACGAAGCATTAAGGGTAGTATTAGTCAATTTTCAAACAGTAAGGATACATTTAATCAATTAACTAAACCATAAGGATAGTTTAAGAAATTTATCAAAAAAAATCACCATAAAACATAAATGAATTATAGCAAATATATGTTGCTTGAGCAGTGACCTACTTCCCAAACCCATTGCACCAGAACTGGCTGAACTACTTTAGTAGCACCAAGAACTAGTGACCAACAGAACACAATGGGGCCATTTCATTTTCACCTATTTCATTGTGCTTATCGATCAAGACGATTACTAGGAAAGATGTAATAAGAGAGAGATAAATAATCTAAACCCATGTCTTAGTATTTATAGATCAAGACGATTAAAGATGTAATAACAGAAAGATGAATAATCTGAAAAATCTTACAAGAGAAAACCCAAATTAGTCCATCAGTCGTACAAAAGAAATGTTCCACACTTACACACTATAATGAGGACATGATGTCCCATCAGCCATGGAACGTCTTCAGAGGAAGCAGCTGGAAACGTCTGAAAATTGGGAGATGAAATAAAGAGCGAGAAAGTGCTCAATTTTCTCAACCGTTGAGTAATTTTCGGTTCCAGACCAGAGATTGGCAATGGCAGAGGTGTCCTTGTCTAATGTCTTGTGATGTGGACGTGGTGAGATGAGATTCTCTGCCCCCATGACCCACTTAAGGCCAAGGCTAGATTCTAATTTCTAAACAAGAATTGAACGCATAATAGATCTTCATGGATCTCCTGTGCCCCCCCATCAACAGCTAGCTATTGCTAATTTGCTATCCATCCAAAACGGACGAAGATGATGCAATGAGGCGGAGTGGTTGTGTGATTGCAATCATCCCAAGTTTCCAAACGCCTGGCCACCAAAAGATGCCAAACTTTGGAAAGCAGCCAAGCACTCAAAAGAATGGTAGGTCCCAACTACCCCTACCTAGGGGCTTTAACGGGCGCGGGGCGTCCCTCCATCAGATCAGAGAGCTAGCCATAAGCCATGAGCCTGCCTAAATTTATGCAGACAATTTCCATGCGTGCATTGTTGATAATTCAGATTTACCCAGTCGTACAAACAGTGCCTAGTAACAGTACAGAAAAAAGAACCCATAACCACATAAAATAAAACCAGTTGACCTGCCCATCCCCATCTGCATTCTGCAAAATTACTAGAAGAAAAAGAGAAGGTACAGTGTCTCATGTAAAAAACAATTTATCTAGAAGGGTCCTATCATACTCATGAACACTCAAATCAATGGCTGCTTGAGAATTCAATAGCCTTTCTAGGCTTCTACCACAGGTTAAAATCTGTCAAGAAATGTGAAGAACCTCCTGCCGAAATAAGACCACTCAAATCCATCCAAATACTTAACTCACCACTTTTTCACAACCAGTGAAAATTACAAAGATAACAAGGAGCTTGGTGTTTCACTGTAAAAGGAATCACGCTGTTAAACTGATAGCAAGTGCAGTGTTTCAGAACGTCATAGGAAGCAATAATTGAAAAGTGCAAAGCAGAGATGCTGATGAAGTAAAAGACAAAGCATCAAGAGGGGAAAATGGGCCATATTTATTTCTCTGAGTCCTTGAGTTCCATCAGTACCAGTATAGACAAAAGGAGAAAATAAAAAGAAAAAACAGGGCAATAAAGAAAAAAGAAACAAATTCTGGTGATTCCCTATTATGACCCCCTTTGCGCAAACCTATCTGATTGAACCTAATTCTACCTTTCTTTCTCTTCCCCTTCTCAAATGATCTGTTAGACAAAGGACTTTGGATTTATATTTGACTGAGGTATAACTCATCAGCTCTGCTATGGTACAGACCATTAGACTACACACATCTTTGACAGCTCTTGTTTTCTTTGTTTTGAATCATTTTTCTTTTTTTTTACAACAGAGAATAGAGTGGTGAAAAATGGATTGGAACCGCAACCCTTAAAACTACCACCACCGTCACCCCTGCCACCCTCTTCAAAATCCTCTCCTTGGCACGAGATCAATCAAGAAGTTACAGGACAAGAAACCCTAATGGAACATCAGGCACCACCTATGGCTCCACTTTCACCCATTCATAACGTCCAGGGAGGGGCATATCGTTAACAGGATCAAAGTTGTACCTGCAAAAATCCCACATGGGCAGAAGACATAAGTAACCAATCATGAAAGAAGTAAGTCCTTCCTTTTGGTGTCTAAATCATGGGGTGAGGAAAAAGATATCAGAATATTAAGTTTAAGATATATATGGTATACTTCTCAGTGAAAAGTCTCTGTTGTAGTTGCTCTGCACCAGCAAAGAACTCCTCCATCTCAATCGTTGTTGGGATGTTTCTTTCCGCTGCGTTTTGTGATCTCCGATTGGTCACAGTTGAATTGATAGGCCTGGTAGTAGAACCAGGCGTCCCGATGGTGTCAGAGTCCCTTATCAAACTACAAGGCGTGGTTTCCCTGTTGTTCCTACATACAAGTAATTAAGGATCAAATTAACAGTTGGGAAAAGCTATGATAAAATCAACAATATCAGAAGACCATCAGAAATAAAGCTTATTAGTTTGACTAACAGTAGAATAACACATATAGAAACCCCATCCTCTGGGCTGCATCAAGTAATAAAATGAAGCAGGAATCTAGAACAGTAGAACCACAAGTTTCATTTCAGATTAATTTAAGAGATTATGATCTGCTAGTTTTGTCCATCAGTGACAGTCCCGGAGAAAAAGCAGCCATGAACATGATCCAGCTAGTACCATGGCCCTATGCACCTTGCACCATACTAGTATCTTGAATAAAGTAAACAGTTGATATTTCAACTCCAAGTACCAGATTCCTAGCAAGAAGGTTAAAGATATCAGAGAATGTATATCCACAAAGATTACAGAGTTATTCATTTAGTTTGAATAGGAAAGCATAACAGAACGGTCGGGAAATGATTACTGCCCCAGGCCCAGGTCATCAAACAGAACAAACAATTATCTTAAATAAAATTCATGCAAATTTTATCAAAGTAACCAAACCTTTGTTTTTATTTCTCTAAAATGATTTTGGGGAAAAACACATTAAATCCGTTTCTCTGTATGGGAAAAAAACAACTTTGCATATAAATAACCCTTAAACGTAAAAGTATATTGCAGGGTGTACCCCAAAGCCCAAGTCAGTATCAGAACCTATTCACTGAACAAACCCCTCACCAGAAACAGTAAAGATTAAATAAGTCATTTTACATAGTAACTAAGTTCCTCGAAATAAGCTAGAAACTAGAAAGATAGAAAGGAAGAAAAAACAGAATAAGACATACAGAAAAGAAAAAAGAAATTTTAGGAGTATGTTTTAGATTTTTAGCAGTGCCCAAGTTCCAGAAACAAAGAGAAAAACAATATAAAAAAGTAAGTTCATTATAAAATTCTTTTATTAACTAAATTGATAAAATCTGTTTCAAAAACCTTGAGAGAAGGCTAATAATTCTTGGTACGCAAGAAGCGAGGGGAAAGAAAGAAAATAGATAAATAAAAAAAAAAAAAAACTTAAGAGACGCATTAATGGCTAGTAAAAAAATACATGAAGAAAGGAACCCATCAAAAGAGCAAAACAAACAAAAAAAACAAAAAAAAAAATGAAATAACTGTTTTTCACAGTCACAAGTTTCAGAAACAAACCGCGAAAAGAACTATTAAATTTTAAAATGAAATATCTTTCAGATGAAGAAGAAAAAAGAAAAAAAATAAAAAAAAAAAGAAAGAAAGCAAACATGAAAACTTTCAGACAAGAAAAACCAAAATAAAGTGGGTTTGTTTTAAGCACCGAAACAACCAAAAAAAGAAATCTCCTTTTCAAGGTTAAGCCCACCTTCCACAAAAAACAAAGCAGCTTTAGAGCTCCTAGGTACCAAGAAAATTTAGAAAAGGTAGAAAAGAAACCACAAAAATTGAACGTTAGAGCAACAAAAATCTTTCGGAATCAGGGCAAATCAGAAAACAAATTCAAACAAATAAATAAATATACTTGGGTTTCTAAAACCAGCAAAAATTCACTTGGAAACAAAACAGAAACACTAGAATAATTGATTTCTAGAGCACCAGAAATGGGAGAAACCCTCGTCACAACATCAGATTAAAAAAATGAACACTTATAAAAGAACACAAAACCTGTGACGAAGAGAGTATGAAGATATCTATGAGTGGAAAGAAACAGAAATACCAAAGAGAAGAAAGGGAAATGGAGCACCCACTGAAAACGAGCAAAACCCACCTTTCTCTTCCTTCGATCTCCAAAACATTCTCGCCAAATGAAGCTTCAATACCCACATCGTTGTTGTTCTCCGGCGCTCCCTCGTCCTCCTCGTACTCCAATTTGGTCACTTCTTCTGCCGACAAGCCCTCGTCCTTCTTCGAACAACTCAACGAGACAGACCCAATAGACCCAGAATTCACAGAACCCAACCTCGAAATCGTTCGACCATTATGGTTTTGGCTAGGGTTTCCCTTGCAGCTCTCTTTGGATGCGCTCTGCTGCTTCTTGGAATCATTGCCACCAGCCACAAGTAGGGGAGGCTTCTCAAGCCTTCGGCTTCGGAGCTGTAAATAGGACGACCCAGAGTTCGATGTGGACGATGTCGGCATCGTCTTCTGGAGCCTCTGCAAAGCTAGGGTTCTGGCTCTGGTTCGAACCCCAAAGGAAGCCTGCGAGACTTCCATCACTGCAACTTCCCCTGTGATCTTAGCTTTCCTCATGTACTTCCCCATCTCTTCTTCTGCCTCACTAAGCTCTCATGGAACCTACTATACACGTTCAAGAGAGAGGAGGGAAAGGAGAATACAAATGGAAGAAGAGAGCAAGAAAGCTAAATGCACAGGTGGAAGAAAGAGAGAGAGAGAGATGGTTCGTTGTTGGTTAGATAGGATCGATTTGGACAGTGTAAGAGGGAAATGGAGGTGGGATTCCTATTTGTACCTGTAGAAGGGGAAAGGTAGGGTTGGAACTTGAGATTTGGCGGGATTAAGTTCTTTGTAGTTTGTATTTTCAATTTCTCGTGATATTTTGACATGAGACCTGTTTCTCTGAATATTTATTAGGGAATCCTATTTTTCTAGGAATCAGTTGGGATTTTTCTTTTTTAATTTTACAAAAATTAAAATTCCTTTTACTCAATGCCCTCCTCCCAAACAAATTCTTTTATTTTTCTTTGTATTTCATTAATCTTTTTCCATTAAGTAAATGACCATTTTACTTTTTATTTAAATAATTAAAAAAAAAAACTAATTGAATGTGAGTTGAATGAAACTCTTGCTCTGTGGGTTGGGAGGAATTAGTGCCCATTGAATTCCTACCATTCCTTAATTTTGAGGTGACAAGTGTAGGTTGGTTTACTATTTTAGCTAGGCACTGTTCCCACAATTTTGCCAGGTTTCAATTGGTGTTAGTTTCTATAAATTGTAATTTATTGCTCAGCATCAGTGTTAAGTGAATGCTCCTTAATGCTCTTCTTGATCAAAATCCTTTTGGGTTCCTGTAAAATGAAAGAAAATTCATGGAAATTTCTATTTTTTACAAACAAGTGTTTGGTTGCATTTGTGATGGCCAGTGTTTTCAAAACCGGAACGTATCAGACGGTCGGACCAGAAAATCCGAGAATCAGTTACCTAATTGGTTTTATTTCATCTCAAAACTGTCTTTTGGCCACTTCTGACTTTAAATAATGGTTTTTGACTGTTTTTTGTTTTATTAATTTTTATATTTTTTATCAGAACAAGTTATCGTTCGGACCTAAAACAGTTCCCTAACCGATCCCATTTTAAAAACCTTGATGATGGCAATTGTAAAAAAATGTTTTCAAACAATCAAGAGGAAAAACAAAAGTGTGATTTGCTTTTGATTCAATATCGTTGGCCAAGGAAATGACATGAAAATAATTTGCCAATGATTCAATATCTTTTGTTTTATTTGCAATCAAATACAAGCTCTAGTTGTCGGCTTTTTTGTTCACGCATTCATCCATGTTTACTAGTGCTGTTCACTGGTCGGGTTGGGTCAGTTTATTGAGAATTTTTCAACCGATCCAACCTGGTTGAGTTATCTGAGATAGAAACTGAAACTAACCCAGTGTTAAGCAAAACCGACTTGGTCGGTTTGAGTCGGATAGGGTCGGTTTCGGCTCTAAGTTCATCCATGCCCCCCATGGCTACCTAGTTTTCTAGAAATATATTTAAAACTGAAATATGTATTTTAGAAATATATATATATATATATATATATATATAAGCAAAAATATACATACAAATATATTGGAATATATATTTTCTAGAAATATATATCTGACATATTTCATAATATATATTTTTTAGATATAGATATTGGAATATATATTTTCAGATATTTCAGTTTTTAGTTAAGTAGGAACTAAGTCGGTTCGGTTCAGGTCAGTTTCGGTTTTCACACAAAAAAACCGAAATCGACCCGAACCATCGGTTTATGAATATGTACAACCCAAAACCGACCGATGCTGATGAAAACCCGACCGGTTCGGGTTGGGTTGGTCCAGGTTGATCGGTTTGGGCCTTCTTATGAACAACCCTAATGTTTACATTAGATTTGTAGGCAAATTTGCATCCCTGAATCCTTAGGTTCATAGGGTCATGTTTGGGTGTAGGTTACTATATTAGTATTATGGGAAAATTCCCGATCATCCTATACTTTGGCTCGAGTGATAATTTGGTCCCTGAATTTTAAAATACGATGATTCAGTATCTAAATTTTCAAAATGTGATAATCCAGTATCCAAACTTTCAAAATGTGACAATCGAGTACCTGTTCGTCAATTAACCATTAAGTGACATTTGAAAAGTCAAAAATGTCCTAAGAATGCCATCTAATTCTCTTTATCAACAATCCAAACAGTGACAATAAAATGAACAATCCCAAATTCTAGATTCTTCTAAATAATCAACAATTTTTTTGAATAGAAGAGGCTAGGATTTGGGACTGTTTAATTTTTTGTCAACGTTTGGATGGTTGATAAAGAGAATTAGATGGCATTCTTAGGGCATTTTTGACTTTTCAAATGTCACTTAACGGTTGATTAACGAACTGGTTAACGACAGGTACTGGATTATCACATTTTGAAAATTCAGGTTCTGGATTGTCGCATTTTTAAAGTTTAGGGACCAAATAGTCACTCGAAATGGCATTGGGGCCCAAAGTACAAGGTACTAATCGAGAATTTTCCTTTAATATTATTCATAAAATATAGTATAAAAGTCATTTTTAGTTTTATATAATAATTTGATTGTTTTAATTTAATTCATTTATACTATTCAATATCCAATTATAGTCTATATTCCATTAAAATGCCACATAAATCTCCAATTTCAATTTTGCATCTACCAATATCCAATTATTTGAACAATGCATGTGGTTTGTGAATTCTCATTTAAAGATCGTTCTTCTGGTCAATTCCTATGTGAGTGATCAAACAGGCCCTTGCATCAGTACCACATTTTCTTGTGCTTTGGATAAGAGTCCTACTTTCAGGGTGTTTGGTTCCATGGGCGTTTATTCAATAAACACTGTCACATAGGCATCACTTCAGTAGTTTCCCTCTCTTACTCTTTCGTATGCATCGAAAATGACAAAAGTGGACTTCAGTTTTCATGCAGGCCTATTGCTTAAGGAAGTTATTTTTTAAAGATTTTACAAATGGTTAGGCGTTTTTTCACTGTTACGCTGATGTGGAGCCTAGTGGCGCCTATTTTTCGTAAACAGTTGTAATTATTACCTTTCCTAATTTTACAAACAAATAAAATACAAACATTAAATAAAAAAACATAAACAAAACCAAACACATACTTTATGCAATTCTTTTCCCCTGCATTAAAAAGGCCAGTAACCTCTAGAATAAGTGGGGTATCAACTATAGTAAGAGATAGGTGAGTCATTGTTGAAGGGCAATACCTGATTCCTACACTCAGATGTAAATTCTAGACCCTAAAATCTACTAAAGTTTAAATCCATAAATTCTAAAGTTAATATGTAAATGGCTTTGGTAGAGCCAAGTATTTTCCACTTTTTTCTTGTTTGTTTGTTTTTTTCTTCTTTTGGTATTTTCTAGTGAACATCAACTTGGTGACACAAGACCAACAACTGGCCCAAAATAACCCATATTTTGCCTATTACATCATCGTCGACATTGAAGATTCAAGATTGAGACCCACCATTCAATGGGTCACATGGTGAAAAGTTCTTTCAATTGTTTATATTTGGAAGGCAAGAAAAAAGTTTTCTAATAATTCAAGAAGACATAGAATAAATGTACGTATGGTCCTAATCCTATATACTACAAATAGCCTATTGGGACATGACAAGTGGCATGTTATTGGGGCCAGTCCCTTTCCCTATATTTTCATAGTTAATTATTTTGTAAGAAACTACCCTAACTTAGAATTGGCCAATGCATCCATGTAATGTCCTAAGATCGATGTAAACTTTGAATTCGTACTGAGTTCTGAGGATGGATTATTTTTTGGCCCCTCAATCCCCATTTTCACTTTCACTTGAAGCTTTTCTCTTCCATTTTACAGGGATGAGTTACCTTGATCTATAACTGAGAATTGTGCTTATCATATCAATTCCTACTCAAAGATTTTTCCTTCAAACCAAACATAGCCTTACTTAATTAGTTTGTTTTTATGGTGTTGTTCTCTTGTGCAAAAATAAATAAATAAATCTTATGCACATTTACTAGTATCTACATTGGATTCAATTCAAGGGATAAATCTCAACCACTTTGGCCATGTCTGAGAGTGCTTATGTTAAAAATAAGTGCTTATTCGTATAAGCACTTATTTGCATTTGGCACCCAACTTTTTCAAGTGCTTATTTTAAAAAATAAACACTTATTTCATATTGGGTGTTTGGTAGTCTTTTTCTCCAATAAACACTTAAATAAGCATTTGTGATTATTTTGTTCTTCATTTTCTTTCAAATTCTTTAAATATACCCTTATAAAAGTACTTTTACTAAATTATTTTTACGAAAATACTTTTACGAAAGCACTTTTTATGAAAGTACTTTTATGAAACCACTTTAATAAAATCACTTTTACAAAGTTCTTTTGTAAAAGCGCTTCTATAGGAGTAATTTTATAAAAGTACTTTTACGAAAACACTTTTACAAAAGTACTTTTATAAAATTCAACTAGGGATAATTTTATAAGTGGCATTTTAAAATCCAACTAAGGATATAATTTTGGAAGAAAAAAAAATGAATAAGTGATTATTGTATAAGCATTTAAAAAAAAGTTGGAAATTTGGATTTAAAAAATAAACCCTTATTTTAAAATAAACACTTATTTCGGACTTATTTCCCAAACACTAATAATTACTTAATGGTGTGATCCCAGCCCAAATAAGCACTTATTTTTAAGCACTCCCAAACATGGCCTTAATACCGTGGTCTATTGTCTACTTTTAGTTAGTTTTGACTTTTGATCAGTCAAGCTTAAAAATGTATTCAGCACTAATGTTGGGTTTGGTTTTCTATAATTATGTGAATGCCCCATGTGTTCTCTTTTTATAGGGAATTACTTTGGTTAATAATTGATCAGTGCATAGTTTGTAATTCTTAAACATTTCCTTTGGTTTAAATCGAGGAAAATTCCAAACATTGAACAGGTTGTTTTGTACATGATACCTATCACTATGCAAAGGACATGAAATGTGAAACAAACACATGTACATGGCATGGAATTCTACCTTGATTGAGGACTGACCCATCCTTGCACCATAACAATTCTCATTCAATGGTTTCCCTTTTCATTAGAATTCTTCAATTTCAAAGGGTAAAATTTAATAACAAATATTTAGTGTATGCAACTTGGTGGGGTTGGGGAGAATTGAGATTAGTAGTTGGTGGACCGGTGCATGATGTAAGGCCATTAGCTATTCCATAGAACTAGGGGTGTAAACGATATTTGAAAATTCGATTTTGAATTTGATATTCGATATAATTGAATCGAATTTAAATAATTCGAATATGACCTGATTCAATTTGATAAATATCTGAATTCGATCGATTATTTAGTTCTTATATAATATATAAAATATTTTATATAATTTATATATAATAATTAAGTTATATAAATAATTTATATATTTATATCCTTTATATCAATGAAATATTTATTTTATATATTTATTAATTATCTAAAATAATTAATTAATCGAATCAGATTCGAATTTGGATATTGCTGATCCATTCGAATTCGATCTGTTTACACCCCTACATGGAACAGAAGTTCTGCAACTTTGTAAGTTTAGTGCCCATTTGAGAGGGCTTCTACGTTGATTGATCCACTTTGGAGAAGCTACTTAAGATAGCTTCACCAGAAAGTTGAGCCCTGAAAATGGAATATATGAAGTTACTTTTCATATGATGCATGTGCCAAAATAGGCTTCCAAACATGTTAGAAACGTTCAAGGATTGTTCTATACTTTGAAAATGATTTGAAATAAATAGAGAGAACGTAAATGATTGACCTTGAGCAATTGAAGCAAATGTAATGCCCATGGCTTCCTTCAGACGTCTAAGAGCTTCGGAACCTTAGAGAAATTAGTGTTTAGCATGCAAAGTCCAACTCTATTTGGTTCTTTAAATCGAGGTGAAATTGAATTGTAATAGGTCTAGAGTCCAACTCCTAGTGTCTAGTGATGATGCACAATCTGACAGCTCTCACTTGGCAGGTGACTTGGACTCCGAGTTGGAGGTTTCCCTTGTCGGTGTCTGAGTTAAATTTGGCCGAACTAAGTCTAGCCGAGCTGAGTAGTTCTACAAGAGAATAATGTTATAGTGCTTAGGTTGTTTCTACCCGGGTGGGCACTCCAATGCTTAAGTCAGCGAAGAGTTCTTTAGAATTCTAAAAAGTTTAGAGAATGCAAGAGCTTAGTCGCATGTACCTTCTCTGAGGAGAATGGTGCCTTTATATAGGTGTGGGGAATTAGAGACCTTCTGTAACGGGTCCTAGATCCCCAAAGAGCCGTTTCCGCTAAGTTGGGCAAGGGTATCTTTGTCGGTTACATAATCTATGCGGAGAACTGAGGTCCGTCCGGTCAACTCTGACACGGATGATGTGGGTAGGCCGGCTTAACAATAGACCATTAATACTCCAGAGAACTCGATTTGGTAACGGACCCATATAATAGGTTGGCAAAGCATACCTTGCAGGTCACCACTTGTACCCTGCTTAGCTCGACCGGTCCCCGAGGGAGGTCGCTCCTTGCATGGGAGTCCTTTAGGTTGGTTGAACTAGAGTACTTTAAGTCGGCCTTAGGCGAGATGCTACTATTCGACCTGCCGAGGTGATCTGCTTACTCAGTACCAATGTATCACTTGGATGCCACGTATCATGATGTTACTCAAAAGGCCAAATTACTACTCATTTAGCATGCAAAGTTGGGGTAAAATCAGAATTGACATAGAGTCCAAGTGTTATACCATGTGCTAAATATTGACATAGAGTCCCAAGTGTTGACTTGGTTTGACACATTAGCTTTGAGGACTCTTTATATCATTATAAATGACAATAAAATTAATTTATAAAAACAAAAATTCAGCACAACCACAAAAGGCATTGTCCTTGTAGCCAATCCATCATAAAAGTGCAATGGAAAGAAAAAAACATGTTTGAGAAAAGAAACCATGAATTGGTACGAATAAAAAGAAACATGTTAACAAAGTTGCTGCTAAGCTCTACTCAAGATGAACTTAAAGTAGATTGATTGTTCGGAGTATTTTCCTTATGTTTTAAGTTTTAAAATCACTAGGAGTCCTGAAAATTGGAGCGCATATAACAAATTTTGACTTTAATTAAATGGGATTAGTGGTGGTTCTTGTAAGTTATTTAGGCTCATAGCTATGGTGAATGTAGCTATAAACAATATTTAGCCGCGCAAATGGTGAATCAAGCTAAAAGTTGATCACTATCAATGCCTTCTGCTACAGATATCTTATATCCGTAGCAATAACCAAAGTTTTACTATGGTTTTTTTAGGCCCATTGTTAATTTTCAGTAGTTACAGACCCATTCTCTTATAGTGTTTGGATTAGTAGAGGGAAGGTGTTAGGCACCCCTCTCTCTAAGCTATAACGATAACCCAATATGTAAGTTATTTAGGCTCTCAACTTCTTGAATTTCAATTTAAAAAAGATGAAATTCCAAAATCTTGTGAAAAATCCCTTTCAACATCTTTTAATCTTGGTTAGGGGATTTTATTGGGATTTAAGTACTCATTTCCCTGAAACCCTCGCATTTCTCCCTATAATTCCAAAATTATAAGGAGTTTAAAGAGAATCTTTCACTGATTTAGAATCTTAGGAAAACCGAATTTGAATTACCAAAATACATGATAATAAACACCCAAATAAGCAAGAATTAACTAAAAACATTACTAACACAGGTTAAGAAACCTAGGAATGACGCTTTTTACTTTTCTTAAAGGTTAAAACGTGAATACACAGAGAAATAGGGCGGTTATGGAAAGTTCCAGCCCTAGATTCCGAATTTCTCTCAAGTTCTTGCAAGAAACTATTGTGGATTTGAATGAGGTTTTCTCTTTCATTTTTTTTTCTTCTTAAAAATCTCTACCATAGCTTAATTTCTGCCCTATTATAGAGAGGGAAGGTTGGGGCAGGTCTAAAACTCGTAAACCACGTGTCTAGGGTTACAAAAAAGCTTAAACATGTAGAAAAACTAAAAAAACTTCATTTGTCATGCTTTTCTAGAGGATCTTTGAGGATTTAATCAATCAAACAAAGATTTTAATGATTTTTCTAAGGTTTCTCATGTCCAATGGGGTTATTTTCGAATATGTTCACGTCAAGATCAAATCTGACCTTTCAATGGTTGAAAATGTAAATTTCAAATGGTTATAATGACACTTAAGTCAATTTTTATATTCAAGAAATGTTACTTTGGGATTTTTGGGTTCTTTGTTGGAAAAAAAATCTTCATTTATCATGCTTTCCAAAGGATCATCAAGGGTTTAATCAATCAAACCAAGATTTTAATGATTTTTTTTCTAAGGTTTCTCATGCCCAATGGGGTTATTTTGAATCTGTTCATTTCAAGTTCGAACCTGACCTCTCAGTGGTAGAAAACGTAAATTTAAATGGCTATAATGGCACTTAAGTTAATTTTTATATTCAAGAATGGTTAATTTGGGGGTTTTGGGTTCTTTTAGTCTCCTTGGCTTGTCCTAATTGGTTTAATGGTCCAGTGGAATTTAAGTAAAGTGTTGACATCAGCCCCCCACTTTCTTAAGGTCTTAAGTTGGAACAAATGAAGGAGTGATATAATTTGGTAAATTGAAATGAAATCTTTCTATTTTAACAGTCAAATGGGTGAGTTAAGTCATGAAATTTAACATATTGAGTTTTTTTGGGTCTTTAAATATGATGGTGAGGTCTAATTGGTCAAATAAGGCATGGATAATAAAATTTACTAGCACGTAATATTTGCCTGATAGTGGGTCAAATGAGAGAGTTTTGGGATGAAATTTGATGGGTATGCATTTTTAAACATCTTAAACCTGATGAAAAAGTTCGACCATTGATTAGAAGTGTTGATTAAAAGATTTGGTTCAGATTAAGGTTTTAGCTTATGGTTAATCCATGAGAATGCTTGAAGTAGAATCTTGCTTGTTTAAGGATCAAATGGAGGAATTAAGTCATGAAGCTTAAGGTATTAGGGTATTTAGGGGCCTTTGATCATGGTGGTGATGTTTGATTGGTCAAATGAGGTTTGGATGATGGGGATCTATGGATGATAACTTTTAATCAATAATATTTACTAAAATGGAATCTTGTCTTGATGGTGGGTTAAACAAGGGAAGGGAATTTTGGGATGAAATTTTGTGGATAGGCATTTTTAGACATCCTGAATTTGATGGAAGAGTCGGATTATTGATCAAAGGTGTGAATTGAAAGATTTGATTCAAATCAAAGTTTAAGCGTATGGCTTATCAATCAATGAGAAGTAGGGGTGGATTCGAACTGAGCCAAGCCGAATAGTACGAGGCTCGAGCTCGACTCAAGACTATTCTACAAGGCTCGAGCTTGAGCTCGAGCTCGGTTCGAACCAGAACCTTGAGCTCAAGCTTGGCTCGAGTAAAAAGTTCATAAGCTCGAGCTCAATTTTGAGAAAAAATATTTTATAAAAAAAAATTATATATAAAAAATATTTTTTATTTGATATTTAAAAATAAGAATTATAATAATTAATAATTATAATATTTTTATTATATATATATTATTTTCTATAGTTTTATTATATATATATTCGAGCCGGTTTGCAAGCCTCATGAGCCGAGCTCTAGTAGGCTCAAGCTCGGCTCGTTTCATAATCGAGCCAATGAATTGGGCTCGAGCTCGGTTGAAACTGAGCCGAGCCGAGCTTTTCATGAGCCGAGTTTGATCAGCTCGTTGCCACCCCTAGTGAGAAGGCTTGAAATGAATCCTTGCCTTTTTTGGAGGTAAAATGAGGAATTTAAGGCTGAAATTGGATGGGTGGGTTATTTTGGGGATTTTGAACTTAATGAGAGGTGCTTGGTTGTTTGGGCTATGATTTCTTATACACTTTAGTCATAAACATTAAATTTGAATCTTTATTGATCAGACAATTAACAAGGGATTTTTGGGGAAGAATTTGTTGATCTTGATTGTCTAGTTTTTATTCATTGAAACATAGTTAGGATTTTTTATGGTGAATTGTTGTAGATTTGAGGTGGGATGTGGAGGCTAATTGTATCTTAGTATCGTTAAGCAATGGATGTGTTCGATTTAATTTCATGGAGTCAAGGTTTTAAAATTGCTTGGATCAGAACCTTTAGGGATAAAGTTGGTATGGTGAATGGTGAATCTTTGGAGTTTGGTTATGAAAATTAACATATAGTTAAGTTATAGTTTCTTAAGACTAAGAACCATGTTTGATTGAGGTACTAAAGCCTATGTAGTGTTTACTGTTGGTCTCAATATTCTTGTTATTTTTTAAGTTTACTCACGTGGTTTACATGTGAGAGAGGATTTTAGGTTTCAACAAGTCTTAGGTTGGTTTGGTTATGTTTTTAAGTTTTGGGGTCTCGAAAGAGGGTATAAAGAGGTAGGGTGAAGGAATCGAATAGAAATTGGGTGATGACAAAATGACAACTTAATTTGTCATGTGACTAATCTCACTAGTCTTATTAGTTAATGGGCTAAGGCTCATTTTTTAAGTGGTTCATTTACGTAACTATTGCAAGTTTTATTGGGCTTAAATAATGTATGGCGTAGGACCTATAGAGGCCTTATATCAGTCCATATGGGTTCATCACATGTTAGAAAACACATGGGTTGAATTCATTGAACAAAGGTAGTGAACCCCTAAACTAATTGAATTGAGCTCAATTTTGGCCAAAAACTTAAGTGTAAGTGACCCTTGGTTTTAGCTACCCTATGAAGCCTAAGGATAATGGATTGGCATAAGATAATGCCAAATAGGTTTCAGCCCTATAATGGTCTTTTTCTCTTAATCTCTCAGCCCTAAATGATCAAAACACTACTAACAAAGAATGACTTTTTCCTTGACTGGCAAATGGAGTATCACACCCTCAACTCAAATGAATCCCAGGATTAAAACCTTTTTTGAAAACTTTTTTTTATAAAATAATATATCACAAATGTAAATACAATTTGTACAGAGGTTTCAAAAATAGTTTCAAATCCATTACCGTTAGTTTTAGGTTTCCATTAGAGAGATTGTAAACCCTGATTTTCTTTTTTCTAACAAAGGGTTTGATCCTATCACAATGATTACCAACTCAGGTAATACTCTAAACTACTCCAACATAGCTAGGTATTTGACCCTAAGAGGATTTCACTAGTTGGCATATCAAAAGCAACCTAGTCTAAGACCTAGTGCAATATCATTATCAAATTTGGGGTTAAGTGTAGCTTTTCAGTTTTTGCCCATTTATCTCTAAGGTCTAGGGCATAACTGGAATTTGGTCCATGTTTAGTGTTTCTTTCAAATACCCAATGACTATACTTAGGGTTTAGCCCTAGCAACTGAGACAAGTTTATCCACCATTTCAGTAGTACATAGTGTCAATCTTGTTAGGATAAATTCCCCAAGTTAATCTAATGGATGAGAACCTTTTAAACTAACATAAGTCTCAAGGTGTCCAGCTTAAGGGGTAATTCATAGAAACATACCAATTTGAACATAAAACAATAATGAACTGATTTTATTAATACATAAAACAAAGTATACATCAATCTAATTGGAGCTAAGGGCATACACTATCCAACAACACTTCCCTACAAATTTAACAAAGTATGGGAGATATTCTTGATGTTGACTGTATGTCGTGCTCTAAAAGTTTTTCCTTTCAATAGATCCAAGCTTGTTATTTTCCCTAACATAATGAATTGTAATTGTGTTCTTAGGTTATAGACAAATATATTAATACAATATAATAGGGCCTTTGGTGGTAAATAACTAGAAAAGTTAATGTCCCTATAAATAAATCTTCTATTTGAAAACAATAATTTGTTGATTCTTTGAACTTGTTTGTAATAAGCAATAGAATTTTCCATTTATGATTTCAGAAAAAAAAGGTTTAAGAAAGACAAGCAAGAAAGAATTTTATACATGTGTGTACTCTCTACTATTTTTAGGTGCAGGCAAGTTGCTATAAACAAGCTAAAAACATCTCATAAAATTTTCATGTAGGACAAGAGAAACTAAGAGAAAGATAAGATTTTTTGTTTTAAATTTAAATTTTATAAAAAAAAATTCCTTTTATAAACAAGAAAAGATATTAATATAAAAAACAAAATAATTAACTAATCAAATACCCATGAGACCTAATCTATAAATGAGATTAAGAGCCAAAAGAAAGATTAATTTACAGGGAATTATATGATGAATTTAGGATAAAGGAAAAAGTGAGAAAGGACTAATTATGTATGATGGACCTAGGACCAAAAACATCTAATTCACATCTTAGCTTATCATAATTGTGAATGGTAGAAAATGTAAGAACAAAAAAAAAGTAAAATAAAACACACTTATCTTCCAATATAAAAGCTTCCACCATGTGTAGAACCAATTGGAGGCCATGATTGTCATCAAAATGTAAGCCATAGTCAAGTCTACCATGGAATCAAATTGCAATCTGTATATCTCAAAATAATATTAATCTAATCTATAAAAAGGAACAGAAAACATATTCCAACTTTACGTAGCAGGGAAAACAAAGATTTATCATTACCTTTTCTTATTGTTGTGTGGCTTCTCATCACTATTGTTTTGATTCATATGGAACATAAAATTAATACTGCTCATGGATCAGGTAGCCCAACGGGCTGGCCTGACCTACCTTATTCTATATTGGATTTGGACAAATTTTTAAGCATACAGGCTTGAACTCGTGCTCCAAACACTAGGCCTGACTTTTTTTGGGGCTAGGCTCGGGCTTTTCCAAATAAGCCTAGCCTAAGCCCGAGCTCGACTTGATAATGTTATATATATAACAAAAAACATAATAATGCTTTATATAATAGGGAAAATTCCGAATAGGTACCCTGTACTTTAGGCCAAGTGCCAATTTAGTACTCGAACTTTAAAATGCGACAATCTAGTACCCGAACTTTCATTTTGTGGACAATTTAGTACTCAACGTTAATTCACCGTCAATTAGAAGAATCATATGATATTAAATATTTTCAAAATACCAAAACTAACCTTTACAAAAATATACAAACCATTTTACCCATCCTAAAACACGCTCATCATCTTACTGGTCAACTGTTGTATCAATAGCGGTGTCGATGACATTCTTTTCCTCTTCCTCTTCCTCGAACCCAACTTCTTGTTGTCTTCCTCTTCCTCACGTCCACCCTCTCCTGCGAGTCACAGGCCATCGCCAAGAAGTCAGTTCAATTGCTGTATCAATGGTGAGTCTTTAACCTGAGACTGAGATTGCGAGGATCATGCTCATCCACTCGTCTCTTTAATACAACTACTGTTGTATCACCGGCCATAGCCATTGATACAATTACTGTTCAACTAAGCACAAGGAGGTTAAAGATGGAAACTGAGTAGTTGTATCAACAGTTGCATCACCGGCCATCATTTAGTCTCTTTCACTTGAGACTGAGACTGTGAGTCTATTCAACTGTTGTATCAATGGCGATCCAAGAGCTATTCGACTACGAGGGTCCTTCTGTTGTTGATGATGATTTGCTGATTCCGTAGCCACCTTGGATGGCTACCACCAGCTCAACCTTGCAGACCACCACTGCCACAACCTTAGGTGGTCTGAGAGTTGGTCCATTATGATGGGAACAAAGGTACCTGCGCTGCCATTCGGAGGTCCATCTCCTAGCTCTTGCCTAAGACGAAGGAAGAGGTCCGGATGCTTCTCAATTCTAAGCATCTTTGGTTCTCCACAACCTTGCAAGCCATACCTCTGTTATTAGCAAATCATCAGCAAAGCTCTAGTTCTCCCATCCGTCGAAGGTCCGAGAGCTGGTCCATTGTATCCAGCAAACTCTGGTTCTCCACAACCTTGCAAGACGTACCTCTTCCCAGAATATCTGTAATTCTCCTAAATCCAGCTCCTCCACCCTTTGTTTCTAGCTTCTCTATCTCTCTAGATTCACTGATGAAAGTTGGTCTGGCGGTGCAGCTGAAGAACAAACACCCCCCAGGAGTTGTTCTTCATGCATTGGAGCTGGTCGCTAACGATGACAATGGTGGGGAGCTCAATTCCTTCTTTCATGACATTGAGGTGGTGCAACTGGTCTACGACATTGAGGAGGGGTCAAATCCAGTCGTTGTAGGAGGAATAGAGAGGGATTATGACGCAGCATGGAAGCAATGAGAACCGGAGCTGGCTATGCAAGCACCGGGCGTTTGCTAGCACCTAGCGAATAACACGATTTCTCTAGGAGAGAGAAAAGGTGGCGAAAATAGGAAGAAGAGAACTTGAAGAAATTCTGAAATCTGAAGTATGAAAATTGATGATTAACTTTGGGAAAATAACAGTATTTATAATACATTTGGGAATTGTAAAAGAACTAGGAAAGAACATGAATCTTGATCTTGATCTTGATCTTCTTGGGCTGTCCTGATAAGGTCGAACCCTCTTGGAATTCTTGGGCTTGATCTTCCACCGTTCGATCTCCCTTGATCTTCTCCATGCATGAATCTTGGATTATCTAGAATTCTTGGATTCTTGATAAGTCTTGGAGTCTTGGAAGAGTCTTGATGGATCTTGAATTATCCTTCTTTGGCTTATCTTGGACTCTTGGCCTTATCCTAGGAGCTGCCGCCCCTAGGAGTGAGATGGGCCTTGGGATGGGCCTCCATCATTCTCCCCCACTTGGAGAGGACTCGACCCCGAGTCATGACGAGGATAGGCAAGTGTTATCTCTGGCAGGTACCGGTGAAGGTCAGCAACGTTAAAGGTCTTGGATATACCCATATGATCTGGTAGGTCCACTATATAGGCATTATCATTAATCTTCTTCACAATCTTGTATGGACCATACTTCCGAGGCTTCAACTTGTTGTAGGAACCTACGGGAATTCTTTCCTTCCTTAAGAAGACCATAACCTCATCACCTACATTAAACACTTGAGGTCGGCGGTGCTTGTTTGCGGCCATCTTGTACTTGGCATTGGATTGCTCTAGCTTCTGCTTCATGGCGTCTTGGACGGACCGGATTTGTTCTGCCATCTGCTCTGCTGAGATACTGGCACTGGGTACCTTGGGTAGTTTCACTAAATCCAGTGCATGGTTAGGGACCTTCATGTACACGATGGAGAATGGGGATCTGCCTGTAGAACTATGCACTGCATTGTTATAGGCAAACTCAGCCTGGGCTATGGCGAAATCCCACTGTTTCGGCCGTTCCCAGCATATGCTGCGAATTAAATTCCCTAAGGTTCGATTTACCACTTCTGTTTGTCCATCTGTCTGCGGATGGGCTATACTGCTGAAATTAAGTGATGAATCGAACAACTTCCACAAGGTCATCCAAAAGTGACTGAGGAACCGTGTGTCACGATCTGAAGTGATGGTCTTGGGTACCCCATGTAAGCGAACAATCTCCCTGAAAAATAACTTGGCTGTTGCAGATGCATCTGCTGTTTTCTTGCATGGGAGGAAGTGAGCCATTTTTGAGAACCTATCAACCACCACGAAGACGGAGTCCATGTTCCTCTGGGTCTTTGGCAAGTCTAGCACAAAGTCCATGGACAAGTCTTCCCATATAGCAGTAGGAACGGGCAGGGGCATGTAGAGACCTGTGTTCTGGGTTTATCCCTTAGCTGTCTAACAAACATAGCACCTGCTTACGATGGTAGAGACGTCCCTTCTCAATTTCGGCTAGTAATATCGCCCCTTAACAGCTTCTATTGTTTTGTCCCTTCCCAAGTGTCCTGCTAGTCCACCCCCATGCAAATCCCTGATGATCTTTTCGCGGAGGGAGGTGCAAGGGATACACAACTGTTCCCCTTTCATAAGGAACCCGTCATAAATAAAGATGTCTTCTGCTAACTGCTTATTCACACATTTCTCTCATACCTGTTGGAAGTCTTCATCTTGGGCATATAAGTTTCTTAGGCACTCAAAACCCACAATCTCAACGCTGAGGGTCTTGATGAGAGCTACACGCCTACTAAGTGCATCAGCCACTTTATTTTGCTGTCCTGTCTTATACACAATTTTATATGGGAACTTGTCTAAAAAAGCAGACCATCTGACATGTAAATCACTCCTTAATTGCTTTTGCCCACTAAGATATTTTAGGGCCTGGTGGTCAGTATAGAGAACAAATTCTTTCGCAATTAAATAGTGTTCCCATGTTTTCAAGGCTCTTATCACAGCATAAAATTCCTTGTGATAGGTAGACCACTTTCTCTTGGCTTCACATAATTTTTCACTAAAGAAAGCAATGAGCCTTTTCTCTTGGGACAATACAGCCCCTATGCCAACTCCATTGGTGTCACATTCAACTTCAAATAATTTGTTGAAGTCTGGTAAGGCAAGAATAGGAGCAGTACATAACCTTTCTTTTATGAGAGCAAAACTTTGCTCTTGTTCTTCCCCCCCCATTGAAATTTCCCCTTTTTCAAGCATTCAGTAATGGGAGCCATGATACTACTAAAATTCTTAATAAAACGCCTATAGAAGGTTGCCAACCCATGAAATCGCCTGACATCTGTGATAGTGGATGGGGTCGGCCACTCCCTAATGGCTTTCACCTTTTCCTCATCTACTTTCACACCATCCTTGCTTATAATAAATCCCAGGAATAATAAATTATCATTCATAAAGATGCATTTCTTCAAATTAGCATATAATTTATTTTCCCTCAATGTTTTCAGGACCTCCCTTATATGTCCCACATGCTCAGTGATAGATTTATTGTATATCAAAATATCATTAAAATAGACTACCACAAATTTACCAATGTAGGGGCGCAATACCTGGTTCATCAGCCTCATGAAAGTGCTGGGTGCGTTGGTTAGTCCAAAGGACATGACCAACCACTCGAACAAGCCATCTCTAGTCTTGAAGGCTGTCTTCCATTCATCTCCGGGACGGATCCTGATTTGATGATATCCACTCCTGAGATCTATTTTTGAGAAAACTACAGCTCTACTTAATTGGTCCAGCATGTCGTCTAGCCTAGGAATGGGAAATTTGTACCCAATGGTGATCTTGTTAATGACCCTGCTGTCGACACACATTCTCCAACTGCCATTCTTCTTAGGTGTTAATAAGGCAGGTATTGCCCAAGGACTCATGCTGATTTGAATGTGTCATTTTTTCAATAATTCTTCTACATTTTCTCGTAAAATTTCATTCTCCTTGGGACTCATCCTATAATGTGGGAGGTTAGGTAGACTAGCACCTGGAACAAAATCAATATGGTGCTGTATATCTCTCATGGGAGGGAGTTCATTTGGTAACTCCTCTGGAACTACATCATTAAATTCATCCAGTAGTCCCTGTATTTCAGGTGGAATTGTATTTTTATCATTAACATCTTCTCCTTTTACGACTAACAAATGTATCTCATGAGTATCCTTACATTCTTTAACAAATTCAGCATGATGATGGGTGATGGTAAGGAAATTTTTCTCATGTGCCTTTGGAGTATTTGTAATATTTTTTTCTGCTATGGGTAACAAAGTATAACGCGTACCTTCTTTTTCAAGATGTGCCTTGCATCTGTATCAAATTACCAAGGCCTCCCTAACAAAATATGGCAAGCATCCATATCTACAATATCACAATATGCTTCATCATGGTACTTACCAATTGAAAAAGGTACCTTATAGCGTTTTTCCACTCGTACGCCGCCTCCTTCCTTGATCCACCCAATTGTGTATGGGTTGGGATGTTTTTCAGGAATCAGCTGTAACTGTTGGATGACATTCCTGCAAATAATATTTTCCTGACTACCACTGTCAATAATTAAATTAAATAATTTTCCCTTGACAGTACATTTGGTACGAAATAATCTGTGCCTTTGAGAAGTATCCTTATTTTTCTGGGACAACATTAATTTTCTTACCACACAAGTATACTTCTCATGTTCATATGGACCCTCTTCATCCTCCCCATCAGGTCCACAATATACTTCTTCCTCAATATCTTCTTCCTCCTCCCTTTCTACCATATTAACTGCCTTCCTCCTGGGACAGTCACTGGATCTATGTCCAACCTCATTACATTTAAAACATTTAATAGGAGCAGGCCTTGCATAAGGGTTACTGGGTTTAGGAGGGTTGGAAGGATTACCTCGAGTATGTCCTCCTGTAGTAGCCTTACCGGCGTTAATTGTACTTGCCGGGTGAAAAGGTTGTACTGCCGGAACTGATTTGTTTCTGTCGACAGTTGCCGGTCTGTTGTCGCTCCCGCTGTACCGGCGATAATTATCACTGCGTGCCTTGTCCTGAAACATTAATTCTGCTTTCAAGGCTAGGTTCCTTGCTTCCTGCACACTAAGAACCATCTGTACACCAATTTTATCTCTGATAGACGGTCTTAAACCGCTTAGATAACGGGCTGCCTGCTGGTTATCACTTTCAGATAATTGATTTCTTTCAGCTAATCTCAAAAATTCAGATGTATATTCATTAACACTACGAGAACCTTGCGCATACCTCTGATAAGATTCAAACACATATTGTTCATAGTCAGGAGGTAAAAATCTACCTCTGATTAATTGTTTCATGCGCCTCCAGGTTCGAACATGACCCCTTCCTTCTCTCATCCGGGTCTCTCTCATGTCCTCCTGTAGTAGCCTTACCGGCGTTACTTGTACTTGCCGGGTGAGAAGGTTGTACTGCCGGAACTGATTTGTTACTGTCGATAGTTGCCGGTCTGTTGTCACTCCCGCTGTACCGGCGATAATTATCACTGCGTGCCTTGTCCTGGAACATTAATTCTGCTTTCAAGGCTAGGTTCCTTGCTTCCTGCACACTAAGAACCATCTGTACACCAATTTTATCTCTGATAGACGGTCTTAAACCGCTTAGATAACGGGCTGCCTGCTGGTTATCACTTTCAGATAATTGATTTCTTTCAGCTAATCTCAAAAATTCAGATGTATATTCATTAACACTACGAGAACCTTGTGCACACCTCTGATAAGATTCAAACACATATTGTTCATAGTCAGGAGGTAAAAATCTACCTCTGATTAATTGTTTCATGCGCCTCCAGGTTCGAACAGGACCCCTTCCTTCTCTCATCCGGGTCTCTCTCATCCGTTCCCACCAAACAGATGCGCCTCCCTTTAATCGGAAAGCTACTAATTTTACCCTTCGTTCCTCTGGTATTTTCATGTAATCAAAGAACCTATCGACTTCTGTGATCCAATCCAAAAGTCCCGCTATACCAAGATCTACCTTGAGTTTAAATTCATCATTATTCCTACGAGGGTTGAAGTTACCTTGATTGTGCCAATTTCTACCATTTCTGTCATTGCCGGGAAGAACTGGAGCACCACCAAATTCGAAATCGTCATCACTGTCGTCGTCAAGAACTGGGTGTCGGGATGCAGTAGCGACGGGTGGTCTGTCATGGTCGTCTCCTGCGATCTGCTGTGGATCTGCCCAGATTCGTGGGATAACCTCCCGTAACAAGGTTTGCAGTTGTTCAGTCACCTTTGCCAACTGCCGTTCGATGTTACGTGTGGTTGTACGCTGCTCTTCGATTGCTCTCCGAACAGCTAGGAACCCCTGATCTCTGTTACGGGGTGGGTTGCGACTGCTACCGTATGGGTTGGACATGACTGGGCGAATTCCCTTCTCTGATACCACCTGACGCAGCGTGGAAGCAATGAGAACCGGAGCTGGCTATGCAAGCACCGGGCGTTCGCTAGCACCTAGCGAATAGCACAATTTCCCTAGGAGAGAGAAAAGGTGGCGAAAATAGGAAGAAGAGAACTTGAAGAAATTCTGAAATCTGAAGTATGAAAATTGATGATTAACTTTGGGAAAATAGCAGTATTTATAATACATTTGAGAATTGTAAAAGAACTAGGAAAGAACATGAATCTTGATCTTGATCTTGATCTTCTTGGGCTGTTTTGATAAGGTCGAACCCTCTTGGAATTCTTGGGCTTGATCTTCCACCGTCCGATCTCCCTTGATCTTCTCCATGCATGAATCTTGGATTATCTAGAATTCTTGAATTCTTGAATTTTGACAATTCTTGAATTCTTGAATTATCTTGGGATAATCTTGAATTCTTGAATTATCTTGGAAGAGTCTTGATAAGCTTGGATTCTTGATAAGTCTTGGAGTCTTGGAAGAGTCTTGATGGATCTTGAATTATCCTTCCTTGGCTTATCTTGGATTCTTGGCCTTATCCTAGGGGCGGCTACATCTTCGGTAACCTCAGTGTCTTCTTCCTTGGCACTACCAAGGCCAATGTTGGCCATTGTGTCTTCCATAGAAGAAGTTGTAGAAGTCATGAGAGAACAGAGAGAGAGAGATGGTTTCTTTTCAAATTATAAGAGTTGTGCTGCGCAGAGTGAGAGACGAGAGATTAGAGATGATGTCAGTTGAGATTACTTGGGCTGCCAATTTAGCATTTTCACTGCCATGATGACTTCCAAAATTCATATTGTTCATTGCCAATTTTCCATTTTCGCTCTCAAGGATGGGACCCATTGCTTAGATTTGGACCCAATCTCAATAATTGCAAGTGTGAATAGTAGTTCACTTGCATAGGTCAAAATAGCTAATGGGATCATTTTTGTAATTTCAATAGAGAATTCATGCATTACTCAAAATGCTGAAGGATATTTAAGTCTTTTCTTCTAATTGATGATAAGGTATGCCGGGTATTAAATTATCACAAAATGAAAGTTCGAGTACTAGATTTCTGCATTTTAAAGTTCGGATACTAAATTGATACTCGGCCTTACAGAATACCTATCGGGAATTTTCCCTATATAATATATAACATATTATTAATAATATATAATTAATATATTATAAAATCTCTGTTAAGATCGGGCTTCAGGCTCGGGCCCAAGTTTCGGGCTTTATGTAAGGCCAGGCTCAAGTTGGGCATGGCCTCGTAGTTTTATCAGGTTTGTCTTACAACATTTTCTTTTTCTAATTTTTTAATTGGCCCTATGTGCAAATTTTATAAACCAAATCCCACTACCTTCCTTTTGTCAAATTAAGAAAAAAACCATTGGTGCTTTGATATCTTTGAAAACATTCAATTTATTTTCATCCCTTTCTTTGCAACCACACATGGCTTTAAAAAGAAGCTTGCTAAACCACCAAAATATCAACCAGGTCCTTTGTAATTGTGTATGTTTCAACTGTGCATTTAGTGAAAAAAAAAGGATACTATGTGTACACTTTGTGTTTACTTATGTATGTATTTTACAGGTGGCAATCTCAAATTGTGATGATGATGTTGATAATTCCAGTGTTTTTATCAAAATCCCATGTAAGAAAGATAAATAATTGAAGCATAGTATATTGATGGATTAGTTGACTTTCAATCTAAAGGCCTATAATCAAATCTTCTCTTCTTATATCTAATCAAGATTCAAAGTATTGACATGTATCAGTTTTCTAAGGTCACCAAACCTTCTTGGAATGAAACTCTCCCTATGTGATTTTTGTGTATCAACAATCGATTCTTTGAAGGTTGATTGAGTTTAAATCACACAAGCTGAAATCACACCACGTGTACACTTTGTTAATTCTTGATCGGTCGAAAGGAAACTACAGTGGCATGGAAACTGAAATCCATGGTTTTCAAACTGGACCGGAAAAACCATGAACCGGTCAGGTGATCGGTTCCATTTTTCCTCAAAACTGAAGTTTTTCCAACAACCGTTGATTTTGATCAGCAAACTGCTGATCCGGGAAATTAATCGTTCGAATGGTTTTGATCATTTTTGTCAGAATGGGCTGACCATTTAATTCATACAGTCAGACTATTCAAACCAGAAACCGGACCCCTGACCTGTTCGTTCTCCGAATCGGTTTTAAAAAGCTTGCTGAAATCACACCACAGGATAAATGGTGGAGAAACTTTTTTTAGTTCGTAATAACTAGGCCTAGTTATTTTTGTACAAAGAATTAGGTTGTTTGTTCTAACGATAGACGCCTCAGTAGAACAAATCATTCACCAAGAACTTCAATTGTTCGTCTAAACTGTAGAAAGAAATATTGCAGGATAAAGAATAGAATATAAAAAATATTTAATGGCCATATCAAATGGTTCTAAACGTTTTATTAGTAGATGGGGCCATTAAGGAATATATAAGCAGTTTTTTATACTATAAGGTACATTTAAATAGTTTTTTAAACATATATAATATATATAAATAAAGGAAAATTCCTGATTATTACCTTGTACTAAGAAGATCCCATGCTTTGCTTGGTATGTTTTACCCAATCTATCCCCCATTTTTAATTATGTATATTATTAAAAAATAAAATATTACTTCTTTCTTGTTATATGATATTTATTGTTACGTACATTTTTTTATTTCAATATGTGTACGTTTTATTACTTTTTAATTAAACACATATGTATATTATTAACTTTTACTTTTATATAAAATTAGTAGTCTTGGCAATCTAACGATTTTTTTTTTTATAAAATAAAATATTATTTTTTTTCTTATCAACAACATAGACCACCTTACATGTTGTTAGGCCTATCACCAATACCCAAAAACCCGAGGTCCATCCGACATTCAATCTGATTATCTCAGATTCGGATTTGACCCCATCCGAATCTGATTATATTATAATACTTATTAATTTTAATATATAAATTTTATATAATTATGTTTAAATTATATGAGACGTGACTCTTCAACCAATTCATTGGATTCCCTCTTTTAACCGTAGGTAAAAAGCTGCATTAATTCCCCTTCAATTTCTCAGTTTTTAGAAAATGACTTTCTCTCTCTCTCATGAAATCCTCCGATGTCATTGTGGCAATTCAAGATGAAGTGGTTATATTTAGTTGAATGAATGTGAATGCCTGTATCTAATTAAATTGAAATTTCCACATTCTTTTTCTTTCTTGTACTTGTTAAAGTCACGTAGTGGAAAGACTTCAGGACTCTCAATGACAACTATCACTTAAAATAGACCCTTCCACCTGTCACCATTCATTCACTGAATCTCATAAAATTGGAAATCAGTCAATATTAGATGGATTGTTTGTTTTTGTTCAATTGTTTCTTGGAAAAAATTAAGTATGATTGAGGATAGAGGTTCTCTCAGTGCAGGAAATGGAGTAGATTCTGACGTGAGAGCAACCCATTAATTACAGTAATAAATGGATAATTAATGGAATCTACTGATTATTACAATAATTAATTATTGTAATTTAATAATTATTGATTATTACAGTATTTTAATAAATATATAATTAGTGATTATAATTAATAATTACTGTTATTATAAATATTGTTAATAAATAGGTTTTTAATTTAATTTTACTTTAAATTAAAATTATAAATATTGTTATTAATAAATACTGTTAATAAATAGATATTAAAAATAATTAAAAATATTATTAAAAGTATTTTTATTGATTATTTAATAAAATATTATAATTACTTATTATTACAGATAGATACTATTAATTTAATTTAATTTTGGTAATTATTAATTTAATGAATATTTTTAATAAATCCTATTCATAAATATAATATTTTCTGTTTCATTAAAAATAACTAAATAATATTATTAAAACTATCATTAATGATTATTTAATTAAATAGTATAATTACTTACTATTATTGATAAATGTTAATAACGTTCTGACAACTGACGGTTCGACCGGCCAATTCGAACGGATGGCCCATTCTGGCAACAAAAATTACAAGAAAAAAATTACAGAACCATTCTGGCCACCAGTTTTTGGGTCGACGGTTCGATCGTTCGGTTCGAACGGACAACCCATTCTGACAACAAAAATTATAGGCAAAAAATTGTGTGAGGTCCATTAAGCAGTATCATATGTGTTATGTCATTTGAGCGTGTGTCTCATACAACCTAAAAATAGAACCATTCTGGCCACCAGTTTTCGAGTTGACGGTTCAACTATTCGGTTCGAATAGATGGCCCATTCTGGGAACAAAAATAAAAAAATGACCAAGAACCATTAAACGGGTCAACGGTTCGACTGCCTGGGTCAATGGGTCATTGACCGATTCAACGAATCGGTTGCCTGGATGGTTCCCAATTAAAAAAAATGACCAAAAACCATTGAACATGTCAACGGGTCGACGATTCGACTGCTTAGGTCAATGGGTTGTTGACTGATTCAACGGTTTTTGGTTAGGGACTGGATCAACGGGTCAATAGGTCGACAGTTCCATTCCAGGCCCTGTGAAGCATGGCCCCTTCGCTAGTTGATTATTAATTACATTGTAGCTCAAAGTATCAATCAAATTAAATATATATTGGTGCATCTATCTATACCATATAAATTTGATATTTTTTTTGGTTTTAGTGTAGTTCATAAAAGTTAAATTTGATTTATATAATATTACCTTATATCTTTACCCTTTATTTGTATACGTGTATAGTACATGCCCTTACACCAGTATTGTATAACATGTATTGATTTTTGAATCCACTGATACACCAAATACTATAAGGGGGCGTTCTTTTTTCCGATTTTGAGAGGGGGAAAAGTTGTTAATGGGATTTTGGTTCCCATTGATTAAGAATCCCATGTTCTTTTTTCAGATTTATGTGGGGACCAAGGAAAGTTTATTTTCATGTGTATCACTACTGATACGCATCTCCTAGGTGGATAAATAACTTTCTCACCTAGGGGGAAGTTGCCAACACTTTTATGAAACAAAAATGCCCTTTTTAATAATGGATTTTTATAACTAAAATGGTCATTGCCTTATTTACATGAGAAATAAAAGAACATGGGTAAATGCACTTACCTGAGTAAGTGTTTCATAGGAAAAACTTACCCAAATAACTGCATTTATCGGAATAAGTAACTTACCGAAAAATGAACGGGGCCTAAGTGAGAACATGTGGTCATTCTTAAAGGTTAATACCCTTTCTAGAGATGCCTTGGCTCAATTCCTTAAACTTGAAAAAAATAAATCATTCTAAGAGATTTCCCCTCTGAATCACACAATAGATAATCTTTTTTTATCAGCAGCATTCATTCTGAAACATGCATGTCATAAATATTTTGTGACTAAATCACCCCACCATTGCCAACTGCGCTGGTTCAGCCGGTTGTCATTAGTGGGTTCCCTTTATTCCCCCCTTCTTTCTTGAATGTCCTCATATATCATATCACCATCCACTAATTCCATTATTACTGCTTGTGTTTAGTAAATATATTCTCTCCAAACTAATGATTGTGAATATATGACAAAAACATAGCTCTACACAAATATATATCACATGCCATCATACCGGAACATGCCACGTGTCATGCATTGAAATCGCCATGTGGAGGCACTGGTTTAACTGGCAGCTTCTAAGTGGGTCACCTCTCTTAAACAACACCATTCATATAGTACTATTTCTATCCATTAATTTCATTCTTACTAATCACACATTTTATTATGAAGAGGGCATTCTTTTTCTGGATTTTGAGAGGGGGAAATTTGGTCAATGGAATTTTGATTTTCATTGATCAAAAACTCCATATTCATTTTTCAGATTTATGTGGGATCAGGGAAAGTTTATTTTGGTGGGTGTAAGTGATATCCATCTCTTAGGTGGCCAAATAACTTTACCACTTGGAGGGAAAGTTACCAATACCCCTTTTAATATTGGATTTTTATCACTAAAATGGCCATTGCCTTATTTATATAGAAAATAAAAAATCGAATATGGATAAATGCACTTACCCAAGTAAATCTTTCTTGAGAAATACTTACCTCGATAAATGTATTTACACTGAAAAGCGAACGAAGCCCGAAAGTAATTCCATGACCTATCAAAAGGAATTATATATATAATCTCTTTTAGGATAGAGATTTTGTATAATTTATATGATAAAAACAACATTTAGCAATTCCTCAAGGCATTACTTGTCATTTAAAGCTAGTCCTGCTAGACATGCATGCATGTATTAGTGTACAAGTAGCCTCCCTCCACCCACGGCAGTGGCACCGGTTTAGCTGGCTGTGTTCCCAAATGCATGGGTCTTCTGCAATTCTCTGAACCAGGTCTCCCAATTACAAAATGCTTTATTGTTTCAACATTTCCGATTGAAATCCTTTTCAAATTAATGTCCTCATGAACCAAGATGGTACTTGTTTGAAATATACATGAATGAAGTTCTTACTGCCATTCATTTTTCCCTCCAGAATTACCCTAAACAAAGAGGGAACCCATTTATGTTCCTAGGATTCTCCTACAAACCAGTAGCCACTCAATTCTGTCCTGCTTTTTCTTTGAATTGGGTAGGCCCCCCATTAATTAGATTTCAAAGATTCAGACAACTGCTAGTCTTAGGAAATTTTATTTAGTTTATGTCTTTTCTTTCCTTGCACTAACTAATTAGCACTGTTTAGATTCTACCGTCTTCTCTTAAAATTAATTTACTTCCTTTATATCTTTCTTGATTTTTTTTTTTGCATAAAATTATATTTCTGAAAAGTGCATAAAATAATACAAAAACAAAAGAAAAAAAACTGGCTTAATTTTGTTTGAAAAAAAAATCCATTTTTTTTCTTCTGTAAGAATGGTTCTGATGGAAGTTTAGCTGTTTAGGTACTGATCAGGTAAATGCATTTTCTAATTAGTTGTTGACAATGAGAAGGACAAAGGCCGTGATTTACTCTGATATTTAATCTTCTTTTATGATCCTATGCCTTCTATGTGAGGGAATTGATATGCAAAGTAGGGGGGAATCAGGAATGCTATGCTTCCAGTCGTCCACTTGAGCGTGGAATTGAAATCTTGTCTCACTCTGTTTTATTTACATGTGCATGTAATAATGATGTGAAGGATGTCTGTGATACTTTGTTTTTTATTTGTAGTAGAGATTTTTTTTTTTTTTTAAATGATTATACAGTCTTCACATGAACATGGGTAAACTAAGTGCCCACCCATTTGTGTGGGTTTCTGACTTTGCAATGTTTGTCTCACATGGAAAGCCTAGAAGCCATGTTTGGTGAAAAAAATGGAAAGCCCCAATATGTTTTCATTCAGCTAGGAAAATGACTTTTGGGTTGCTGGATTTAGTAGCTTCTTCAAAGAGGCTCACTGAAAGCAGCTCAATCAAAACTGGATTTAGTAGCTTATTCAAATGGGCTAGAGAATATGAAGACTAGGTTTAAAAGGAAGTCGAAAATGATTTAGGTTTTAGGGACAATGACTGACTTAAGTTTGTACATTTAGACATCCAGACGTCCATTCAAAAGAAAACTTAAACTCTTCTCCTTAGGCCGTGTTTGGAAACGATGCAAATAAGTGTGAATGCGAATTTGTAGAGTGTAAAACGGTTTATATTTATTGTAAAATTGGGTTAGTTTGACATTGACAAATTTACCTTCTTACCAAACAGACTTTTTACAACTCTTAACAAATGCTCAAAACAGTTTTTGACCCATTTTTATTTCCCACAAGCCAAAGCCCAAAAACAGAAATACATCCAAACAAACCCTAAAATTGGGACATCAGAAAATTTAAAATAACTTCCCAAGATCTTCAACGTAGTCAAAGAGTAAGTTAAAATTTTCTGTGAATCTACCTCTGCCCACCAACCAAGCAATATACATGAAATGATATACCTTCCATCATAAATAACTGTCACACATTATGAAAGCACTGTTAAAAAGAGGATATGGATTTAAGTATGTCGGTGTCTCTTCCCCGGAGGTTGGGGCATCGCTTTCTTATGGGACATGGGAGCTCTCAACTCAGCTTCTTAGCTTCAAAGGTTCAATTCCAATGAAAAGTCTATATTCCATATGAAAACTATCAGATTTCAACATTGGATGAATCAGAGTATCAGACTGAGGAATCGACAGTCAAATTTGTTTTTGGGATGCTCAATTTTTTAAAATTGCTGAAACGATGAAACCAATGTTTTCAAACCAACTTTTAATCCACCACATCTACGTTATATAAAGAGGATGCTTGTTTGAATTTGGTATAGGTCATACAAGCTAAATTCAAATATTATTATCTATGATTAATACTTTGATATAAGGTAAAAAATTGATATGTATTAGCTCGTATCGGCTGATACTTATCGTATTAGGAGCACCCTGATATGTTCTTATAGAAGATGTATCAGGGTTTTGACCGATTCAAGGGGTAGAGGAACCTTAAATTGGCCACATGAACTAGATCTGAAAAGAAAATAAAAAAAAATAAAAAGAATAGTACTGATACTGCCCGATACGCCCCTACCAGCATATTGGGCATATCAATATTTAGAACCTTGCTTTAATATATATACTAGCGGGGACCCGTGCGGTGCACGAGATTTGTTAACGAAATTTAAACAATAAAACACATAAGAGTATACAATTGTTTTATGTTTCTAACATTTTAAATAATTACTAATTATTTATATTTTATAATACTTTTTAATAACTTTTTACAATACAAAAATAACAATAATTTATTTCAACTAAGTTTGTTCATCGAACTGATGAAACCAACCAACTCGACCCGAATTGCTCAGTTTCTAATATTTTTAATTGAAATTGGATCAGTTTCACTGTGGCCATTTGTAAATTGACCAAAATAGAATGACCCAATCACAGATATATATTAATATTTTTATATTTTAAATATAATTTTTTAATATGGGAAAGTGGGGAAATTCTCATATTTCTTACTCTCAAATATTCTATATTATACATTTATTTTTTAATAATGTTAATGTCTTTTTAAAATTTAAAATTAAGTTTTCAATTTAATATTTTGAACCAATTGAGCAAACCGAAAATCAACCCAAACCAATACAACCCGATTTAGTTGATTTTCACTAATGGTCAATAGATTTCGAGTAACCAACTCCCCAACCTGACCATGTTGAATTGATTGGCCAAATAGCCTACAACCAAACCAAACCAGGCCATGATCAACACTCTTCATTTCATCTAAATTAATATTTTAATCTCCAATAAATAAAAAGTGTTTAATCTCCAATAATTGTTAAAAATTTATAGCAAAAATATACAATTATTAAAAATATATTGATAATGAAAATAAAATAAATAACTAATAAAAATAAAATAATTACAATAATTATAATAATTACAAAAATATAAAACAATACAAAAAAATATATTAAGTTAGTGAATAAATAGTGTAATCTCAAATAATAGTTTAATCTCTAATAAATATCAATGAATAAAGTACAACAAAAATACAATAATACAATAAGTATAATAAATTAAATTTAAAAATTAAATAACAGTAGATTAATATCCAATAATTATTAAAAATTTTCTGTTAAATAACAAAACAAATATAGATTTAGGCATAATTATTGAAAATATATTTATCATAAAAAACTATAAATAATTGCTGAAAATACAATAAATATTAATTTTATTAAATATATAATAAATATAGATTAAGATTTTAAAATTATTATTAATGAATACTATTTTTTGAAAGTTATTTTTCTAGAGTTATTAATTGATATAAGTTAAAATTGATTATTTTAAATATTATTTAGTTAGTTAGATAATATGTTTTAAAATTTTATAATTTTAATTATTTATTGAATTTAATAATCTATAAAATTATAATTTATTCTATTATTACATAATTTCATTATTAACTTTCTAAAATATTAAATTATTATTAATTTGAATATTATGTTATGATTTTGTTATTTTAAGATTTTTTTTATTTTATTGCATAATTTCATTATTTTAACTATTTAAAATATAGTTATGATAAACATTTCGTTATTTAAAATATTTAGTTATTTAAATATTTAAATAATATATAAAATATTTATAAATACTCATTATTTGAATTTAAGATATTTAGTTATTGAAATATTGAAATAATAATTTACTTTTTTAATGTTAAATTTCTATTATTTGAATAATCTGGAAAATCATAATTTATATTGTTAGTACATAATTTCGTGATGAATCTTGTGAAAATATAAAACTATTAATAATATGTATTATTAAATTTATTATAATTATTTATTTTTGTATTTTTAATAAATATTTTAAAGTTTATACTATTATTACATAATTTCTTTTCTAATTTTGTAAAAATATTAAATTATTTTTAATTTGAATATTATGTTATGATTTTCTTTATCTGAAGATTTTTTATTTTATTTTATTGCATAATTTCGTTATTTTAACTATTTAAATATTGTTATGTTAACTATTAAAATATTTATTTTTTTAAATATTTAAATAATATATAAAATTTTTAAAAATACTCATTATTTGAATTTAGGATGTTTATTATTGAAATATTTAAATAATTAATTATTTTTCAAGGTAATTATTTAGATATTTTTAGTATTTTATTATTTAAGATATTTAGTTATTGAAATATTGAAATAATATTTTATTTTTTTAATGTTCAATTTCTATTATTTGAATAATTATTTATTAAAAGGGTCATTTATTGAAATACCCATTATAGTTTCATGGATTTACTAAAATCTACCCTATAGTAAGCATTTTACTAAAACACCACTTATAATTTGTAATGGTTTAATCAATCTTCCATTAGATGACAACACAAAATGACAATGTTGACCCTAATGTTCATTTAAATAAATATAATCGAAAGAAAATAAAAATTAAAATACCATTTTTGCCCTAAATAAGACACAAACAACCACTCTATTAGCTATATTTGCTCAATTATGTTTTCTATAAAAAAAAGTGTTAAGGGTATTTTTGGAATAAAAAATATGGGTCTAATGGCAAAACAAACACAACTTAATGAAAGGTTGTTTAAGTAAATAAGTTGTAAAATATATGGGATGTTTTAGTAAAATGAAAATTATAAGGTAGGTTTAAGTACATATGTAAAACTATAAATTGTGTACGAATGACAATGGGGCAGGTTCGGGGTGGGGATCATATTCCACGTTCCTAACCCTGATTCTGAAATTAACCCCCATCCCCGATCCCTAATGGGGATGGGTTCCCCATGGGGACTCGAATCCCCAAAATGTTTTCAGATAATAGTATTTTTTTTAAATAAATTTCTTTAAAATAAAAAAAAATAAATTATAAATAATGTTTTAAATATGTTTTGGTACATATATATATATAATATAAATAATATAATAGTATATTTAATATAAATAATATATAGTATATATATATAATCGGGTCAGGGTAGGGTAGGGACCTCAATCCCCATCCCTGACCCCGACCGGGGTTCCTATTAATCCCTGTCCTCGACCCCGCCCCGCCAAAACAATCCCAATTCTTGGCCCCACCGAGTCGTGGAAGTTGGGTCCTCATTGGGGATGAGAAAAATTGTAATCCCTAAAGGTGTATTCTAATAAATGACCCTAAAATAAACACATAAGAGTATACAATTGTTTTATATTTTCAACTTTTTAAGTAATTAATAATTATTCATATTTTATATAATACTTTTAATAAAATTTTTATAATTAAAAAATAACAATAATTTTAGTTAGGTTTATTCATCAAACTGATGAAACTGACCAACCTGATTAACTCGACCCAAGTTGGTTGGTTTTATAGCATTTTAGGTTGGCTTTGGTTCAAAACTTTCCCAATTCAACCAAGTTGGATCAATTTCACTTTGGCTATTTGTAAACTAATCAAAATTGAATAACCTAACCATGGATATATATTAATATTTTAATTTTAAATATAATTTTTAATATGGAAAAGTGGGAATTTTCCCATATTTCTTAGTCTAAAATGTTTTATATCATAAATCTATTTTTTAAATTTATTTTTTAATAATTGCACTGTAATTTTTAAAATTAAATTTAACCTTTAAGTTTAAATCTTTTGAGCCAACTGACAGAACCGAAAAATCAACCCAAACCGAAATAAATAATAGTTTAGTCTCTAATAAACATTGCTCAATAAGTTATAACAAAAATACAATAAATACAATAAGTACAATAAATTAAATTTAAAATTTTCAATAATAGTACTTTAATCTCCAATAATTATTGATTTTTTTTGTTAAATAAAAAACAAAATAAATGTATACATAATCATTGAAAATACATTTATCACAAAAAAATAAATAATTACTGAAATACAATAAATATTAATTTTAGTATATATAATTATATAATTAATACAGATTAAGAATGTAAAATTATTATTAATAAATATTCATTTTTTGAAAGTTATTTTCTCGAATTATTGCTTGACATAAGTGGAATTAGTTATTTATAATTTTATGTAAAAATATTAAATTATTATTAATTTCAATGTTATGTTATAATTATTTTTTTACTTTTTAGATTTTTTTAATTTATTATATAATTTATTTATTTTAACTATTTAAAATCTAGTTATGTTAAATATTTTTTTATTTAAAATATTTAGTTATTTAAATATATAAATAATATGTAAAATACTTATGTTTTACAATATTACTTATTTACTGAATTTAATTATCCATAAAATCATAATTCATACTATTATTACATAATCTCATTAATTTTGTAATATATTAAAGTATTATTAATTTCAATATTATGTTATAATTATTTTTCTACTATGAAGAAATGTTTTAAATTTATTACATACTTTTGTTATTTTAACTATTTAAAATCTAGTTATGATAAATATTTAGTTATTTGAATATTTAAATAATCTATAAAGTATTTAAAGTTTTTATTGTTTGAAATTTATTTATTTAAAGGTATTACATATTATTAAATATTTGAAAAATATTTAAATTGATAATCTGGAAAAACATAATTTAATTTGTTAGTACATAATTTCGTGATATATTTTGTAAAAATATAAAATTATTTTTTTTTGTTTTTTATAAATATTTTAAAGTTATTATATAATTTTGTTAGATTATTTAAATAATTCTTAAATTTTTTAATCCAAACTTTCTTTAGGTAGACAGAGATAAAAAGTAGGGGAGAGGATAAATAGGAATTAGAGATAATTTTGGAGATAAATAGGAATTAGAGATATTTAGAAGATAAATAAGAATTAGAGATAATTTTGGAGAAAGTAAGGGATAGTGGGGGAGGTAGTTTAGGAGAAATTTTAGGAGAAGAGATTATTTAGGTGTTGGGAAAGTGTATTTCATTGGTTTTTTAAAAAATGACATGGAATAAAAAAATAAAAAATTTCAAAAAAAGAAGAAAATTTCTTGACCACTTTGTTTTATATATAATAAATTGTAAATTTGATCCTAAGTGCCCACCCCAACAATTAGCATTTGTGTTAAGATATCATTTGGTTGTAGGTTGACCCATTGGCCTAGACAGTGAACCACTGACCCATTGACCTCGGTTCAACTTTCAGTTTTGAATTATTTTGAATGTCAAACAGTTGTAATTTTAGAGTTGTCAATGGGCCGGGTTGGTTTAGGAAAAGGGGGTCATGCAATTCCAAACCAATTATTAATTGGTTCTATAAAAACAGACCCAGAACCGAATCATGCGTTATTGATCGGGATAATCAGGTGTGGTCTTACTAGACCCGATTATACTTGGCATCTACAATTAGCTATGATAATGATAACTTAGAACTTTCTTTTTGGTAATAATATAACCTTAATAAAAGTGATAGCAAAATAGTAAATTATTTATATATATATATATATATATATATATATATATATATATTGATAAAACAAGTGTTTTTAGTCGAAATTATATTGTATACTGTCTATGAAATTATATATCTTTTTAGAAAAGGAATTCTCTATAAATTATTAACTATATAAACGATTTGCACCTTAATTAGTCTGGAAAAGAAAGAGCCAATATTAATCCTGATCCAATTGTTAATCAGACAAACCAGAACTGACATAATTGGTTTGGTCAGTTCAGTTTTGTCAAGTAGATCCAACAAATTGACAAGTCTACATAAATTAAAATTATTTCTATTTTTATTTTTAAATGTTTTAAACAAATAAAATGATCAAATGGACAACTCAACCACTAAGCGTTCTATTACTCTTTATTATGTAACTATACATGGTCTTCTCCTCCTGAGTTTATCTCAGATTTGTTGTATTTTGATTGTGATTTGAAGTTTTGAACAATGAATGATTTTGCCTTGTGGCATAAAAGAATTGCATCCATGCATATTAAAATCTGAGATAGGGTTGCAAATTTTAGTTCTGAATCTAATAATATTTGAATCCAAATTTTGATTCTTAACCATTGGATTATGTTCAGAGTCTGTTTGGTTTGCAATTGGAATTAGAATTAATGGTCTATTCCCTCACCCTCATCTATTTGGTTCAGATAACAATCAGAATTGAAATTAGAATAAACTGAAATGGGACTCTCATTTTCGAGAGGGAGGGAAGGGAATCACCATTTTCTCACATGGGGGATTCCAATTCCACCCAACCAAATGGTTGAGGCCATTTCATTTCCAATTCCACACCTCTATTCCCATGAGCCAAATGGATCCTCATATCAAACTTGGAACCAAGTTAATTACTATAGATACATATTAATTTTATGTGGATATAAAGTTATATGCTTAGATATTAGTGGATTGTATTGGGATGGATTCATCGAATTATAGAAGTATAGAATTCATATCACCTTCATCAAATTGGATTCGATTTTGAATTCAGAAAAGATGGACCAGCTTCACAGTCCTAATTAGAAAGAATCTCATGGACTTTATTGATGATTGTGCCACTTGAAAAGTGTGTTCGATCATTTTGAGCCAAGCAGATGATCCATGAGAGAAAGGTTGTCCTCTTCCAACCTAGTTTGCTCATATTAGATCTTTGGAGAAGTCTTGATCACCGACAAATCTAGGGAATTTTGGCCATGTTCACTAAGTTTCATAGCCACAAGTTTTACAGGTTGGTCACTATTTCATTTCCATTTTCTTTAGGCATTCAATTTTCTATACCATTCTCTAGAAACTAAAGGGTCTTCAAAGTTCTCTTGCAGTTGAATTTTCCATACCTTTCTCATCCCATTCCCTTGTAACAAGGGTTCCATTTGGCAAGTCTCTTTTAGAAGATCTTTTGACAGATCTGATGGCCAAAAGACATTAATGTGAGTTTTTGCATTAAGATTTTAATACCTTGAAGACCACTTAGTTAAGGTGCATCTTTCCATGCAAAGACGAGTTGAAAAAAGGCGAAAAACTCCATTTAGAGCTTTCTGAAAATAACTTGAAACGAGCTTCTTGTGTCTTTTCGAACTGCAATTTTCAGCGACTAGATCTTTCCCCAACCAAATAAAAAAAAAAAAAAACAAAATGCCGACTGCCAGGCTTCTAAAAAGCCAACAGCCTATTCAAAACGGCATGCCAAAAGGGGCCTAAGGTTAATCAAATGAGCTACTTTGTGGTCGTTAAGTGTTCAAGTTATTTTTTAGGGTTGGATGAATGACATTGTAGATCAGGGACCCCTTTTCAGTACAATTGTCAATTCACATACGGATTTTGTGATCACCTCTATCAATGGTCTATTGAATGCATTCTGTTAGTGTCATGAGCTCAAATAATGCCTTGCAATCTCATGAGATCAAAAGTTTGGGAGTTGCTTCAAGGAAGGTTGAATTAGCAAGGTTTTATTCATCACTAATAGGGGATGATTAAGGCTGCAAAATGTTCGGATCAAATTGGATATACCTAGATCTGAATTGATTTGATATTAAATGCAAGTCATAAATCTGTACAACTATTAAAAATGTGAATGCTAGAGTTGAATTTTTGTTTGACTAAAATACCCAAAATTTTGAATTGTATCTCCCTCTAGTTGTAAGGACAAAAATGTAATTTGAACAACCACTTATTTCTTCATTCAAATCCCTCTCATTAAGTCTTATATTTAAGGTATTAGTTTCGATTAAAATTCATCGAAATCTACTCATGACTAGAATATCCCTATTTTTGAATTTGGTCTCTCTGGGACACAAAATACATGTAATTTGAACTACTAAATTTTTCCTCATTCAATTCTATCTCATTAAGTTTTATATTTAGGGAATTAATTCCTATTCTTTCATTGAATACTATATTAATTAATCATATTAAAAAAATGGTAAATTGCTGAAACCTCCCTTGAAGTTTTTGACTATTGTTGAAACTTCATATGAAGTTTGGTAATGGCAATGGCCTCCCATGTACTTTATAACACAATTGCAAGTAGATCCCCCATGTTACCAAAATGTTTATTTTCTTAATTTTCTCTTCATATCAATCTACTCAATCCCTTCCAATCTCTTTTCTGAAATTGAATTATTTTTCAAATTTACTCATCATATCAATTGCTCAAAGGTAACTATAACTTCTAGCCCTATTCTTTTTTTTTTTTTTGTTCATAAAGTTTGTATTGTTTCTCTATAGAAATCAGCCTCAATAGTTATTGTCAAGGGAGGTGATTGCAATTACAAAAGTTTAGGGGGGGATTTAACAATATTGGTCAAAAACTTCAAGGGAGGTTTTAGCAATTTATCCTAAAGAAAAATAAGGGTCCACTTGGTTCGTGAGAATAGGGGTCTAGAATCAGAATCGAAATGGGCCATTCAAATTCCAATTGTTTGGTTGGGTGGAACCAGAATCCCATTCCCATTCCTAGTGGAATGACCATTCCCTCTCCCTCTCTTGGGAATGATATCCCATTCCAGTTGATTCCAATTCCTAGTCTAATTCTTGTATGAATCAAACAGACTATAGGAATAGACCATTCCCATTCCGATTCCGACTATATATGAACCAAATGTACCTTAAGTGTGACAGAGAATTATTGTTTTTATTGATGATAGAAATAAAATACAAATTTAAAATCAACGTAAAAAAGATGTTGTTTTCTTGTTCGGTGGCGAGTCGACAATTTAGCATTTTGGGTCAAATGTGTCAACCCTAGATGTCATAATTAAATAATAACAAAAATTAAAAAAGAAAGATGAAAACACACAAAAGTATAAAAAACATAAAAAAACTGTTATAGAAAACATTTGGATATGCCTCTAATATCATATATTCATCATATTAAACAAAAATAAGTGTGATATAAAATTGCCATGCACAAAGCATATGCGCACTTACTAGTTAAAAAAAACATCATTGTCAACTAAACTTTGTTCCATATGAGCTCAGTTATATGAATCTTATTTCACCATTAATTCCATCTCAAGTGCCCTATCCATTATTGAAATACTACTAGTCAGGCCCCTTGTGATGCCTGGTCTTGTTAAAACAAATTGTGGCTGGAGTCTTATGGCAATATAAATTGGACCAAGTGGTACCAAGTCCACTCAAAATTACTATTTTCCAGTGACGTGTTACTAGATAACGTTGTGTTAATTTTTATTATTTATCTTAATTGTTAGTATTTTTATTACATTTTATTAGTGTTATTACTTTTAAATATCATCAATGGGCTTTGTTAAGTGACATTTAGACAAGAGTCTTGGGATATTTTCAAATAGGCAAAGCTGAACCCTATCCATATTACCATCAATTCTTGGGTTATGCATTGTCTAATAAATTAAAAAAAAAATCTACAAGGGATTAGGTAGTGGTAGTAACTTTTTTATTAAGTTAAAATTTGAAAATACATTTTTTATTTTAATTAAATTATTTTTTATTAATTTGTATCAATTTCAACTAATAAAACAATTTTTGCTGAGTTTGTTAACATTCTTTTATTTTTTTTGTTATGTCAATTTTTATTAATAATTTAAATTTTAATTTTTTATAAATTTTGTAAAATTAATTTTACTAATTTTATAGTAATTTAATAAAATTATGTTATTTAATTTATTTTAATTAATAAGTTACTTAATAAGTTAATCATGTTAAAGTAAGTTGCTACTTATTAATTTTCTCTTTATTGTTGTTTTTCAGTTACTTTTTTATTTTTAATATTTTCTTGATAAATATTACTTTCATATGTTAAAAAAATTTTGTTGTTTTTAGTAAAAATTTCTCTTATTTTATTGATAAATTAAAAAATTAAGTTTCTAATTTTTTGTCTTTTTATAAGATTTCCCTTATTTTATCAATTTTCTGTATACTAACAAAACTGTTAATATTTCTTGTTAACTTACCTTATTTTTTCTAATTAATAAAATTACTTTAGTGAGAATTTTCATTATTTGCTCTTTTTATTTTCAAAATTGTATAATTGGGTCAAACCGATCAAACTAGATCAGTCCTGTTCAGTATGAAATAGTAATCGAAGCCAGTGGGTGGATGGTTTTCAGGTATTCAAATTACTCAGTCCTGCTCCTTTTGTTTCAAAAATTGCATAACCAAATTGAACTGATCAAAATAGATTGGTCCACTTTAGAAAGAATTGGTAATTGAAGCTAGTGGGTTGGATGATTTTTGAGTATTCAAATTCACCCATGAACTTCATCTTTTTTATGCTATTTTTAGGCCTGTAATTCATTTCTTCTTTTGCTTTCTTTTTCTCCGGGAAGTTGATGACAATGTTGGGGACGCAACCTGATCTATTTAATCTACCACTAAATATTAATGGAGCTACAAGACAAAGAAGACAATTGGTATTCACAAAAGCATTTCCAGAAAATGATTAGTGAAATTTCTACATAATTTATAAAATATAGTGAATTTTTAATAGAAAAATTCTAAAAATATAACAAAAAAATATTTTATTAAAAATTTAATTAATATTTTAACAAAAGCATGTTAATTAATAGTGTTTCTAATATTTTAACAAAAACATGTCAAGATATATTTTCTAAAAATTTATATAATAGATTTAGCAAATGAAACCAGATCAATCAAGATTTATTCAAATCGGTAAATAAATAAATTGAGGCAATCACTTTTTCTGCTATGTAATGATCCATCCATTAGAATCGTCTTCTTGACCCATCTTATTATAGTTTTCATTCGACAAAGATAATAGCATTTCGTTGTCAATACAAATAGTTATTTATGGACCCCAAAATATCCAATGGAGAGAGAGAGATAAATTTTATAATTAAAATATTAAAATATTATTTATAATTGTAATAAGATTTTTTAATAAAATATTGCTTTACTTTTATTATTTTCTTACTGTATTTAGTGTATTATTTATTTTTTCTCTTATTTTAGATGTTACTTAATCATACTATTTTAATATTTAAGTTTTAACTTAAACATTAATATTTTAATACATTAATGAAAAATAAAATGCATGTATATGGGAGGTGGAGAGATAGAGATATAAATAGATAGAGAGTGAGATAAAGGAATGGAAAGAGACATTAAAACTAGATGATTTAATGGGCATATGAGATAGCAGTTTGGATCAGGTAGGCACAACATTGTAAGCACACTCAATGAGCACTTAGAAAATTTTTGACACTTGTCTCTTAAAATACCCTAGCCTACCATTGAAAAAGATTAAAAACCACTTTTGATACTTGTTAGAATATTTATCAAGTGTTCATTGAGTGTGCTTACTAAGATTAGGAGGTGTTTTAGGAGTAAGATAAGTAGGGGGGATAGTTTAGGAGAATCTTTAGGAGGGGAGATGGTTTAGGTGATTGGGAGTGTGTGTTAAGGAGGAAGCAGGAAAGGGGAAGGGAGAAGGGGGAGGAATGGTGACATGGACAAGTAGACAACCTTGCTATATATATATATATTAAAACAATATTTTCTTCTTTTTTTGAATTTTTTATTTTTTTATTCCATGTCATTTTTGAAATAGCCAATGAGATGCACTTTCCCATCACCTAAATAATCTCTTCTCCTAAAATTTCTCCTAAACTACCTCCCCCATTTTCTCCAAAATTATCTCTAATTCTTATTTATCTTCTAAATTATCTCTAATTCCTATTTATCCTCTCCCCTACTTTTTATCTATACCTATCTAAAGAAAGTTTAGATTAAAAAATTTAATAATTATTTAAATATTCTAACAAAATTATATAACTTTAAAATAATTATTAAAAACATAAAAATTAATTTTATATTTTTACAAAATATATCACGAAATTATGTACTAACAATTTAAATTATGTTTTTCCGGATTATCAATTTAAATGTTTTTCAAACATTTAATAATATGTAATAGCTTTAAATAAATAAAACTCAAATAACAAAAAAGTTTAAATATTTATAGATTCATTAAATATTTATCATAACAAGATTTTAAACAGTTAAAATAACAGATAAATTAAAACAAAATTCTTCAAAGTAGAAAAATAATTATAACATAATATTAAAATTAATAATAATTTAATATATTACAAAATTAATAATGAAATTATGTAATAATAGTAAAAATTATGATTTTATGGATAATTAAATTCAATAATTAATTAATGTTTCAAAATTTAAATATTTTACATATTATTTGAGTATTTAAATAACAAAATATTTAACATAACTAGATTTTAAATAGATAAAATAAAGAAATTATGTAATAAATTTGAAAAATCTGAAAAGTAGAAAATAATTATAACATAATATTGAAATTAATAATAATTTAATATTTTTACATAATATTTTAAATTACTAATTTCACTTATATCAAGTAATAATTCGAGAAAATAACTTTCAAAAAAATTAATATTTACTAATAATAATTTTAAACTCTTAATCTGTATTTATTTTATAATTACGTATACTAAAATTAATATTTATTGTATTTCACTAATTATTTATTGTTTTTCGTGATAAATGTATTTTCAGTGATTATGTATAAATTTATTTTGTTTTGTTATTTAACAGAAAACTTACAATAATTATTAGAGATTTAGAGATTAAACTACTAGTATTATTGATTTTTTTAAATTTAATTTATTGTATTTTTGTTATACTTTATTGATTAAATGATATTTATTAGAGATTAAACTATTATTTGAGATTATACTATTGATTGATTAAGTTAATATATTTTTAATATTTATTGTATTTTTGTAATTATTTTATTTTTTCATTATCAATATATTTTCAATAATTGTGTATTTGCACTATAAATTTTCAATAATTATTGGAGACTAAACTATTGTTATTTATCGAAGATAAGACTATTAATTTAGCTAAAATTATGAGTGTTCATGAGTTGGTTTGGTCCTGCCGTAGGCTATTTGGCCAACCAAATTGACATGGTCAAGTTGGGAGTTGGTTAGTTGAAATCGACTGACATCTTGTGAAAACCGACCCACTCAAGTTGTATCGGTTTAGGTCAGTTTTCACAAAAGGTCAGTTGGTTCATAGATTTAAACTTAAAAATTAAATTAAATTTTAAAAATTTACAGTGCAATTATAAAAAAATAAATTTAAAAATTAGATTTATGAAATAAAACATTTTAGATTAAGAAATATGGGAAATTTCTCACTTTTTCATATTAAAAATTATATTTAAAATATAAAATATTAATATATACATCCATGGTTAGGTCATTTGGTTTTGCTCGGTTTACAAATGATCAAAGTGAAACTGATCCAAATTGGTCGAATTGAGAATTTTTTAAACCAAAGCCGACATAAAATATTAGAAAACCGACCAACTCGGGTTGAGTTGATCGATTTCATAAGTTTGATGAACAAACTGAACTGAAATTAATTAATGTTATTGTTGTATTATAAAAAATTTGTTAAAAGTAGTATATAAAATATAAAAAAATTATTAATTATTTAAAAAGTTGAAAATATAAAACAATTGTATACTCTTATGTGTTTCTATTAGGGTCATTTACTAGAACACCCCTTATAGTTTTACATATGTACTTAAACCTACCTTATAGTTTTCATTTTACTAAAAATCCCATATATTTTACAACTTATTTACTTAATTAACCTTTCATTAAGGAGTGTTTGTTTTGCCATTAGGCCCATGATGTTTTATTCCAAAAATACCCTTAACACATTTTTATACATAAAACAAAATTAGCTAAATGTAGCCAATAAAGTGGTTGCCTATGTCTTATTAAGGGAAAAAATGGTATTTTATTTTGATTAAATTTATTTAAATGAACATTAGGCTCAACACTATCATTTTCCACTATCATCTAATGGAAGATTGATTAAATCCGTTGCAAACTATAAGTGTTGTTTTAGTAAAATGCTAACTATAGGGTAGATTTAGTAAATCCATGAAACTATGAGGGTATTTTAGTAAATGACCCTTTCTATTATTTATCTTTCTTTTAATAAATCTTGTGCATTGCAATCCCCGCTAGTATATATATATATATATATAGCAAGGTTTTCCATGAGGCCCTGTTCGCTTTTTGGTAAGTTACTTACTTGGGTAATGCACTTACCCAAGTATTTCCCAAGAAAGATTTATTCAGGTAAGTGCATTTACCCATGTTCTTTTATTTCCCATATAAATAAGGCAATGACCATTTTAGCCATAAAAATCAATTATTAAAAGAGGCATTTTGGTCCCATTCAAGTGTTGGCAAATTTCCCCCCAGGTGGGAAAGTTATTTACCCACTTAGGAGATGGGTATCACTTTCCCGGGTAAGTAATACCAAGGAAAATAAACTTTTCCTGGTCCCCACAAAAATCTGAAAAAAGAACATAGAATTCTTGGTCAATGGGAATCAAAATCCAAGTAACCAACTTCCCCCCCTCTCAAAATCCAGAAAAAGAAGGCCCCCCAAGTGTTATATATGTTTTTCTCTATTCACCACCAAACCTTAGTCTACTTTCCCTCACTTTATTACCCATTCCTCCTAAGTTCACTTTTATGAGTTTATTTTTAACCCTATCCTTTTTAGGTTTTTTTCACCCATTCATCTCAATCTTTTCATTTCCGTTACACTAATTTGTTGAACATGTTTCTTAACTACACAACAACACTTTTCCCCATAATACATTGTTGGGCAGTGAGATATGTAGCGCTGATGTTGTCACACCAGATAGTTGGTTAAGATGAGAGTTTGACACCAAGATCCGTCAAGAGAGAGTGAATCCACAGGATTTATGTAGCAGCATTAGCACGGGCCCGTACTTGAATGGGCCACTGTGACTTGACTTGCTTCTTAGCATTCCAAGCAATCAGATTGTTTCCAAGGTAAATTGGGAAGCCACCAGTGGACTGTCTGCTATTATGATAGTCGACCCAACCAACATCTAAAAATGCCTATAGAGAGAGAAAGGTGAAGAGTTGCAGTTGAAGTATAATCCATAGTCAAGTGTATATTTGAGATATCGTAAGATACACTTGACAGTTGCCCAGTGTGCATCTGTAGGAGTGTGCCAAAATTGGTATACTTTGTCCACTGAGAATGCAATGTCAGGGCAAGTGACTATCATGTACTGGAGGAGTTCAGCTTCAATCAGGTTAAAGTCCATTCGGGTAGCTTTTACTGCCTTGCATTGAGAATATCTTCATACTTGTATGCTTTATTTCATGGAGAGATATTCCCAATGCAAGGTTGCAAAAGGCTGTTAGAATGGTGTGGGCACAGATTTGCCTTGATAGGCGCCGATCTTGTACTGGAGGGCCCCCACAATGCCTCTATATTCTAATGAGTCAGGCAAGGGTTTACCATCAAGCTTGGACATCTTCGTGTTCACAACCATAGGGGATTGAAGTGACATGGCATTCTCTATGTGGGCACAGATTTGCCTTGATAGAAGCCGATCTCGTACTGGAGGACCCCCACAATGCCTCTATATTCTAATGGGTCAGGCAAGGGTTTACCATCAAGCTTGGACATCTTCGTGTTCACAGCCATAGGGGATTTGAAGTGACTTGGCATTCTCCATGTGCGCACGTTTAATAATACTGAGAATATACTTCTTTTGAGAGAGAATGACACTGGAATTGTGTGTAGATATCTCCATGCCAAGAAAGAGGTGAGCAGAACCGAGATCCTTAAGGCTATGTTTAGTTTGAAGGAAAAGGTAGAGAAAGGAAGGGAAAGACAGGGAAATCAAGACAAGATTTGTAAAGGTCTCCCTACCTTTCCCTACATTTTCCTTCAAACCAAAAAATAGCCTAAGCGAAACATGTTGAGTAAGTGCTGAAATGCAATCATTTATAGCCGATCATTTTACGAGCTATTCAAGCTCAGATCATGAAAAGCTTGATTTGGCTCAGTATAAACCATGCTCTGAGTTGAGCTTGAGCCTAATATATAGGCTCGTTTTCTAATTGAACCAAGATCAAGCCTAATAAATCTCTGCTCGTGAGGCTAGTAAGCCTATCAAGTTTTTTTACATATAATGTATATATATACATACATACATACATACATACGTACGTATGTACGTACATACATACATACATACATACATACATACATACATACATACGTACGTATGTACGTATGTACGTACGTACATACATACATACATACATACATACATACATACATACATACATACATACATACATACATACATACATACATACATACATGCATATATTATATATAAAATATAATAAATATAAAAATATTATACATAATAAAAAATATCATACATAATATTTTTAATTTTTATATATAATAATAACTAATTTTATATGTCAAATAAAAAAGTAATTTGTTATATGTATATTTCTTATTTTTATAAAATGTTTGGCTCATAGTCGAGCTACAAATTATGAGCTTTTGACTCGAGCCGAATTCGAGCTCAAGTTTCTGGCTCGAAACGAACTTAAGCTCGAACTTACGAGCTTTTGACTAAGCTAAATTCAATCTCAAGTCTCTAATTCAAATCGAACTCAAGTTCGAACTCGAACCTGATGGTTTATTAGTGAGTCGAGCTCGAATAACTAGATATTCAACTCAACTTGGCTCGAATCCACCCCTAATGACAGGTGTTGAGAATGAGCTCTCAGATGTAGTGTGTACGATGGGAGCATCAGGAACTGTAATGTCGTTATTTGAAATTGATGTCGTAGCAGCAGCGAGTGTTTGGGGATGGTGACAAGAGATGGTTGAGCATCCAGATGAGAGCATGACATATTCTGAGTGGGCTGAGAAAAGTCCATCACTTGAACATGAATAACAACACCGAGAGATGAAGGTTGAGCAACTATTTGGACTGATGAGAGTGATGCACCGGGAAATATACATTCATCAAAAATGACATGGTGGGAAATTTATTCACATCCAGATGATGGATCATAGCACCTATAACCTTTCTATGAATCATTGTACCCCAAAAAGATGCACACAGAAGATATGTAATCAAACTTGTGTCTATGATGAATCAAAGAATACGGAGGTGCATGGCCATACAAGCATCCACTTAGTAAACAATTTCTATTACAATCAGCTTAAACTCTGGGGTTTTCAACATACTAATCAATTCTTTGTTCTTGTTGCCATATAGGCCATCCAAAAGATGACTCAAGTAAACAATTAGTTACAAGTAAACAATCACTCAAATAATTAAACAATTAGTTCCAATAGGTAGAGCTGAAATCTGGTCCAGATATCAGTTAACTCTCTATCTGGTGGGCCAGTTAGATATTAGGCTTTGCAGCCTAAGCAAACCAACACAGCAACACATGTGAATTCATATGCCAAATAACAAGAATACTTGGGCAAACCCCAAAATGATCTTCGTCAGTTCTATCTGCCTTCACCCAACTACAAGGCATCCTATCCTAGCAAATTTTCAGACTGTTAGTCCACTCATTTAAATTTTCAGAACTGTTAGTCCCTTAACTCATCCATGGGATTATGTTCAAACAAATCTCTGGACTCTTCATTTAAATTTTCAGAACTGTTAGTCCCTTAATTCATCCATGGGATCATGTTCAAACAAAACTCTGGACTCTTCATTTAAATTTTCAGAACTATAAATCCACTCCCTTCAAGCTCCACAAACATTTTTCTATCAAATTCCACAAACATCTTAATGAAATACCCTCTTTAGTATCTGATTTTTTTTTCTTTGCGTGATGCACCTCTTCAATTTAGATCATGAGTTCAGATGTAGAACACTTCCTTGAGATAAGGGTTGGCAGTTACCTTGTTCAGATTTAGAATACTTCATCTAAATTTGCAGAACTGTTGGTCCACTTCCTTACTTCAAGCTCGACAAGCATTTTTCTAGCAAATTCCACAAACATCTTAATGAACCACCAAGCATAAGAAATTTAAGAATTTCTTTTAACACCCTTCCACACCCACCAAGCATAAGAAACCTAAGCTCGAAACTGGATTCTTGATGTTTATAATAGAGCCTCGATTTTCAGACCTGGTATGACCCAAATCCACACCCACCCTTCCAAAAAACCGAAATTCAAAACTCTACGTTCATTAGAAACGTGATAGATTCAACGAAGCTAAGTCAGAGAGGATCTATAACCTCTGTTAGACCACATCCATCCTCTTAGACCACCCTTAACCCCTTCCATTTCCATAACAGAGCCTACGTTATAGAGAGGATCTGTATCTTCTGTTAATGTAAAAAATAATAATAAAATGTAACAAGCAATAAAGGGTTGGCGGTTACCTTGTTCGGAGGAGACCTCTTGGTGGTAGAAACAATAGAAACCAAGTCCGACGACAGTGGTGTTGGCTGCAAGAAGAAAACTCAAATGTTAGTATTACGACGGCAATAATGAGGGGTTGGCGTTTATTCAAACCGGAAACAAGTCCGGCAACGACGAACTGGAAAAAAAAAATCTCCACGGATTACCTTCTTATAGATGGTTCAAGAGGTCGGTGAGCTTCATAGTAATGAGGAGGAAGAGGGAGAAAAACCTTCTCCATGGGTTTTAGGAGGGTTGGTGTGTTTACTGTGAGATGCAATGCATTGTAACACCTTTAACCTAACGTGGCTAATTGCCAACTCAGATGCCAACAGGATCCATGTAGGGCAAATGTTTTTGAATCGATGGGGCGATTCAAGAAACATCAAAAAGTCGTTTCAGCTAAAAAGTAAATTCCTGAATACCGAGGCAGAATTGTTTTTCGACTGTTTCTTCAAAAAACACCTTTCTAAACGTGTTTTTTTTTACCAATTCCGTTTATTTGTTGATGTATCATGCCTGCCACCTGAACTGAAACGCAACGATGCCAAATGCCATCTTTAATTTTCTTTTCTTTTTATTGGTTTGGGACTTTAGGTGGAGGTCATCAGATCAGAAACCCTTTTTGTTGATTTGAAAATATTCCAGAATATTTTGTATTTTCCCTTCCCATCCCACAAACCAAATGAATGCAAATTCAAGTTTGAATCTTCTACCAACAGTTAGCCGCCAACACGTCCCAACCGACCACTACAACTGTGCATTGAATGTGAACCGAATTGAGAACAAGAGAGAGAACAGATTTAGGGGTATCAAGAATAGTCGACCCCTATCCCAAAGAGTCCCTTTTATATTAAAATATATGTACATTTATAAGAATGTCCTTATAGGGCTGAAAGATAAAAGAAACAAATAAAATAATGAGAATACTGTTACTGTACAACAAGGGATATATTAATAATGTACATCAAGATATATCTTCACACTCCCTCTCAAACTGATGCGTAGACATCAGCATTAGTTTGCCCATAAGAACGAGGTTGACTCTTTGTCATGGCCTTGGTAAAGATGTCAGCAATCTGCATGTGAGAGGCTTCATGAAGAAGAGATATAGAGCCAGCAACGAGAAGGTCTCTAATAAAGTGATAATCCACCTCGATATATTTAGTTCTCTCATGGAAGATAGGATTAGATGCAACATTGATAGCATTTGTATTGTTGGCATATAGAGGGATAGGATTAGGAAGTTGAGTACCAAGATCCATGAAGAGAGACTTCAACCAAACAATTTCACTATAGGTAGAAGACATGGCTCTGTACTCAGCTTTAGTAAAAGACTTAGAGACAATTCGCTATTTCTTACACTTCTAGGAGATGAGAGAGTCACCCATGAAGATGCACCACTCAATAGTGAATTGGTGAGTGTCAGGACAAACAGCCCAGTCTATATCAGCATAAACTCTTAACTGTATGGATGGTGAGGAAGAGAAAAACAGTCCTTGAGAAGTTGTGTCTCTAACATAACGGATGATGCAGCGAACAACAACCATATGAGGTTGTCTAGGGGTAGAACAAATTGACTAACGACCTGAATAACATGTGAAATATCAGGCCAAGTCATAGTGAGATAGATCAGAGAGCCAACAAGCTGACGGTACAAAGTAGCATCAAGAAGAATTAGGTGACGAGATCAGAGGCATATTTTTTATAGTTTGACGAGATCAGAGGCATGTTTTTGCTAACTGTAGGTGTGTACAGCTCACTCAGACCCTCAAAGAGTACTCAAACACCAAGAAGAACACCACAGAAACACTTACAAGTAGCCTATAGTCAACCCCCCTACGCTGCGATAAACTTACGGTCCAATGTCACTGTCACGATGAACCTGCAGCATGTTAAGCAAAACCACGATAAACCCGCGGCCCACCAAGTCCAGTCAACACCCAAACCTAAACAAGCCTCACGAAGACTTGTCAAAAAGACCCAAGCACAATTGAGTGCGTGGTGAAGTCACACTCGCAGTGATGTGCGAGAAACTCAGCATTTGTGAACCAGTTCCAAGTAGCAGGTTGGGGAGGACAATGGGCCGAGCCCATGGCGAGGTCCGTGTGTGCCCAAACACATGGAAACCCATTACAACGAAGCACTTTGCGAACCTCCACGAAGCATTAACAAAATACCGACCTTCAGACGGTGACGTCATCCCCCCCAAGTAGGATTAGTCATGGCGGGCAAAAGGGTAGTAGCACACGTGAATAATGAAGGATCTTGAGGATAAGGAAAGCTGATCCTTGAGAATATCTTCATGAGACACTTGGCGATGACCCAGTAGTGTACCCAATAATTGACAGCAAACAATATATTCCCTTTCCCGATACGGAGTGAAGATCCTCATCTCCTACCTTTTAGGATCTCAAGATCTTCTTCATAAATAGAGGGTCCTCCTCACGTTAGACATCATCGAACCCTTAGCATTTCACTGCTGATACCTTCGAGTCCCTACAAGCCTCTCATTTCCCTAATCCCATACCAAATAGGCTTTTCGCTCCCCTTGGAGGCTCTCCTTCGTCTTTTAAAAAGACCACCCTTCAACCTAGCCTTACACCTCAGTCCTACAGTAGAACCTCTGGTTCTCGTCTTTGATCACGAAGGATGGCCTCATGAAGAATCAATCTCTCTACCATCCTCGAGGAATAGAGTGACGTTCCAGAAAATACCAACCCTAGAGTGGAGAATCAGCCTGGGATGGAAACACCCATCCAGGCCGACATTGAGATCTTGTCAAACAAGGTCTACGGGTTTGAGGCTTCCCTTCCACTTTTCGAAGAGCGGTTCAAGAAAATCGAACAAGGCATGGAGGAGATGAGGAGCGCCCTCTAGATTTTGCTTAACCGTTTAGCTCAGGCTGAACAAACACCCGCCACCACCATCCCGGATGTCTCGAGTTCTAATCCCAATCCCAGTCGCCATACCTCTGGCGCCATACCCACCTTCCCTGGAATCCCAGAGCAACACCACAGGGCCAACCCGACCCTCATCTCAGGTAGGCTCTGTACTCGCTCATTAGTTTCGTGCTTTCCCTAGCTCCGACCCGATATCATAAGTTCCCCTCAGTAGAGACAAATTGAAGGAGTACGTCCAGGGACTGGTAGTCGAGAGTCACAATTGCGTCCAGGATTCGACAGTCTTACAAAAGCCTTACTCTGACTGTATCCTATAAAAGCCCTACCCTACTAGGTACACCTCTCCCTAACAATGGCAACAGTACGACGGGCAGAGGGGCAGCCCGTAGGAACATATTAGCAAGTTCGAAGATTCCCTCGGTCCTTTTGCTCTCAATGGGGACCTTAAAGTACGAGAGTTCTTGAAGTCGTTGGCTGGCCCATCATACACGTGGTTCATAAGCCTCACTCTCGAGAGTATCGATTGGTGGAGTGAGTTGGCCAAGAAGTTCCTATCGAAGTGGTTCACCCTAGAAAGGAAGCTGACAATGGATGACCTGTGGAATGTGGAACAGGGGCCAGGAGAAAACATTCTTGCTTATGTCTTGAGATTCCAAGAGCTCACCCATTTCGTTTTCAATGAACATGCTACCAAGAAGTGCTTTGTCGAACAATGCGTTTAGTGTATGCGCCCTGCATACCGGATCGACATCACAAACGTTGAAGTAGAAACCTTTAGCCAACTCTAAAAATGAGTAGAAAAGACAGCGCGAACCGTCAAGGGTGCGACCCCGTACAACAGAGAAGAGGCATATGCAGTCGACAGGAGGCCGAGAAATAATGGAGGAACCAGACAATGACCATACCAGAGAGGCAACACCCAAGGAAGAAGAGATGCACTAGTACCTCCCCACTTTCCTTGTACTAGGGAGGAGGTAATTATGATCATGAACAAATTAGTAGAGGACAGACTCATTGACTTGCCACCGCCACCTCTGGGAGTAGACCCAGAGAAAGACAAGCATGGCGGCAGATGGTGTAATTACCACTAGACAAAAGAGCCGACCTGTGTGGAAACTGATCCCCTACCAGCACATGCTTGAGGAGGTAGCGTCAATGTAGTCAGGGAAACTGGACAGCACCAAGACGACACCCTGATAGAGAGACTAGAGCGAAGCGAAGAACTGTGTCAGTTCTTCACTAAGAAGGAAGCCAATACGATTTCTTATTATTTTGCATTATCAATTATAGTTAAAAATATTTATCACACAAGTGATCTAGAGGTATTTATACCATCAAATGCATTTAAAACTCAATAAACCTCATGGATCTATATGATTCTCATAAGTGTACAATCCATCCAGTAATGAAAAGACCGAATGGTGTTTTACAAGTTTAGACACCGACTGGCATTAAACAAACTGGATGGTTTCTTATTATTTTGACTTATCAATTATAGTTGCAAATATCTATCACCCAAGTGATCCAGAGCTATTTATACTACATGGTTCTATATGATTCTCATAAGTGTACAATCCATCTAATATTGAACAAACTGGATGGTGTTTTACAAACGAAGACACCCATACATATCTCTAATGTGGGCATTAGTGAATTGTATAACCCATTTTGCTTTTGAACAAATGAGACATTTCATTTATATAAAAAGGTCCATTAATTACCGACAACCCCTTGATATATTAACTAATAATGCTACTACCAAGCATTTCATGATGTCCTTTTCTTTTGCTTAATCCATTAAGGCTCCATTATTAGTAGTTCTATTTAATTCCCATGTTACAACTTTATTTGATAATTGAGGCCTTCTTTTGGGTAGGGCTTGTATTTGTAAGAGTTAACCTCATTAGCATGCTAATTGCTTATTAATACTGAAGCCTTAAAAAAACAAATTAAACAAGCTAGGACTTAACCAAAGGACTATTAAATGCATTCAAGTTATTGACATCCTATAAAGTGGAAGGCCTTAATCCAGCTTCAACGAAGATAATAATTTGAACAAAAGTCTAAGCCTATCTAGAAAATCAAACATGAAGGTCGGGATCATTATCCAGAACACTCTCGATTACAACAATTTAATATCAATGTCAATGTTATAATCCATAACCCTATACTATATCAAGCATAACACTAATAATTGTAAAGTCGATAAGCAATGAAATAGCCTTGCAGGGAGAAACCATCCACTCCCACTAAAAAAACATGCCTTTAATTTCTAACTCTGCACATACTATGGTTTTATCTCTACCCTAAATTGGGAGAACCATTTCCCTAAGAGACTAAACCCTTTTTTCCATCAAGGTTATTAGAAGATGATCTAGACCTATCCTTGACAAGACTAGTCTCTTACTCTAGCTCTTGCTTCTGCTCCTAGAAGGTGTTCTTCATTTCTCTGCTCTTGACGACCCATAGGACCTAGATTTTTCAATAAGAGATCTGTTACGCAATGGACTGTGACTATAACACCCTCAAAAAATATGAATAGGTGTGAGCATCAAGAAACAGCTCACTTGGGTTGGAATTGGAGTCTCCACCCATCAGTTATGGAAATGGAGGAGATGGGACCTCCGAGAATAGCATCAAAATCATTCTTATTAAATAGTGACTCCAATGGCCCAAGGCATCGGCTAAACCAGTCAACGTAAGACTTGGATGAAAGAGGAAAGGGGTTAGGCACCTCTCTCCTGGGTCCAGTAGGTGGGGTCCACATGATGCTTCGAACAACCATAATCATAAAAAGAAAACAACTAACATGGCAAATGAATGCAAATCATAAGCCAAAAAAATCCCTATTTTTATTTATCAATATTCTTTCATTTTATTTTATTTTTGTTTTTGTGCTTTTTTATTTTCATTTGCCTCTCTTCTCTTTTTAATTATTATTTATATTTCTCTTATTTATTTATTTTATTTATTATTATTATTATTATTATTATTATTATTATTATTATTATTATTATTATTATTGTTATTATTATTACTATTATTTATTTTTATCAATTATTGAATTTTTAGTTATTGTCTCATAAAACCCCATTTGTATGTTTATTTTATGGGACTATTTATTTTTATTATTTTTTTTCGTTTTCAGATTTTTTTGAATATTTAGTATTTAGTATTTTTATTTTTTATTGCTCTCTCCTTCCTTTCTAATTTCTTTAGTTTTTGATTTTTATTGTTTTTTTATTTTAATTACTTTTCTCCCTTATAGTAGTGTATTCCCCTTTTTCATGTATTCCAATCTATTGATCCCTAAACCCATTATCATAGATTTTTTAACTTTCTATCTTTCTTCATTTATTATTATTATTTTTATATGATTATATTTATTTCTATCATCACTTCACTAATGGGGCCTAAATTAGATAACCACTCAACCTAAATTTAAATAACCAATAAAACCAAGAACAACAACCTAGAGTAAACAACATTTAGACAAAACAAATCCAACCTCACAAGAATAACCGGGAAAACAGAGGAGATAACAGAGTAATAGCCGAAAGGTTTCATCAGAGCCGATTCAATAGAACTTCATCACAGGCTTTGTCAGCATTCCCTCTCCTCAGACCCATACAACAGAGGGGGAGCAATGAGAGAGTTACCTGGTCGGGTTTTGACCTGAAACCAACCATTACAATGAGAGTCAATTGAGTTAGATTTTGGTTCGTTTGTCCTCTGGTGCGACAACCAGCTAGATCTTCTTCCAATTAGAGTAGTAAACAAAAGGAGTTCTGTGCAAAGTACTGGCTCATATTTCTACCAGAGGTTTGATGTCGCAATAGCGGACACTGAGAATGAATTGCTCCTAGCCTTCTTCTTCGAAGGATGTTGGTTACGGGTGACTATAGCTAAGGACTTGGGGAAGGAGACCGGCCGCCTTGGAGTAGACTTCGTCAAAAACTAGGGAGGACACAACCTCCAACTATGGTTATTCTTCCCAACCAGTGAATAACGCTTCCATGACCAGAGAAGTAGAAATAGAGGAATGATTTGTGAAACTATGCTGGCAGCAATGAGAATGAGAGGAAGGAGAAGAGGGAGGAGAAAGAGGAAGAAAGTGAGAAAAAGAAGGATAAAGAGATAGATGGAGAGAGAGAAAGATCGGATGCAAAGAGTTTTCAATCAAACCTGCCACTACAACAAGTTGCAGTAGAAAAGACAAAATAGAGAAGCAATGTGAGAAGAAGAAGAAGAAGAAGAAGGGAGAGAAAGAGAGAGAGAGAGAGAGAAAGAGGTCTGAGGTGGGGAGATTTATTCGATGGTTTGGAGGAAGAAGGAGATGAATAGTGTTTCTAGAAAAAGTTAGTCTATTCTAGAAATTATTTTAAAAAGATTATTTTTATTGATATTAGGGCCCAAAAGTTGTCCTCTTATCAGCTAGAATCCCTTTTTTTTTCTATTTTCTCTTTCTTTTAGAACTTTTTTTCTAGCCCTTTGGAAAGAAACATCTTGGGAATTTGATTGGTTTAACAAAGAAGAAAGTCCAATAAATCAGCTTAATGGGCTAACTAGCAGTACTAATAGTGGTAAGGGGTTTGAGGTAATAAAAATGACCAATAATGACCTCTAGTCCTTTCCCTGATTAATCAAAAATGCATTAGGTTAATATGATGCCTTCATTCTATGATGACTCAAGAAACAACGCAAAGAGTACATATCCCATCACAATGACTTCAACCTTAAGACTGCCCTAGTTTAAGCCATCAATGGTGGGTTTATCTATGCACACGCTTGGGAATGGATACTGCTATTTTGGTATGATAGCATTGCCCTCCCTCCTTAGACATTTCCAATGATAGACCTTCGATTAACTATCATTTTTTCACAAAGTTATGTCTTTGAGGCTTATTCCAGGTTTGCGATTCAAGGCAGCCATGCTTGTACAATCCTCCTAACGGAAGTGGTAACTTTATCTCTTTCCTAGGATGGAAAGTGCCCTTATTAATACTCATTGTTTTATTCAAAGTAAAAAGGCCGAAAAATAAAATGAAACAACTAAGTAAAAACTTTTATTAATACGAAATATGAGTTGTACAATGATTAAGTTCATTTCCAAACTACCAAAGAACAAAAACAAAATAGAAAGGAATAACTGAAAAGAAGTTCATAACGTAATAAAACTGATGAGATTTTCTAATCAATAAGCTTCTCAAGCATTGGTGGTGCCATGTCTAGAATATCCATGGTGGGATCGAACACACCCTCGTCGATGAGATCTTGAATAGCAAACTTTAGTTGCCAACAATGATTAGTTGTGTGATTGGGCCCTTGATGATAGTTATAGTGAGCATTTTCATCGTATTTCTTCGGCTTAGGCTCCCATGGAGGCCTCTAGGTCAGCAGTCGGAGATATCCCTTCGAAACAAGGAAGGGTAGCAACTAAGCATGAGAGGATGGTAAATGGGTGAGGACTCTTTTCTCTTTCTTCTAGGATAGTTGGCAATTTTGATCCATTTGGGCTGAGGCAGGGGATAATATGTATGATGCTGGGTTGGAAGGTGATGCATAGAATGGAGTTATCTGGGGTGGGGTCAAAATGACAAGAGGTTTCTTAGCCATGCTAAGTGCACCAGATGAACATGCATGAACTAATGGTTGGTGGAATGGTGATATTGGTTGAGGTGGTGGTCTAAAGACTATGGGAGTGGGTGTGGATGTTGTGAGGGTTGGTGAGGACAAGGGTACGCCTGATGGGGGTGTGTAAAGTGGGTTTCACCCAGTTTGAGATATCAACAAATCCATCTTGGAACCCAAGACAACCATCATTTGCTTAAGCTCGTCAAACTCTTAGTAAGACATGAATCAATCGTCAACATGAGTAGACATTTTTCTCTAAACAAAATACCAAACCAAAGAAGCTAAACTTATTATGCGTAATGGATGAAGAAAGGGATGATGAAAAGATGATTTCATAACGAAGGTTTTCTTAAGAAAAAATTAAGTAATCTAAGAATTAGGTCACTTCTATTATCATCATAGAGCATTGGAAACATGTCCAGACCCTTTAGGTTAAACCTCATCCGGTTTTTACCATTCTTCAATTCTTTTTCTTCACCCTTTCACCTTACTAGTGCATCAAACCTCAAGCAACGGATAACATATCCAGACGCACAATAAAAGGAAAACATAGAAACATACACATGTGTGGCTGCCATTGGTGGTGTGTATGAAATGCGAGAAAACAATGCGAAGGATGCTTGGCTGAGGTAACGTAGAACCTATCATGGAGGCAACCTAAGGTTGTTTAGTAGATAGGAAGAACTATATAATTGATTTTTTTATTTGAATTTTATTTTATGGCATATTTTTGTGTTTTTTGTTTTTTATCTTAATGTATTTATTATTATTGTTATTTATTTTTTTATTTTTTATTTTGTTTTTATTTTTAGTTAGTTTGAATTTTGTTTTTATTTTATTATTTATTTGCTTTTTATTTTTATTTATTTTTTGAGATTTTAATTCTTTTATGTTATCACACTATGTGGGTCCTACATCTTTCTTTTTCTTCTCTTTTTTTATCATTTATTTTTTATCTTTTATATTTTTTTCAAATTTTTCTTATTTTTATTTATTATTATTTTATAATTTAATTATCATTTTTTTATTTTAATTCTTGAATGATTTGATTTGATTATTTTATTAATTATCCAAAAGAAACATGGTTAATTTTCATTTAAATAGTTTTTTTATATTTTTCTTTTTTACTTCTCCTTTGATTGTTGTGTTTTAATTTGTTTACTCTTTTTTCTTTTTAGACTTTTTTTGTTTGTTATGAATTTGTACTAATTTTTATTTCTAATTCTTAATTTATTTATTTATTAATTTTTTATATATTTATGCTATGATTAATTTTTCCTTAATTACCAAAAAGAAATATTGCAATTTTTTCTCATTTTTCTTTTTTTCTCTATTGTTTTTTCTTTTCTTTTTTTTTCTCTTTTTTTTTTCTTTTCTATTCCTTTTTTGTATTTCTATTTTTGCTGATTTTTTATCTTATAATTTTTTTTATTTTTTTCACATGTTTCTTATAATTTTTTTGCTTTTATTTTTGACACTATAGTTTATTTTTTGATTTTTTAGAAATTTGTTTTTTTAGTTTTTGTTTTCTTTTCATTTTTATATATTTATTTCTTTCTTTTCTTTTTCTTTTCTTCTTCCTATTTAAAATTTTCCCCTTTAATTTTCTCTCTTTGAATTTTTTGTACTTATTATTATACTTTCTTTGGCTTTTTATTTGATTTTAACTTTTTTTTTGGAAATTTTGATTATTTTATATATTCTTTACTTTTTTCTTTTTTTTTCTATTTTTCTCTTCTCCAACTTTTTTGGATTTTTAAATTTTTTATTTTCTTTTATGTGTATTTATGCCTAACTAACTCTTCTTGCCCCTTTTATTTCAATTGTTTTTTTCTTTTTTCATTATTTTTTTTATTTTATATACATTTTATCCTATTGTCCTATTTCTCTTGAAAATTTATCTATTTTTGTTTTTTATTATCTTTGACTTTTTATTATTTTCATGGGCCCCACAAGGGGTACTCAAACAAACCAAGATGGGTGGCTAACATCCTAAATGACTAGGATGACATGTGGAGTGTGATGCATGAGGAGAGGGTTGACACCTAGACTCAAATGTCTTTAACGAGGTTGTTAGCCTTCAAACTTCCACCCATCAGACAAATGGGCTTCTCAAGTTAGTGGCTGGTGGAGAACCTTCAGCTTGGCCAACAAGTACTTAGATCTCGTGGCTTAGACTTCTGACTATGATGGGATGCTAGATTTAATGCAGAATGATGTGTAGAGTGTGCATAAGTAGATAGAGAAGTAATAGAAATAAAGCAATAAAGAACTATCTAATAATCATAAGAAAATAAGCAATTATTATTTTAATAGAATGGAAGCAACAAAGAAGCATGCATATATACAAGAAAAGGCAATCAAGCCAAATGGGCCCCTTGTGGGCCCCACCTATGGTTCAAGAACTCCCCAGTGGAGTCGCCGGTCTGTGAGCATCGGGAAACGGCTCACTTAGGCTGGAATTGGAGTCGCCACCCATCAGTTATGGAAAAGGAGGTGGTGGGACCTCTGAGAATAGCATCAAAAGCATTCTTATTAAAGAGTGACTTCAATAGCCCAAGGCACCGGCTAAACTAGTTTAGGTTAGACTCGGATGAAAGGGGGAAGGGATTAGGCATCCCTCTCCCAGGTCTAATAGGTGGGGCCCACACGATGCTTTGAACAACCATAATCATAAAAAGAAAACAATTAACATGGAAAAAGAAAGCAAATCATAAGCCCAAAAAATTCCCTATTTTTATTTATCAATATTATTTTATTTTATTTTATTTTTATTTTTATTTTTATATTTGTGTTCTTTGATTTTCCTCTTTTATTTTCATGTGCCTCTCTTCTTTTTTAAATATAACTTATATTTCTCTTATTTTATTTATTATTTATTATTATTATTTATTTTTTATCAATTATCTATTTTTTAGTTATTTTCTCATTAAACCCTATTTGTATGTTTATTTTATGGGATTATTCTCTTTTTTTTTTTCATTTTTGATTTTTTTAATCTTTATATATTGTATTTTTTTTCTCTCCTTCCTTTTTAAATTTAGTTTTTGATTTTTATTGTTTTTTTTTATTTTAATTAATTTTCCCCCTTTAGTAGTTTATTCCCCTTTTCATATATTCTAATCTATTGATCCCGGCCAAAACCCATTACCACAGATTTTTCAAGTTTCTATCTTTCTTCATTTATTATTATTATTTTTATATTATTATATTTATTTCTATCATCAATTCACTAATAGGGCCTAAGTTAGATAATCACTCAACCTAAATTTAATTAACCAATAAAACCAAGAAACAACAACCTAGACTAAACAACATTTAGACAAAACAAATCCAACATCACAAGTAGGGGTGGATTCGAGTCGAGTCGAGTCAAATTATTCAAGCTTGACTTACCAAGGTAGGATAAGGCTCGAGGTCGAGCTCGAGCATGGTTCGAGCTAGAACCTTGAACTCGAGCATGAGCTTGGTTCGAGCTAGAACCTTGAACTCGAGCATGAGCTTGGTTCGAGCTAGAACCTTGAGCTCGAGCATGAGATCGGTTCTAGCTAGAACCTTGAGTTCGACTAGAGAAAAATGTTTTATAAAAATAAAAAAATTATATGATATTTAAAAAATTAAGAATTATAATAATTCGTTATTATTATTATTTTCTATAGTTTTATATTTTATTATTATTATTATTATTATGAGTATATGTATGTATATATGTAGCTATTCGAGCCGGCTCGCGAGCCTCACGAACCGAACTTTATTAGGCTAGAGCTCGACTCGATTAATGAATGAGCCTGTAAATTAAGCTTGAGCTCGGCTCGAAGCTTGATTGAAACTGAGCCGAGCCGAGCTCAAGTAGCTCATCAAGAACTCAGCTCGTGGCTACCCCTAATCACAATAATAACCTGGAAACAAAGGAGATAATAGAGTAATAGCCGAAAGGTTTCTTCATAATCAAACTCTACTTATCAAGAGTATAGCAAATAACATTGAAGAAAAACAAATTGCCACAAATCAAAGGAAAACAGCATTTAGACAGCTAGCAATTTAGAACGAACTACAGAATAATGGAAACATAGGAAGGACAACCATGACGAGTTTGAGTATGAGTCCAGAAATTACCACAGTCGGTTCAGTAGAACTTTATAACTGGTTCTGTTGACTTTCCCTCTCCTTAGACCCATACAACAGAGGGGGGGGGGGGAGCAATGAGAGAGTTACCTGGTTGGGTTTTGGCCTGAAACCAGTCGCTACAATGAGAGCTAATTGAGTTAGATTCCAGTTCGTTCGTCCTCTAGTGCGACAACCAGCTGGATCTTTACATGATTAGATTAGGAAACAGAAGTAGTTTTGTGTGAAGTATTAAGTTGTATACCGGCCGGAGGTCTGATGCCGAAACAGGGTACACTGAGAATGAATCGTTCGTAGCCTTCTTCAAAGGATGTTAGTTATAGGTGACTTGGGGGAAGGAAACTGGCTGCCTTGGAAGGGTAGTGATTCAATTAATCTAGGGCCTCAAAATAGAATCTTAGTGAGATGAAGGGGCAAACAAGGGTATTTTAGGCTGAAATTTTACTAGTAGGTATTTTATGGTGACTTGGGTTGAATGGGGGGGGGGGGGGGAGGGGGGGGGAGGGGGGGGTAGATTGGTTCAGGGGGGATCAAGATTGTTGGGATTTGGGTTGATGAGAGGATTTAAAATAGAATTTCGGTTTTATGGAAGGGTAAACGGGGGAATCTTGGGTTGAAACTTTATGGGCAGGTATTTTGGTGTGTCTAGGGCTCAATCGTACAATCTGACTGGTTCAAATATGTCTGAATTGAGGGGATCTGGGTTGTCATTTTTTTAGGCTAATGAAGTGGGTCGAAATGGAATCTTCGTTTGATGAGAGGGTAAACGGAGGAAGTTTGGGTTGAGATTTACTGGGTTAGTATTCTGAAAGGCCTTGAGTCTGATGGTGGTGTCTGACCTGAGGGTCAAAGTGTATACGGGGGTTGATTGGGGGCAGGTTTAACGGTGGATTTGAGGGCTTTCGTGGTAACATTTGGGTTATTTAGGTTTTTTGGCATTTCAGAGGGATCAGAATGGCTTGATCGCGTGTTTAGGGTGAATTGGAGGTTTAGACGGCAGACCGAGCAAAAATCAGGTGTTGATAATAGGTGATACCAAAAAAATATAACATAAGATCATAGAGTTTGGTCATGATGCATCTATTTCTTTTTATTTATATGTTTATTAGCCATGCAAGTCCATGAAAGCATAATCATAGAGATAACATCCATCACCATAAAGATAAAAATGTAAGACTAACCTTACAATATCTAACCTCCAAAAACTACAAAAAATTAAGACATTTTGAAACTAATAAAAAATTCTTAACATCTATAGTAATTTAGAAATATCTAAATGAAAGAACAATTTTCTAGGCCTTTGAAACAATTCACATGATTGCAAAAAAAAAAAAAGACCAATTTGATCTCAAAAAACAAAAAAAAAAAAATCTTTGGGTCCATAAATCCCATTATTTAACTTTTAACCACATGGTTATAAGTTATCTTTCATGTGGTTACCATACATTTTTTCCTTTATATTGCATTAATTTGAAAATAAAAAAGGACTCATTATGTTGTGTCTACGTATAAATGGTATTGCAGTGAAGTATTTTCTTCTCTTACAAACAATTATTCTGCAAAATTAGTTGAGCATTTCAGGAATTGATAAACATCGGAATAAGTATTCACATTTCTGGAGTTTTTAAGTCGAAACAAATGAAAATAATTGCAATCATTGACAATGACAATCAATTTTCTTCCTCTAACTTCCCGTCAGAGGAAACAAATTCACTTCACTTCTCTATTAACACCAACACAGAACTTCCAGATAGGGAGTAACAAATTGTAAAAAGTCTAAAATATTAATGATTATATCTTAGCAATTAATTTATTAAATAAACAAGTTACTTATTAGACTAAAACCTTGACAATGTGGAAGATGTGGGTAGATTGGTTTAGATTCAAACACGACAATGATGAGAAAGATGGTAATGAGACTGAAATCAAAATATAAAGAAAAAGGACAAATGAATAATAAGAGCGGAAGAGAGGAGTCCAATTCCCAACCTCTCCACTTCAAAGCGTCTCTGCTAAGGAAACAAAGAAACAGGTCAGCACTCAGTTTTCATTAGAAGAAATGAAAACAAAATATAAAGAAAAAGGACAAATGAATAATATGAGCAAAAGAGAGGAGTCCAATTCCCAACTTCTCCACTTCAAAGAGTCTCTGCTAAGGAAACAAAGGAATAGGTCAACACTTAGTTAAATAATTGTGTATTTTTGCTATAAATTTCACTAATTATTGGAGATTAAATTATTGTTATTTATTAGAGATTAAACTATTAATTTAGTTGAAATTAGGGGTGCTCACGGGTCGATTCAATTCAGTTGCATACTGTTTAGCCAACCGAGTTGAGTTGGTTGGGTTTGGGAGTTGGTCATCCGAAATCGAATGAGCTTGAGTGAAAACCAACCAACTCAGGTTGTATCGATTTGGATCAGTTTTTGGTTTGATTGATCAGTTCAAAAGATTTAAATTTAATTTGATGAATAACCCTATCTAAAATTAATAATTGTTATTTTGTATTGGAAAAATATTAAAGTAGAATATAAAACATAAATAATTATTAATTATTTAAATGTTAAAATATAAAAAATGTATACTCTTATGTTTTTCTATTTTTTATCTTTTACTTTAACAAAACTCATACATCACACGGGTCCCTACTAGTAAAAACCAAATTAGACACCTCACCTAATAGCTTAATTAAACTTTTAATTAAGTTGAATAGTTCCTTGAAACTACCTAACACGTACAACTCAAGTTCATGTATTATTAAAACCAAGCAGTCTAGTGTTTGATCTTTGCCTCCCCCATTATAATCAATTAAATTTCAACACAAGGTATGAATGGATTTATTTAGTTTAGTGTGAGGTGGCATTTTAGAAATAAATACTTATTTAGGAGTCTCACCTAACAACAAGTAGCTTTTAGAAATAAAAATTTATTCTATATTCTCAAGTCAACCCAACTCCCCTATACATTAAGACTGATTAAAGCAAATCGCCTAAAATCATGTTACATTGGCTTGCTTTACTAGCTATGTCTATACTACAAGTGACCCGTGTGATCATGCTGTTTTTTAAAAATGTATTTTTAAGGGAAAAATGAAGTAACAATGTTCATCAAAGTTATTATATATTTCTAGTTCTTTATGTATAAAATACTATAAAAATAATTTTATTTTCCTTTTTAGTTATTGAGCTTCAAATTATTCCTTTTTATATAGCAAAAAAATGTGCTTAACATGAAATCAATAACTAATTTCAAAATTGAATTTACAAAGATAACCAAAGGCTCATGGTAAGTGATTTTTATTGTTGAACCAAAAGAATCCATGTAACAAATTTGCACTAAATTAATAAAAGAACGGAGATAAACCAAATAACCCATGGAGAGGAAAAATAGTTTCTTTAGAATTTTATATAAGAAGAAAATTGGTTTACCGGTTCACCCCATGTATTGGTGGGTAAATTTGGGTTCTGACATTAGTTTGGGTCAAAGCAAGGGTTCATATTTTGGTCCTTAACCTAACCCAATCTATCTAATAAACACCCCTACTTTATTAGAAAGAGCCAAAAGAGAATAAAAGAAATTTAAGAAGAAAAGAGGGATTTAATGGGGAGGGAAGGTGTTACAAACATTGCCTATTAAGTTGTGTGTGTGTGAGAGAGAGAGAGAGAGAGAGGAATGGTGTTATTAGAGAGTAAATATGGAATTTATGAAGACAATGAAGACTCATGAGGGTTTTAGTTTTGACTTGTTATATTTTTAATGTGCAAGAAAGGAGAATAGGAATAGGAACATGCAAGCTCTATGGTGAGAGGAATCCTCACCTCTCCTCTTTCCTCTTTCTATTATATACTAGTGGTGACCCGTGCGATGCACGGGATGCTATTTAAAAATATACTTTTTAAGAGAGAAAAACGAAGTAACAATGATTCACCAAAGTTTTTTATATATTTATATATTTACATGTAAAATTAGTAGAAAAAATAATTTTATTTTCTTTTTTAGTTATTGAGCTTTAAATTTTCCTTTTTATATAACTTATATATTATGATAAGCATATAAACCAACCGATGGTGGTTCAATTGCTATGTTATCTAGCTAGTTGTAGCAGAGACTTGGGTTAGGGGGATGGGTTACCCCCATTGTGTAGCCTTATAAAGCCAAAAAATGTGCTTTACATGAGATTAATAACCTAGATAAAAAAAAATAGAAAACAATTTCAAAATTGAACTAATGAAGATAACTAAAGACTCATGTTAAGTTCTTTCTTGCTACATTTTATTATTGAATGAAAACAACCCATGAAACAAATCTACATTAAATTAAATTAATATAAACAAAGGAAAGACCTGATACCCCAAGGAAAAGAGAAATGATTTATTTAGATTGGTTTACCCCATGTACTTGTGGGAAATTTATGTTTTTTGACATTAATTTGGGTCCAAGCTAAGGTTCATATTTAGGTTGACTCTTAACCTAACCCAAGCGATCTAATTTGAATTGAGATTTTCTGCCAACAAAAAACATTTCAACCCCCTACCAACTTGACCTAACACCGCACATGTCACCATGAAACTGGGACCCACCATAAAAATAGGACATGTCATGTATGAGACGTGCAGTGTGTGATCATATTGGTAGGTTGTTGGAATGAATTTTATTGGCAGGTGATCCCAACTCATCTAATTTATGCCCCTACTTTATTAGAGAGAGCTAGAAGGGATTAAGGGATATTTATGAGAAAAATAAGCATTTAATCGAGAGGGGAGATGTTACAAATATTAACTATTAAGGTTAGAGAGGGAGGAAGAGATTTAAGAATGGTCTTATTAGAGAATAAATATGGACTTTATGAGAGACAATGAAAACCCATGAGAGTTTTAATGATTTAATTTAAAAATAAATATACATATGTTTGAGAAAGGAGAAAAGGAAAAGGCACGTGTGAATTCTATGATGAGAGGACTTTCATCTCCCCTCTTTCCTTTTCCTATATATATATATATCCAAACTTTTGAGTTTTAAGACATCACATAAAAATGTGGTTTCAGTCAGAATTGCAGAATAATTAAGTCCCATTTATGCATCACAAAAGGTTTTTGAACCGTTCTTGATCCGGACAGTTGGACCTTCCGAACCAAAAACCGTTTAGGCGACTGGTTCCATTTTACCCCAAACCTGGTTTTTGGTCAAAAACCGTTGAATTAGTCAACAAACCGGTGACCCGGACGGTTTGATTATTGAACCGTTCGACCTGGAGAACGGTTTGTGGCAAGGTTTTAAAAACTGAGAAATCCCTAATCTGAGACTGAGAAATCTCAAATCTGCGCAGATCTGTCTCTCTCGCGCGAGATGGTGAGAGAGATTTGAGATGTGTGAGACAGATCTGTGCAAGACGGTGAGAAAGATCTGAGATGTGTGAGATAGATCTGCGCAAGACGGTGAGAGAGATCTGAGATGTGTGAGACAGTGAGAGAGAGTGAGATTTGAGACTGAGAAATCTCATATCTACTTAATTTCATGGCCAATTTTCCACCATCGCCGCCACTATTGCCACTGTAGTTCGCCATCGCTGTCGCCGTCGTCATCACTGTTGCCGCTGTAAGTCATCGTCGTCGTCACCGCTGCAACCTGCAAGTCCTCCTCCTCCTCTTCTTCTTCTTCTTCTTCTAAACTCTTTCAGCTGGCAGTTTTCTCAAATCTCTCTCATTCAAACCTTATTTTCTCTTATATAATTATATTTATATACATCTTAACCTAAAATTCCAATCTAATGGGTAAGATGTTCAAACCATTTGACTCGAACGATCGAACCACTGACCCGGAAACCGGTGGCCAAAACGATTTCGTTTCCGGGTCAGTTTTTAAAACCTTGCTATTAGCCTCATGGAACGGGCTTCAGATGAGCAATTGGTCTCTACACTTTTGAGCAGCGTCTCGGGTTCTACTATACTTATATTATTACATTCCTTTTTTCTATGGAAAAGGAAGGCAATCACTGCAGTTTTTGGAATGATAAAAATGGGAAAAGCCCAAAAACAAACCAAGAAAAAAGTTTGCAAAATAACAATTTGTATGGTTGAATCAACCAATCGTGTCTGATTGGTTTTGGCACATATAAGAGATTCTCAAAAGCACCTAAGTTGATTCCCCATAGATGGTCCTGGCTATGTCCTTCCACAGGCAACCAAAATTGATTCTCTCTAATGCGTTGGATGTCTTGAAAATTGGACCAGGCCTGTTATGTTTTTATCATACATTTCTTTAAACTTTTATCATCAGCTGAATTAGCCACTACTTTTTAATATTTGTGAAGAGGATAATTTAAAAGGGGATATTGTTTGGTATAATGCATGGTAAAATCTCAAAAGGACAGGGTCGAATTTGGCCAATTGTGCAAAAAATGCCGAAACATAACAGGTCTGCATTCAGTTCACCCCTCTCAGCAACCTGGATAGCCGGGACCAATAATATTATTGAGTAATGGTCTTAAAGGAATACGCTACTTGTTCTATCCCCACATGAACAATTTTTTTTCCTTTTTTTTCTTTTATTTCACATGAACAAATTAACCCTAAAGGCTCAGTTTGGAAGGAGTACAAATTAAAAATATATGTAGAATGCAAAACCCTGTAATTTGTATTATTTTATATGTATTTGCACTGTATGTATTTGTATTTATACTCTTCCAAAGTGAGCCAGAGGTGGTCCTTCTTCAACTTCTCTTCACTTATTTCAAAACCCAAAGCTCCAAATCTGACCTTCACACACACAAGTCTTAAAGGGTAGGGACCTACATTGCTGGTCATGCTTGCGAATGCAGCTTCAGGGTGAACTGATATGACAGAGTATGGGAAGAAATATATATTTTGAGAGATAAAATGAAAGACCCAATGGCACTAACATGGAGGAAATCAAAACAGAGGTCCCCCATTGTTTTAGCTCTGTAGTAAACGTGACAAAATAAGTTTTGAGGACCAGTATTTGGCCACTCCCTACCCGGGAATGAGTGCAAGCTACAGCCAAGGAACAACAGCACAAAACCACATGATTTTGCACTGCCATTGTCATGAACTATCCCAGCCAAGTGGTCCATTGCACCAATTATCTTCTCAAGTAGGATGTGAAAATGTCTATTAATTGCACATCGATTCAGAATGGAATAATTAAAGGTCAGTCTGATAACAACTGAGATGGATGAGTTATTGTTTTGTCTTTTCAGTGAATAAGTTATCAACAAGATTCTGACTTGCCAACAACGACCCGTAAATTAAACCAATCAAAATCCAGGTTAGTGATTGATCGAGGCCCATCCCAAGGTCCATCTCACCCTTAGGGGCGGCAATTCCTAGGATAAGGACAAGAGTCCAAGATAAGTCAAGAAAGGATAATTCAAAACCCATCAAGACTTAATCCAAGACTTATTAAGAATCCAAGATTATCAAGACTCTTCCAAGATTAGCAAGAATTCAAGACTCCAATCAAGGTCCAACAAAGACTCCAAGAAGCATCAAGAAATCCAAGACTCCCAGATTCATGCAAGAGGGTTCGACCTTATCAAGACAGCCCAAGAGGATCAAGATCAAGATTCATGTTCTTTCCTAGTTCCTTTACAATTTCTAAATGTATTATAAATACTGCTACTTTCCCAAAATTAGGAATCAATTCATACATCATATTTTCAGAATTTCTTCAAGTTCTCTTCTTCCTACTTTCGCCACCTTTTCTCTCTCCTAGAGAATTCGGTGTTCTTCACTAGAAGCTAGCGATCGCCCGGTGCTTGCATAGCCAGCCCGGTTTCTCATTGCTTCCACACTGCGTCAGGTGGTATCAGAGCAGGGAATTCGCCCAGTCATGTGCAGTCGCAACCCACCCCGTGACGGAGATCAGGGGTTTCCAGCTGTTTAGAGAGCAATCGAAGAACAGCATACAACTACACGTAACATCGAATGGCAATTGGCAGAGGTGACTGAGCAACAACAAACCTTGTTACGGGAGGTTGTCCCACGGAACTGGGAAAATCCACAACAAATCGAGGGAGACAACCACAACAGACCACCCATCCATACTGTGCTACGACGACCAGTCCTGGACGATGACAGTGATGATGATCTGGAATTTGGTGGTGCTCCAGTTCTTCCCGGCAATGACAGAAACGGTAGAAATTGGCACAATCAAGGTAATTTCAATCCCCGTAGGATTAATAATGAATTTAAACTCAAGGTAGATATTCCTACTTTTAGTGGAGATCTTGGCATAGAGGGACTTCTAGATTGGATCACAGAAGTCGACAGATTCTTTGAGTACATGGAGATACCAGAGGAACGAAGGGTAAAACTGGTAGCTTTCCGATTAAAGGGAAGCGCATCTATTTGGTGGGAACGCCTAAGAGAGACCCGGATCAGAGAAGGAAGGGGTCCTATTCGAACCTGGAGGCGCATGAAACAACTTATAAGAAGTAGATTTTTACCCCCAGATTATGAACAGTACATGTTTGAATCTTACCAACGGTGTGCGCAGGGTTCTCATAGTGTTAATGAATATACATCTGAATTTTTGAGATTAGTTGAAAGAAATCAATTATCTGAAAGTGATAACCAGCAGGTAGCCCGTTATCTGAGCGGGTTAAGACCGTCCATCAGAGATAAAATTGGTGTACAGATGGTTCTTAGTGTGCAGGAAGCAAGGAACCTAGCCTTGAAAGCAGAATTGATGTTCCAAGATAAGGCACGTAGTGATAATTATCATCGGTACAACGGGAGCGACAATAGACCAGCAACTGTCGACAGGAACAAATCAGTCCTGATGGTTCAGCCTTCTCACCCGGCAAGTACAGCTAACACCGGTAAGGTTGTTACAGGAGGACATACTCGAGGTAACCCTTCCAACCCTCCTAAACCCAGTAATCCCTATGCAAAGCCTGCTCCTATTAAATGCTTTAAATGTAATGAGGTTGGACATAGATCTAGTGACTGTCCCAGGAGGAAGGCAGTTAATATGGTAGAAAGGGAGGAGGAAGAAGATGTGGAGGAGGAAGTATACTGTGGACCTGATGAGGAAGATGAAGAGGGTCCATACGAACATGAAGAGTATACCTGTGTTGTGAGAAAATTAATGTTATCCCAAAAAAATAAAGATACTTCTCAAAGGCACAGATTGTTTCGTACTAGATGTACCGTCAAGGGAAAATTATTTAATTTAATTATTGATAGTGGCAGTCAAGAAAATATTATTTGCAGGGATGTCATCCAACAATTACAGCTGATTCCTGAAAAACATCCCAACCCATACACAATCGGGTGGATCAAAGAAGGAGGCGGCGTACGGGTGGAGGAACGTTGCAAAGTACCTTTTTCAATTGGTAAGTACCATGATGAAGTATATATTGTGATATTGTTGATATGGATGCTTGCCATATTTTGTTAGGGAGGCCTTGGCAATTTGATACAGATGCAAGGCACATGGGTAGGAAGAATACCTACCAACTTGAAAAAGAAGGTACGCGTTATACTTTGTTACCCATAGCAGAAAAAAATATTACAAATACTCCAAAGGCACATGAGAAAAATTTCCTTACCATCACCCATCATCATGCTGAATTTGTTAAAGAATGTAAGGATACTCATGAGATACATTTGTTAGTCGTAAAAGGAGAAGATGTTAATGATGAAAATACAATTCCAGCTGAAATACAGGGACTACTGGATGAATTTAATGATGTAGTTCCAGAGGAGTTACCAAATGAATTCCCTCCCATGAGAGATATACAGCACCATATTGATTTTATTCCAGGTGCTAGTCTACCTAACCTCCCACATTACAGGATGATTCCTAAGGAGAATGAAATCTTACGAGAAAAGGTAGAAGAATTATTGAAAAAGGGACGCATTCAAATCAACATGAGTCCTTGTGCAGTACATGCCTTATTAACACCTAAGAAAGATGGCAGTTGGAGAATGTGTGTCGACAGTAAGGCCATTAACAAAATTACTATTGGGTACAAATTCCCCATTCCTAGACTGGACGACATGCTGGATCAACTCAGTGGAGCTGTAGTTTTCTCAAAAATAGATCTCAGGAGTGGATATCATCAGATCAGGATCCCTCCCGGAGATGAATGGAAGACAGCCTTCAAGACTAGAGATGGCTTGTTCGAGTGGTTAGTCATGCCCTTTGGACTAACCAACACACCCAGCACATTCATGAGGCTGATGAACTAGGTATTGTGCCTTTCATTGGTAAATTTGTGGTAATCTATTTTGATGACAGCAAATCTATCATTGAGCATGTGGGACATATTACGAAGGTCCTAAAAACATTAAGGGAAAATAAATTATATGCTAATTTGAAGAAATGCATCTTTATGAGTGATAATTTATTATTCCTGGGATTTATTGTAAGCAAGGATGGTATAAAAGTAGATGAAGAAAAAGTGAAAGCCATTAGGGAGTGACCAACCCCATCCACTGTCACAGATGTCAGGCGTTTCCATGGGTTGGCAACCTTCTATAGGCGCTTTATTAAAAATTTTAGTAGTATCATGACCCCCATTACTGAATGTTTGAAAAAGGGTAGATTTCAATGGAAAGAAGAACAAGAGCAAAGTTTTGCTCTCATAAAGGAAAAATTATGTACTGCTCCTGTTCTTGCTAGTGGAATTGGCATAGGGGTTGTATTGTCCCAAGAGAAAAGTCTCATTGCTTTCTTCAGTGAAAAATTATGTGAATCCAGGAGAAAGTGGTCTACTTATGACAAGGAGTTCTATGCTGTGGTTAGAGCCTTGAAGACATGGGAACATTATTTAATTGCAAAAGAATTTGTTCTCTACACTGACCACCAGGCCCTAAAATATCTTAGTGGGCAGAAACAATTAAGAAATGATTTGCATGCTAGATGGTCTGCATTCTTAGATAAGTTCCCATATAAAATTGTGTATAAGACAGGACAACAAAATAAAGTGGCTGATGCACTTATCAGGCGTGTAGCCCTCATCAAGACCCTCAGTGTTGAGATTGTGGGTTTTGAGTGCCTAAAAGACTTATACGCCCAGGATGAAGACTTCCAACAGGTGTGGGAGAAATCTGTAAATAAGCAGCCAGTAGAGGACTTCTTTATTTATGATGGGTTCCTTATGAAAGGGGAACAATTGTGTATCCCTTGCACCTCCCTCCGTGAAAAGATCATCAGGGATTTGCATGGGGGTGGATTGGTAGGACACTTGGGAAGGGATAAAACAGTAGAAGCAGTTAAGGGGTGCTATTACTGGCCAAAATTAAGAAGGGACGTGTCTACCATTGTAAGCAGGTGCTTTGTTTATCAGACAGCTAAGGGACAAACCCAGAACACATGTCTCTACATACCCTTACCCGTTCCTACTACTATATGGGAAGACCTGTCCATGGATTTTGTGCTAGGCTTGCTAAAGACCCAGAGGAACATGAACTCTGTCTTCGTGGTGGTTGATAGGTTCTCAAAAATGGCTCACTTCCTCTCATGCAAGAAAACAGTCGATGCATCTGCAACAGCCAAATTATTTTTCAGGGAGATTGTCCGCTTGCATGGGGTACCCAAGACCATCACATCAGATCGTGACACACGGTTCCTCAGTCACTTTTGGATGACCCTGTGGAGAATGTTTGATTCATCACTTAATTTCAACAGTACAACCCATCCGCAGACAGATGGACAGACAAAAGTGGTAAACCGGACCTTAGAGAATTTAATTCGCAGCATATGTCAGGAGAGGCCAAAACAGTGGGACTTCGCCATAGCCCAGGCCGAGTTCGCCTATAACAATGCAGTGCACAGTTCTATCGGCAGATCCCCATTCTCCATTGTGTACATGAAGGTCCCTAACCATGCACTAGATTTAGTGAAGCTACCCAAAGTACCCAGCGCCAGTATCTCAGCAGAGCAAATGGCAGAACAAATCCAGTCCGTCCAAAAGGCCGTGAAGCAGAAAGTAGAGCAAACCAACGCCGAGTACAAGATGGCCGTAGACAAGCACCGCCGGCCTCAAGTGTTTGATGTAGGTGATGAGGTTATGGTCTTCTTAAGGAAGGAAATGATTCCCGTAGGTACTTACAACAAGTTGAAGCCTCGGAAGTATGGTCCATATAAGATCGTGAAGAAGATCAATGATAATGCCCATGTAGAGGACCTACCAGATCATATGGGTATATCCAAGACCTTCAACGTTGCTGACCTTCACCGGTACCTGCCAAAGGTAACACTTTCCTATCCTAGTCACGACTCGGGGTCGAGTTCTCTCCAAGTGGGGGAGAATGATGGAGGCCCATCCCAAGGCCCATCTCACCCCTAGGGGCGGCAACTCATAGGATAAGGACAAGAGTCCAAGATAAGTCAAGAAAGGAAAATTCAAGACCCATCAAGACTTAATCCAAGACTTATCAAGAATCCAAGATTATCAAGACTCTTCCAAGATTAGCAAGAATTCAAGATTCCAATCAAAATCAAACAAAGACTTCAAGAAGCATCAAGAAATCCAAGACTCCCAGATTCATGCAAGAGGGTTCGACCTTATCAAGACAGCCCAAGAGGATCAAGATCAAGATCAAGATTCATGTTCTTTCTTAGTTCCTTTACAATTTCTAAATGTATTATAAATACTGCTACTTTCCCAAAATTAGGAATCAATTCATACTTCATATTTTCAGAATTTCTTCAAGTTCTCTTCTTCATATTTTCGCCACCTTTTCTCTCTCCTAGAGAATTCGGTGTTCTTCGCTAGAAGCTAGCGATTGCCCGGTGCTTATACAGCCACCCCAGTTTCTCATTGCTTCCACGCTGCGTCAATGGTGGATTGAAATATGTTATATTCCTAAAAGCTAGCCAATGACCAACTTCAAACTTATTAATTATCTCCTGATCAGATTTGACTTGGCAGTTTGCAGTTTAACCCAAGACTCTCATGAAAAGCAAGGGAATAATATATTAATAAGGAGATTAAAGAATTGAACAGCAGTAATTAAGAATATCACTAAATATAGAGAATCTAATGATTGTCAAGTAGTATAGCCGTATAGGTTCACTAAATAGCATTTCTGTTCTCTTTTATAAATCATTCACTTTCTACGATGTCTTTTAAGTAACATACATATACCCCACTTGCATATTTATTTATCTCTCTCTCTCTCATGTTTTCAAGAGCCTTCATGTTGGATTAGAAAATGTACATTAAATAAGCTCTCTAATAGTTAATGATGATGATTATATTGGTGGAAAGAAATTTAGGTGTGTTTGGTTGTAGTGCAATTTTGTTTGTACTAGTACAAATGCATGGCAGTGCAAATAAAAAAAATGCAAATTCTTATTTAATTTTGTTTTGGGTTTTACTTTATTCTTCTTTATGTCTTAATTCACTTCATTCATATTGCAATTAAATAAAATAAACTAAAATTTGAAACAAAAATAGGTCAGAATTTACACTCAAATCATTTGCACTGCCATAGTTTTGCATCAGTACAAATTTATTTACATTGCAACCAAACACAAGGGAAGCAAAAACAAGCTGGTTTTTTCTTTAAAAGAACAATTCTATTTTAGAAACCATCAAAGTTATGATTTTTAGACTAACAAACAAGTTTTTGAAGAAAGATTTTTTTTTTGAAAATCATTTATTATTATTTATGAAACATGATAACAAATCACCGAATGAAAATATGTTAAACCAAAAACTCAAGATAAAAGACTTTGGTTTCAATTATGGAAACAAAACCAAGAACAACATGTTTTCCTTGCTTTGTATTGAGGATAACCCTACTGCCACATCATTAGGAGCTGCCATGTCATTAGATAGATCTCCATCTACAGATAGATCTCCTTCTACAGATGTAACTCTATCTAGATTGAGATAGAACTCAACTAACTAGATAGACCCTATCAGATAGAGTTTAAATCTATGATAAACTCTATCTGATAGAGTTAAATGTTATCTAACTCTCTCCAACTATTGTTGTACCCAAACTGTACTTCTTCATCTATAAATACACAAGGTTCAAATGGTTCATTAATTCCATCGAACCATTCTCCATTTATTTGATTTTTCTATTTCCTGTTTTATTTCTTTAACTTGGTACCAGAGCTAGTTCTCATGGCTTCTTTCAATAGCTCGATAGGAGGAGAGATCAACAACCTAGGGTCATTGACACCACCATCTGCAACAGGCCCGCCAGGTTCAATTCCAAATGTCTCTCACTATCTCCCTATCAAGCTGAATAGCGACAACTACATGCTATGGTGAGCATAGCTTCCTCCCATTCTTCATACTCACAAACTCATGCATATTGTAGAAGGGAAGACTCCTGCTCCTCCGGAAGATATTGATGATCCTAAAGATCCATTAAGGAAGATTATCAACCCAGCATTCGATCACTGGTATCAACTGAATCAACTAGTACTCAGTTGGATCGTTTCTTCACTTACTGAGGGTATCCTAGCTCAAGTCGAAGGTATGTCCTCATCCTCTAAAGTTTGGAGTGCATTGAAAGAGCCCTTTGCTTCCCACTCACGTTCCAGAGTCTTGCAATTGAAGAGACAACTCCAGAGCATCAAGAAAGGTACTCTTTCTATTTCTGAATACATACAGAAGGCCAAAGGTATTACTGACAACCTTTCTACTATTTCTGAACCTGTCTCTCGACAAGATCTTGTTATGTGTATTTTGAATGGACTTGGATCTGAATATGAGTCCATTATTATTGTTATTGCTAATAGACCTGATTTTGATAGATTGAGAATTGCTGATGTTGTTGGCCAATTACTCAATCATGGGTCTTGGCTCAAAGAAAATCATTTTATTAAGTCTGATGATGGAGCTTCTGCCAATGTTGCTTCAAACAATAAAAGTAACTCACAACACTCCCAGTAGTCGCACAATAGTTCACAGCGCGATAGAGGCAAAGGCAGCCGTGGGAACCAGAATGATGGTTCTGGAAGAGGTCATGGACGTAGCAATATTATCTGTCAGTTGTGTAGCATCCTTGGCCATTGTGTTTGGAAGTGTAGATGTAGGTTTGATATCTCCTATCTTGGTCCATATCGACAACCTACTCAGAATCCCACACCAGATCCAGTTGCTGCTTTTCACACTGCTTCTTCATCACAATTTGATCTGTCTTGGTATCCGGAATCTGGAGCCACACACTACATCACGTCCAATCTGGACAATCTGCAAATTCGATCAGGCTATGGTGGGTCTAACCAAATGAAAGTTGGTAATGGCGCAGGTTTGGAAATTAAAAGTATTGGTTCTTCTGTTATTTCTCATGATAAAAATAAATTTTATCTTAAGGATATATCATGTTCCCTCTATTACAAAGAACCTACTTTCTGTCAACAAATTTACCAAAAATAACAATGTTGTCTTTGAATTTCATCCTTCGTATTTTCTCTTGAAGGATCATATGGGGAGAGTTCTACTCCACGGGCCCAGTAAAGGTGGACTCTATCAATTTCCCACTTCAGCATCCATTCCTTCGTCTTCCGACAATACTGCATTTATTGGCGAGAAAGCATCAGTTCGAGTTTGGCATCATCAACTTGGGCATGCTTCAATTAAAGTAGTTCGACAAGTGTTGTCTCAATTCGGTCTTCCTTATCATGGTTCGTTTGATATTTCAATTTGTCATTTTTGTCAATTAGGAAAAAGTCATCGTCTTCCCCTCCCTAGTTCGTTGTCGTCTTACAATAACCCTTTAGAACTTATTTATTTAGATGTATGGGGACCAACCCCAGTTAGTCAAATAATGGTTTTAAATATTATGTGTTATTTGTTGATCTTTTTTCTAAATTTTCTTGGATTTTTCCTATGTGCCGTAAATCTGATGTGTTTGAGATTTTTCACAAATTTAAACGGCATGTTGAGCTATTATTTGATAGAAAAATTAAATGTATTCAATCTGATTGGGGAGGGGAATACTGGAGACTTTCGTAGTACCTTGACTCTCAAGGCATTGGATGCCGTCTTGCCTGTCCGCACACTCATGAGAAATACTGCACGGTTAAAAGGAAGCATCGCCATGTGATAGAGTCCACCCTTACCTTACTGGCTGCCGCCTCTCTCCCCCAGAATTTTTGGTTTGATGCAACTGAAACTGTGGTTTTTCTAATCAACCGCATCCCTTCTCAGACTCTTCAAGGCAAGTCATGATATGAACTTTTATTTCAGCTTACACCAGATTATTCTCTACTTTGCACCATTGGTTGTGCATGTTATTCATTTCTTCGTCCGTACAACAGACATAAAATGGATTTTTGTTCTTCCATCTGCATATTTTTGGGGTACAGCTCCTCTCACAAGGGGTACCGCTGCCATGATGTTCTGATAGGACGAATTTATATCTGCCGCCTTGTCATCTTTGATGAAGATTGGTTCCTTGGCTTGCCATCGCCATCTTTAGCTCCAGCTCCAGCACCCAGCTCTAAGAGTGTTCACTTACTACCAATATGTATGTCTCGACTATCAACACCTATTCCTGTAGCTTCGTCATCACCCTAGACATCTTCTAAGACAGATGTACCCAATTCCGATTCTAGTGATAATGATGTTGCAAGCGTTGGTCCTCCTTCTGCTACAGATGAACTTCCACACACCTGACCTCGGACTTGGTTGGTTCAGGATTTAATGAACACCACACAACCTGTCTTTGCTCCAGTTTGGCATACTCATTCTATGGTCACCAAGTCCATGTGCGCTCAAGCCTCTCTGGCTACTTAATACCCTCTGCCCCTCTGTTATACTGCTTCTGTTGCTGCTACTAAATCTGAACCTAGCACTTATTCCCAAGCCTCTAAACATCGTCATTGGTGTGAGGCGATGTCCAAGAAGTTTCAGGCACTTGTTCAGAATAAGACTTGGGATCTTGTTTTGTATCATTCCTCGATGAATGTGGTAGGTTCCAAATGGGTTTACAAGGTCAAACGGAAACCCGATGGATCTGTGGATTGCTATAAAGCCCGACTTGTTGTGGTAGGTTCCAAATGGGTTTACAAGGTCAAACGGAAACCCGATGGATCTGTGGATCGCTATAAAGCCTGACTTGTTGCACAGAGTTTTATGCAAATACCAAGTGTGGATTTTTCTAACACTTTTAGTCCTGTTGTTAAACCCACTACCATTTGTACTATCCTCTCTCTTGCCGTTTCTCATCAATGGGTTATTCGACAACTGGATTTTGATAATGCTTTTCTCAATGGTCTAGTAACTGAAAATATTTACATGTGACAACCTAAGGGTTTTGAGGATGCAGATCAGCCCAATCATGTGTGCAAGTTATCTAAAGCCCTCTATGGGCTTCGATAGGCTCCTAGAGCTTGGTTCTCACGCCTTAGCTCTAAGCTTGTTGAACTGGGATTTCATACCTCTAGTTGTGATCCCTCTCTTTTTATTTACTCTCATGGTCTTCACCGTATCTACTTGTTGTTATATGTGGACAATGTTATACTTATTGGCACTTCCTTAGCTATTTATCAATTCTGTTATTGCCAAACTAAGTCGTATGTTTCAGCTCAAGGATCTTGGTGATCTCCACTATTTTTTGAGTATTGAAGCTCATAGGGATCACACCGGAATTTATCTCTGCCAATGCCGAAACATTATTGATCTTCATCATCATGTTGGGCTAGCTGGTGCTAAACCTCTCTCTACTCCTATGGCGGCAAGTGCTAAACTCTCTACACTTCATGGGTCTCCTCTCTCTGACCCATCTCAATATAGGAGTATTGTGGGCGAACTGTAGTATCTTACTCTCACTAGGCCAAACATCAATTTCGCAGTCAACAAGGCTTGTGAGTTTTTACATAATCCCACTAATGAACATTGGATAGCAGTAAAGCGTATTCTTCGGTACCTCATTTATACCCTAGATCACGCTTTGTTCTTCTCCTCTCTATCATCTACCAGACTCTTGGATTTTTCTAATGCTGATTAGGCAGGATGCCCTAATGACCGCCGGTCTACTGGCGGGTATTGTGTTTATCTTGGTTCTCATCTAGTGAGTTGGAGTGCTAAGAAGCAGCAAATTATTGCTAGATCTAGTATAGAAGCAGAGTTTCGGTCCCTTGCCAATATTACCACCAAATTAATTTGGTTGTACTCTCTCTTAAAGGATCTTGGAGTTTGACTTCCATCTGCTCCATCACTTTATTGTGATAATGTCGGAGCTTGTTACCTTGCAGCTCATCCAATCTTCCATGCTCGGAGTCGTTATATTGAAGTCAACTTTCACTTCCTATGGGATCATATTCTCAAGAAAACTCTTCAACTCCATCATGTTCAGTCCCTACATTAGCTTGCTGACATTTTCACAAAACCATTGGCTTCCCCTCGTTTTTCTTCTATTATGGACAAGCTGCATGTGCTTCCAATGCCCATTCGCTTGAGGGGGCGTATTGAGGATAACCCTTCTGTCACATCATCAAGAGCTTCCATGTCATCAGATAGATCTCCATCTACAGATAGATCTCCTTCTATAGATGTAACTCTATCCAAATTGAGATAGAACTCAACTAACTAGATAGACCCTATCAGATAGAGTTTAAATCTATGATAAACTCTATCTAATAGAGGTCAATGTTATCTGACTCTCTCCAACTATAGTTATACCCAAACTGTACTTCTTCATCTATAAATACATAGGGTTCGAATGGTTAATTAATTCCATTGGAGCATTCTCCATTTATTTGATTTTTCTATTTCCCATTTTATTTCTTTAACTCTTTGTTTTGAGAACCAATTTGTTTTCAAGCCAAGAACCCAGAACTCAGCTAGCGCATCAAAAACTATTTATAAAATTTAATTTGACCGAGCTATTGTTACCTATTCCTTTTACAACTTTAGGTATGCATGTAGCAAGCCTCAAGTTGTTGGATTTTTTCACTCTTCAAACGGCTCAAGTTTAGAAATTAATATACGATGTAAACACATAAACATTCTTTTGTTTTTGGTAAATAAAACACATAAACATTCTTAACTTGGCTTTATTAGAGGCAGGAATGGATGTCTTTGTGGAATTTTATTAGAGGCAGGAACGGATGTCTTTGTGGAATTGGTAGGGATGAAAAGTATAAAAACATGTACTTGTGTCCAATATAATTGTTGTTTTGAATTAATGGGAACAGCATGGTATAAGAAAATTGGTGATTCAATAACTTCCATTTCTTTACAGTCGATTTTCAATAAACTTAAAAGCTAAGATGGCTGCTTATATTTATATAGCAACTATAATGATGTTGATGACATGGAACCCTTTTATTCATATTTAATTACTGATGTAGCTCATATATATTCCAACTTAGCATTGGTAATATATCACACACACATATATATATATATATATATATATATATATGTATATACACATGTATTTATGTAAATATACAACATATAAATAAATAAAGACATATATTGCATATATTCTATTAATAATGTAAAGACAATTTTTAAACTTATTAATTGATAGATATAATGTAATAATTTATTCTATCTATCTATCTATATATACAGACTCCTCATTTTGAATTTGGTTATTTTCTATTGTGAGGATAAAAAATACAAAAGTTGAGGTATTAACTTTCATTCTCTTACATTGAATTTTATATTTAAGATATCCATGTTTTCATTATTAAATTTCAATAATTAAATCCATGCACAATAATTTTAACTAGTAATAAATGTGCATGTGCATTGCACAGAACTATTTTAAACAATTGAAAGATGGAGCATTAGTGGATTTATTACCTTTCTACCTAAAGACTTAGTTTTAAATCTTTTTACTTGTAATTTATATCAATTTTGTAACTTGCAATTGAATTGGATAGTGAATTGATATTTACTTATCACCTAGACAGATTTCTAACTATGTTTTAACTCAAACTGCTAGCTTATAATAATAATAATAACAATTCCAACTATCAATAAAGATAAGCAATTAAAACACAGCATTATGTTATCCTATATATTTTGATGATAATGAACTTATTGAGAATACTAATGGTGTAACTAAGTGTGTAGCAAATCCTTAGTAAGATTCTCTAGGCCAAAAAAATGTGTCAAAGTTAAAATGCTATCAAAGATAAATAGAAGCTTCACTGATTTGGCTGCTTGTGCTTCAAAGATTTCTACACCATCATCATCTCTCTAAGCTTACGAAACTCCAAGCATTTCAAGCATCAAGGCTATTGAACAATTTAAATGTTTTTAGATTTATTCAAAGGACATCTACTACAACACCTCATTGAGGAGAGGACTACATCAAATTGAGGTCATCTTGTATTTACATTTTAAGGCCTTGATGTAATTAGTTGTATGATGCACTCACTAGATGCTCAAAAAGACTAAAGTCAATATAATCAACCTTAGAAACCATCAATTTGAATGAATTTGGTTCCTAGGCTTTTAAGAACTTAAACAAGAAGATTACAATCAAGAAAATACATGTTGAAAGCCAATGGAAGAGTTTCCAATCCATTGGATATGAATTTCAAAGGTTTTTAAGTGTTAGGTTGTCTATTAGGCAACATTAGCCTGACTGTAAGACATAGTTGACTACTCTAGACAACATAGTCAACTAACTATGACAACTGAGGCATGAAATGCTAGGACTGTGAAATAGGAATGTTCACAAAGAATTCCAAACCAATCAAACCGACCAAACTGATCCGACTCGACCCAATATGTTCGGTTTATTGATATTGTCAGTCGGTTTTAAATTGATAAAATGTACAAGAAGACCAATCGGGTTGGTTTCGGTTTATAAATTTATAAACTGAAAATAACTCGACCGAGCGAATATATGCTAATATTTGTTTTCTCATATACAAATAGTAAAATTTGACTTTTGAGGGCCATAGAGTGGAATTTGATACCTATCACACACACATTATGATTTACAAGGCCAATTCAATTCACTGTTAGCTTTCTTCTCAAACTCTTCCCCCATTTGGCCTTTTTCTCTTTATAAATTCTCTTCGGTCATTTCATTTCTCATCAATCTGCATACCTCTGTGTCCAATGTAAAAGGAAAATACATTTAAAATATCCACTTCATTTTACTCACCGAACTCAGGTTTTTATTTGAGGGGAAGATTTTTTCAATCTCCACCTATTATTCTAGTGGCATCACTTTAACTAGGCTGTCACGGAATAGGATAATGGGTTGCATTGTCTTTCTAAAGAGAAAAATCTAGGGTTGAGAATGGAGACGCATGAAGGTGATTGTTTCCAACTAGATGATAATGGAGTTCATTTCTTAAAGTGGGCTTTTAGAGTTGAACAGTGTTAGTGCACTAGTCCAAGAGGACTCTCGTTGTTGTGAAGATGAGACTTAAGCTGTAAATCCTAGATAACATAGGGTTGTATTTCTAGATAAGCCAGAACTGGTAGCTATTCTTGTATAAATCAAACTCCTAGTAATTATGTATAAACACAACTCTCAATGTGTATATATATCGACTACATAACAGCAACACAATCCATCAACCTTTGCTAAAGAAACATTCTCTTTCCCTCATCTCTCTCTTCTCAATGTTTGTCTTGTGTATATCTCATCGCACATTCTCTTTGTTTGTCTATCTTATCGCACACTCCTCTATTTTGTTGTTTACTTCTAATCGCACATGTTATCAGAGCCAATGGCGACAGAAAGCTCCTCAACCAACATCCCATTGACAACCATCTCTCCCAATACATTAATTAGCCTCTCATCTTCTATCAATTTTTCGAACATTACCCACTTTCTACCCATAAAACCCACTGGGGAAAATTATGTTGCTTAGAGGGCTCAATTTGCACTAGTTTTCAGAACCCATGAAATTGAAGGAATTGTAAATGGAACACTCACATGTCCTCCATAGACAGTATTCTCTAGAGGGCAGTAAACTCCAAATACCGAATACTTCATCTAGATCAAATTGATCAACTTATCATGAGTTGGATTATCTCCTCACTCACTAAAAGCATCATCAATCAAACTATCGGCCTCAGAACATCAAGGGATGTTTGGAAGGCATTAGAAGAAGCCTTCGCATCCCCCTCACCAGCTCTGCTTCTCCAACTATGCATGCAGCTCATGAACATTAAGAAAGGCTCTTCCTCAATTACTAAATATATACAAAAGATAAAGATCATAGCAGAGCAGTTGGCTGCCGTGTCTGAACTTGTCCACAACCGGGATCTTCTTTTCAGCACTCTTAATGGACTCGGGCCTGATTATGATCCATTAATTCATTACCTCAGTAACAACTAAATCTGATTTCTCTTCTCTTACTATTTTTGATCTCTTTGGACAACTGCTAAATAATGAAGCTTGGCTCTTGCAATGTAATTCTTCTCTTCTTGGTGACTCTTCTACCAATACTACAAGTAAACAATATGCCTCTCAACTGCCATTTAGTTTCACTCCCTCCATGGATCCCAATCAACAATGACCCTCCTTGCCTCAAAGTAATAGGGGTTGTGGAAGGGGCAGAGGTCGTGGTGGTGGTGGATGGGGCGACTTTCAGGATTCCTAGAATAACAATCTGAGTGCAGTGCGATGCCAACTCTGCAATAAGCTCTATCACAATGTTCTACAATGCTATAGTCGCTTTGATGTCTTCTTCATTGGTGAACAACCATCTATCCCGGCTCACGCCTTTCAAGCAAGTAGCTCTCATTCCTCCACCGATTCATCATGGTATCCAGACTCAGGAGCCTCTTATCATGTCATAGCCGATTTGAACAACCTACAAAGCAAATCCGAATATATTGGGGCTGATCAGATTCGTATTGTTAATGGTACAGGTTTGGCTATTTCTCATGTTGTTGATTCTTCTTTCTCTATCAATAATAGGCTCTTTCATCTTACCAATATTCTCCATGTCCCTAATATTACCATAAACGTTCTATCAGAAAGTAGGTTTGCTAAAGACAATAACTACTATTTTGAATTTTACCCTTCCTTTTTCTAGGTGAAGGATCAATCCTCGGGGAACCTCCTCATGCGTGGTCTCAATAAGAATGGTCTCTATGAACTTTTGCCACCAGACGCACTATCTCTTGTTGCTTTATATCACACTATTGACTCCTATGATTCTTGGCACTATCGATTAGGTCACCCAACATTCAAGATTGTTCAACAAGTTCTTTCTACTATTGGTTCTTCGGCTGCAACTTCTTCTACTGTTTGTCATCATTGTCTTATTTCAAAAAGTCATTGCCTACCATACACTAGTGTTCATCATCATTCATCATCTCCCCTAGAATTAGTTTACTCTGATATTTGGGGTCCTACGCCTGTAGCTTTACATAATGGTTTTCATTATTATATTATGTTTCTTGATGATTATAGTAAATATTGTTGGGTGTTTCCTATATCTCACAAATCTGATGCTCAACATTCTTGTGCTTTAAAACTTTGGTTGAAAACTTGTTCTCTTGCAAGATAAAACAATTTCAATCTGATTGTGGGGGGGGAGGGGGGGGGGCGAAATTCTTTCCATTGATGCTTACTTGAAACAGAGTGGGATTCATCATTGTGTCTCTTGCCCCCATGCTCAGGCCCAGAATGGTACTCCAAAACGCAAACATAGACACCTTACTGAAACTGCATTAACCTTAATTTCTCATTCCTCTATGCCTTTGTCATACTGGGATGAGGCCGTCCAAATGGCTGCTTTTCTCATCAACCGCATGCCTACACCTATTCTACACGGATCTTCACCGTATCAACTCTTGTTCAAACAACAACCCGATTATTCCATTTGAAAGTTTTCGGTTGTAGCTACTATCCTCGCCTTTGCCCATTTAATAAACAAAATTTCACATACCAGTCCTCTCTTCATATCTTTATTGGATACAACAAGATCATAAAAGCTATCGTTGTTTAAATCCATTCACAGGTCGTGTTCTCATTAGTTGGGATGTTGTTTTTCATGAAACAGTATTCTCATTTGCTACCAGTGCACCTTCATCACCTCCTTCTATTACCCAAGGCACTTACATTTCTTCTCCCTCTATCATCTACCCTGCACCCGATCCTTCTCCTCCAATTTCTCCTTCACCAAAACCACTGTCAAACAACCTTCCTTCTCCAAACTCACCCACTTCCTCCCCTGAGCCTAGGATGAAATCGATGGATTCCATCATGAGAGACACCCAACCAGCAACTCCACTGGTTTGGTCTCATTCTATGACTATGAGATCTTAGTCCCATGCATCTACACGACATCCATTATTAGGGGCTTTACTATCACATTATTCTACATTGCCTATTGAACCAACCTTTTTTTCTCAGGCAAATAAACAAGTTGAGTGGCGCAGATCTATGTGTGAGGAGTTTGATGCCCTCATGGAAAATGGTACCTGGACTCTCGTACCCTTCGAGTCCCACATGAACGTAATCGGCTCCAAGTGGGTTTTTCGAATTAAGCAAAATTCTGACAGCACCATTCAATGTTACAAAGTGAGGTTGGACGCACAAGGGTTCTCTCAACAACTCGGCATTGATGTCGAGGATACCTTCAACCCGGTTGTAAAATTGGCCACTATCAGAACTATTATTGGAATTGCTCTAAACAAGGGGTGGCGGATTCGGAAATTTGATGTCAGTAATGCTTTCTTGCATGGTGATTTACATGAAACTGTTTATACATGCCAACCCCAAGGCTTTGAGGATTTGCAGTACCCCTCTCATGTTTGTCTACTGCAAAAGGCTCTCTATGGTTTGAAACAAGCACCCCGTGCTTGATTCTCTAAGCTAAGCTCCAAGCTGGTTGAGTTTGGTTTTGTGGCCTTTAACTCCGACTCTTCTCTCTTTATTTATCATCATGATAGGGTTCTTATATATCTGCTTGTTTATGTTGGTGACTCATTGCTCACTGGAAATGATGAATACACTCTCTCGTCAATCATAAATCACCTTGCCTCCTTTTTTGCGATCAAAGATCTTGGGACACTCCATCATTTTCTTGGCATAGAGGTTCAATCCACCTCCTCAGGACTACAACTCTTACAACGCAAATACATACTCAACATTCTTCATAGGTGTCATCTTGCAGATTCAAAACCAATTGCTACACTTCTCCCTGCACACTCTTCCCCTTCCAAGTATGAAGGGTAGCCTCTTGAAGATCCCTCTCAGTATCGTAGCGCTATTGCCTCTCTACAGTATGCCACCATCACTAGGCCAGATATTGCATTCAGTGTGAACAAAGCATGTAAATTCCTTCAACAGCCTACTGATGTTCATTGTTGTTAAACGATTCTTCATTATTTAAAAGGCTCAATTGATCACTGTCTATCCTTCACTTCCACCAGTAACCTATCCGTTCATGGGTACTATGATGCTAACTGGGTCCGTTGTCCACATGACCGAAAATCAACTAGAGGAATGGTCATTTTTCTTGGCAAAAATTTAATTACTTGGAGGGCTCATAAACAAGGCACTATCGCTCACTCTAGCACAAAGGCTGAATTTCATGCACTCACTGACCTTACAATTGAAGTTGCCTATTTCACATCTCTACTAAAATAATTACACATACCTATTTCCTCCCCATCTGTGCTTTGGTGCGATAATGTTGGAGCAACCTATCTCACCGCAAATCCAATTTATCATGCCCGTACAAAACACATGGAGGTGGATTATCACTTCATCAGGGATCGGGTCACCAGTGGAGCATTGATAGTTCGACATCTTTCTTTTGCAGATTAGTTGGCTAACATCCTCACTAAAGGGCTCCCTCAAACTCGGTTTCTGGAATTATGTAGCAAACTCAATGTCATACCCTTGCCACTGAGTTTGAGGGGATGTGTTAGTGCACTAGTCTAAGAGGACTCTCGTTGTTGTGAAGATAAGACTTAAGTTGTGAATCCCAAATAAGATAGGATTGTATTTCTAGATAAGCCAAAACTGGTAGCTATTCTTGTATAAATCAAACTCCTAGTAATCATGTACAAACATAACTTTCAATATATATATATATATATATATATATACACACACACAACCCATCAACCTTTGTTGAAGAAACATTCTCTTTCCCTCATCTCTCTCTTCTCTCTGTTTGTCTTGTTTATATCACATCACGCATTCTCTCTATTTGTCTATATCTCATCGCACACTCTCTCTCCTCTAGTTTGCTGTTTACTTCTAATCACACAAAAAGGATGAAGCATTTCATCTCTGTAAGGAACGGAAGAGATTCATCTATGCTCTTGTAGAGTTGTAGCTGCTCATTTCTGTTATGTTCAATTTTTCTAAAACATTTGTTGAGTTTCATCGATTTACCGAGACATATGTATTAGTAGAATCTTCTTTCTCAACCTCTACAACTGAACTAGAGAAATCCCCTTCTCACTCTTCATATCCCTCCCATCTCCTTGTCATAATGCTGAGGTAACTAATTTGCCTATGCACAACAAAAGCCCCCTTTCACGTCCATCCTCCAACTCAAGTTACATGAGATCAGGATGAACTACTGCAATCATTGTTACCATCAAACTATATTTTAATAATATTAGTTTTGAAGACTTATTGTTACTGATAGTCTATCTTTTAATACTAGTTTTGTAGATGCAAGTCTTCGATGAAATGCAAAGCATCATATTCATGGAGGATAGTGGGTTTGATTTTGTGAAGGGGTTTGACACTTAACAAGGGGTTATCCAACCAAACCGAGAAGTCATGTTAAGTTCGGTTTTCAAGTTTTCTCGATCGGTTTCAGGTGGTAAAGATGTTAACCTGAGTATGTCAGTTCAGTTGAATAAATTGTATAAAACCTAACTGAACCAACCCGTGTACAGTCCTACTATGAAATATGTTCGACTATCGAGAAAATATATCGACTAACTATGACAGTCAATGCATGAAATATGCCTAGTCTAAGAAGACTAGTCAACTACCATAAAAAGCATTGTTGACTAATTCAGACATACTAAGTTCATATTACCAATCGATTAATATGGAGGATCCAATCGATCAGGAGACAAAAAGGATTCCTTCTTTCGGCAAGTGGTCGACTAGAAAAATTGATATTTGACAACTTTGAAGAATTTAACTATTTAATGGCTCTAACGGCTACTACCACCTATGGAAATCCTTTTTAACCTGTTGGGGGAAATTTGAATCATTTCTTAAAAAGGAAAAATCCCGCCAATAAAGAAATTGATCACTTGCTCTCAGATCCTCTATAAATAGAGGAGTTATACTTTTCTCAAAATAAGAAAAGAAGCAAGAGATTAATCCATGACTTGTAAAAAACAACCTTAGCATTCCTTGTAAATATTGTACATAGTTGTATTTTAGAGAGAGCAACTAGGCTAAAGTTACATACATTACAAATATTTCAAAACACCAGAAATCTCCAAAATTTTGTATCATTGTATTTGTTCCTCTACATCTTTAAACCAAAAATATGAGTGGTGGTGTGGAGGCGGCATTCAAACAATAGATCTGAGAGACAATGGTGGTGTTGTGGTGCCTACGTAGTGATGCCCACCTAGGGTAGATCTGAGCGATAGAGGGTGGCGCGACGTCTAGGAGATTTGAATGAAGAGAGAGCAGTGTGGCTGAGCGAAGAGAGGGCGGTGCGGGACTCACCTACTACAGATCTGAGCGAGGGAGGGTGGTGTGGCATCTTAGAGCCCTGAGCAAAGAGAGGCAGTGCGGCACCCATCTATTATAGATCTGATCAAGAGATGGTGGTGCAACGTCTACCTTGGAGATTTTGAGACCTGAGCAAAGAGAGAGAGAGAGATAGTGAGCTATGGTGCGGCATCTGGAGATCCAAGAGAAGAGAAAGAGAGAGATGATGCAAGGGGTGGTGCGATGTCTACCTTGGATCTGGATACCTTAGTGAAGAGAGAGAAACAGTGAGCGGTGGTGCGGCATTTGGAAACCCGAGTCAACAGAAAGAGAGAGAGACAGTTGAGGGATGGAAGTTTTGAGCGATAGAGAGGAAGAGTGAAGATCACAAAATGAGAGAGAGAGAGAGAGAGAGAGAGAGAGAAAGAGAGAGAGAGAGAGAGAGAGAGAGAGAGAGAGAGAGAGAGAGACCCTAAATGAGCCTTTATTTCTCTAATTCACAATGAGGGGTAATTTGGTCATGAGAATTGTATTTGTGCTGATTGGACAACTTCTATTATTGAATATTAACAGTGCTTTAACAGAATGTGAGTTTTGGAAATTAAAAACTCACTGACATGGTGAGTTTTAGACATTTTGAAAAGTTATGGTGAGTTTAAGAGAAATACTGAAAAATCATGGTGAGTTTTAAACAATTTCCCAAAATTTTAAAAAGGATTACTAAAGGATAAGCCCAATACAAAATGGAGAGTCCAATGGCTCGAGCTATACGATATTACAAGCATCCCAATATAAGACTATCCTAACAAAATGAACCTCTAACTTCAACCACAAAACCATCTTCCCCAACCAAAACCTGGGAACATTAGAAGAAAGAAAAAAAAAAGAAACCAAGACACTAAGGATCGGTTTGGAAGGAGTACAAATATAAATATGTACAGTATAAATACATACAAAATACAAGGTTTTATGCTCTACATATTTGTATTTGTATTCCTTCCAAATGGATCCTAAGGTTGTGTTTGGTTCTATGCAAAACGATGGTAGAGTAAATGATCTAGGTGCAAATTCTGATTTATTTTTGTTTCAAATTTTACCTTATTTTATTTGATTGCAATACAAATGAAATAAAATAAGACCTAAAACAGAATGAAGTAAATCCCAAAACAAAATTAAAACAAAATCTTCATTATTTTCATTTGCACTCCAATGCATTTGTACTAGTGCAAATAAAATTGCATTGTAACCAAACACAATCTAACCGACAAACCCAAAAAGCACTATACACTCAGGCTAAGTTGAACTCTTTCCTCTTCTACCTCAGACACTTATAGCCCATATAAGGGCCTGTTCAAACCATTTTTTATGCATAGAAGCAATGTTTTAAAACCTGATCCAGAGATGACCGTTATGGCCTTTCGAAGTTTGCACATGCATTGAGTGTGCAACCCGTGACCCAGTGACTGGGTCGAATAGGTCAATGGTTCAATCACCCAGGTCAAATGGGTCAATGGTTCAACTGCCCAAGTTGGGTGGTTTTTGTCCAATTCAATAGGTTTTGAGCATATCCTAAGTTTTAGCCAAACTAAACCCGAAATCATGGCCAAATGACAGTTCAAACGGTTTGACTGTCCATGTCAACAATGGGTTGAAAACACTACATAGAAGTCCACCAATTTTCATAGCTTCATACTCATAAATATCCACCTCACAAACTACCTCATCATGTTGAGTTGGTGGTTCATTATGTTCTTGGCTATGACATAGTGGAGATGCAGGACCCATTCCCATTGCCACTATGGGTGCTAAGAGTTTAGGAGATGGGGGATGGGCTACACCCATTGTATCCCTAAAAATCTTTAAAAAACTCTATGGGAAATTTTCTCTACTTTGCTTTTCACTACTTAGGCACTCCCATCATTTTTTCCATCTAAAATGTCATTGTCTACTTGTCTCTTTCTAGAAAACATTGTTTTCTTAGAGTCAGGCATGACATCCTTGTCTCCAATTTCACCATCATCATCCATGCCTTATCCTAGTTTTATGGGGTTGGCTACATGGATCTTATTTTCACCAATTTGTTCTATTTAAAACCATATCCACTATTACATTATTAGTGCTTAAATCATTTCTTATTACTTTTACCCATGTCCTTTTGGTCTATCCCAAGCTCTTCTAGCTGAAGGAAGGGTTAGGATTCATCATATGGATGGTTGAACAATGCTAGATGGCTGAGCGAAATTTCAAAAATTTCCTAATCTTTCCAGAAATGAATTCCCTATCTTTCGAAAAATTACATTTTTCAAGATCGATCTTGTACTGAACAGGACCATATTTGAAACCAACCAAAGAGAGAGATGTATACCTGATATGGATGCCACAAACGCAGATCCCAAGGTATAAGTTCACACCCAAATTATTCTTAAAACCAGATTCCACTGAAGATAGCATAGTGTAATCCAACTACTTGGATCGAACTAGGGAGGTGATCATGAAATTCCTATAAATTGTTCTTGCAAAAATCAAAACAAAACTAATCTATATCAGTCCCAAAATAGTTGTGGTTGAACTAGGGTTTCTTGGGAGACAAAAAGAAGAAGATATAGCAAAATTGAGTTGATCAGTTCGCCCTCTTCTTTTATCTCTTTATGGAGCACTTCTCCTAACCAAATTAGGAGATTATCCAAATCTAATTTGGATATGAACTCTATTAAGAGATAAGCCTTAGCCTCTTAAGAGGATAGGTGCCCCATACCCTTTTCCAAACCCAGATTCGTCCCATGTCACATGACAACTTAACCTGTCATGTGACAGCCTAATTAATCATATTACATATGGGCCTTAGGCCCATCAGCTATAAGGCTCGTGATCCAAGAGTGTTGCATGGCCAACTTAGGCCTGATTTGTATGGCATGGGACCCCACAATAACCTCACATAAGTCCACATGATTTTGGCCTACTTTCTATGAAAAGACTTTGCCAAATTCACTACTAAACACAATGAACCCCTGAGCACATCACTATGGGTTCAAAACGGGCCAACATTTGCAGTTAAATGATCATTGAATTCAGCCATCCTATGAAGGCCCAAGGATAATGAGCTTAAGTAAAATAAAGCCCATCAGGTAATCAGCCCTGCAATGTTCTCTTACAGGGAAGGACCTCTCCCCTGGCTGCAATGTGCAGTGCGACACTCTATGCTCTGATGAATCTCGGGAATTAAAACCTTTTGCAAACATTTTTCATAAAACATAATATATATATCATATAAATATATTTTGGAAAACCAAATCTCGAACACAACTGAAATCCACTGCCGATAGTTTAGGTTTCCATCAGAGAGAGTGTAAACCCTATCATTCACTTTGTTCGACAAAGGGGCCGATTCTATCACTATGATCATCCACTCAGATGAATTCTCAGACTGCCCCAACATACCTAGGTTTTAACCCTCAATGGATCTCACTGATTGGCATATAAAAAACAACTCAATCCAACACCTAGTGCAGTACCATAATCAAGTCTAAGGGTTATGTGCAACTTTCCAGTTTTGCCCATCAATCTCTAATGTCCAGGGTGTAACTGAAAAATGGTCCGAGTTCGGTGTTTCAACCAAACACACACTACATGTGCTTTGTGTCTAACCCTACCAGCTAAGACAAGTTGCCCCAACTTCTTTAGCAGCACATCAGGGTCAGCCTTAGCAGGATAAACTCTCCAAGTCTATCCAACGATAGAGAACATTCTAAACTAACACGAGTCGCATAAGTGTCCAGTTTAAGGGGTAATTTCATAGAAACATACCAATATCAATATGGAACAATAATATACTTTTATTCATTTACAATAAATGTATCTATACAACAATCTAATTGGAACTAAGGGCATACACTATCTAACAGCTCCCACTTGCAATGTGTTTGTCAAAAACTTTCCGTGTCAGTGGCTTAGTAAATGGGTATGCCACATTCTCTGCTAATGCTATCTTCTGAATCTGGATGTCCCCTCTACCAACAATCTCCCGTAGATCTAGTGTTGTCAGACAACAATGGAATGGGTGATATGGTAGGACCCCAAATTCTAGAACGAATTTCTTCATCCATACTACTTATTAGGCAGCCTCACGATAATGTGCTTGACCTCGATTGTGGACTATATTTCTTTCTACATAGGGTCCCAAAGTATCCAGACGTAGACTTTCTAGTATTTGGGTTAGGCTGGATGTTGACATCAGTATGCCCGACCATCTGTAGTGAACTACCATCAAAGACAACGCAGTAGTCTTTAGTCCTCCATAGGTACTTTAGTATGTTTTTCACAGCAGTTCAATGCACTTGTCCTAGATAAGATTGGCATCTACATACTACACTAACAGCTTAAGCAATGTCTGACCGAGTATACAACATAGCATACATAATGTTCCCTACGGTTGAGACATAGGGAATTCAGCATGTTGTATCTGTTGACAATCTTGTCAACGTAAGTAGATTGAGATAATCCAATTATCCTCTTGAATCTATCTCTATAGAGTCGAAGTCCCAAGATATAAGAGGTTTCTACAAGATCTTTTATGGAGAATTGCTATGAAAGCCATACCATCACTGTGTTCAACATTTCTACATCATTCCCAATGAGTAGAATGTTGTCTACATACAGAATCATGAATGTAACCTTATCTCCCACTATCTTTCTGTAAACACGAGGTTCATATGAATTCTACTAAAAATCAAATTGTTTGATTGTTGAGTCAAATCGAATGTTCCATCTTCTGGAAGCATGGCCACATGCGAGAAGGTCTCCTCATAATCGATGTACCCTTTCACTACAAGATGAGCTTTATAGGTCTCAACCTTTCCATTAGGGCCCTTTTCCTCTTGCAGATCCACTTGTAATTGATTACTTTCACCCTAGGGGTGGGTTTATGAGAGTCCAAACTCCATTGGTTTTCATCAAGTCCATCTCGACTTTCATGGTATCTACCCACTTCAAGGATTCTATGTCCAACATAACTTTCGTATAAGTTACAGGATCTTCCTCACTACTCGTAGCTTCCATTAAGTAACTTTCTTGATCATGACCGTAACGAACTGAACGTCTATAAACCCGAGTAGATCTTTTAAGCTAGGTATTATTATATAGAATCAATTGGTCATAACAACTTCCTGATGATGATTGTTCAGGATATAGTCCTCTTCCAAGAAGTAGGCATTTCGACTAACAAACAATTTTTGTTCTCGTGGGTCATACAAAATATACCCAATAGAGTCCTTGGGGTAGTCTACAAATAGGCAATGACTGGTTTTGGATTACAATTCGTCCGTACTTGTTCTTTTGATGTGTATTGGATAACCCCATATTTTCAAGTGTCTTACACTTGGTTTCTTGCCAGTCCATAGTTCATAAGGAGTTTAAGGAACCGACTTGGTTGGAACCCAGTTTAGCATGTAAATTGCAGTCTCCAATGCATGTCCTCAAAAGGATATGGATAACTCTGAATGGATGAGGAGTGATCGGACCATATCTAATAGAGTTCGATTTCTTCTCTCTGACACACCGTTTAATTGAGATGTAGCAAGAGGAGACAACTGTTGTATAATCCCGTTATCCTTTAAGTAGTCCCTGAATTCATCGGAGAGATATTCACCTCCCCGATCTGATCAAAGAGTTTTGATCTTTCTCCCCAACTGTTTCTTGATTTCTTATCTAAATTCCATGAATTTTTCAACAAATTCAAACTTGTCTCATTAAATACACGTAACCATACCGAGAATAATCATCAGTGAAAGTTATGAAATAACAATGTTGATTTCATGTCCTAACATTCATGGGACCACATATGTATATATAAAGTCAAGTGTGCCCGTAGATCTTTTATGCTTACCTGTAAATGGCCTTTTTGTCATCTTGCCTTAGAGGCAAGGCTCACAAGTTACTAGATGTTTCACAGTGAGAAAATCTAGAGGACCATCATTTACTAATCTTGTGATACATTCCATATTTATATGGCCAAGTCGGTAATGCTATAGGCACATGGGATTAACTGTATCACGTGTTCTTTTCTTAGGGATGTGCTCCAACACAATTTTGGTTATATTTTTTTCTAGAGAAGGATGAAGGACATAAAGACCATTCCCAAGTTCTCCATGGGCAAGGAATTTGTTATTCAAATTAATTATAAACTTATTACTAAAAAAAATAGAATAACCATCCTTGCATAACTTAGAAACTGAAATCAAATTTCTTCTAAGTAATGGTACATAAAGACAATCTTTCAATGTAACAACTCCTTCTCTAAAAATCAAATTTACTATTCCTATAGTAGTAGCCACAACATTTGCAATTGTCCCAAAGTAAACCTCATCATCATTTAACCTTTTGCTTTCCTTCAACCCCTACAATGTGTTACATGCATGAGTGGAAGCCCTAGAGTCAATACATTAAGATGTAGAAGTGACCAACATATTGGTCTATGTGACAAGAGATTCAAAATTACCTTCTTTATTCCTATGGAATTTCAGATACTAAGGACAATTCCTCTTCTAGTGCCCAATCTACTTGCAGAAATGACATTCATCTGATGACTTGTCTCTCTTCTGCTTTTTCGGGTTGCCTCCCTTTCTCTGAGGCCTCTTCTTACCCTTCTTTTTCTTCTTGCTAGATTTTCCACCTTCAACAAGCATGACTACCAGCTTGTTCCTCTTGATCAGTTCTTTAGCTCTTTGCAACATATTGTTGAGCTCCTACAAGCTAACATTTAGCTTCTTCATATTGTAATTCATGACAAACTGATTGAAGAACGAGAATTGAGAGTTCAGGACGACATTAGTCTTGGTGTCATCGTCAAGTTGGGAGCCAAGAGCCTCTGATTCATTTATGTAACCTATCATCTGCATGACATGGTCATGAACTGGTTAGCTTTCGGTATCCATGTGGTCACCAACAGTTTAAGGACCTTCAGTCTAGTAGAATGATTTTACTCCTCATACATGGTCTTCGGACTATCCAAGATATCTTTGCAGATATCAATTTTGTCAAATTGTCTCTAGATAGAATTGTCCAAAGAGGCTATGACATAACATCAAACAAGAGAATTTTTCTCTTCCCATTCTTGATATTCCTTCCTTCTTACTTCAAAAACCCTATCACTCAAACATTCCGGTGCTGGGTTTTTGGCAACCTTGTCCAGTTTCTCGGACATGAACACTATATTTAGGTTATGATACCAATCTAAATAGTTGGGTCCTTTTAGTTTGTTGTCGTTTAACAATTTAGTGAATTGTCTATGTATCATTTCTGATAAAAGGCATGAATAATTAGTCCATGACCATAATATTGTTTCATGTTATCTTTCATAGAATGGACTTTTATTTATGCTACATTTCCATTTGTTCATCACTAAGATTTCCCTTCTATCTCAATGACGAAGACATAGTTCATGTCCCTGAAAATGTGGGAAATCACATAGGTGCATGGGGCCAACTATTTCAGCTGCATAACCCCACCACTTTTTGTGAATGATCACATATCCACTCACCCAATAAGTTTTCCCTTTGGCCTTCATTAGACAAGGTTTGTTGTCATTTTAGGTTAAACCTTTCTATCTGGTAAGTGCAGATCTATCATATCGTGTGCCCCAAGATACTGTGGAAGAGTCTTCCACATACACACACAAAATTGATTCAAATCAATTTAAAACTTGTAAAACCCATATCCATTTAGATTAACACATAATTAATCCATCAATAAACCAAATTATCTAATAATTTTATCTTAGTATATGGGCTAAACTATAAAAAGTAGTTCGACCGGTATAGCAGTCCATGCTGAAATGGGCTATCCTTTCTTTAATCTAACATAAAAGGGGTTTTCAAGTATGGACCGAATTGGTCCATGCAATGGGTCATCAAACCCCTGGCCTAAAACTGATTTTGGGTCACTTCAACCGTGACCCAAGGGGCTATGATCAAACCCCAAAGAACCATAGGTTTGGTCCAACAAGATTGGACCAAAACTAAGTCAAATCGGCCTATGGTTTGGTGTCCAAAACATGCATCAATTCACATAGGAAATGATGTGAAATTATCAATTATGATTCACAATCAAAACAGAAAATAAGCAGCAAATAAACTAAAATAAATAGCTAAGGCTGATAGTGTGATGGTCTGAATCCAATCTGGACAAAACTACAACCCTGCGAAAACTGCAATCTACATATTGATCTCCACCTGCAAGCTCTATCTTCTTCGCATGCTCCAGCGATATCTCTGATGTAAAAAAAAAATAGAAAAATCCTAATTTCTATCGATTATATCAGAAAAAGCCTACTACATTCTTTGTAGAAAATAAAATAATTAATTACAAACCACATAATCAAACTAATGAACTCGATGTACACAAAACTTGTCGTTAACAAGATTTTGATCTCCGTCACACTTTCAGCCCAAGATTTCAAGAATCCAAAATAGAACAACCCTATATTATATTAGAATAGATTCACCAAAATTTTAGATCATTCACCCACTCTGAGAACCGATTTCTCAAAGTTTTCTGCTAACTGCTCAAATTGGCTAGACTAGTTCTTGCCGATTTGAGTTTTGGTTCAAATCTGATTTGGTTTAATCCAAGGGCTGAACCTAGTGCTCTGATACCACTGAAGAAAGGGTTAGGATCTATCATATGGATGGTCAAACTATGTTAGGTGGCTGGGCAAAATTTCAAAAATTTACTAATCCTTCTAGGAATCAAATTCCTTATGTTTCAAAAAACTGCATTTTTTAGAATCGATCTTACACTGAACCAAACTAGATATGAAACCAACCAAAGAGGGAGGTGTATACCTAATACGGATGCCATAAACACAGATTCCAAGGTGGAAGTTCATGCCCAAATCAGTCCTAAAACCAGCCTCCATTGAATATGGCGCAGTGTACTCCTAAAGCCGGTTCCGCAACACAATTTTTAGCAAAATTGCAATCCAACTGCTTGGGTCGAACTGGGGAGGTGAGCACGAAATTCCTCTGAATTTTTCTTACAAAAATAAGAATAAAACTTATCTATATCAGTCCCAAAATAGCTATGGTCGAACTAGGGTTTCTTGGGAGACAAAAAGAAGAAGAGATAGTAGAATTGAGAGGTGTTCTTGATCAATTCACCCTCTTCTTTTATCTCTTTACAGAGCACTTCTCTTAATCAAATTAGGAGATTATCCAAATTTAATTTGGATTTGGACTCTATTAAGAGATAAACCTTATCCTCTTAACAGGATAGGTGCTCCATACTCATTTCTAAACCCAGATTTGTCCCATGTCACATAATAACTTATGATGTCATGTGACAATTTAATTAATCATATTAATTATGGGCCTTAGGCCCACCAGCTATAAGGCTCACAACCCAAGAGTGTTGCATGGCCAACTTAGAGTTGATTTGTATGGCATAGGACCCCACAATAACCTTACATAAGTCCACATCGGTTCGGCTCAGTCTTTGTGAAATGGCCTGGCCGAATTCATTTTTAAACGCAATGAACCCCTAAGTAGATCACTATGGGCTCAAAACGGGCCCAACATTTACACTTAAATGATCCTTGAATTCAGCCATCCTATGAAGGCCCAAGTATAATGGACTTAAGTAAGATAAATCCCATTAAATAATCAGCCCTGTAATGGCCTCTTACACTTAACCTCTTGGCCCATAATGATTAAACACTGCTCGACAGGGAATGACCTCTCCCCTGCTTGCAAGGTGCAGTGTCACACTCTCTACTCGGATGGATCCTGGGAATTAAAACATTTTGCCAACATTTTTTGTAAAATATAATATATATATATATATATATATATATATATATATATATCATATAAATATATTTTGCAAAACCAAATCTCAAATACAATTGAAATCCATTACAGACAGTTTAGGTTTCCATCAAAGAGAATGTAAATCCTATCATTCACTTTGTCCGACAAAGGAGTCAATTCTCTCACTATGATCACCCACTCAAATGAATTCTTAGACTCCCCCAACATACCTAAGTTTGGACCCTCAATGGATCCCACTAATTGACATATTAAAGACAATCCAATCTGACACCTAGTGCAGTATCATAATCAAGTCTAGGGGTTATGTGTAACTTTCCAATTTTGCCCATCAATCTCCAAGGTCTAGGGCATAATTGAAAAATTGTCTGGGTTCAGTGTTTCAACCAAACACACACTACATGTGCTTTGCGTCTAACCCTAGCAGCTGAGACAAGCTGCCTCACTTCTTTGGCTGCACATCAGTGTCAGCCTTGACAAGATTAACTCCCCAAATCTATCTAACGGCTAAGAACATTCTAAACTAACACGAGTCTCATAAGTATCTAGTTTAAGGGGTAATTTCACAGAAACATACCAATATCAATATGAAACAATAATGTACTTTTATTTATTTATAATAAATGTATCTATACATCAATCTGATTGGAGTTAAAGGCATACACTATCTAATACTAGCCCCTTCCCCTTGTTATAAGCATTTCTTCTAATTAGAATTGTTGGTGGTCTTCTATGCATGTGACTAAATCATCTTAGTCTCTCTCTCCCTCTCTCTCTCTCTCTCTCTCTCTCATTTTATCACTTATTAGAGATATTCCTAGGTTTCTACAGATGGCTTCATTCATGATCATATCCTTTTTAGTTTTTCCACTCATCCATTTTAGCATTCGCATTTTTGCCACACTCATTTTTGAACATGTTGTTTCTTGATTACCCAACACTCTGTTCTATACAATATGGCTAGCCTTACAATTGTTTTATAAATTTTTCCTTATACACCCCTCAATTTTGTCCAACCAATTCTAAATCTCTAGGATACTTAATCAATATCTCTCAAGTTATGAATTATTGAACCAAGGTTCTAAAAATGGTCACATTGAGTTATCTCTTGTTTCCCATATTAAGTGTATCCTAATTTACATTCTTATTATTACGAAATTTGCATGTCATATACTAATTTAGCCTTTATTTTAAAGTCTCTTGTTTCTAAGGCATTTGTCGATAAACTTAATTTTGCATTTAATGCTTCATTAGCTTTATCAATTAAAACAATGCCATTCGCAAACAACATGCACCATGGAACTTCTTCCTGAATATGTTTAATTAATTCATCTATGATCAGTGCAAATAGAGATAAGAGAATCATGGTAAAGATCCATCATAACTATAAAATTTGAGGCCTCTCCCACTGGTGTCCTAATATTGGTTGTTTCCCCCTCATACATATCCTTAATTAGGTCTATATACCTATTTTTAACCCCTTTCGTTTTCAAGATCCATCATATGATCTCTCTAGGAACTTTGCCATAGGCCTTTTTTAGATCAATGAACACCAGATGAAGATCTTTCTTCTTCTCTTTGTACTTTTCTATCAGTCGTTTCAAAAGAAATATAATTTCCATGATTGATCTCCCTAGAATAAAGTCAATTTTGTTCTTTGATACATTTGTTTCATGTCGTAATTATAATTTGTTCAATTATTGACTTCCAAAGTTTCATGGTGAAGGGATGGGATATCCATCACATGGACGCCCAAATCTTGTGGAATAGATAGGGCGAATTTTAAAAATTTTCTCCCATCTTTGCAGGGAATTGAATTCCCTATTTCAGAAAACATATTTTCAATGATCAATCTTGAATCAAAAACCAAATCAGATCTGAACCAAAAGAAGTAGGAGAGAGGATATACCTGATACAGAGAATCAATATCTCCCAATGGAGGTGTTCACGCCCAAGGAAGGATCCCAAATCTGCTCCCACTGAAGATGGCGCAGTGAAGGATGGAGCAAAATCAGCAACGTTCTTCCAAAAGAACTTGACCCTTCGCAAGAATCAACTGGATGGCTTGTGGGTACAGTTCCAACCAATCTTTTCCCAAAAGATTGAAATCAAGATCAAATCTTGATTTCTCCCAAGAACTAGAGATCGAACTGAAGGGAATGGCAATGACAGGAAGGAGGCGGCAGGAGAGAATTCGCAGTATGCAGGAAAATTCTCTCTTTCTGTGATTTCTTTTCTCTGAAGAGAATTGAACCTCAATCACACAAAACTATATTCGCCCCTTTCTTCTTTCATAATCTTAAAGGGATCAGCTCCTTTAAGTGATAAGGGATAATCCTTATCTTATCTATAGATCAGATCAGCCATCTCCTAATCTAATTAGGAGGTTTCCATATCTAAATCACATTTAGATCTTGGACTCTCTAAGTGGATAGGGTCTAAGCCCAATCCCATCAGCTGATCCACTTCAGAATTCGCCCCCCTTTTTAATTGACTAATCAAATCAGCCCAGTTCGAAATGGGCTTAAGGCTCATTTAAGGTTATGTACTCAATTAGCCTTCCAAACTGCTGCCCAGTTGGGCTTCCTTGTAAGGCGTGGGACCTAAACATTGATCTACACATCAGTCACATGGGTTCAGCCCAGCCTTTGTTACAAGGCCTAGCCGAATACACTGTTATGGACAGTGCACCCCCTGAATCCCATCTTATGGGCTCTATGGGCCCAACACTTACCCTAGGTAGCCCCTGGGCCAAGCCACCTTGTAACACCTAGGGACTGTGGGCAGATGCAAGATTAGCCCATCAGGTATTATCCTCAATGGTCTTACACTTAGCCTCTCAGCCCATAATGATCATACACTGCCCGACAAGAGAGGACCTCTCCCTCGGCTGCAAGGAACAGTGTTGCACTCTCTACTTATATGGATCCTGGGAATTAAAACCTTTTGCAAACATTTTAGAAACCATAATATATACTTTTATATCTCATATAAAATATGCTTTGCAAAAACAAATCTCAACGGTTGAAATCGGCTGCCGGCAGTCTTGGTTTCCATTAGAGAGAGTGCATCCCCGATCATTACTTTTGTCCGACAAAGGGGCTGATCCTTTCACTATGATCACCCACTCAGATGAATTCTCGGATTGTCCCAACATACCCAGGTTTTGACCCTTGCTAAGGATCTCACTGATTGGTACATCAAAGACAGCCCAATCCGACATCTAGTTTAGTATCATAATCGAGTCTAGGGGTCAGGTGTAACTTTCCAGTTTTGCCCATCTATCTCTAAGGTCCAGGGCAATACTGGAAATCTGGTCCGATTCAAAGGTTCTATTAACCCTACACTGTATGTGCCTAGGGTCTCACCCTGGTAGCTGAGACAAGCCACCCCAACCGACTTGGTGGCACTACAGTGTCAGCCTTGTCATGATAGGTCTCCCCAGACCGATCCACTGGCTATGAACATTCTAAACTAACACGAGTCTCATTAAGTGTCCAGTTTAAGGGTATTACACAGAAACATACCAAGGGAACATGAATCAAATATGCACTTTTATTCATTTACAATAAATTCATAAAGTACATCATTCTTGATTGAAACTAAGGGCATACAAAACTGTCTAACATGATCTCCCTAGAATAAAGTCAATTTTGTTCTTTGATACATTTGTTTCATGTCGTAATTATAATTTGTTCAATTATTGACTTCCAAAGTTTCATGGTGCAGTTCATGAGTTTATCACTATATAATTATTACAACCTTGTATCTCACCTTTGTTTTTAAATATATGCACCATACTACTATTTCTCCAATCATCAAGCATCCTCTTTTCTTTTACTATCTTATTAAATAAATAGCTTAATTAACCACATCAAGCTTGGAATCCCGTCAGGTCTTAACACCTTTCCCTTTTTCACCTTCTTTAGCACTTCTTTCACTTTAGTAGGTCTAACTCTATTAGAATCCCAGTGGGTCCTTGTCTCCCATTTGTCCCACAAAAGTGTGTTCACATTCCCCACCATACGAGACCAAGCATCTTCCCTGGGATGTTGATGAGACTCCATGTGAACTGATTAAGATTCAAAGTTGAAATCATTGTTCTTACAATTTTCTTTTGTGAAAATTCTAAAACTTTTAAATTTGTTACCAAAGTTATTTAGGCCTGGACCTTCTTAAGCACCACTACCAGTCTAGCACCTTGAGTGGTAGAAATTGGAACCAGTTCTTGAGTCTGCTCCTAGGGCCCCAGCCCACAGAACACCACTAAGGATGTTACATTAAACAAAATATTTAAACTTGTTGAGCTACCTGGGTCCAGGCCCGATCCAAGTTCTAGAACCAAAAACACAGAGCCCCTCCACTTAAACAAATTGGTCCTAGAGAAGATTCCTCCGGTTCAAACTAATAGGCTCTTTCTGTGAAGAGTCAGGTGCACAGTTATCCTCTCTGAAGTCGTGCATATAGCTCAGAAAAAGCTAAATAAGATTTTACTGTCACAGAGCTGTGAAAATCGTGGGGCTTTCAGTGTTTTAATTACAGGCGAAACTGAAATCTTCTCCACTTGCTTTCACTGGATTTAGCAGTCCACTTCTACCGACTGCATTCTGATTCTGAGCGACAATAATAGAAAAGATGTAGCAAAAATACAGTATAGTGATGAAACATGAACGATGTCAGATAGCCCCTGAAAACTCGAATCTCAAGATTATATTTTCCCTATTGAATAACAGATTTTGTAAACTACAAATATGAATAACAGACTGCTTATTCTGTCCTCTCGTACTTTGAACAATAATAATTGTGAACTACTAATTTGAAATATTCCAGTCATGGAAGTCATTGTTGGAAATAAATTCAAGATGACTCCATCCTTAGAATAGAATTTGAAGGGGGTCTTCAGTTTTTAGAATGGAATGTCTATTCCTGCAACTGATTTGGGAAAAAAGATGTAGCTTGCTTGTGAACTGCGGTGTGTGATGGTCAGCAGCAACTTTTTCATTGAATGGAATTAATAAGGGCTGAGACAGTCCAAGAGGTAGAAACAAGGAGTCTGACTGGGCAATAATCTTCTTCAATAGACCAAACAAAGGCTCAAGGATAGAACTTGTTCAAAGTTCAGAGGATGAATAGTATACATGAGTGGAAACTAAGTACCATAGTTGATGGAGGCCCATCACAAGGCCCACCTCACCCCTAGGGGCGGCAGCTCCTAGGATAAGGATAAGTCTAACCAAAAATCCAAGATTAGCAAGATCCAAGAAATCAAGATAGACCAACACTCTTCCAAGACTCATCAAGAATTCAAAGAATCCAAGACTCATGAAGAATTCAAAGAATCCAAGACTCATCAAGAATTCAAAGAATCCAAGACTCATCAAGAATTAAAAGAATCCAAGATTCATCAAGAATTCAAGAATTCTAGATAATTCAAGATTCATGCATGGATAAGATCAAGGGAGATCGGATAGTGGAGATCAAGTCAAGAAGAGTTCGATCCTATCTCCAAGTTTGGGATGTTTAGATCAAATTTAATTTCTTTTCCTAGTTCTTTTACAATTTCTCAATGTATTATAAATACTGCTATTTTCCCAGAATTATTCATCAATTCATACTTCTCAATTTTCAGAATTTCTTCTTGTTCTCTTCTTCCAATTTTTGCCACCTTTTCTCTCTCCTAGAGAATTCGGTGCTCTTCGCTAGGAACTAGCGAACGCCCGGTGCTTGCAAAGCCAGCTCTGGTTTCCATTGCTTCCACGCTGCGTCAGGTGGTATCAGAGCAGGGAATTCGCCCAGTCATGTCCAACCCAGACGGTAGCAGTCGCAACCCACCCTGTGACGGAGATCAGGGGTTTCCAGCTGTTTGGGGAGCAATCGAAAAACAGCGTACAGCCACACGTAACATCGAGCAGTAGTTGACAGAGATGGCTGAACAACTGCGAACCTTGTTACAGGAGGTTGCTCCACAGAACTGGGAACATCCACAGCAAATCGAGGGAGACGACCACGACAGACCACCCGTCCATACTGTGATACGACGATTAGTCCTGGACGATGACAGTGATGATGATCAAGAATTTGGGGATGCTCCAGTTCTTCTCGGCAACGACAGAAACGGTAGAAATTGGCACAATCAAGGTATTTTCAATCCCCGTAGGAATAATGATGAATTTAAACTCAAGGTAGATATTCCTACTTTTAGTGGAGATCTTGGCATAGAGGACTTTTGGATTGGATCACAAAGTCGATAGGTTCTTTGATTACATGGAGATACCAGAGGAACGAAGGGTAAAACTGGTAACTTTCCGATTAAAGGGAGGTGCATCTGTTTGATGGGAACGGATGAGAGAGACCCGGATGAGAGAAGGAAGGGGTCCTGTTCAAACCTAGAGGCGCATGAAACAATTAATCAAAGGTAGATTTTTACCTCCTGACTCTGAACAATATATGTTTGAATCTTATCAGAGGTGTGCGTAGAGTTCACGTAGTGTTAATGAGTACACATCAGAATTTTTAAGATTAGCAGAAAGAAACCAGTTGTCTGAAAGCGATAACCAGCAGGCAGCCCGTTATCTGAGCGGGTTGAGGCCGTCAGGGACAAAATTGGTGTACAGATGGTTCTCAGTGTGCAGGAAGCAAGGAACCTAGCCTTGAAAGCAGAATTAATGTTCCAAGACAAGGCACGCAGTGATAATTACCGCTGATACAGCGGGAGCGACAACAGACCGGCAACTGTCGACAGGAACAAATCAGTCCCGGCAGTACAACCTTCTCACCTGGAAAGCATAAGTAACGTCGGTAAGGCTACTACAGGAGGACATACTCGAGGTAATCCTTCCAACCCTCCTAAACCCAGTAACCCTTATGCAAGGCCTGCTCCTATTAAATGTTTTAAATGTAATGAGGTGGGACATAGATCCAGTGACTATCCCAGGAGGAAGGCAGTTAATATGGTAGAAAGGGAGGAGGAAGAAGATATTGAGGAGGAAGTGTATTGTGGACCTGATGGGGAGGATGAAGAGGGTCCATATGAACATGAGGAATATACTTGTGTGGTAAGAAAATTAATGTTGTCCCAGAAAAATAAGGATACTTCTCAAAGGCACAGATTAATTCGTACCAGATGTACTGTCAAGGGAAAATTATTTAATTTAATTATTAATAGTGGTAATTAGGAAAATATTATTTGCAGGGATGTCATCCAACAATTACAGCTGATTCCTGAAAAACATCCCAACCTAAACACAATTGGGTGGATCAAGGAAGGAGGCGGCATACGAGTGGAAGAGCGCTGCAAGGTACCTTTTTCAATTAGTAAGTACCATGATGAAGTATATTGTGATATTGTAGATATGGATGCTTGCCATATTTTGTTAGGGAAGCCTTGGCAGTTTGATACAGATGCAAGGCACATGGGTAGCAAAATACCTACCAACTTGAAAAAGAGGGTACACGTTATACTTTGTTACCCATAGCAGAAAAAAATATTACAAATGCTCCAAAAGCACATGAGAAAAATTTTCTTACCATCACCCATCATCATGCTGAATTTGTTAGAGAATGTAAGGATACTCATGAGATACATCTGTTAGTAGTAAAGGGAGAAAATGTTAATGATAAATATAAAATTCCAGTGGAAGTGCAGGGACTACTTGATGAATTCAATGATGTAGTTCCAGAGGAGTTACCAAATGAACTCCCCCCTATGAGAGATATACAACACCATATTGATTTTGTTCTAGGTGCCAGCCTACCTAACCTCCCACATTGCAGGATGAGTCCTAAAGAGAATAAAATCTTACGGGAAAATGAAGAAGAATTATTGAAAAAAGGGACACATTCAGATCAGCATGAGTCCTTGTGCAGTACCTGCCTTATTAACACCTAAAAAGGATGGCAGTTGGAGAATGTGTGTCGATAGTAGGGCCATTAATAAGATTACCATTGGGTACAAATTTCCTATTCCCAGGCTAGACGACATGCAGGACTAGCTTAATGGAGCTGTAGTTTTGTCAAAAATAGATCTCAGGAGTGGATATCATCAGATCAAGATCCGTCCCGGAGATGAATGGAAGACAACCTTCAAGACTAGAGATGGCTTGCTCGAGTGGTTAGTCATGCCCTTTGGGCTAACCAACGCACCCAGCACTTTCATAAGGCTGATGAACCAGGTATTGCGCCCCTTCATTGGTAAATTTGTGGTAGTCTATTTTGATGATATTTTGATATATAGCAAATCTATCACTGAGCATGTGGGACATATTAGGGAGGTCCTAAAAACATTGAGGGAGAATAAATTATATGCTAATTTCAAGAAATTCATCTTTATGAATGATAATTTATTATTCCTGAGATTTATTATAAGCAAAGATGGTGTGAAAGTAGATGAGGAAAAAGTGAAAGACATTAGGGAGTGGCCGACCCCATCCACTGTCACAGATGTCAGGCGATTTCGTGGGTTGGCAACCTTCTATAGGCGCTTTATTAAGAATTTTAGTACTATCATGGCTCCCATTACTGAATGTTTGAAAAAGGGTAAATTTCAATGGGGAGAAGAGCAAGAGCAAAGTTTTGCTCTCATAAAAGAAAAATTATGTATTGCTTTTGTTCTTTCCTTGCCAGACCTTAATAAATTATTTAAAGTTGAATGTGATGTCAGTGGAGTGGCATAGGGGCTGTCTTGTCCCAAGAGAAAAGACCCATTGCTTTCTTCAGTGAAAAACTATGTGAAGCCAGAAGAAAGTGGTCTACTTATGACAAGGAGTTCTATGCTGTGGTTAGAGCCTTGAAGACATGGGAACACTATTTAATTACAAAAGAATTTGTTCTCTATACTGACCACCAGGCCCTAAAATATCTTAGTGGGCAAAAGCAATTAAGAATTGATTTACATGCCAGATGGTCTGCTTTCCTAGACAAGTTCCCATATAAAATTGTGTATAAGACAGGACAGCAAAATAAAGTGGCCGATGCACTTATCAAGCGTGTAGCTCTCATCAAGACCCTCAGTGTTGAGATTGTGGGTTTTGAGTGCCTAAAAAACTTATATGCCCAGGATGAAGACTTCCAACAGGTATGGGAGAAATGTGTGAATAAGCAGCCAGCAGAAGACTTCTTTATTTATGATAGGTTCCTTATGAAAGGGGAACAACTGTGTATCCCTTGCACTTCCCTCCGTGAAAAGATTATCAGGGATTTGCATGGGGGTGGATTAGCAGGACACTTGGGAAGGGACAAAACAGTAGAAGCAATTAAGGGTCTATATTACTGGTCGAAATTAAGAAGGGACGTGTCTACCATTGTAAACAGGTGCTTTGTTTGTCAGACAGCCAAGGGACAAACCCATAACACAGGTCTCTAAATGCCCCTACCCGTTCCTAGTGCTATATGGGAAGACCTGTCCATGGATTTTGTGCTAGGCTTGCCAAAGACCCAGAGGAACATGGACTCTGTCTTCGTGGTGGTTGATAGGTTCTCAAAAATGGCTCACTTCCTCCCATGCAAGAAAACAGCCGATGCATCCGCTACAGCCAAATTGTTTTTCAGGGAGATTGTCCACTTACATGGGGTACCCAAGACCATCACTTCAGATCGTGGCACACGGTTTCTTAGTCACTTTTGGATGACCCTGTGGAGGTTGTTTGATTCATCACTTAATTTCAGCAGTACAACCCATCCGCAGACAGATGGGCAAACAGAAGTGGTAAACCGGACCTTAGGGAATCTAATTCGCAGCATATGTCGGGAGAGGCCAAAACAGTGGGACTTCACCATAGCCCAGACCGAGTTCGCCTTTAACAATGCAGTGCACAGTTCTACAGGCAGATCCCCTTTCTCCATCGTGTATATGAAGGTCCCTAACCATGAACTGGACTTAGTGAAGCTATCCAGGATACCCAGCGCCAGTATCTCAGCAGAATAGATGGCAGAACAGATCCAGTCCATCCAAGAGGCCGTGAAGCAGAAGCTAGAGCAAACCAACGCCAAGTACAAGATGGCCGCAGACAAGCACCGCCGGCCTCAAGTGTTTGATGTAGGTGATGAGGTTATGGTCTTCTTAAGGAAGGAAAGGATTCCCGTAGGTACTTACAACAAGTTGAAGCCTCGGAAGTATGGTCCATACAAGATCGTGAAGAAGATCAATGACAATGCCTATGTAGTGGACCTACCAGCTCAGATGGGTATATCCAAGACTTTCAACGTTGCTGACCTTCACCGGTATTTGCTAGAGATCACACTTGCCTATCCTAGTCACGACTCGGGGTCGAGTTCTCTCCAAGTGGGGGAGAATGATGGAGGCCCATCACAAGACCCACCTCACCCCTAGGGGCAGCAGCTCCTAGGATAAGGATAAGTCTAACCAAGAATCCAAGATTAGCAAGATCCAAGAAATCAAGATAGACCAACACTCTTCCAAGACTCATCAAGAATTCAAAGAATCCAAGACTCATCAAGAATTCAAAGAATCCAAGACTCATGAAGAATTCAAAGAATCCAAGACTCATCAAGAATTCAAGAATTCTAGATAATCCAAGATTCATCATGCATGGATAAGATCAAGGGAGATCGGACGGTGGAGATCAAGTCAAGAAGAGTTCGATCCTATCTCCAAGTTTGGGATGTTTAGATCAAATTTAATTTCTTTTCCTAGTTCTTTTACAATTTCTCAATGTATTATAAATACTGCTATTTTTCCATAATTATTCATCAATTCATACTTCTCAATTTTCAAAATTTCTTCTTGTTCTCTTCTTCCAATTTTCGCCACCTTTTCTTTCTCCTAGAGAATTCGGTGCTCTTCGCTAGGAACTAGTGAACACCCGGTGCTTGCAAAGCCAGCTCCGGTTTCCATTGCTTCCACGCTGCGTCAATAGTCCAATGATTGGCCTAAAGTCGACAATGGAATATTATTTGTTTGGTCATTTCTATTTGCTTCTTCTTATGTCATGATGATACCGGTTTGCTTATTCCTGCCCAATATTTTAAGGCCCCCATTTAATTTATTTTATAAAATTCAAGGTAATTTTCCACAATGTTTTAAAAAATGATCTGGAACCGGAACCGTCCTGGCCACCGGTTTCTAGGTCAACGGTCCGATTCGAATGGACGGCCCATTCTGACAAAATAATTAAAATAAAAAATGGTCAAAAAATGTTGAACGGGTTAACAATTTGACCGTTTGGGTCAATGGGTCATTGACCGATTCAACAGTTTCTGGCCAAGGACCGAGTTTGGGGTAAAATGGAACCGATTGCCTGAACGGTTCCTGGGTCAAACAGTCCAACCGTTCGGTTCAACGATGATTCGAAAACCATGGGTGAAATGGTAAAATCTTGGACTATCAAACGTGAGAATGTGGATTCGAGTCTAAGAGCTGCCATTTTGTGAAGAAAAAAAATGTCAATTAGAACCATATCCAATCCACCCCTCCCAAGACCCTACATAGCTGAGACCAACATTGGGTAATAGCCTTTTCCACAATATGCTACCTTGGCTCTCATAATAATGTTATATATGATTAGTAAATGTTATTTTTCTACCTTATTATTTTGATCATTAATTCTCTTACTTCATTCTTATTTTATATCTTTCTATGTCAAAAGATTTGAATGGTATTGCATGATTAGAAAACTAATTAAGCAAGAAGATATATGATTAGTAAATGTTATTATTTTAGCTTATTTGATCATTAATTCTTTTATTTCATTCTTATTTTATACTTTTCTATGTCAAAACATTGTCATGATTGGAAAATTAATCATTAATTCTTTTCTAGCTTATTTGATCATTAATTGTGTTCGTTCTTATTATACCTTAATTTCTATGTCAAATGCTTTGCCATGATTGGCAAACTAATTAAGCATGAAGATATCATCTAATAATCTGAAACAAATTGGTGATGAACTAGAGAACAAACCTTGTGTCAAGTAGTGAGGTGCATTATGGAGGCTATGTTTTCTAGCAGGAAGAAAATTAGCTAATAGGCTGCTTTTATCTAGATTTTCCAAAGAAGAAAGACTATAATGAATTAATGATATATCTATTCCTATTTGGTGGGGGATTATTTTTTTAGCATATCCATATCTATGTTTGTATCTATAATTGAGCATCTTACATTTCAAGACATACAATAAAAGTTAAGTTATACTTGTAGTACAACATAATGTAATTGGTGGGGATCAAAAGATTCCATACAAATTTGTGTGTTAGAGAGAGAGAGAGAGTATAGATAAGGGTGAGCATGGTTCAGTTCAATTTGGTTCCAAGACAACCTAGAAGTGACCCCCTACAAGGTCGGTTCTAGCTTTGGTAGTTCTAGAGTCAGGCCCAGGGTCTATCCATGAAACTTGTTCATTCTTTAACACCCCCCCCCCCCCCCCCCCCCCACCCCCCACCACCTAAAAAAATGGAGCATGTTCTTTAAAAACTTGATTTTCAATAATAATAATAATAATAATAGTTCAATAGTAGTAATAGTAATATAGTTCAAAACTTATCATTTTGATTTGAATTTTATAAATAATACCTTTTACATTACCTATTAACGTTCAAATATTAAATTGAAGAAAAAGATTCGACTATGATATGGAAAAGATACAATATGTAAAACAACTGACCAATAAACTGAAATCACAAGGTGTTATTTATCAAAATTCATGGGTGGGTTTTGATTGGTCAAAACTCTTTCCATATTATATCTTTTCTGTATCATAGATTTTCCCCAAGAAAAATTATCAAATCACTCGAGTGACTCAATTATCAAGCGAAACCATGGTCTTTGTAACCATGAGTGCTTGGATACAAAACTTCACATCCACAAAATATTTTGGGATTTATTTCAAGGCAAGTTTGATTCTAAGGCCTATTACACTAAGGTCAATCAAGGCCGATTCTCTTGGTCGATGTGGGTAAGAGTTTATTCCAAAAATTTAGAACTAGACGCTACTCAATAACAGATTTGAGTAGGGTTGGTTCAAGGCCAATTCAAGATCAATTCCATTCGGTTCTAGATATAACTTACCCATTCACCCTTAGTACAGAAGTTTTGGTAAACATGTTCACATAGCAATACTTGTTAGGTTCATAACCAAATTAATTTTAGTGGCTTATCTCAAGAGATACCTAGGCATATTGAAACAATCCCCTAACCATGCATATTAGGCCTACATGACCAATTAAGTGAAAGATATTATAGAAGAACGATCTGAGTGTTTGAAAACCATGAAATTTATCAACGCTGATAAGGGTTGTAGACAATATTGAACTTAGCACACAAGGACTTTTAAACCTTATTTGCAAGGTTATTGCTAGCAAGAAGATGATCACCTGATTGAGAGTCCTGTTTGAACTCGTCTTTACAGAAAATCCATCTAGGTACCATTAATGGAATACCACATCCCTGTATGTTTCTGCCCACTGGATTTCATGGTTGGTTCGTCTATTTGTTTTTGCTATTGTTTTTGTTTTTTCAGTTATTTCCTAAGCAAGTTCGAGCAAATTTGAAATTTGAAAGGAAATGTTTCTGTCAATCATAGACCCCTAGGGCTCTGAGCATTCGTTTGTATCTGGAATGGTTCTCCGTGCAGATTCCACCAAAAATAGACCCATTATTAGAATGCATCCAAATTTGCCCCATCTTTCCCATGAGAATATTTTAGAGAATATTGGTGATATAGTCACATTTGGAGATAGGTTGCCAATTGAGGAAGGCCCCTTCAGTTAGAGTAACTAACTGTTATCAGGACAATTATTTGACTTATCTTAGGTTGCAATTGGGGCGGATTAAGCTCAATCTGCTCAACCCCATGAACAATCGAAGGGAAGGCCACTTGAATCCTAGAGCTGTCAATGGTTCGATTCTACCTGACCAACTGTTTCAAATCGATTCAGACCTGAATCAATTTTTTAATAAAATAGAAGGTTTCCTAATTTTCTTATAATTTTTTATATTTTATGTCTAATAAGTCACATTTGATAGATAATATATAAGATAATTTTAGCTAAAAAAACTCGACATGTTAACCTATAAATAATTGGCTATTTTAACTGTCATTTCTGTTAAGTTTATATCAAAAATATCAAATTTTAATGTATTATTTGCATATATAATTATATATACATATATTAGTATAATTGGGCCTATTGGGTCAGACCCGATTATCCCAACCAGACCCAACCCATTGATAGCCCTATTCAACTGGTTATATTATAACTAGACCCAAGCTATGCCTCAACCCAAAAAGCCCAACTTAAACCCAACCCAACATTAAAATATGTTTATCCTAGCCCCAACCTAGGTAACCCAATTTTCATAATTTTGGGTTAGATTGGGCCGGGTTCGCCCAATAAATGCAGGACAAAAGCTCCAATATGATTTTTGTAAAGTAACACTTTTAGATCCAATCAAAACTGAAGTACTTGCTGTAAAAAACAAATAGCTCTTCGTTAGAACTTTTAGAACGTTGTAATAATCAAGTGTTTTAAAAGGGGCTGTGACATTCTCTGAGTTTTTTTTTTTTTTTGGTAATAGACATTCTCAGAGATGAAATCAAAGAGGGTGCAAATAAAGATGCTAACTGATGATTTCAGAGAATGAATTACACAGTAAGTTATCCAAATATTTGTAAGGTTGGCCCAAAAGGACAAAGGAATATTGTTTGTTTGATCTTTCGACAGGCTTCTTTCCAAACAAAAGTTTGGTTCCTTTGTTTTGCTCCCTTTAAGATGGTGACAGAACCCTACCCATTTATGCACTCTATAGTCTATAGACCGAGGAAACCCTAATTATCAAAAAACAAAACTAGGTTGATTCACGGGTTTCCAACTTGTCTGCTGTTTTTTTACTCTCTCCCCACCCCCTAGCCTATTCTCTCTAGAGAAACATGCACACATTATAAGATAGCCAAAAAATTAAAAAAAAAAAAAACAAACAAAGAAGGATTTAGAGACTGTTTTCTCATTCGTAGAAGTATAGAATTTCTTTTCTCTTCTGAAATCTGTAATACTTTAGCTACATTTAACTAAAAGTTTTCCACCACCACTATATCGAAGTAAATGCAGTTGTGGTCTTGATCCACTATAAATGGGAATTAGTAGCTGCTTGGGGCACTCATGGTTATGATGATGGTAGGATGTTGAATTGGGACACCCAATTCACTTAGGCTATGTTTGGTTTGAAGGAAAAAAGTAGGGAAAGGAAGGGATAGGTAGGAAAATCTTTACAAACCTTGTATAGGTTATTTTACCTTTTCCTTCAAATCAAACATAGCCTTAGATTTGGATGGGCTACACATTTGTTGTTACAACGTGAACTGCACTGTTATCCGCATTGTAACACGTTGCTCTTTTGGAGAAACATGTAAAAGTAACGGGAAGTGGGTTAATATTCCCGTTACTCCTTTTTTCTTTTTTCAAACAAAAAAAATGAAAAAAGCATTTTCAGCAGGTCCTATGCAGTGGAAGAAGACTCGAAGAATAGTGGTAGAGAAGTTTTTCAGCAAGTCCTATATCCTCTATTCGTCAAAAGGAAGACACATTGATTGTTCTCTGTCTCTCTCTCTCTCTCTACTAATATTTTGAATGGGTTTTAGACTTTGGCAGAAGGTCTTGAATAGGGTAAAACTTCATAAATAGTTGCTTGACCAACTGTTATAATCCCCTTACCCCTTTAATGCTACGGGCAACAATGTTGCACCCTGAACCTCTTCCTCTCCCCCCCCCCCCCCCCTTTTTTTGCCCAGTGTCTCATTCTTTTAAAGACTCTTAGTGTATCATATTGCACAATCTCTCCATTGTACAACATACTTACTAAAGCATAAAGATTTTTCAATAAAAGCTAATAGGTTTGATTAATACCATATAAAAAAATCTGAGATTTCAGAAATCTTCAAAGGCATCCAAAGTCTTCGTGTTTAATTGTTATAGGCTAGGTTCAAAATATCAATACGCTCGATACGCCGGTAGGGGTGTATATCGATACTGTTTTTTTTTTTTTTCTGAAACCGGTTCAGGGGGGACAGTTTAGGGCTCCTCCACCCCCGATACACCCACTATAGGGGCATACGGAGGGGTCCCAGAACGACAAGTATCGGCCAATACGGGCCGATACGTGTCGATACTTTGAACCTTGGTTATAGGGGCTTGTATTGAGCAAGAGGGGCAATAAACTATCAAGGATTATGGAATTGGTGTAATATTGTTTAATATGATTTGATTAATACCATATAAAAATTTTGAAGCCTTTATGTCATTTTAGAGACATCAAAGGCATCCAAAGCCTCCATGCTCAATTACTAAGGTACATGGGTTTATTTTGAACAAGAGCCATAATAACGATGGGAAGGCATACTCTCCGTTTGCCATTTTTTGTTCATGTTGCTGGCATCATGGGATGAAGATTTTGAACAATAGAGAGGGACTGACCTCTCAATGGATAGAAAAATAATTAGAGAAACAAATACCTTAACAGTAGAGAACTTGAAGAATGTTGAAAGAGAAACGTTTCAATAGGTTCTATGTTCTCTCTATTCATCGGATGGAAGACATGACCAATTGTTTTCTCTCTTTGAACTTTTGGGTGTGAGAAGAAGGTTTTGAGCAGGGTAAAATTTCATTGACATTTTGGGTAGGCTAGGATTAAAAGATAAATGATTTTTTCATTTTTTGTTTGAAAAAAAAGGAAAAAAGGAAGTAACGGGAGTCAAGGTTCAAACTTCAAAGTACCGACACATATCGGCCTGTATCGGGCAATACGTATCATCCCCGGACCCCTCCTATACACCCCTATAGTCTGACCGGTTCAGGGTGTGGGGGAGAACTAAACCACCCCCCTTGAACCTGTTTCAAAAAAAAATAAAATAAAAAACAAACGTAAAAAAGGGTATCGATTCGCCCGATACACCCATACTGACGTATCAGGCGTATCAATATTTCGAACCTTAACGGGAGTGTTAACCCACCTGTTACTTTTACATTTCTCCCTAAAAGAGTAACGGGAGTATAACCGGCATTGTAAGTTGTAACAACAAATGTGTAGCCCATCCGAACTCATGTAACATGGGCATCTTTTTAGCACCAGCCCATGCATCCCACGAGTCTCTTCCTAGGTTTTTCTATAATGTTTTTTGAAGCCCTTTTATGATGGTTAGAGATGAATGAACTTAAAATTCCACTCTGTTATGTTGATGACTACAAGGATAAAATTCCACTCTATTTGTTATTTCACAGGGAAAGGATAAAAAAAAGACAAAACAAATGGCACGCATACAACCATAGGGATGGTTTAGTCATTACATTATGTATGACACTAAATGGGAAATCACTTACTTTATTATTGAAGAAAAAGAGTTTCTACAATATATGGACAACTCACAGACCTTAGAGATTGATCCAAACAAATTAGGACACAAAACTTTCAGATAATTATATTACCTGGCCAAGGATGCCAGAATGAATTCTGGATATGCCACAAAACTCACCTTACCTACGTTAGTTGATATGGACATTTCTAGGCGCAGTGTCCAATATAAAATTTACATTAAAATTTGAAGTATACAACATGATAACACACTTTTGGATAAATCAACATGACACCCTTGTATAGGAATCCGGGTATCATAACTCGCCAAGACTATAACTCAAATAGCCACTGGTCTTCGTTGTATTGTAACGACCAATCATTCCCCGTTGGCAAAATTCTAAAAATGTTGATTTACAATATTGAGAGAAACTAAAAATAGAAAGCGAGCTGGTTGAGAAGGAACATGAAGAGAGAATGAATAATCATGAAGCTTAATGTCTCGTTTTCCCAAAATAGTAAAAAATGGATCCATCAGCTACCCTAACTTCATCCCTACCACAAGACATGCCCACTGTGCAAGATGTGACTTTCACATGATAAGTAGTGAATTTTAAAATTCAATTAGGTTTCAAGAACCCAAAGAAATCAGCTGGTAAAATCACTAAATCACTTATGAGAAAACATGCTTTTCTCCAACAATCAATCTTGGATTTCAATTATGTCATATCACACTCAAACTCTCAGAAAGAAAAATACCTCGTAGTAAATATTCACAAAATACAAAGAACAGTAGTGGTGCTCCTGCCCAATAGACCAAACCTCTCTTTCTCCTTTACAATCGACATGAAGATGGCACAACCCTTGGTATTGCCTAATTCGATCCATTGAGCTGCAGTAGTGATATGATGCCTCAATCATGGCTGGTAATGGAGGTTTCCTTCAGAAAGTAAAACCCCAAAAGGCTCCTCCAGGACTGATTTGAAAGGTGAAAAATGGGTGCACAAGTTGCAAGTTCGATCCTATGTAAAAGCTCTAGGTTTTGGACTGGTTAATGCTAGAAAAATGGTTGGACTCTAGTGCTTATTCCCATCTCCTATTGGGTTTAAATAGACTTCCCTTAAATCTTCTTTAATCCATAGAAATATCCTAAACAGATTAGGAAAGGTTAGGTTAAAGCAAGTTTCCTAGTTCAATCTTATCTTGACTAATTAAACCAGTCAAGTTCCCAGTCATACTAGGAGATTAGTAATCTTGTGCAAATCAGTCCAAGAAAGTTTCTAATTTCTCAAGGAATAGGAAAGAGAGAGAGAGAGAGAGAGAGAGAGTGTGTTCTTGTATGGCATGGGACTCATTAGCCATCAGATTGAACCATTATAGGTCAACCTCCTATCTTGAAGAGATGTGAGAGTGAGTCCACCATGGCCGAATTCGCTCTAATAAGGAGTGGAACGTCCATAATTAAATGGGCTTAAACAATTCGGTGGCCTATTAGTACTTAATACTAACTACTTGGATCTCAACCACCCTATGAGCCCATAACTAATATATGTCTATTAGGGAATTGGGCTTAACTAAACATTTGCAACATGATCTCTCAACCATAAATATCAATCATTGGAAAACAATAAGACTAATTTCCTTGCCATATACAAATGTTCTCTTTGTCTAGCAAAGTGGTTGATCCTATCATAATAGTCACTTGCCCAGATAACTCACATATCTGCTCTAGCATACCAATGTGTTGACCCTCAAAGTATCACTGATTGGCATATCAAAAGTAGGTCAGTTTGATACTGACAAAACACCATTATCAAATCTTGGATCACATGCAGCGTTTTAGTTGTTCCACCTATCTCAAAGTCCAAGAACAATTTGAAACTGGTCTAGTTTAGTGTTTTAGGCCCATTCTAACACCTTGGGTCTCAACCCTAGTAGCTGATTACAACAAGCTGAACAGAAGAGAGTTTAACACCAGGTCTCAGTGGTATCAAAGAATGAATTCAACCCCTACCCCCAAATAACCTTTATTATATTATGTATACTTACAAGTAAGCCCTTATGAGCCTAAAAGATTTAAAAGTAAGCCCTTATGGGCCTAAAGAAAGAGATGTCTTGCTCTTGTCATAGCCTTAGGTGTCGTTTGATAACACTGAGTCTGGAATCTGAAAAGTATAAAAGCTATTATTTAGCTCTGAAGTCTGAAAAGAGGTATACATGCTTTTCTGTTTTTTAGAGGCTCTAAACAAGTTGTTTGAGATAGATCAATCCTTCAACATCTGAAAATGGTGGATTTTACCATTTTAATCCAAAGGGAAGAGTTCATCTAGCCATTTAATATTGAGGTTGAACAAGTCAAAATAGCAAATGGTTGGTGGATGCAACTTCCACAAGGAACCACTGTCGGTATCATCAGTAGATGTCACCAGTTCTACAAAAATGAAGTGAGAGTTCCCAAAGGTATCAACACTGAGATGCATATTTTGCCCATGCTTCTTCAGCCCTAGGAAAATTCATGCCTTGGGAAAGCGACTGGTTGGAGGTAGAAGGTCTGAACAATTGCTCTCTAACATTTACAACTGGCCAGGATCTTGGTAGGAGAAAGTGTTCCTTGAGTTCTGCTATTAATGGAGAGTTTACGAAGTGAGAAATGGAAATCGTCGCTGGTAAAATTCAATGTTTTTTTACATTGTGAGAAATGGAAACCATCGCTGGTAGAGCTGCCAGCATGGAGAAGGAAGACAAAAATAAATAAAAAGTACGTTGTTTTTACCTGGAAGCTATCCCTAGTAGACTTGTCAACATTGGAGGAGACTTGAAGCTTTAACTCGGGAAGTGAATTGGGGCTTGTATTTAGGTTAAAAGAAGCAATTTTTGTCATTTGAGAAATGATAGGAGGCATTTAGGATATTTTATCAGCTCTGAATTGCCTCTGACCGCATTAAGTAGCTAGGTGACCTCTTACGGTTTCAGATCTGAAAGTGACATTCAGATCCACTTTTAGACATGACCCCCAACGCCCATTACCTTTAAAAAGCAAGTTTTTTAGAGATAAGAAGCAGATTCAGCGCTGTCAAACGCCACCTTAGTAAAAATGTCAGTAATCTGCGTATCTAAGGCCACATGAGGAAGAGAAATAGAACTAAGGAAAATGTCTTTGATAAAGTAACAATCCACCTCAATATATTTAGTCCTCCTGTGAAAAACTGGATTCAAGCCAATCTTGATAGCACTGGTGTTGTCAACATAAATAGGAATAGGGGTAGGAAGATGAACACCGAGATTATCAAAAAGGGATTGTAGCCAGGCAATCTCACTGCAAACAAATGACACATAGCTCTATACTCTGCTTTTGTAGATGACTTGGAAATTGTTTGTTGTTTCTTACACTTCCAAGAAATGAGGGAATCACCCATGAAGACACACCACCCCGTAATAAAGCGTCTGGTGTCAGGACAAGCTACCCAACCAAAATCAGCATATGCCCTCAATTGAACAAGAGAGGAGGAAGAAAAGGCCTTGGGATAATGTTCCACAAACATACCTAATAATCTAATGAACAACAGTCAGATGAGGTTGATGAGGGGCTGAAACAATCTAACAACCTAAACCGCATGGGTATTGTCGGCATTAGTCATAGCAACGTAAATAAGAGAACCCACAAGTTGTCGATAGAGACGGATTGGCCCATGGGATTTCCTAATAAGCCCTAGGGGTGCACACAAAAATCTGAGAAACCAACAAACCGACTGAAACCAAACCAAAAAAATGCAGTTAACCAAACCAACTGGTGTGTGTATTATATTTATAATTATCTATTTATACATATAAAAAACCGAACTGAAACAATCAACCGATTAACCAATTGATTTGGTTCATTGCAAAAAATAAAGGGACCAGTTCAGTTTCAAAGCCACCTTTAACTAAATGTGGTCACAAGCCTCCTTTAAACTAATTTAGGGCCTGATTCCCATTTAAATTGGCTCTACTTACGACCATTTCTCTTAAAAGATCTCACTCTACTTAAGATATACAATGAGCAGAAGGATGACACAATTTCCTTTGTGGTTTCCATGACTGTCATAGACAAATTTCTAACCAAAGAAAAATTGTCAGCTAAAGGAAATTCCCCAAATCCGGATTTGTGTCAAGTAGTTGCAGAGATAACTCGTTCTAACAGACAAGGAGATTCAAAGGTAGTAGTGGGAATGGCTGAGAACTAAGAACCATGGTTTATGGCAGTATAGAGGAAATGAAAGTTCTGTCAATAAAATTGGAGGCATATCATTAGGTAAATAAATCAGCATACTGCTTGGCTGATTCACTTGCCAAGCAAGGAGCAACTGTGTACATTAAACTTTTCTTATATCTAACAAAATTTACAGTTACTCATTAAGAAAAGCAGCCTAAAGGATATATCAAGAGGACTGCATCCATCTACAGTTCTCTAAGTACTAGATAGGCGACTTTAGCCATGCAACTGACTCAAATGTAGATATAACGTTTTTGTTTTTTTTTTATTTTTATTAAAAAAAAAAAAAAAAAAAAGAGGGGACAGATAAACTACCAAACAATCATTTTCCCCTTTCTTAAAATATCTGTATAAACTAGGTTTTTTCAGTCTCCAATTGTTTTTGAATTTTGATGATGTTCACATAAATAGTTCCACAATGCACATCACACACTCATCAGAGTTTTTGAAGCTTACTATTTCACATGGCAGAATTGGTGCCTTCTGGTATTAGAGATGAAGGTGGGAGACCCAGAACCAGCTTCCTGATCATCTAGATTCACCCATAGGAACAGGTGTAGCATCTTCCCTACCCTCTGCAGCATCATCAGTGGGAACATGTGAAGCATCTTGTTGATTCTCTAAAGCATCATAGGAGACAAATTGAACAGTAGAACCGTCATCTGACTGTTTATCAGTGGGAACATGTGAATCATCTTGTTGATCCTCCGAAGCATCATATGAGACAAGTTGAACAGAAGTATCACCATCTCGTTCAACTACGAACCTAAACCTTAACTTGACAAGCGCAAACTTGTGATCTGGTGTATGCCGCTGATTGAATCGACCTGGACGCTTGGAGCTTGTATTGTAACAGTCTCCACACAAGTCAAAACCTATTCGTTCCACACAATCTTTGCATCTATACCTCTCCCCAACTATAGGAATTACCTGCAATAAAAAAGTACAAAATTAAAGCACTAAATTCATTCTCACAAAAGAGATCCGCAGGAGGGCTTAGATTAGATTGCAAGTTTTCATCAAAGAGAAAGGTAAAAAAAATAAAACACAAACATGTGTTTCCTTGAACTCCAAGGCAAAAACAGACACAATGGAGTGGAAGAAGACTAGGTCTTCTTGAATTCCAAGGCAAACAGTTGACCTAGCCTACGCCCTTTCCCACTCACTAACCCAATGTGTTAGTCCTGAATCAAATAGCCATCATGAGAGAAAGAAACAATGTTACCATGTCTGACCAATAGAAATTAAATGGATTTTCGGCTCTGACAACCCATGACAACAATGTTACCATGTTCCCTCTCACTAACCCAAGAATTTTAAGATCCATTTTCTCGCTCAGATTATTCTGGAAAGACCACCATAAGGCAAAAACAGACGACGTTAGAGATGTCATTGACAGATCCATTAGACAATGAATAAGATAATAGAAGCACATTTATGTGGCATTGCTCATGTTTGGAAAGGCCACCTTAGACCCTAAAGTTTGGAACTACCTCTTTCGATGTTAAAACGTCTATTAGTTAAAAATAAATTTTATTAACCTTGAAGTAATTACTTCAAGGATTTTATCAAATTAGAGTCATTAAATTAACAACAATTAATATAACAGTAAATAATTAACAATAATTGAGATCAAGTTGTTACTAAAACACTAACTTAATTAGCTTAACTAGTAGCAAACTAACAATACTTAATTTACTTAATTTACTTAATTAACTCAATTTGCTTAATTACATTAATTTATTGAATTTCTTTAAAATTATTTAATTTACTTGATTAATAGTAACTTAATTTACTTATTTACTTTAATTAACCTTGATTATTTAATTACTCTATTTACTTAGCTTAATTTACTTAATCAATTAGTTAATTCACTTAATTACGTGGTTTTAAAATTGTCATTGACTCGAGCGATCAGACTGTTCAACCTAGAAACCAATCAATAAAAAACAAAAAGCCCATGATGTTTTAAAAATTTTAAAAATAAAAGAATAACTAAAAACTCCTCAAAAATCATCAATTGGGACTTCAGTGGTTCAACCATTCAGGTCAGCAGTTTGCTAACCAAGTCAACTTTTTTTGGAAAACTCCAGGCCAAGTAAAAAATAGAACCTAACAATTAATCGGTTTCTAGGTCGAATGGTTCAATTGCCCAAGTGACGATGATTTTAAAACCATGTAATTAAGTGAATTAACTAATTGATTAAGTAAATTAAGCTAAGGAAACAAAGTAATTAAATAATCAAAGCTAATTATGGTAAAAAAGTAAAGTTATTGTTAATTAAGTAAATTAAGTGATTGTTAGTTTACTACTAGTTTAGCTAATTAAGTTAGTGCTTAAGTAAAAATTTACTCTTAATTATTGTTAATTATTTACTATTAAATTAATTATTGCTAATTTACTAACTCTAATTTGATAAAATCCTTGAAGTAATTTACTTCAAGGTTAATAGAATTTATTTTTTAACTAATAAACCTTTTAACATCTAAAGTGGCATTTCAAACTTTAGCGTCTAAGTGGCATTTTCAAACTTGAGCAATGCCACATAAGTATGCTTTTATTATTTTATTCATTGTCTAACAGATCTGTCAATGATGTCTCTAACGTCGCCTGTTTTTTGCCTTATAGTGGCCTTTCCAAAATAGACTGAGGGCAAAAATGGCCCTTAAAATCCTTTAGGGTCTAAAGTGTTTATTCGACAAAGAAACAGGTTGTCAAAGTCGAAAATACAAAATTAAATTAGTAGTAAGTTTAGGAACAAGAAGAGTTTTAGGAAGGTGAAACTATGAGATAGCAAAAGTAGATATAGATAAGTCATTAAACCAATGATTTCAAGTTTTTCATCCTTAGCAATAATGATAATTTTTTATTGGAGGCACCAAAATCGATTATTCAAAGATGATTGGGAGAGGAACAACAATATGATAATTCCCAGGAGACCAATGGCTAAAAATACAAGGGAAATGGCTGTAGAGACTAATTATTGTATCTTTTCGTCAGAACACCTAAAGACTTGCCCTTAACTGATGTGGAGGTGGGGGTGGAAAAAACTACAGAACCTTTTAACCCCTCCACATCAGTTAAGGGTGAGTCTTTAGGTGTTATGACGAAAAGACACAGTAATTAGTCCAGCGGGAGCCTAGGCATCACCTAGGCAATGGATTTTTTTTAAGTAAAAACATGTATCCTAGGGTAGTTCCCTAGGTTCCATAATCATATTTCCTTAATAAATATCCATAATTTTCATAAGAAAAGTATAAACTTCATGATAAAGTATAGAAAATCAACATATTCATGAAAAGAAAAAGAAGAAAGAAAAGAAAATTCAAAAAATATAGGGGCTGAACCCCTATTTCTGTTATAGGAAAAGAAGAATAGAAAAGGTGGAAGAAGAAGAAGAAATGAGTATATAAACACACAAAATTAGTAAAGAAAAAGAAGAAATGTGTTGATTGGACAACATTTTATGTTCTTCCTTACTTATTGGTTCAGGTTTTAAAGTCTTTGAGTGTTCCATACAGCATTTAGCAATGTTTGTGTTGATTAAACCCTAACAAATAAGAAAATAATAAAAAGAAATTAGTATATAAACACACAAAAATAATATTTTAGTTTGAAAATGTCTATTTTATAATTATAACCTGTTAGTGGTGTTAGTGAAGGGGTATTTCAGTCTTTGTACTTGTTGAGAATGCTGATGTGTACTGTTATGTTAGTTCGAGTGCCTCTTACTTAAAGAAGGGCACTCAAGTCTTTTTCAATAAGTCAATAATATAATAATAGGTCTGGCCGAATCAAGGGATCAACTTTTTCCCTAATTCGAACCAGCCTTTCTCTCTTTTCTCTCTTCTCTCTTTTCTTCTTTCCTCTCCTACTTCTTGCTGTCTACTTTACTCTACAGTCAACGAACAAGACAGAATTCTATGGCAGGTCAAACTTCAACATGGTATCAGAGCTAGGTTCACCAAATCAGACTTGCTAGAATTCTGCCTTCTGCGCATTCGAATTAGGGTTTCACTTGGGGTTCTCAGTTGTGAGTTGGAGACTGGGAAAAGGGCTGAAAAGGAGTGATCGCCCTCTTCCCTAGGAGGTCTCTATGCCTCCGATTGTGTCGTTGGTGATTGGTTGCTGTGGTTTCTAAGCCCTAGTTAGGGCTGGTACGTGTGGTGCAGTGGTGTCTCAGCCCTTCGTATGGTTGGCCTTCAGGCGATGAGGTAAAGTTTTTTTTATATATTTTTTTTTTTTTGTTATGGAATACATGAGAGGTGTAGTACAGTTCGCATGATGGGTTCTCAGATTGCAGTATGCTAGGGTTTATGCTAGGGTTTATTCTGGTTTGTGTGTGATTCGAATGGCAATAGTGTCTACTTAATGGTGAAGCTTCCTATAGTTGTGGATTAATGTTGGTGGTGTTACAAGTGTGGTTTTCAGCTTTTGATATCGCTGAAATCAGTGTGTAGACCTCGGTGAGTAGGGGTTGTGGTGTTGTAGTTTTCAACATTTAATACTGCTGAAATCAGTGTACAGACTTCGGTGAGTAGGGTTTGTGGTGTTGCAGTTCTCAGCTGTTGAAATCAGTGTGCAGATTTCGATGAAGTGTCTGTGTGTAGTGTGCAGTGTGTAGTGCTCCTAATTCAGTGCTCAGAATTAAGGGAGTTCGGCAATGGCAGATAACAGTGATAGTAAACCTAGTGTCATGATATCTACTGACTACCTGAATGTCCAAATGACCTCCATTAAACTGAATGGAGAGAATTATGTCCCTTGGGCCAAGTCTGTAGAGGTTTTTCTGAAGGCGAAGAAGAAAGTGAAGCATATAAGAGAGGAGAAACCCCCCGCTAATTCTCAGGAGTATGAAGACTGGGAACAGGAAGATGCACAGATCATTACATGGTTGTGGAACAGTATGGAACCCAAAATCAGTGTGAACTTCATGTTTCTTGACACAGCCAAAGAGGTGTGGGATCATGCCAAGAAACTGTATTCAGGTCAGGATAATACCACTAGGGTATATCAACTGTATCAGGAATACTTCAATCTGCAACAGGGAAATCAGAGCCTTGAGGAGTACTATGCCAATGTGAGGAATATCCGTAATGAGTTAAATGTCTATCATCCTCTCACTTCAGATGTCAAAGTTCAACAGCAACAGCGAGAGCAGCTTGATGTAACACGGTTTCTGGTGGGGCTGAAGTCTGAGTATGAACCAGTACGAGCCCAGATACTAGGGGGATCTGCTCTTCCATCTTTAGAGGAGGTGTTTGCTCGTCTTCGGAGGGCTTCCATTGGATCTATGGACTCTAATGTCTCCGATAAATCAGCATTTGCAGTGTCAAGAGGCCGAGGTGGCAGAAGTGGGACTCGAGGAACCCAGCCTGGCAGGAGTGGTAGTGGTGGATCTACACATATCCGTGGTGGTGGTCGTACTGGAGGCAGAGATTCAGGGGGAGCTCGTGGTAGAGGACGTGGCTCGGGTCCACGGAAGTGTACTCACTGTGGTTTGGATGGACATACCATTAACTACTGCTATGACTTACATGGTCCTCCCTCGACGTGGGCCAACCATGCCATGACTAGTGACACCAGTTTCAGCCCTACACAGGAGAAACGGTCAGCTGACCCGATGCCTTCTACTCCCTCAGATGGTCCAGGCAAGGAGATGGTGAGTGTTCCTCGTGATGAGTATGAGAGGTTTGTTCAATCCAAGTCGCAGCAGAACACAGCTTCCTTTGCACACTCAGGTATGGCTTGTTTGGCATCCACACCCAACCCCTGGATTATTGACTCTGGAGCCTCCGATCACATGACGGGAACTCCAGGTGTGTTTTCATCTCTCACTCATTGCTCAACATCACAATCTGTTACCCTTGCTAATGGCTCCACGTCATCTATCTGTGGTGTTGGTAATGTTGACCTAGACCCTGTATCCCTATCCTCTGTTTTATATGTACCTAAGCTTCCATTTAATCTTATGTCTGTTAGTAAGCTGACCAAGTCACTTAAGTGCTCCATCACTTTTTACCCTTCTATGTGTGTTTTTCAGGATCTCAAGACGGGGATGAAGATTGGTGGAGGGCATGAAGCCGGTGGACTGTATTATCTTGATGGTGGTGGACGAACGTCAACGGCTCTTCAGTCATCCATTTCTCCTCTCCAGTGGCACTGTAGATTTGGTCATCCTTCGCTGAAAGTGTTGCAGTCCTTAGTCCCTTCATTGAGTCAACTTTCTATTTTAGATTGTGAGTCTTGTCAATTTGGGAAACACCATCGTGTTCCCTTTCGTTCTAGGGTCGATAACCGTGTGTCGAGTCTTTTTTCTTTAATTCATTCAGATGTTTGGGGTCCTTATAAAGTGATGTCATATAATGGATACCGATATTTTGTTATTTTTGTTGATGACTGTTCGAGAATGACGTGGCTCTATTTAATGAAAGAAAGAAGTGAATTATTTTCCATCTTCCAGAAATTTTATGCTGAGATCCGCAATCAATTTGGTGTTCACATCAAAATTTTCCGTTCTGATAATGGTCGTGAATACTTGTCTTCATCTTTTCGAGAATACTTGGACCAACATGGCATTATACACCAAACTTCATGTACCTATACTCCGCAACAAAATGGGGTTGCTGAGAGAAAGAACCGCCATCTTGTAGAAACGGCACGCTCCCTCATGCACCACATGAATGTTCCCAAAACTTTTTGGAGCGATGCAATGCTCACCTCTTGTTTCTTAATTAATCGGATGCCCACGTCTATCCTTGATGGTCGTTCTCCTTTTAGTGTCTTATTCCCCAACATGTCTCCGTTTCCGCTTTCTCCTCGGGTATTTGGGTGTGTCTGCTTCGTTCATAATCTGAGTCCCGGGACTGACAAGTTAGATGCACGTTCCATGAAGTGTATCTTCCTTGGTTATTCCCGAACTCAGAAAGGGTACAAGTGTTATCATCCTAGTTCTCGTCGTTCCTTGGTATGTGCTGATGTTACATTCTTTGAGTCTACTCCGTTCTTCGTGGGGTCCGGTGCTGCTGCTTCCCCCACATCACCACCTCCTCTTCCTCTTCCTGTGGCTGATCCACCTCCTTTGGTTCCAGTCATGCCTACGTCCTTGCCTCCGGTGCCACCATTGGTTGACCGTCCACCTATCCGTCACGTGTATACACATCGCCCACGTGTACCGGCTGCAGCTCCTCCAGCTTCATCACCGTCGACAGATCCAGCTCCAGCTTCGACACCAGCCTCCGACCTAGATCTTCCTATTGCCTTACGGAAAGGTAAGCGTACTTGCACCCTTCACCCTATTTCCAATTTTGTTTCACTTACCCACCTCTCCGCTTCCCATCGCCAGTTCATATCTTTGTTATCCTCCGTGGTTGTTCCTAAGGATGTCCAGGAAGCCCTTACCTCTCCAGAGTGGTGCCGTGCTATGGAAGAAGAGCTCTCTGCTTTGCATCATAATCACACTTGGGATCTCACCGCTCTTCCTCCTGGGAAGCAGGCTGTCGGTTGTAAGTGGGTGTATAGTGTTAAGTACTTGCCAGATGGTCGTGTTGAGCGCCTGAAGGCGCGGCTGGTTGCCAAAGGGTACTCCCAAACCTATGGCATTGACTACACGGAGACGTTCTCCCCGGTTGCTAAGATAGGGTCAGTTCGTGTCGTCATCTCTCTTGCAGCTATGTCTGGTTGGCCTCTCCATCAGCTCGATATCAAAAATGCCTTTTTGCATGGGGATTTGCTCGAGGAGGTCTACATGGAGCAACCACCTGGGTTTGTTGCTCAGGGGGAGGATGGTAAGTTATGTAGACTTAAGAAGGCTATTTATGGACTTAAACAGTCCCCTCGAGCATGGTTTGGTAGGTTCAGTGAGGTGGTCAAGAAGTTTGGTCTGAAACAGTGCCAAGTTGATCACTCTGTCTTCAGTCTTGACTCTTCGGCAGGTAAAATAATATTGGTGGTGTATGTGGATGATATCGTTGTGACTGGGAATGATAAAATGGGCATTGACAGATTGAAGGCATTCCTACAGGAACACTTTCAGACAAAGGACCTTGGCAAGTTGAAATACTTTTTGGGCATAGAGGTAGCAAGATCTAAGCATGGCATTAATTTGTGCCAGAGGAAATATGTGCTTGATTTACTGGAAGAAACAGGATTGTTGGGTACTAAACCGGCTGAGACACCTATGGAAACAAATACGAGGCTGAGCAGTGATATAGGTGAAGTGTTTGAAGAGCCTGGCAGATACCGACGACTTGTAGGCAAACTAAACTATCTAACCATTACTCGGCCAGATATTTCATTTGCGGTTAGTGTGGTGAGTCAGTTCATGCAGAAACCTTTGGTCCCACATTGGAATGCAGTGCTAAGGATTGTGAGGTATCTGAAAGGAGCTCCTGGTCGTGGTTTGCTGTACAGAAGTGGTGGAAAACTGGTAGTAGAAGGATACACCGATGCTGATTGGGCAGGTTCTATGTCTGATAGACGATCTACCACAGGCTATTGCACCTTTCTGGGGGGTAACCTGGTAACATGGAAAAGTAAGAAGCAAACAGTTGTGGCAAGAAGCAGTGCAGAAGCGGAATATAGGGCCATGGCACATACTGCTTGTGAACTAGTGTGGCTGAGGAACCTTCTACAGGAGATAGGATATGACATCAGTACTCCAATGAAGCTCTACTGTGACAATCAGGCAGCGGTTCATATCTCTTCCAATCCAGTGTTTCATGAAAGAACCAAGCACATCGAAGTTGACTGTCATTTTGTGAGAGAGAAGGTGCTGAATGGGGTGATAGAAACTGCATATGTTAGTACGGGAAACCAGTGGGCAGACTTGTTTACAAAAGGCTTGAGTCGGGGGAGAGTGGACTACATATGTAACAAGCTGGGATTATATGATATATACTCACCAGCTTGAGGGGGAGTGTTAGTGGTGTTAGTGAAGGGGTATTTCAGTCTTTGTACTTGTTGAGAATGCTGATGTGTACTGTTATGTTAGTTCGAGTGCCTCTTACTTAAAGAAGGGCACTCAAGTCTTTTTCAATAAGTCAATAATATAATAATAGGTCTGGCCGAATCAAGGGATCAACTTTTTCCCTAATTCGAACCAGCCTTTCTCTCTTTTCTCTCTTCTCTCTTTTCTTCTTTCCTCTCCTACTTCTTGCTGTCTACTTTACTCTACAGTCAACGAACAAGACAGAATTCTATGGCAGGTCAAACTTCAACATAACCTAAAAAAAAATTAAGAATATAAAAGTTTTTTATAACACGCTATAGAAAACTGCTTGGCGATTAGGCGAGGCGAGCCTCCAAGGGCGCCTTGCCACCTAGGCATCGCCTTGACAACCATGCACAAGAACATAGTCCTTACATTCATAGCATTGCACCAAGGACAAGTCCTACTTTGACTTATTTGCAAGGAATGCAACTTCAACTCTAGAATCATGTTTTCCATTATAGTAGACTAACTGATCAACCTTGTTTCTCCCCTTAGGAGTTCTCCTAAGGTTGCATCCAAGCTAGGAACTACTAAAAATATTTGATCTAATCACTGCATATTTAGGTCCCAAATGCATATTCTCTCCTCCTATCAAAGTGTACTTTCATAAATTTAATGCAACAATCAGATAAAAATTCTTCCAAGTGTAATAACTCGTATTCAGTACACAAGTTCACAACAACAGCATGATATTCTTGGATCCTTTTCTCCCCTTGACCATAGGAGAAGATCTCAATTTCAATTTGGTATTGACAAGATATATTAAATTGCTGTAGACTTTCACAAATAGTCAAACATCTCCCTGGCAGTCCAGAGACTTCTTATAGGAATAGCCACATCAGTATCAACTGAGCTAAGAATCCAAGAAGTAATTTTTGCATCATCTATCCTTCACTAAGGCAAATTCTTTGCATCTGAATCACCCAGTTTAGAAATTGACCCATCAATATACCCCACAGCCCCTTTCCTTAAACAAAAACTCTCATAGAGCATAGTTGCTCCCACCAAATCTCATAGACAAAACATCTGCTTTCTCTCTAATGACATTGAAGCAATATAACACCTAGAAGTAACCTAGAGTGAAGGGTTGCTTCAATATAAAAGTGGAAAGAGCTGAGCTTCTGCCCTATTAAGACTGATCTGATCTCTGAAACAACAACAGAAAGTGATAAACCACAAAAACTCCCATAGAGCATAGTTGCTCCCATCAAATCTGATAGACAAAACATCCGCTTTCTCTAATGCCATTGAAGCAATATAACACCTAGAAGAAGTAACCTAGAATAAAGGCTTTCTTCAATATAAAAGTGGAAAGAACTGAGCTGCCGCCCTATTAAGACTGATCTGATCTCTGAAACAACAACAGAAAGTAATAAACCATCACTACACAAGGAAAAGTCCCTTCAAAAATATAGCTGAAAAGAGAGACATACTGATGACAGTAATAAATGAAAACTGATCTGCCAACAAGAAAAGAGGGACCAAAATCCATCAAACAAATCCAATCTCCAATCAGATTGCAGAGTAAATAGAGCTAACATGGACAGCTTCAAATCTAAAGTTCCATGCAGATCTGATTATCCAACAGAGAGAAAAACAGAGAAAACCAGTTCTGTACCACGATTCTCCAGAACAATGATGAGAAACTATGCTGATTGATAGACTTTAATCACAAACCCTTGATCAATTACTTTAATCCAAGGTTCAAACTGAAAGCAGAAATATAAGCCTGAAACCCTTGATCAATTACTTTAATCCAAGGTCCAAAACATCACATGAGAACAGGTAAGAGAGACCTGTTGTGATACCATGTTATAAGCAGTTTGAACAAGAGACAAATGTTTGAATGTGTGTGTGTGTGTCTAATTGATGCGCATGCCACAAAGAATAACTTATATATCATTAGGTAAACATATGAGAAAGGACCATTATGTCCTCTTACAAAGGTTAAAAAAAGAGTTGCACAAATACAATACAATGTATATGATACATAGTACAATTATACTCTCAAACCCCATAAATATGAAAAATAAAAAGATAAAATGAGAATCAGTCCTTGGCATCTCTACAAAAAAAAATAAAAAATAAAAATATTCAGAAATTTCAGAAAATCAGATATCTGACCACTCATCTCTTACATCAAGTTGCATTTCTGGCTGGGCATTGCATATATTCAACTTCTGATAGTATTTGTTTTAACAATAACAGTAAATAATTTAGGCCTAGTATGTGCCAGATTAAGTGAATATATATCCAATCCATCAAAACCTAGTTTTGTAAAAAAAAAGGAACAAATCGATTTAGCAGTATTCCAAACATATCCTGTACATGTGGTCCTACACCAATGTTAGTTGTTTCTGACATGGGTGCTTGGGCAAAATGAAGTGCATGTATCAAAGCCTAAAAATACATACTTTCATTATGTAATATGAATTAAAGCAATGAACAAAATGAATTACCCCACACGAATCACAACCAGCACCAAAGTGAACCTTTGGTTCATGCTCAGTGAACCAAGATAAGCTGTCTCTGATAGTTGACAAGAGCATTCTCGAACCCTGTTTCCCATCTTGCATTGTCCCTAAAAGCATAGATTTAGAAAATGCCACATAAGCATCATATAAGGATATGGAACTCTTAATAGAAGCAAACTCAAGAGGCAATATGAAAAAGAACTAAGCAGCCTGAAGCTGACATTAAGAATAGTTCCTATTGATACATTCCAGATCAGAGCATAGCTGTCAAGGAAACACCTAGGTTCCATTTTCGATCCAAACTGACTGAATGAACACCCCGTAGAGATGAGATAAAAGAGAGAAGACAGAAGGGAGAAAACTTAATGGTGATCCCCACAGTATTTTTATTGTCTCTGTTTATGTTATTGCTTTATTACTTTCTGTTATGCAGCTTTTTTTTATTTCTTGTTATAGGCGGCAGGGCATTACTATCATCGTACCTCATTTTATTAATTTTCTCTGTGTCCACTCTTCTCTCTCTATTCTGCACTCTTTCTCCCCTTTTTTCTCTTTTCCTGTGGTGAAATCTAACCGAACTAGGTCCGGTCATCAATCTTTACTGTCAACTTGGTATCAGAGCAAAGTTACTTCTGATTAGGGTTCCTCAAGGTTGCTGGAACTTCAGCACTTGTTGTCTGGTTCTTCAAGGTTGCTGGAGATTTCTATTGCTACCCAGGGTGTTGTGTACTTGGAGACTGCCCAGTGACCAGGAGGAATCAGAGAAACCAGGCACAAAGTTTAGGCTTAAACTTAAGATTGGAAGTGGAGCTCAGGGTTTTCTGGGCTGATTTCCAGGTTTTGTTGAGAACAACAGTGATTAGAGGTTGTTTAGACAGTTCTGAAAGGAGTGGCTGCTGTTTTTATTTTTCTCCAGACCTAATCTAGGATTTTCTATAAATCCTTGATCAGTTTTCTGCTTTGATTCAATTTCTGTGATTGAATATTCTCTTGGAGAGCTGTTAGAGGATTGTTTTCTGTTTTCTGGAAGCTGTTCAGGCCTGCCTAGCATTCTTTAAGGACTATTATGAACCCTAGGAGCTGTGTTTGACATGGAGACAGCAGGGAATGAGATGAGATCACATGGAGAAGGTTCTATCGGGGCTGGAAGTGTGTCAAATAACTCATTTCAAATCATAACAATTAAATTTGATGGCATAAATTAATTGGAATAGGCTCTGTCACCCATGATGGCTATTGGAGGAAGAAGAAAGCTAGGTTATGTGACTGGAGACACCAAGAAAACCGATCTCATGCCAAATGGGTTCAAGAAAACTATTTGGAATGACTTGGCTGTATAATTCTATGCAGCCACATATTAGTAGGAACTATTTATGGGTGAAGACAGCCAAGGCAATTTGGGAGAACATGAAGGAGACCTATTCTCAGCCTCTTAATGTTGCTAGGGCATATGAGTTGAAGAATGAAGTGAATAATCTTTAAATAGGGGGAGAAACCAGTTTTTGTTTACTTATGTACCTTGAAATCATTGTGGTATGAAATTGATCACTTGGAACAGATTGAGTGGGAAAGTCAAAAGGATGCAACAACATAGAGGAAATTGGTTGAGACTAATAGGATATTTGAGTTTCATGCTGGGTTGAATTCAGAATATGACATTGTAAGATATCAACTACTTACTAGAGATAGTGCCACTCTATCTCGAGCCTACTCCTTGGAACACAGTATGGAAAGTAGGATGAAGGTGATATTACAGATTTTACATATAGAATCAGCCTTAGCAACTGTAAAGCCAAAGCATGGTAGGGATAGGGAGAAAGACATGAAGAAGGAGGAAAAAGAGGGATGTGTTCTATGATTTCTGTAAGAAGTCGAAGCACACTAGGGACACTTGTTGGAAAAGTGCATCAATCTCTCCAGGAGGCTCAGAAACAGCCAGAAACTAAACCGCCCCTGTAAAAACCTAAAGGAATCCAAAAACAATCTGAGCACCCAATACTAGGTCAAAAATAAAGAGTTCAACTTGACTAGTACTCTTCCCCGCACTCTAGTTCTCCCTAATTTTGATTCCAAAACACAAATCACCTTCTTGATGACTAAAACCCACCAAAAAAATCCAAGAACTGGGCAATCTGAAGTAGATCGATCAACCCTTTATTTACTCATGAAATCGGCTGATCTAGGACTGCATGGATGAACTCCATGAAACCCTAACCTTGCTCTGATACGAAGTAGAAATCTGTTGAATCAAAAAATCTGTAGAGAAGAAAATAAAATAAGTGTTTCTTGTGGAAGAAAAAAAAAGAGAAGAGAGGAGGTTGGGAAAGAAAGAGAGAGCAATACCAGTTTTGGCCACCCTCTCCATCGGTACTTATACTTTAAGTAAAAAAGAGTACAATGACTAATATGCCCTTATAGGCAGTTAACACAAACAACTGAATAAAAAACTTAAAAGCATCACTCCAAAGGGAACCAACAAGTGTGTTGTGGCCCCCACTTATTGTATCCCTTGGATTATGGATTCTGGTAAATCAAATCACATTGGCTAAATCTTTGAATTGTTATATAACCTTCTTTACCACACATTGTATTTTCTAGACCTAAAGCCTCAAAAGGTGATTGGGAATGGCCATTAGGCGAATGGAATATACCTGCTTGAAGTGCCTAAGAAGAACTAGTTATCATCACAAAGGGTGGCTTTGAAGTCAACTGTGTCATAGTCTTTTCATAAAATTAGGTTATGTCATTTTGGTTCATTTGGGTCATTTGTCCTTTTCTTCTATGCATCTTTTATTTCCTAACTTTTTTAAAAGTGTCAGTCTTTCTAGTCTATAATGTGAAGCATGTCAATTATCAAAGCATTATAGAAATACTAATCCCTTAAGTAATAAAAGATCCAAATTTCCTTTTGATATTTTGCACTCTATTGTATGGGAGTCGTACCATATACCTTCTATGGGAGGTTATAGATATTTCATTTTGTTTATCGATGATTTTTCAAGATATACATGGATTTACTTGATGCATTCCCGTGATGAGGTCTAAAAGTTAATAAGACAATTTCATGAACTTGTTCTCACTTAGTTTAAAACTCGTTTGAAGGTATTCCGATCTGATAATGCTAAGGAGTACTTTCAGAAGGGTCTCTCTACCTACCTTGCTAGCTTTGGAGTTATCCATCAAAGCTCTGGTCCTTACACCCCTCAACAAAACAAGGTAACTGAAAGGAAAAATCAACATTGTTGAAATTTCCAGATGCATTTTGTTTGCCCCCTCTGTTCCTATAAAATACAAGGGAGATGTTGTTTCTATAGCAACTTATTTGGTTAATTGTTTACCTTCACGGGTCCTTGGATTCAAATATCCTTTTACTCTTCTTTTTTTATGAGGACATATTCTCTATTCCTCTCAAAGTGTTTGTTTGTACTTGCTATGTGCATATTCCCAATTCACAAATGCAAAAATTTGAACCTAGAAGGGTTATTGCTATTATGATCCTCTTAGTGGTACCCAATTTGTTTCCCTAGATGTCACATTTGTTGAGTCGTCTCCTTTTTATCTAGTTCCTTCTCAGGGGAAGAAGTCTCCTCTTTTTGATATTCATCTTCGAGTTCCTATCCCTAGTGACATCTCTAATAAGTAACCAATTATACACAACTCTCTAGTTCCTTCTTCTCTGGTTCCTATTCCTTCCTCCTCTGATGTTACCTCTTCCCCCCCCCCCCCCCCTACTATTTCTCCTTTGTCTACCACCTAGTTCATGAGGGTTTATCTTTGGCACACATGTGTAAGTTGTTTCTCCACCATCACAAGGGCCTCTTGGACCTCCCATCACAAGGGCCTCGAGAACCCCCTATTTGCTAATGTTGTTCATTCATTCATCCTAATAAAATATTTTCTTAAAAAGCAATTAAAATTATAAATTCATTATTTTTTGTGTGAGAACTATGAATTTAACACCTAACATGGCCTTGTTTGGGCTTGCCTCAAGGGGTGTGGCACAAAGGTGGCTTGTAGAATCAGGAATGTAATATGTTTTACATTACATTAGCTACTTGAAGTAATGCAATTGAGTGAAAATAGAGATTAGAGGTTTTACATGCTTGAAAATGCTTGATATGTTGGATTTTATTTTTAAATTCTCATTTGAATATGCTTTACATCTTATTTTTATGTATTTTAATCTTAGATAATAGGTTTTTTAAAACATTTATTTTAAATTTTAAGTTTATATTTTTTATTAATATTATGTTTAATATTTTTTTTGATTTTTTGGCATTTTTCATGAATTTTCTGACTTTTTTTTATTTTTTAGCTTTTTTTTTTGTATTTTTGCACCTTGCTTCAAAAAGGCGTGTGCTTCGCCTTGCGCCTTGCGCTTTTAAAATACTGACTATACCAGATCTTGACCTTCCCATTGCCATGTGAAAAGGTAAATGTAAATGTATTGCGCATTGAATCTCTAAGAACCTCTCTTATGGCTTGTTATCTCCCTCTTATTATTCCTTTCTAGCCTTTTTTTTCCTCTCATCTCATACCCAAAAATGTGTTAGAAGCAGTATGTAAACCAGAATGGAGGGATGCAATGAGAGTCAAAATGGAAGCACTTTAGAAGAGTAACACGTGGGAATTTGTTGATTTACCTAAAGGGAAAGAGCTAGAGGTTGTAAGTGTGCATACAGTATTAGATACTGACAGGTATAAAGCAAGGCTGGTTTCTAAGGGTTATATTCGAGAGTATGGGATTGATTACCTGGAAACTTTTCCTCCCATTGCCAAAATGAATTCTGTTTGAGTTCTCTTATCCTTGGCAGCTTCTTTGTCTTTGCCTTCATATCAGTTTCATGTGAAAAAAGCGTTTTTGAATGGTGACCGTCATGAAGAAGTATATATGTCTCTCCCTCCTAGCATGTATGTTAAAGAGTTAGTAGGGAAGGTTTTTCAATTGAGGAAATCTCTCTATGGGCTCAATCAATCTCCACAAGCTTGGTTTGAGAGGTTTCATAATGCTCTTGTTGGAGTTGGCTATGTTCAGACCTAATCTGATCACACCCTCTTTGTGAAGAGGAGAGATGCTTTAGTTACTATTTTGATTGTTTATGTTGATGATTTTGTTGTTACTAGGGATTATGTGGAGGAGATTAGGAAGCTTAAACATTTTCTTAATATTAAAAGTGAAATTAAGGACCTTGGTGCACTATGCTATTATTTTGGGTATTGAAATGGCAAGGTTAAAAGATGGGATCTTTATTTCACAAAGAAGATATGTGCCGGATGGCCCAGATTTATTAATTGAGATAAGTAAACTTGGTACCAAACCTGCTCCCACACCTATTGATTCAAATCATAAGTTATCTACCACAGGCAGAGAGTTATTGGTTGATAGGGGAGTGTTATAGAGGCTTGTGGGGAAGTTATTATACCTATGCATGACACGGCCTGATATATCTTAAGTAGCGAGTGTGATCAGCCAATTCATGCATGCTACTAGATACACTCATCTGGCTGCTACTAAAAGGATATTATGTTCTTTGTAGGAATCTCCAAGGAGAGGTCTTTGGTTTTCTAACCATGGGCATAGGAGGATAAAAGCATATAAAAATGCAGATTGAGTAGGTAGCATTGATGACAAGAGCCCTACATCTAAATATTATACTCTCATTGCCGATAATTTAATTTCCTAGGGAAGTAAGAAGTGAAGTGTTGTGGCAAGATTTCCAGCATAAGCAAAATATAGAGCAATGCCTCATCGGGTGTCAGAATTGCTATGTCCTAGATCATTGCTAGAAGAGATGGGTATCAGTTATGACAAACCAATGGTGTTGTATTGTGATAACGAAGTTTCTACCAATATAGCTCACAACCCCATTCAGCGTGACAAAACCAAACATATTGAGGTAGATAGACATTTTATACGGGAGAGAGTAGCATTTAGAGAAGTCTCTCTACCATTTGTTGCTTCAAAAGAACAATTGGTAGATGTTCTCATTGAGTACCTAAAGCTAAGTTGCAACACTATATATGCAAGTTGGGCATGATCGATATCTATGCTTTAGCTACCAGGGGGGTGTTGAGATATTGAGCCAAACAGCTCCCTAGTTGTCGGTGTCCCTTTCTTTATTTTTTTAATTGTATTATTGTGAGCTTTAGTTGTTATGGACTAAGGCCCCTTTTACTGCTTTTATTTCTTTTGTTTCTTTTATTATTGTTGGCAACCACCCTACTAGGAGAAAGTTACAATCTCTTCTTCCAAAATTCTCTTTGTCTGTGTTTGGTTTTAAGGAAAAAGTAGGGAAAGGAAGGGAAAGGTAGGGAAACCTTTACAAACCTTGTATAGGGCTCCCTGCCTTTCCCTTCCTTTTCCTACCTTTTCCTTCAGACCAAACATATCCTTTCTGTCTTCTCCCTCTTCTCTCTTCTTCTTCCTTGCTGTTTCAGATCTATTTTCTACTGTTTTCTTATGATTAAACATACTGTTTTACAGAATTGATTGTCAACTCCGCTCTACTAAGGGTATACATGTAATTCTCACTGTTCCTAAACCTAATGCAGCATGGACACCAACAGTGAGAAGCTACTGCCACTTCTTCTTGGAACTCTTTTCTTCTTATTTCTTCTCTCTTCAAGCTCTAGATACAAACACAAACAAACAAATAAAGCTTTAAAATGACTTTGTGGTTGATTAGTCATTAATCAACTAGTAAATCTAGTCTATCCTTAGTCATAATAGGCAACTACATCACAAGTATCAACTGACCGGTCAGTAAATGTAGTTGGTCTAGACCATAATTGACTAGTTGGTGCTTTGATAACATTGTTTTGAAGCATAGAAATCTGGGGCAGATTGATTCTACCCAGATTTTCATGGTATAAGAGCCAAATTAGTTCAAGAAATCAACTTTCATCTTCAAAAATAATTGCCAAGAAGTTAACAATTTAAAAGAAAAAAGAATGAGATTATTGCCAAGAAGTTTCTTGATTAATTTTAAGGCAATTGGTGATCTGGTCCCTGGAATATCCTTTTCTCCAATAGTCAATCAAGGTACATTTAGATATTGGACTATATCGACAGCATATGAGGTAAGGTCTATAAAGGAATGGTTGATGAGGGATAAATGTGTACTTTTACAATTCTTTTATACATAGGGAGTACTGTTGTATCATACCCTATATACATTAATCATTCTTGTACATATATTTATAACACTTTTGTATGGACAGAACATTCACCATCATTATATATATGGATCATTCTCTAGGTGAGGTCACCACTTAGACACACCTAGTGTTTTAAAAGTGAAAGCCACAAAAAAAGCGCAAGGGCCATTTTGTGCCCAAGGCACAAGGAAAGGCACGTGCCTTTTTGAAGCAGGGTGACAATGCAAAAAAAAATCTAAAAAATGAAAAAATGCTAAAATTTTCAAAAATGCCAAAAAAATAAAAAATGCAAATTATTAAAATATTAAACACTATTAATTAAAAATAAGCATAAGTTTTAAAATAACCTATTATCTCAAATTAAAATTCAAAAATGTAACATGTAAAACTCCTTAAAATGAAAATCTATATATATATATATATATATATATATATATATATAGCAAGAAGGTCCACATCACCTTGTTTCTCCTTTCTCCATTACTCCCAACCCCGCATTCTCCTTGACTCTCTCTCCTCTCCCCCTTCCCGCCACTCCCAATTTGCCATCTCAACACCCTCTCTCTTCATTCCTCTCCCTTCCCATTGGGTTCTCTCTCTCCCCCCACAACTCACGTCTCTCACTTTCTATAACAACCTAACTTCTCTCCTTAATTAGCTAAACATATTTTTATCCTCTCCTTCACTTCTATCTCTAATTCCCCTCCATTCTCTCCACTATCCCATAAAAATAGGAACATAATTTTTTAAAATTTGGTTTTCCAAATCAAACAATATTTATACCTATAGACATGATTTCAAGCAAAGAGAGGGGAATAAGTGGAATTTAGCATATCCTATATATTCATGGCATCTTCCATTGTTGTTAAATAATCTATTCCTAAATAATAATCTATTGTGAAATAATCCATTCGTTATGAAAATTATTACAAATTTCTGGAATTCTACCAAAAATTATGAAATAATTATTTCAGAAATACATCCATTACTTAACGAATATTAAATAATTTAATAATCTACCAAAAATTAATAAACAATCCATTATTTAATAATTTTTTGTTATTAATAAATGTTCAAAATTTCAACATTTAGCATAATTTACATTTATCATTGTAATTTAATAAATTTTCATTAAGTTTTTACAATAATATTTTATTGATAAAATATTTACTAATTTCTATATAATCAATCATTATAGTAAACCATTGTCAAAACATTTAGGGAAACTCTTTAACTAATAATCCATAATTATTTTTTAAATAAGTAATTAAAAATTAAGAAATTAATCTATGAAAAAAATATTCTCCAAAACTATTTAAATCTATCAGAAATTGTTTCATAATTATTTAAATGACAATCCATTAATATTATTTCAATAAATAATTATTAAATGATTTAGGAAAATTATTAAGCCTATCCATACCGATCTAGACCACTTGGTTGACTTTGACCATACCTAGTTTTACATTAACTAACAACAAATGGTTTACTTTTAATTACAAATAATGTAATTTAACATAATTACATTAATTTACTATAATTACATTTACTTTGATTAATAGTAAATAATTTAGGCTTAAAAAGTAAATAATTTACATTAGTTTATTGTTATTGTAAATAATTAATTTACTATACATTACAACTAATCAATAGAAACTTCAATAAATTTTTTGGAAATTATCATAAAATATTGTAATTTATTGTTATTTAATTTACTATTAGTTAATTAGTTATAGGAAATTATTAGAATTGTAGGGATGGAAATTTTCCCCGTAAAACTAGGGCCCTACATTGCCCTACCCCGAACGGGGCAAGTTTTCTCAAATCTTAAATGGGGACGGGGCAGAGACAGGGTGAGACAAGGAAAATATTTTTGCCCCAAATTAGGGATGGGGTTTGCATATAATTCCCCAAACCCGATGGTAAATTACTAAAATATCCGTAGATTTAATATTGATTTTTAAAATATCTTTAAGTTTTCCTCATATTCTTATAATCCTAGGATCCCATAATTTCATTTATAAAATACCCCCAAATTGTCATAACCCAATTCCTAAAATACTCCCAAATTCCCATAATCTTATTTGTAAAATATCCATAAACAAGTGAAGGCTCGTGTGATGCACGAGATGGGGCACCACTCCTTGTCCCTTGCCCCCGTAAGTCAAGACACTCTATTCCATCACTACCATGACCCCAGTGGCAGGTGAGTTCGGCATGAAGCACCCATTCCCCATCAAGGATGGGGAATCCCAAAATTTAATTTTCCCCACCCTGAGGCAACCAAACCAACTAAAAAAATATAATTTATGGATATTTTACAAATAGGGTTATGGGAATTTAGGGGTATTTTATGAATTGGATTATGACAATTTGGGGGTATTTTATAAATGAAATTATGGGATCCTAGGATTATAAGAATATAAGAAAAACTTAGAGAATTTTTAAAAGTCAATATTAAATCTATGGGTATTTTATTAATTTACCATCAGGTTTATTGAATTATATGCAAAGCCCATCCCTAGTTGGGGCAAAAATATTTTCCTTGTCCCCCTGTATCTACCCCATCCCTGTTTAAGATTTGAGAAAACTTGCCCCATTCAGGGCAGTACAAGTTAAGGCCCTAGTTTTACAGGGGAAATTGCCATCCCTACAATACTAATAATTTTCCTAAATTATTTAATAATTATTTATTGAAATAATAATAATGGATTGTTATTTAAATAATTTTGAAACTATTTCTGATAGATTAATTTCCTAATTTAATTTTCCTATATTTCTTAATAATTATTTAGTTGAATAATAATACGGATTATTATTTAAATAGTTTTGGAGAATATTTTTTTCATAGATTAATTTCTTAATTTTTTTAATTGCTTACTTAAAAAATAATTATGGATTATTAGTTAAAGAGTTTCCCTAAATTAATTGATAATTGTTAGCTATAATTATTGATTTTATAGAAATTAGTAAATTACACTAATTAGTAATATCTTTTATCAAATAAATTATTATTGTAAAAATTTAACGAAAATTTATTAAATTACAATGATTAATGTAAATTTCACTAAACATTGAAATTTTGAACATTTATTAACAACCAAAAATTATTAAATAATGGATTTTTTATTAATGTTTGGTAGATTATTAAATTATTTAATATTTATTAAGTAATGGATTATTTCTGAAATAATTATTTCATAATTTTATTAAATTACACTAATTAGTAATATCTTTTTCAAATAAATTATTATTATAAAAATTTAATGAAAATTTATTAAATTACAATGATTAATGTAAATTTCACTAAACATTGAAATTTTGAACATTTATTAACAACCAAAAATTATTAAATAATGGATTGTTTATTAATGTTTGGTAGATTATTAAATTATTTAATATTTATTAAGTAATGGATTATTTCTGAAATAATTATTTCATAATTTTTGGTAGAATATTTTCCAGAAATTTTTAATAATTTTTATAACTAATGGATTATTCAACAATAATGGAAGATGCCATGAATATATAGCAAACATTGAATCCCCCTTATCCCCCTCTCTTTGCTTGAAATCACTTCTATAGATATAAATATTGTTTGATTTGGAAAACCAAATCTGCATATTAGGGTCATAAATTCTAAATCCCTATAAAAGAGAAAGGTTTCAAAACTTTAAGTGTCTTCTAAAAATATCTCTTATTAGGACGAATGAATGAGCAACATTAGCAAATATGGGGTTATTATTTCTCTACAACTTTAAGTGTCTTTTTTGGTGGATGAATGGATAATTGGTGATTATTTCTCGATCTATATGTTGCCACCATTTCAGTCGTTTGTCTTTTAGGGACTGTTTTGACTTATTTCTTGGCTTCGTCTTTTGGACCTGGTTTCCTTGATGTGAACTGGTTGGAAGTTGATTGCAGATGGCTCAAGAGTTCTCTTCTTCATAATCTATCAACACTTCATCTGCCATGCAATCTATCACTAATCTTGGGGAGCACTCAAACTTACAGATGATAACAATTAAACTTGATATAACTAATTTTCTCGAATGGTCCCAATCTGTGAAGGTCTATATTGGCAGTAGAGGTAAGCTCGGGTACTTGACTAGGAAGATGAAGAGGCCGACTGAAGATGATCCATTGTTGGATATGTAGGAACAGGAGAATATGATTATTATATCATGGTTATGGAACTCAACACCCCAAATCAGTAGGGGTCTCATGATTCTCAAAACAGTTGCTTAAATCTGGGAGAAGGTGAATTAAACTTATTCTCAGAGGAGAAACAGAGATAAGATTTTTCAACTTAGTCAAGATATAGCTAATCTTAAGCAAGGGGAGGCGAGCATACCTACATACTATGCTGCCTTACAAGCCATAGGGGAAGAACTCGATTACCAAAGGACAATCCACTGGAAATTGATGAGGATGCCACACAATATGATATTCTTAAATGTTTTGATGGTTCAGACAAGTTCTGTTCAGAGATAGAGAGAAGAGAGGAGGAGAAAGGAGAAATCTGTCGAACTAGAAAGTCTTAACCCTCCTAGTCGACCATAACCTTCTATTATATTCATTAAGGGTACAAAGTCAAATATGCCCCTACTTAAGTATGGGACAAGAAACTAAAAATAAAACAGTATTGCCAAGTCACCATTTAAAGTAGAATGAAAAAGACTAAGTTACCCCTACTCGGCCAACTCTAACATTAAAAAATAAAATTTGAGTGTTTAAATTCCTGTTAGGGATGAATCCAACTTTGAGATTGTTACAATGCAGTTGGTTGGGATGCAGTGATATTCCTCCTATTGATGAAGTATACCCTGTTATTCAACAGGAGGCTTCTAGAAGGGTTGTGATGAAGACTGAATTAGAACATTCTGCTCTCATTTCTACAAGTGGAAACAAATCCTCTACTAAAAAGCATGTGATGAGTAAGAAGGTGAAAGACCATTTTGTGTGGTATATTCCAAGTTGCATGGTTATCCTCTTGTGTGGTATATTCCAAGTTGCATGGTTATCCTCTTGGTTCAAGAAGGAAAAACAACCCCAGAAACGGAGTACTCATAATGCAGTGACATCTTAGAAATCCCTTTCAATTGCTTCTTCTAAATAGCCAACTACTACTACTAGGAATTCTCCTCAGGTAAATCTCTACTCTGCTAGTGAAGAGTTAACTTTACTGAGTTGTCTCTTTGTCCATCTTGAAGCCAATAGCAATGTAGCCTCTCCTTTGGGAGGTATTTCTACCTCTTCATTTGTTCACTCAAGTAACCTTTCTTCCAGACATGCCCCAAATGCTTCCTAGGTCATTGATTAAGGAGCTTCAGACCATATGATTGGTACTTCCAACCTCTTTTCATCCCATCAACCCCTTTCAGGGAAAAGGTTAGCGTTGCAGATGGACCTCTCTCTTCTATCTTTGGGAAGAGAGATATTCATTTGGATGCTAATCTTTACTTTTCCATCAGTCATATTACAAAAAATTCCAATTGTAGAGTAACTTAGTACCCTAATTCATGTCTTTAGGGAGAATGATTGGACATGGTCTTGAAGCTGAAAGTCTCTATTTTCTGGATTCTTTATTACATCTACCTACTTTGTAGTCATCTAGTTAAGAGTACTAATAGGTCTAGAATCTATTTGTTGCATTCTAGACTAGGACATCTTAATTTTCAACCATTGAAAGTCTTGTTTCCTGAGTTTTTTGTGTTTGTGTATATGTCTAGTCTGTAGTGTGAAATTTGTCAATACTCTAAGCATTTTAGAACATCTTCTTATCCAAGTAATAAAAGAAGTTTATTTCCTTTTGATATTGTTCATTCTGATGTGTGTAGAACCTTCCCTATTTCTGATATGGTAGCATTCAGTATTTTATCACTTTTGTAGATGTTTGTACAAGACATGTGTTGTATATTTTTAATCAAGACTTCAAGAGATGGGGTTCCTATTCTTGTTAAGAGCTTTGAGATGATTCTTACACAATAATATAAGGTCAATCAAGATTTTTAGATCAGATAATGGAAAGAGAATATTTAAAAAATTGAATGCTTTCTTAGAAGCAAGAGTGTTTTCTAGAGAAGTTGGGCATAATCAATATATATAATAAGCTTACACAGGGTTCCCCTCAACAAGGTAGTATAGTCATTTCTTGTGTAAATCATAGTAATATTCTCCTCTCTCTAATTCTCTAATCTTTTTCTCTACTCTTCTCTATAGTTATATTTTAGTCCTAAAATATTATTCAATATAATCAAACAAGTACGAGAAACACTTCTTAGCAAATTGAAGCATACCAATTGATGGATTCCCACTTCGACAAAGGACTTGCTTGTGCTGGACTGCCTCTCTTCTCAATGCATATTCTACAGAGAATTGTTTCTCCAAAATATTATGAAGCTCCAAACATACTTTTGGACATCCCTTTGGATGCAGACTTTGGCAAATTTGGCATTTAAGTGTGTCATCCACATTAGTGGCTATACAAGATTCACAATAAACTGCAGAAATTTAAACATCACAACAGGAACATTTAAATTCAAAATAGTCAATCAAAATTTGATATTAGATATTAGAAGATTTGATAAGAATTAATGTTATGCCATGGAGACACTTTGCAATTGGAAATATACCACTCATGTGCCTTATCAAACAGAAAGCAGCTGCACTTGAAAGAAACTTCAGTATGGAAGAGATTAATAGGCAGTAAAATTGATGAATGAAGATAAAGCACCGGGGCCAGATGAATTTAATAATGCTTTTTAAGCTAATGTCGCAAACTGTTAAAAAGGACATCTGAGGATGTTTAGCAGATTTTTTACTTGGGTTTGCTGGATAGAGGTTCTAATGCTACTTTTATTACATTAATCTTGAGAAAGAGAAAGGAAGGTAATCTGAAAGGCATTTGTCCTATCAGTCTTATCTCTAACCCCTATAAGATATCTGTCAATGTGTTCCCTAGAAAGGCTCAAAATTGTTATGCAAGAAGTGGTAGGCATTACTCAAATGGTGCTTATGAAAGGGAGACAAATTCTTGATATGTGCTCATTGGAAGTGAGTATGTTGAAGGAACACTTAAAAGTGGTGAATTGGGATTGATATGTAAAACATATGATCAAGTACAGTTGGAAAACTTCTATTAATTGTGGTAAAAGAAAGATAAAATGTACAAAGCTGTTTTTATAGGCATTACCCACACCCCTTTTAGTCCTTTACATTCTCATTTGCTTCTCATTTATCCTTTCTTTACATTACAAACACCATTCTGGCTCTCTAGCATTGTTGACCCAAAACAATTGATTTCTGCTAGTTCCTTGTCTGGTGAGGGGGATAGTCATGCCAATGGCTGTTCTTTGAATCCAATTGAAGGTAGAACTTAGCTCCCTTGCAATGTTTTCTTCCTCTCTTACAAGTGGTCTTTGCTTCCATTGCACTAAACCTGTTTGACTCATCTGCCCTATTGTAATCAAGTCCCCCTCCACCATTAAGTTTTTGCACCCCCAAGTTTCCTAACCGGCTTTAGTCCTTGAAGTACATCCATTAGTTCATCTTCTATGGAGTTCTTTTGTCCAATCGGTCCTTGAGTAAATGACCAATACCTCCCCCTTATGATTGTGTACAGATGGATTGAGTTTCTTGAGAAAATGTTACAAGAATAATTAGTTTTGATGACAATGGAGAGGATGGTGTTTTCATGTTTAGCTTCATCATCCTTTTCTATTTTGGTGAACAATTCATCTATGGAATTCTTCCAAGCTTCCCAGGGAATTAGACAAGGGGATTTCCTATCACCATTATTGTATACATTGGTAATGGAGGTTCCAAGTGTGATGGTGAAATAAGGATAACCTTCATTGAAGGCTTTAAAGATTGGGGAAAATGGACTTCCTAAAGAACTTTGAAGTATTGTGGGTTTGAAGATAAACTTTCAAAAAAGTGTTATGACTTGGAGCAGGAGACTTAGATGGAGCTTAACTTTAAGATTTGGCTGGTGCATTAGGCTGCCAAGTTGGAAATTCTGCTTTTACTTATTTAGATGTTCCAGGAACATTAGCCTGCTATGTGGCAACTAATATTGGGAAAGTTGGAGAAAACACTAGCCACATGGAAATCCAGGTACTTATCTTTGGATGGCAGGAGTCTTTCTGCCTATTTTCTTTTGTTGAGGGGAATAGATTTCTTGTATTTGGGGCAGTAGGATAGCTTAGTATTTCCTTTCTTTTATTAAGGGAATTCCTGTCCAGAATTTATCATAAACAGGGGTATTTTTGCAAACACCTTTTATTTACACTAATATAAGTAGTGGGCCGACTGGTTTAGAGGATTAGTGACTTCTAAACTATTCTCTAATCAGTTTTGACCTAGTTCTCTTCTCTCAGTCTTCTCCTTTCTCTTTCTCTTCCTCTTCGTTCTCTACTTTCTCCTTGTTTCTTTATTTTATTTCTGGTTGCTGCCTCATTATTGATTGACAGTGATTACCATGTTTTTCATGGTACCAAAGCAGGTGAAGTGATTAGGGATGCTTTTCTTCTTTCCTCCCTAATCGGTTGATTTCTTTTTCTCTTCTAAGTGTGCTGCAACTACTGTTGGTGATTGAAGTCAAACCCAGATAGATTTCTAGGTGATTTGTGATGGTTTATACCATCATAGCTGCTATGAAAAGTGACTGGTGATGTGTGTGACCCTCTAGTGGACTCAAACCAAGAGGGAATCCATTGTTTCTATGAAAAGCACAGAATCTGGACTGTGTACAAGTTGTGTTACCCTCTAGTGGACTCAAACCAAGAGGGAATCCATCATTTCTATGAAAAACACTGAATCTGGACTGTGTACAAGTTGTGAGGTGATTGAATAGTGATGCCAAGACAAGTATTTCAAATCATGAAGTGAAAGGTGCTGTTTTTTTTATAATCGTGAGAGTGACAAGGTTGGTATTTTCATCCCCTATTTGCTTTCACAAGTTTTGTTAGGTCGAGATAACCTTTGGAAGTGTGTGTAACTTTGATTGAGGTTAAGCGAGACACAATGGAATCCAAGGAAACTGTTATGATACCTACAAACTTTATGTTAACCACCATTAAGTTGAATGGAAGTGGAGACTATGCTATTTGGGCTAAATCTGTAGAAGTTCCTCTCACAGCCAATGGAAAACTTAAGTATCTTACTGATAAGAAGCCAGGGACTGAATGGAGACCAAAATCATCAGCACAGTAGCACACTTATTTTTCTGGATACATCTAAACAGATTTGGGATCAAGTGAAGAGGATGTATTCAGGTAGCAATAATATCACCCAAATATATCAGTTGTTTCAATCATTTTTTAGTTTACAGAGAGGAGATAAGTCTCTTGAAGACTATTATTCTGACATGGTGAATCTTTGTGAAGAATTAAATATTTACCATCCTGTCACTGGTGAAATTAAAGTTATGGAAAAGCAGAGGAAAGGGTAATATGTTGCTAAATTTCTCAGGCATCAAACCTGAATATGAATCGGTACGAGCCCAAATACTTGGGAGTCCAGAATTACCTGATTTAGAGGATGTGTTCTCTAGACTTCAGAGGGCTAGGTTATCTGAATCTACTCCTTTATATGATCGTGCTGCTCTTGTTACTTCTGGAAGTGGTGGTCGAGGTGTACATGGTGGAAGACGTGGAAGTGGTGGACGTGGCCCATCTGAACCATATGGTGGGAGAGATGATATTGGAGGTAGAGGTGGTTGTGGTTGTGGAAGGAACACAACTACTAGATTTTGCACTCATTGTGGGTTAGAAGGTCACACCATTGGATATTGTAGACTTATATGGAGTTCGATGTTGTTCACACTGCCATTGTGAGGGCCATAGAGTTGAGTATTGTCATTTGTTAAAGAAAATGGGGAGTTATGCAAATCAAACCACTTATCATGATGGAATGACTAATACATCTTTACAGACTATTGCTATAGATAATCAACCAGAAGGAGAAACTATGACTATCTCAAAGGAAGAGTATAATAGATTGGTTGCAACTACATCTTCATCCACTACTACTCTTGCTCAGACATCAGGTATTGGCTCCATTTGCCTTCTTTCTACCACATCTGCATGGGTCATTGACTCAGGAGCTACCGACCACATAACAAGTACTCCATCTACTTTTACCTAGTTTCGTTCTTTACCTTCTTCTACACAACATGTTACCCTTGCCAATGGATGCACATCCCCAGTTTCTGGAATTGGAAGTATCAATCCAACTCCACAACTTCCTTTATCATCTGTACTTTATATTCCTCAATTTCCTTTTAATCTTATGTTTGTGAGTAAACTGACCAAGGCACTAAATTGCTCTGTCACCTTATTTCCTTCCTATTGTGTGTTTCAGGACTTCAAGAGGAAGAAGCAGATTGGTGGAGGACATGAGTCTGGTGGTCTCTACTATCTAGAGGGTGGCTTAGAGAATACTGCTCTTCAATCATCATCTTCTGATGTGTCACCTTTGCAGCTACACTGCTAACTGGGCCATCCTTCCTTGCTGAGTCTTTGTCTTTTGTTTCCTTCAATACCAGCCAACATTAGCCTCGAGTGTGATACATGTCATCTTAGCAAGCATCACCGGGATACTTTTCCTCCTCATGCCATCAGTCATGTGTCTAGACCTTTTCAGTTAGTTCATTCAGATGTTTGGGATCCATGTCCTATTGTGTCATATTTGGGGTTTAAGTATTTTGTTACTTTTGTTGATGATTTCTCTCGAGTTACTTGGTTATTTTTGTTAAAGAAAAGGTCAGATTTTTGTATTCAAATCTTTCTTTATGGAAATAAAAACTCAGTTTGGCCTCAATATTTGTGTTGTTCAATCTGATAATGCAAAGGAATACATGTCTTCTCCCTTCACTAATTTCTATAATGAACATGGCATTCGACATCAAACTTCTTGTGTTAGTACACCTCAACAAAATGGTGTTGCTGAACACAAGAACTGCCATTTCTTAGAAGTGACTCGAGCACTTCTCATTCAGATAATGTTCACAAAACTTATTGGAGTGATATTGTGCTTACTGCTTGTCTTATTAATCGGACGCCCTCATCAATTTTACATAATCAGGCCCCTCATTCTGTTTTATTCCCTAATGTTCCTTTGTTTCCATTACCTACACGACTATTTGGATGTGTTTCCTTGGTTCATCTTTTTGAACACCAGCAAAATAAGCTTGAACCACGTGTAGTTAAGTGTGTTTTCTTGGGATACTCCAAAACTCAAAAAGGTTATAAATGCTATAGCCCATCTCTACGTTGTCACTTTGTTAGTGCAGATGTCACTTTTCATGAATCAACTCCATATTTTCCTCCCAATGATTGTTCTCATTCTTCAATATGTGATATTCCTCTTCCTGTTCCTCTTTGTAATTCTTCTCCACAGGTTTCTCAATCTGTACATCCTAAGTCACCTATTCAACAAGTTTACAAGAAGAGGCCATTGGCTCAAGCTTCTACACTGCCTGCTTTGACGTCTACAGGTCTTGGTGGTCCCCCTACCACACCCGTTACTATAGAGAGTCCTCCCATTACTGAGACACCTTTGGATTTAGATGTTCCCATTGCTTTCCGAAAGGATAAGCAATCATGTACTTCACACCCTATTTGCCATTTTGTTTCTTAAAAGTTCTTGTCCCCTTCAGCCCATGCATTTGTTACCTCTCTTTCTACTATTCCTCTACCTAAGTCCTTGCAAGAAGCCTTTTCTGATCCTGGTGGAGGACAACTATGGAAGAAGAAATGCTAGCACTACATAAAAATGGTACTTGGGACTTAGTTCCCCCTCTTTTGGTAAGAAGCTTGTTGGATGTTCGTGGGTGTATGCACTGAAATTCCAACCTAATGGTACAGTTGAAAGGCTTAAAGCTCGACTAGTTGCAAAGGAGTTTACTCAAATATATGGTGTTGATTTTGATGAAACCTTCTCACCGGTTGCTAAGATTACTTCAGTATGTGTTATCATTTCTTTAACTACTATTAACCATTGGCCTCTCTTTTAGCTAGATGTTAAAAATGCTTTCCTACATGGTGATCTGGTAGAAGAAGTTTACATGGAGTAACCACCTGGGCTTAATGCTCAAGGAGAGTATCAGGGAATGGTGTATAGCTTGAAGAAAGCCTTATATGGCCTTAAACAATCACCTCGTGCTTGGTCTGAGAAATTTAGTGAGGCAGTTGTTGAATTTGGTCTCCTTAGGTGTTAGCCTGACCACTCTGTGTTTTGCAAGACCTCTAAAATTGGTATTATTATTCTTGTGATAGGCCCCCAATTAACCTTACATATGCCAGGAAGAGGAAAGGTCAACAATCGGCTAAGAGGGAGAAATAATTGAACAATTAATCACATGGGGGCAATTATAGCTGCAAGGAATAAGGAGAGTCTTGAGGCATTTATAGCTATGTCAATTAGGAATAAGAAGTGTTGGGCATTTATAACTTGGCCAGCTGGGCATTTATTGAAGGAGTCAGTTATGTTGTGAGAAGAGTATAAGAAGGAGCTTTGGGGGATGGGGGAGGTAGGTTTTTGTTGAGTAAAGAATTTTGTGAATGCTTGGGAGAGCCGGCGGTCTCTCAAAGAGCCAACCAACTGTTAATGTTCTTCTTTTCTTCTGAATGACTACCAGTTCCCTATTGATATTCTAGTGGTGTGGATTCTGCTGTGAGTCTGCAAATTGCGTGTCAAGTTTCTGGGACTTATCAGTGGTATCAGAGCGCGTCTTTCCTCGGCCATGGTGACAGCTAAGGAAGTGGCATCGCAGGTGGAGGGTTTCGAAGAACGCTTGACTTCTCTGCATTCTGAAGTGGATGGCTTACGTGATGAGATAACAGCTGGACTTTCGAAGATCACATCCCTGGAAGGAGGTGTTCAAGACTTGGTAAGACGTTTTGATCTGTTGCTTCAGCAATAGACCTTGTCAGCTCCTTTGTCTACAATTGACAATGCTCCTCCTGTATCCGCATCAAGTCGTGCGGCTGACAAAGGGAAAAGTGCAGCTTTCCTGACGTCTCCTTCAATGTCAGTCCCGGAACATACTTCTGATTCACTTCCTCGGAAGTTGGAGTTGCCTATTTTTGATGGGGAAAATCCAGACGGGTGGCTTTTTCGCGCAGAGCGCTATTTTGAGATTAATGGCTTGCTTCCGGCAGAACGTCTGCGAGCGGCAGTGGTCTGTTTAGAGGGTGATGCATTGGCGTGGTATTATTGGGAGGATGATCGGCGACCTTTTCGTAGTTGGGCAGAATTCAAGGAACTCCTCCTTGAACGTTTTCGATCAACTCAGGAGGGAAACTTGCAGGAGCAGCTTCTATCATTATGTCAATCCACTACTGTTAAGGAATATCGTCGCCAATTCGAGGGAAACTTGCATGACCCTTTCCTGAACGGTGCCATGAAGCGGGGTGACTGGTATAGAACTAAAGACTTGGTACTTAAGGGCTCTAATTAGATTGTCAATGAAATGAAGAAATCTGGTCTTCGAGGCCGTGGTGGAGCTGGTTTTCCATCTGGCCTGAAGTGGTCTTTCATGCCAAAAGTATCTGATGGTCGTCCTTCTTACTTTTTTGTCAATGCTGATGAGAGTGAGACAGGAACATGTAAGGACAGAGAAATTATGCACCATGACCCACATAAACTACTAGAGGGTTGCCTGATTGCAGGGGTTGGTATGCGGGCCACTGCTGCTTATATCTACACAAGGGGAGAGTATGAAAATGAGCGGAAAAACCTTGAGAAGGCAAGGAGGGAAGCTTATCAAACTGGACTTTTGGGAAAAAATGCATGTGGATTTGGATATGATTTTGATGTTCATATCCACTATAGAGTTGATGCTTACATTTGTGGAGAAGAGACAGCGTTGTTGGAAAGCCTTGAAGGAAAACAAGGAAAACCAAGGTTGAAGCCTCCTTTTCTGGGCTATATGGATGTCCAACAACTATTACAAATGTTGAAACTGTGGTTGTTTTCCCCACCATTTTAAGGCGTGGTCCTGAATGGTTTGCTAGTTTTGGCAGGAAGAACAATTCTGGGACAAGGCTATTCTGTCTCAGGCCACGTGAATAAGCCTTGTACAGTTGAAGGGGAGATGAGTATTCCATTGAAGGAGCTGATAGAGAGGCACTGTGGAGGAGTTAGAGGTGGATGGGATAATTTGCTTACAGTGATACCAGGGGGTTCTTCTGTTCCACTGATTCCAAAGCACATATGTGATGATGTGTTGACGGATTATGATGCACTCAAGGCTGTCCAAACGGATTTAGAGACAGCTGTTGTAATTGTGATGGACAAGTCAACTGATATTGTGGATGCAATTGCTAGGCTCTCTTACTTCTATAACCATGAAGTGGTGGGCAGTGCACACCATGCAGGGAGGGGACAGGTTGGCTGTGGATGATCATGGAGAGGCGGAAGGTTGGAAACGCGAAGCTGGAGGAAATAGACATGCTTCAAGAGGTGACAAAGCAAACACACCATCTGTGCATTGGGCGATGCTGCTGCTTGGCCTGTGCAAGGACATATCAGTGCGCGGTGTGCGTCCATCCACTATGCCTGGAGTTACTGGTTTGGAAGTGCTTATTCATTGGCAGGGCCTGCCTGATTTTGAAGATTCTTGGGAGCCTTTTGACTTACTTCGAGACCAATTTCCTCATTTTAACCTTGAGGACAAGGTTAGACTTTGGGCGGCGGGTAATGATAGGCCCCCAATTAACCTTACGTATGCCAGGAAGAGGAAAGGTCAACAATCGGCTAAGGGGGGGAAATAATTGAACAATTAATCACATGGGGGAAATTATAGCTGCAGGGAATAAGGAGAGTCTTGAGGCATTTATAGCTATGTCAGTTAGGAATAAGAAGAGTGTTGGGCATTTATTGAGGGAGTCAGTTATGCTGTGAGAAGAGTATAAGAAGGGGCTTTGGGGGATGGGAGAGGTAGGTTTTTGTTGAGTAAAGAATTTTGCGAATGCTTGGGAGAGCCGGCGGTCTCTTGAAGAACCAACCAACTATTAATGTTCTTCTTTTCTTCTGAATGACTACCAATTCCCTGTTGATATTCTAGTGGTGTGGATTCTTCTGTGAGTCTGCAAATTGTGTGTCAAGTTTCTGGGACTTATCATCTTGTTGTTTATGTAGATGATATTGTGATTACAGGAAGTGATTCACAAGGTATTAGTAAGCTGAAACTGTTTTTACAAGAGAAATTTCATACCGAAGACCTAGGTAAACTGCATTATTTTCTTAGAATAGAAGTCATGAGATCTAGCACAGAAATTTCATTGTCGCAACGCAAGTATACATTTGATTTACTTGAAGATCCTGGACAATATAGGAGACTGGTTGGGAAGCTGAATTATTTGACTATTACTCGTCCAGACATCTGTTTTGCCATTGAGGTGGTAAGTCAGTTCATGAGTTCTCCCCGTGTTCCTCACCTTGAAGGAGTATCTAGAATCATAAGATATCTCAAGGGTTCACTTGGTATGGTAATTGTTTATAGAGATAATGGTCACTTGACTGTATCAGGCTTCACAGATGTAGACTGGGCTGGATCACCAACTGATAGGAGATCAACGAGAGGGTATTGTAATTTCCTAGATGGAAACTCAATCTCCTGGAAAAGCAAAAAACAGAATGTTGTTGCGAAGTCAAGTGCTGAAGCTGAGTATAGGGCTGAATCAAGCAATTGGGGTGTTGTTGCTTAAAAGTCTTCTTCATGTGGTATACCTATTAAACTGCCCATGCATTTACATGTGATAATCAAGCAGCAATCCATATTCCCTCAAACCATGTTTTTCAAGAGAGGACAAAACATATAGAGGTGGATTGCCATTTTGATAGAGAGAAGGTTCAAAGTGCTGATATCAACACCCCTTTTGTGAAAATTGAAGACCAATTTGGACCTGTCATTGGTCGGATGCACATGGTTGGGTCTATGTCTTGCCCACTATGAATTGGAGCCATGATAGTGCAATTATGGAATTCTACCCAATTCCCACTCAAAGCTCATGGGGGCCCACCCCCAGGATGATAAAATGGAGATTCCATACTTGGGATGTGAAGTTATTGCCCATACTATTGTTGGGTAAAGGTGGCACGCCAAACTGTGGGCTTGATGATATTGAGACGATTTCCATTGGGTCTGACTCGCTCGATTCACTTGCTTCCACACTAGATTCCAATGCAGGGGTGTTTTGATCAACCCAAGGTCCTTCCTAGGCCTGTTTCAGGGGGTCCATGAGTGCTTTCTTTTGACCTCTGCCCTTCTGTAGAATCTGTGGATTCTAACTCTATCATCTGATGACTCATCCTCAATATCTATAAAAAATCTCTAGATGCGACAATAAGAATCTTCATCCACGGTGTGGGGGTTTCAAGTCAAAAATACGGGGAGTGCCCCACCAAGGTTCAAATTAACATGATGAGTCATGTAGAAAACCCAGTTTCTTTCTTCATTGGTATATAAGCAACATTGTTCAAGGAGGTCTATCATCTACATTGGGTCCACATAATCCATTCTTTGTTATCCTACGTTGGGTCATACATCAATGACTGTCAAAGGTTCGGGCTAATCCAATCGCTTGGAGGGATGGGAGTGACATATGCCTCCTTATTTCCCCAACCCTTCAGGCACGATACCATTGTGGAAAGGACTCAATTTCAAAGGCAGCCAATGTATTTGATTGTTGACTGACTTTGGCCGGTTAAAGAGTCTGAGGTCCCCTGTAGTTAACAATCGGGCTACATCAGGCAGTGCTTCACTATTTAGTTCATGGAAGAAATCAGTTAGACCGAGGAGGTTAGAATCATCAAGTTGAAAAGGGTCATTGACCGAGGAGATTAGAATCATCAATTAGATTTTATGCTTGTAAGAGTCAAAATCTTCTTCTTGAAATCTTTCCTCTTCCCACCAAAGGCTATGGCCCTTGGGTCTAACTTAAGGGTTGGAAGGTTAATTGGTTTTTGCCCGGCCTTAATGAAATAGTCATTTAGGTTCAACATGTAAGGTGCGATTGGCATCGGTTCCCTTAACCAGGCTGCCTTCAACTTAGCCTTTGTTGGCTTGTGCTCTATTTCAAACCTTCCCTTGAGTTCTGGTATTGAGATTGGTTCAATAATGCTGTGTTGTTCTTTACCCAATCCTAGCCCTAACACATATCCCATGTATCTCAATGTTGGCACTCTCATGATATTAGAAGACCCTGCAGATGGGGATTTCCTTAGCCCGATTCCCAAGCCGATTGAAACGATCGATGACCCTTTTCAACTTGATGATTCAAACATCCTCGGTCTAACTGATCTCTTCCATGAACTAAATGGTGAAGCACTGCCTGATGTAACCCGATTGTTGACTACAAGGGACCTCAAACTCTTTATCCAGCCAAAGTCAGTCAACAGTCAAATACATTGGCTGCCTTTGAAATTGAGTCCTATCCACAATGGTATCATGCCCAAAGGGTTGGGGAAATAAGGAGGCATATGTCACTCCCATCCCTCCAAGCGATTGGGTTAGCCCGAACGTTTGACAGTCACTAATGTACGACCCAATGTAGGATAATGAAGAATGGATTTATGTGGACCCAATGCAGATGATAGACCTCCTTGAACAATGTTGCTTATATACCAATGAAGAAAGAAACTGGTTTTCTGCATGATTCATCATGTTAATTTGAACCTTGGTGGGGCACTCCTCGTATTTTTTTACTTGAAACCCCCACACCATGGATGAAGATTCCTATTATCGCATCTAGAGATTTTTTATAGATATTAAGGAGGATGAGTCATCAAATGATAGAGTTAGAATCCACAGATTCTACAAAAGGACAGAGGTAAAAAGAAAGCACTCATGGACACCCTGAGACGGGCCTAGGAAGGACATTGGGCTGAGCGAAACACCCTTGCATTGGAATCTAGTGTGGAAGCAAGTGAGTCGAGCGAGTCGGACCCAATGGAAATCGTTTCAATGTCATCAAGCCCACGGTTTGGCTTGCCACCTTTACCCAACAGTAGATGGGCAGTAACTCCACATCCCAAGTATGGAATCTCCATTTTATCATCTTGGGGGTGGGGCCCCATGAGCTTTGAGTGGGAATTGGGTAGAGTACCATAATTGCACTATCATGGCTCCAATTCATAGTGGGCAAGACATAGACCCAATCATGTGCATCCGACCAATGACAGGTCCAAACTTCAATAGGGAAATCAGTCCCAAGGTCATCTGGCCGACCATTAGACCCATTTGTGGTTCAAAAAAAAAGGTTCATGAACCTCCCCATATTGGAGGCTTCTTGTGTTGCATCAACTAGCATCGCATCACCTTGCATTGCATCATCATTTCAAAAATCAAATATTTTGCAATAACCAAAAAATAGATCAAATATTTTTTAAAATCCAAAAACAATCAAGAATTTTGCAAAAATCAAAAAATTTCAAAAATCAGGAAAAATCCAAAATTGTTTTGAAAATTCTGAAAATTTCAAATTGGCTTTGCCTTCTAACCCCGAAAATGGTCCAAGTGATGAGCACGAGGATACTCAAGAAGGGCTAGCAAAATCATTCGAAAGGCACGAAGAAAGGTCCTAACCAATAGAGGATGAGACAAACTATTAACCTAGGCATTGAGGATGGTCCAAAGATGGTTAAGATAGGCACTACCTTTAGTCCCATAGAGAGAATTTATGGTAACGTTGTTAAAGTAGTTTGAAAAAAAAAATTGCTTGGTCTTACAAGGACATGCCCGGCCTTAGTACAAACATAGTTGTGCATAAACTACCCACATCACATGAGCAAAATGAGTAAAGTAGAACCTTAGGAGACTCAAGCCAGAATGGGCCCTAACAACATGGCTACCCCTACGGCCCATGTCCACTCCCAATCTTCCAACAACCACTTCGGATACCACATAATCAGCATCATTCCTATGCAACGTCTTGAAAATCTAAATCAATCCCCTTCTCACCCTCAACTTCTAATAGGTTGCTTCCTTCTTCGTTAATGCCTCCCTCCTCCTCGTCCTTGGTTTTGTTGTTCAACCCTTCTTCCACCTCCACCCTAGCTTCACTGACTTCCTTTACTCCCAACTACCTTTCCAAGACTTCCTCCTAGTGACAAGAAACAAAACCTCCACTCTCCTGACTCAGCTGCAAGCAAGGAGATAAAGGGCATGGTTCTTGTTTACCTTTACAGGTTCAAGCAACAGAATAATGGGAGTGACCTTGCCCTGTGAATCTTGAAGTGACTCCTTCGAACTCGATTTATCTTCACATGTCCCCGAGCCACGCACATAAAATGAAACTTTAGAAGCACCAACATCCGACAAACCAGCAAATGAATCCTATAAGCCGTCCCATGCCTTGCTCTAATTCTTCTCTCAATTCTCCCCTCTCAAATTCCCAACTTACTTTACCCAACATGTGTGTCCCACCCTTCTTAAAATTACTCAAAATCTTTCTAAACTTGTGGGTCCTACTCTTGATCTGTTCCAAATTCATACTCGAGAAGGTGCAATTAGATTTATCGAGAATGACCCCCCTCTTAAAAGCTCCACCCACATGTCCCTCCTCCACTAAAGACCTCTCAGCTCCCATCTGAGAAATTACTTCTTTACCCCCCCATCTCTCTAGATTCTCCCCTCTCCCCCTCCTAACTATCCAACTGCCCAACCCTTCGGTTTCCATCGTCTTCTTCCTCCAAACTTCTATTCCCCTGCTCAAACGACTCCTTTATTTCCTCTGCAAAACAAACAAACTCCTGAGTTCAATTAGGCAACATCATTGTGTCCTCTTGAAGCTAGCGTAGCAGGAAGCATCCTTCTATCACCAACCTCAAGTCGTACCAAAGTTTAGCACTAGGCTCAACGGGATCAACTGTAAGTTCTCTACTCCAACCAGGCTTCTCGTGGCAACCAGACTCTTCAACTTGTACATTCAAGCATCAACTCTTCTGAAGCAACCGTAGGCGTTTCCAATGGCACAAAAACTATTAAACTTCCAAGCATGGAAGGGAATCCCAAAGACATTAATCCAAACAAGGCTTTTGCTCCCACTTCTCGAATTGCCCCCACAAGTGGATTCCATCTACCCAGCTGTAAATTAGGCATCCTAAGCTTAGTTGCTTCACTTTCCAAGACTTCATCTGCCTCTTCCTTACTACAGAAAATAAAAAGAAAAAAGCCTGCATTTAGTTTTCTCAGCTGAACGTCTTCTTTTAAGCTCCACTCTAATCTGACCCACCTTAGAACGTCTACCTCATCAGGTTCAGTGCTAACGAAACGACCTACCTCATCACCTTAGAACCTCTACCTCACTCAAATTCACAAAGATCTCTTTCACCACCATGGTGTATCAAAACTTTGAAGAACTTTGACAGACGCTCTCTCTAGGTAATTCAGGCTTAGCAGGGATTTGAGAAACATTGTGAGATAGTGCTTTCCCAACCCTATTCTCTCCACAATGTTTGGTGTCAACTCTATTTTTTGGATTTTTTAGGGCTGTATGAGATTGTTTCTAGTCACCTTCAACTACTAAACTCTACAACTTCAGGTGCTTGCCTATCTTCAAGACTTGGAGCAGAGCTGACCAATAGAGATTTTTTCCATATGGAAAAGGTTGGGTAGGGGAAAGAAAGCTTTATAGTTTCGGGTATTTTTCCATGTTTTTAGAGAAATAAGATAGTTTTGAAGAAAATATTGACATGGAAGAAAATCGGTTGATGATATTTGTGCTCATCAGGTGGACTAATCTTTATCTCTTCGTAAATTTAAAGACTTGAATAAAGAGAATTCTGGGACTTAACTCAAACACCACCAGCAGAAAAAAAACAAAAAAAAAGCACCAGATGGTAACTATCTTTATCTTTTTCTTTTAATAAAACTTTTTCCTTCTGCTATCAAATGCAAAACCTTACCATGACCACAATTAAGAACTGCAGGTTGAAAGAGCAGTTGCTTGCATTTTGCACACATTACATCAGTGACAGAAATCTGCTTGCAAATTCTGTCATTAAGATCATTTCTGTTTTGTTCAACAGCTAGATTTTTTGTGGCTTCAAAATTCCCTGCAGAATCCTTTTTAGGAATAGCAGTGGCACCATCATGAAATGATCCATCATATTCTGAAGTTTCTTCAATAGCAGAAGAATTCATTTTCCAAGTGGAACAAGAATCTGTTAACAATTTGATCTGAGAATCCGCAGAGATATGTGCACAACCATCGAATTGATTTAATTCTTCATATCTGATTAAAGGATCATCAAACTGAGGCGAGAAGATATCATTTTCTTGTTCTACTTCTGAAACATGCAAAAAGAACATATATGTTATAAAAACAGAATTAGTATTTGCTGAAATGCACAGAGAAACAATTAATACAATAGATACAAGCTAAGATGAGCTTGACAAAGGTAGTGCTTGTAGCAATAAACTAGCAGTATAGAAGTCTGAAACAGATGAAATGTGATAAGATGCAATTCAATTACACTTTTACAATAACCTACTTACAAACCCTCCAATAATAAATTTTTGGCAATGTAACAACTACAAACTACCTTTTGTTTTGGCTTCAGATCTTTTGTATCTAGTGTAAATTTCATGATTGTCCACTAAAGAACATGGTATGCATTTTCTTCAATATTAACTGTCGGTAGACTGATGAGAGAAAATTGGATTTCTTTCATGGATGCAAATCTATATTCTTGTCAAAGTTCAGTCCAACATTTTGAAGCAAATATACTTCAGAAAGACTTTCCAGGAAAATAAAGAGAAGAGCTTTGTTAATATGCTAGCCATTCTTTTTGTACACAAAAATTACCTATTAGAACACAGAACATCCCAAATGACCATTCAGGAAATTTATAAACTAGGGACACACACCCATACATAAGGAACACCAAAATAATTTAACTTGGGAAACTATTGCAATGGAGGAAATTTATAATCTACACCAGTAAGTCCAGACATAATGATAGAGATGAAAAGTGGATGTGACTATGACAAGAAATCATCACTCCTATAGATTTTTAGGGCTTTGCACACATGTTGACACAAAACATGTGTCAATATGTCTTTTTGATTATGCAAATTATTTAAGACAAAGCAAAATCAGATGGTTTTGAGAGCCCTTGAAGTTTGTTACATTCAGTGTTTTAAAAGGCGTGGGAGGCGTACGCCTGGAGGCGCACCTCCAGGCGAGGCACCCCTAAAACGCCCTGAGGCATATGCCTACGCCAGAGGCACTAACACCTTGGAGGCGTACGCCTCAGGTGCAAGAGGCATATGCCTCTTGCGCTTTTTTCATGAGGCGTGCTAGAGGCGTATGCCTCATGCACATCTGATATAAAAAGACAAAAAAAAAAGAAAAAAGAAAAAAGAAAAAAGAAAAAAAGGAAAGGGAAGGAAAGGAAAAGAAAGAGAAGGGAATGAAAAAGAAAGAGAAGAAAAAGAGAGAAAAGGAAAGAAAAGGAAAGGAAAGGGAAGGGAAGAAAAGATAAGGGGGAAGAAAGTGGTTTGCCCCCCCCCCTTCAACTAATGCTATGCCTCTTGCATTCTGAACTATGCCTCACGCCTCTAGGTAGTGGAATGCCTCGCGTCACGCCTCCGTGTTTCAAAACATTGGTTACATTTTATCAGGGAGGCGAAAACCTTGATTTCCAGAGTGAACATCTCATTCAGGTTAGGTTTTTCTAAGAGTAAAGGAAGAAACCATGGCAGATTTTCATCCAACAACCAGATTGAGAAGAAGTGCCTATCAAATTGATTTTTTTGTGCTTCATGAACCTACACAATACAGGGCAGCCAGTCCCCCATACCCATAACCCCCCAAACCCTGGTGACAACAGGATTTGATCCCAAATCTCTGCTACAACCAGCTGGAATTGAAGAAGTTTAAGTTTGAGGAAACTACAGGAAAAGGAATTCTGGCTCTGAAGATAGGGAGTTAACAAAAGCAGCCATGTTGTTACTGCTGTTAGTTGGCAATGTAGCAGTATGGGTCACTTATCAAGAAAAATGTAGCAGTATGGGTCACTTATCAAGAAAAATGTAGCATATTGCGGATGCTTTTGTTGGAAAGGAATACAGCCACAAACAGCAGCAGTAATGGGCGTTAGATTCAGTGTTCCTATCTTATCTTATCTCTTAGCTAGATTCAGTGTTCCTATCTTATCTCTTAGCTAGATTCAGTGTTCCTATCTTATCTCTTAGCTAAATTCAGTGTTCCTATTAATTAGGCAGTAGCATTATTATTTCCTATGTCTTTTAGAAAATTTCTTAATGTTCTTTTTAGAAAGTTTCCTTAATTAGGACTCTTGTAATTCTTATTTAAAGGAGCAGATGTTATTCAATAAAACTATCGATAATTTCAGTCAAGAAAGAGCAGAGGACAGTTGGTGATCTTTTTAACAAATCACCATAAAGGCGCTAAAGATAGGTTCCTCGAGAAAAGGGAGAAACAAGGGAAAACAAGAAGTTTTCCCCGTTAACCGACCTGACGAGATCCTATTCGCGGGCCCTTAACAATTTGGTATCAGAACAGGGCGTCATGGGTGACTTTAAGCAATTGAAGACTAGGATTCATGATCTGGAGCACAAACTCGTGGAAAACAGCAAGGAGGTGCGCGAGATCAAGGACGACGTCCGAGAATTGAAGCACTTGATGGAGTTATATTTTTCCAGCAAGGAAAAGAGTTCAGAAGGGGCTGCAACCACAGACGGCCGCCGACCAGACATGGCAGAATTGTCCGGCGAGCAGCAGGTTGTTGCCTAGGGAACTGCGATCGTTCCCAAATACAGCAGGCTGGAATTTCCTTCCTATAATGGAATTGGAGATCCTTTGGGATGGCTGTACAGATGTGAGCAGTTCTTCCGCAACCAACGGACAGAGGACAGGGACAAGGTAAGCTTAACCGCATTCCACATGACAGAGGAAGCGCAGCTCTGGTTTTATAAATTGAAGCAGGAGATTTTATTCGCGGGCCCTTAACATAGCAGTATGGATCATTTACAAAAAAAAAATGTAGCTTGGTACAAAGGTTTTTTGGATGGTGCGACCTACACAAAGAAGCTTAGCTCAATTTGGGAAGAGTGCAAATACAAATATGTTCTATCAAAACCCTGTATACAGTATTTCTAAATCTTGTATTTGCACTCTTCCCAAACCAAGCCATGGTCTCAAGGAATACCACATCATGTGAAGGAATTATGTCAAGGAGAGAAAATGGAATGAAAAAGGATGGTTTATGGGATGATTGAGTTCTTTGGGGAAAGGAACAACCAGCTGGTTTGCTTCCTGGAACATAGGAGAGCATCAAGGTGGAGCTACAGAGGGTAATGGAATAGTGGTCCGAGAGCAAAGGAGAAGAATGTAATCAACAAGGAGAGGAGGTTAGAAAGGAAGAAGTGGAAGAGAAAGGGGCAGTAAATGGGGAAGAAGTGACCATGGTGACAACCCTAGTCAATCCAAAAATCCTAGTAAATGGCAGAAAAGAGATGGAAGCAGAGACTATTACAGCAAAGAAAGTTGAGGATTGCGCAGAGATCGGCAATCTTGTCAAGAAAGCTCCTTCTGAAAAGGAACCCAGTGTTAGCTCTGTTCAATCACTCAGGTGATAATGGAAGTTGAAGATGACTTAAATCACCTGCAGGATCTCTATGGATAGCTAAATGGAACCTAGCATGCAATACAAGGATGAGGTATCACATAGACCAAGTTGTAGTGGGCTGCCTTTTCACTTGTGGTCAGAAGAAATGTTGAGAAGATTGCCATTCTGTGTGAGTATAATGGAGGAGATGATGGTGGAAAACCTTTAGTCAGCAACAGCAAAAGTAATTGTGAGGGCAAAACCGGAACATATTCCAGGGAAGGTAGAAGTGCAGACTGAAGGATTTTACCTACACTAAAACAAGACTCTAATAGAATTGTGGACACTAGAGGGGTTAATAGATCACATGGCATGATAGCAAGCATAGAATAATCATTTTATGTGCTTTCCACTAGGCGAAAATATCAAAATTATTTAATTACTCAAATGTGAGAAAATCTGTAAAATTAACTTGCAAATAAAAATGAAGTTCAGTAAATGAACTTGATGACCATCTCCTTTTTTCTTATCAATGACCAAATTTTATCTGCTACACTACCACCACTAGTACTTTCAGATAGTGTGGTTGTACAATTTTTTGATGTCCTATTGTTGTTTGTGATTCATATAAATCATACATTTGAAATAATAAAGAATTAACTTCATCTTTCTAAAAGTCTAGTATCAGATTGCATATTTTTGTACCATCTATAAAAATGAGGATGGTGGCAATGTTTCGTCAAAAAGCCTGATTTTCACTTTCCATTTTTACCTTTAATGTTTTTTATTTTTCCAATTTTATTTAATTAACGGTTAACATTTGTAGTTGAATAAAGAAAATAAAATAATAATAAAACCACTATGGAACCTACTCCTTTCTTCCCTTAGGCCTTATCTAATCTTCTCCCGAAGCACTTACCTGACAAACCTCTTCACTGATTAGAGCCAACACGTGTCAAGTATGGGATGGTTTGCCCAAACCACAAATTCGAATTGAAGGGAGGAATGGATTTTTTTCAACCTCTTTGTTTTCATCATCAAACAATCAATTAGATGCTTAAATTAAATGAAGCTTTTTTTGGTTTTCTCTCTGTTTTTTTCAAGTATTTTTCCCATTTCCCTCTATTTCGATTGTCTCTGTTAACGTGATAAGTTGTATTTGATCGGGAAATGCTTTTAGGTTCATTATATTGGTTCATTTTAGGGTGTCTTTTCTCGATGATCATCGGGCCAACCCAGTAATCTAACACCCTACCAATGTAATACCGTAGGGGTTTTGGAAGGGCTGTAGGGGTTTGGAATGCGTTTTGTTGGCAGGAGATCCAAACTCTTCTATATAAATCGAACAGATGTTCAATTTAAATCTGAATATAAACGAATCAGGATCAACCTATATCTAGACGCTATTCATTAGATATGCAAATAACGGCCCCACCATTGACGAGCAGATTGGCAAGAGGCAAAAGGCCAAACGTCATCATTCACACATGAAGCGAAGACATAAATTCTAAAACCCCAGTTCTCTCCTTTAAACCCCTGTTTAGTGTATATCTTATCAATTCCCCCCTACTTCATAGTAGGAAGGAGGAAGCATAAATGGCATCTCTCTTATCCTACACACCTTTCTCCTGAAAATGAAGAAACAATATAAATTACAAAAAAAAACAAAGAAATACACAAAAAATTTACAAAAAAATATAAAAAATCATAAAAATTTCTATACCATACTAAAAAAATGAGAATGTTGCAATTCGTTTCATCAAAACACCTTCCAACTTTACCCTCAACTTTCTATTTTTTGTCCCATTGTATATATTGTCATTGCAAAATAATTATGAAAAACATAAAATGAAGAAAATAATATTAAGTACAAAAAAAACAAAGAAATACATAGAAAATTTACAAAAAATATAGAAAAATCACAGAAATTTCTATACCATATTTAAAAAATGAGAATGTTGCAATTGGTTTGGTCAAAACACCCTGATTTTACTTTCCAACTTTACCCTCAACTTTCTATTTTTTTCCCATTATATATATGTCATTGCAAAATAATTATGAAAAAACACATAAACTGGAGAAAATAATATAAACAACAACAAACAAAGAAATACATAGAAAAATTACAAAAAATATAGAAATCATAAAAATTGAAGAAAAATAACATAAATTACAAATCTATACCATACTCAAAAATGAGAATGTTGCTATTGGTTTGGCCAAAAGACCCCGATTTTACATTCCAACATTACCTTCAACTTTCTATTTTTTTTCCCATTGTATATATTGTAATTGCAAAATAATTGTGAAAATAATACAAAATGAAGAAAATAACATAAATTACAAAGAAAACAAAGGAACGCAAAGAAAATTTACAATAAAATATAGAAAATCATAAAAACTGAAGAAAAAACATGAATTACAAAAACAAAGAAAAACCATAAATGACATAAAAATAAAAAATTGTAGAATAAAATAAAAATTTATATCTACTACCATATATAAAAAATGAGAATGATTCAGTTAGTGTGGTCAAAAGACACTAATTTTCGTACTAATTCTAGCCCTTAGTTTTTTGGTCATTTAGATAAATAAAGATAGAAAATGTAGAAATAACATAAATGAAAGAAAAAATAAAAATTGCAAAATAATTATGATAAAACACAAAAAATGAAGAAAATAATATAAATTACAAAAAGCAAAGAAATACACAGAAAAATTACAAAAAAAAAAATGTAGAAAATCATAAAAAATGATGAAAAATAACAAAAATTACAAAAAAAAAAACAAAGAAAAACCATCAATTATAGTAAAATGAAAATGAAATTTCATTCCATGGCCCCTAGACATGTTTGTTAATTAGGCCCAAGTCTTATAAGGGCATTTGACCACTGGGATTGTATGTTATCATGTGTATGGTTGTTAAGTAGGGCTTGCAACTCTGTCCTCAGTCATATGCAACACTGTGACACATTATGAATTGTTTGATTGTTTTATTATTGGACAAATGTGTGGAGGTGCTCAACATGCCTATAAGGTGTTGGCATATTGCATACATGTTACTTTAGTGGTTTGTTGATAAATTTTGCTTCCAACTAATTTCTTTATCTCCTCTTAGTTAAAAAGTAAGAAGAAAATGTTTTTAGGCTTAAATGTAAGTTATCTAATAGTCATCTTAGATAATGACTTCTGGTATTCAATGGTTACTTGAGTAAATTAACATAATAGCTTTGTTACTTCAAACCATTAATAGTATTTATTTTCATAGGTTTTAGGTTATCACAAAACAGGAGATCGGTTAAGAGTGGCATCGCCTATTCTCCATAAATTTTGTGTTACATTGGGATGAACTGTATCTGTATATAATGTTGTTGAATGTAATTTTATCATTGATTTGGTGCATTAATGTTTCAATCTGATGCATTTGCAACCAACATTATAAGCATATTATAAAATTCAGATCTTGGCATTTTGTGAGGATAGTCTTTGTTATGTATTATATAATTGCCTTAGGACTTGAAGGGTAATGTGAACTTTCATTTATGCCTAACTGCCTAAGATATAAAGGCATAGTCAAACATCATCTTCAATATCAAATACCCAGTGCACCGTACAAGCCATTCCACTAGTTCATAATATAAAATTCAAGTAAAATATCTGAACCTGTTTTTTTAACCCAAGGATCTAATATTGTAGCTAAACAATACAAAGGAGAAATATTTTCCCAACATTTTTTAAACTTAAATCCCATTATTTCAAAAATATTTTTAAATTTTGGAACATTTCTACATTTTACAAAACAATCATTAATTATATACAATTGAATAATTAATGTACATGATGTAGGGTAATAAACACTAGAAAATAAATTAATTGAATCATAAAATGTTGTAAAAAAATTTATACAAATTGCAACTTCCTAATCAACATCAGTTAGAAAGTTATTGGGCATTTTATCATTATAAAATTTGTTACAAATTTCCCTGTATGGGATGCAACTTTCTAACATACAAAATGTGGAATTCCACATAAGATGAACACCTAGAATAATTATTTTATATATTTTTTCCATATTGATGACAGAGATTTTTAGATTCTTGTTCTCTTGCACCAGAAATTCTAATATACATATGTGGTGAAATATTATTTTAAAACTTCTTCTACAAATAAATTTAAAATATGACAAGCACACCTAATATGAAGCAATTTTCCATTTAAAAACGATTTTAATTGAGATTTTAAAATATTTATAATAGAATCATTATTACTAGCATTATCAAAACTAATAGAAAATATTTATTTTCAATACCATAAATATTTAAAGTATTTAAAATACTTCCAGATATTGTTAAGCCAATATATGGGCATTCAAGTCTTGTAAAACTTGAAATTCTTTTTTGCAAAATCCATGATTCATCAATAAAATGCCTAGTGACACAAATATAATTAATATTATATTTTGAAGCCCAGATATCAAAGTAAGAGAAACTTTGGAATTAAGATTTAAAAGAGTAGAAGCTTAATTAAAATTTAAAAGAGAAACTATGAATAAAATTTTTTTTTAAGTATCCATTCTTATAGTATTTTTAGAAGCTTAATTAAATTGAGGATTTACAGATTGTTGTAAAAATTTTTCAAGCCTAGGATCTTTAAAAAATAAAAAGGACTACTCAGTATGCACAATATATTTTGCAATTTTCTTGTCTCAATTTTCAAGGACTTATGGGGTGAGTTTTTGGAAAGGAATTTTGAGGTTTAATCATGATTTCAGGGGCTTAATTAAGTTTATAGTAGGAAGTGGTTCTAGAGCAAGGTTTTGAGAGGATGATTGGACTGGACTTAGGAAACTATGTGATGTTTGTCCAAGGTTATATAAGTTGTGTTATGGACGCATTCCTCGGGAAGAAGTATCATCGCCGCCGACAGCAGCAGAGACCTGACCGCCGCCAGCAGCAGCAGTGATTCAATGTTCTCATACTACCCAGTTCGGCAACAGCAGACTTACCAAGATTAGATTAGACCATCTTACTTGTTCTTATCTTATTGTTCCTATCTTATCTTATTAGTTGATTAGATTATCTTATCTTATCAGATTAGGATTAACTTATCTTATCCTTACCAATATAGAGCTGGAAGTCTCCCTATTCAGCAAGGAGACTCCCTAGGATTAGGACTCTTGTAATCTCCTATTTAAGGAGACACCATTATTGAATGAGAATATCGAATATTCAGTCAAGAAGAGAGTGAGGAGAGTTGATGATCTCTTGGACAAATCACCATTAGGGCGGCCAAGATAGGTTCATCAAGGGCAGGGAGGAACAAGGGAAAACAGGAGGTTTTCCCCGTGGACCGACCCGTGACGAGATCCTCTTCGTGGACCCTCAACAACTTGGTATCAGAGCAAGGTGTCATGGGAGATCTGGAGCAGCTGCCATCCAGGGTCCACGACCTCGAGCACCAACTCGTGGAGACCAGTTCAGAGGTACATGAGATCAAAGACGAAGTAAGGGAGCTACGGCGTCTGATGGAGTTATTCCTTTCTAGCAAGGAAAGGAACACTGAAGGGGGGACAGCCACTAGCGGCTGCCGACCAGATCTGCCGAAGTCTTCCGGCGAACAGCAGTTCACTAGCCAAGGGGCCGCAGTCATCCCCAAGTACAGCAGGTTAGAATTCCCGTCGTACAACGGCAACGGAGACCCCTTGGGCTGGCTGTACCGGTGCGAGCAGTTTTATCAGAATCAACGGATAGACGACCGAGATAAGGTAAGCCTAGCCGCCTTTCACTTAACAGAGGAAGCACAACTTTGGTTCTATCGGTTAGAACAGGAAGAACCCGGGCTCAGTTGGCCCCAGTTCAAGTCCTACTGCCTCCTTAGGTTCGGACCCCCACTGACAAGCAACCCCCTAGGCGAGCTGATTAACCTTAAACAGACCGGCACGGTGGCAGAATACCAGCGCTAGTTCCAAACCCTCCTCGCGAGGGCATCCTCAATTCGACCGGACCAATAGGTGGACATGTTCACGGCAGGGTTAACAGAACCCCTGCAAGTGGATGTAGAGATGCAGAATCCCCCAAATCTGGTTACAGCCATGAACTTAGCCCGTGCGTTCGAGCGCAAGCTGCAACTCAGCCGCGAGACCTACAATATGGGTTGTCCACCGAACTCATGGGCAACCCCGAAATCGGCGACAGCAACCCCTTCTTCTGCAACCAGCCGGGAACTGAGATCCCACACAACCAACGCCTCTAGATCGGAGACAAGTACAGGAAGCAACATGGTGGCTCCACCCATTAAGCGTTTGACCAGGGCAGAAATGGCAGAACGCCGAGCGAGAGGCCAATGTTTCAACTGCGATGACCTCTACTCGGCAGGACATAGGTGCAAGAGGCTTTTTTGCCTCCTAGTAGATGAGCAAGAGGAGGATGAAGAAGAACCCGTCGTATTCGAGCCGGAGATCTCTCTCCATGCAATCACCGGTATAAAAACCTCTCAAACCATGCAGTTACAGGCACAGATAGCAGTTAATCCGGTGCGCATACTCGTTGATTCAAGGAGCACACACAACTTCATAAGTGAACAGCCCTACAGTTAAAACTACCAATGGAACTCCGGCCACGACTACAGGTAGCCGTCGCAAATGGTGAAAGAGTTCATAGTCCGGGAATTTGTAAGAACGTCCAGATACAGGTCAACTCTGAACTATTTCCTGTTGATTTATCCGTACTCTCCTTGGATGGGTTCGATATTGTTCTTGGGGTCAAATGGTTGATTACCCTAGGTCCGATTTTATGGGACTTCAGCGCACTCACAATGACATTCCACTTAAATGGGAAGCAAGTCTCTTGGCACGGTTGCAGGGTTAAGGAGAAGACACCACAGGTCCATGCACTTCAGACAGAACCGGCGGCCATGGAAAGACTCCTCGTCGAGTTTTCAGACGTATTCCAGGAACCCAAGGGACTCCCTCCTCCCCGAGCATGAGACCATCGAATTCCACTGGTGGCGGGTTCAGAACCATTCGTTGTCCGGCCTAATCGCTACCCTCACCTACAGAAGGACGAGATAGAAAAACAATGTGCAAAGATGTTGAAACAAGGGATCATACGCAAGAGCCACTCCCCCTTCTCTTCGCCGGTTCTGTTGGTGGCGAAACAGGATGGGACTTGGAGGGAGGTTCTGTGTTGACTACAGAGAGCTCAATGGTCGGACAGTCAAGGATAAGTTCCCTATTCCCGTTGTGGACGAACTGCTGGACGAGCTGCATGGTGCTCAGTACTTCTCTAAGTTGGATCTCAGGTCCGGGTATTTCCAGGTGCGCATGGCTCCCGATGATGTGAAGAAAACTGCCTTTCGAACCCACCACGGCCACTTTGAATTTTTAGTCATGCCATTCGGTCTCACCAACGCCCCATCCACATTCCAGTCATTGATGAACGAGGTATTTCAGCCCCATCTGCGCAAATTTATTTTAGTATTCTTTGACGACATCCTCGTTTATAGCAAATCATGGGTAGCGCATGTGCACCATCTGCGGACCGTCTTCGAGCTCCTGCACCAACACAAACTCTTTCTAAAATGGTCCAAGTGCTCCTTCGGGGAGCAGCAGGTTCTTTATCTAGGCCACGTCATCCACGGGCAAGGTGTGACGGTTGACAGCTCCAAAATTCAAGCTATCAAGGAATGGCCCAAGCCTCAATCCGCCGAGGCCTTACGCGGGTTCCTAGGATTAACGGGTTACTATCGCAAATTTGTACAGAATTATGGACTGTTGGCTGCCTCGTTAACCAACCTGTTAAAGAAAAATTCCTTCCGGTGGGACGACGCAGCCGATACAGCTTTTCTGACACTGAGAAATGCCCTGTCTTCCACCCCAGTCCTGCAATTACCAAATTTCGCTCTCAAATTTACAGTCGAGTGTGATGCCTCGGGAATGGGTATTGGGGCCGTGTTGCAACAACAAGGGCACCCGATTGCCTTCTTCAGCCGCAGACTGGTCGACCGACATCTGAAACTTCCAGCCTATGAGCGCGAACTAATCGGCCTAGCTCGAGCCATCCAGCACTGGAGACCGTACTTGTGGGAGCGGACGTTTGTCGTCAAAACTGATCATTACAGCCTAAAATACTTGTTGGAGCACGTCTCACCACTTCCCCTCAGCAGCATTGGGTTAGCAAACTGCTCGGGTTCGATTTCCGAGTGGAATACAAGGCGGGAACCTCAAATCGCGCAGTTGATGCCTTGTCTAGGCGCGATGAAGACGCGATGGCTCTGTGTGAAATTTCCCAACCCCGAATCTCTCTATTAGACGACATCAAGAAGGCAACGCCACAGTCTCCGGAATGGTCGCTCCTGGTTCAGAAGATCCAGTCCAGCGCTACCGACTCCAATTGGTCACTTCAGGATGGGTTGGAACTGTATAAAGGCCGGATACATCTTCCGCCAAACTCCCCGTTGATTCCCACCATCCTCGCCAGCATCCATAACTCCACCCATGTGGGCGTTCAGAAAACGCTGCACCGCGTCCGGGTTGATTTCCATTGGTGAGGTATGAAGACTTCTATTCGGGATTTTGTCCAACATTGCTCCACGTGCCAACAGCATAAATGGGAAAACCTGCACCCAGTAGGCCTCCTTCAGCCCCTTTCGATCCCGACACAGATCTGGGCCGACGTCTCCATGGACTTTATCGAGGGGCTACCCAAGGTAGGCGGCAAATCAGTCCTCTTCGTGGTAGTAGATCGTTTCTCTAAATATGCCCACTTCATTCCTCTATCACATCCGTACAGTGCCACTTCAGTTGCCCTCGCCTTCTTTACGCATGTTTTCCGCTTACATGGGTTACCAGAATCCATCGTCTGCGATAGGAACCCGATTTTCACTAGTGCCTTCTAGAAGGAGTTATTTCGGCTACACGGCACCACCCTGGCCTTCTCCTCAGCATATCATCCACAGACCGACGGTCAGACGGAGGTGGTAAACCGCACGATCGAGATGTACCTCCATTGCTTCGTAGGGGATCAACCGCGACGATGGGTGGACTGGCTTCCTTGGGCCGAGTACTGTTACAACACGGCCTACCATTCTTCCCTCAGCATGACCCCTTTTCGCGTCGTTTATGGCCGGGACCCTCCTCGCTTGCTGACCTATGAGCCCGGTTCTACTCGTTTGGAGGAAATTGATCACTCCTTACAAGAACGCGACGCCCTCCTAGCCGACGTACACCTTCGCTTACAGCAAGCCCAGCTCTGCATGAAGCTCAACTATGACAAGCACCACCGGGAATTGTCGTTCGAACCAGGACAATTTGTTTGGTTAAAACTCCAGCCCTATCGGCAACGCTCCTTGTGCCATAGGGCCGCCCTGAAACTGGCCCCCAAGTTCTATGGGCCCTTCAAGGTTCTGCAGCGGATTGGCAGTGTGGCCTACCAGCTGGAATTGCCAGAGAACAGTCAGATTCATGATGTTTTCCACATCTCCTTGCTGAAACCATTTACGGGTGTTCCTCCGGACCAAGTCCCCTCCCTGCCACCCTTGAAAGAAGCCAAACTTGTTCCCCAGCCTAGGGCTCTCATCCGCTCTCGTATCAATCGAGGTATTCTTGAAGTTTTGGTGGAATGGGATAGCTTACCATCAGCCGAAGCCACCTAGATTCCCTTGGCAGAGTTCCAAGCCACATATCCGGAGTTCGAGCTTGAGGACAAGCTCGTAGTCTAGGAGGGGAGTAATGTTATGGATGCATTCCTCGGGAAGAAGTATCATCACCGCCGACAGCAGCAGAGACCTGACCACCGCCAGCAGCAACAGTGATTCAATGTTCTCATCCTACCCAGTTCGGCAACAGCAGACTTATCCAGATTAGATTAGACCATCTTACTTGTTCTTATCTTATTGTTCCTATCTTATCTTATTAGTTTATTAGATTATCTTATCTTATCAGATTAGGATTAACTTATCTTATCCTTATCAAGATAGAGCTAGAAATCTCCCTATTCAGCAAGGAGACTCCCTAGGATTAGGACTCTTGCAATCTCCTATTTAAGGAGACACCATTATTGAATGAGAATATCGAATATTCAGTCAAGAAGAGAGTGAGGAGAGTTGGTGATCTCTTGGACAAATCACCATTAGGGCGGCCAAGATAGGTTCATCAAGAGCATGGAGGAACAAGGGAAAACAGGAGGTTTTCCCCGTGGACCGACCCGTGACAAGATCCTATTCGCGGGGCCCTCAACAGGTTGACTGAGCAACAAGTAACAATTGATCAATGCTACGAGATGAGGGTGTAGCAGCTGGTTGGGAGTCCAAAATTCAAAAGACCTTTGCATGATCAACAAATGGAAGTCTATTATACTGTTGGATAAATTAGAACAATCCAGTATCTCTACTACTCCTGAGGATGGTCTCTAGGGGAAAGAATGTAAAGATGGAAGATTCTCGATGAAGTCTTTTATAGGGCCTTGGTTAGAGATAATTGGGATTCAGATCATATAAAAGGTGTGTGTGGAAATCCAGTGCCTCCAAGAGTAGAAGCATTTGCTTGGTTGGTCACTCTCGACAGTATTTTAACCACTGATCACTTGAAAAACAGAGGATTTAGCTTGACAAGTTACTGCCATTTGTGCAACATGGATGAGGAGACAGTTTTTCATCTGCTCTCCTGCAAAGTGACAAATTTCATATGGAAGTTCTACTCTTCCCTTTTTGGAATAAGTGTCTTTCAGCCATCATCTCCAGCAGAAATTTTTTCTATGTTGCTAAGACTAAAGAGGAAGCAAGCAAGCCAGAATCATGTGGAGCTACATCCCATTTGCATCCTGTTGGTCACTATGGAAGAAGACGAACAGAAGACTATTTGAGAATTAATCGAAGATTATGAAAATTAATTGTAGCAGTTGTGGGAAAACTGGTAACAGATTGGGTTTTAGTCCTTCCAAATTTTGACCAAGTAATGTAGAATCTGATTTTCTAGAAAATTTATGGAGTATTCTTGAATTACAACCGTGTAATGTAGAATCATTTTCAGTTTGACTAGTTGTAATTGATGTATTGACGTGTCATCTTGACAACCAATTGGTCTGTAATGTTTCCTTTTCTATTTTAAAGAAAGTTTATTTTCTTTATTAACCAAAAAAAGAAGTATGTTCAGAAAAATTTTATGCAGCTAACTATAAAGTATGCTTTGCAACCACATTTCTTACATTACAAATTTGTGCCAAGCAAAAGATAAGTTGCAAGCAATGTTCCATCAGAAAAATGGAAGCATAGCACATATTCAAGTATAAAGGAAAAGTAATGAAATCAATCATTTTAAAGTGATAGGCATTTTCAGCCAGCTATTTCTCTTGTTTTGAGGACTATAAAGCCCTTAGTAATGGTGTTAAGGATGGTTGACTCTAATAAACCTCTCATGGGATTCATTTATAATGCAATGGATAAGGCAAAACAAGAAGTTGCTAAAAGTTTGAGCAATGAAGTAGCAAATATGAACCTATTTGGGAGATAAATGATAGAAGGTGGGATAATTAAATGTACTGCATTTGCATGCTGCAACTTATTTTCTTAATCCACATTTCCAATATGAGTCAGATCTTTTAAACCATCCAAACACCAAACTCGGCTTGCTAAGCTGCATATAGAAATTGATTCCAAAACCAAAGGAAAGGGAAAGGTTGATCTCAAATAAATGCATTTTGGAAAGTATCTTGGAATTATTGGAAGGAAATGGCAATTTCTTTAAGAAAGAAAAGGGACCCTGGCATGTTATAATTCTTGGAGTCCCAAGAGCCATTATATTTGTTTTTGTAAATTACATTTACCAACTTGAATTAATTTGTATTTACTTTTTCTACAGCTAATTGGTGGTTAGCATATGTTGATGAAACTCCAAAATTGACTAGATTTGTTGTGAGACTGTTGAGTCTCACATGTAGTTCATCCAATTGTGAGTAAAATTGGAGCTCTTTTAACCAGGTAATTAATTTAAGCATTTAAAAATTTTAAAGATCGATACTATATTAATGATTTATAAATTATAACTTAAGATTTTGTAAAATTCCAAGTTACCATCATTAAAAACTAAGCTTACCTAACACTTGTTTTTCCCTTCTCCTGTAGGCAACAGGATACATCTTCAGGAGCAAAAAGTGAAGTAGATGACAGATGCTAGGAAAATGATTATATGGGCACCTACATATTGGACAATGGGACTCCTGCAAATTGTTCATGGCTCTATGAACGCACCAGAAACAAGCAATGTGGCCACATGCTGTGACAAGATGAATATAAAATTAGTAAAGTAATAACACCATTTCAAGTTGAAAACTTTGAAATACCTTCTTACCAAGTACAATTGGCTTGTATAAAAGATCCCTGTCAATATCAAACAGAAATTGCCATTAGACAGGTTGAGCATTAACCAAAAGAAAATCTCAACAACTACATGGGAATACAAATGTCAGCAATGAAGAAAAAAAATGTAGGTAACCACTTATTTATTCTTTTCTTTTTTGAAAAGAAGAAAGAAAATAGATATTTACATGGGTTTTTTTATAAAAATGATAAATAAGTAACACGATAAACAAAGGGTTCCACTTATTAGAATTTGAATATAAGTACAAGGATCCATGAAGACAACTCCTCAAACTAACAACATAACGTGTAAACATGAATTCTTTTTTTACTTTATCTAAATCGTAAGACCAAAAACTACCTTACATGCAAATGAACATGGAAAATCTACAATACAGAGACCACAAAGAAACCCCAGGCTAAACCTAGTAAATGTCTCATACACCCAAAAGAACTGAAGAAAAAAAGCCAAGCCCTAGTACATCTTTTTTATTAGTGTTGGTTATCATATTTGAACAAATTATCATATAACAAAATGCACATTAAATAATTAAGTTTTTATTATTTTGGGTAAATCCCGTTTGGAGTATCAAATAGATCATCCTCTTAATTACATCGCTGCAATAAGAAAACCTTTTGATTCTGAATTGGGGAAATAAATGAACAAAAGAAACCAACATATCCAAAACTCCAAATTTTACAGAAATGAGAAATACAACCAAGAAACTTTACAGCATCACGTTTCTTTTACAGATAGGATAATACAACTACTTCTTGGATTACAAGTTCCATCATTCATTTCTTCTTTGCACAGTAAACAATAGTCAACTGGATTAATTAATCTGATCATAGACAACATCACTCTTCCAGATCTTGAATTAGGGGAGACATAGTCAATCCTTTTAAACAATCGCTGTAGACAATTTGTATCCCTTCATCAGTCATCGTATCTATATTTAAAAGGAGCAATAGTCAGCCAATTTAAAGAACAATGCTGTAGTTGCCTTAATCCCTATATTTTTCAAAGTATCTTTAGTAGGGGGACCATTATCAGCAAGGTTAATGAACTCAACTGTAGATGGTAGATAGTTACCTTAATCCCTATAATTACCTCTTTTGCAAACAAATTTTTTATCAAGACTAAACTAGAGAGAGGAGACAATAATAAGAAAATTTTAATATGAGAGAAGTCACATCAAAAGAAGATATTTGCATAAAATCTTCCACCTATAAATAGGTATGTAGAATATAAGTTGTTTATTTTCAGGAGAAACCTTCATGACTAGAGATTTGGTATTTGGAAGGGTTGCTCAGCCTCCTCCATTGAACATAAATTCTGAGGATAGTAGAGCTTGGATGTGGGAAAAGTCTGGCTCCATCTCAGTCAATTCTATGATCAACAATTTTACTTCCTCTGTTTTCTCCTACAAAACTGTTTGGGCCCACAAAGTTCCATCTAAAGTAGCTCTTTTCTACTTTGGATAGCTGCTCTTCACAAATGTCTAACTAAAGATAATCATACCCTTTCCTTCCCTCCACTAGCTGATCTTTCTGCAATTTTGACATGGAGACAGCTGATTGAGGGGTTGGACAGCTAGCAGTCTAATGAAATGGAGACAGCTGATCTTTCCTCAGCAGCCTGCAGGTGAACTGGGTGTTCCTGATATTTACCTTTTAAGTTTAGCCAGCTAGCACATTGATGGGTTGGACAGAAAAGGCAAGATAATTTGGCAATTGATCCCAGATGCTGTCTTTTGGCCTATCCAGATGGAAAGAAACCACAGAATGTTCAAAAGAACTCACCGGTGGTAGCAGGAGTCTCCATTTGAGATGGAAAGTGAGAATAGACCACCAGTTGAGCCTGGTGGGAGAAACTCAAGTGACCTTTGTGGAGGGGAGGCAGATTTCGGACGGGGTGTTAGTGGCTAGTGAATGTACGATTCAAGGTTGAGGAGTGGGAGACCAGGATTGGTGTGTAAGCTTGATGCTGAAAAAGCATATGTTCATGTGGAGTGGGACTTTCTAGAGGAAATCCAAAGATTGATAGGTTTTGGGGAAAAGTGGAGGAGCTGGATGTTTTTGTGCATCTCATCTGTCTCCAAACTTCTAGGGATTTGCAGCAAGGGGATCCAATTTCCCCTTTGCTGTTTGTTTTAGTTATGGAAGCACTGAACTTGCTATTGGAGAATGGTGCACAATTGGCTAATTTCCTTGTATTCAGTTGGCAGAGGCTACAGATCACGCCTCACCAAGGGCTGTTGTATGAGCTTAAAGCTTTCTATTAAGTTATGAAGTAATAAATTTTTTCTTTATTCATCAAAAAAAAATTGCTATTGGAGAAGGGTGCACAATTGGCGACTGTTTTTTATTGCAAAATTGGACAGTTACCTTTCCTCTATTTGGGCTAAACAATGGGGAGCAAGGTGTCTGTAGCTGAGAGCTGGAGGCCAACTGTGAATAGGATGGGAAAAAGATTGGAGCGGTGGAAGGCTAAATATCTTTCTTTGGGGGGGCAAGATTACCCTCATTAGAAGTGTTCTCTCGAGTTTGCCAACTTCACTGAAAATTCCAGCTAAGGTGGCTAAGAAAATTGAGAAATTGCTGAGGGATTTTCTATGGGTGGGGGTGCAGGTCCTAAGAAATCTCACCTAGTAAAACAGGAAAAAGTGTGTAGGCCTAAAGAAGTAGGTGGGTTGGGTATTAGGAAGCTAAGGTTGTTTAACAAAGCCTTACTGGGCAAATGGCTATGGAGGTTTGAGTCAGAGGGAAAGGGACTCTCTTTTGAAAAGGGTGGTAGTTGGAAAGTATGGGGTGGTGAGGTTTGGGTGGTAATTGAGAGAGGTTTCAGAGTCTTAAGCGTCTGGAAAGAAATTATGTGCTTCCACCAGAATTTAGAAACTCAGTGAGTTTCAATGTGGGAGATGGGTCCAGGGTAAGATTTTGGGAGGATGATTGGTGTGGGGTAGGGAGATTATGTGAGCTGTGTCCAAGATATACAGGTTGACAGAACATCAAATTCCGGTTAGCAAACTTCATCTGGAACTTCTGCTCATCCCTATTTGGTGCAGTTACTTTCCAGCCAAGGTCTTCAGCTGAGCTGTTTTCTTCTTGGCCAAAGATTAGTGGGAGCAGGAAAGGAAGAATACTCTGGAGTTGTACCCTTTTGTTGTGTTGGGTCATTTGGAACAAGAGGAACAGGAGACTGTTTGAAGACAAATCCAAAAATATCAAGGCGTTGGTGGCCTCAGTAGGACATTTTGTCTCGGATTGGGTTCTGGTGCTCCCTGAGTTTGATCTGATTAGTAGATCAAATATTTTTCTTTTTTGACCAGTACTGATTAGTAGATCAGATTTGGGGGAGAATTTTTGGAATGTACTTGAAATCCAGAATTGTAACAGCCATTAGTATGTTTTTATTGGTTTTTAGTTGTTGTGTTTGTTGAGGTGCCATTTTGTCACGTCCTTTTTGTAATCTTTTTTCCGTTGATAAAATTTTTGTTATTACTATTCAAAAACTGTATGCATTGTATTTTCAGAGAGAGAGGCCTATAGACATGGTTTAAAATGTCCACAAATTTCCTAATATTTCCATGACATATTTCCATGTACCAAACCAAAATTTTACTGGAGATGAACACTATCAGCAAGGGATGCAAACGGATCGGATCGGATCGGATTGGATTCAAATCAGGGTATATTCGAATCCGATCTGACACTGTTCATGTCGGATCCAATCCAATCGGATCTGATAGGACTCTATCTGAATTCAAATCCTATCGGATCTTCGGATCTGATTTTATCCAACTTGTTTTCTTTAAAAATTAATAAATTATTAAAAAAAAAAATAAAATATACCAATTTAAATAAAGAAAAAACAAAAAATACAAGTATTTTTTTAATTATTTTCATCATATATATACATGTTTTTTATAAAAAAAAATAAATAATATAACAAATTTATAAAAATACAATATAAATAATATTTATAAATAAATAAATAACATATATATATGTATTATATATATATATATATTTATAAATATATAGCACATCAGAACGGATCTTCTCGGATCGGATAGGGGTGGATCCAAATCCGATCTGATTTCTGATGGATCCAATCCGATCCGAAGATCCGACCAGGGGTTATCCGAATTTGACCAAATAGGATTGGATCGGATCATGATCCGATCCATTTGCACCCTTACTATCAGCACCATGCTACAAGAGAGTATTATAACTTAAATTTGGTGACATGATTACCACTTTGAGCCAGCTTGATATTCTTTTCAAACATGAAATTAAATAGTAGATTTTGTCTATGTAATAGATTATTTGGTTGATCTATTAGAATCATTTGCATTTTCTCTGAGTCTTGAACTCATTCTCTCCTATAGTCTTGACTCCTTTTTCTTTTGAAAATAAATAAAGAAGAAAATTTATTAAAGAAAACGACAAAGATTACAAAAGGTGACTACTAGGTACCACCCGAAGACCCCATAGTCAAACCAGCCCAACCCAAATCCAAAAAAGTCCTCGAACAAAACAAAACAAAAAACAAAAAACAAAAAAAAAAAACTCAAAACCTCCCACATGCACAACCCAAAACATAACCAAAGACCCAATCTAAGACTTATCTCCCATCTTTCCAAAGCCAATCAAGCAGACAACCCATCAAACCCCTTATCATGTAGTCTTGACTCTTAATGCTTACAAGACAACTTCACAACGTATTATTTTGATTTGCAACAAGATAATGATTTAAAAAAGCTGTGCCTATGCTTCTTTTGCCATTTCATAAAATAGCATTCTATATTTTTGCATTTTTTGAAGAAAGGTAAGGTAAGAATTTTATTAATCAAGGAGTACAAACAGCCCCCAAGGATAAAGACCCTGGCCGGGAAAAAGAGCTACAATACAACAACATTAGACTTCCCACAGGCTCCTAGAATTACCCTTAGCAGCTGAAATCCAGGACACTGACTTTCCAAAGGACAAAGAGATCATATCCCCCACATCCAAAGTTTTCTGATGGAACACTCTTCTATTTCTTTCAGCCCACACAGTGCTAACTACAGCCACAGGAATAGAATCCCAGATATAGGAAGCTAACTTTGGGAGACCTTGCAGATTCCAACCCCACAGCAGATCCAGAGCTGGGAATGACCCAAGCAATCCCCACTGAATTTAGATAGTGCCACCAGAAGTGGGAAACAAAACTGCAGTGGAGAAAGAGGTGATCAGTATCTTCAAAACTACAGCTCTGATCTTGAATCTAGACATTCCTTCTGATCAGATTTGCCTTAGTAAGACACATATTTAGAGTTGCTGCCCACACTTGAGCATTAACTTGTGAGGGGGAGTGGGTTCCAAATCATGGAAGCAGAAACTGAGCCAAAGCTGCACTATCAACTTGTTCACAAAAGATTTAACAGCAAAGAGGCCATCTATAAGTTAATAGAAGAACTTGTACAGACACACCGTCTGAAAAGGAAAATGAACATAGACACGACCAATGAATGTTAGGGAAAGTGGAAAAAGTGAGAGTCCACTAAATAGATGAAAATAAATAAAAACAAAAATACAATACAGAACTCACATAGGATCTCGTCTAGAAGGACTGGGGACTTTGAATTTCCTCAAGTTTGTGAGCTTCTAAAAATCCTGGATGCAGTATACAACTATACATTGTTCCACCGTTGATGACTATTGAATCTGGAATCCAAACTCTTCTAGCATTTTCACTTATACTTCCCTTTTCAAGTTACTTTTGTCCCCTCTCTTGACCCTATGTGTTTTGATGATAACAAACACATTGAGAGTATTAATGGTTTGTGCTAAGTGTACAGTTGTTTCCATTGAGCTGAAAATGATCAAAAAATGCTAGATAAAAAAAAGCAAAGAATGAATGAAAATATTGAGCAGCTGTCAATCATGATGAATCTTTCCAAAAGAAGACATTGGCTACCATGAGCTAAAAGAAGATGAAGCTTTAAGTCTAAGAAATCTACATTGTGTCATGTCATATTATGTCTAATACTTGATATGAATCACAAGCTTGAGATGCACATTAAGAGCATATCATGACCAAACTCTGGTTCTTAGGCATTCCTGAACTTAAAAAAAAATAATGTTTAATCCAATGATTCAAAAGGCACACCTCACAGGCGAGGCACATTTTAGGGTATGCACCTCACCTAGGTCATAGGTGCAGCCCTTTCAAAGGGTGGCTCGTAAAATCAGGAATGTAATATGTTTTACATCACATTAGCTACTTGAAGTAATGCAGTTGAGGAAAAAAAGATATTATGGGTTTTACATGCTTGAAAATGTTTTATATGTTTGATTTTATTTTTAAATTCTCATTTGAATCTTTTTATTGGAAACTATAACTTCATTAATATAACTTAAGAATAACTTTCTAGATTTAAGTACAACTGTCAACCCCTAAGTAGGTGTTGACCCCCAGTAATCTTTCTTACAAAACTGCCCAGAACATTCTCTCCCTCACAGTCCCTTGTTTAGCAACGTATCAGCTAAACCATTAGCTAATCTCTTTGTCCATTTGAAGCATGCACCGATCTCTCTTGTTATGTTGAGGATTTCCCTTATGGACTCTCTATAAATCCAAGCTCCCAACTTGCTAGATTGCAGCCACTCAATCAACAATTTAGAGTCTCCCTCTATCTCAATTTGGTGTAACCCCAATTGTTTTGCATATCTTACACCTTGAAGCAAGGCCATCACCTCCACTCTCAATGAGTTCCCCACTCCTATTGGTCCTGAAAACAAAGCCACAATACTGCCATTTTCATCTCTGAATACTCCTCCCTGAAGGGCCCGGGTTACGTCTTGGACTCCCATCAAAGTTCAATTTCACTCTTTGTTGTGTGGGTGCGGACCACAAATCCTGCACAATAGGTTTCATGGAAGTTGTAGATGCCACCACTTCCCAATTCCTGAAAATGTCTTCAGCTAAGAAGTCTTTAAACAAATCCAAAGTTTTCAACCATTGAATAGTCATAATAATTATCCTTTCTACAATTGCCTCCTTGGATTTCTCAACTCCTTTAAAGATTCTATTGTTCCTTTCTTCCCAAACTGACCATAAGATAGCTTCTCTTGTGGCTCTCCACATTAATCTTCCATGTCTTTTCGGTTGCCTGAAAAAGCTTGGGTCAAAAAGGCTTGCCACATCTGGGGGAGGTGTCCACCTACAACCAAAGATAGAAGAGAACCAAGTCCAAATAAAGTACACAAATGGACAAGAAATTAATAGGTGTGTGATCGTTTCACCAGATCCCAAGCAGAGGCTACAAACATGGGGTGATAGGCATACATTTGGCATCTTTCTTTGCAACATATCTAGAGTATTGATTTTATGGATAACCACCTCCTAACAAAAAGCCCGAATTTTTGGGGGTAAAGGCTGACACCAAATCTCCTTTACATGTTATGTTTATGTATTTTAATTTTAGATAATAGGTTTGGTTTTTGTAGAGAAGATGGGTCGAATGGCCCATAGGCTGTTTATCCTTTCTTATTGTTTATGTTCCTTTCTGTAATGGGCCTTATTCTGGGCCCATCCTTTCTGTCATGCTCTTTTTAATTTATTGCCCAACTAAGGGTCTCCTTGTAATTATTCAAATTTAACTTAATAAAATAGTGTTGGGGTGTTAGAGAGAGAGGAAGGTTCGAAACTCTCATACTCTAAACCCTTATTGCCCATCTCCTTCTTCACCTTCTACTCCATAGAAGAAGTATTTTCTGTTGTTTTTCGATTTCTTTTGATTTCTGCATCTATTCTAAACAGTCCCACACTCTCAATGACTGTTTTTCTTCTTGCTATCAGAGCAGGCCTGAACTTGGCTTGGGCTCTCATGTGGGTGTAGTCCAGCCGACTACATGAGAGTGTTCTAGGGCTAGATGCTTCAGCTTGTGTCGCCTGATGCTTGGAGGTCATTGGAGGGTGCCCAAGACTCAAATCTCTTGGAGAGTGGTTCGGTGACCAGGAAGAATCAGAGAAAAATAACAGTTCGGTTTCTGATTTGGAGCTTAAGTCAGAGATTGTAAGTTGTGCTCAGTTATTTCTGGGTTATTTTTTCTGTTTTTGGACTGTTGAAGTGTCTGAAGTTTCTTTGAAAACTGTACAGCTATTCGACTATTTTTAATCTGGTTTAACCTAGAGATTTCTGGGTTGTTTTCATTCCTTTTCTGGACTGTCAAACTGCCGAAACATCTTTGGATTCAGTGCTGCGAGTTGTCGCTTCTATTTGGTTGTTTTTGGGCCCTGTACGGACTGTTCCTGAGGTGTTTCTCACCTTAGACAATGGGGTCCTCTCTGCTGCCCACACTGTGTTTGTAAAAAGGCCTCTTCATCAATACGGACTGGTCTTTGCTCTTTTTGGGGTACTTTTTGGTGAGTACCTAGAATTTCTGATTAGAAAAGGAGCTTCGACTGGGTGCACAGTGGTTGGAGGTTTTCTAATTACTTCTTGAAGGCCGAATCAAGCTGTTTAGTGTCTCGTGTAGACAACAAGGTGCTGCTTCAGACTTGGTTCTCACAGCTTCCGGGTGTGGTTTGGCTTTATGTATTGCTGTTTTGAGGCTGGTTTAACACAGTCCCTGCTCCATCCTCATTCAGTACACTTATAGAAGTCGGCTGAAATCCTATTTGAAGTGTTTACATGATGGACTCCTCAGAGATTGAAAACAAGAATGTTGCTGAATTTGGACAAGTTCAGGGGACTCCAGTTGATTCTTTATTGACTATGACCACAGTCAAGCTGGATGGAACTAATTATCTGTGTAAAGAGACTGGGCCGAATGGGCCCTAACAGCTGCTTGTGTGATATCCTTTATTTTTATCTTTTATTTTATGTTGATGGGCCTCACGTAATGGGTCTGTTATTTGTTCTTGTTTTATTTTCTTTATGTAATTGCCAAGCTGGCCGCCCACTTAAGGGCATACTTGTCATCATTAATTTTTAGAGATTAATAAAATAGGGTTAGAGGAGAAGGGTGAATTATTCGACTTCTTCTCTTACCTCTTCTCTTCGACATACACAGCTCTTGCACTATTATTCAGATCTGATTTGCACTGTTAATTACTGATATTAAACCTGATATTAGAAGACTGATTCACATTTTGGTATCAGAGTGGGTACAGTTCTTCTTTCTTCCTTTTTCTTCGTTCCTATACACTCTAAAATCAAGAGAGTGCATGGAAAGATAGGTTCTCTATAGTATAGAGAATCACTTGCCTAGTTGGTATAAGGGTTTGGAGATTTAAGTTCTGGCCGAATTTTTCTAAGAAGTAATGTTGTTTTGCCGCTGCCTGAAACCCTAGCCAACTAGAGATTTTCGAGGTTACCAGGAAAGGTGAAGCTTGGGTGTGGCGCTCTGTGCTTGGAAGGTGTCTTGTGACTGCTAAAGGAGGGCGGTTCAGGTTAGGAAGAGTTTGGGTCAGTCTGGTTGGTGCGGCACCATCTTCTCTCTTCCTTCCATCTGCTGGACGGAGCAAAACCCTAGTTTTTCAAGCACCCTATTTCTGGTTTGACTTCAAGTAAGTTTGCATAGTTAAAATTTCAGTTGTTTGATTTCCGTTTGATTAATGGAGGCATACTGAAGTGAGTTCAAGCAGGTGCCGGTTTCTGGACCTGCTCCAGTAGATTCCGTTTTGACTGGTGTTGCCATGATTAAGCTAGATGGGACGAACTATCTTGCCTGGGAACAGTCTATAAAAATTTGTTTGTAGTAGAGGAAAACTCGGGTATCTCACAAGCAGTAAGGTGAAACCCGAAGAGACAGATCCTGAATTTGAGAGATGGATGCAAGAGAACTATACCGTTATAGGATGGTTAGTTAACTCTATGCAACCCCATATAAACTAGCACTATCTTTGGATGTCCTCTGCTAAGGAGATATGGGACAGTGTAACTGAGACTTATTCACAGAAACTGAATGTAGCCCGAATGTACAAATTGAAAAGTGATGTGAAGAACATGAGACAGGGGGAGAAGATTGTAGCAATCTACTACTCTATACTAAAATCCCTATGGCAGGAAATTGATGTTATGGAAACTGTGGTATGGGAGAGTAAAAAGGATGCTGAAATGTACAGAAAGTTGGTGGAGAGAAATAGGGTGTTCGAGTTTCTCACTGGACTCAACCCTGAGTTTGATATTATCAAACAGAATATTTTGGCCAGAGATGAGGTTACTCTATCACAGGCACATGCCATGATAAGTAGTGAGGAAAGTAGACGACAAGTTCAGTTGCAGAGTCCACCTACAGAACACTTTGCACATGCGGGAATGAAATCTAAGGGGCCTACTGAAAAGGGGGAGCAGGTGTGTGAATATTGCAAGAAGCCACTGCATACCAAGGACACCTGCTGGAAACGTCACCCTGGACTACTCCCTGAGAGGTTTAAGAACAATCCTAAGAAGGGCAGTCAAGTGTGACAACTCAAGACTGCTAATGCTGCTACAGTACCTGAAGGGGGAAATAAGGAGAGTGAGAAAACATCAACCACTGAGAAGTTGGCTGCAATGAAGTTAGACTTTGAGAAGTATGGGAAGCTCCTAAATCACCTGGAAGCTAGAGTTTCTTCAGCCCACCCTTCCAACAGTACATCCTCTTCATCAGCTTTTGCTCACTCAGGTACATATGCCTCAGCAAATCATGCTTCAGTTTCAGGTAATCATAAACTCCCTTGGATTATAGATTCCGGTGCATCAGACCATATGACCAGCCTATCTAACCTTTTTTGTTCATATCATCTCCTCTCTAGGAAAGAGAAAATATCCCTTGCCGATGGGTCACTTGCCCCCATCTCTGGTAAAGGAGATATAAAGACCTCTGACACCCTGTTCTTATCTTCTGTTCTCCATGTTCCTAAGCTTAACACAAACCTTTTATCTGTTAGTAGCTTAACAAGGTCCATGAACTGCAGCATAACCTTCTTTCCCACTCATTGTGTTTTTCAGGACCTGTAGTCTCAGAGGACGATTGGGAGTGGCCATGAGGTGAACGGAATATACTTGCTGGACACACCAGATCAAGCCTTGGGACCACCTCATGGAGTTGCTTTAGAGTCAGTTGTGTCAGAGTCTGTTAACAAAATTTTGTTATGTCATTTTCAGTTTGGTCATTTGTCTTTTTCTGCTTTAAGTCATCTGTTCCTAGATATATTTAAAGGAGTGTCTTTATCTAGTCTTCATTGTGAGTCATGTGAGCTAGCAAAGCATTGTAGACATTCCTATCCAATCAGTAATAAAAGATCTCTTTCTCCTTTTCATATTGTTCACTCTAATGTGTGGGGGCCATATCACATGCCAACCATGGGGGGCTACAGGTATTTTATCCTTTTTATTGATGATTATTCTCGTTATACTTGGATTTATCTCATGAAATCCCGGGATGAAGTACCAATTATTGTGAAAAATTTTCATAAACTCATTCTCACCCAATTTAATACCCGTATCAAAATATTCCGCTCTGACAATGCTAAGGAGTATTTTGAGAAAACCCTCTCCACCTATCTTGAAACTTTTTGGGGTTATTCATCAAAGTTCTTATTCCTACACTCCACAACAAAACGGGGTGGCAGAAAGAAAGAACAGACATGCGGTTGAGGTTGCCAAATTCCTTTTATTTGCATCCCATGTTCCTGTAAGGTTTGGGGAGATGTTGTTCATATTGCTACCTACCTAATCAACCGTATGCCCTCCAGGGTCCTTAGCTTTAAAACCCCCTTTAGTCTTCTCTTCCCGGATGAGGATCTCTTTTCTCTCCCTCTCCGTGTATTTGGGAGTACTTGTTATGTGCACATTCATAGTCACCAAAGGCATAAATTTGAACCTAAGGCTCATAAGTGTGTGTTTCTGGGATATGCCTCTACACAAAAAGGTTATTATTGTTTTGATCCAGTTCGTGGCACCCGCTTTGTATCTCGGGATGTCACCTTTGCAGAGTTGACTCCTTTCTTTAGTATTCCTCCCGAGGGGGAGACATCTGATGAACCCTTTGCTATGTCTCCAGTTGTTCCTCTTCCCATCCCTTGTGAGTCTGATCATGGGGTGTCCACCTCTTCCACTGGACCCACCCCTGATCCTCCTCTTGCTACTGCTCCTACTCTCCAAAGGTGTTACCAAAGGCGGAGATTCAGACATATGCAGGTTGTTTCCACTCCTTCAGAAGAGCATCTTGCCACTCCCATAGTTCTTGAGGAAATAGGTCAGCCCTCTATCGACCCACCTTCGACCATCCCTGACCTTGACCTTCCTATTGCTCTTCGCAAGGGCAAGCGGAAGTGTACAGCCCATTGCATCTCCAAACATTTATCTTACAGCCTTCTCTCTCCTTCCTACTACTCCTTTCTTGCTTCTGTTTCTTCACATGTGATACTCAGGTCTGTATTGGAAGCATTATCTCAACCTAAATGGAGGGATGCTATGATGATTGAACTTGAAGCATTATATAAGAACCATACATGGGATATTGTGGACTTGCCGGAAGGGAAGGAACCTGTGGGGTGTAAATGGGTGTTTACCATTAAATATCACTCTGATGGCTCGGTTGAGAGGTATAAGGCTACGTTGGTTAACAAGGGTTACACCCAAACGTATGGCATTGACTATCTTGAGACCTTTGCTCCTGTAGCTAAGATGACTTCAGTTAGGGTCTTGCTTCTCCTAGCAGCTACCTTTGATTGGCCCCTACACCAGTTTGATGTTAAAAATGCTTTCTTGAATGGAGATCTGCATGAAGAAGTCTATATGTCTCTACCTCCAGGGGTGTATGGGAAAGAAATGAAAGGCAAGGTGTGTAAACTACACAAATCCATTTATGGTCTCAAACAATCACCTCGGGCTTGGTTTGAGAGATTCCGGGCTGCTCTTGTCACCTTTGGCTACATTCAAACACAATCTGATCATGCATTGTTCTTGAAGAGAAATAACACTCTGGTGACCTTCTTGATTGTTTATGTTGATGATATTGTGGTCACGGGTAATGACATTGAAGAGGCCAGGAAACTAAAAGGATTTCTCAATTCTAAATTTGAAATCAAAGACTTGGGAGACCTTCGGTATTTCTTGGGCATTGAAGTTGCTTGGTCTAAGGACGGTATTTTCATATCTCAGCGCAAATATGTCCTTGATCTTCTTACTGAAACTGGTAAACTTGGAGCTAAATCCATCTCCACTCCCATTGATCCTAATCATAAACTTTTTGCCACAGATGGTGAACCTTTGTCTGATAAGGGAGTGTTTCAGATACTGCTTGGGAAATTGTTGTATCTTTGCATGACTCGGCCAGATATTTCCTATGCAGTAAGTGTTATTAGTCAGTTTATGCATTCGCCTAGAGATACTCATCTAGCTGCTGTGGAAAGGGTTTTGTGCTACTTGAAAAGTACTCCAGGGAAAGGTATTCTATTTGCTAAGCATGGTCACATGAAGTTGGAGGCCTTTACTGCTGCAGATTGAGCAGGATGTATGGATGACAGAAGGTCCACCTCTGGTTATTGTGCTCTAGTTGCTGGGAATATTGTGTCTTGGAGAAGTAAGAAACAATCAGTAGTTGCTAGATCCTCAACTGAAGAAGAATACAGGGCAATGGCTCATGGTGTGTCAGAACTACTATGGCTACGATCCCTTCTAGAGGAATTGGAGGTGGACTACGAGAAACCAATGATGCTCTATTGTGACAACCAAGCTGCTATCGACATTGCACATAATCCTGTTCAACATGACAGAACTAAGCACATTGAGGTTGATAGGCATTTCATAAGGGAAAGAGTCTCTTCAGGTGAAGTTTGTTTATTACATCAGAAGAGCAACTGGCTGACATCTTGACCAAGGGAGTTCCCAAAGGGAAATTGACACACTATATAAGCAAGTTGGGCATGATTGACATCTATGCTCAGCTTGAGAGGGAGTGTAAAGAGACTGGGCCGAATGGGCCCTAACAGTTGCTTGTGTGATATCCTTTATTTTTATCTTTTATTTTATGTTGATGGGCCTCACTTAATGGGCCTTTTATTTGTTCTTGTTTTATTTTCTTTATGTACTTGCCAAGTTGGCCGCCCACTTAAGGGCATACTTGTCATCATTAATTTTTAGAGATTAATAAAATAGGGTTAGAGGAGAAGGGTGAATTATTCAACTTCTTCTCTTACCTCTTCTCTTCGACATACACAGCTCTTGCACTATTATTAAGATCTGATTTGCACTGTTAATTACTGATATTAAACCTGATATTAGAAGACTGATTCACATCTATCTGGCATGGTCACAATCGGTAAAGATTAATATATGTAGTAGAGGAAAGTGGGGCTTTATCTCCAGGAGCAAGAAGGCTCCCCCAGAGGATGATCCATCCTATGAGAAGTAGATGCAAGAGAATTACACTGTTATTGGGTGGCTTGTGAACTCAATGCAGCCACAGATTAGCCAACACTATCTATGGATGAATTCAGCAAAGGAAATCTGGGACAGTGTTGCAGAAACCTATTCCCAAAAACTAAATGTGGCTAGAGCCTATAAATTGAGAAGTGATGTGAAGAATTTAAGGCAATGGGAGAAACCTTTAGCTGTATAATTCTCAACCCTGAAGTCTCTGTGGCAAGAAATAGACCTAATAGAAGATGTAACTTGGGACACCACCAATGATGCAGAGACCTACAGGAAACTGGTTGAAAGAAACAGGGTGTTTGAGTACTTAACCGGACTAAACCCAGAATATGATATCACAAAACAAAATATTTTGTCCAAGGAGAGTGTCTCATTGTCACAAGCATATGCTTTGGTGAGAAGTGAAGAGAGTAGAAGGATTGTCCAGGTTCAAGGGGCTGGTATTAGTGATCACATTGCGAATATGGGGGTTAAACCCAAAGGAGTTGCAGGAACTTCTAGTGGCTCTGGGAAGAAAGAAGTTGTATGTGAGTAATGCAAGAAGCCAAAGCACACCAAAGACAAGTGCTGGAAATTACATCCTAATCTTGTTCCCATTCGGTTTCAAAAAAAGCATGATAGTAAAAGGACAGGGAGTGCAAATGTGGCTACTGGTCCAGATAGTGACAAGTACTATACTGAAGAGATGTCTGCTTGTGCACAGTTGGCAACCATGAAAGCAGAATATGAAAAGTTTGGGAAGATGATCAGTCATCTAGAGGGTGTGACTTCTTCTTCCAACCCTTCAGGAAATTCAGCTTCTTCTGCATTTGCTCATTTAGGTATAAGGGCTTCTGCCAATCATGCAACTACTTCAGGTAATCTTAAGATCCCTTTGATTCAGGTGCTTCTGATCATATGACCAACCTTTCTACCTTGTTTGTTTCATATGATTTGCTTCCTGGACGTGATAAAATCACCTTAGCCGATGGTTCTCTTGCCCCTATTTCTGGCAAGGGAACAATCAAGGCTACAGATTCCTTGTTCCTACCTTCTATCATTCATGTACCTAGACTAAATACAAATTTGTTATCTGTAAGTAGTCTAACCAAGTCATTAAACTGTTGTGTAACCTTCTTTCCTTCCTACTGTGTTTTTCAGGATCTGGAGTCTCAGAAGGTGATTGGGAGTGGCCATGAGGCGAACGGAATATACCTGCTTGATACTCCGAGACAATGCCCTGATCATCCTGGGAATGTAGCTTTTGGGCCTGTTTCTTCAGAGTCTATTAGTCAAATTATGTTGTGTCATCTTCTTTTGGGTCATCTTTCTTTTTCTGCTTTGAGTCATTTATTCCCTGAACTGTTCAAGAGTATTAGTTTGTCCAATCTTCAATGTGAATCTTGTGAGTTGTCAAAGCATTGTAGAAACAATTATCCTTTGAGCAATAAAAGATCTTTTTTTTCCTTTTTAATATTGTGCACTCTGATGTGTGGGGGCCTTACCACTTACCCTCTATGAGTGGCTACAAATATTTTATCTTGTTTATTGATGACTTTTCTCGATTCACTTGGATATTCCTGAAGAAATCCCGTGATGAAGTTCCAAGACTTGTAAGACAATTCCATGAATTTGTTCTAACCCAGTTTGATACCATGATTAAAATTTTCAGATCTGACAATGCAAAAGAATATTTTGAGAACTTATCCTGCTATCTCTCTGACATGGGGGTTATTCATCAAAGTTCTATGCTATGACCCTAGAACAGAATGGAGTTGCTGAAAGAAAAAATAGGCATATTGTTGAAGTTGCAAGAAGTATTTTGTTTGCCTCACATGTTCCTACAAGGTTTGGGGTGATGTTGTTCTCACTGATACCTACCTTATAAACCGTATGCCATCTAGGGTTTTAGGGTTTAAGTCTCCCTTCAATCTCCTTCATCTAGACAAGAACCTTTTTCCTATTCCTCTTCGTGTCTTTGGCTGCACCTGTTATGTACATGTTCCAAGTGTCCAAAGGCATAAATTTGAACCAAAAGCCCACAAATGTATCTTCCTTCGTTATTCCCCCACACAGAAGGGTTACTATTGTTTTGATCCAAAGACTGGCACTCGGTATGTCTCAATGGATGTTACCTTTGATGAGCTTTCTCCCTTTTATGGTTCCTCTCTGGAAGAACATTGTCCACAAGGGGAGGATTTGTCACAGGTGTTTGCTCTTCCTCTTCCTGTCCCAGTTGAGTCTTTTGATGAGTCTACTTCTCCTTCAAATGAATCAAGGAAGGATCAGTCGTTCCATTCTCCCTGTCCCAGTGTTCTTCCTCCTTTACCTCATCGTCCTATTCTCAATCCCAAGGTGTATCAAAGGCAAAGATCCAGAAATGAGCAGCTTGTTTCCCCTACAACACATGAGCCTCATGCACTTTCAGTCACAGATGAAACAACAAGTACTGTCTCAGCCCCCTTGGAGCCATCTTTCCCTGACCTTCCATTGTTGTTAGGAAAGGAAAACGGAAGTGTGCACATTGCATTTCCAAACACCTTTCTTACAGTCTGCTTTCCCCTTCATACTTTGCCTACCTCTCTTCTGTTGCCTCTAACCCTATTCCCAGGTCTGTGTTAGAAGCTCTTAATATTCCAGAATGGAGGGATGCTATGAGATCTGAAATCGATGCCCTACACAAGAATGACACTTGGGAAGTGGTTGATTTGCCTGAAGGGAATGATCCAGTTGGTTGCAAGTGGGTCTTTACCATCAAATATCAGGCTGATGGCACCATTGAGAGGTACAAGGCCAGGATGGTTGCAAAAGGCTATACACAGACATATGAGATTGATTATCTGGAGACCTTTGCACCTGTAGCCAAGATGATATCTGTGAGGGTTCTTCTATCTCTAGCTGCTCATTCTGACTGGCCCCTTTATCAATTGGATGTAAAGAATGCATTTCAGAATGGTGAATTACATGAGGAGGTTTATATGTCTCTTCCTATAGGAATGTATGGAACAGATATGAAAGGAAAGGTATGCAGGTTGAAGAAATCTCTTTATGGACTAAAACAGTCCCCTAGAGCATGGTTTGAGAGATTTAGAACAGCACTTGTTAACTTTGGCTATGTACAGACACAGTCTAATCATACTCTTTTTGTGAAGAGGAGTGGACCTCTGGCAGTATACCTCATTGTGTATGTAGATGATATTGTTGTGACTGGTAATGATGATTCAGGAATTCATGATCTCAAATCTTTCCTCCATACAGAGTTTGAGATTAAAGATTTGGGGGAATTGAGATATTTCCTTGGCATAGAAGTTGCTAGATCCAAGGATGGGATTCTTATCTCCCAAAGGAAGTATGTTCTTGACTTGCTCTTTGAAACTGGGAAGATGGGTGCTAGACCAGTTGCTACTCCTATTGATATGAGTCATAAACTCTCTACTTCAGATGGAACATTGTTAGAAGACAAAGGAGTCTTCCAGAGACTTCTTGGGAAACTTCTGTACCTATGCATGACTCGGCCAGATATTGCATATGCTGTCAGTTGCATTAGCCAATTCATGCATGCTCCCCGAGACACTCATACGACAGGAGCAGAGCAAATCCTGTGTTATTTGAAGGGCTCCCCAGGAAAGGGAATTCTGTTTACCAAGCATGGTCATATGAAACTTGAAGCCTATACTGATGCTGACTGGGCTGGAAACATTGATGACAGAAGATCTACTTCTGGGTATTGCAGCTTGGTGGCTGGTAATGTTGTTTCTTGGAGAAACAAGAAACAATCAGTTGTTACTCGATCTTCAACAGAAGCAGAATACAAGGCCATGGCACATGGAGTTTCAAAACTATTGTGGCTAAAATCATTGATGGAGGAACTAGGGGTTGAGCATGACAAGCCAATGATGTTGTACTGTGATAATCAGGCCGCCATCAACATTGCTCACAACCCAGTGCAACATGATAGAACTAAGCATATTGAAGTCGATAGACACTCTATTCGAGAAAGGGTCTCTTCAAGTGAAGTATGTCTTCCTTTCATCACATCTGAAGGACAGTTAGCAGATTTTCTCACCAAGGGCATTCCCAAGGCAAAACTTCAGCATGATATTGGCAATCTTGGCATGATTGACATCTATGCACAGCTTGAGGGGGAGTGTAGAGAAGATGGGCCGAATGGCCCATAGGCTGTTTATCCTTTTTTACTGTTTATGTTCCTTTCTGTAATGGGCCTTATTCTGGGCTCATCCTTTCTATGTTATGTTCTTTGTAATTTCTTGCCCAACTAAGGGTCTCCTTGTAATTATTCAAATTTAACTTAATAAAATAGTGTTAGGGTGTTAGAGAGAGAGGAAGGTTCGAAACTCTTATACTCCATAGAAGAAGTATTTTCTACTGTTTTTCGATTTCTTTTGATTTCTGCATCTATTCTAAACAGTCTCACACTCTCAAGGACTGTTTTTCTTCTGTTTTATTTTTAAATTCTCCTTTAAAATGAAGTTATGCAAGGTTCTAAGGTTTCGAACAGTGAGTAACCGACTACCCTTGACAATCAAGGCCTATGTCTATGGGAGCATTGTTCATGATTTAACTGACAACCGAGGCATGAAATATGTTGTCACTATTGACTATTCATGAGTCGACTATAGATTCTTGATGAGTCAACGGCCACCTTGGACAACCGAGAATTGGCATAAGTTGTTAGTTGACTAATAAGTAGGGTTGATCAACTACCAAAGAAAAAAATTCCCATCTGTGAGTGATAGTCGACCAATAAAAGTTATCAATCAACTAATTACAATAAAGATGGATTGTTAGAAAGCATAACGGCTATTTCCAATTTTGGTATGCCTTTATTCATTGGGAGATTGATCCAAAACATTACTAAGATTGATTTGAAGCCTTCCCAATGTGTCTCTCTAACGGTCATATGCTCTCAACCAAGGTTCAAAGTATCGATAGAATGCGCCCCGTATCGAGCATATCTAGGGGTGGCAACGAGCCGAGCTCTTCATGAGCTACTCGAGCTCGGCTCGTGAAAAGTTCGGCTCACTCGGTTTCAATCAAGCTTTGAGCCTAATTTATAGGCTCGATTAATAAACGAGCGAGCTCGAGCCTAATAGAGCGAGCTCGTGAGGCTCGCGAGCCGAGAATGAATTCTACTTTTTTATCTCTAATCCCAAAGAAGAATAATGCCAACCAACCAGGGGATTTCAGGCCAATAAGTTTAGTCACTAGTATTTATAAGGTGATAGCAAAGGTGTTGTCTCTAAGGATTAAAAAGGTGATCTCCCCAATCGTTTCTCAAGCTCAAGGGGACTTTGTGTAGGATAGACAAATTATTAATCAGATCTTAATTGCCAGTGAATGCGTGGAGGCTCAAAAAAGATTAAAGAGAAAGGGAGTGGCTATAAAACAGGATCTGGAAAAAGCCTATGACTTAGTGGATTGGAACTCCTTGATTGAAATGTGGATTTGGAAATTTGTGGTGTAAATGGATCATGGGATGCCTACAAACTAGTCACTTTTCAATAATAGTTAATGGGACAGTGTATGATTTCTTTGAAAAATTTCATGGACTTAGGCAAGGTGACCCTCTTTCTCCTTTTCTATTTACTCTGATTGCTGGAAGCCCTAAGCAAATGGTGTGCAATTATTTAGGGGATGCTCAGTTGGGAGGGATAATGTGCTAGTCACTCATTTACAATTTGTAGACGATATTCTTACCTTTTGTGATGGAGAAACAAGGAGGGAGTGGAAAATCTGATGTTGGTTGTGAAACTCTTTGAGAGGATGTCTAATTTGAGGATTAATTGGTCAAAGAGTTTATTGATTGAAATTAATATTGAAGAGGATCAAGTGAGAGATCTGACAAATTCCCTAGGCTGCGAGAAAGGTGAGTGGCCAATGAAATATTTGAGTTTACCCCTTGGAGATAACCCTAGATCTACTAGCTTCTGATCTCCGGTAGTGGAAAGGATTGAGAAACAGTTGGCGGCATGGAAAAGGAACCATATCTCATTGGGGGGGAGAATAACCCTAATTAAATCCACTTTAGCAAATCTCCCAATGTACTACATGTCAGTGTTTAGGATGCCACAAGGGATAGTGAGGAAAATTGAAAAAATCATGAAGGATTTTCTCTAGGAGCCTGGGGAAAAGAAGAAGGATCATTTGGTTGTAAGGAAATTGAAAGAGGAAGGGAGTTTGAGAATAGAGAATGTTAGACTCAAAAATCAGAGTGGTTGCAAATGGCTTTGGAGGTTTCCAAAAGAAAATGAGAAATTATGGCACAGAGTGGTTGCAAGCATTCATGGCATGTCGAGCAACGGATAGGATGCTAGATGTCTCCGTAGGGCTAACTTGGCTGCTCCCTAGAAGGCCATCCATGATGTTCTCCCTACACTCCCAAGTTTTATCAGGTATGACTTGTCTACTGGTAGCAAAATCAGATTTTGGGAAGATGTGTGGATCGGGGATATTCCTTTGGGTGATAAATTTCCTTCTCTTTGTGACCTGTCCAGGTTTAAAAGTAAGCCTATTTCTGAGTTCCTAAGTCAACCATCTCACCTTCTAGGGTTGAATTGGAACTTTGTATTTAACAAGAACCTTAGAGAGTTTGAACTTCTTGCAATGTCCGAGCTGTTAGGATTGTTGAGTTCAGTTTGTTTGGGGGAAGATGGGTCAGATTCTAGAATTTGGGGTCCTAATGCCGAAGGGTCCTTTTCTTGTAAATCCTTTCTTCATTCGATGGTTGCCACACAATCTTCTTCTCATTTTCCAGTCAAAGAAATTTGGTGCCCTCCTTTCCCCCCCTAAAGTCAGTGCTTTTTGTTAGGAAGTTTCTCATGGTTGTATTAACACCTTTGATGTACTTCAAAGGAAAAGGCCAAACTGGTGCTTGTCCCCTAACTGGTGTGTCCTGTGTAAATTGAATGGTGAGACTGTTTTCCACCTTAGATTCTAGAATTTGGGGTCCTAATGCCGAAGGGTCCTTCTCTTGTAAATCCTTTCTTCATTCAATGGTTGCCACACAATCTTCTTCTCATTTTCCAGTCAAAGAAATTTGGTGCCCTACTATCCCCCCTAAAGTCGGTGCTTGTTGTAAGGAAGTTTCTCATGGTTGTATTAACACCTTTGATGTACTTCAAAGGAAAAGGCCAAACTAGTGCTTGTCCCCTAACTGGTGTGTCCTGTGTAAATTAAATGGTGAGACTGTTTTCCACCTTCTTACATCTTGCCCTTTTGTCAGTTTTATTTGGAATTGGTTTACTTCCCTTTTTGGGTGCAGGTGGTCCTCTCCTGACAGGGTGTAAGGCTTATTTAAAGGGAAGGATTCTTTGGAGATGCACTAGAGCAGCAATACTTTGGACCATCTGGGAGGAAAGAAACGATAGGATATTTGAAAGTAAAGAAAAATGTAAAGAAGCTTTATTTGAAACAATAACATTGAGGGTAGCTCATTGGGTAAAAAGTTTGAAGTCGTTTTCAGCTTTCAAGATTGAAGATTTTTTCAGGGTTTGGGGACTTAATGCTTCATCATCTATGAGATGACAATTTGTTGAGACTTGGTCCCCTCCAACAGAGGGTTGGAAGAAGCTAAATTTTGATGGGATTGTGTGGGTAATCCAGGCCCTTCAGGTATTGGGGGGCCATTAGAGACAAAAATGGTTCCATCATTGCCCTTTACTCCGATCCTATGGAGGTAGGTGATGTGACAAGGGCAAAGTTTCTAGCTGCAGTATATGGGGTTGAGAAGGTTAAAGAGTTGGGGATCAATGGACTGATCATCGAGGGAGATTCAAAAACTATGATAAAATGGTTGCAGAAAGGGGAAGGGGTGACATGAGAGTTCAAGAATGAATTTAGAAGATTTAAATGGATGTCAAGTAACTTATCAATTCAGGTGAGATGGGTAAGGAGGTTTGCCAACAGTTTGGCAGATAGCTTAGCAAAGCAAGGGGTTCACAAAACAGATATGTTTTGGGCACCCTTGTAATTCTGTATTGGGTCAGCTTAATATGCCAATTTCTTTTGTAACTTATTGTTGTATCCTAAAGTATTTTAATCGATAAAAGTTTCAAAGTTATTGATCAAAAAATATATATATATATATATATATAATAAAATTATAGAAAATAATATATAATAAAAATATTATAATTCTTAATTTTTTAAATATCAAATAAAAAATATTTTTTATATATAATTTTTTATTTTTATAAAATATTTTTTCTCAAATCAAGCTCAAACTTATGAGTTTTTTACTCGAGCCGAGCTCGAGCTCGAACTCGAGCCTTATACAATCTTGGCGAGCCAAGCTCGAACCTCTGACTATTCGGCTCGACTCGAATCCACCCCTAGGCATATCATATCGTATCTTTAGGGGTCCGATACACCTATTTACAGGTGCTTTCCGAAACCCTTTTTTTAATTAATAATATATATAAATGTATATAAAATTGAAATTTAAAAAAAAAACTAAAAAACATTAAAGGTGCATGGTTTAAAGTACCGATACACAAAGGTTTATTGATACTTTGAACCTTGCTCTCAACATCTATAAAATGATGTTTGTGGACTAAAAGAAAACAAGAACTTCAATTGTGAATATTCATCTAAGTAAAGAGAGCATGTTGTGAGCAAGAGCCCTTGCAAAAGAAGAATTCTCTGTGCTAAATCATTTAGGGTGTTCTAAGAAGTAAGCATTGATGCTGGTAAAAATAGCACCATGAAAGTCTATCTAGGTATAATCTATCAAAACAAAATAAGAAAAAGAAAGCCTATCCAAGTATAGCAAGCACCAGAAAGACCTACTAGTTTGTAAACACTTGACTGGCCCTTGGAAAGTCTGATTGGTTTGATTAGTGGAAATCTCAAGAGAAACCTAACACCTAAGTAAAGGACGTAGGCCAGGGTTGGCCAAACCTCTATAAAAATCTCTATGTGCTTTACTTTTTGTAAACGGCTGGCACTCGGAAAGTCTGGTTGGTTTGATTAGTGGAAATCTCAAGAGAAACCTAACACCTAAGTAGAGGACGTAAGCCAGGGTTGGCCAAACCTCTATAAAAATCTCTATGTGCTTTACTTTTCTTGCTTATTATTATTTATTTGATTGCATTATATTCTGCTACATTCACATAGCACACACAACCTTCACCTTTATTGTTCTTGCATTCATATCTTATAGAAGGCTATAGGTAAAAGGGGGAAAAGGTTTTCAAGTATCCAATTCACCCCCCCCCCCCCCCTCTTGGTTAGCTATCTGAGGCAACACCATCTAGGTACTTCACTTTTCTGGCCAAAGAAGATTGGAATAACCCAATTCCAACTAAAATAAGGGCATTTTGCTGGGAGGTGTTTCATGACAGGGAATTTATTCCTATGAATTGATTCAGGGAAAATAAACAGATTAGACTCTATCTCCACACATGTGCTCTCCTTGCTTGGCTAGTGAAAAGACCACTTAACATCTGCCAATCTCCTACCCTTTTATTGCTACCATTTGGGAATGCTTTCTATCATTGTATGGGTGTAGGTAGAACCCATCTCAGGATTTGGAAAGTATTTTCTCTCCATCCTATTCCCAATCAAGGAAGAGAGGAGGAAGGATTCTATGGAGATGTACAAGGGAAGCCATTAGACAGTTGAAGGAAAGGAATGGCAAATTTTTAGGGGGAGGAAATGTAATAGAAGTAACACTATTGATAATATAGAAATCAAGGTAGCAGATTGGGTAAAACTTTAAAAATTGTTTGAGATATTCTCCATGGACGAGCCAACAAGTCATTAGTTTTGGATAGCCAATTCTACTACAAAATAGACTAGCACATCATAGCGCAATGGAGATCACATGAAGATTACCATATTAAATTAAACTTTGGTGACACCATGACAGTAGTACAGGCAGCCCAGGTCCTTTTGGAAGAAGAAAATCAAAATTGAAATAAAAATGGATATTTAATCAGAGGAAGTGAAAGAAAGTGGATAGAAGAATCAAAACACAAGAGAGAAGAAGAATGGAAGAAAAAGGTGAAGGAGAAGAGTTGTTCATGAGGGGAAAAATAAATAAAAGGACCTTTTTAAGTGGTTTGAAGTTCAATCCAAAAGGGATGAGGTCCGTGAGGTAAGGGAAAGCATTGATGATTATCATCATATTGAGATGTGGGTAGATGGTAGACACCCTTCAGATGGTAAGAAGTTGAAGGTGATATAAAAGGTGGAGAAAATGGCATCTGATTATGGAACGTTCAGAAAATGACAATTTGAAGATCAAGCCCTGTAATTTTTGTATTATTAGCAGAGTTGGTTCTCTGTCATCTTTAAAACATTTTCTTGTTCATGTTGGTTTAGCAGATAAGATGTAACTTCGTTAGCATGTGCTTGTGAATCCAGGCAAAGGTAAAGAAGGTTTTCTGTAGCTTTTCTCTTGCTGTTCCGGTTGTTGTGTACGGTATTTTAGGTTACATTTTTATACAATGATGGGCGGCATAAGCTATCCTGTTGAGGCTTTTCCACTCTTCCCTAATTAGAAGTCACTGGCTGCGCCTTTGCACACATACCTGTCTATCAACATGTTCTTTTCTACTATTAAATGATGTATTTTTTACAGTTCGTTGGCATAAATAAAAAGAAATGATCGCAAGCACTATCTTGAGTACATGAAGCCTTTTCACTATTTCCACCAGCTAAAATAACAACACAAAGTAATGGAACAATGAATGATCTATTCTGACTCAAGAAGAATTAAAGTGGGAAGAACGAACTGAGAATATAATCATTGCCAGACACTGGGAAGTGGGAACATATAAGGCCCTAAATCGTTTCCTAATTTAAACTACAAATCAAAAAATAATAAGAGAACATGTTGGACAACTGAAATCAGAAAGAAGAAGAATAATCAACTTCGGATTATAATCCAACCAGTATCCAAATTCAAGCAGAGCAACAAAGAAATCCAAATCCAAATTCCCAAGGGAAAGCAAACACAACAAACTAATTCACTTCATCCCATACCCGCACGTTGTGATACAATAAATCTTAAATACATGAAGAAAACAAACTATCCCAAATTCATTTCTCTTCCTCTTCTCTTGTTTTTTCGGTGCATCATCCATTAGTACTTTAGAGTTTAGAAAAGAAAACTTGCAATGAACTTACTGACTACAAAACAAATATGTACAGATATACAGAGAGAAGATGAATCAAAACTGAGTTGTTGAATATAAAAGAACTCACAGGCAGATACAACAAATAAAAGCTTCGTCGATTTCCTTTTCTTCACCGTCACAATCTCTGCCTTCAGCATCCATGGGAACTCCAAAGGACACCATAGAAGAACCATTGGGTGTTTGCTTTTTGTTCATGCAGAACCTTCTTAAAACCCTCGCAAAAATAACGAGAAAAACAGAGATCGAAAGAAGAGATATCTCAGGGAGAATAAAATGGTCAAAATTTTTGGCCGCTGGCTGGTGGTGAGAGTTGTGTGGAGAAGAGACTCTGAAGATATCGGAACCCGGATCGGATCTGCTGACACCAAAAAGGCGTGATTAACAATACTGACAACATGTAACAAGTGTTCTCTTCAGATGCCACTCTTGTACGAAGAACATGATTTTTGTACTCGAGATTGTCGATGGCATTATTATAATATTGTAATATAATTTTTTATTTTTTTTATATTATTTGCCCAAAATTAATCGAATGAATTTATAAGCGTGTAAAAGTTAAATATAATATTCCTTCGACATTAAACTGTATTAATACAATACAAATAATCTTTTGTTAATTCGTGTATCATTTGTTTCCTTTTTGTGTGTTTGTTTTATTGCATAGGCTTATTCTCCTTTACGAGTGCCGCACGGGCCCAACGCGGAATTTTTTTTATTATTTCGGGATTTTATGTATGACTCCACTCTCTACTCCAGCGCAGAAAATAAAATTTTTTTGCGTCTAGCCTTGTACGGTGGCTGAAATGTCTCCCGTGTCCGGTTTAATAACGTGTAATTAAATTCAACTCCACCCCCTGTACACGTAACGTTACCTATACTTTGACCAAAATGCCCCTCACGGTTGTTTCCTTGCTCGAGATTTCTTCTTCTCAAAACCACCTCTGTTGGTTCCTTCCAGTTGAGTCGTTGCTACGGGAACTAGTTCCGTTTTCATGGTCCCCGGTAGTTCTTCGTCCCTGAGTTTTCAACCCCACGGTGGAACTCCCTTATTAAGCGACATTATGTCTCCCTAACCGAGTGATGAGGGAAGCTGAGGAGAATTTGGTGGATCTACAATGACATTTACATTCGCCAAGGTGAAAATATACAGAGATAAGTGGTCGAGTCATCGAAAAAAGAAAGGTGAGTTCATCGGAAAAAGAAAATTAAAAGGAATGTGCTTTGTCAGCAGAATCTGTAGCCACACGTAAGAAAGAAATTAGAGGATTAGTTCTTGATCAAGAGAAATGAAGCTGAGCCTGAGAGAGCTTCAATCCCAACGTGAAATCATGTAGTTGCCTTTCAAAAAGAGCCGAAACGGGTTTGGAAAATTGTTCTCTTAGAGTAAGAACGACATTCATGTAGATAGTCAGTGAGGAAAAAGAAATAGTTTTTACGTGTTGTTGTAAAATCACACGGTATTGGTTTCTCAATGGTGAAGTGTTCCATTAATCAGCAACTATTAATACTATTGTATGAAGTTAATCCAACATCTATTAATTTCAAAAACAAAAAGCACGATTTCTCTCCTTGAAGTTGTACCAGAAGGGCATAAGGTTGTCTAAACTAACATCAAGGATCGGCCCTAGGACCACCACAAAGTCGTAAGGTGAAGTCTCTCGATGCAATGGTGCGAAGCGGGGGTGGTTCAGACATATGGATCGGTCTGATGGAGCAAAACAGAGGTTTATAGAACCTTGGTTTCTCTTCTTCGAGCAAGACTGTCGAGAGTTTATTAGGTTGGATGGACTGAGAATGTCCTTTAGGCAAGTTTTCTAGCTGCCACTGCAAGCTACTTCAATTCTCCTGTCATAGGCATGATAGAGACTAGTATACAAAGAAGCAACCATGGAAGTAAGGTTCATCTTAAAACATTAAATGACCTTTTCACAAGCACCATCTAATCTGGACTTGAAAACAAGGAACTATGTGCAGATTGCTTTCCAAAGTATGTTCATCCATATGATAGAACACCGATAACTAACTTATCCAAAACTGACTCTGTTAGATCTGGATCGTGACAAGGGTTCCTCTTGATAAGCTTATCATGATAAAACTTATCCCTGTATAGTTTATCACAGTAGTTTTCTTGTTTATCTATAACTCTACTTGTAAATTACTGTTTATCTATAACTCAGTTTTATCTCAGTAATTCTCTTGTTCAAACTTGGTATCAGAGCCATCTCGACTGGTTCAAACAACAATAGCACCGACTCCATGTTCTCAAATGCACAAGGCGGTGAACTCAGTTCTTCGGCTACTACAAGTCCTATACCCTCCATGCAGAACGTGATGCACCATCTGCCAATCAAGTTGACTACAGACAAATGTTTATTACGGAGGGCGCGATTTCTACCCATCCTTCGTCATCACCATCTAGTGGAGTTCGTCAAAGGCAAAAAGAAACCACCACCAGAAGAGGTTCCTAATCCCACTGGTTCAGGGAGCATGCGGAACCCAGAGTTCGACAAATGGATGGATCTTGATCAGCTTGTTCTCAGCTGACTGATCTCATCCCTCACCGAAAGCGTAATGGGACATATCGTGGGTCTGACATCCTCAGGCCGAATTCTGGAGTGCTTTGGCTCAGAGTTACTTAACACACTCTCAATCAAGGGTACTTCAACTGAAGAGGCAACTTCAAAATCTCAAGAAGGGATCACAGTCTATCTCAGCCTACATTCAACGTGCCAACTCAATTGCAGATAGCCATTACACTATTTCAAAACCGATTTCGAAGTCAAAACTTGTTCTCTACATCCTTGTTGGTTTGGGTAGCGAGTACAAATCAGTAGTGACCACTCTCACCAATCGTCCAGACGCAGCAGATCTCAGCATCTCAGAGGTACTCGACTCTTTACTCAATCATGAATCTTGAAGATCATGCCCGATTTTCTGAATCTCCTAATGCCAATCTTGCCGGACTTAGAGTCAAGGGAAATAACAACTCTCAGCACAATAAGCAACAACGGCAACTGTTTTACACTATGTCTAAGGGAGGCGGTCGTGGATGCGGAAACGTTGAGTACAATCATCATCATCAATTCTTTGAGAATAATTTTCCTAATCAACAACAACAATTTAATGGAGGTGGTCGTGGAGGTAAGAAATCTGGAATTATTTGTCAAATCTGCAACAAGATAGGACATAGTGCCCTTCAATGCCGCTGTGCACATTATATTTTCAGTCTTCAAAATGACTCTTACAATGAACCAGCAGCTTCTCATGGAGGGGTTAGTTCTCCCCAAATGCAATTTGTAAATCCAAATAATGGTAGTGCTCCCTCGTTTGATCGAACATGGTATCCGAACTCAGATGCTACTCACATGACACCAGAATTGGATAATTTACAAAACGGATCTAAGTATGTGGGATCAAATCAAGTCAAAATTGGTAATGGACAAGGTTTGTGCATACATCATATTGGTCCATTGTCTCTTTTATTTGATCAGCATGCTTTTACATTAAAGGATATCTGCCATGTTCCATCTATTTGCAAGAATTTATTATTCGGCGTTGCTCCAAGCCATGCCTTCCCGATTTTCAAGGCATGGCTTGGGACATTATTTTTTATAGAAAAATGGTTCCAAACAAATACACGTTTTTTGAAGCACCGTTTTTTCTAACATGGCACTGATGTGATGTCGTTTTCTCGAGCAACAACATCGATGCCAAACAGATGTTGTACCTCATAGTTACAAAGCCGGACATTCTCTACAGTGTCAACATTCTAAGTCATTTTGTCTCCAAACCTCATACTTCTCACTGGAATGCTGCCCTTTGGGTTGTTCGTTACATCAAATCCTCCCCAAGCATCTGCATTATTCTACCTTCCACCTCTGGTTTACAGTTGGAGAGACTAGAAAGACTCAAATTGAGCTTCTTGCCCTACTACACACCACTCTCTCTCCGGCTACTGCATTTTTTTGGGTTATAGCCCCGTCAAGTGAAAACAACCATTCGTTTCTTGGTCATCAGCTGATGCCAAATACTGGGCCATGGCCTACACTGTCTATGAATTGTAGTGGTTGCAATATCTTATCTTTGATTTGGGCATTTCCCCTCAATACCGCTACCATGTTTTGTGATAATTAGTCCGCTATGCAAATTGCAGCCAATCCCATTTATCATGAAAGAACCAAACACATTGAACTTGATTGCCATCTCATGCAAGAGAAGATAAGGCACGCAAGGCTTTATGGGATGACTCAAGCGAGAGTGAAGAGAAAACCAAGAGGCTGAATATGAAGAAGTAAATCTAAAGCAAGAGGCTGAATATGAAAATTTCATATGATGATTTATTAAATGCATTTGAGGAACCACTTAGAGAAAGCATTAAGACTTCATACAAGAATAGATATTTAAGGGCTAAAAATGAAATTTTCTCTAAGCGAGTTGGAAGCTTGAAAAACAAAATATAATTTTTGCACCATCAAATCTTGAATTGAAAAATAAAAATGAGAGCTTGAAAAGACAAAATATTTTACTATCATCCTCAAACAATGAGATTAATTTCTTAAAAAAGAACAGATAATTTGCAAAATATTGTGAATAAGTTTACTCAAGGTAAGCAAAACTTGGATAAAAATGTTTGGAAATCAAAGAATGGTTTTGACTTTTGATAAAGAAGGATTAGGCTACAAAAATTCATCTAAGCAATCTAATATAAAGAATCATCTTGTCAAAGCATCAGCATCTTCTAGCATTCTTTCAATTACATGTCCTATTGTGGTAGGAAGGGGCATATAAACTTTCATTACATGTTTATGAACAGAAACATCTGTCAAGGGAGAGTTTTTCCCACCTTTTGATGATGTCAAAAAGGGGAGAAGAATAGATCAAAATAAATTCCCACATTTTTGCGAGAATGGTTTGGTTATGCATGGGGGAGAAGGATAGCAAACCTTGTCATGGTTTAATTCTTGAATACATATAGGTTTGATTTTTTTTTTTAAAACAAAAAGGAAAGAGGAGAAGAGCTTATCTAGAGAAAAAGGAATGAAAAATACTGCTCAAGAGAGATTTCAAAACTGAGAAAAAAGTAGGAAAATGAGTCAAAAAACCTTTCGATCAAATTCAGTCCTATTTAGAGTCTATAAATCAGCTAAAGAAAATGGATTAAGGACTCAAAAGGATGAATAGTGAGGAGATGATTCTAGAGTTATAAGGAGTCATCTCCCAAGTAAAAAATTCGAGCAAAATTCTCCAGGGGGTTATTTTCCAAGGGTTGAAGAGATGACTTAAGGCTGTGTTTAGTTTGAAGGAAAAGGTAGGGAAAGGAAGGGAAACCTTTACAAATCTTGTAGTAGATTTCCCTGTCTTTTCCTTTCTTTCCCTACCTTTTCCTTCAAACCAAACACAGCCGAAGGGAAATGCTCTGTTTTTATAACCGTTTAAACCCGCATTAAATGCTTTGATTTAAAAAGCATTAAATGCTCTAACCTTTTGATAATCGCTAATGATTAATAATTAGCCACACAAGCGGATTTGAACCGAAATACAACTTCTTCTTGAACTAAAATATATGATTGTTAAAAGAAGAAAATATAGGAGGAATTTTTTTAAACTCTTAGCTAAATAAACTTTGATTCTTTACTAAGTTCTTTAAGCCCAAGTTCTAGAACATAAGTTGAAGAGTTTTGTATTGTATTTTCATATCAAATCTAACAAGGGATTCAAGCTACTCTCTTGTGTAAATACATCTTTGTGTTTGAAAAGGTTGGAATGGTGTGCTATTTCAAGGATAGAAGCAGTGTTTGTAATCACTATTGTGAATAGTGTTTTAGAACTCTCATCGTGACATCCTTGTGGAGAGAATATAGACTTGGTTGGTCGAACTTGTATAAATCCTTTGCAATTCGTTATCTTTTCTATTCTGAATTCTAATACCTTTATTCTCAACTTTATTTAATATATCTGCTGCTCGCAGAGCATGCCTTGCCACATCCTCATAGTGCATCACAACCTTGCGTTGGGAATATCTTCTCATGAATGATAATATCATGTGCAGGAGATGTTCTCAATACACGACTGCAATGCACTATGAGGTTGGTGTGATGCACACTCTGTGAGGAGCAGATCTCATCTCCCACTTGAACACCAACGCAGCACTATAGGTATTTAGGCTAAGGTAATATTTACAATTGCGTTCATTGAACATTTATAAATATCTTTCAGGTTTAACATTGGAGTTTTGAAAACTGAATTTCAAAAGTGGTAAAAACCCAATTCACCCCTATTAGGTTAAAAGGGACAACCAGCTATACTCAACAAATGGATACTTAAAAAGGGAAAGGGAACAAAAGCTATCACTGAGGTCATAGTCCACTAGGAGGTACATCAAAATAGATTCTGCGTCATAAAGATGGGATGATCTTGTGTGAAAGTTTGTAGACTTTAGCCAAGAGAACAAGGCCAGTCTTAGGATTAGCTAAATACAATAACTTCTTAGCAGGCTGTGGAACTAATAATAACACTCACACCAGTCATAAAATACATGGGGGCCACAACCATTCATCCTCTCAACGAGCCCCTTGTATTTTGTCATTGGTGTGGGGCATTATCATTATTTCCACAGCTTGCTACACAGCTAAAGAGTTCAACTAATGCAAATTAGTCTCAAGGGAGGGGGATTAATATAAACCACCAATAATGTTTGCCTATTTAAGGCTACGTTTGGAAATGATGTAAAACACCATTGGTGTAAAAGTACATCGATGACATTTTACATCGAACCATTAATAAAATAACTGTTTGAATTTCAAAAATTGTGCTGAAAAAAGTGAGTTTTACATCGGTTTTATCGATGTAATACTTGCATCTATAATTGATATAAAACTCTGCTTTAATGAACCTTTACATCGATTTACGACGTAAAACCCTACTCCACCCAAATGTATGCAAAACTGAATCAGAATGGAGTTTTACATCAATCATGATTACACACTCCTTCCAAATATCGACAAAATTGTACATCGGTTCCAAAAGCAGCCTAAGAGAAATATCTATCTAGCCCATCAAGTATTCAATGCCAGTACATGATCCAATGAATGGGTTACTTGATCGTTAGTATTTCAATCATAAGCAATCGTATCCAAACCATTGAAATTGTCAATTTGACAAGTTAGTTGCAACAACCTATAGAATGTAACCAACTCTGATCATCCAATTGGGGAAGAGTGCAAATACAATATTTAGAAATATAAAATAGAAGGTTTTGCACTGATCATATTTCTATTTGCACTATTTACAAACTCAGCGTGTAAAGAACGATTCATTTATCCTAATTTCCCTTCTTTGGTTTCCTTTCACACAAACAGGCTACCATCACTTTATGGGCGGTGATTGTTCACTGTCAAGGAAATCCCCGATTCTCTTATAGAAGAAATCCATGGATACCGTGATTTCATTACATAGTCTCCATGACTTCAGCATTGATTCAATCCCATGGATTTGGATTTTGGAGAACAATGCAACTTACCCACTAGGTCATTAAGCAATTTCTGTCTTTCCTTTCCGTTGCACATTTGCACTAAACCTATCTTCGTTAAAACTAGCCTAAAGAGATCGGTAACAGTTCTAGGTTTGATTCACTTTGGCTCATCTGTATGCACCTTTGGGTTTTGATTGATCAAAACTCTTCAGATACCATATCTTTCCCACATCATAGATTTCCATGAATCTTTCCTCACACTGACCAATGAGATGATTCCACATAAAAGGATAGTCCACAACATCAGATTAAGAGGAAAATTAAGCCCTAAACAAGAAATAATCCTCCATCAAGGTTAGATCATTAAGGTGGGCATCAAAGTAGAAGAGCAAGTAGGGCGGGCTAAACCAGGTTAATATCAACCCAGGCCGAACCCTAAGATTTGGGCCTAAAACCTGAACCCAGTCCGAGCCCAAGGTTAATCCTAACCTTCCCAACCCAAACCCAGCCCAAGGACCCAAAATCTAAACCCAGCCCGTGCAATATTCAGGCTGGCTCAGGATGGGCCCACCGAAGTTGCACTCCTACATCAAGGTCAATTTGGACGCCCCCCACTTTGGTGGGACTTCCAATCTTGTTCACAATTAAACTTCCTTGTTAATAATTGTTGTGGACCATCCTTTTATTCGGGATCATCTCATTGGTTGACTTGAGAATACACTCCTACAGAATTACAGATATATAATCCCAACAGCCCGTAACAACTAACGAACAGTTCCTGTCTAAAAACGAATAGCAATTTACTGTTTCTCATAATCATGCTCGGATTCCTGTGAAAGGAAAAAAACATAAATGTTTCTTTAGATCACAAAGAAACCTAGTTATTAAGGTGGTTGTGACTTGAGTTCCTTAATAATCTGGAGATCACCCTGACGGCAATCTTGGTTCATTAGGCTATGTTTGGTCTGAAGGAGAAGGTAGGTAAATCTATACAAGGTTTGTAACTTTGTACAGGTTTTCCTTCATTTTCCTTCAAATCAAACACAGCCTTAAGGATTTGAGAGAGTTTGTGCCTGTAAAGACCGAACCTAAATAAACACAAAGGAGAATGAAAATCGTTTTCCAATAATTTCTTTGCAGAGAAACTCGGAGTAATATTGCCTACTCCAGAAACTTTTTCCTAGAGAGCAAGCAAAGCTTGAGCCAATGTTGTTGGACGACAAAAGAGGGGCAATCTGTAAAAACGTAGAAGGGCTTTTGGCTTATCAAATGTAGGAGGCTATTTGGCTTAAGTGTGCAATTTTTCCTTTCTTAATTTTTCCTATATTTCTGTTCAAATAATATTAGCACCCACACTTTGCTGCTGCACATACACCTCTTGACCCCCAAGTACCGTCCCAAAAAAGTATAGAAACCCCCACCCAATTTATTAAATTTAATTTAAAAGGCTAAAAGAAGAATGAGAGAGAGAGAGAGGAGGGGGGCATAAAAAGAAGGTAAAAAGAAAAAAAAAGACACGATTTCACAATTTTGGGATCCCCTAGATTGGGGCAACGCTAGCTGTTTCTGAGGGAGAGATCCAAACACCCAACTTATTTCCAAAGCTTGACGGATTTGTCGTGGCTTGCTGAAGCAACCATCCCTGTTACCGGTGACTGTGCCAAAGCAGCAATAACACCTTCATGTGCTGGAATTGTCATGCTCTTGTTCTCAGCCATGTTCCACAACTCCAGTGACTGCATCACAACCCCACCCATTACAAAAAGTAGAATGAATAACACTCAAAATAATGTCATTGATGGGTATACCCTGTGAAGCAAGCAGATTCACAGAATATGATATGCTCCATCCATACCCATATTTTATGGGTTTGGACAATGAAAAATCTATTCATAATTAGCTGGAAACGAAATCAATATTCATCAAAACAAAATTTAGACCCAATCTGGGTCTCACCAAGTGTTTCCCATGGGCTAACCCCCGTTGTATAGCCCTTCGGAGCAAAAAAAATGTGTTTCCCTTTAGAACCCTACCAGGGTAAACACAAATAGGTAGCCTCTGAACCCTCTCTTATCAAGCAAGAGATTGCTCATTGAAATATGAACTCATCAGGTTGGATTCGAGTCACTAGGGCTTTTTTTTTGTATTGAGTCACTAGGGCTTACAGAAGGAATTAATGCTGGTGCAGACTCATTGCGCAACAAACCAGCAAATCTCCAAAATTTCTTGTCCCCTCATCTTCAAACTCTGGGTTTGGTTGGAATTTGGGGTTGAGGGCTGTTAGAGACACAGACTTGAACAGCATTTCAACTCTCCTTGGTCTTCTTGAAAATGTTTTCTTGTACCCTGAAAAGGATGACACTGGAATCTGGACCCCACCCTCGGGATCTTTTTCTTGCACCTCTTTCTTTGAAGTCCTTACCCAGCCCACCAGACCCATTAACCCTTCTTTCCCTGTTAAAGAGATTTGGTGTAAGCCAATTCCTCCTAGGATTGGGAGTTTCTGTTGGGAAACTTCTCTGGAAAGAATCAACGCAAGTGATTTGTTCCAAAAGAAGAGATCCAAGACATGCTTATCCCCTCACTGGTGTGTTCTCTGTAAAGCTGATGGGGAGACTGGTTTTCACCTTTTGGTCTCTTGCCAGTTTGCAAGAACTAATAGGGAATGAGCATTGTCCCTTTTTTGATGCAGCTGGACCCCCACTGAACTTTCAGAGTTTATTTTCTTCTTCCTTTCTCAGGTGGCAGCCGAGAAGGGGCAACAGGACTATGTGGAGATGCTCAAGGGCTGTGGTGTGCTGGTCATTGTGGGAAGAAAGGAGTTAAGGATTTTCTCAGAAAAGGAGAGAAGGGCTGAAAACTTGATAGATTTGATTCATGTGAGGGTGGTACAGTGGTTGAAATCTTCAGAGTTGTTAATAGACTTTACAGTGGATGATCTGCTGAGAAAATGGGGAGAGATTGCCAAGTGTAGTAGTAGTAGAGGGAACCCGGTGCTGTCAGGAATTGGGGGTGTGTTTAGGGACGAGAATGGGACTGTTTCTGCCTTGTTCTCAGGCCCAATTGGGACAGGTGATTCTCTCAGAGCTAAAATCTATGATGTTGTGGAAGGTGTCCAAAGAGCTAAGGAAATGAACATTAGAAGACTTGTAATTGAAGGGGACTCAGAGCTGGTAGTAGGGTGGCTGAAAGATGACAGTGATGGGTTATGGGCTTACAACAATGAAAAGAAAAAGTACAGGTGGATGGTTAAGGACATGGATGTCAAACTCAGCTGGGTGAAGAGATCTGCTAACTCCTTTGCTGATAGGTTAGTAAAGCAGGGGGTGGGTAGGGAACCTATCTTCTGGGCTCAGTTGTAATTTCAGTTTTTGTGGGGCTCTAGCCTCAGTTGGGAGTTAAGAAAGTTTAGCTCCCCCTCCTTGTACCTTATTGTTCAGATTGTTTGATCAAAGTCCAGTATTCAAGTTGTAAGAGGTTAAGAGCATAGGCCTGCAAAACCCCTAGACCCCCAAGCTCCATACACTCAGCTGACCAGACTGGAGCCCAGACCAAGTTGCCCTGGTCCAACCAAGGTTTAAGGTATCGATACTTTTTAGCCCACACTTTTAATTTAGTTTTTTTTTCAAAATTTCAGTTTTACAGATATTTTAAGATTGTTTAATAATTAAAAACATCAGTTTCCTGAAAACACCTTCAAATTGGTGTATCGGAAACCCCAATGTTTAGAAAACCAGACCAGACCAGCAGGTCGGACTGATTGAACCATGACCAGCCCTTGGCAGGTTCGGTCATACCCCCAAAACTGCATTGGGTAAAAAACCGGCCAAAATCGCTGACCCAGATGGTCGAATCGGAAAACCGGTGACCCAGTCCTGGCTTTAGAAAACTGGCCAGTTTTTTGAAATTTTTTAGAACACAAATGCGAACTTCTAAAATCCATAAGTTTGCGATCGGAGGTCTGATTGGGGTGGTCTTTTTTTATTTTGGATTATTTTTCGAAATCTACATGTTTCCAAGGGCCAAAGGCGCCTTGCCCCCTATGATTTTTTATAAAAAAACGCTTTTTTTCCTCAAATCCTAATTTTTAATATAAAAATTGAAACTAAAATAAAAAAATATATGTTATAGAAGAAATATAATTATATATTTTAAATATATGCATATAATTAATATTATTATGTATATAATTGTATATCATGTAATTGTGCATATTATATACTATATATTATATAAATTATATACATTACATTATAATATAAAAATATGTTGTAACAGAATATAATTATATATTTTGAATATATTATAATTATTCAATACATATATATATATATGGGGGGCTAGGTTTTGCATGCCCCGTCCCCAACCCCAAACTCAAATGCCCCACCTCGAACCCCACCGGGGCTACAAATCTTAACCAGTAACCCCAACTCGGTCATTCCTACTTGCATATTTGCAATTTTTTTATTTTTTAAACATACCTAGAACAATTTTATATTATGTAACATAACATAGTATAATATAACATATATTAACATAAATTAATTGTGTGTGTGTGTGTTTGGGGCTGGGTGGACAAATACCATCCTTGCTCAGTCCCCGATCCCTAGAGTTTCAGGCTTCCCCGAAACACACCCTGAACCCAAATCAGTGGTCAAAAAACCCGGATGGGTCAAATTGTCATCTCTAATATTACATCATCCCGGTTCGACCCTGGTTAAACCTCTGACTCATGAACCTCTCCCTTTTTCGGGCTGATGCTTACTCCGGTTCTCTGAACATTAAGAAACCCAAACATACAATACGATACACCCAATACATGATCATATCAATACTTTGAACCTAGGGTCCAACCCGAGACAGTAGGCCAAGTCACTTGGTCAAAGCTATCTACACCAACTTAGCATCAATAACGTTCTAGAAGGGAGAAAATAATATAAATAGGGGCCCCATAACCAAATGGGGACCCAAGAACAATTTCTGGGGAGGGATCCACTCTCCCTCTCCCCCTCACATATCATATTGATACTTTGAACCTTGGGTCCAACCCAAGGCAATAGGCCAAGTCACTTGGTCAAAGCTATGTAAACCAACCTAGCATCCTGAGCATTCTAGAAGGGAGAAATAATATAAATAGGGGCCCAATGCCCAAATGGGGATCCAAAGACCCCTTTCTAGGGAGGGATCCAGTTTCTCTCTCTCTCTCTCACAGACTTAGAGCTCCGCCTTTCCTGATTGTCATTCCTCGAACATTCAGAGCTCAGCCATCCATGCAATGTCCACCGTGCTTACACAAGTATTTGGGGGAATGGTAAGCAAGTTGAGGGATAGATATGGGTCATTCTAATTCATCTTTCTTTAATTTTGGGTGACCAGATGCATTTAACATGCCTGAAATGTACAATAGGGACTGGACTTGGATTTCATGTAGGGACCAGAGAGAGTGAGGACCATAAGATGAAACATTCCCACATCAACTGCAAGATAGAACTCTCATGTACTTGAAATCCATTCAACATGCAAAAGACATGTCCACCCAAGTGCACATATCTTTGGAGTTTGGAATGTCTTCTGGGGTGTAACCCATGAAAAACTGTAGGAATGCAGCATGAAGAGAGATGTTCCTTGAGCACAGTGGATCTACAGTAGAATCTGATCCACTTAATGCCATACCCCCAGCCCCAGGGAACTCCAGCAATGGATGCTACATGGCATGACAATTACAATTGTTCAGCACGTAGGAATGCAGCATGTCTCCACAGAAGTGCAACATAAATGCTGTTGCAATATACCACCGTGCTAATAATATTCAAATTGAATCTCATATAGCAAAGACATATAAATTTCATAGTGGTAATAGTACACCATACCTGATAACCCCCAATCACCAAGAGAGAATGATAAGTTGGATGAAAAACACAGGAATGGAACTTGTTTGCATTGGAATTAAGCTCATGCAAGCACTCCCCTGTATTTACTGACCACACCCTTACGGAATCTTGGCTGACAGATGCCAAAAGATCTCCATTTGCATCCCAGCAAACAGAATGTACTTCCTTGGAATGCCCCTGAGAACAAAACCAAGTGGTAAATAAAAATCAACTACAAATAGAGATGTAACGACCACTCCAATATAAATAGACAGTGCATCACAAAAGCACAGTTTTCAAAACTGGACCGGACTGGAAAAACCAGGAACCAGTCAGGTGGCTGGTTTCATTTTTCCCCAAAACCAGGATTTCTCAAAAAAACGTTGATTTTAGTCAGCAAACCACTGACCCGGGCGATTAACCGTTCGAACCGCTCGAACGATTTTGACCTTTTTTTATTTTTTTTAATTCTTTTTTTTGTCAGAACGGGCCAACCGTTCAACCCGGTAACCGGACCCCTGACCGGTTCGGTCTCCAGGTCAGTTTTAAAAACCATGAACTAAAGAGTGGCATTTTTCAACCTTTTAGAAGCTAACAAAATGTAGTTGTGCTTTTAGACTACCTGAAATGCATTTATCTGCCTGTCAGTCTCAACATCAAAGATAGACACAATGTTATCTGCTGCAGCTGCCAATAGTTGCCCAATTCTTGGTTGAAATCTCACTTGTGCTGTACCTCCCTACTCCAATAAACAACAGTTAGACTTAGAAGCAAAAAAAACAAAAAGAACCAAGTATCACACACGCAGGTGAAGGTTCAGGGACAAACCTTGGAGACACGAGTGCATAAATATTGACTGATATTCCAAAAGCGAATTTCATTATTGCCATCGCAAGAGCAGAAAAGATCAGTCTTCTTAGGGTGGAAATCTAGTGACATCACATGTGAACTGTGTCCAGTGTAAGCATGTAAACAGTAGCTTGGCTGCAAAAATAAATTGAATCTGTGAAGATTATATCTAGATATAAACTAGTCTTCTATTTAGATGGACAAAGGATGGTAAAGGCTGTGAAAAATCTGTGTCAAAGCAATGGAACCAATATGGTAAGAATAAAATTCTATCAACCTCCTACTAATTCTTAGATTTTAGCACAAAAATGATAATGAAATTGAAAAAGAAAAGTTAGTTTAGATTCAACAGTTCTAATTTTAATGAAAAGGGCAATTAGGTGAACAGACTCCTGCCAATTGGCCATGCACTAATGTATCTTCGAGATGGTTTTGTACATCATGGTATTGTACAGTCTGTCAGAACAGAAAGAAAGTACACCAATATGGTTGTGTTTTGGAACAATAAATTCTTTAGCCTCATGGTGTTCTATAGCAAATGCTCAAAACTGGACAATAAGAGAATGACTAGAAGCTGCACGTACAAAAATCAACTTATTTGAGAGATAACAAAAAGAGAAGGCATGGATTACAGACAGGTTCTTTCTCAGATTTACAAACCATTGGCAGAGTAAAAGAAGAGGAAGATGGAACAGAAACCAATAGCTACAAAATAAATACAGAAACAGAAAAGCAATCAATTTAGACGAGAAAGTGTTACATAAAAGAAAGAAGTTGAAATCCTTACTTCTGCTGCATTCCATAGGCGCACAGTTCGATCGAATGAGCATGTTGCTAGGTGAGTTGAATTCGGTCTAAAACGAATATCTGTAATTATAAGTGTATGTTCTTCTGGAGTGCTCTCTGTCTGCAGTGTATCCATGTTCCAAAGAACAGCCTACTGACATGAAAGACAAATAAGTATCCACTTATTTTTTGTTTAGTGTTTTCCACACCTTATATATGATAAGGAAAGTAGTATAATCAACAGATCAAAAGAAAGAAGAGAACATGACTTAGTTTGATATGAAGTCCTACAGTCACAACAGGTAAACAAAACTGCAGGTGGTCCCAGAGAAGAAAGATAATGCCTTCCACAGTTATCGCTCATTAAATAGGCAAAGGAGCAGTACCTTCTTCTCATGGCCAGCACTAGCCAATAGTTTCCCATCTGATGAGAAATGACAACAGACAACTTTACTGTTGCTTGTCCGAATACAACCAACTTCACTGAAAGTAAAACCTGCAATAGTGAATCTGAATATGGTAAAGTTACAGTTAACCCAAACAATCATGTTAATAGTGGATGGATAAAAAATAAATACCCTTGGACTCTGTATTGTGGTCAGTAGGACTTCGTTTTATTGTGCTAAATAAGTCCCTCCCATCTCCATCATCATGCGAGAGAAATGATTCCACATTATCATCCAAGGAACCTACATCTCCAAAATGTTCCATATCTTCCTGTCGTATGTAAGGATGTTATAAGAAGCAAGACAGAAAGTGAATAGACTGATTCCTAAGATATGCAACATACAGGTAACTGTATGAACATTGCAGATATAAACTGACAAGACACTAACTCTGATAATACCCAAGAGGTCAAAACACTTGATTTATAAATTAATCATACCTCAAAGCTCAAATTGTTTACCATATGAAAAAACAACATTAAATTCTTGTTTTTAGGCTGGTAAATAAGCCAACATTATGAAGGTATATAGATACAATATAATAAGCAATATAGACTAGGAAGCAACTTAGATGAGTTTATCAAAATGCCCCCATGCTCATAACATGTCTGAATTCTGACAGAACTGCTTGTAATGCATATCTAACAAAAAGTAAAATATTACTTCTGAACTTGGTGCAAGTGTTTAAAAAAATTACTTCTAAACTTGGTGTAAGTGTTACATGTATGAAGTAAACGAGAAATTTTATTTAGTATACCAGCTGATTTGAAGAAGATGCAAGACCAGCTGTCCCATCTGGACCATACATCATCAAGCTTTTCTGCATATTGTTAACATGCTGTAATCCACTGGTCATAGCCACTGCATCGCCAGGTGTGTGAGTTGATGGGGTTGAGGGCTGTGAGTTGGGGGAAGGGCCAACTGTGTTTCCCGTGCCAGTACTATTAGCAGCCCCAGAAGAAGTAGGCTGTTTCCTTTTTCTATTATTCTGTTATACGATAAAAAACTACTACATTAATGAGATTAACCAAACAAAGAATATCTTTTAAATGATATTAACTAGAAGGGCCTTTTGCACCTATGACTTTCACAGTAATTAGGTTTTTACATAACTGGTGCACAGACAAATCATCTGATAGCTAAACAGGATCGTGCAAAGCAAAACAAAGATACATAGACTATACCAATCTACAGAAACATGATGAGAAGTGCAAAAGGCATAGATGAAAATTGCTTCAAGGAAAGGATTTGTATCATCACCTAGAATGTTAACTGCAACTATAAAATCCTTATTAGGTTTAGATGTGAGTAACACAACCTGTTGTAATTGTTGCTGTTGGAGCTGGTCCTGCTGTTGTTGAGAGGACTGTTGCATCTGAGGCATCTTCATCTGTTTAAAGTAACCAATGACTCAAAAAGATGTCATAGAAAAAGCACCTTAAAACTAATTACCTTCTCAAATTCAATGGTTCTACAAATTTGTAGTTTTTAGTGATGAAAATTCAAGCTATGAGTATTCAGGACAAAAAGAAAGCATTTTGAAGACAATATATTCTTATTATTTTTGCCTAATATGTCCAAACATTTCCACATGTTTTATGGTAAGTATTTGTTTGACCCCCCCCCCCCCCTTTTTCTTCTCCACCCTCCAAGCGCATACTAGTAGATGGTTAACAACAAATACATGGTTTTTACTGATAGTTTTTACCAACTCAGTTTTCAAGCAACTTGTTGCGAAGGATAGAGAGGAGTTAGAGACAGAGAAGAAGAAAAATAGCAAGAGGAATGTCCTACTGTTTAGTAAGATTTTGTCTAGTCTAAAAAAAGTTAAAAAGAAGCATAGTAAGCTTGAAAGAGGAATATCTGCAGCTCCAAGAGAGAGGAGCAGAAGAGGTATAGAAAAAAATAAAATAAAAATGGATATGGTATCAATCAATTTTTTTTCAGGTAATTGAGGATCATATGATTATGAGTAGTTGTTAGAATAGAGGTGGAAGTGGCCTTAGCAGATCAATCTTGGAACTTCTAGGTTGGGCTTACTTGGTGTATTTATTTGTTACAAACATACATATATATATACATATATACATACATATATATGTATATATATACATATATAGATAGATATAGATATATATGACATGCCACACTAAACTTATTCTAAATCTCCATAAATGCTGACCTTCATCAGATACTCTGCTTGATCCTGGGAGGGTACTCTAACATTTGGTGAAGTTGATTGAATAGGAGAACCTATAGATCCATCAGTTCCTGCAGGTTGACCCTCTTTTGTGTTTAAGTTTCCCCTAGGCAAAACCCTTAATCTCCGGGGATCCATGTCTCCATAGCTAGGGGAACTACCAATGTTGCCTTGTGCCTGAGCCTGGGCTAGGAGCTGCTGTTGTTGTTGTGGGGTCAAAAGTTGAAACTGGCTTGGGGTCTGTAGAAAAGGTTTCTGTACTTGTGTTCCTAAAGCTGGTCGTAATTGGTCAATACCCTGCATGATTTGTTAATAACCAGTCAGAATGTTGAATATTCAAACTTAAAACATCAATGCTTGGCATCCTCAGAGGGGGCCAGGAGAAAGGGAGGCTCCAATATGTAACTTACTGTTAGAGGCCAACCCTTTAAAGGAAGCCCACTGACACCTTGACTCAATCCTGAAAAGAGAGGAGAAACTACACGTATCAGTTTCTGCCAAAGGTTAATAACCACAAGTTGACCCAAAGTTGTAACCATTCTCTGATTCATTCATTATAATCAATCCTTTGCTGATAAAAATAAGTCCAAGTTGGCTCCAGAATCCACCGATGGACTTCAGAGTTTAATTGGTCTAAGATTGTGCCAAAAATTAATCACAGTTTGAGTTCCTGTAATTTAAAAGACAAGTTTTGGAAGAAATCTTTTATCAGGGTGTTGACATTGCATTATTACTTCAACAATACTAATTGAAAAATCTAGTCTCAGATCAACAAAGCAAGTGAACAAAATCTCAAACTGGTTCAGTTTTTACCCAGTTTGGTTCTTTGGTTCTCATATTTATTTATAAATATATAATTTATAAATACTAGAAATACACATAATAATTATATTATAAATATATATATATGGCAGTCAGTTCAGTACTTCAGTTAATTGCCAGTTCTTCATATTGGTTGATCGAAACTAAACTGGTACTTTCAGTTTTTCAAAAATGCCGAACCAAAACCAAACTGACCAGTTCAGTTAACTGAAATTTTTGGTTTGGTTTTGTCAGTTCAGTTCAGTTTTTCGGGTTTTTGTTTTTGGTTTTTTATGAGCACCCCTACTTTGCTTAGTGACCTACAATGTGAGTAAATATCAAGGCAAAAATTGCTTGGAGTTGTTGAGTTGTGTACCTTATGCCATATGTTGGGTAAGTCCATAAAGAAAGAAATAGGAGGATTTTTGAAGAAAAAGAGAGAAGAGATCAAATAGTACTATTTGCAGTAAAAGAATTATTGAGTGGATTATCATTTTACCAGAATTTGAACTTTTGAAGGAGTCTCCAAAGAAAAGCTTGGAAGTGGTTTTTGGTCTTTACTAGAGTTGAGAGTTGAGAAACTGTTTTTGAGGTATTCTTCTTTAACTTGTATTGTTTTTCTATTTGCTGGGGACCTCTTGGTTTTTGATGATCTCTCATCACCGGTCTGGATGTACTTTTGAAATTTTATTAATAAAAAATTCCTCTTTTTTATAAATGATTGAAAATTTATTCATAATAATCAGAATGATATTACAATACAGCCTGCCCAAAGGAGAGGCACGAGCTGGTACCTCTCCACAACAACAACAAAGTACTACCTCAGACTAGGAAAAGAAAGTTTACAGCGCTGCCCAGAATAAATGTTCCCTTGTTTAGTTAACCTATCCGCTATGGTATTAGCTGTTCTACCCATCCACTGATAATTAACAGTCATGTTACCAAAAAATAAAATATAACAATTAAAAAATAGAAAAGTAAAATTTGTCAAAGAAAGAAATTCCAACTTAGACCCATGAATTAAGGCCATAGTATATAAACATATTATAAAATATAGCATAGATGACGGAACATGTTGTACTAGGTAAAGATCATATAGAACTCATTGCCTTGGGGAATTGTGATCCCAGACTAGATATTTCTGCCTAAACGCCTTGAGCTAACAAACAAGGTACCCACTTAAGCAACAAAAATGACATGGTGAGCACCTTATTATATACCATTCATATTGTTATATCTTACAAATATGTGTGATTACATTCTATTATATACTATACATCATTTATACTTTGTTTAAAAGTTTTACTATCAAAATTTAAAAGATCAAAGAGTTTTTTTTTTTTTGATCAATAACACCAGCTTCATTAAATTAAGAGAAAAGAGGAAGTATGTATACAAGAGGGGAGATAAAATATCTTAGCTCCCCAAATACAGAATACAAAGAGAATATAGAGAGAAAAAATTAAAAAATAGCCCAAAATACAGACTCCCTATTCACCCCTTGCTTGGCCAACCCATCCGCAAATGAGTTGGCACTCCTCTTCACCCAGCTGTATTGGATCTCAATGTCCCTACACATCCATAAGAACTGCTTCTTTTCATTGTTAAAGTTCCACAAACCACTGTCCTCTTTCTTCAACCAGTTAATCACCACCTTCGAATCACCTTCCAGGATCAATCGGCTGACATTTAATTCCTTTGCTCTTTGAATTCCTTCAAGCGCTGCAAGGATCTCAGCCCTAAGAGAGTCACCTTCTCCAATAGGGCCAGAAAATAGAGCAATAACAACCCCTTCCTAGTTCCTGAAAACTCCTCCATCAAAGTTCAACTTAATGAAACCCAAGGGGGGAGGGGACCAAGAGGGACAAAGAGTCCTCTTGCATCTAGCAGTGGAAGATATCTCTTTCCAGTTTCTTAGCAAGTCATCCATAGGAAAGTCTGAAAACAACTCCAAAGATTTCAGCCAGTGGGCAGCCCTTAAAAGAATTAGGTCTAATAGTTCTTCCAGGGTTCTTTCCTTGTCTAAAAAAATACGTGAATTTCTTTCTTCCCACAATGACCAGCACATTGTTGCCCTAATACTCCTCCACATAGTCTTCCCCCACTTCTTAGGCCATCTGAAAAAAGAATGAGAGAACATCCTTTCGACACTCTCTGGAGGAAACCAAGAACACTCAAAGCGGGAGAAAACCCACTCCCAAACAGTTTTAGCAACCTTATAAGAGACCATGAGGTGGTAGTCGGATTCCCCATTGGCTTTACAAAGAGTACATCTATTAGAAAGTAGACAATAGTTGGGTCTCTTTCTTTGAAGCAAGTCAAATGTATTAATTCTTTCCAACAAAACTTCCCAACAAAAAAAGCCAACCTGAGGAGGAATAAGCCTGCTCCAAATTTCTTTAGCCGGAAAGGACAACCTGAAGGGGACAGGAGGCTGAGTTAAGGTTTCAAAAAACAAAGCACAAGAAAAAGTACCAGAGCTAGGAGTCCAAAATCTGGTGTCTTCCTTAGCAGGATTTAGGAAAACATTCTCAAGGGAGGCAAGCAAAGATACCAAGCTATCCAAGTCTGTATCCCTAATTGCCCTACGCAGGCCTAGGTTCCACCCAAAGCCAGAAGTGGAATCTGAAGGAACCAAGAAAGAAGAGATAGGTTACCACTTACCAGAGTTTAGACCATACCTTATCCAAGGGGAGAAGACGGGAAGTAGATTGTGAATGGATTTCCAAGGAGAAGTAGTTGTAGCCCTTGCCATGATTCCAGGATCCCAACCATTGTCTTCCATCCCATGTATGCTAGCCACAATCTGAGTCCACAATTTATCCCTTTCCACTGAAAACCTCCACAACCATTTCCCCAGCAGAGCCATATTCCTTTTCTTGAAGTTACCAATCCCAAGACCTAGTTTTTTACACCTAGTAACCACCTTCCAACTCACCCTATGATCTCTCTTCTCCTCTCCAGGCTCCCACAAAAAATTCCGTATTAATTTTTCCAAAAGATTGGAGACCTTTGAGGGTATCTTAAACACTGACAAATAGTAGACAGGTAGGTTGACAAGGGTAGACCTAATAAGAGTGACTCTCCCTCCTAGAGAAAGATAATTTCTCTTCCAAGCCGCCAGCCTCTTCTCAAATCTCTCCACTACCGGATTCCAGAAGCTTACATTCTTAGGATTGTCCCCTAAAGGGAGGCCCAAGTATGTCAAGGACCAGTCTAAGATTGCACATCCTAGCTCACCTGCATATTCCCTTAGGTCCCTTACATCCACATTCACTCCCACCACACAGCTCTTATCAAAGTTCACCTTGAGGTTAGAAATCTATACAAAGAGACGTATTGCCAACTTTAGATTTCGGATCCAATTAAGGTTTCCTTCTTCACAGAACAAAATTGTGTCATCTGCAAACTGTAGATGTGTTAAAGGAACCTCCTCCCTTCCTACTCTCCACCCTCTTATCAGATTCTTCGAGTCTGCTCTATGGATCAATCTCCCAAAAACATCAGCAATCAGGGAGAAAAGAAAAGGGGAAAGAGAATCTCCTTGTCTTAGGCCTCTCAACGTAGGAAAGAAGTCAACCACAGTGCCGTTTAGCAGGTTAGAGTAATGACAGGGGTCCTGACACAGCCCCAAATCCACTTACACCATCTACCTCCAAAATCAAAGCTCCTCAAAACCTCCAACAAGAAAGACCAATCAACCAAGTCATAAGCCTTCTCTAAGTCCAATTTACAGACCACACCCTTCTTCTTTGACTTCCTAAAACTCTCCAAGCTCTCATTTGCAATGAGAATCTAATCGGTGATCTGTCTTCCCTCCACAAATGCACCTTGGTTGGGTGCAATAATAGAGGGAAGCACCTTCTGTATCCTAAGAGACAGCACTTCAGCAATAATTCTGTACAAGCTAGTAACCAGACTGATAGGTCTAAAATCCTTTGGTTGAGAAGCCTCCTTCTTCTTTGGGACCAAAGCAATGAAAGTTGAGTTCAGACCCGGATTTATTATTCCCCTTCTATGGAACTCCTCAAAAACTGATATAAGATCATTCTCCAGTATATCCCAACAATCTTGGTAAAAGGCCATTGTAAAACCATCTGGACCCGGAGCTTTTGTCCTATCCATTGAGAATACTACTTCCTTTATCTCCTATAGATCAAAACTCCTTTCTAACCACTCTCTCTTCTCTGCACTTAGAGTCGGCCAATCCAATCCCTCCAACCACACTCTCCCATTCAGAGGTCTTCTAAAAATAGATTTGAAGTGGTTAACTAGAGCCTCTACAATTTCTACTTGGTGGGACAACACTGCTCCTTCAACTTCCAAACTAGAGATGAAATTCTTCTTTCTCCTCCCATTTGCCACTGAATGGAAGAACCTAGTGTTTTTGTCTCCCTCCTTGAGCCACTTACACCTGGATTTCTGCCTCCAGCTGATTTCCTCCTTAACCAGGATGTCCTCCATCTGCTTTCTCAACTTCCTTTCTTCCTCTCCAAAGGAGCCTCTCTCTTCCTTCATGTCCAAATCCTCAATCTGCTCCATCAACACTTGTTTTCTCTCTTCTATTCTTCCAAGCTCTAGCTTACTCCACTCCTTTAATTGTGATTTTAAGTATTGGAGTTTCTTGTGAAACCTCATTCCCTCCCATTCAATTGTCGGATTAGTTTACTCCCACCACTCTCTGACCTTCTCAATAAAACCCGGATGAGTCAACCACATTTTCAAACCTGAATGGGGTAGGACCATCTCCTCTCATTTCCTCCTTGACCAACACTAAAGGCCAGTGGTCTGAAGTAAGTCTTGGAAGAGCTCTAGAAGTTAGATTACCCCAATGTTCCTCCCAATCTGTTGAGAACAAAAATCTATCCAACTTAGAGCAAATTTGCCTAGATTGAAGGTTGGACCAAGTGAAGTTATTATTTAGGAGAGGAATTTCTTTAAGTTCAAAAGAGTCCACAAATTGGTTGAACTTCCTCATACTTGTTGTCACTCTCTATCCGGGATTGTTATTTCCTCTGTAAATCTCACTATATTAAAATCCCCACCCACACACCAAGGACCTTCCCAAAAGCCTCTAATATCACTCAATTCTTCCCAAAGTTTCTCCCTCTGCCTATAGTCATTGGGGCCATACACGTTTGTTAGTAACCATTCATACCCATCATCCACCTGTCTGAACTTTAGGGAGACAGAATGATCTCCGATTAGCTCCTCCACTCCTAGGAGTAATTCTTCTTTCCACAAGATCACAATCCCTCCTGAGGAACCCCACGAGGGAGCAGCCACCCACTTTATTCCCTTGGATCTCCACACACTCCTAGCCCATCTGCAATCAAAGTCCATTCTTTTGGACTCCTGAAGCATTACCACATCCGGATTAAACTTCTTAATTACCTCTTAATAGTTTTCTCTTCCTCGTGCTGCCCAAACCCCTCTTTTTTTAAATAACAGCTCCATCCTTGTTCTTTTTTCTCTTTTACTTTCCATATTGAAATTTTCAAATAAAGTTGTAGCATTTTTTCGTTGCTAAATGATATGAAATTGTTCTATTATACACTAATTATATTAGTATTATTTTTGAAAATATTCAATTAATATATTTAAATGTTTTATCTTTTAAATATGATGATTTGTGTTGCTATGTTTTGAGAGGAAATTTTATGTTCTTAATAAAGAGAATTGGTACTTTTCAATTAATATGCATGCTAAATGGAATATAAAAACAGGAGTTAGCCAAAAGTTCTCTTTATTTTATAAAATTCTTATCACCTAGGCAACTACATGCCTCAATGTCCCCCAGAATCGGCTAAACACCTTGACAACTATGGTTGGCCTCTATCATTGTTGCCCTTCCCTTCCCACATTATTTTGGGTTAGAATGTGTTTTTCAGATATACATTTTCAATAAATTACGTTGATCTCATTAATAATCCAAAAGAATATTCATATTAAATCATATAGTACAATTAATTTCAGCATCAGATGCAATATAGGAAGCATCCCCTCAACATGCCTGGGATTACCACTGGGTGCTAGATTCATATTGAAGCCCATTTGGGAGTGGACAATTGAACAATGAGACCAGCCTCTTGAAAAATCAGATAATTATCAAAATGAGATTAACTAACTCTGCTTTAGCAAATTTTCCCATTGATTTCTTTCCCTATTTTCTAGTCCTAATTGAAATGGTCTATAGGCTTGATACTGGAAAAGTTCTAGAGTTTTTTCTTTTTCTTTCCATAGTTTAAAGGATTAATTGAACTTCACTTGATGGACTAGAGAAGGATTGCTCTATGAAAATGAAAGGAACCTAGCCCAAGACAACTAAGGAAGGTTAATTGATCTCTTCTTGGAAAATGATGATGGAGATTCAGCAACAATCCCCACAGAAAAAATAAAAAAGTATGGCACTGGGCAACTAGGGTGGGATCCAAGTGAAGTCCCAAATTTCCTATGGTTGTCCAATGTGGAAGGGTATTGGAAAGCCTAATCCTTTCTTCATTCAGGCATCAAATACAGATTAGGAGACGGTGCCAGGGTCCAGTTTGGTACAGTCCCTGCAATAATCTTCCAATTTTTTAAAGTAAAATAGAAATTCTCATTACAAAAAGAGGATACAAGAGGAAGGTGATAAGACACCACCTAAGAGAAAGAAACAACCCTCAAACAAACAGCCACCACCTACCACCAAGGTTTTACAGAAACAAACTTGGACAAAACCACCAAAAACTCAAGAAACAAAACTGCCCGAAACCAAGAACAGCTCCCTCGGAGATATTTCCAGCCCCTAATGCTTATGCCACTAATAGAGAAAGGTTAATTAAAACTTATTATGGGTGGGTCCTAATGGAGCAATTTGGCACCCTAGATTTTGGATAAATAATTGGAGATCAATGACTTCACAGCATTCATGCTAAAATTTCAAGGAAAATCCACCCCAGAAAAAAAAATAAAAGATCTATCCAGCCCTTAATGTTAATGCCCACTGACAGAGAAGGGATAATCAAACATCATTATAAGATAGGTCCCACTGAAGCAATTTAAAACAAGGAATGCTGCCAGCTGCCCCACCCCCACCAAAAGAAAAAAAAACAAGGCTTACCAAAAAGATTCTAGGGTTGCTCTTGGAACCAATCCAGATGTTTATACTTTGCAACCACATAGGGAAGATTCCTCTCAAGCTCAAATGGAACCCAGACACCTACTATACTTGTCAAGGTGTCTAGGTGTATTCTGGGTGGCAGTAAGGCACCTAGTCACCCAAGTCACCTAGGTTGCCTAGGGCAATAAGAATTTTATAAAAATAAATAACATTTTGCTAGTTCCCTAGTCTTATATACCATTTAGCAAACATATTGATTGAAAAACAAAAATAGTTTAATAAATCAATATTTTCAAAAACAATACCAATATAATATGTATATAATTTCATAACAATTAACAAGTAAGGAAGGATATAATTTTATTTGGTAAGAATTTAAGATATAAAATAAAAGAGAAAGGGAACAAGAATGGAGCTGCTATTTTATTTAATGCAAGAGAGAGAGAGAGAGAATAGAAAAAGAAAAACCAAAAATGAAAGAAATCTCTTTATAATTCTATTCTTTCTTTATTTATTTATTTCTTTTTCTCTTCTTAAAACTCTTTTATCTTTTAAATTTCAATAGTAAAACTATAAAACAAAGTATAAATGATATATACTGTATATAATAGAATGTATTAACACATATGTTAATAAGATGTAGCAATATCTCCCACCTTGTTTATTTTTGTCACCTAGGTGGGTACCTTATTGCCTACGCAGGTGCCTAGTCACCTAGGCAACGCCTTGACAACTATGGCAACTACAAAGATGGCCTTCATGGTTCTAAGCAGGCATATTTCCAAATTTCCTCTGCGTTTTATAGCAAGAAACAGATGAAACAACAGACCACCATTTTCTTCATTGCAATTTGCAAGTTAAGGTTCATACTATGGGCCTATATTATGGAAATTTTTAATGTTAGGTATAATATTGCACAAATTTTACGATTTATGATACAATTTACAATCTGAATCATGAATTTGAATTGTTCCAATTGAATAAGATTTTTGCTTGTTTCTACAATTTGATTCATGAATCTTACAATTTACACGATCCATGTGATCCAAATCAAGTTAATTAAGAATTAATTATCCACTATCATTTACTTATTTCTATTTAGTTTTGTCAAGGGAGAGTCTGGAAACGTTTTAAAGCTCTAACTTCTAATCATTTATTTAGGTTATTTAAGATCAGATGTTGAGTTTATTTTCCGTCATATGTAGGTTAAAGAACCATTGTATGTGGGTTATTTGATTTTCAAGTCAAACTTGATTATATCATCTTAAAGAGCACAGACCTTCTGGTTACCTATGAGTGGGATCCATTTCTAGATCCCCAATAAAAATGCACCTTCAAGCGTGTAAGTACAAACTGTCGCATGAATTCAAAACACAGTTTGTATGTATATGCTCGAAGGTGCATTCCTATTGGGGATCCAATAATGGATCCTGCTAATGATTCATGATTTATATAATGACACATACATGCATACATATATATTTATATAATGATTCATGATTTGATTTGATTTGATTCGATTTTCTCTACTACAAAGTACAATTTTCAGAACATAAGTTGTGATAAATTCAGAACATAAGTTATGTGGCCCTCCCAAGAAAATTAAGGAAGCTTTCCATAGTTGCCATACTAGGAAGTAAAGGAGCAAATTTGTCAAGAAACTTTGACCAGCAAGCTACCCTCTAAAATATAATTCATCCATATCAAAATGATATAATCAAACCAAATAGGTAAAAGTTATTTTCCAATGTGAAAATCCCTATCCTAGTAAAAATTCCTCATTATGAAGGAAGAAGTAATTGAGTAAAAAATACCCGAATTAGCTAGTCCAGATTTTGATTGCATTATTCCATGTCCATACATTGATGAAGGATCCATAGGCAGAGATCTTTGAGCCACACCCAAGTTAACTTCACCTTTAATGTCCTATAATGCCAAAATGTAACCAAGACAAAACAATGTAATTAATTCAAAAGCTGCAGGAATAGATGCATAAAACCTAAAAATGGGAAAGCAGTAAAAGGAAGAAAATATAGTTCAAGTAGTTACAGTGGTCTGTTGAGTCCGTGCCTGCATTTGCTGCAATGCAGCAGACACTCCTCCAGAATTACCTTGGACCAAGGGACTGTGCCAGCAATAAGAGCAAAAGAAATGAACATGCTACTAACTCAAGGTCACAGGCACATACATAAGAAGATATACACAAGAAAAGGTCTATGACTGAAGCCATTACCCTGCATGATTAGTTGCCGATTTCAAAAGGGCCATCCTGCTAGCATCAATAAATTGTGGGGATGTCTCTGAATCCATCGAGTGGGGATGTTTCATACGTTCTTCATACATTTTTGCAGCCAAAACAGTGGCCGTAGACTGACCCAGCATTCCTTCAGAGTTCATAGAATTTATTGGACCACCAAGAGTAGGACCATCCCTTCGTTGTAATTGAGCATGCCTTTGCTGCATGAGTTGCAACTGCTGCATTTGGAGCTGTTGTTGGTGCTCTCTTGCCTTCATTTGTTGTGCCTATGCATCGTTCAGAAATTCTGGGAAGGTTCAGCTAACCACTCCCCTAAAATACTCCAATCAAAAGAAATGCCTAATTGAAAGAAGAGATAAAATTATTGCCATATTTAAAAAGCACCTCTATATATGCTGCAGCAACCTCGGAATGTTTCTCATTCGTCCTCGCAATAAAGATATCCCAAAAGACAGACCACCATTCAAATAGAAATCCTCCAGGTGCATCAATTGCTGCATATCGAACTCCAATCCATGAGCTAGATAAAGGGCCGACTTCAAATACTTTAATTATCCTCCTTAGATGCTCCAATTCAATCACAGAAAGAACTATCAAATATGCATAATGGTCCGTAAAGCATCAGAAAAAATTATTACCTACTGGATCTGCAGCAACCTTTCCTTCAGCCATGAAAGCCTTTGCAGAAGCATGCAGATTTCTTTTTAATAAATAATCGTAAATATAAACATCAAGCCTGGCAGGTAAATGAAAAAACGATAAAAAATTGGTAAGCTTTAACTGTAAAAAAAAAAAATTGACTTTCAAGAGAAAAACAGATAAATTAGAACAGTGCAATACATCTTATCCGCTTCCCAGTTGCTCTGAGCCATGGTTGGATTCCACCACTGGCAAAAGAAACATAAAATAGAAACTGAAGAACCGATGAGAAGAGCTAAAACAATGGCAAGTAGCTCCTGCAGTCAACAACAACTTCGCGTCATTGATCTCGGGAGGAAGAATTCAACCCACTTCAATCCGGAGAAGAAGATTGAGCAAAATCAAAACAGAAATTTCGCAAAAAGATGAACAAAGAGACTTGCTTTCAGCAAAAACTAACCTCAGATCCCACTATCTACACGGATCAAAGCCTACATTACTGATCCTGGCTTCCATCCAAATTTGATCTCCATATTCAAACCCTATTTCAAACTCTAGGAACTAAACGAACACCAAATTAATCAAAACAAGCAAGCAACTCAAACATAAAGTTGTGATCTTCAAAACAAATTCCAAAAATGAATGCCTTTCGAGCAACAATCATGATCCAAACTCATACCCAGACTGCTCAGACAGTTTAAACTCTCGAATTTATACTCAATAAAAATCAGAAATTTCACAGCTTAACTAAAGTGAAAATTCATTCAACGTAGACATTTTATATTAAACAGACAATGATTTAGGGTTTCTGATCAGAGGTGAGAACAGCTCAAGTAGCAGCAGGACCTTTAACCGGCAAACGAAAGCAAAAAAAAAAAAAAAACATCTTTTGACATTCACCGCCTGGCCAGAAGTCAAAAATCAAAAATCAAACCGAGTTCCTTGATTCTTTCTCCACTGAACTCGATATCAAATATCCGACGAGCTTGTGGTTCGGGTTCCGCGTCTGTTTTGTACTTGTACGCCAGGTGTCTCCGCTTTGGTTTTTAGTTTAGTTCGGGAAGTAGATTGTAGCTTCGGATAGGGAGATGATCGATGTTTAATAGGTCCGGAGCCGTAGCTATTACGTATGTTAAACATCGAATGGGTTTTCGAGAAGAGAAACGGTCGTTTGCTTTGTCTGAGCGGCAGAGAGAAAATTAACGTGTTCGATGTTTAACGGGTGGGGTCGCCTAGTAATTAATTAGTAGGAAATTGGCGGGTGAATGTTGCTCTTTTGGCCATCATTGGTTTTCTACGTTGGATTTCAGTTTTCTCTTTTGAAGTTAAATTGACTTTTATGCCCTTATAGTGTGAATTTACCGAAAGTCAACCGGAGAAACAGAGTCCGCGTTCTGTGCACCCGTCGGTGCACTGGATGCGTGAAACCGCGAATGGGAGAATGACACGTCGATCAGGCCAACATTAACGTCCGTTTGAGCGTTAACCTTGTATGGTTGATTCAATCGGATGCTTCACGCGGATACGAACCGGTCTAGCACAAAAGGGCCTCATTTCACTGGGAGCTTCTTCCACCGAACCCTACTCATACACCAAACCCTTCCTCCATCAGCGGCGATAGAGTTCCGGCGGTTCATCAACGGCGACAAAAAACCTCCAGCGGCGACATATTCTTCTTCTCCTCTTCTCTTCTTCTTCTACTCTTCATTCTTCTTCTTCGACAAGTAACTCTCGTGGTAGGACCGACGATCATTTTTCTTCTTCTTCGTCTTATCTGATCATAGGTCCGATTCGAAGGACGAACAGGTACAGGTGATAGGACCGGTACTGAAACACAGTAATAGATGAGCGTGAGTGAGGATTCCACACCAGAAACAAAAAAGTGAACTACATTTGATGCTAGTATACGGTCCTAAACTTGATTATATATCAACAAAAAAAAAGGAAAAGAAGAATGAGAGTATTCAGACCGAATATCTAAGCATCATATGGCATATAGACCTGTTCATGGGCCGGGCTGGACCGAGTTCGGGCCGGACTTTCACTTGTCATTAAGGGAAATATGCTAAGCCCGAGTCTGAGCCCGGCCCAACTAACGGGTCTATAACTTGGGCCCAAGCCTGGCCCTGATAAAAAGCTCGAACCCGAGCCCGAAGCCCAACCTAATAAAAAAAAAACAAGTTTCCCTATTCAAATTAGAATTAAAAATTCAGATAGTTTTTTTTTTCCTATTTAAATGAACAATAGGCCTACAATATGGTTTTTTCCCCTTTTCTTTTATATTTTAAAACACAGTTTTACATTCTTAAATCAAAAAATTGATTCAAATGGACATAATCACATTACTCACTTTAAGTCTAATATTAGGTCGGGTCGGGTCGGGCTATTTTAACAAAACCCGAGCTCGGCTCGAATTTATTGCGAGCCAGGCTTTTTGGCCCGAATTTAAGCCCGCGGGCCTATAACCACATTCAAGGCCATCCGGGGGCCGGGCCGGCCCATGAACAGGACTAATGGCATATGGTAGATGCAGCAATTGCTTATCCGTAGGAAATTTTAGGGTTTAACAACATCAAAAAACAGAGCATTCAGAGATTAGGGATTTGTTGAATTTGTTGAATTTTTCGAAATGATTGGTTGCATCCATCCATCCAAATGTTTTGTAGGCTTATCTCAACAGCAATACCTTAATTTCCAAATTGAGATTTCCTATAGACATGTACAGCAAACTGAGATTTCCTACAGACAGGAACAACAAACAACAAAAATGAAAAAGATCTTACTATACAGTTTTATCAATAAGCCTGCATCAGAACAACAAAACCAAAGATGAAATTAAACAAAAAAGAAGAAGAGAAGAGTTAAAAGGTTGGTCATCGCCGCCTACCATCAGAGAAGACGATAAAAAGAGGAGAAGAAGAAGAAGAAAAGAATAGGAGAAGAAGAGAGAAGAGAGAAGAACACATTGCCACCGAAGGTCTCATTGTCATCGTCGATCAACCACCGGAACTCTGTTGTCGCCAATGGAGGAAGGGTAGGGTTCGGTGGTAGGAGTTCTCCAAGGGAAACAAAATCGAAGAAATGAGACCCTTTTGTCTGTGTTCCAGACTGATTCGTGTCCGCATGAATCGGTTCATGTCCGCGTAAACCATCCGATTGAATTGACCAGACCACGTTAACGCTCAAACAGACGTTAACATTGGCTTGGTTGACGTGCCATTTTCTCATTCGCAGGTTCATGCGTCCAGTGGGGTACATAGAACGTGGACTCGAAAAAACATGCGTTAGGCATAGCAGAATTCGGGTTTTATTTGAACCATATGGCACGATTCGTTCGGCCAAAACAATCCTTCTTCCTTCCCTTCACATAGGTACGTACGGCCTGAGGCTTAGAAGTGTAATGTGGGTCAGCTCACATTTTCATGCCGCCCGCACTCGACCGGCCAGTGAAGGTTGGGGTGGGGCCAGACAAGCCCTGGCCCACTGGCCTTGGGCAGGAAGGGCCGGTAGGGACTAACCCGTATTAAACTATCCCTAAAGTTTAGGAAATTGATCTAACTCTACCCCTACTATTTGACTATTGTCTAATACTACCCCCTATTGTTTTGGAAAATTGTTATTGCCGTTAAAATATTGATGGAAGGGCTGAAATGTCTATTTTGCCTTTAAATCAAATTAAAATCTTCAGTTCTTCATCTTCTTCAGTATGGTCTTCGCTGACCAAGTGTCTAGTACTCATCGATCGACGATCTTCTTCACCCACCCCCTTCCCCTCATCAGGATCATCTAGCCCGTCACAAATCTCACTGTCAGACATTCAGCCTGTAAGAGAAAATCTAGAAGAATTGGCCACCATGAATCTCACCGCCCAGGTCCAGTGTTGTGTCCAACGTATCTTGGCAGCTACGGACAATAGGAGCCCAAAGTGGAAGGTTTCCCATTCCACACGCACACACACACACACACACACACACACATATATATATATATATATAGAGAGAGAGAGAGAGAGAGAGGTGAAAGGGCATCACTGGTGAGTTTAAACAGGGTTTGGGAAAACGATGTGCTGGAACCCAAGTGGGAAGAGGGAATCACTAGCGAGGGCAGCCATTTTCGGTTGGATATGTTTTTTCATTTTCGTCGGGATGTGCCTTGTAACAGAGCAACAAAGAGAAAACCCATGGAGGTAAAAGAAAGAAGTAAACAGGGTTCCAACCAGCTAGGATGCTGAGATGACGAAGAGAGGAAGGAGAGAAGAGGGAGTGAGAAGGATGGATGAAAAATGAAGGGGGTGTGAAGATCATCATTGTCAGACACAATTGATGACCTCAATCTAGACTGCTCCCTATTTCTAACAATAGCATCAAACACCGCTGACGAAGCAGATGACGAGAAGCAAGAGCTCGTCTTCAAGGAACATGAGCAGGAGTATGTGCAAGTCCTTTATATGCTCAGGAACGAAGATCTATCGGGTGAGATTTGACCATGTTAGTGGCATTTCAAGGTGAGATCTAGCCATAGATCTCGTTAATGACATTTTAGAGAATTTTGGCTCCGACGACTTGTGTCCAACTACGACGACTTATGGTAGAGAATCCTTCTTTCCTCCCCAACCATCATCAGCAACCACCGGTAACATTAAATAGGTGTGTGCATTTTTCTCCCTTCGATGGTCTCTCTTCCCCACTCTCGAAACTCTCCACTAGCTTACTCAGCTATTGTTGTAGCCTGTACAAACTGCTTTCATCTCCTTCGAACAAACGAAATCAGTTAGTTGTGGAAAATCCATTAGTCCACAAAAAAATCATAGTCTTCTTTGTAATCTTCTCTACAACTTTGTTTTTTCTTCAATGTTTGTGATCCCATTGTCTCTTTTCACCTTCTATATGCACCATACAATGCTCTCCTCTTCGGCTTCCCTTCTTTCAGTCTCCTCATTTTTTGGCTCATCAAAGCCATGCTCGTCGTTTCCTCTTCGCCGCAACTATTCTCATCAAATTAAGCCTCTTTGAGCTTCTAGTGGGATGATAACTGAGATTTCAAGCATAAGCGTTGATAACAATGAGTATGATGACTAGATCAAAGCTCGCAATAGGATCGATCTTCTTCATATCATTACTAGAGTATTGAAAATCGAGAAGGCCTTTGTTGAATTTGAGGGCGGATTCTTTGTTAAGAAGTTCTTCGTGACTGACTCACATGGGAGAAAGATTATCGACCATGGCAGCTTGGATAAGATCCAGAACGCTTTGATGGAGGCTATTGATGATGGTGATTGAGTTTTTTCAGTGTCCTCATCAATGCTTTCGAGAGGGATTGTTCTGCGAAGAAGATGGTAAGGACCGAGCCAGCTTGGTTTGCTGCTATTGAAAGGAAGAAGATGGTAAGGGTAAAATTGGGTTTTAAAAAAAGTATATGCATGTGTGTACACATTTTGATGGAATATTAATAGACGGTAACAGTAAGGGTAGAGCTAGTCAATTGTTAGAAGCAATAGGGGTACTTTAAGACAATACTGAAACAGTAGGGGTAAAATTAAACAATTTCCTAAACCTTAGGGGTAGTTTAAGAAATTTGCCATTATTTTTTTACTTCACTTCAAAAAATTAAATACTCAAAAAACTATAAAAAAATAATGAAAATTTTAAGGAGAAAATGACACGTTGCAACAATAATTTGAAAAAAAAGGTTATCTTAAAATTTTATTCCACATGAATAATCAATTTATACAAAAATATAAAATGATACAATGAAATTGAAAACATGCTATAATAAAATTGAAATTAAAAAATTTACAACGGAATTGAAAAAATTACAAATAAAATTGAAAATCCCAAAATTTATAATAATTTCAAAATTCACAATAATAAAAAATTCTTAAAGTCCCACTTTCTTCTTCTTTTGGTGATACATTGGATGATGTGTCATGTCCTCATTTACATTGCAATATATCTTCTACATCCAATCAATCTTTTGGCCAAATACACACCTCCAAGGTTTCATTTTTCATCCAACTAAAGGAAGGGGAAATCCATCATATGGATGGCCGAACCGTGCTTGATGGTATGGCAAAATTTCAAAAATTTATTTTTACCCTTACAGGAATCGTATTCATAGTTTTAGAAAAACTGCATTTTTCAATGATCATTATTGTATCAAACCAGACGAGATCTGAAACAAAAGAAAGGGAGAAGAATGCCTGATATGGAATCCACACGTGTAGTTCTCAAAGTGGTAGTTCACATCCAAAGAGGGTACCAAAACCAGTTTCCATTGAAGATGGCGCACTTTGAATTGAAGTCGGTTCAGCAACGTAGACCTTCAGCAAGCACTACAATCAAACAGCTTAGGTCAAACAAGGAATGTGAGCATGATGCAAATATGATTTTTCTTACAAAAATCAGAAACCAAGACTGATCAAGATCAGTCACCAGATGGAGAACGAACTAAGGTTTGGGTGGCAAGAGTAAAGGGAGAAAACTGAGAGCAGAAAGGTGATCTCTAGAGCAATTCGCCCTCCTCTATTTATAAGTCTTAAAGATCAGCTCTCCTAATCCAATTAGGAGCTTCCTAATCAAAATATTTATTTGGATATGGACTTTTTAAGTGGATAAGAGCTATGCTCTTATTATAGTGTTGATCTAAGCCCATATCCATACCCATATTCACCCATGTCACGTGATTGCTTTAATCATGGGCCTAAGGCCCATATTTGCTAAATTAAACTATCATGGGACACCCTAATTAATCCAATTAACCATGGGCCTTAGGCCCATTTAACAAGTGGTTCATGTCCCCTTTTAGTTGTTGGGCAAATTGGCTCTCTTTGTATGGCGTGGGACCCCAACAATGATCTCACATAAGTCCATATGGGTTCGGCCTATCTTCTATGACAAAACCTGGCCGAATTCACTGCTAAGCACAATGAACCCCTGAGCCCATCAGTATGGGCTCTTAATAGGCCCAACATTTACACTAAATGGTCATTGAGTCTAGCCATTTCTATAAAGGCCCAAGGACAATGGTCTTAAATTAGATTAGCCCATCAGGTATAACAACTCTAAATGGTTATACTCTTAACCTCTCACCCTTTAATAATCAAACACTATCCGACAGGGAAGGACCTCTCCCTTGGCTGCAAGGTGCAGTGTTGCACTCCCTTGGCTGCAAGTTTGAAATCGACTGCTGGTAGTTTTGGTTTCCATTAGAAAAAGTGCAGTCATGGTCATTCACTTTGTCCGACAAAGAGGTTGATCTTGTCACTATGATCACCCACTCGAGTGAACTCAGACTACCCCAACATACTTAGGTTTTGACCCCCAAAGGATCTCATTGATTGGTACATCAAAGGATCACCCACTCGAGTGAATTCCAACACCTAGTGATATATATATTGCAAAACAAATCTCAAATAAGTTTGAAATCGACTGCTGGCAATTTTGGTTTCCATCAGAAAGAGTGCAGTCCTAATCATTAACTTTATCTGACAAAGAGGCTGATATTCTCACTATGATCACCCACTCGGGTGAATTCTCAGACCACCCCAACATACTTAGGTTTTGACCCCCAAAAGATCTCACTGATTGGCACATTAAAGGATCACCTGCTCGAGTGAATTCCAACACCCAGTAAAGTACCATAATTAAGTCTAGGGGTTATGTGTAACTTTTCAGTTTTGCCCACCAGTTTCCAAAGTTCAGGGCATAAGTAGAAAATGGTATGCATTCGGTGTTTCAAACAAACACACACTACATGTGCTTCAGGTTTAACCCTGGCAGCTGAGACAAACTACCCCAACCTACTTGGCAACACATTAGTGTCAACCTTGGCAGGATAAACTTCCCCAAGTCTATCAAACGACTGAGAACATTCTAAACTAATACGAGTCTCACAAGTGTCCAGTTTAAGGGTAATTACATAAAAACACACCAAATATAACATGAATCAATTATATACTTTTATTCATTTACAGTAAATGTATATGTACATCAATCTGATTGGAGCTAAGACCATACACAGCCTAACACCAACTTCTCCTCTCATCCAGAACCTTGTTTCCTGCACTAAGGGTTTATCCACACTGGAAAGTTTTTATCTTAACCCACGTACAAGGTAAAAGAAATATTGAGCATTAATCTACATGCAACAACCTTGATAGAGGAACAAAACTTGGTATTATTGCAAAGGGCCACGGAGGGAAGGATCAATTGGAACATTGGGTTGTCCATCTAAGAAGGGTGTAATCAACCCCATTTATTCGCAGAAGTAAGACAAAGCATGGTTCCAACATGTTTATACAAATCGGTGCCATATGTCCCAATACGAGTCCTAAGGCAACTAACCTTCTTACAGTTCATTCCAACAATCGATGACATCAAAGAGGACATTATTGACTTTATTAAATATTGCAAGAACATGGAAATGAGGTTCAGAGAGCATTAGGCTTCCGGTAAAAGGGAATTATTGACCCTGTTGCCAACCTCCAAGTCGATGTGTGATCATACATACACGGATTGGGTGTGCAATTAAAGTTTCTCGTCAGCTCTGGCGCCACCGCCCAAACTCCCCACCATGGTAAGCCATCCATCCAATGGTATTATATTAAAAGAATCTATCAAATGACCTTTAGATTGTCCATATTTGAAAGCACTACTAGAACTTCATGAGCAAAACAGGATAAATGAGGAGCATGAGGTAAAGATTGAGAGGCATAATGATTTTATAAATAAGTAAATAAGAGAGCACATCAAGCAAAAGCGACAAATGAAAATATAAGAGTTGGATTTAAGGAAGGAAATTATGGAACTAAAAGAAAGATTGGAAAATCAAAGGAAAAAGTTGAGTGAAGCCCATGTAAACCATCTTGAAACAATGGGGAAATTAGCAGAGGCACTTCAAGAGAAGTAAATGTTGGAAGTCGAAACTAAGGAAACTCACCACCAACTCCATCAAGCTAGGAATGAGGATACTAGTGCCAACATCATATATGAGGAGTTAGTTAACCGCATGGAAGCATATACAATGCAAGTAGCAAATTGAATGGCGACACTCGAAGGCACCTTGATTATTATGGCATTGACATCCCTCCCAACTGATCATGGCTGTAGTATTTCATTTTAGTTTTGAAGAAAAAGTGGATGTAGTGAATAATAATGAAGAAACTTCCTTTTTTTTGTGGCCATTATTGTCTCACTCAAATACCATTCCACTAGGTTGCATCAAACTTCTAACAAACTTTATGTCAAAACAAATATCCAATTTTAAAATCCAAATTGAACATATTCAATTACCATAAATTAAAATTGCCAAAAGTATCAAATTCATCGAATCAGCAAAATCAAAAGTTACCAAACAAAACATCAAGTAGCAAAATCATAAAATCAAGATTCTCAAATTCATTAAATCAACTCATCAAATATCAAATTTAGCAAACCAACTCATTAAATAGCCAAAATCAAAATCAAAGCATTAAAATCGAAACTAAGTTTATTAAATTTATCGAAATTATCAAATCAACTCATCAAATATCAAAAATCGAAATTATGTTTATCAAATTCATCAAATCAACACATTAAATAAAATTATCAAATTCTTCAAATCAATTCACCAAATATCAAAAATCAAAATCAAAGCATAAAGATTTGAAATTAAGTTTATAATTCATCAAATCAACCCACAATAGAATCAAAATTATCAAATTCATTAGAAATCAAAATAAAAAATCAAAATCAAGTTTACCAAATTTATCAAATCATCTCATCAAGTGTTGAAAATCGAATTCTTTGTCTTCTATCATGCAATTAGTAAGTAATATTTGGACCTACTCCAAGCCAACACGAGGACTAATAGAATTGTAACCTGGTCCTTCGCTCCCACCATGGCATCTAAAGGCACGACCTTAGAGGGCTCAAGGCAGTAGGACACGACCAATGTGAAAACTGTTACACCAGCTACCATCTCAAATAGTGATTTTCTCCATATTTAAGAAAAGCTTTCAGAAATGTCTACTTGGGTGGATTCACTCTCATAAAGAAATGCTACTAACCCCCCAAACCATCTCCCAAATTAAAACCTTCACCATCCCCACCACTACTTGGATTCCTACCCCATTCAAATTCACCGCTGGTACCACATTGCTAATACCAACCCACAACACCAATAGTCAACCAAGTGAATGACTTTGAAAAAGAAAATCCTTGGTCTTCTAGTCTATCGTCCTAATCAAGTTAGCTTCACTTTCAGACAATCCTATGAGGGAGGAAATGGAGAAAATGAAGGAACAAATAAAAAAATTATAAGGGGTTCATAGACTATGAACCACAAACTTTAGAGAAATATGCTTATAATCTGATGTAGTACTCCTAAAAAAATTTAAATTACCTGATTTTGAAAAGTATGATGGAAAAGGGTGCCTTCAAACTCACCTTAGGATCTTTTGTAGAGATATGTTTCAATATGGGTCAGATGAGAATCTCCTTGTCTAGGTGTTCCAAAAATGTTTGACAGGAGATGCACGGGCCTAGTTCACCATGTAGGACCCTACAAAGAAGAAGTCTTGGAAACATGTTTCAGAAGCCTTTTTCGATCATTACTCCTTTAACATGGAACTGGTTCTCGATCAAACCGACTTAGAAGCCTTGTCACTGAAGGAATGAGAATTTTTTTTTTTGACTATGTGTATCGGTGGAGTGAAATGACATCAAAACTAAGGTATTCGATGCCTATGGAGGAAATGGTAACAATGTTCATAAAAACATTAGGTGATCCATATTATTCAATGTTGATTGTCCTGCCACTTAAGGATTTTAATGAGGTTGTCAGGGGGCCACCAAGATTGAGGAGGCCGTGAGGTAAGGAAGAATCAATCCCTAAATTGGGGCATTTGGCCCATACCAAACCTAAGCCCCCCATCAAGAAGAAGTCAGAAAGTGAAGTGCACGCTATTTCCTCATCCTCTTACCAACAAGTTTGGCCTAACTTTGTTGCAACCACTCACCCTAGCAATCCCCGACCACCATTTTGCTTACCTACACCATCACCGCTAGTGCCTATCACACCCCAACCATTTCGTCCAGTGCCAGCTCTACAAGCATATCAACCGCCCACTCTCTAACAACCACTGATGGTAACCAACCAACACCCTCACATTTAGAATGACAAGAGGATGAAGTTTACTCCCTGCCATACCCTCACTCTCAGTTATTGCCTGCATTGGTCAAAGAAGGGTACTTGAGTTTGTTAACTTGGAAACCAACACCAGAACCCACACCAAAAGGGTACCATGAGAATGCCCATTGCGCCTACCACCAAGCCCATTGGCAACTTAAGTATGCAATTCAAAGGCTGATTGACGATGAACACATCACCTTTGAAGCAAAGCAACAAAAGCAGCAACCAATGGGGATCACTAAAAATCCATGCCACCACATGAAGTAGGACCGAGCAATAGCATTCATTGCATCAAAAAAGATAACCGGCTTATGGACTCTATAGTGTTGATTGTTCTAATTGGGACCCTACCTACAATACTAGTACCACGCACTCAACCACCATTTGCACCATCAAACCTCCATTATGCATCCTAGTCCTTTCCACATAGTCTACCAATAATCATTTCACCCCTTCCACCGTATCTAGTAATAACCTCCTACAAAAACTTTTCATCATTCCTTACCTAGAACTCTGCGGAGAAAATTTATTGAAATTCCCTCGGAACTATTAAACCGAGCCGGTAGTGGCACATGTAGATCCAGTTAACCCAAAACCTAGGTTTTAATTTTTGATACAATATGCCTGATACGGGGCATATCGTATCGTATCTTTTAAAAATCGATATAGGATACGCATGAAAATCAAATGTTTCATCTTTTTTAATGCGTATCAACGAAAAAGATACAGCCAAAAACTAAAAAAAATTAAAGGGGGAAAGCAAGCTTCTTTTCCAAGAAATAAGCCTTATTTCACCCCCAAATGACTCTAAAACTCCAAACTTCATTCCTAGAGGACTAGATTTGCAAAATTTTGCAAGAAACAAGTGTGAATCGTCAATTTTTTTTAAAGATTTTTCAAAATTTGAAAAGATATGGCAAAAATAGTTTTTTTTCAATCTTTTATAATATCTTGTGATTTTTTTTCTTGAATGTTTAAATTTATGTTGATCTACATTTCTTACATTCAAAATCACATTTTTTTTTGTGCTATCAATAGATTTATGGAAATTTCATGAAGATATTTGGGAAAAATATAAATTAACAAAAATTTTGAAAATGTAAGTTTTTTTCTCTACTTATAAAGACTAAATATGTTTTAGATCTATGGATTTATCTATATATCCTTAGAGCAATTGAAATATCTTCTTTAATATATACTTTTTATTTTTATATTTTTAGAAATAATAATAATAATTAATTATATTTTATCATTTGATCATAACAAGGGAATATATTATAATTCTATGGATGATTTATCATATCCATAGACCAATTGAAGTTTCTTCTTTAATAATTTTTTTAGAATTAAAAAATAAATAATTAATTAATTATATTTTATCATTTGATAACAATGATTGAATATATTATAATTCTATGGATGATCTATAATATCCACAATTGAAATTTCTTCTTTAATAACTATTTTTTGAATATATTATATAATGTTTTATTTATTTTTTATAATTTTTAGAAATGAATAATAAATAATAATTATTTAAACAATAAATAATTATTAATTATATTTTCACATAGAAGTTATGCCAATGCATGTTTTATGGTTGGATAGGAAAGTTGGGTTTTTCTCATCCCATAAAACATTAAAACTTAAGAATTATAATTTATAAATTATAGTTAAGCATAGGATTTTTAATGAAATTATAATTAGCTATAATATATGTCTTCATAAAACCATTAAAATCTATTAATTTAATGTATATACACCTCATTGAGGTCTTATATTTAGTGTTGTTGATGTATTTTTATGATTTATTAATGTATTTATAGTGTTCCCAAGCGTATCTATATGTATCTTAGTTTTTCTCTAATACACATGTGTATCCAAGGCGTATCCCAATACATATCTTAAAATTGCCTTTCTGATACACTTGGCTTTTCCGATACTTTGAACCTTACTCAAAACGTAGAGCCTTATTAAGATTTGGAAGATTTTTGCCCTCAAGACAGGTGACAGGGGTAGTGTATAAAGGAAAGGTTAAGAGGGGGTAGGAGCTAGATGAAGAGAACAAAAACAAGGAGAACGACTCATATATATATATATATATTATTTATATATTTTATATATATTTATATAAATTATAATTATATAATAATATATAATATATTAATAAAATAAATATTTTTTAAATTTTATTATACTAATATCTTTAATTATTGTATATACAAGCCATTGTATACACAAAATTCATATAAAATTAAAATTTTAAATTTTTTGTCAATTTTTAAATAGCTTTGGCCCGATGCACGGCCCGACCTTGCCCAAGGCTCGGCCCACGGCCCAATCGACCCCTAAATGTTTCACCAGGGAGGGCGGCACGGCCCGACACGACCCACTTTACACCTCTAGGTGTACCTATTTCAACACTATTGCATTTTGTCAAACCTAGTAACCCATAAACCAAGCCTGAACCAACACCAACCCCTCAAGGCAGCCTTGAACCCCCTTGACATCCCAGATATTTCGTTTCTTTTTCTTGAAAACCAAGAAAGTTAAAAGGACATCAGCTCATCATCAAAGGCCCAACAAGAAAAGGAAACTGATGTGATCCACATGCCTTATTGTCCCATAGATTGGGGCAGGGTGGACATCCCTATTGGACAAGAGGTAATTAAAGAGCTCGAGGATTGTGTTGCTTGCGAGTCCTTGCATGGAGATGTATCTGTGATAGGAAGCGAATTCATGAAAGACCCTACTCAGTCAATTGTCCCGTTGCAAGAGCTTGTTCTTAACTGGTTTTTCTCTAAGTACCTTCGGCCTCGAGGCCCCTTCTCTTGAGGTTTGTTAACTTGTAATTTTTAGACCAAGGGGTCAATGCTTTCTACCCTGTATCTCACTCCCGAAAGTAGTTTTTGTACTTAATTGAATCAAATGAAATGAAAATCCATTTGTTTGAACTACAATTGAGTCGATCCCCCTCAAAAGGGTAGATAGGCAGCCTTGGTTCACAACCTTGGCCCGACTACTTTTTTTTGCAAAATCTCCTTTTTGTCAAGATTCAATTCTCATATTTATTCCTCCTTTTCATCTTAAAGGAACTCGAACCCATTTCACAAGCCTATGACTTCGACTTTGAGTTAGCATTTGCTCTCATGGGGATAGAGGAGGAACCTCCGAAAGAGGAGATCCCTCAAAGCATCTTGATCAGATCAAGCGGCATGAGGAAAGAAAATCATAAGCTAAATTGGAAGAAATTAATCTCGGAACGAATGAGGGTTCAAAGTTGGTTAAAATTGGGAGTCATTTGAGCCCAAAGCAGATATTTGACATGATAGAGTTGTTGAAAGAATTTGGGGATGTGTTTGCATGGTCTTACAAAGACATGCCAAGATTGGACACAAACTTGGTGGTATATAAGATTCCCATATATCCCAATGCAAAGCCAATAAAGCAAAAGCTGAAGAAACTCCATCCAAAGTGGTCTCTGAAAATTTAATAAGAGGTTAAGAAGCAATTTGAAAGTGGGACTCCTAGAAGTGGCAACCTACATTGAGTGGTTAGCCAACATTGTACCAATGCCTAAGAATGATGGAAAGGTCAAGATGTGCATGGATTTTCGGGATTTAAATAGAGTTAGTCCCAATGATGATTTCCCCTTACCAAACATTGACATTCTTGTTGATGATATGGCAAGACATGAAATGTTTTATTTCATGGATGGATTTTCATGATATAACCAGATCAAAATGGCAGAAGAAGAGAAAGAAAAAACATCTTTCATAACATCGTGGATAACCTTTTACTACAAGGTCATGCCATTTGGGTTTAAGAATGCTAGGGCAACTTATTAGAGTGTAATGACAATACTTTTCCATGACATGATCCACATAGAATTAGAGGTATATGTGGATGACATGATTGCCAAGTCCAAAAAGTAAGATAATCATTTAAAGGACCTTAGGAAGCTATTTGAAAGACTTAGGCAATTCTACCTTATGTTAAACCCCCAGAAATGCATATTTGAGGCATCATCAGGTAAGCTATTGGGCTTTTTCTTTAGTTGAAGGGGGATTGAGATTGACTCTGCTAAGATCAAAGCAATTATTGAGATGCCTTCTCCTAAATAGAAAATGAAGTCAGAATTTTTTTTAGGAGTATTGTAATATATTTGCAGATTCATATCACAACTTGCACCAATATATGAGCCAATTTTCAAATTGCTAAGGAAAAATACCTCGATGAAATAGAACCAAGATTGTTAAGAAGCATTTGACAAAATCAATTATTACTTGACCAATCCACTAGTATTAGCACCCATAGGCCTAAGGAACCCTTACTCATGTATATGTATTTTTCAGTACAGGAAGATTCCGTTAGATGCATACTAGGGTAGCATGGTGAGATGGAAAAAAAAGGAAAGAACCATTTACCATTTGAATCAGAAATTATGTGACAATGAGACAAGGTATATTGTGCTACAAATAACATGTCTAGCTCTCGTCTAGGTTTGTCAGAAACTACGCTATTACGTGTTAACCGATCCTGTGTTGCTCATTTTTAGAATGAACTCCATCAAGTATCTAATCGAGATACTTGTAATTACTAGTAGAGTCTTGCATTGGATCATGCTCATTTCTAAATATGACATCTAGTATGTGATACAAAAGACAATCAAATGATAGGCCATTGTAGACCATTTAGCTGATAACACCATCTTAGAGTATGAGGTAATCCCAACAAATTTCCCAAACAAAACCATTTTGGAGATACAAGCGGAAAAAAGGTGGATGGCATACTTTGATAGAGTATCAAACCAAAGTGGATAGAGAACGGGAATAATCTTTGTGGACCCTCAAGGCACTCACTTTCCTTTATCTATATCCCTGAACTTTCTTAACACTAATACTATATGTGAGTGGGAAGCATGCCTAAGAGTAGTCCAAATGGCATTAGATGGGGCGTCGATGAATTAGAAAATTATGGGGATTCTTTCTTGGTCGTTAGTTAAGCCAAGGGTGTTTGGGAAGTATGGGATGAACGTCTGGCATTGTATCATAATTGTCTCAAGGAGTTGATCAAAAAGCTTAAGTGCATTGCCCTTAACTAGCTGCTTAGAGAAGATAATTACTTTGCAGATGCTTTAGCTTTCCTCGAATCAGCCATGGGCTTACCTCTTAAGATAGCAGTACAACCAATTGATTTAGGTTGAGATAGTGAACCTGCCTATGTGAGCAATATACTAGCATTCACAACAGAAGATGAAGAATTAGATGGTAAACCATGATTTTATGACATCAAAAATTTTTCTTGGAGCATCAAAAACTTGTAGGAGGGGTAAGTCCCAAGGTGAGAATAACTATAACCAAGCTAGTGGGGAATTTCATCATATCAGGAGGAATATTATATCAAAAATCCATAGGATTACCTTTGTTAAGATGTTTAGATGAAGAAGAAGCACAAAAAAAAGATAAAGGAGGTATATGGTGGCATATGTGGCCCTCACATGAAAGGGCTTATATTAACCAAAAAGTTGTTTTGAATGTGATTTTATTGGATGACAATGGAAGAGGTTTGTTTTCGACATGTTCAGAAATGTCATGCTTGTCAAGTCTTTGATTGAAAGACAAATGCACTTCACTCAGAGTTGTATTGTTTCATTACACCTTGGCGTTTCTTGGTAAAGGGAAATGGCATGCTTATTCTGCTACAACCTGCAACAAATGGGCATAAGTTCATCTTGGTCGCTATTGATTATTTCACTAAGTGGGTATAAGCAATGTCTATAGCCCACTCAACAATGTCCAAAATAATTTAATTCATTAAAAGCAACATAATTGCTAGATATGTAGCATCTTGTGAGATTATCTCAGATAATGGAAAAAATTTCACTGAAAGAGAAATCACAACCATTTGCAATCAATTCAAGATTATGTAGTTGCTTTCATCTCCTTACCAACCACAGATGAATGGAGCAATAGAGGCTGCAAATATGAATATTGAAAAAATTCTAAAGAAAATGTCTCTTACCTACAAGTCTTGGTAGGACATGTTACCATATGCTCTTTTGGCTTATTGCACGTCATTTAAGACATTAACTAGGGCAACACCATATTATCCGGTGTATGGCATGGAAGCAATCATACCAATGGAAGTTGAAGTGCCATCTTTGCGTTTGATATTAGAGTTAGAGATTCCGGAGATAGAATGGGCGCAAGCACGTTATGAGTAGTTTGTATTCTTAGATGATGCAGACTAAGAGCCATGATCCATACTCAAGCCTATCAAAGGTGAGCAGAACATGCATTCAACACTAGGATACAACCTCGAGACATAAAGCCGAGTGAATTAGTGCTCAGAATAACCATTTCGAATAGGCCAGAAACAAGGGGCAAGTTCACTCCTACCTACGACGACCCTTGCATTGTCAAAAAGAGGTTATCCAAAGGAGCACTAATATTTAATAGAATGGATGATGAAGACCTCACAGAGCTAATCAACCTAGATCAAGTGAAAAAGTACAATGCTTAATTTGTAATCCATTCATGTACCAATTGTTATTAATGAAATGAAGGGAGGCCACCTTTGGTTGTTTTTTTGTTACCTTTCCTTTTGTCCAGTACAGTTGTAATAACTCGCTAGTTAGATAGTTGAACTTTGTGACATTTTCCTTAAATGTCCTGACATTTAGATAGTAGCAGTCATTGAAGGTAATGCAAAATAAATGAGACAGAGAAGGAGAAATTAAAGGACGAAACAATAGGGAGAGAGGGAGAGATAGAGAGAGGAAAAAGAAAGAAGAAAAGAGAAAAATAAGATGAAAAACAAAGAGAATAAAGGAATAAAGGAAAAAGATAAGAAGGCTATAAGGATTACAACATCCTGGTGACCCATGAACCAAGTTGTGTTAGCAATCAACCTACAATTGAACCTTAACCACATTTTGTGCTAGCACTAAGACCTCCTTAATCAAAGATAAAATCAGGAACATGGAATTAGACGACAAGGAAAGCATCTCCCCACCCTTGTGTGGCAATGATGGGAGGAATGAGTGGAGAGAAATAACAAGTAAACGCATGGCTTGAAAGGGAAGAGTGAAAACTCAAAAGGGTGCTCTGAGTAAAAGCATTAGGTCATGGCAGAATCAAAATTCACCAACCCGGATGAAAACTAGTAATGGCTCCGGTGCACAACAATTAGGCGACACCTAGACTTGGTGAAAACCCCAATTGGGGCCACTAAGGGAAAAAATGGCAAAAAAAAGAAAAATAATAAATAATAAAAAAAGAAAAAAATGGTACAACTTATCAGTAGACCAGGAGAGCCTTTCGTTAGCATGCTCTCTCATTTATTCGTGTGAGTGCAAAGTCTTCTCTTTCTTTAATTCTATAAGAAATTTTACTTCAGTGTTTGAGACACCTCCTAATTCCGGGAATTACACTGAGACTAAAGTTAGACCAAGGTTATGTAAGGCTCACAGCTGGATAGAGTTAACATTGACTTCGCCTTCATTTAAGGTTATGCACCTACAACATTCTTCCAAAAAAAATAATAAATAAAATAAAAAAAATCAAATACCATCATCAAGTATCAAAATTATCAAATTTATAAAAAAATGATCAAATAATCAAATAACAAAATTATCAAATATCATCAAATCATCAAATATCAAAATTATCAAACTCATCAAATCATCAAATATCAAAATTTATTAAATAATCAAATATTGAAATTATCAAATTCATCAAATCATAAAATATCAAAAATCAAAATGATCAAAGTCATCAAATCATCAAATATCAAAAATGAAGTTTATCAAATTATCAAATCATCAAATATCGAAATTATGAAATCATCAAATTCATCAAATACCATTAAATCATCAAATATCAAAGTTATCAAATTCATCAAATATTGAAAATCAAATATCATCAAATCATCAAAAATCAAAATTATCGAATTCATCAAATATCAAAATTATCAAATATCATAAAATATCAAAATTATCAAACTCATCTAATTATCAAATTCACCAAATCATTGAATATCATCAAACCATCCAATATCAAATATGAAATTCATCAAATCAAAATCAAATCATTAAGTATCAAATTCATAAAAAATCATTAAATCATCAAATAATCAAAGTTATCAGATTCATTAAATACCAAAAATCGAAATTATCAAGTTAAGTTCATTAGATATCAAAAACCGAAATTACTGAATTGTCAAACATCAAAGTTATCAAATTAGCACAAATCATCAAATATCAAAATTATTGAATATTGAAAATCAAATTAAGTTCATCAAATTATCAAATGAAATCAAATCAACAAGTATCCAAATCACCAAAAATTGATATTAAGATTCAGCAAATATCAAAATTCATTAGATGACAAAAGTCGAAATTAGGTTTCCCAAATTATCAAAGTCATCAAGTACTCAATCATCGAATTCAAAATTACCAAATCCAATCAACAAAAATAAAATTACTTAAAAAAAGAGAAAAAGGGAGAAGAAAAATAAAGAATTAGGATATCAAAAATCAAAGTCAATCCAATTGTCAAGTGAAATCAAATCATTAGACAATTGAACCAAATCAATGTATTAGGTATAAAAATGCAATTGAGCATTAGAAATCTCAAGACAAGGTTGATATTGAAATCAAATAAAGTGATTAAAGTTGTCAAAAAAAGAGAGAAACAAACAAGACAAAAAAAAAGAGAAATAAAAGAATCAATGACTTCTTCTAGGATGGCACCGCTTTATTGTTTGCGTGATAGTTTCATTTGCCATTAAGGCCTGAGATGGTACTACACTTCTAAGCAAAGGTATTGCACTACATCAACTTCGACCTTGACCTAAATTCTAACAACAAAATTTCCCCTCTCAACCTCTTGCCCCTTACAAAAACCTCTAAGTGCTTCTTTTTCTTTGTTGATTCAGCAGCTCGCTACCTCCAACAAAGAGGGGTAGCTGTTAGCACTCAATTTTTGCTCAGTCCCTTTTTTGACCCATCTCCTACATTACAGACGCCCGATCAGATACACCAATCTCTTTAAAACATGTCAAAACCCTAAAAAACCGAAATTTAGCCCAAATGCCCATAAATCTATCGTTAAATCTACACGATTCCCTTTCGATGGTCTTGATTGTGCCACATCACCATACTTGATCCATGACCAAAGTCTATCATGTGAAACAAAATCATTAACAATCAACCACACAAAATTTCAGCCCTAAATTCCTTGATTTAGCCTATCATCCATCAGAGGTTTCATTTCAAAGCGTCTGACACTACGATGCTTCTTTAGCCTAAAACCTGTGATCTGTATATTTGACACAATCAACCCTCCTAATAGCCTCATAATTCCAACCCATACCTACCCACCAAATTTTATCTCAAAATTCCCTCTTTTGACCCATCATCAAACCTTGATTATGTTTTGACGAATCTTATTAATAAAAAACTTACTTGTCATAGATCCTCATCATCTAAGCCTTATTCGACCAATCAAACCCTACCAACATGTTCAAAGACCCAAAAACCCCAACATGTTAAATTCACTTCTTAATTCACCCGTTTGATTGTTAAACTAGGAGGATGTCATTCCAACGTACTAGATTAAATCATCACATTATCTATCCTAACTTAGGATCTCAAGAGGGTAGGGACTAATTTCAGCTCCTTACTTGACCCCATTAAAACACCTAGTTCAATTAATTTGAGCCTAATAGGCTTAAAAAGCTCAAAATACCAAACAAACACCCACTCAAAACTAAGAAAAGGCAAAGCCACATTCAAAAGTTCATCAAATTTACGTTTTTTTTTTGCCACTATTAACCCAAATATAGGGTTGCAACGTCTGGCACACCCCAAGCCCTCATTGGATGCATGAAATCCATAAAAAGCCTTCCAAAACACGAGAATATCTGTTGTACAAAGGAGGAAGGGTCAACTGAAGGCCATTTCCTTTAAAAAACCTTGCTTATTTTGGTGAAAGAATTCTGCTAAACCACAGGCACTATAGCTGGACGAGTTTTAGACCCATTTCCTTTCCTTTTCCTCTATAAATTGAGGCCCAGCTTGAGCTTGAGGGGGGAGAAGAGAAGAGCATTATTCCAACCTTTGAAATGCATCCATTTTACTGAAAACCCAAAGTCATTTAAATTCAAGCCCTATATCTGCTTCCCTTATTTTCTAGGCTGAAGATTTAAAGCTAGAAACACTTATTTCAACTTGATAGCTCGTCCATGCTTCATTTGAAGTTTTTCTAGCTGCTGGAAAACTTTCCTCAATGTTGCACACGAGAGGTAAGTCTCTCATTCCATTATCTTTTTTTCTAAGTTTAAATTCACAAATCTTTATTTTCAATGTTTTGGGTTGCTTAAGGTCTTGAAATTGTGGGAAACTTGCATTCTCGATTTTATCCGGATTGAAAAAAAGAGGTAGAGAGGTGAGGGTCTTACAAAACTCGATACCTAAGACATCACCTCAAATCAATTATGGGTAAAGTTGGGAGTGTTTTCACAAGATTTCTAGAGTTTTGAGCAACCATTTTCATTGGTGTTTTGCTATAATTTGAGCCTGAATTGTTTCCGTTTTGGGCTGCTACAGCAACTTGGAGAAAGGGGTGCTTAACACCTTCCCTTTCCCAATCTTTCTAGATTTAGAATCTCTTGGTTGTGTGTTTTTCGTAGGGAGAACGAAGTCACTATCAAAGTCAGTAAACCGAATTTTTGAATCTGAAATAAGGGCCCATTTCCTCTAAAAAATGGGTGGCGACTCCATTTCGTTGTATCAGCCATGAGCTTCCTAGAAACTTACAATGGGTAATAACAAATCACTATAAGTTTGGTAGAGTACTATCATAATATATCGAGAGTTCCCATCCCTATGGTGTATAAAGTGTTAATTCCAAAATAAGGAAGTTGAGTAAATTATTCTTAATGAATTCATAATCCTTATGGGTGGTGTGGATAGTTGCAATACATACTTGATGAATTCACCTATATGAGTGTGGAGGTGGGCCGCCTCTTATGAGAACAAGGGTTGTGTTTTCTAGAGTGCTCATGAAAATCTAGGTATGGGTGCATGGCCAAAACACACCAAACTGTGAGAACCAGTTGTTTTGGAGGGTAAGACGTGTGTTGTAAGTGCATGTAGCCATCTAGGTTACACTCAAGGAATTTGGTTAAAGACTTAGTTTCACTAAATTTTAGTAGCACATGCCTTATAAGCATTAGGTGTCAATTCGATCCCAAAAGACATCATCACTAATTTGGTTAAAGACTTATTTGCTTTTTGTCTGCTTTTGGAGGTGCTTAAGTCTCACATGGATTAGGAAGAGCACTCCAATTGGGTTTATCTTATACCTTGTGCTTTTGGGTTGTGTCTTTGAGGCATGTGGAGAAAGTACATTTGGACCATCACATGCACGCCTACACCCAACTGGGTTGACACACGCACATGCCCTCCCGCCACGCCGTGTTGTGTTGTGTTGTGTTGCATGCGTAGGTCCTTGGCCCTTACTTAATGAGCATTTTTTTTTGTGTTTTTAAGTACATCGAAAGTTGCCTTTTTGTGTGTGGTACTTTGCTTTCTCCTACTATCGGCTTTTCCCTCTCTCTGTTGAACGTATTGGGCATACATAATAATCTAGTTCATCGCTTTGGGTTGTGAGACCACACAACACCAAGGCTGAGAGCTATTGTATCATGGAGGCCGATCATTGGGATCTTTTTGCACCAACAAAAATATTCCAAGAGGTAGCGAAATCAGTTTTAAGGAGAGCGGACATTTGCCACGAATTAACTATACTGATAAGTTTTCCATCTATTTCTTATTAGTTGCTACATATTTTTTCCTATAGTTCAAATTTCCTTGGATTTTTGGTTTCATTACTATTATAGCCATATTACATTTTTATTTTTCTAACAGGCTACATTTGGCATTCCTTATTATAATGACTTATCTCATTTTTGTAGTTAAAATAACTCTATGAACACTAAGTTTTTAACAACTAAAGGAGGACAATTCCTTAAAATAACGAATGCCAAATACAATCTTTAGTCAGGAAGTTTACTTCTCTTAAATCTTTGTATAGAAACCCAAACTTAACTATTTGTGAACATATAATGGCTATGAGGGCAACAATCTTTAGTGATAGGTCATTTTGGTGGGGTAGTCCTCCCCTATGATTGAATGAGTTTTTCATTTCTCAAAAAAAAAAAGCATAAATTACTAAAACCTCTCTTGAAGTTTCTAGTTGTTGCTACATGTCATGAAGTTTGGTAATTGCAATCATCTCCCCTAAACTTCCAGACGTAGTTGTAAGTAACCCTCTCTATTCGAATCCTCTAAATAGAGGCATGAAAATGTTCAAAATACCCATTTAGTTCCTTTTGGCCAAAATGTTTATTTTTCAAAATTTTTCTTCATATGAATTGCTACCCAAATCCTTCTAACATCTTTCTAAAATTGATTTATTTTTCAAATTTGTCCTTCATATCAATCACTCGAAGCTAAAGTTGCAACTTTAAATTCTCTCTTTTTTTTGTTGTTCATAAAGTTTGTATTATTTTTTTTTCTATTGAAACTAGCCTCAATGATAATTTCATGGGTATTTTGAACATTTTTGTGCATCTTGTTAGATTATTATAAGGGTCAATTTGCAACTATGTTAGAAAGTTCAGGAGAGGTGATTGACCATTTGAAAGAAACTCAGTTAGTGTGTTTGGATGAATTATTCCAGCGATGGTGCAATTTCGAATCTCTGCTATTATCATCTCTATGAGAAAAGAATTGTGTAATTACTTGAGATTTTTTATATGATGTTGGATTGTTCACTTAAAAAAAAATAACAATTCCGGTGTCGGTGTCAGGTATGAGTAATAAAAAAAAAAAACTAAGAATAGGAAAGGTTTCAGGAATTTCTTACCCATTATAAAAAAAGAGAAATGGACGAATCATCCATTGTCCAAATACCCTGATTTTATAGTTCCAATTCTACCCCTCTTTGATTTTTTATTTCTAATTTATCCCCTCTTAAAATGACTGAAGCGAATGAGACAAATAGATTTTGGGCATCCTACCCCTCCTTGATTTTTTATTTCCAATTCTATCCCCTCTCCCCTCTTAAAATGACTGAAGTGAATGGGACAAATAGATTTTGGGCATCCTAGCCCTCCCTGATTTCTTATTTCCAATCATATCCCCTATTAAAATGCCTGAAGTGATGGGGACAAGTAGATTTTGGGCAAACACCCTCATTTCTTCAATATGATGCTCCTAATTTTTATTTTAATTAAATAATTAGTTTAAATGGAAATTATATTATAATGTTTTTAAATGTAAACAAATTCTCTCAAAAAGAAAATTGAACAAAAAAATAATCTCTTAAACAGAAAGAATATGTAAATGCTTACTCATTATTTATGTATACCCCATATGCATTTTATATGTAAATTTATTTCAATTTTTTGTAACTTTTAAGCATTTTTTACATGGAAATAATAATAACAAATTTAAAAACTAATTATTCCAGTAATAAACTACCAAGAGCATCTCAGTTTATTTTCACAAACAAGCTAATTGCCACTCTTTCTAGACCTAACAAAAACAAATAATCAAAGATTGCTTACACCATTTATAACTATTAGCTCAGCTCAGAGAGAGAGAGAGAAAGACATGTATTTGGAGAAATGGATGAAGTTGTGGAGAGAAAGAAGAGCAGAGCCAATACCCAATACCCAATACTCAAAATCCACTCCCTATGACCCAATTCATAAAAAGACTGAATTCAAAAATCACTCTTCCCCCGACTTTTGCAAATATATCAACTTTTCCTAACATAAGGCTGATATACATTATATATACCCAATTTGCACCCAGAATAGATCTTGTTTATTTATCCCTTTGCTTAGCCAATGCATTTATCATTGCATTGGCTATTCTTGCTACCCAATTAAAACTACAATGCAAATCCCTTTAGAGGCTTTATCTCCCTCATGATGCTCCAGTATTGTGATTTCACTAAGCTATCACTTCCCAGCTAGCCCAACAGCAAGACAATATCAGCTCAACTAATAAATGATAGATTTATGAACAAATTGAAACAAAAAATGACACAAAATAACTTATAACAACTGGAGTGTTTAATGATTATATCACTTTTTACCAGTTAATGATTTTATCACCTCTAATATTCTTTCCTTGTTATGTTTCTGGTCTGTTTTTTCCAATAAAGATTTATAATTTATCATCACAGAATGTGGAACTTGAACATCTAGCCCTCCCTCCCATCACTCAACAACTAAAATTACACTCATCATATGCCAATTTAAAACTGTTGGATTAAAATATCATGAAAATTAGTATGAACTAAAATATCATGAAAACTGAATTTTGGATTAAAGCATGTTTAAACTTTAGATCTCTGCACTCTAGATTGTTTAGTTAATGTATTGTTTTAAGTTTTTTTGAATGAAATTTATTTATACACTACTTTTTTTATGCTATTAGTCCAAATTGGCCAATTTTTTGGAGCAAAAGTAAAGCATAGAAAGTAGAGAACCATGGAGCTGAAATAAAATATCATGATATTTTGAATTAAAGTTAGTATGAACTAAAATTATCATGAAAACTACATTTTGAATTAAACTTAAGCTCAAAATTGTGCTATATCTTGAGATTTTCTTAACTTAATTGAGTCCTCGTAATGTTATCTAATGTTGGTCATTCCTCGATTTCATTTCTTTTCCCCTTTAGATATATTATCTATTAGATTAAGCCCATACAAACATGGGTTAGAAATAAATCCTATAAACAGAGCAGATATGTCAGTCTATAGAGGGCACTTATAACTCTAATGATGAATCTCGTTAGCAACCATTCCCTTTTTGCAATGTTAATACTAACCTTTAATTATTGAAAAGTTTGGACTCATCTCTTTCATGCTTTTGGCCCCATGTGACAGTGGATCATCTGGTTTCTGCATATTGAACACAATGTATATAATCTAGGCTCTTTAACCCTTTGCTCTAGAATGGTGGCAACACAAAATTTTCAATAAAAATACATTGAAGTTTCTTTTTAATTCCATAAAAATACATTGAAGTTTTTGCATATCACACAATTGTCTTGTTTTCATTTTCTTTCCCAGATACAAGTTAAACATTCACATGGTTCATACTAGTTATTGTAATTACCTACACGTGGTAGTTTCTTAACCTTTTGTTAATTTATTTGCCTCATTGTGCATATACAACTACAGTCACAAACTAAATATAGATGCATCAATTGCGGTACCTGTTTATACTTTTTGCATACTTTTATATATTCACATTTACATTATATATTAAGTGGAATCATTAATCATGTTTTAAGTTAATTCTGTTTTCGTAACCTTATCAGCCATGTTTAATTAAGATTAAAGAAATTGAAGTTTAGTTTCATTTTAGGTCAAAGCTTCTTGATACTAACACAGCCAATCAAAAATCAACCTAAGTGACTACACCCAATTTAGTAAATTTTATATCTGGTTATGATTAATCATTCATTTAAAATTTTCCGTTCATCAAACGGACCATTCTACTAGTACCAAAAAAAAGTGCGTTGGCGCTCGACTGGGATGAAAATGATCACCGGTAAATAACAGCCAAACACTACCGTTTGCCGTTGAAAAAGATTGATGAAAAAAGCAAAACCGAACGTGCGGGCCCAAGCAGATCTTATTTCCAAACAGACGATGGATGACGGTCACCAACAACACGTTACACAAACCGCGGAAAATGTGGGGCCAAAAGGAGGGCTGTGGAGATCTTTGACTCCCCGTCGTACCACGTGTCAAATTGGTTGTGGTTAGTAGCTTCTAGAAACTAGAAGGGATCCTCTTTCGCCCTCGACCGTGCTGCTTCCTCCGTTCCTGAGAATCTCCTCCCTCGCCTGTATAAAAGGGAGGGTTTCTCTTCCGCCGCTCGTTTTTTTCTGCTTTCTCTCTCTCTCTCTCTCTCTGCATTCTTCGAACTTTCCCTCGTTTTTCCACAGTTTCGAGGAGAGAGATCTCGCGTTTTCGCGATCTTTATTTTCTTCAGGTACTTTTCATTATTCCTGCAATTTTGCTCTCCAGATCTGATTTATCTTTTGCAAAATGTAGATCAGGCTGAACAGCCTATCATTTTTCTTTTGAATTGTTTTTTTTTTCTTATTGCAATTTTGTGGTTTAAGATGAGGGTACAATCCGTGGTTCTTTGGAATTTCTCTCCTAAAAATTTGATCTTGTCGTTGATAACGAGGTTGGAGAAGAAGCTTCTGTTTTATTTGATCTTCGTTACCAATTTGATATGCTTTGAATGGTTAGTTGCTTAGAAAATTATCGTGTTTGGATTTTTTTCTTTTTCGTTTCTTTCTAGTTACCTTTTTGATGATATGTGTTGCTAATTTTGGATTTTCTTTTCTATCATACTATTTAGATCAATATTATTAGGAGTTTTTCCCGGGCTCAGTTTGGAAGGAGTATAAATGCAAATACGTAGAGTGCAAATACATACAAGATAATACAAAGTGCAAGGTTTTCCACTTTACATATTTGAATTTGTACTCCTTTCAAACTGAGTTCTAGGAATTCCTTATAAATTTTTGTCATTCCAATCATCTGGATTTTGTTTGGTATATGAACCATATGGATAATGCAAACAGTAAAAAAAGAAAGACAATGCACCAACAATAAGATACAGAACCTTAAACTGATCGACCTACCGTGGATTATCCAGTTGAATGTGTATTGAGATTTTGTTTTTGACCTTGTTTGTGTTCAGCTTATGTCTGTTATTGAAACCATCATTTGTCTGAATATGGTTTAAACAGATTTTCTTGATATAGCTCCAGCAGTCTCAGCATTTCTAACTACTAAACTTGTATCTTGGGCATCTAAGAGATGGCTGAGGTATGATCTCATTTTATTGTTCCTCACTTTTTTTCTTATTCCTTCTTTGTTCTGTTAATTTCTCTCTGTTTTATGAGTATTTACACTTTCATACTTAAAATATGTATTTTTTTTAAATAAAAAACTGTGTGCTTTGGAATCATATTCCCGTTAACTCACAACCACCAAAATGCAACAGGATGGTCACAAAGTGTCTTTGAATGTTTATGATTTAAGCCAAGGGCTTGCTCGTCAGCTCTCCAGTACATTCTTAGGGAAAGCGATTGATGGCATTTGGTGAGGTTACTTGTGATTTGGATGCTATGCTAGATGATAACTGCTTGTCGTAAAGTTTTACATACTTGATATAATGGAGTATGGATGCCTAACTCATATATGCTTTTCTTTCACCCAAGGTGTAGTGGGTCAATGAAACACAAATCTTAGGACATACATGTAGAAACACAAAAGGATATGGGCTGAAAGTGCATCTTGTATGGACTTTGAAAAATGTAGTGGAATGGGGATGACGATGTCATAGTAACCTATAAGGAAACTGCGATTTTTATGTCAGGAGAAAAGTGCCAAATACATTTTCTCGTCATGGTTGCTAAGTTGCTTGAACTTTGGGATCTAAATTGAGACCTCTACATGTAATAGGATTTTGTTTCAAGTATTGAGATATTAAGATCATGAATTCAGTCATTTCTTTTGGCTGGAAAAAGCTTAGTTACAAAATTTTTTATTGTTTCTCATGCTAAGTGCTTTTTTTCACTGAAATCAAAGTTATGACTTTGGGAAGAAGGCTTGACAACAGTGATCATGTTTCTTAACAGGAACATTGATTTTAGGTTCTAGACATTGCCTGACATGACTTATAAGTGAAAATGGCAACAACCATATGGAGATTTATAGGGATTAGGGACACAAAAAATCCTTACTCGCTAATCAATCTACCTAATAAAATAACCAAAAAGAAAGCACAAATTATCTTTTAAGTTGTTTCTAGAATATTCAACACTGGTGTCTTCTATTTGCTTTCAAGAGTGGGATATAGATGTAAGGTGGGCTGAGAGGTCCATTGGATTAAATGAGGGGATTGACCCTAAGGGTAAAGGCCTGGGGCCTAAAATAGATGGCTGGGCTTGGGGAATTGGGCAGAACTGCAGAACACAATTGACTCTATTTTTCAAATTAAGTATGGATATTTGCATGGGGCTGTTTTAAGATATTAAGCCAACTTAAGCAAATGAAGAATAAATGAGGAAAGATTGTCTATACTATTTGAGCAAAGTGACTTTCCTACTTTTATGAAGCTGGTTTATCTTTATCTACGAGGATGAACCAGGTTTCTCTTTTGCTTTTTATTGTCCTTAAGCAATAAGCAATCGAAAACAAGAAAAGAAGGTCAAATTTATAATTGTGTACACATATTTGGAGACAATGAATTGGGGTAATCCATAATCCACATCTTTTCTCTGAAGCAACTCCCTCTCTCCATTCTAACTCTCTCATGTGTGTGCATGGGTACAAAGTCTTGGACTCATTCTATGTACCAAAATATGGTTGCGTACATCTACTTTGTTTATGATGCCTTGTTTTGTATTTTGGTTGCATACATCTACTTTGTTACAAGTAGTTATTGTTCAACATGCCAAGCCTCTTGGCAATAATTAAATAAAATGATGGGACGCTATATGAGCCAGTAATGGAATCATTGAATCTCTCTCTCTCTCTCTCTCTCTCTCTCTCTCTCTCCCCCCCCCCCTCTATGTCCCCTCTGTTCATTTAAAAGACGGGAAATAATAACCTCTAATTACTTCTGAGAATGGAAAACTGGAACCCAAACCATTTACAGAAGTTAAACAAAAATATTAGATAGCATCACAGATATATTATGTAAGACATGTTCACTACCATTAAACAGAACTCTGATAAGGGAAACCGTTGAAGCTCTGAGTGGGTATGCAGTAGTTGAAGCATATCTGGATTTGCTAGGAGCCTAGGACATGGAGTCAACTTATGGGATGTGCTTATAGAAGAGAGTTTTATATTTAGCAGTGTAGTTTGCAGTCCAAAATGACCAGCATGGCCTGATCACTCTGATGGGAAGCTAGTTTAAGCCCAATAAGTCTGTCTGGTGGTTAAAACAGGGAAAAGTCTGCCTTGTTGTGAAACTGAACCTTTTTGGGCATTTAATTAATTAATTAGTTGAAACATTTAGGCGATGTCAAATTAGCTGTTGTAGTGTTGTAGACTAGGGAAGTGACTGCAACAATGTACACCTTTTCTGAATATAGTTGATATTTTTTCTTCGTTTTTTTCCTTTTTGAAAAATGGCACTTTCATTTAGAATCAAAGGTTTTACCAAAAGAAAAAATTAGAATCTAAGGTTGGCTGGGCGGGTGGGTTGGGATATACATGAGATGATGTACAAAAATTCCACATAGCTACAAAACAGCAATTACAGTGGCAACACACTAGTACTTTACCAAAAACAATCTCTGTCCACCCCTGGTTTTGCTAAAGAATCAGCCAACACATTACTGATAAAAAAAATAATAAGCCAACACATTTAACTCTTTTGGAACTCATCTGACAGAGCAAGAAAGATTAGAGAGATCACAGGCTTCATTGAGCAAATGGGCCATCTATTTTCTTCAAATTTGATCTTTTGTTCTACAAAGGAAATTGAAAATTTTGTGGCATTGTAAGAAAGAAGAAAAAGCTGTTGTATTGTTGTAGACTAGGAAAGTGACTGCAACAACGTACACTGATTTTGCTAAAGAATCAGATCATCCAAAGCATTTAACTCTATTGGAACCCATTTGACAGAGCAAGAAAGAAGATTAGAGATATCACAGACTTCATTAAGCAAATGGGTCATCTTTTTTACTTCGAAGTTGATCTTTTGTTCTACAAAAAATTTGAAAATTTTGTGGCATTGTAAGGAAAGCTATCTTCTGGAGTCTGTGAAAGGAATGCAAGAGCATTTGAGAACAAAGAAACATTTTCACTGATAGAAATCATCACAGTGAGAGTAGCACATTGGGCCTTTATGTGTGAACAATTCACAGGTTCTTCATGTGTGAACAATTCACAGGTTCTTCATGTGTGAACAATTCAAAGATTTCAAAATGGGCGATTTATTGATTAGCTGGCAGATGGTAGCTGGCTTTTCTTCTAGAAGACATCAGTAGTCTGAGATGGGGGGCACAAAATTAAATTTTGGTGACTGCATCCTAGGTAATCATGGTGCTTTTGGTATGTGAGTGGTGAGAGATAATATTAGCATCAATTCAGCTTCTTGAGGCTGCTGGGACATAGGAACTCTCCTAGAGCTGAATTGTTAGGCTTTCATTCAAGGCATAAATTTTGTATCCATGGAAGGCTGTACTAACCTGATTGTTGGGGGAAACTGTCAAGTTGTTATTTCTTTGAGATCAGAACATTAGATGCTGAGGATATACAGGTTTCTAGTCAGAGAAGTGAAGGAAATTGGTAGCCAGCCTGAATTAGTTATTCAGGTGGGTCTGTAGATTTGCCAATTACCTAGAAGATTTTTTAGCAAAATCAGGGTCATGCAAGAAAATCTGATTTGGGGATGTCCCGACTCCTGAGCCAGGGATTGATTTGTAAAACTATTATAATAAACATTGTTATGGTCAACTTAGTGATGTTTCAAATTTGTTTTCTGCTATTTGAATTTGGATGGCAAGGAGATGTGGTTGTAAACAGCTAAGCAACTAGTATAAAAATGAAAACTTTAGTGGGGCCTATTATTATAATAAGTATGGTTTGGGGATGTCCTGAACCTGGGATTGATTTGTAGAGCTATTATTAATAAACACGTGTTAAGTATGGCCAACCTAGTGCTGTTTTATATTTATTTCCTGCTATTTGGTTATTTGGATATCAAGGAAATGTTGTTTGGGGCTTGGAGCATCAGCTAAGCAGCTAGTATAGATATGAAAGTTTTAGTAGGTCAATTATCCAGCCTTGTAGATTGACATGCATGTGTATAATCTTTTTGGGTCAATGCACGTGCATGCCACCCTTAAGTTATGGGAGAATTCAGACCAAAAGGCTAAAGGCATAGTTGAGGTGTAATGGCCCAAAAAGGTGAGTCGTAAGCCTAAAAAATTAAGAAAAAACTTAATTAAAGTTTATGAATAATAAAAACAACATGTAAAATACCAAATTAGAAAGATTAAGGTACAAATATCCATAAAATAAAAGTTTATAAGCAATAAGTTCTTGTTATACATTAAATAAAATAATAACTAATCAACTAACAATTATAAACACTTACATTTCATGTTTCAAAATGAAGGCTGGACTAATCAACTAATAATTATTCACATGACCAATTTAGTAGGAAGGAAACAATTTAGTTGATCTGATCAATGAAGAAAAAAAAAGAAACAAAAAATCAGTAATAAGAAAATAAGTCCATTAGGAAAAGAAATGATAAAAATAACAAGCTTGGGATGTTAGATTTAGACTAATAAGAAAAACAAATCCCATTTGATTTATCCAAGAGAAACTAAGAACTTGATTAACCCTTTTTTGCATTGAACTCCTGTAAAACATTAAGAGAAACTAATAGAACTTGAATGTGTGTGCTTCACCTCAAGCTTTAAGCTTTTTAAAACAATGATTCTGACAAGTTGAGTTGGAGTCTTCTAATTGTGGTTAAAGAGAAATGGTTTTACATACCTTAATTCATAGTTTTCTAGATTTTCTCTCGTAAACAAGTTACAGTCCATATTGATAAAAAAAAACAAGTTACAGTCCTTACAATAATGTAATTACTAATTGAGTTGGAGTCTTCTTCTAATTGTTGTTGAAGGGAAATGACTCTACATACCTTAATTCATAGTTTTCTAGAATTTCTCTCGTAAACAAGTTACGGTCCTTACAATAATGTAACTACTAATTGAGTTGGAGTCTTTTAATTGTGGTTAAAGGGAAATGACTATACATACCTTAATTCGTAGTTTTCTAGATTTTCTCTTGTTAACAAGTTACAGTCCTTACAATAATTAAGCTACCATATGACCTGGAAGCATGTTTGTTTTTTTTTGGGGGGGTAGAATGTGAAAGCATGTTATTAACTCTACATGTGTTTTATCTGATCTGTAAGCTTTCAAGGAAATTGGTTTCTCATGTTGTTGGCTGCTTAAACAGGCACACAGGCATAGTAGTATATGGTAATGAATATTACTTTGGAGGAGGGATCCAAAACTCTCCAGTTGGAACAACACCATATGGGACTCCAATTCGGGTGGTGGAGTTGGGCGTGACTCATGTGCCCAAGGATCTCTTTGAGCAGTATTTACAGGATATCAGTCCTCGATACACAGCTGAAACCTACAGTTTGCTGACACATAACTGCAATAACTTCAGCAATGAGGTTGCCCAATTTTTAGTGGGTGCTTCTATTCCTGACTACATCCTGCAGCTTCCTAATGAGGTTATGAGCAGCCCAATGGGTGTTCTTATATGTGAGTTTTTCATCCATATTTCTTGTTTAATTAGATTGCATATTAATCCTTTTAATATGATTCTTGGAAATTCTGTCTGGTTATAGGTTATGTACAAAATTCCTGGCATTTTCTTTTATGCTTCTGTTACTACCGTTGTCTGTGTTTGCTATTAGAAGAATATAGCTTTAGAGGCTATATATTTAATAGCTGACCATTTAGGCCAGTGATCAGACTGTCTTAAACTGGGATGGGGCTGTACTGGTTTAGTACGGTGAAAGATTATTGCATACAACTGTCATTATTCAGGCTTGTCACTGCATGAATTCTTGGTTGTTTTGACCAAGCTTACCTGTTGTATGAATTTGGAACACTACGATCCAATTCCTAACATGGGTAAGACAAGATATTTTATCTGGTTGAGTTAGGTGTGGTTGGATGATTTGTCATCAATTAGGCTCCTGTGATCTTGAACTCTTTGGAAAGAAGAGAACCAATTTTTTGCTCTGCTTTGACATTTACTCTTTTTTTTTTTGATCATCAACACTTTCATTAATTCATCAGTAGAAAATTTACAAGTGGAAGACAAACACAGTTATCTTCCAAGAGTCACAAAGAACTTCAAGAAAGGAAAGAAGAAAATACAAAGATACAAGGACACTAACATTACAACTTAGCCCAAAACAAGGAATCCCTTTCTGCCCCTTGTTTTGCTAAACCGTCAGCTAGGGAATTAGCTGATCTCTTAATCCAACATGTCTTAACTTCCATCTCCCACACCAGCCATTTGAATTTCCTCTTCTCATTGTTATACTTCCAAAGATCATTTTGTTCTTTAGTCAGCCACCCTATCACCACATCTGAATCCCTTTCAATTATAAGTTTCTTGATGTTCAATTCCTTTGCTTTTCGGGCTCCTTCCATAATTGCACATATCTCAGCTCTAAGGGAGTCACCCACTCCAATTGGGTCTGAGAACATAGCAGAGATGGCCCCATTTTCATCTCTAAAAACACGCCCGATCCCTGATTGTCCCGGGTTCCCCTACTGCATCCATCAAAGTTTAATTTCAAGAATCCACTAGGTGGGGGGGTCCAAGCCACACTCAGTACTGACTTGGTCTTCGTGCAACTTGCAATTTCACCCCACTTCCTCAACATGTCATCCACAGTGTAATCTGTGAATATTTTCAGAGATTTCAGCCACTGTACCGCCCTAAACTGTATGATAGTCCTCAAATCTGTTGTCCCTCTCTGAGTTTCTGAGAATATCCTGGAGTTCCTTTATTCCCACAGTGTCTAACATACTGAAACCCTTAGTCCTCTCCACATTGTCCTTACCCTTTTTAACCGCCACTTGAAGGAGGGGGCGAAAAGGCCTTGCATGTCTGATGGGGGATTCCAGCTGCATCCAAACAAGGAGAAAGCCCAATCCCACAACGACCTTGCGAAGTGGCAGGCACCATTAGGTGAAAACCAGTCTTCCCATCTGCTTTGCACAGAACACACCACTGAGGTGACAAGCAAGTATTGGGTCTCTTCTTTTGGAGTAGATCACCAGTGTTGATTCTTTCCAAATAGGCTTCCCAACAAAAACTACCATCCCTAGGAGGTATAGTTCTGCACCAAACCTCACCAACAGGAAAAGGGGACAGGGTAGGACTGGTGGACTGACTTAAGACTTTGAAGAAAGAAGCACAAGAGAAAATGCCATTGGGGTTAGGTGTCCAGATTCTAGAATCCGCCCTAGTGGGGTTTAAGACAATGCTATTAAGAATTGCAAGAAGGCTCGAAATACAGTCGAAGTCTGAATCCCTCAAATCCCTTCTTAGACCCAAGTTCCACCCAATCCCAGAAGTTGAAGAGGACGGGGTGGTGAAAGACGAGATCGGCTCATTTTTCAAATCAGAAAGAGCATACAAAGACGGAAACTGATCCTTTAGAGGGGCGCTCCCCACCCAGGTTTGTTCCCAAAATTTTATGGAATTACCGGAATTCAAGTCATACCTGATATTAGGAATGAAAACTGGTAGCAGGTCATGAATGGCTTTCCAAGGAGAATTGCTTGTGATCCTAGCTCTGATTCCAGCGCCCCATCCATTGTGCTCCAGCCCATGAATACTTGCCACTATTCTAGCCCATAGCTTCACCTTCTCCATAGGAAACCTCCACAACCACTTCCCCAACAGAGTTATATACCTTCTCCTAATACTCCCAAGCCCCAAACCACGACACGACTTACTCCTGCACACTATTTCCCAGCTAACTCTATGATCCCTCTTCTCTTCTCCCGGCTCCCACAGGAAATCTCTCATTAACTTCTCTAATCTGTTAGCAATCTTCACTGGGATTTTAAACACCGGCATGAAGAAGATGGGTAAGTTAGCAAGCGTGGCCTTAATTAATGTAATTCTCCCGCCAAGAGAGAGGTAATTCTTTTTCCAGGATACCAATCTTTTTTCAAACCTTTCCATCACCGGGTTCCAGAAGCTCTCTCTCTTGGGATTATCACCTAATGGTAATCCTAAATAGTTCAAAGGCCACCCCGTGACTTCACACCCTAGCACTTCAGCACTCTCCCTGATCTCTTCCTCCTCCAAATTCACCCCCACTACACAGCTTTTCCCAAGGTTAACCTTCAAGTTGGACAGTTGCTCAAACAGTTGTATCATCGACTTTAAATTCCTGATAAACCTCACATTACCACCTTCACAAAACAGAATCGTGTCATCAACAAACTGTAAATGTGTGAGGGGGGTTTCCATCCTCCCAACCCTCCAGCCTCTAATGAGCTCCCTAGAATCTGCTCTGTGAATCAATTTCCCCAAAACCTCTGCAAATAAAATGAACAGGAAAGGAGAAAGGGGGTCTCCTTGTCTTATACCCCTACTGGCTGGAAAGAAATCTACCACTGTCCCATTCACTAGCACTGAATAATGACAATTCCGGACACAGCCCATGATCCACTTACACCATCTAGTCCCAAACCCGAATTTGGTTAAAACTTTCCTCAAGAACTCCCAGTCCACCAAGTCATAAGCCTTTTCCAAGTCCAACTTACAGACCACTCCCTTCTTTTAATCCCTCTTAAAGTTCTCCACACTCTCATTAGCAGTTAAAATCTGGTCTGTAATTTGTCTTCCACTCACAAAAGCTCCTTGATAGTGTTCAATGATATCCGGAATTACCTTCTTCAGCCTCAAAGACAACACTTTTGCAATGATCTTGTACAAGCTATTCACCAAACTTATTGGCCTAAAATCCTTCGGGTGGGATGCATCTTTCTTTTTGGGAATTAAGGCTATAAATGTAGAGTTCACACTCGGATTGACAATTCCTCTCCTGAAAAACTCCTCAAACACCTGCAAGAGATCATCTTTCAAAATATCCCTACAATCCTGATAAAAGGCCATCTTAAACCCATCCAGCCCTGGAGCTTTTGTTCTATCCATAGAAAACACAGCCTCCTTGATCTCTTCTAAATTAAAGCTTCTTTCCATCCTTCTCCTGTTCTCCACCCCTACATCTGGCCAATCCAAACCTTCTACCCACACCCTTCTACTCACAGGCCTTCTTAGAATAGATTTGAAATGCTCCACACAGGCCCTGGCAATCTCCTCTTGCTGTACTAACTCAACTCCATCTACTACCAATTTGGAGATAAAGTTCTTCCTTCTCCTGCCATCTACTAGAGAGTGGAAATACCTAGTGTTTCTATCTCCCTCTTGCAACCATTTACACCGAGATTTTTGCCTCCAGCTAATTTCCTCCTTGTGCAGGCAATCCTCTAACTGTCTTCTCAATTCTCTCATGAGGTCATTGTCTTCCTCTCCAAATTCTCCCCTTTCCTCTTTAAAGTTAAGGCTTTCAATCTTATTCATCAAGTCTCCCTTTCTTTCTTCTGTCCTCCCAAACTCCATCAAGTTCCACTCTTTAATTCTTGCTTTCAGGAATTGTAGTTTCTTATGGAATTTTATCCCCTCCCACTCCACCGACGGGTTACACTCATGCCACCACTCCCTCACTTTGTTAGTAAACCCTGGATGCAGTAACCACATATTTTCAAATCTAAAGGGGGTAGGACCTCCACACCTTCTTTCTTCCTTGTATAACACTATGGGCCAGTGATCCGAGGTCACCCTTGGGAGAGCCCTAGCATCCAAGGTTCCCCAATGTTCTTCCCAATCCAAAGAGAACAACAATCTATCCAGCTTAGAGCAAATGGGTCTAGATTGGAGATTTGACCATGTAAATGCCTTATGCGCTAGGGGAATCTCTTTAAGCTCAAAGGCATCCACAAAACTGTTAAACTTCCTCATGCTTTTTGTCATCCTCTGGTTAATCTTATTGGACTCTTCCAAGAACCTTATCACATTGAAGACCCCACCCATGCACCAAGGCCCATCCCACAACCCTCTAACATCAGCCAGTTCCTCCCACAACTCCTTTCTCTCTCTGTAATCATTCGGTCCGTAAACATTTGTGAGCACCCACATATATTCGTCCTCTTGCTGCTTAAACTTCATGTAAACCGAGTACTTTCCGATCAACTCCTCCATCCCTTCAACCACATCCCTCTTCCACATTGTTACAATCCCCCCGGAAGCACCTCAGGATGGAGCCGCCACCCAACTAATCCCCCTAGCTTTCCATACACTCCTTGCCCATTTGTCACTAAACTCCATTCTCTTAGACTCTTGCAATAGCACAATGTCTGGGTCATACCGTCTTATTACCTCTTTTATTGTTGCTCTCTTCTTCACACTCCCGATTCCCCTCACATTCCAACTAAGTCTCTTCATTCCGCTTCTTTTTACAAACCCCTTGCCACCTACCCGCTATTTTCCCCCTTTCCTTCTATCTCTTTTTACCTCGAGCTTCTTGTCTCCTACATCTCTCTTTAGTCTCTCTACTTCACTCAACCTCCTCTTCTTTGTTATGATCTGCATCTTCCTCTTCTGTAAACTTTATTTCAACTCGTTCAAATCCTCTAGCCTACAACCCAACTTCCCTACAAATTCTGCTATCGTGTCTTCTCTCACCGATTCCACCACCCCTACCCTTCCTACAGAATCCCCTTCATCTCTGTCCACCTGCCTTTCCTTCCTCTCCTCTATTCCTACCTCAGTTCTTTCCTCTCTAACCTTCCTCCCCTTATTGTTACCTCCCTCCTTCCTTGCTTTCTCCCCGTAAACCTCTCCATCTCTACCCTCATTCCTGTCCCTCCTCTCCATTAACCCCTCCTCTCTTCCTTCCTCCCCTTCCCTCCTCCATATCAGCTGCCCTTCCACATCCTTAAACACTCTTTCAATGATTTCCCACACTTGTCCACTTCTATACCTTTCTTCCCGCACCTCTCTACAATCCTTCCTTCCCCTCTCCCCCTCCTCAGAGAGCCCGCCTACTAGCTCGGCTGCATATTCATGGGCTATAGGACATGGTACAGGTACGGAATCTGGAACCAAAGACACATGAGACACATTAGTAGCACAAACCGAAATCACATGGTTACCTGGGCCTGAAGGACAAGCTAGAATAGGACTGCTCCCGGCCTCCTTCTCTTGTTCCGAAGGTTGGTAAATAATTATCTTCCTGAGTTGGTTGGGAAGTACTTCTGTCCTTTGGTCAACCTGGTGATCTTTCCACTCTACCCCTGGGTCACCCCTAGATAGCATATTCCTGCTCTGCTTCCGGTTCTCCCAATTTTCTCCTTCCGAAAAACCTTGCGCACTCTGTGGTCTTGGGAATGAGATAATCCGATTGCAGTCTTCACCCTGGAATAATCTTCCAATATTCCACCCTTCCATATCACCTCCAACACAACTGCCTTCATCGTTTACACTGCCCATGCTAGAGCCATCGACAGAAAAGTCCTCCGGTTCACCATCGTCTTCAGCGCACTGCACCCACCCTTCAAACTTCTCTTTCTTCTCTTCAGTTCTTCCCCTAGTGAAACTTAGCTCCGGCCTCTCTGAGAAGCCTCGCACGGGGCTAAGCTCCTTCAAGCTGCGTCGGGAGACCCATTGTAACGCCCTCTTCTTTCCTGGTTTCCGACGCTGCGCGCATTCCCCCTTTTGGCTCGCGGCTGGGGACGATGATAGACCGAAACCGAAGTCTATCATAGTTGAAACCCCAGTCACGTGTTTCTTTAGTGTCTCACGCGCCTTATAAACAATCTGGGTCGGACCCGCTGGCCTGTTTGAGCCTTTAAGAATACCCTTTGCAGCCCACATGGGCTTTTGCTTTGGCCCATTTGTAAGCACCCGCGAGATCATGTGACTTTTAAGAAGGTCACGCGCGTCCAGCCCCGACCCCAGTTTGGTTCTAACAGGTTTAAGTTCAAATCTTCCTTGGCCCAACCCCTTTTCCCTGTTCAGAACAGTCTTGGCTCCAGTTACAACCTGTGCAAAGGACCTGCCACCCTCCAGACTGCTCACTTCTTCCACACGCGAAAATCCCACCCCCTGCCTACTACCCTTTTGTTTCTCCAGCAAATGTTTTTCCATTTTAGTGAAAGTGCTTTTCTTGTTTGAATCCTCCAACCCTTTCTTGCCACGCAGCTCTTCTTCTTCAACCTTCTCATCTCCCTCTATTCGAGCCTTTTTCCAGAGCATCGATTCAGTGGATGAAGCCAGCTACACTGAGTAGCACTGCCTCTCGACTAGCACCTCTATCTTCCGAGGTATCTCCTCAGGTTTTACTCTATTCAATAGAATGGAAACTGAACAAAGGTCTCCCCAAAAGGCCCCTCCTAGTGATCCTCCACACATCAAAGCAATGGCTTCAGCAGTTTCTTGCTTCCACAAATGAAAGGGAAGACCTAGCAGACGCACCACCACTCCATCTTCAACAAAGAGATCTTTGGAGTTTGAACCCGGACACCATCTTGATACTGTGAAATTTCCAAGTTTAGCTTGGATGTTTAAAGCCTCAACTTCTACTCTGTTCTCAAACAAATCCAGCAAAGCCTTGTTCTTCTCAAAGGATGTTAAAATAAATGTGCTCTTCAACTTTAACCTTGCTGTTAACAGATCTGCAACTTTCCTCCAGTCAAGAATGGGATCTGAAGCTTCAACTATCAATTTTCTTTCCCAATCCCCTCTCTGTATGTTTACTCCCATTCTGTAATTACCTGCCCCAGCTAACACTAAAGGAGGCTCTTAGTCTTGTTCACCAAACTACTAGACCTGCTTATCTTCCTTTTTACTATTGCTTCTCTTTTTACACTCGTGCGTTTCAGCAGTTCACATAAGGCGTCAAGAACTGCCTTCCAGCCCTGACTCTTCCTTCTACCCTTGCCAAAAAATTCTATCAAGGAAATAAAATAACCTTTAAGGTTTCTCTTACACTCTACAACAACCCTTCTTCCAGCTTCTGAGAAAAGCTCTTTCCAACTATTTTGCTTGCCTTTGTTACTTGCACCTTCCACAAACTCCTTGAGCCCTTCAATTACCCCCAGTCTTTCTAACAGCACCATCCCTCTCTTTGCTTCCCTGATCTTCAAGCTCAGCTGACCATTTAATCTCTGTTCCTCAAATAGGAGTTCCTTAGATTCAATCTTCAAAACTTTTTTCCAACGGCCTACCTCCACAAAATCTCCCATCTCAGCTCCTCCCCTTCTCCCCCTCTCACCAACTCAGACAATGGCACCAGATGAAAACACAGTTCCTCTCCCTCTCACCCTCTCAGCAACCTTCTCTTTGCTTCACCCTCTCATCCTCTCACCATCTCATTTCTCCCCTTGCTCATGTTTAGACTTGATGATGAGGGTGAATTTCATTCAGGTGGTGTTGTGGGACGAGTTGATCTTTTTCTTCAGCATAAAGAGGGTCTAAGAGTATTCTAGCAATCAGTTTAATTAAGAGGATCCATGTAGAAACTAAAGTGCATGCCCTTCAAACTGGACCATTCCATAGAATTTTCTACAATATGAGAAGAAGAGAATCTTAAAATAGCTTTGACATTTACTCTTAAGTTATAACTTCTTTGCTTCAGCTCCTTTGCCCAATTGGATCTATAATTTATTGCGTTTATACTTGCATCATTGTTGCACGATTAGAGGCAAAGCAAACAAAAGAAAAGTGAGCTGATCATCTTATCGTTCCATGGAAGAACTGGTTTGTTTGCATGTTTGGGTTGGGAGGAATTAAGCGCCTATCATTTTTCTTTCATTAGCAGATTTTCTCATTTTATTCGCAAGTAAAAGTTCATCTGCTTTTATTTATTTCTTTAATTCTTTATTTACTTGTGTTAATATTGTGAATGTGCAGTGCCCATGATACAGCAATTGGAGGCAACTTTGAGGGTTGGTGCTGTCCCACAAGCTCCTCGGTTTAGACCTACCTTGGTGGAGTCCTCCCAGAAGACATCGGCCGTCAACTCAGACGGTAGCACCAACATGCCTACAAGGGAACCAACCAACAATGATACAAAGGTCCCTTCGAAAACAGATGAAAATGTGTCTGTAGATTCTGGAAGGACTTCACAGGAGGTTCTCAGTTCTACCAACCAACCTACTGCCAAATCAGCTGGAACAAAGGTCAATGGGGTTCCCGGGGATCCTCTTGGGGATGCCCGGAGCAAGGTGCAGGAGGAAATAAGCAGTGAATTTGCTGCAATTATGGCTACTGGAACACTTCGAGCGAGCGAGGCAGCTGCACTTGCTACTAGAAGAGTGATGGAAAGACATGGGAGATTGAACGTCGTCTAAAGGAACAGAGAAGATCCTTATAGAGAGCAAAAAAATGCAAAATTTACATGCTGTGTCTCGGTAATTGGTGACATGGCACACAAAAAAAAATTCATTTTTCTCTTTTCATCATGTTCCGAATTTTCTCTAAAAAATTGACAAGGTGGATTTTGTATTACAAATTAAATCCATAAACAGTTCTTGCCCATTGTCATCCCTTAATTCTCAAGACAAAACTAGTAATTTTATTGTTGAGGATAGATACATACATAAATGTAGATGGACAGGCATACTTATGTAATGTTCCTTTCTCATTTGAGTATGTATATGCTACAGACGAAAAGTATACGCGCATTGTAAAAGGTTGGGTCCGTTTGGCTCATAGGCTGACTTGGACCATTCTCAGGCTATCCACAGCCTTACGACAAGCCCAAACTGACTTGGCTGGGACCAAACAAAAAAAAAAAAAAGCAAAACCATAGGATTGGGACCGGGAACAGGCGAACAGTCGAGTTGGGGTATGGTTGGTGCCCGTTTTAGCAATGAATTCACGTATAAATCAGGCTATTTATCTTTAGACTGATGTTTAATCGGACGATCGGGTTGGAACTCCATTAGGATTTCACATCACTTTTAGTTTTATTTCTTTTTTCTCTCGCTTTTTGTTCAGAAGCTTACAACTTGCTGCAATTTTTGTATTTAATTCTACTATTTTCTACCTAATAAAAAAGCGGAGATATAAGACCATAAGGGTTGAGATATGATCAAGCTATTGTTTGGCTGAAAGTTACAATTTAGAGTGTTTGAGAAATTTAGAGTTCAGTCCACCTGGAGTTAAGATTTCTACGGTGGAATGACTGATTGTGGATTGATGTCAAATCTAGGGCAGGATACGGTTTATAGGGGGGGCTACTAGTAGACTAGGAGGGGGCTGCAATTTCAGATTTCTGAGGTGGATTATAGTTCACCTAAAGGTTTTTATGGGGTAGACTGAACAATGAAAACCCGAATTTTTAAGAGTGAAATGGAAAACTCATCATATAACAGTTTCTGAAATCAAACAAAAACGTGCCGGAATAAGCTTGTTCATATGTTACAGGGTTTGTTCTTACAAGTTTTCTTCAGTCGAAAGGAAGCGGTATTTCTGTTTTAACTAATACATTACATTAATAATAAACATATTCAGAGAAGAATCTTAAAAACATACCACTTTACCATTTAGGATTTATGGCGATTGAGCTTTTCGACCATCTTAGAGAGAAAAGTTGCCCCTATCTACACTTGTAAATGAGTTGTATCGAATGTTTTAGCTTCAAAACATGTTTGAATTTTTACTTGGGTTTTACTAACAATCGGTGAAATTTGATTCACCTAAATCTTGTTTCACTTTACATTTTGGCAAGTCAGGGCTTTAGGTCGTGTCATGCATCCTGCCTTCCTAGATCTAAATTGTTCTATTTTGATTTGCATCCTGCCTTGTTTTGATTTACATATATGAGGTTTCTAGCAACGCCCCTATAATTTGATTTATAACAAAATAAAAAAAAGGAATTACGTATCCAGTGTTGTAAGACTCGAACCGGACTAAAAATCAGAATGCCCCACAGGTCCCGGTTAATTGGGTGGTTTACCCGTTCAATCCATGAAACTTGCCAAAACCATCATTTAACTGAGACCCAGAAAGGTCATCAGTTCGAGACCGGATCTGCTCCTCACAAAGGGCGCCTCACACCGACCTTACATGCACATCCTACCATGCATTGGGAACATCTCCCGTACTTATAAGTTATTATTTACGGGAGATGTTCCCAATGCACGGTGAATGTTCCTGTGAGGCGCCCCTGTGTGAGGAGCACCCATCAGTTCCTGATTTTCACAATCCGATTGTCCAGTCTAGACTGAGTCTTGCAACACCATCTTCTAAAACTTGTTCTTTTTGGTGCTTTGATTTAGGGGTGTTCATTTGTAGGTCCACAAATTTCCGGGCTTGGGCCTAAGTTTTGAGTCCAGGGCCTCCAGGCTCAAGCTCACATCAGGCCTGGAAATTCAGCCTGATTGGTTATCACTTCTATGAGGCCCGTTGGTTGGTTATAAGTTTTTTAGTATCATGTCTTTCTGGTACCATACTCAAACTCATATATGCATGTATATGTATGTTTTATTTTAGAAAAACATATACCAGAAAGACTTATAACCAATCAACAAGCATCATAAAAATTGTAATCAATCAGATGGGTTTTCATCAAAATCCATGGGGATTTTCATTGGTCATAACCTTTCCAATATCGTATCTTTCTTCCTGCAAGTAAAGTGAGGTGAGGTCAAATGACTTTTGAGTCTGCTGGGCTCTTGTTTCTCTCCCAAGTCTAATAGAGTTCTCAACCCAGAACCACTAACCAGGCCGTCACTTTCACCTTTGCTTTGTTATTTACTATTGCAATTGTTATTAACAAGGAAAACCATTATCAAAAAGACAAATCCATACATTACGAGTCGCCTTTTATTTTGCCTACACTGAAAACTTTTGATGAAAAAATTAAATATGATGTGATCTAGTACCGAAAATTTGAAAAAATTGAAAATACTTCAAGATTGTTAAACCAGAATAAACTTTCTCTCAGAATTGAAGCAGAACACAATAATTAGTTATATCAATAATTAGGTGGCAAATTGATGAGGGCGGATTTGGCCCTTCAATGATATTGTGACACATGGCACCTCAGAACAACTATGTGACACCCGAAACCACTTTGGCAACAACTTGCCTTAGCCAAGTTGATGGTGTCCCACCTGGCGGCCTGCACATGCACAGCCTGGCACAGGCGCGCCCTGGCACAGGCACAATTTGGCACAAGCGCGACCTGGCACAGGCACGAGCTGGCACAGGCGTGACTTGGCACAAGCACGACCTGGCACAGGCGCGACCTGGCACAGGCGCGACCTGGCACAAGCACGAGCTGACAACCTGGCCCAGGCACCGACCTGGCGACTTACAAGACGTGCACACCGACAAATTCGGAATGCATGTCCTAACACTCCCACGATCCTTGGAAGTTGGACCAGGTGCTGAACGATCTGGAGGGTGGTCAACGTGCATGGCAGTTACCTTCAGGAATCTCGAACCACTTAGATGACCTCGCAGAAATCTCGGATATGGTGCGTGAGTCCCACGCCAAACAATGCCTATATAAAGGTACCAACCCCAAGGGCAAGTAAGCAAGTAGGCATATCCTAGCTCTCATATTTTATGATTTTTAGCTCACAATCTACAATGAGAGTACTGACTTAAGCATCGGAGTGACCTCGCTGGGTTAGCTGCCCCGGGTCCTCTGACATTTGGTTCCTTGCAGGACTCTAAAGACCAAGGAAGCTCGTCACCTAACCTGCCCAGCCCGACACTTGGTCAGTTCGGCACCTTCCCGACACTTGGTCAGTTTGGCACTTGCCTGACACTTGGTCAATTCGGCACCTGCCCGACACCTCACAGGCAGCTTGACACCTCATAGGCAGTTCGCCACCAGGTAGCTCACCACCAAGTAGCTCATCAAGGTAGCTCACCACAAGGCTGTTCGCCACCAGGTAGCTCACCACCAAGCAACTCATCAAGGTAGTTCACCACCAGGCAGTAAGCCACCAGGTAGCTCACCACCAGGCAGTTCGCCACCAGACAGCTCACCACTAGGGAGCTCCACTTCAGCCACTGAGTCACAGGCCACTTGGGAACAGACGTCACTGATGAGGTACTTACCCAAAAAATTGATACATCACAAAAAAATTGATACGTGACCAGGAACAGTTACATCATTTGGCGTCGTCTGTGGGAATCGCTACAAAAAGCTAAGTTCTCCTCCTCTAAAAAGCTAAGTCATCTTCTTCCAGAAAGCTAAGTCCTCATTCCTTAGAAACAAAAGCTCTCGCTTCATACTTTCCATTTTTTATGAACTCAAAGACTATGTAGGGAGCTAATAGACTAAGCAGCTCTACCAACTTTACTTTCAATTCAGATAAAATCTCATCAATCATCTTTGTGAGGTCTCCTCTACAAAGATGAGCTCTTCATGGCTTCCGTGGAAGTTGGCGGCCAACAGACTACATGGGCGCCCTTGCTGGTCGAGCCTTCCAAGGCTCCCATGTGAGCTGGCGACCCAAAGTTAGTAGTGCTGCCCCCGAAGGTCAAGCTCCTAGTAGCTTCTTGTAGGAGTGGGTGACCGGCATTACGAGGCTGATGCAACACCGTCATTAGCTCTAAGGCACCCTCCCGGTGGCTAGCGCGCGAACCGTTGCGGCCTGGTGGCCTGACAGCCTGGCACATGCGCCGACCTGGCGCGGGTGTCAACCTAGCGGCCTGGCTAGGCGCGAACTGACGAACTGATAAGAGGCTTCCTCGTCACAAGACCTAGTCGCCTCTTCGGCATGGGCAAAATCAAATACCAAGGAGAGTGGACTACGAGTCGCTCCCTGAGCCTAAGGGCCAAAATACCAAACAAGCGAAGAACTCCTCACCATATAAGACCCAGTCGCCCCTTCGGCATGGGCAAAATCAAGGAGTGGACTGCGAGTCGCTCCCAGAGCCTAAGGAATTGAATTGATGCTTACGAGCTCATCGAATTATTCATTCCGGGCCAAAAGGAGAAATCTACTCCCTTCGTCGAGTTACTTTCGGCTCGAGAGTGGAGGGCAAATGATGAGGGCGGATTTGGCCCTCCAATGATATTGTGACACATTGTTACGGTTCAACACAAGGCTAATCTTCAGGCGAACAACCAAAAGCTTTCGCCTGTAAGATTTTTGGGAGAACTGATGTCATCTTCAGGCGGACCACCAAAAGCTTAACGTACTCTTTGAGGAGGGGTGGTCGACCTCCTTGGGTGCCTAACCTTGGCACTCCTAGACCTTCATCCCCTTGCGGGGCGGCCCTGGTTAACGGCTAGCATGGCTACCAGGGTTCCTCATGGGCGCACACTTGCTCATGGGGACAGTGTTGGACCGACACTGTGCTACCGATACTCAAGGGAGGCTTGGCATGCGGGCTTGGCTCAAACATGACCCTTCACCATGCCAGCCCCTTGCCCAAGCTGAGTGGGCTATCCCGTTGCCTCTAGCACACGGGTGTGTTTCGGCCCAAGCGGTTGCCTATCATCATGGCACATAGGTGCCTGTCATCATCGGCATACAAGAGACCCTTCACATCGGTGCCAAGTCACCTCATCGGTGCATGGTCGCCTTGCATTATGGTTGTCCCCCTTTAGCACGTAAGCGGCGCCTCCCATGGACCGGTCTGAGCCAGGAGAGTGCCCCGGCCATTGGACTTGAGGTCATGATCCAGTGCTACTGACTTTGGTGGAGCCATTCCATCAGGCAACTCCTAGCCTCTAAGTGCATAAAGGCTTGTCCTGGCCTACCTTGGCCTGGACGCCGCACGGGTTTCTTCCACTGTAGAACTACCCCCGTGACAACATGGCACCTCAGAACAACTAGGTGACACCCGAAACCACTTTGGCAACAACTTGCCTTAGCCAAGTTGATGGTGTCCCACCTAGCGGCCTGGCCCTGGCACCTGGCACAGGCACGAGCTGGCACAGGTGCGACCTGGCACATGCACGAGTTGGCACAGGCACGAGCTGGCAGCTTGGCATAGGCGCGAGCTAACAGCCTGGCATAGGTGCGACCTGGCATAGGCACGAGCTGGCACGGGTGCAACCTGGCACAAGCACGAGCAGGCAACCTGGCCCAGGCACCGACTTGACGACTTAAAAGACGTGCTCACCGAAAAATTTGGCATGCATGTCCTAACACTCCCACGATCCTTGGAAGTTGGCCCACGTGCTGAATGATCCAGAGGGTGGTCAATGTGCATGGCGGTTACCTCCAAGAATCTCGAACCACTTAGACGACTTCGCAGAAATCTCGGATATGGAGCGTGAAACCCACGCCAAACAATGCCTATATAAAGGCACCAACCCCAAGGGCAAGTAAGCAAGTAGGCTTATCCTAGCTCTCATACTTTATGATTTTTAGCTCGCAGTCTACTATGAGAGTACTGACTTAAGCATCGGAGTGACCTCGTCGGGTTAGCCACCCCGGGTCCTCTGACATTTGGTTCCTTGCAGGACTCTAAAGAGCAAGGAAGCTCGTCACCTAACCTGCCCAGCTCAGCACCTAGTCAGTTCGACACATGCCTGACACCTCACAGGAAGCTCGACACCTCCCAGGCAGTTCACCACCAGGTAGCTCACCACTAGGTAGCTCGCCACCAGACAGCTCGCCATCAGGGAGCTCCACTTCAGCCTCTGAGTCACAGGCCACTTGGGAACAGACGTCACTGACAAGGTACTTACCCAAAAAATTGATACATCACAAAAAAATTGATACGTGACCAGGAACAATGGCGTTGTCTGTGGGAATCACTACAAAAAGCTAAGTTCTCCTCCTCTAAGAATCTAAGTTCTCTTCTTCCAGAAAGCTAAGTCCTCATTCCTTAGAAACAAAAGCTCTCGCTTCATACTTTCCTTTTTTTATGAACTCAAAGACTATGCAGGGAGCTAACAGACTAAGCAGCTCTACCAACTTTACTTTCAATTCAGATAAAATCTCATCAGTCATCTTCGTGAGGTCTCCTCTACAAAAATGAGCTCTTCGTGGCTTCCATGGAAGTTGGCGGCCAACAGACTACATGGGCACCCTTGCTGGTCGAGCCTTCCAAGGCTCCCATGTGAGCTGGCGACCCAAAGTTAGTAGTGCTGCCCCCGAAGGTCAAGTTCCTAGTAGCTTCTTGTAGGAGTGGGTGATCGGCATTACGAGGCTGATGCAACACCGTCATTAGCTCTAAGGCACCCTCCCGGTGGCTAGCACGCGAACCGTCGCGGCTTGGTGGCCTGACAGCCTGGCACATGCGCCGACCTGGCGCGGGTGTCACCACCAAGTAGCTCATCAAGGTAGCTCACCACAAGGCAGTTCGCCACCAGGTAGCTCACCACCAAGCAACTCATCAAGGTAGTCACCACCAGGCAGTTCGCCACTAGGTAGCTTGCCACCAAACAGCTCACCACTAGGGAGCTCCACTTCAACCACTGAGTCACAGGCCACTTGGGAACAGACGTCACTGATGAGGTACTTACCCAAAAAATTGATACATCACAAAAAAATTGATACGTGACCAGGAACAGTTACATCATGTGGCGTCGTCTGTGGGAATCGCTACAAAAAGCTAAGTTCTCCTCCTCTAAAAAGCTAAGTTCGCCGAGTTACTTTCGGCTCGTGAGTGGGGGGTAAATGATGAGGGCGGATTTGGCCCTCCAATGATTTTGTGACACATGGCACCTCAAAACAAATAGGTGACACCCGAAACCACTTTGGCAACAACTTGCCTTATCCAAGTTGATGGTGTTCCACCTGGCGGCCTGGCCTTGGCGCGACCTGGCACAGGCACGAGCTGGCAGCCTGGCACAGGCGCGACCTAGCACAGGCATGAGCTGGCACAGGCACGAGCTGGCACAGGCGCGACCTGGACATGCACGAGTTGGTACATGCGTGACCTGGCACAGGCACGAGCTGGCATAGGCGCAACCTAGCACAAGCACGAGCTGACAACTTGGCCCAGGCACCGACTTAACGACTTAAAAGACGTGCTCACCGACAAATTTGACATGCATGTCCTAACACTCCCACAATCCTTGGAAGGCTGCCCACGTGCTGAACGATCTGGAGGGTGGTCAACGTGCATGGCGGTTACCTCCAAGAATCTCGAACCACTTAGACGACCTCGCAGAAATCTCGGATATGATGCATGAAGCCCACGCCAAACAATCCCTATATAAAGGCACCAACCCCAAGGGCAAGTAAGCAAGTAGGCTTATCCTAGGTCTCATACTTTATGATTTTTAGCTCGCAGTCTACTATGAGAGTATTGACTTAAGCATCGGAGTGACCTCGCCGGTTTAGCCACCCCGGGTCCTCTGACATTTGGTTCCTTGCAGGACTCTAAAGAGCAAGGTAGCTCGTCACCTAACCTGCCCAACTCAGCACCTGGTCAGTTTGGCACCTGGTCAGTTCAACACCTGCTTGACACCTCACAGGAAGCTCGGCACCTCCCAGGCAGTTCACCACCAAGTAGCTCATCAAGGTAGCTCACCACCAAGCAGCTCATCAAGGTAGTTCACCACCAGGCAGTTCGCCACCAGGTAGCTCACCACCAGGCAGTTCGCCACTAGGTAGCTCGCCACTAGACAGCTCACCACTAGGGAGCTCCACTTCAGCTTCTGAGTCACAGGCCACTTGGGAACAAATGTCACTGACGAGGTACTTAGCCAAAAAATTGATATATCACAAAAAAATTGTTACGTGACCAGGAACAGTTACATCACAAATGATTCACAAATTCACATTTAATTTGATTGAATCAGATTTGGATACCCATTTAGTCATATAATCAGATAAATCAGATATGAAAACATGATTTGTTTATTCATTGTATCTAAGTCGGATATTATTTGATCCAATCTGATTTGATTATATAAATATATAGAAATATTAAGAATTAAGTTGATGGATTTGGGATTTAGATAATGATTCGACTATGATACCAGAAAAACTTCTGACTCTCGTATCAATAATTAATGCACCTAAAGGAGGGAGATCAGATTCAGTGCTCACAAGTCCATGCTCACACTGTTCTGTGCATTGGGAATATCTCCATATTTCATGGGAAATATTCCCAATACAAGGCCGCAAGAAGCTTGACAAACGGTGTGAGCACAAACTTGTGAGCACTGAAGCCGATTTCTAAAGGAGAATAAGTCTATGGGAATGGATGTGGTTTGATGATGGGTAATTCTTATCAAACTCAATGTTGATGGGTAATTCTTGCTCCCCTAGGTAATTTTTATGGGAACAATGCACTAAAATAGAGGCTGAAATTAGATTATTGGATATGGTTCGAATAGCTCAAGATCTCAGATTTAGTTTTGAGAGTTATCATTGGAAAGGAGACATCTTGTAAGTTGGGTTAATGGTAGCAAGGGGTGTCCATGAAAAACCAAAAAATTGAAAAACCGAATTGAACCGCAAAATGCGGTTAACCGAACCGGTCGGTTCGGATTTTTTGAAAAACTGAAGGACCGGTTTGGTTTTCGGTTAACCTATAAAAAAACCGACGGTTAATCGAACTGACCGGTATATATATTTATATGTATATTATATATATATTTTTAATATATGTCACATATTTTCTATGTATTTTATATAAATATATATTTATTATATATAAATATATACTTATATTATATTCATAATGATCTATTTATAAATATATTATATATTTTTAAAATATATTATATATCATTTATTATTTATAATATAATATTATACATATATTTATATAATATATTATAAATATAAAAAACCAAAAAACCGAAGAACCGAACTGATAAAAAACCGAAACTGATGGACCGGTTAACTAATGGTACCGGCTCAGTTTTGATTTGGCGAAATGAAAAAAACGGTACCACCGGTTTGGTTTACAAAAGGGGCCATGGTTCGGTTAACCGAACCGTGGACACCCCTAATGGTAGCCTAAACCCTGTGGAACTTGCCTTGAAAATTGAGTTCTAGATTATATAAACATCTATTATCAAGTGTAGTACAACTGAAAGTGAAAGTAATAAATTGTAAAGAATCTACTATCTTCAATCTAGACATTCTCTAAGGAAAAATCACTAATTGGTTTTTCTTGAGTAAAGCTCATCTTCCTAGCATGTGCAAATGATCTCTTATTTCCTCATTTCAGAACAACTATCCCTTGGAAAATTCACCTCTCTCTCTGCTGAATAGTTTGTAATGAAACATCTAATGTACATGGTTTTCTAGGAAATTGAATAGTTTCAATTGTATGGATTGGTTTGGTTTTCTAGAGTATTAATCTCATATTTTAGATTATATCATTTATGAAGTCTTAAAATGAATCCAAAGGCCACTACTAAAGCTATAAAATGTTTTGGCACATTCAACATTTTACTTTGTTTTTATGTATATTTTACTTGCTTTAATAATTTATTATTATTATTATTATTATTATTATTATTATTATTATTATTACTATTATTATTGGTAGTAGTAGTAGTAGTGGGGACCCGTGTGATGCATGGGATTTGTCAAGGAAATGTGAAACAATAGAAATTGATAATTATATTAATAATTTTAGTAATTTGTTACAAAAAATAATTTTGTAATTTAAATTAATTATATTAATAGTTTTTAACAAAAATAGTTAATTACTACTAATTACTTAATATATAATTATTTTTCATATTACTCGTTAGTATTCTATTTTATTTATTTTACCTATTAATAATTAAATGATATAATTAAAATAATCCATAGATTAACCTTTTTAGTCATAATTAAATTAATCTAAGCCCAAGGTCAAGGTTTAAGACTTTAGGTTAGGCTTTGGTTGATACTTAACTTGACCCAACCCCTTAAGTTGCACCCTTAGGAGCAATGTGAAATTTGTAATTAGATTGAATCAAATCTAAGAACAACCCATGCATGCATTATTTTTTGGGTTTTTTTAACTATTTTTAAATAAAAATTATTAATACTGAACCTGAAGGAGCTATGGGGGTTGGGCTACCCCCATTGTGTAGCATAATGAACGAAAAAGATAAAAGATCTCAAACCAGGTTTTGATAATTTATTAAAAATTTTATAGGTTGCGTAGCCCAGCCTTGCCCACACCCTAAGCATAACAATACTTGTTTGGGCTTGGGATAGGGACAAACTTGCCCATTTTAATTATAAAACTATGGGCAATGGGGTGGGGACCATACTCCCTGTCCTTGATCCTGGTTCGAAACAAACCCCCATCCTTGACCTTGATCCCTGCCAGTAGGGCTACAAGTCAAACTAGGTTAGGTCGGGTTGAGGTCAACCCTAGCCCAACCCTAAGTTCTAACCCCCCAACCTTAACCCTAACCCAACCCAACCTACCTAACCCTAACCCTAACCCAAATTAAATTCCTTCAACCCTAACCCAATCTGAATCAACTTCGGGTTGGGTTGGGCCCAACCCAACCTTCTTCCCATCTCTTAAAACCTCCTAGAACTTCTCAATTTTAGATCTTAACTTTCACTACATATATTAATCTTATTTTTTTTATTAATATTTGTTTGTTGACATTTTATTGGTTCTTTTGGTATAAAATTTAGAAAAATAAGTGTTTGAAATGACTATAGTTTATTATGAGTAATGACTTATGATAGATCTCTTATGGGTTGCAAATAAAATATTCAGGAAACATAAAATATGTTAAAGGTTTTAGTCTTTACTATTAGGATTAAGTGAAGTGATTATCTTAAAAGAAATACATCATACTATGTGGTGGGGGCTATACAATTATCATGCATCTAAACAAACCAATGTATGATATATTACATATAACATATATTTATATATGACATGTACTATAGACCTGGGTTTGGGTTGCCCGAGGGATCAACCCTAACCCAACTCGAAGTAAAGTCAGGTTCATGAATTTTAACCCTAACCCTAACTTGAGCATCAACCTGACCCAACCTAACTTGACTTTTTCAGGTTGGGTTTAGGCCAACCTGGCCCAAGTTGTAGCCTTACCCGCCAGGCATAAATATGACCCTCCATCCTTGATTCCTAACGGAGACGGGTTCTTTGTTGGGAACCTGAATCCCCAGAATTTTTAAATTAAAATTATTTTCATAAAACATATTTACTTAAAATAAGGGATTTTTTAATATAAAAATATTTTAAATAGATTTTGATGTAAAAAATATCATAAATAATATTACATATATAATCAGGGTTAGAGCGGAGTGAGGAATTCACTCCCCCATCTTCGTCCCTATCCCCAGTTGGGTATCACTATCAATTATTGTCCCTGCCAAGGCAATCTCCATCCCTGACCCAATGTTGAGTAACCAATATGACTAAAACAACTAATCTATAGATTAATTATGGCTATAACTTAACTTTATATATTTGTTTATATTCAAGTATTTGAAATATTTAAGTAACATTTACAAAAAATTATAACATTTATTCATTAATAAAATAAAATAAATAAAATAGAATAATAATTTATTAATAAAGTAAAAAATTAAAACATTTGATCATTAGCAATAATTTATTATTTTTGTTAAAAATTATTAATATAATTAATCAAAATTAATAAATCGTAGCATTAATAAAATAATCATTAATTATTTTAAACAACATAACATTCCTTATAATAGTTATCATTTTCCATTATTTCACTTTTGGTTAACAAATTCTATGCATCACAAGGGTCCTTTCTAGTAAAACATAAGCTAACAAATTTCTTAATTAGTGTTTAAATTTCTTATTTTTATTAGTTTTCATTAAGTTTGATTTTTAAGTGAAATTGAAACACTTTTATTTAGAGCTTTAAGGAAACCAAATAGATAAATGGTAGTGAGAAAGGATAGCCATGCTACACTATATGTCTTATTATATATAGGGCATATCTGGATCCGATTCAACCCAAAGATCCGGTTAGATCTCACATATGGTGATTCAAATTTGAATCCATTAAGGAAAGTCAGATACTCAATTTGGATCCAATCTTTAATATGTTGAGGTTAAACAATAGAACATAAAACAACAAATTTCTTAATTAGTGTTTAAATTTCTTAATTAGTATTTATTAAGTTTGATTTTAAGTGAAATTGAAACATTTTTAATTAACATTTGAAGGAAACCAAATTTCTTAACTTTTATTAACTACTATAAGATAAATATATTTTTAATTTGTACTAAGTTTTATTAATAATTGGTACAATATTTTAAAAACAGGATTGGAATCAGAAATAGAATTGAAATCGGAATCAAAATTAGAATCACCTATTCCTAATGCCTGTTTGGTTCAATTAGGAACTGAAATTGGATTTTCATTGTTGTTGTTTGATTCATTTGGAGTTGTTATTTTATTATTACTTCAATACTTTATTATTTTATTACGTTTTATTTTCTTATTAGTTTTGTAATATTCTGTTAATTTATACTATTATTACTTTTATTATATTATATCAGTATTATCATTATTACTTAATTATTATATTAACTATATTATATTAATAATTATATTATATTATTAGTAATATTATTACTTTACATTGTATAAATAAAATATTTATACATTACTATATTTAAAAATTCATATATTTTTTCTTGTTATTAATTTATTAATATTTTATTATAGTACCATTATTTTATTACTATTTTACTAATATTTTGTTAATAGTCTATTAATACTTTATCATACTTTTGTCATAAGTCTCTTTAATTAAAACTCTTGAATATGAATTCCATTCTCTAGGGGGGCCTAAAATACCCAAATGTCCCTCTCTAATAACATATTGCATTATTGCTCTCTTGAATAATGAGAATTCCATTCCCTCGGGGGCCTAAATTATCCAACATCTCTCTATCTCTCATTAACACACTCTTAATTCTTTCTTTCTCTTTCTCTCTCTCTCTCTCATTAATACACTCTTAATTCTCTCTCTCTTTCTTTCTCTAATAATATAATCTCTCTATCTCTAATAATATAATATATTGATAATAGTGTAAAGCTTTATTGATGACATGATAATAGTGCACAACTTTATTGATGACAATTATTATTTTTTTTATATTTTTAAAACAAAAAAAGAAAAAAAATATAAAAATTGAGAAAATAGATAAATTATTATTGACATGACACGTCTAATTTTATTATATATAAATTATTATTATTATTCGTGTTTCTATATTTATGTTTTTTTGGGTATTTTTCTATCTTATTTAATTCCAGAGGGTTTTTGTTTTGGTAAGAAAAGAAGCTAATCCATTAAATCTGAAAGAGCGTTCTGGATACAAGAAGAGAAATTAAACTGAGAAAGCAAACCCAATTCCAGAGGGTTTAGAAAGTGATCCCTTGGCAACTGATTTATGGGAGTTGGTGGTGTTTATGTCTTATAGGTAGGTAGAGGCAATTAAATGCATGTGACATTTTGTTTTTCTTTTATTAGTAGTGGAGTCATTAATGGTATTGTTTTTTTTTCCTTAACCTACTTTCTTACTTTCTTTCCTTTGTAGGGGTGTTCTTCAATGTGGAATCATTTCAAAAACAAATAGGGTAAGTTGCTGAAACCTACTTTGAAGTTTTTGGTTGTTTCCGAAACCTTTTTTGAAGTTTGGTAATTGTAATTATCTCTCCTGAACTTTCTAATATAGTTGCAAGTAGACTCTCTTTGTTAGAATCTTCTAAAAAGAGACATGGAAATGTCCAAAATATCCATGCAGTTACTTTTCACCAAAATGTTTAATTTATTTTTCAATTTTCTATTCATATGAATTGTTAGCCCAAACCCTTCCAATCTATATTTTGAAATTGATTTGCTTTTTTAAATTTGCCCTTCATATCAATTGCTCAAATATAAAGCTGCAACTTTAAACTCTATTTTTTATTGCCTATAAAGTTTGTACTTTTTCTGTGGAAACCAGCTTCAATAATAATTGCATAGGCATTTTGAATATTTTTGTGCCTTTTTTTAGAAGATTCTAACAAAGGGGATCTACTTGCAACTGTGTCAAAAAATTCAGGGGAAGTGATTAAAATTACAAACTTTAGAGGGGGTTTCAGCAATTTAGCCAAAAAAAATAAAACCAGATGGATTGAAAATAAATTAGTTCTTGAAACAAACACACAGAAAGCGTGTTATATATATTGAAGGAAGGTTTCAGCAATTATGTTTTTTGTTTTCAGAACTGAAACCAAAATCCCATGGTCGTCAATTCTTCATAGTTCATACCTCTCCTTCAATAATTCTTTGTTTCATTGTTTACAGCACTGTTTTCAAAACCGGATCGGACTGGATGGTTGGACCAGAAAAATCGGGAACCAGTCACCTGACCTGACCGGTTCCGTTTTCCTCCAAAACCCCTTTTTCCCCCAAAACTGTTGATTTTGATCAGTAAACCGTTGAACCGGCTGGTTAATCATTCGAACCGATCGAACGGTTTTAACTGTTTTCTAATTATTTATTTATTTTTTTAATTTTATTATCAGAACAGGTCAGCTATTCAGATCAAACGATCGGACCATTCGAATCGATAACCGGACCCTTGACCGGTTCGTTTTTAAAAACCATGGTTTACAGAGTACTTTCCAATGGGGTCCTTTTAATGCTTTCATTTATGGCTCCTGTACTATTTCTCAATGGAAGTATGGAACCCACCTGCCTACCCGTGATAATAGACTAATGGGACTGTTAATTAGTTGGTTGTCCACACTCCACACTACGTACCATACCAGCACGGCCACACCACAAAGCCTGGAAATTTCTAAAGCCTGGGCCCATATTTTTTCTGTAAAGCCCATCCCTGTCCAGCCTGAGTCCAGATGCTTAGCCCAAAGCTAGGCCGGGCTGGGACTGATCCTGTACCCCCCCCCACCCGCTACAAATCTTGGCCCAGACTCCACCCCAGATCTTGATTACATCCTTCCTTTAAACATACCTTGATAGGTGCAATGGATTCAATTTCTCAACTATTTGGGTTCATAAGAATAAATTCAGGAGCAGTTATTAAGATGATTCAATTCTGCCCTAGACAAGGCAGAAAGCTTCACCAGCCATGGTAGAGCAATACCTCCCATGGATGAGGATATTGAGAGTGGTCTATGAACTATGAAGGCAACCCTAAGGCAGAAGCTCATGTTGTGAGTTAGAGAACTGTCCATGTTGAGAATCCAGAGGTAGAGAACTGGCTCATTCCTTCATGAGCCAGAAAAGCCTCATTAATAAAATAACAAGGTTCTTATGTCAAACCATTAATGGAGATATCTCATTGATGGAACTGTTCTTCCTTTTCCCTGTTGCAATGTATATGAAAACTAGAATTCTTATTCTAGGGTCTCAATCCATTTCTATCATCATAAACCAGAGATAAATTAAAGCGGCTGTACAGCCCAGATGTTCATTGTATTCTGCTGAACTTGAGAAGCATGCCTCTTTAAATTCAGAAGGAAAACTCTTAATAAATCTTTCCATTTTCTACTTATTACACACTTTTAATGTCTTGAATTCATCTCTCTCTTGTTTCTCTCATTGTTCCTATACATAATTAATTCTACTCTAAATTCTATATTTTGTTCTTAAAATTAATCTCCACTGCCGATTTTGCTGTTTAGGGATATTGGGAACAGGTTGGCTCCATTCATTTGGGATTTCGGATTTGTATTCTTAGAATATATAAAATCAATAATCTAAATATAAAAAACTATAAGGTACTACAAAGTATCAATAAAAAGTAATTAAAATTTATAAAGTTTTGCTTTTGAAAAGATAATTTATGAACTAATGGTCTGAAATAGCCGAAATTTTTGAGATTTAAAACCATGCTTCTCATAGAAGACAACGCATAGAGAAACAATGGTGTGGTTGTCATCCACAGATTGCCAAAGACATATATCCCTATTCCAATCTTCTCAGCTATGGAAGAGGATCAGAGAAAGAGTTAGCAAAACATATAATCACAAGTCACAACCTTTCTGCTTATCTACTCTGATATATAAGAAGTGCTCTTCCATTTGCATGTGCAAAAGACATGCTGCTTAATTAGTCCTTGCATTAGGGCTGTTGATAAGAATGTCCAATTCGACCAAATCGATCAACCCGGACCGACCCAATATGAGTCGGTCGGTTTCGGGTTGGGCAAATATATAAACCAATATATCAGGTTGGTTTCGGTTTTTTTGTATGAAAATCGAAACCAACCCGACCCGAACCGAATTAGTCTTCTACTAGTTCGGTAGTTCCTAGTTTGAGTAGTTTTCTACTTAATTATAACTAATCTTCTACTAGAACTAGAAGGTCCATTAGGCAACTACAATTAGAATAGACAATCTATCATAGTTTCTAACTTTCTATAATCTTTTATACCAAATAGGCAACCCATTAGGCAATTACAATTAGAATTCAATTAGGTGTCCTTTTGTACAGGAGCAAAACCGAAACCGACCCAAACCGATCCAACCTGACTCAAACCGACCAGGTTGGTTTGGCCTATCAGTGGGTCGGTTTCGGTTTCCACCTCAAGTAACCCGACCAGGTTGGGTCGGTTGGGAAAACCCCAATAAACCGACCCAACCCGACCTGTGAACACCTCTACCTTGCATGGAAAATGAGTATTCTTCTTGGTTGTTTAAAGCAAGGTTTTTAAAACCGATTCGAAGAACGAATTGGTCAGGGGTCCGGTTCTTGGGTCGAGTGGTCTGACCGTTCAAACTGAACGGTTGGTCCGTTTTGACAAAAAAATAAAAAAAATAAAAAAAAATGGTCAAAACCGTTGAACGGTTTAAACAATTCAATCACCCGGGTCAGTGGTTTGTTGATCAAATCAACATTTTTTTGCAAATATCTAGTTTTGGGGAAAAACAGAACTGATCACCACGGTTTTTCCGATCTAACTGTCTTGTCTTATCCGGTTTTAAAAACCATGGTTTAAAGTTTTAAATGAAGCATAAAATGTTTTTGGCTTGCAAACATGTTAAAGAAAGAAAATATAAGTAGACTCTGTTCTTTTAAAATTTACATTCGATAGGTGGGAGTATTGGTTTATTTGGAGTTCAAACATCTAATCTTCTACTTGTTTTAGTGCCCGTTTGGGAGGACTTTTGGGATGCGGCTTCTGACATTCTGAATTGGGCTCCACATTGAGATGCTAGAAGTTATCATTTGTGAAGATCTAGAAAGCCAACATGGGCTATGTATGCGTAAACTGCAACTAAAACAATGGCAAGATTTGAACCTTAGTCATTAGGTTTCAACAACTGTAAGTCACTACTAGGCCAAATTTATATACTAATAAATATTAATATAAATTGATGTATACACAACATTTATATTGGTTATTTGAAAATTGATCTATACACTTCATATTTTAGTTTTTCTTTTGTTTTCTCACATTTTATTTATTCCATCATTTTTCAACAATTATTAATTGTAATTATTTACAATTAAATGATTGTAAATATGGATTTTTACATTTAAGTAACTTATTTGCAATTATTTAAAACTTGTAATTATTATTAATAATATATTTTTAGCATATATTTGAATTTCCTAACATATCTGTATCTATGCGTATCCAAAGCGTATCCCAATAGATCTCTTAAAATTTTCTTTTCAATACACCTTGTGTTTCCGATATTTTGAATCCTAAATACTCATGACCAAAAAAGTCAGTTTCATCCTTTCATTATCATTTTTTATTGCTATAAGTATTGGTAACAAAATGAAATGTTAAGCGAAAGATCCTTAATTACATTAAGAATCATCAGTTCGCCATTGTCTTGACTAAAACGAAAAATTATTACAAATCTAAACTTTGAACACCAAATCCATTACCACAAAAAATCATGAAGTCTATAGAAACGAGAAAAGATATGCTTCATGCATGCTTAAATAGCATAATAACCACGTGTAATTACTTATCGAATTACATTTATGCAAATATTTTATAGAATTTCAGTTGTTATTTAGGTGAGAGAAAAGCTATAACGCTTTGTTTGGTAGAATAATTTATATATCATTATCCAAAAATAAACAACATGAATGAAGGAAAAGTTTACATGCATATTAGATAGTATTCACACTTCTGCACCTGATCTTAATATTGTAAAATTGAGTAATTAAATAATACATCCACCTACATTGAGAATGACATAGCAAACTGACGTGGTTTCATTCATCACTTACTATAAGAAGGCAAAGGTTAAAAAGCATTTATTCTTTAGGCTCAGTTTGGAACCATCCAGTCATTAAGTAGTTCCACGTATCTGTATCCCAATGGGTCGGGCCAAATTACCTTTCATCACTACCTATTATATATACTCAGTATTTGGCTAATAAAACTTTTCCTCCAAACTCCAACCTAAGTTTATACAACATAACCAGCAATTAACCGAGGCTTTGAAAATTGGAATTTCGGTCATGTTTCAATTATGGTCCAAGATGATTGAAAAATAACTATTTATGGTAATTTTTCATAAAATTTAATTATTTTGTAATATTTTTATAGTATTTTTATATTTGGGGGGTACTCTCCATTAATCCTGAAATAGTTATGGCCTGTTATGGTTATTTTTGGTTTGTCCAGACTAGAAATTTAATTATTTTGTAATAGTTATGGTCTGTTAATTCAACATGCTCCGTCTTGGTTAATCTATTACTATTAGGTGGGACCAAATTAACAATGCATGTGTGGTGCAATCTCATACACTATGAGTGAACTACCAACTCTACTAACTTTCAAATCCCATTTTAATAAGTAAATTAATAATAAAAAAAAGAAAAAAAAGGTGATAGGTTGTTGGATGATCACGAACGCCATTAAAAAAAGTCAGTTAGGAGAGCGAAGCTTTAGTGTGTTCAGCTTCAATTCCATGTCTCTTTTTGTGAAAATTGGCCAACTACTGGATCCATCAGTTAACTAACTGAGGGGTCCGTGGAATTTAAGAACCCCCAATACAGATCGTTTTTAATTCTCAGTGTTTGGAGTGGAGTAGGACGGTTGGAAAATAATTACCTGTCCGTTAACAGATGAAGATTCATTTACCCAGTACTGGTGGGTGATAGAAGACTCTCGCAGTGTGTGAGTGTGTGTGTGGTAGTAAAGGCGTCCATCTCTCTTTTCTTTTTTGCCCTCTATAAATAGTACTACAAGACACCCACAGTTGCATCACATCTTGAAATTACTTTGCTTTCTTGTCTAGGGAAATTGGGCTTTGTGCTTGGTGGTGGGGATGGTGCTAATTAAGATGAGAGTCGGTCGTTATGTTGCAGCTTTTGTTTTCCTTGCTTTTCTTGTTACCGACGTAGCTTTTGCTGATGCTAATGGTGTTGGGGATGATAAGCACTTCTTTGGACGTCGGTTTGGCTTTGGGTACAAGGGGGGTTTAGGCCATGGGATTTATAAGAAGGGATTTAAGGGGTTTGGTAAGGGTGGTGGACTAGGGGGAGGTATAGGTGGTGGTGGCGGTCTTGGTGGAGGAGGAGGTTTAGGTGGTGGTGGTGGTCTTGGCGGAGGTGGTGGACTGGGTGGTGGTGGTGGTCTTGGCGGAGGTGGTGGACTGGGTGGTGGTGGTGGTCTTGGTGGAGGTGGTGGACTGGGTGGTGGTGCAGGTGCAGGTGCAGGAGGTGGATTTGGGATTGGAGGAGGTTTTGGAGGTGGCGCAGGTGCTGGCGGGGGCCTAGGTGGTGGTGGTGGGTTTGGTGGAGGTGGTGGTGGAGGTGCCGGTATTGGTGCTGGATTTGGAGGTGGAGCAGGCTTTGGTATTGGTGCTGGTGGTCGTCATTGACTTCTTCGTCATTTAAAATATCAGTCATATTATGTGAAGAAATTAAAGATACGTAAAGTAGATGCATGCATGCATGGTTCCTACGAATAATTCATTAATCGTCGTCGTTAGATATCTAAGAAAATTAGGTCATCAATCATGATGACTAGTCCCCCACAAACTTCCCAGCAGCATTTTGTCATAGAATTCATCTTCATTATGTCATATTATGTGTTGACCTTCTACTTGGAGTGTTTGAAAGAAATTTGTTGTGAGATGGGTTGAATTACCTAAACTGTAACAAATGTATCCATTTCATCATCAATAAATTAGTGCCTCTAATCTTTTGTCTAATTACTATTACTTTTTATTGATTTAATGATTAATTAATTGTGATTCTATGGCAAGATGGATTGAGTTTGGTTTGTGAATCCAGTTGCACTAACTATGGCTATTCATAGAAAATGCAGTTGTGGTAACTGCTGCAAGGCTCAGTTTGGAAAGAGTACAAATACAAAAATATGTATAATACAAAATACAAGGTTTTGCATCTTGAGGTGCAATAAACCCCGAATCTGGATCTATTCACATAGCATTCAACTATGCATTAGAAATATCTCTCTTACATGTAAGGTTCAAAAAATTGATATGTATTAATCTGTATCAATTGATGCGTATCGTATTGAGAATACTCCGATATGTCCTTATAGAGGATGTATTGGGGTTTTGACCGGTTCAAGAGGTGGAGAAACCTTAAACTGCCCCTCCTCCCAAATTGAATTTGTAAAAAGTTAAAAAAAGTATCGATACTGCCCGATACGCCTGATACACACCCTTACTGGCGTATCGGGCATGTTGCTATTTAGAACCTTGCTTACATGTATGCCATGTTCATGGTAAACTGCCTGTGGATTGGAAGCTGTTATTGCATGATGTATAAAATCAGGGTTCCAAAAGGATCTCTCCCTCTCCCCCTTTTTTTAGGTGTGGCACATTTTATGTAACAGATTATTTTGTATGGTCCTCTTGGCATATGAATGTCCAACCCTTGTCTTATATATGGACAAACAAGGAAATTCATCATTCATTGTCTAACCATATGAGATCGGCTACATGACTAAGTGAAAAAGTACAATCTTTAAATCTCGCATGGAGTGTGGAAGGTTTTGATTATTTTGTTGTGTACAAACATCTCTTCTTTATGGTGCTGATATTAATTAAAAAAAGTACTACAAATTGTAAAACTTACACAATCGGTTGTAGATGAGATGTTGCATTGCCAATACCATTATCGATCATTGTATGGTATAACCTCTATATAGACAAACATGATTAGACTTCAATGAGAATCCTCTAAATTGGGACTTAATTATGCCAGTTTTCTAATCTATGAAAATACCACACTCCAAGACCCAATCTTCAATCATTTCTTGAGCACTCATAGGTTGAACCCTAGGGATCAAGTGCCCAGCCTCTAAAACAACATGAGTCAAACTCCCCCATTTATAACCCACAAGTAATCCATCTACTTTCTAATTAAATCTTCTTCCTAGCCATTAGGAGTTTCTTTGATTAATCATCCCATTTGAATTTATTAATCCATGCTTTGTTGGACCATGCACTTTTCATATGATCTTCTAGCAAAGGTAGTTCACATACATCAATGTTGCATGCTTTTTAAATTATTTAAATAATGATCATTCCTAAGGCAAAACCCATTAATTAAAGTCGAACTTTTGTTTTTCATTAATTAAAATCGAGAAATAAATAGTTGTGGGAATTTCAGCCAATTGGGTAATAGGGTCTGTCCACTTATTACCAATTACAATTCCCCTTAGGCTATGTTTGGCTTGAAAGAAAATAAAAAGTTGAGGGAAAGTTCTTAAGGAGTTTCATAAATTTTGTTAAAAACTTTCTCTTAACTTTTTTGTTTCACTTATTTTTATCAAACCAGACATAGCCTTAAATTTAATTGGTGGGAAGTAGTCACAAGAGAATTTTGTTGTAGAATATTCGACCTGATTGCAGAAATATACTTTCCAGTGTAGCTTTCACCATTGATATAAATTGGGACAACACTATTCATATCCCTTATTATTTCTTTAGGCCGGTGTTAAAGTAATACTTACACTTGTCCCAATTGGATTATCACGGAAAAGTAAGACAAAAATTTACAATTCCAAGCATTAGAATTTGATTTCAAACTTGGATTAAATAGTAGGAAGTCTCTGCTTGGGTTGTTCAAAATCCATGATCCAAAGGACGATGTCATAAAGGTTATCAAGCATGGAATTGCAACCTGGGCCACCTTGGAGCCAAGTAAGGAGAGGTGATTGAGATAGAGTTGAAATTGGACTTTGGGTTTCATAGAATGCATAAAACATGGAAAAACTAGACTTTGGGTTTATTGGAAGGTAGCAACTTTTGGTGGGAAGCGCTTCTTTGGGAAGACAAAGGTACCTACCAAAGAAATGTAGAAAAAGGAATAGAGAATAAAGGACAAGAATCTAGTGGTGAAGTTGGGATTTAACTCCATTTGTATATGTTATTTGGTGCAAGGAGATAGGTTGGTTTGTTGGTAGAATGGAACCTACAGATGCATAGAAGAGATTGATATTATTAGTAGCAAGTGCTTTTAATTATAAAATAAATTATATTTAGATGGATATTTTTAAAGATTCAAGAAGTGAGGACTATTAAGATGTTAGAAAGTGTATAGCCTTAGCTCCATAAGAATGATGTATACTAACAATTATTATTTCAAGTTTATTTTGGCGTGTTTTTATGCAGTAGTTCTTGTCTATACATTTATAAGACTAAAAGTTCTTAGTAGGTTGATAAATATGAGAAGTTTATCATGCCAAGGTTGGCACTCTTATGCTATCGAATTGGTGAAGCAGTTGGTTTCAATTAGTTGATTTAGACCTAAGAAGGTACAATAAGTGGATGTTTAAGAAACATTGAATGGGATCATTTCTAGTTTGACCCTAAACCATGGAGACAAAAGTAAAAAATTGGAAAGTTGCATTTAATCTCCTGACTTGATAATGGTACTTTACTTGATATCAGACTGATTTGCTTTTGATATGCTAACTAGTAAGATCATTCTAGGATCAAATACTAGGTATTTGGAGTAGATTGGAAAGACAACTGAGCACTGTGATGGGATCAACTATTTTGTTAGACAAAGAGAATACCTCATAGTACATTCTTTTTAATGGAAACCTAAAACTATGTACCACGATTTTACAAAGTTTTGAAATTGTTTTGTAAAATGTATTTATGTAAATAAATATTTTATTTTGATAAAAGTTGCAATTTGGTTATAATCATGGAATCCATTTGAGTAGAGGGTATAACACTTTATCTTGCAGGCGCAACTCGCAATCAAGGAAGATGTCCTTCCCTGTCTATAGTGTCTGGATATTATTGGTTGAGAGATTAATTACAAATTTCTTATTGGGCCAATAACCTATTGGGCATTTCTCAATTCAAACTATTGGACATGGGCTCATATGTTGAAACCCAAGTTAAAGTTATAACACTTTGCTGGGCTGAATTTGGGCCTAACATGTATTAGGACAACTCACTAGTATGACCTAGTGAATTTCGTTCTATTTATTTTAATATGTGGACTGAACCCTTAGGATTTGGATTGGGAGTTGGGACAACTTAATAGGTAAGTTAATTTCCAACTTCCTAGTTTGACTAGATGGTTATCTAGTTAGATTAGATGGTTAGTTGGAAACTTGTGGTTGAATTAGGAAACCTATTAGATCTCCCTTATCCCAAGTAAGTAATTAGGGTTGTTTCCTATTCATCTAGGGAAGTAATAGGAAACTCCTACTTGGATTTTAAGAAATCATAGCTGTAGAAGTTATAGAAGAGGGAGAATAGGTTAAGCAATCCTTGCCATGATTAATTGCAACATTAATTTGATCAAAGGGAAAAGAGAGCTTTTTTCTTCTCCCACCTCAGATGTTAAATAAAAACTACAGCCTCTTTAGTGGATAAAATAAGAATACCATTACTGAATTGATCAAGCCTGGAGAGTGCAAATTAAAACTCTACATCGATTCTCCTTCATAGCTAGCAAGTCAGATCTCCTTTGTCTGTGCTATGTTCAGCTTGGGATAGATCTTGGACCCAATTCTTTGAGTGTGTTAACCACTTAGGAGCTGCATTTGTGTACTTTGGATTAGGTAATACATTTTCCAATTTGTTGGAAACCTATTTGGCGTGATTGTTTTAAAGTAATTTTAGAGAAAACCAGTTTTCTTACATGAAATACTGTTTTCTATTTGGGTCGATTTTGGAAAATTTGAAATTCCATGTTTTCCCCATAAAGATCCCATCTTTATGTGAGATTATCAGCCCATTCTTCAGTGGTACCAGAGCATATGGTTCTGATTTAGAATTGGAAATTTGGAAAATTCAGTTTTGTCAAAAAAGCGCTTAGAATGGTTCTAGGCAAAATGCTAGTTTTCTCCTTTCTCTTTAAGAATTTGATTCTCTACTAGTATATACAAAAGTTACATCCACATTCTCTTCTTCTTCTTCAAATTTTACAACATCAACATAATTTTCTGTGTAGACAGATAAATTGGTCTTGGATTGAAAGGGAAACAGAATTTAGAGAGGATTTTCCACAATTTCTTTCTCATTTTGGGGTTTCATTAATTTCATGGCACCAAAATATACCAAATCGATTGAAACCCTTAACTTTTCTCCATCTTATTTTCCAATTTGTTAATATTGGTTTCTTGTAAACTGACCTGTTGGACATATATTCTAGCATCTTATCTGTGTTTACAAGACAATGTGTCCATTTTTTTTTCTTGGTTAAATAACAGAGAAAAATATCATAATTTTTTATTGTCTGATGTTTTGTTTCCAACAAGTGATGAACACCATAGGGCAATCATGTTTTAGATGGTCTTTGGTAAGGGAAAATGTTAATTTTCTCAGGAATCACAATTTCCTGTTGCAATCTTAGAACATTTCCTTAGAAAATATTTACACATTTGGTAGAAAGGATTGCTGATGTGGCATTTTTCTGTGTTTTCTCGAGAAACATGTTTGGTATGAAAAATTTCAGTTGATTCCTGAAAATTTCCACTTTTTGATATGGGTTTTCCACATTTGGCAGAGCTCCATCTTTTGGTGCTTCAAGAAATGCTCTTGGATATGAAATTCAAAGTGACTGTTCTCTCTACTGATTTCTGAGGAATTGGGCATTCCAAATATGATCTATATCTCAAGTGTTTTGATGAATCAACTAGATGTATGAAGTTGAAAAAGTGAAAATATAAAGAGAACTTTTTGTTCTTACCAAACAGCATAGAGTTGAATTCACTAAATCATCACTCTTTACAATAGGATAGTATCAATAGTGCTAAAATAATCAATAAAATTATTAGTCATATATGTACGGGCATGCATTTGGTTTTTCCTGCAGTTCTGTTTTCTGGAGAATGTTTGTCATCTCTCTAGATCTGCTTGTATGAGCAGGATTCAGTGTTTATTTTTTTTTCCCTGCAGAATGCTTGATTTGCTGATTAAGATTTAGTGCAATGTTATATAATAGCTACAGTTCCAAACACCATCCTAGTGTACCAAAGGCTTTGCAATTTAAGTTGCATTTGGAAACAGTGCAAATGTGTGAATGTAAATATGTAGAGTGTAAAACGGTTCACATAAATTATAAAATTGGGTTAGTTTTGCATTAACAAATTCACCTTCTTACCAAACAGACTTTTAGCTGTAATGGATGCAAATACGAATTCCAGTAAAGTATATGTTTTTTTTTCTTTTTTTTATCAAAAGCAGAAAGCCCACTTGAATGCAAATTTAATTCTTTTTTATTGATGTACTTCTACATCTTATTATCAATGTAAATATGCATTAGTCTGTCATTTGTCAATGCAAAAATGTAATACTGCTAAATACAAGCAAAAGTGAATCAGACTATAAATTTACCCTGAACTGGGATTTACACTCTATTTGCATCATTTCCAAATACAGTCTTAATTGTAATTGAGAGATTTACTGGTTGGATGAACTTGGTATTATTGTAGGGCTTTATAGACATTGTCCTCTATATTCTGGTTTTTTTTCAAAATTGGCCTTTGGTGGACATGAATCGTCCCGAAAATGTTGGAAAGAAGCAGGTTATAAGAGAAAACCATGAGCTAGTTAATACCAATAGTACACCATGGTCCCCCCTCGTCTACTTGTTTGTTTGTGAATTGTGATGCCACTGTTCAATGGCTGGTTATTTCCCTCTTGCTCTTTCTTTATTTCCCAAAGTCATTTTGAATCAATTTTGAGCAATAGTATATGCAATAATGCCATTTTTTTAATTTGATTTTTCAATGCTATTCAATACCCATTTGTATCCAAACTGAATTTGAATCTGAATACAAACAAACCAAATTTGGATCTACATATATTTGATTGATCCAATCCATTTGCTAGCTAAGCCAGCCCCACTTCTATCTATATTTTAAAGGGGTTCACTTCATTAAAGTGAAGCTCAGGCATGTGACTCTCTCTGCTTTGGTGGATAGTTGTGTCCCCATTTAAAGACAACAACTGCTTTTAGTACCTTTGTGGCATATAATTGAATGCATCCAAAACCAAAACCGCTTGCTTTTCCAAACCACTGATAAAACTGCCCCTGGTTTTTACAAGAAGTTGGAATTCCCAAGAAGTCATCATCTTTATCTTCTTCACCATCTATATATATAGCAAGCTAACAACTTTCTATCCATATCAATCACCACCCATCAAAGACTGTTTCACAAACTTGAGAGAGGTTGCACCTCAAGAAAGAAGAAAGGAAAATGAGTTCTACTAGAAGAGCATGGATTGTAGCAGCTAGCGTCGGAGCTGTTGAAGTATTGAAGGATCAAGGGATCTGCAGATGGAATTATGCTCTTAGGCGTCTCCACCAACATGCCAAGAACAATATGGGATCGTTCTCTCAGGCTAGGAGTCGTCTCGCTTCTCACAAGGCCCTGAGAGACCATGAGAAGATGAAGCAATCTGAAGAGTCACTCAGGAAAGTAATGTATCTAAGCTGCTGGGGTCCCAACTGATCTGGCGGAGAGAACACCCCTCTTTACAGTTTTGGAGTGTTTAAATTGGGCAAAGAAAAGAACAGGAAGAGAAATTGGAGATGACGAGTTCTAATTGAAATGCCCAAAAGCCTCCTTGGCTCTCTGCAATGAGAAAACAAAAGCTTCCTTGACTCGGCATGAGATCTAATGTGTCACTGTTGTAAATTATTGTATATGCCCCTTTTACACAACTATATATATATATATATCTCCACTTCTTCTTCTTCAAATTCTATCATCGGAATCGGAATGGGATCGGAATTGGAATGGTCTATTCCCCTTACCTGTTTGGTTCAGTCATGATTTTCAATTCTGCCCCTAATAAAAATAAAAAAAATGCAGAAAATTTGCAGATTTGAGGAAGAATATACATTCTCGTGATTTGTATATCCAAGGGTCAATTATAAATTGAAAAAATTGGATTATGAAATCGCGAAGCATAATTTTTTTTTTTTTTTTTGAGTTGGATCAACATTTCCAATTGAACGAGTATGAATAAAGAATCCATGGATAAATCTTCAATTTAAAGTTCCGAATTAGTGGATGCTGCCAAAGGGAGTGGCGATGCCATACGCAGAATGGAAGAGACTCATAGAATGGCAGAGACAAATAGAGCTTTTGCACATTTTCGTTAATCCATGAACAAGATCTATATAGACACATAGATCCATGGATCCATACATCTCGATCGAAAAAGAATCAATAGAGAAAGAAAGAATCAGAATTGATCGATATCTTTCTCGAAACAAACGAAAGATGAAACATAAATCATGGATCAACTAAGCCCTCTCGGGGAAAAGGAGTAAAGAAAGAAAAAAAGAGTTTTTTCCATTGATTATCAATCGATTTGGCAATAACCAAAGGATAGTAATCCGTGTCGCTCTCACTAAAGTCCATATCTATTTGGATATCAATATAGCACTCGTGTCTCTTTTGCAACAAACACGGCAATTATAAATCGAAATGGTTTGAATGAAATCATAAGAATATGTATGCTGTACACCTTTCAAGGCGGAAGCTGAACTCTGCGCAAAGTTTCCGCCCGTGATATGAGTTACCACCCCTTGATCATTTATACTACCCCAAACATCCCATTGCATTTTTCAACTGAAATGGAATATTACTACCGAAATTGCATTGTACATCCAGAATAGACCTAAGAAGACATGATCCGCTAGAAATTACAATAATTTTGTAGCAAATTCAGAAAAATGCATGAAAATACTCAAAATTGTAGAAATTGCAAAAAAAAAAAAATGTAGAAATTTTGCAGGAAAAATGCAGAAATTACAACAATTTTGCAGCAAATTCAGAAAATGCATGAAAATACTAGAAATTTTGCAAGAAATTGCAATAAAATCGGAAAATTGCAGAAATTACAATAATTTTGCAAAAAATTCAGAAAAACGAATGAAAATATCAGGAATTTTGCAAAAATTGCAGAAATTGTAAGAAAATCAGAAAATTGCAAAAATTACAATGATTTCGCAAAAATAAAATCAGAAAAATGAATGAAAATATCAGGAATTTTGCAGAAAATTGCAAGAAAATCAGAAAATTGCAGAAATTACAATAATTTTGCAAAAAAAAAATCAGAAAATTGCAGAAATTACAATAATTTTGCAAAAAATTCGAAAAAAAAATGAATGAAAATAAATGTCTAGGATGCTTGTGAATCATTTGAAATCATTACATAAATATGTCTCTGTGTGTGTGTGAAGATTCACAGCATCATACATATGTACAGACCGTCATGAAAATGTAGTGTTAATAGGAACTTCATGATTGGTGAACAAAAGGGAGGAATGGTGCACATGCTGAAGATGAAACTTAGACCAAACAGAGTCCCTAGAGGTGGGAAAGGTTGCAGAAAATTATTGGAATTTAAGATTTTACAAATTACAAAATCAGATAGGACACAAAAATTGTATTTCTTGAAGTCTACAGGGATGTTAAATGAGAAATGAACAAACTCAAAAGTACAACTGAGAAATATAAATGTGTAATGTGTAAGTAAAAATATCGGGCAAAGCTACTTTTGTCAATCACCAAGAGAATTTTACAGAGAAAGAAACAATAAAGTGCAAGCTCCCCTACCAAAAAAGCAGTAGGGGAAATGAGCAAATGCATATTCCAATTTCCTTTCATCCCAGCTTAGTGAAACTTTAAGAGGTACAAACATCTTTATCTAGACTCAAGTCAAGTGTGGATGGACAAGTTGTTGCATACACAATTTACACCAAAAATCGGAATATCCAACATGACATAACACTCATATACAGGTATCCAGATTTCATAGGTGACAAAATGTTTAACCATTAAACCGTGCAAGAGACACTTTTCAACTAAACCTGCAAAACAATTGTTTTCAACAAATACCATGTAAAGCATAGAGAAAGCTACTGACTAGGGCTTCTAAGAAAACCTTGTGCCAGAAAAGCAATTTCTGAAATTGAGAAATGGAAATATGTGAAGGACAACCACTCAATCAGGATCTTGACCACAAAAGGAATTAAAAAGGCTAATACCAGTTTTGGAATCTCAGGTGGAATATCCACCCTGGATCCCTGGTTTCCAAAAAGAAGCATTGTTGAACTGCATTCTCTAGTTGATTGATCAGTCAGTTGTTACTTAACTGAATATAGCCCATGATTTGAGAATGTAACTCTTGCTCTTACTGGGCAATCCAACAGAATGATGCCACACTAGTAATGTCAAAGTGGAATAGATTCTAGAACATTGACCAAGAATACGTTTGATAAATATAACCAACTATATTACACTACAAGCACCAAACATAGCTGACCAACCACAGTGCAACGACTACAAATGTAAGGGAGTAATAGTTTTACAGGATTCCACTAACCAAATGGTTATTATCCTTCCATTATTTTGGAACTGAAGGGTGTTACAGAAACCATCTAATTAGTTAGTTTTTGCTGTCACATACTCTCAGGATCAGGAGCTGGGATAATAAGTCCTACACCTACACGGTAGATCAGGAGTTGGGGTTGGCACCAAAGGACACAAAGAGTCAACAGTAAAGGAAACAGAATTAGAAGCAGCAGACATTAAAACCAAGAACTTCAAAGCTTTTTTTTTTTTTTTATTTATTTCCACTTATTCTCATCAGATATACAGTGATATACATAGAGAAAAGTAATAGACACACCCTTCGTGAACTGCCCAAACCATTTGCTATGTGGCATTCTAAAACTTGCTGCCTAAGAAATACCAAATTAATAAACAAAGGTTTTCTAAAATTCCAAAACAATTCAAACCCTTGGGTGGGGATGCTGAACTATACAGATAACCTTCTATATCTCCAAGACTTTCTTTAAGAGATATTGAAGAAATAGCATCTGCAGCCTGTGAGTTGATATGTTAAGGCTGCTGGCTTGATCTTCATAAGTTTGACCTTGGGTTTCCACAAGTTGCATCTAAGCTTTTAGAATATACTATATAGTACTAGCCAGTGATAGATAAAACAAACTGTTGCTAAATGGAGCAGTTTTATCATATGCAGTGATATCAAAGCCCATGAATTCTGCAGTAGATTATCATCCTCTTCATCATAATGAGCATTTTCTTTGTCAAGAAAGATAATTAACCCCAGAAAGCTCATTCTTTTGAGCTTCCTTTGATCTGATCCTGAACAATTTAACAGTGCTGAAATAAACAGAAAAAGTAGGAGACTTAGAGACTGGACTCAAAATGAACTGGATGCTTTTTCTGTTTTTTTGAGTATTTTGTATCCTACATTCTTCATGCTCATTTTATATTTCATGGCTGACTTCAAGAGAACAGTCCCTTTCTTCTTCATGACATTATTCTCAGTACTATTGATTGTAATAACAAGCCAAGTAGAGAACCTACAAATAATTTAACTGGTCGTCATCTGTCAAGTCAACAACTAATCTGATCTAATTCTGTACTTAGGGAGCAGGGGAACTCTTTGGTGCTGCTGTTTTAAGCATCAAAAGAGCTGGGATGATTGCCTCTTTGGTCCTAATGTTGTTTCTCCTCACTGGAGGTTACTATGTCCAGGTATTCAATCATACTTGTTTAAATATACCATTCCGCTTCTTATTATGTCAGTTAAAATTTTCCATTATTACTGTTGTTTTCCATTTATTTCATCCATGGCCTTACAAAAACTTTGGACCTATCAATGAAAATTCATTTCTATATTGGCCTATTGAAACCCTAAAGGTTAAAAAAAAATCATTCCCCATTCCTTAAATGCCTAAGGGTCAATTCCTTTCATGCTTTCTATTTTATTTGTTATCCTTTTTTGCAGCACATACCAGCATTTATGCAGTGGTTGAAGTATATATCCTTCATGTACTATGGATTTCGCCTTCTATTAAAAGTTCAATACTCTGGAGACCAATTATATGAATGTGGAAACAAAGGTGGATGCCGAAGCTTACAGAGTTCACCCACATTTGACACAGTAAACTTGAATGGTGGCTTGAAAGAAGTCTGAGTTCTACTAGCGATGGCACTGGCTTATTGATTGTGTGCTTATGTTTGCCTTCGCAGAAGAATAAACATGTGTTATCTTTGATAGATTATTACAAGAAAAAGACTGATGTTTGAACTATTTGTGTGCCTTATTTGTATCAACAACAGTAAATGAAAATTTCCTTAACAAAGAAATATAGAAAAACAATGTTCCAAATAAGGGAACAAATACAACAGCACCAGGCCCCCAAAGCCAGATTTCCCTTGTTATCTTTCTTATTGTTTAATTGTTCAGATTTATTAAGAAATGTATAAAGAATAGGTTTGATTACAAAGGAAAGTTTGCCTAGAACCTGTAAAGATACAGACCAGCACTGATGGCTAACCCAAAAGTTCCAATTTTTACATTCCTGCAACTCCAACCCTTCTGCTCACTTCCTGCCTAGCTAATGCATGTCATTCTGTTCATTGATCTCAAAGTCCATGAGAAAATTACTCTTAATTCCCTAGCTAAACTTTCTACTTCCCACAATATATGTCTAACTGCCATGTTCCAATGTTGTCGTTTTTGAGCCTGCCAATTGTCCCTTGCTAACCCTTCTGCACTGCTATTTGCCGCTTTTGGAGTCTATCAGAAGGAGCCGTTCAGGCTTACAGTCAAGGGGATAAGGTGCAAAATAGGTCATAAAACCAGAGCTATAATCAAACCAAACAAATGTATGGAAAATCCTAAAACATATGTACCGGCCGATCTCCCAGAGCTATAATCAAACCAAACAAAACATATGTCTCACCAGAGTAGGAAGCAGATTAAAACGAACAAAAATAGGGCAGCTCTGTAAAATGAATCACAGCAGGGCAGATCCGAAGTGGAGATGGGGCGGATCTATAAAATGAACCACCATATTTTACAATAGTTAAATAAAAAGGATGAGGAGGAGCAAGAAGAGTGGTAGCTGATTTGGAGGAAGAATGAGAGGAGGAGGAGGAGAAAGATGGTTGGCAGTGGTCTTACCTCACCGGAGATGGCAACGACAAGTGATTCTTCCTTTTCACAGCAACTCAATCGCAGGTTGGTTTGGAGGGGCTTTTTTGTCAAAACTAATGGCGGAATGGGAATCACATTCCGAGGGAGGGGGTCGGGAATGGCCATTCCCCATTTCACCTATTCATTCCCGTTCTGGTCGACCAAACATTCAGAATCGAAATGACCCATTCCAATTCCAGGGTCTTATTCCCTCGAACCAAACAGATCCTAAATCTATTTGATTGGAAAATTTTATTCTTCAGAACTGATAAGTTGTATCGAATTTGTGGCTTGATACCAGATTCCAATACAACTGTTTCAGTAAAGAGATTTAGAACACAATATACAAATCCTATATTCTGTCTCGAAGAGAATATGCAATTGGGAAGGGAAACAAACTTGAGCAATTCAACTCCCACAATTTTGAATGTTTTTGGGCTTCATTTATTTTGGCTCCAACATATGTTTAGTCCCATAAGAACTGAATACACCCCAAGTCTCATTCTTTACAGTAGGATAGGATCAGTAATGCCAAATAAGTGACAAAGTCACAAGTCACATAAGAATGGGCATTTAGTTATTTCTCCACTTTGGTTTCTTGGAGAAACCATTGAAGAAGGTAGCATAGAGTGAGTGATCTTTTAATATAGTGTATTTATCCTCTTTTTTTCTTTTCTAGTAGGGCTGTTCATGGGTCGGGTTGGGTCGGTTTACTGATGTTTTTCCAATCGACCCGACTTGGTCGGGTTACCTGAAATTGAAATCGAAACCGACCCTGTGTTAAGCAAAACCGACCTGATCGGTTTGAGTCGGTTTGGGTCGGTTTCGGCTCTACTTAGTGGTGACTTAGTTGCTGTTCAAGTGTTCATTTCTGGCTCTACATTCCCAAAGAAAACCAACGTTTCCTTAATGTTTTGTGGCCCATCCATGGATCCAGTTGTAGAGGGAGCAGAGTTTGAGAGACAACTTAGTTAAGTAGGTTGTAACTAGGATAGAGACAACTTAGTTAAGTAGGAACTAAGTATGTTGTAACTACTAACTAGGAACTAACTACTAAGTCGGTTCGGTTCGGGTCGGTTTCGGTTTTTACACATGAAAATCGAAACCGAACCGAATCATCGGTTTATGATTTTTTTATAACTCGAAACTGACTGGTGCTGAAGAAAACCCGACCGACTCGGGTTGGGTCTTCTTATGAGCAACCCTATTTTCTAGTTTTCTGCAAACTAGTTGGGCCCTTAAGCTTCAATCTAGGAGAAGAATGAAATGCAAACCGTAGGGATGCAACTTTAGCGAGCCAACCAAAAAACTGACCCGATGGCCATTAGCTTGTCCCGTTAGCCCCAAAATGAGTCCAAAAACATCTTCATTTCAACATTCCTGCCCCCTCAACCTCAAATCGTGCCTGACCCTATTCTACTCCCCTCCGCCCGAGCTTGGATCCAACTCCCTCTCTGGCACTGACGATCGTTCCAGCCAATTCACCGTCACCAAGTACTCTCCAACCCTCGTATTCTATTTTGATATTTTGTTTTTTCATTTTAAATCAGAGAAACCCTCTTTCTGATATTTTGTTTTTTCATTTCAAATCAGAAAAATCACCGGCCATCAGTAACGACCATTGACAACAGTGCTTTTTTTCTCCTCTTCCAACTCCCTCTCCGGCACCGGCAATCGCTCCGGCCAGTTCACCATCACCAAGTACTCTCCAATATTGTTCATTTCAAAGTTGTGTTGTTGAAAGGTACTCTTCCATCTATTCATTTTTTTCCCATTTGCATTGTCCCCAAATTGTTACTCTGGGTATATGTTGCCAAACATAGAGCGGAAGAGGAGACAATCGAGTTCAAAATCAAAAGACAACATATACCCAGTGTAACAAAAAGATTCGTTGGTGTGTGTCTCTGTCCAACTTTGTTTGCTCTCTTTATATATTTATCTCCTGCCTCTATTTAAAAAATAATATCTTTTTCTTCTTTTGAAGAAGAGATTGCTCAATAGTGTAGTACCATTGCTAGATCTGTAAATATACAGAGCATTCTTGCTTTCTTTAGCCCAATAGTGTAGTACCATATTTCATATAGATTTCTATGTTGTAAATTATTTAATAAACCACCTGTATGCAGTTGGGTATTTGAATGCTTCTACAAGGACCATATCATTTGTTATTTGACATGTTGGTTGTATTTATAGAATATGATCAATAGTTCTTTGATGTTCCATTGCTCATTAGGAAACAATCCATGTTTGAGTCTGCAACAAGAAGCGATATTTTTTTTCCTCCTTTTTCTTGTATAATTATGCATGAGTAGAAACTTTTTTCTTTTGCTTTTGAAAAAACTATGCGCATCTTTTTGTTGATTTATGTGCTATCTGAATTCCATAGTTTTTTCAACAAGAAATGGAAGGCACACCAAACTCTATGCGAAGGTTGGTGTTTGAACTTGATGGAGATGAGGGTGAACCGTCAAAACCTTCATCTAGAATGGGTAAAATGTAGGGTACCAACATTGTCAATGCTTTTGATGAGGTAAAATATTTACCTAACATAAGTGAAGAACTAGATAAACTCACTAATGATTTGCCTACATGTGAGGAAACTAAAGGCATTGATGCAAGTTTGAAAGAAAAGTTAAGTGCTATTCCTAAAGAGTGTACTCTAAAGGTTGGCATGATATTTGAAACAATAGAGGAAGCATATGAGTTCTATAATAGATACGCTGGGAAGGTGGGGTTTAGTACTCGAAAAGAAAATAGAGTTGTTGACAAGCGGATTAACCAAGTAAGATATTGCAAGTTTTGTTGCTCTAGAGAAGGCAAACGTAGAGCAGATAAACATACGGTCAGTGTAAAGACCAGTAGACCAATGACAAGATGGTATGGCAACTATGAAGATAAGTCGTGTGAAAGATGGTTATCGTGTCATTGGTTTTGATGAGATGCATAATCATATAGTCATAACCCTTTCCAAGTCGCATATGTTGAGGTCACAAAGAAAAATCAATGAAGCACAAGGTAATCAAGCTATAATGGCAGATGATGCAGGAATTGCTCCAAGAGCAGTAATGGAGTTGATGGCCAACGAGGCTGGTGGGTGTGAAAATATTGGGTTTACTTCAGTGGGTTTGATGAATTACTTGCGTACATATCGGACTAGAAATATGGAGAAGGGGGAGGCAGGTGGTGTTTTGAAATATTTTGAAGATAGGCAATCACAAGATCCATCGTTTGTTTATGCAATATAACTTGACCAAGCTGAATTAGTTATAAATCTGTTCTGGGAAGATGCTCAAATGATTGTAGATTATACTCATTTTGGTGATGTGATATGTTTTGACACAACATGTAGAACAAACAAAGAGAATAGATCATTTGCAGTATTTGTTGGGGTGAATAGTTATAGGCAAATAATAACTTTTGGTGCTGCATTGTTGTACGATGAAATTGCAGATACTTTTGAGTGGTTGTTTAATGTGTTTGTCAAAACCATGGGAGGAAAAAAAGCCTAAAACAATTCTAATTGATGATGATGCAGCTATGTCCAAAGCAATTGGTTTAGTGCTACCAGAATCACATCATCGGTTATGTGCATGGCATATGTTCCAAAATGCTGCGAAACACCTTATTGGTGTGTTTGAGAAATGTAAATCATTTTCTAAAGATTTTAGTAGTTGTGTGTATGATTGTGAATGTAAACACACAATGTTAGGATAGTAGTACTTATAGGTTTGCTAGGGCATGCGTAAAATAATCTTTGAGGGTTAGTACATGTCTCTGATACACGAAGTATACATTTTTTTCCACACTTGTAGATATGGATTGAGAACTCATTCCTGTATTGATAGATGAAAATTAATGCTTTATGTCTCAATTTTATCTTCCAAAGCTCGAAGCTTAAAAGCAAATGCTTATCCAAAATCCAAATAGAGCCTTAGTTACCAAGAAACAAACATGCAAAGATAGACATCTTATATCGACCGTAGTGCATATGAATTCAGCATAGTAGAAAACATGAAACCAAAAGTAGATATTAGCAATAGGAGTGCTATAAAACAGCTTCAGCTGCACATGAATAAAAAATAAGGGCTATAGAAACCAAAGAAAGGAAATGGAGGAGAAGGAGGAAGGCATTTCTCTAAATTAAATCATTATGATATCAATGTCATGTTTCAGACAAACTTTCGTTCAAGAGAAACACTTAACTTTCACCAAATCTCTGAAAACAAAACTAATAATTAAAATGAATTCATCTTTTTGATGAAGAATAAGCACGAGGAACTCAGTTTTGGACTATAGTGCTTGAATAGGGGTAGTTGTGTTCAAAATGATGAAATGGCCGGAGTGAAGATGGTCTGTTTTCTATTACTTCATTTTCCAGGATCCTTTCAACAACACAACTTTGAAATGAACAATATTGGAGAGTACCTGGTGATGGTGAACTGGTCGGAGCAATCACCGGTGCTAGAGAGCGAGATGGAAGAGGGGAAAAAAGCAATGTTGCTGGTGGTCGTTATAGATGGCCGATGGTTTCTTTGATTTGAAATGAAAAAACAAAATACGAGGGTTGGAGAGTACCTCGTGACGGTGAAGTGGCCGGAGCGATCGCTAGTGCCAGAGAGGGAGTTGGAAACGAGCTCGGGCGAAGGAGAGTAGAACGGGGTTCAGACACAATTTGAGGTTGAGGGGGTGGGAATGTTAAAATGGAGTGGTTTTTGGGCTCATTTTGGGGCTAATTGGACAAGCTAATGGCCGTCTATTAGCCTTGCATGTGGGACCGTCCCACCGCGTGCAACTAGACTTCTGGCAACCACTCGTTGTGTGGGGCATTTGTGGGGCGACAGGCGGTGGGGCGGAGATTTAGAGGGAGAGGGGGGTGATTTAAAATGAGGCTTTTAAGGAAAGAAAAATAAAAATAAGTGGGAGAAGCATTGCTATAGGAAACATGCCAACTAAGAGTGGATAACATTTTAGGAAATTAATCAAGTGGGGTTGATTAAGTGAAAGAAAAAAACAAAAGAAAAAAAATCCAAAAAGTGAGAAATAAGAGGAGGGAGAATGGAGCAAGGAGAGAGCATTTGATGTAGCTCTTCTTCTATCTATAATATAGAAAGTGCATACTTGCCTAGGTTCCACAAAGATCATAAAAGCTAAATCCAAATATCATGTATCTATCTATAACATATAAAATGGGTACTTGATTTGGGTTCCATGCAAATCTTAAAAATTAAATCAAAATACCATATCTCATATGGGTAATATTTGTTTACAAGCATTAACAAAAAAGAAAAAGGAAAAGAAAAAGACTTACTTGCACATGTGCTACATAGGAATGACAACGGGTAGGGTACCCATGAAAATTGCCCTTCCCACCCAAACCCACCTAAACACCCTTACAAACCTGTCCCATCCCAAACCTATCATCCCAAAAGTGAAATGTGGTGTCCCTTTTAAGCAAAAATGGCATGGTATGCTAATGATGAAGACACTTATGTTGCAAAACAAAGGGAATAATTTGAATCCTCATATATACATATATATATAAAATCAAACATATAAGGTATATTTATTAGGGTTTGACTATGATATCATAAGAACTTATGACCAATCATCTAGTATCATATAAGCGGTTAAAAATCAGATTCTTTGTATTAAAATTCATGGGTGTTTGGTATCATGACTTTCTAGCATAGATTTTTCCATGCTTAATAATAATATGCACGTGTTTATAATCAGGTAATGGGAGACCCACAGAGTCTTTTGGGTAGCCTACAAATAGGCAACGACTGGTCTTGGATTCCAAATTGTTTGCACTCGTTCTTTTAACGTGTGTTGGACAACCCCAAATCTTCAAGTGTTTGACACTTGGTTTCTTTCCGGTCCAAAGTTCATATGGAGTGTTCGGAACCGATTTGGTTGGAACCCGATTCAGCACGTAAATCGCAGTCTCTAATGCATAACCCCAAAAGGATGTGAGTAACTCTGAGTGTATGAGAAGTGACCGGACCATATCTAATAAGGTCCTATTCCTCCTATCTGAAACACCGTTAAGTTGAGGTGTAGCAGGAGGAGCCAACTATGATACTATCCCATTATCCTTTAAGTAGTCCCTGAATTCGTTAAAGAGATACTCGCCACCTCGATCTGATCAAAGGGCTTTAATTTCTCTCTAACTGTTTATTGACCTTTTGTTTGAACTCTTTGAACTTTTCAAAGGATTTAGACTTGTGTCTCATTAGGTACACGTAACTATATCGTGAGAAATCACCGGTGAAGGTGATGAAATACACGTGTTGATTCCGTATCCTAACACTCAGGGGACCACATATCAGTATGTATAAGGTCAAGTGTGCCTGTACATCTTTCAGGCTTACCGTTAAATGGCCGTTTCGTCATCTTGCCTTGTAGGCAAGGCTCACAAGTGGGAAGATCTTCTACGGTTAGAAAATCCAAAGGACCATCATTTACAAACATTGTGATTCGGTCAACACCGATGTGGCCAAGTCGGTAATGCCACAGGCACGTGGGATTAACTGTATCACAGAATCTTTTCTTGCGGATTTTAACCGATGTAGTTTCGGTTATGTTAGTTTCTAGAAAAGGATGTAGAACATAGAGACCGTTCTCCAGTTCCCCGTATGCGATGAATCTGTTATTTCTTTTAATAGTAATCGTATTACTAAAGAAGACAGAATAACCATCTGCACATAGTTTTGAGACAGAAATCAATTTTTTCTTAAATTTTGTACATAAAGACAATCTTTTAGTACAATAGTTCATTCTCTAAAAATTAACTCCACGGTTTCTATGGCCGCAACTGCAACACTTAGAGAAGTACCCAAGTAGAGCGTAACTTCTCCATCACTCAGCCTTCTGTTTACCTTGAACCCCTACAGTGAGTTACACGCATGAGTTGAAGCCCCGGAGTCAATACATCAGGACGCAGAAGCTACCAATAAATTGGTTTCAACAAGCATAGCTACAGGCTCATCCTTTTTAATCAGTTCTTCCGCTCATTGCAACATATTGCTGAGCTCTTGTATGCTGACATTCAGCTTATTCAGGTTATAGTTCATGATGAACGGATTAAAGGAAGGAGGCAAAGAATTAAGGATAGTGTCTATCTGGGTCGCAAGGTCCAATTCGGATCCAAGAGCTTCAAGCTCATTGATGTAACCCATCATCTGAAGACAATGGTCATGAACTTGTTACCCTTTGGACATTTGTGTGGTCATGAACTGTTTCAAGACCTTTTGTCGAGTAGAACGATTCTGCTCTTCATACATCATTTTGAGACTATCCAATATGTTCTTGGCAAGTTTGATCTGATCGAACTGCCTCTATATTGGATTGTCCAATGAGGCAATGATGTAACATCGGGCAAGGGAGTTTTCTCCTCCCAATCCTGATAGTCTCTCCTTCGGGCCTCAGAAGTCCTATCACCCGAATGCTCCGGGGCAGGATTTTTAGCCACTTTGTCTAACTTTTCAGATGTTAGGACTAGCATAAGGTTCCTATACCAGTCGGCATAGTTTGGGCCCTTCAGCTTGTTGTCATCAAGAAGCTTTGCAAATTGTCCGTTTGCCATTTTCTGGTAAAAAAGCAAACATTAGTCCCCAACCTAATTTGATTCATGTTCATTACATAGATATTGATTTTAATCTACGTCCCATTCCCATTTATTCATCTTTGAGATTTCCCTCCCATCTTAGTGACGGAGACTGTGAGTTGTCTCTGGAAATGTGGGAAATCACATAGGGTGCATGGAGCCAACTGTTTCAGCTGCATAACCCCACCACTTTTCTGTGAAGGATCACATCCACTCATCATATGAGCTTTCCCTTTGGCCTCTGTCAGACAAGGTTCAGAGCCGTTTTCAGGTAAACCTTTCTGTCCAGTGAGTGCTTACCCATCATATTCGTGAACGCCAAGGTATCGTGAGAGAGTTCTCATTTTCTGGTGAAGCCCCTCCCACATCGGTCTATGACGCCTCTATCATCTTATGAAACACTCAGACAAGCTCAACAGCAAATGGATAACTCATTTTCTGGTGCGTTTTCTCATTACTGAAGGATCCATCCTCATGCTATTGATGGAAGGCCTTTAGAGAGTTCATCATATGAATCTCCCTATCACATGCACTTATATTAGCTGGAGGGAATAGTAAATTTTGCCCTATCTTTGATCTAGGTCAAACCAAAGTGGCTCCTACTGACTTTCATAAAGCCAGATTTTGGTGGGCCCAAATCGGCTAGGGTTCCGCACGTAACCTCTCCATGAGGTGTGGGCCCACCACTGAGGGAGGTCATCTAATGACCAAAAGGGACACTATGGCAATGATGTGCATTCAGCCATGGTGTGCGTAAGAGCCACTATCGATTCAGCATGGGCCAAGTACTTATGGCCCATGTACGTAGCACATTACACATCCATACATCACATGAAAGGATAAATTGATCCAATCAATTAAATATATGTAAAGTCCATATGAAGCCCATGTTTAATCCATAATATTAACCATTAATATTATCTAGGTATATGGGCTAAATTAGGGTTGATCAGTTCGGCCCATATAGCTTAATCCGCGAAGTGGGCTTTTAGTAGTTTTAACAACTTAAAACTAGGCCTTTATAGGTTGGGCCGAATTAAACATTCAATTAATTATCAATCCTCAAGCCCATTTTGGGAAAATTTAGGGCTGACATTCAGCCTTGATCGAACCCTAGATTCGGTCCAAACAATTTGAACCAATCTTGGTTCGAATGGGTCTAGGGTTTGATCTTTAATTAAATCTTTAATTCAAGAAAATAATCTGAAATTAAATAATGATAAAAGAAAAACAAGAATCAGTTAAACAAGGATGTTCGTACAATCCATCCTGCAAAATAGAGGTTAGATCACAGGTTGCAGTTTCACAAACTGCAAATCGCAGATAGCGATTCTCCCATCTGTGAAATCTCCTTCTCTGCGCCGCCATCTTCGATCCAAAATAATAAAATAAATAGAAAACCTAATTTCTATTAATAATTACATTAGATCGAATGCCTATACATTCAGTCTAAAAAAATAAAAAAAATATTTTACAGACCAAATGTAATAGAATAATCATGAAACTGCAAAAATCGCAGGTTCCCTGCACAAATCAAGATTTCGATCTCCTTTTGTACGAACAACCCATAAATCAAGAAAATCATAAAGAACAATTCTAAATAATAATTAGATTTATATAAAAAATTAATTTCAGATTATTCGCCCATAATTTTGGGAACAATTTCCCAAAACCCTTATCTGCGCAAATCGGGTAGAACGCCTTCTGCCCATTTGCGCAGGTTCAGATCTGAAATAAATTCGTTCAAGATTTGAACTTGGCTCTGATACCACTGAAGTGATGAGAGATCCATCGTATGGACACCCCAATCTTGCGGAATAAGGTGGGCGAATTTCAAAAAAAATTTCTTTCCCTTCAGTTGGGAATCACATTCCCTATTTTAGAAAATCATATTTTCAAGGATCAATCTTGAACCATAAACTGAACCAGATCTGAACAAAAGCGGTAGGAGAGGATTATACCTGATACGGAGAAATAATATCTCCCAACGAAGGAGTTCACGCCCAAGGAAGGATCCAAAGACTGCTCCCACTGAAGATGACACAGTGTAGAATGGAGTAGAATCAACAGTGTTCTCTCCAAGAACCTAGTCCTTCGCAAGAAATAGCCGGATGACACGTGAGCACAACTTCCTATCAGTCCCTTCACAAGGAACTGATGTCAAGATCAAACCTTGATTTCTCCCACTGATCCATTCCCAGAATTCGCCCCTTATTTAACTACTTAAATTAGCCCAGTTCGAAATGGGCTTTAGGCCCATTAAAGTTATGTGCTCACTTAGCCTTCGTAACTGCTGCCCAGTTGGGCTTCCTTATATAGCGTGAGACCCAAACATTGATCTACACATTAGCCACATGGGTTCGGCCCAACCTTTGTTATAAGGCTTAGCCGAATACACTGTTATGGACAGTACACCCCTGAAACCCATCACATGGGCTTTATAGGCCCAACACTTACCCTAAGTGGTCCCTGGGCCAAGCCACCTTGTAACACCCAGGGATTGTGGGCAGATGCAAGATTAGCCTATCAGGTATTACCCTCTATGGTCTTACAGTTAGCCTCTCAGCCCATAATGATCAAACACTACCTGACAATAGAGGACCTCTCCCTCGGCTACAAGGAACAATGTTGCACTCTCTGCTTATATGGATCCCGGGAATTAAAACCTTTGCAAACATTTTAGAAACCATAATATGTATATACTTTTATATCTCGTATAAAATATATTTTGCAAAATAAATCTCAACGATTGAAATCGGCTGCCGGCAGTCTTGGTTTCCATCAGAGAGAGTGCATCCCGATCATCCGACAAAGGGGCTGATCCTGTCACTATGATAACCCACTTAGATGAATTCTCAAACTGTCCCAACATACCCAGGTTTTGACCCCCGCTAAGGATCTCACTGATTGGTACATCAGGTTTTGACCCCCGCTAAGGATCTCATAATCGAGTGTAGGGGACGAGTGTAACTTTCCAGTTTTACCCATTAATCTCCAAGGTCCAGGGCAATACTGGAAATCTGGTCCGGTTCAAAGATTCAATTAATCCTACACTGCATGTGCCTTGGGTCTCACCCTGGCAGTTGAGATAGGCCACCCCAACCGACTTGGTGACACATCAGGATAGGTCTCTCCAGACCGACCCACTGGCTGTGAACATTCTAAACTAATACGAGTCTCATTAAGTGTCCAGTTTAAGGGTATTACACAGAAACACACCAAAGGAACATGAATCAAATATATACTTTATTCATTTACAATAAACTCATAATGTACATCATTTTGATTGAAGCTAAAGATACACAAAAACTGTCTAACAGTCATTCCGTACTGGCTCGTAGACCTGAAACCCCAAGCCCAACACGGCCAAGACCATCATGCTAGGCCTAGCATGGCCCATGTTCCGTAGTGCCGACGGCCCAGCCCGATTTACACCTCTACGCACCTTCAAACTTGTCCCTTAGAACCAAACCTTCCCATAAATGTAAGGAGACTGTACGGCTTCGCGTTGTTTCTTTTTTTTTTTTCTATTTTAGAAACAGATACTGTTGTTTATTTTCTAATTTTTTTACTTTGATCTTGGATATGTATCGCTATTGGGCAAAAGTGGATTATAAGATAAGAACAAAAAATCAGGATAAAAGCAAACAACCAGGAGGGCTGGTCACAGGTGGTACACCTCCCCCCAACCTCCCACGTACTCGCTTGTTTTAGACGTCACGTGAATTCAATGGTTGGCTTTTGCCCTCTGGCTTTTTTTTATTTATTTTCCTCGGAACCCACCCAATTCTTAATTCTCATGTCTCTCTCGACCCAACCTCCCACGTACTCTGGTTTCTTTCTGAAACCACTGGAATAACAGCCACTGGTTTTCTTGAAAACTAATTTCATGAGCTTATTTACCTCACTTCTTCGTCTATATATAACAACTCTTGAAACCAAACTCAGTCAGATCATCAAAGATTTACCGCCTTATCTACTGAAAAAACAAAGATCTCTCAAGAAAATATTTTGATAGAATTAGAAGGATGAATTCAACAAGCAGAGCATGGGTTGTGGCTTCAAGCATTGGAGCTGTAGAGGCATTGAAAGACCAAGGCATCTGCAGATGGAATTATGCTCTGAGATGTCTCCACCAACACACAAAGAACAACCTCGGATATTTCTCTCAGGTTAGGAGGAGCCTCTCCTCTTCCTTCGCAATGGCTAATTATGACAAGTCTTTGGAAAGTGAGCAGCAGATGAAGCAATCTGAAGAGTCTCTCAGGAAAGTTATGTACTTGAGCTGTTGGGGTCCCAATTGATCCTTCTGCAATCGACATACTGAGAGAGTTTGTATAAAAGTTTTGGCCACAAATTGAGAAATGGGAAATGGGGGCAATGAAACTGTAGAAGAACCCATTGAAAAATTATATTGTAAAAGAGAAATACTGAAGCAATTTGTTCGCTAAATCAAGTTGAGACTGAAAATGTTCCATCTGGCGTTTGTTCTTGAAGATTGAACTTTTAAAGGATTAGTTCATCCTCCATACATAAAACCATTAATCAAAATTGCAATTAAAATTGAAAATTCTATGGTAGAATTTAAATGGAATTAGATCCATAATCGGTTTCTTATTGGGTCTTGGGCGTTTGAGTATCCTGGTAGACTGTTCAAATTAATCCAGAAAGTTTACTACCACACCAATAACATACCTCAACAAAGACATGAACCATGAACCATGACCATATTATTAATTAAAGTCCGGTCATTCTCATTTCAAAAGTTACTGTAAATGATGAATCCGTTTTACACTATATTAAATGGACTAGAATTGGGGAAAAATAAAATCATTTAATCCAAGTACTCCCTAGAAACTTGAGAAAGAAAAAATAAAATCATTTCGACTAGGGCTGCAAATGATACTCGCTCAGTCGCTCATCCAAATTTGAATTCAATCCTGTTAAGTGTGATCTGGATTTAATCCCTTTATAATTGAATTTAATATCGATCTGCCCCTATTCTGTTTTCAATCTCTAATATCTTAAAAGCAAAAGACTTCAACCATTATTTTTTTTTTATAATTCTTATTTTTCAAACATCAAATATTAGACTTGACAACATTTTTATTATTTGTCCCCCAAATACACTTTGTGCATTCTTATTCATTATTTATTATTGGTAACACAACTCTTACTATACTAAAAGTTTATAAAAAAATAATACTAAAATAATATTTTCATATTCATAATGTATTATTCAAATAACAAATATTATTTATTAGCATAATAATATTTATTAATAAAATATGATATATTATTATTATTATTATTATTAGTAAAATAGTAAGAACTCCAAAATATTTCAATTATTTAATTATATTTTATGATTTATTTATATAATTATATTTTTAAGTTTTTTTAATTATTTTCCATTTAATTAATATTTTTATTGTTTTAATTATTATTCCATTATTTTATTATCATTACTATTTGTTTCATTATTATTCAATTATTTATTATTAAAATGATATTATTTTCATACTATTTTATATATGATTTTATTATTTTTCTTTATATTTTAAATATTGTAATGGTTTTATGAATTTTACTCTTATTTGTTTAATTATGAATATTTTTTTTATTATTTATTATTTAAATAATAGTAGTTTAATATTATTTTATTATTACATTAATTTTAGTAATTATTTTAAATATTATTTTGTTATTTTGATGTTAGTAATTATTTATTATGCACTTAATTATTATTGTTATTATTATTATTATTATTATTTAGTGATTTATCAATAAAATAATAATAATTTATGATTATATTATTTTAGTATGTTAATAATTATTTAATATTTAATTGTTACTTTCATTATTAATTTTATTATTTTAAATTATTTATTATAATTATATTATTTTTTGTATTGTCATTATAATTATTTAATATTAATTTTAGTTTAAAAAATGATTAATATCATTTTATTTTTGTTAACTGTAATAACATCTATCCATTCTCTTAATCAATTGTGGGGGCAAAATTGTAACGTAACCATATTCAGCATTCGACATTCAGGTTTCAACTCAACATTCTCTACATTTAGATATTAGATAAAGCAAAAAAATACCAATTTCAAAGTACTTTTTTAGAGTGCTTTTGCTTTTTAGACCACTCATTACTACAAGTAAAGTCATTTTAGTTCATTTTATTTATAATATATAATAATTTTGATAGTTTTTAATTGAACTTAGTAATTCTGTTCAATATCTGATTAGAATCTAATTCATATTTGGCTATTCTAAATATAGCTCAAGGAATCATTCAACCTAAAAACTTAGGCTGTTAGGTGAGGTCTCTAAATACATTTTTATTCTCTAATATACCCCATCATGTGTGAAAAAAGCCCATCGAACTTGAAGAGGGGACAAGTATAGGCCCACCAATATCTTGTGCTGAAATTTAATTAATTATAGCGGTGATGACAAGGATCAAACACTGCACTACTTTGTCAAAAAAATAAAAAACTCAAATACCATCTTAAGAAGCCGTTTAACCTAAAAATTAAGTTGTTAGGTGAAGTTCTTGAATAGGATTTTATTCCTCAGCAATATAAAGAATCAAATTTAGATGTACCCTATATCACATTTAATTGGACCCATTGGTTCTTCTAGCCTTGGCCCCTATGTTCTTTTAAGGGGAGGTAATTCATTACAATGAAGCTTGAACCCAATAAAACCCATACGGGTGCAGGGCGCTCTATTACCCAATGTTTTGAAACCACTATTGACCTGACCGATTGAACCGTTTAAACCCTCACCCGACCTTGATTCTAGGTCTAGTTCTCCCAAAACTAGCATTTGGTCAAAAAATGTTGACCTAGCTAAAAATCATCTGACTTGGGTGGTTAAACCATTCACTCATTTGACATAGTCACCAGGTCACTTGTTGCATGTACAAGCTTTAAGAAACCACAACTTTGCGCTCAATTGTCCAATTGAAATGACTTTTTTTATTATTTTGGATAACTTGTTAACTTCAAATTGCAATTTTTAATATTTTTATAAATAAAAATTTAAAACTGAATTAAAAAATAAATTAAACATAAAGTAATATTTTTATATACATATATTACAATTAAAAAATAATTATACAATTTTATTGATAAAATATATGTTTAACCCATTGGACCGTCCCACGACAAGAGGCAAAAGTCATTGGACTTCCCTAATCAAATTTTAAAGCATTGTTATTAGCCCATTACCCTTATTCTGTAGTCGAGATGATCATTTACCCTTCTAAATTGGAGTTCTAGCATAAAACCCGCAAAACCACATGGTCTCAGAGGACACCAGTATGGTCAGTAGACGGTAGACCACACGTGCACCCTTCTCTGCCCCACGGCCCACCCCACCATTCTCCATATAGAATTGGGATCTTCTCCTCACATAAGGCGCCTCATCTCATGGGCACATCTTACCATGCATTGAGAAATGAGAATATCTCCCGTGTATGATAACATATGCCTGTAAGATCGGTGTGAATCTCCCCCATATATATAAAAAGACACAAAACAAAAAAATAAATAAATGTTTATTCCCATTCAATAACACAGCTGTTTTTTAACCTTTTCTTTTCATATAATTGAATGCATCCAAACCCAAAACCACTTCAATTTCCAAACCAATGGCAAATAAGCCACTGGTTTTCACAAAAAGTTAAAACCCCCCAAGTCATCATCTTTATCTACCTCACCCTCTATATATTGGAAGCTAACAGCTTTCTATCCATATCATCTTCACACAAGAAACAAGAAAGACAAAATGAGTTCTACTAGCCGAGCATGGATTGTAGCAGCCAGTGTGGGAGCCGTCGAAGTATTGAAGGATCAAGGGATCTGCAGGTGGAATTATACCCTTAGGTGTCTCCACCAACATGCCAAGAACAATATGGGATTATTTTCTCCGGCTAGGAGGAGTCTCACTTCTTCCTTGGCAATGGCTAATAACAAGACCCTGAGAGCCCAGGAGCAGATGAAGCAATCTGAAGAGTCACTTAGGAAAGTTATGTACTTGAGCTGCTGGGGTCCCAACTGATCCATCCTCTCAATGATGACTGTGATCTGGTAGAGAGAACACCCCTCTTTACAGTTTTGGAGTGTTTGAATTGCGCAAGGAAAAGAACAGGATGACAAAATTGGAGATGAAGTCCTAATGGAATTGCCCAAATGTCTCTTTGGCTTGGCATGAGATCTAATGTTTCGCTGTTGTAAATTACTGTAAATGCCATTTTTTTTTGGAAAAAAGAAAAAAGTAAATTTCAGGCACATTCTATTTGATGTCAGATTGGAATTGAATGCAAACATTTCAAGTTAACTGATTTATAATCATCATCATCATCATCATGGGATCATCTACATCATACCATATCCATCATTAAATTATGGGCATATAGATCATTTCTTATTACCATGTAAATAGAGTTAGAATACAATATCTAAATGCTAGGTTCTGTCTTATTAACACAATGCAATTGGGTGGGGAAACAAACTTGAACAATTTCCACAATTTTGATTGTTTTTGGGTTTCAATTTTTGGCTTCAAAGTATAATTAGTCCCAAAATCATGGATGGTTTCTTTTTAATTTTATTTGCCATATCATACCAATATTACCTCGCCTTTGAATAGTGGTGGAATTGGCAATTGGTAGTGGAAATTAGGGACTCCAAATTCATTTTTCATCACTTGCGTTTTGTGCAATTGACATTCTCCAATTCTAACTGATACCAAAGAATGCCATTTGCAGTTTTGGGAATCCCTATAACAAAATTAACTGATTTTACAATTCCAACAGATCTCAAGTCTGCCACAAAGGCTTATATCAAACCTGCTTGGAAGCCATCATTGTCTCAAGGTTATAACCAAAGCTTTAAGCAACAATACATCTATTGAACAAATCATCTCTAAGGAATTAATTTTGTCAAGAAGATCAAGAAGATAGCAAACTTTAGATGAATTGTTGGAGAATAACAAAACCAAAGACCATAGGCTTTTGGTTTCTCAGTCCATGCATTCGAAATTAGGAACTCAGTAATTTTTTTTTTTATATGGTCTTTGTTTAATTCTTACTCAAGAATTTGAAATCAAAGAGAGATCGAATTACTTTAAATGATTATTTTTATAAACTATATGGTAAATTTTATATGGAATTATGAACTCATTAGGTAAAGTAAAATCAAAGTCAATAACCTAGTTCAAGTGTGTAACTGTCTAAGACCCTTTAGACTTTCTACTCTCCTTTCTGAGAGATGATGCACTGATCTATTGATGAATGGAATCAGCCTTGGGGCCTTCAAATCTCAACCGTACATGGAGTGCCATTGACCATATAGCCTTGGTGGTTAATTGGCATTTCTCCCTTTTGAGTCCTAGGCTCAAATCCATAGAAAGGAAGGTTCTCTGCATTATAATTGTCAGTGAACTCCACACTGCTGTCCTTTAATACACTAACAAGGTCCAGTGTAACATCATCCCTTTTGCGGGCCATAAAGCCGCATTTAAAAGAGAAAAAAAATAAAAAAAAAGAGAGGAAAGGAAAGATCAATCTTTCCACTGTAATTTACATCCAACTGATAATAGTGAGAATCTTTATGAATTGATAAATAAATAATTTTGAAGGTGCAAACTACCTCAATGGGTATGGTCTTTGGCAGGTTTTACTTGAGACTTGGGATCGGTTGGGGGTAGGGGTGAGCAAGAAAATCTGAATAACTGAATCGAATCGAAAAACCGATAGAAATCAGACTGAAAATTTGGTTAATTGAATCGGTCTGTGCGGTTTCAGTTCGGTATTTTAAAAAAAACTAAAGGTATATAAAAATTGATGATTAATCTATACATATATTTCTATATATTTATGGATGTATGCATATTATAATATATATAAATATTTTATATTTTTTATATATTATAAACTAATAAATATGTATTATATATATTTATAATATATAATATATTATTTATTATTTAAAACCAATAAACCAAACTGACAGTTAACCAAATTGGTCAACTGATTATCCAATCCGCTTTAGTTCGATTTTAGTTACTGGTATTCCAGAAACCGATAATATCATTTCGATTTTGAAAATAGGCATACGGTTCGATTAACCAAACAATGAACACCCCTAATTGGGAGGATTTAGCGGTTTAGCCCCACGAAAAAAATAAAATAAAATAAAATAAAGGTGATTTCACTATGATGAAGATGGACCCCATAACTTTCACCCTTGTGGTGGTGGTTAGTGGGGAGTCCTTTCTCTTTGAGGCTTTCACCCTTATGTCCTTATTCACATAGATAGAGATGCCTTGATTGCAATACACCTAAAGCCACTAGTTTGCTCAAGCTATCGGTAAAACCGCCACTGGTTTTACTAGAAGTTAGAACTATCAAACATAATCTTTATCTACTAGTAGAGCACGGATTGTAGCATCTAGCATTGGGGCAGGCAGGAATTATGCTCTGAGGTGTCTCCATCAACACACCAATTATAATTTGGTCAGGTTAAGAGGCGTCTCACTTCTTCCTAAAGGGATGAGAGATCAATCGTATGGACACCCAAATCTTGCGGAATAAAGGGGCAAATTTCAAAATTTTTCTCTCTCTTTAACTGAGAATCGAATTTCTTATTTAGAAAATCATATTTTCAAGGATTAATCTTGAACCATAAACTGAACCAGATCTGAACCAAAAGGAGTAGGAGAGGATTATACCTGATACAGAGAAATAATATCTCCCAACGAAGGTGTTCACGCCCAAGGAAGGATCCAAAGACTGCTCCCACTGAATATGGTGCAGTGCAGGATGGAGCAGAATCAACAGTATTCTTTTCCAAGAATTCTGTCATTCGCAAGAAACAGCAAGATGGCACGTGACACAGCTTCTTATCAATTATTTCTCAAAGAACTGATGTCAAGATCAAATATTGACTTCTCCCACAACTGAAGATCGAACTGAATGTCTGGTGGCTGTAGGAAGGAGGCAGCAAGAAAGATCTTTGCAAGGATTGCAGAAATCTTTCTTCTCTAATTTCAGCTCTGAAGAGGATCTGATTATGTGATTCTCCTAAAGGCTGCCGCCCCCTCCTTTTGTAAACCCAAAGGATCAACTCCTAATCCAATTAGGAGCTGCTAATCCAAATATGTTGGATCAGACATCTCTTTATGTGATAAGGATAAACCCTTATATTATTTGTAGATTAGATCAGCCTTCTCCTAATCTCATTAAGAGGTTTCTAAATCTGAATCATATTCAAATCTGGACTCTTTGAGTGGATAGGGTTAAGACCCTATTCTATTTGTTGACCCATCTCAGAATTCGCCCATATTTAACTTATTAAATAAGTCCAGTTCGAAATGGGCTTTAGGCTCATTAAGCTTATGTGCTCACTTAACGTTCCTAACTGTTACCTAGTTGGGTTTCCTTGTATGACGTGCGACCCAAGCATTGATCTACACATCAGCCACATGGTTTCGACCCAGCCTTTGTTACAAGGCCTGGCCGAATACACTGCTATGGACAGTACACCCATTGAAACCCATCAAATGAGCTTTATGGGCCCAACACTTACCCTAAGTGGTCCCTAGGCCAAGCCACCCACACCCAGGGATTGTGGGTAGATGTAAGATTAGCCCATCAGGTATTAGCTTCAATGGTCTTGTACTTAACCTCTCAGCCCATAATGATCATACACTGCCTGACAAAGAGGACCTCTCCCTCGGCTGCAAGGAACAGTGTTGCACTCTCTACTTGTGTGGATCACAGGAATTAAAACCTTTTGCAAACATTTTAGAAATCATAATATATATACTTTTACATCTCATATAAAATATACTTTGCAAAACAAATCTCAACAATTGAAATCGGCTGTCAACATTCTTGGTTTCCATCAATGAGAGTGCATCTCCGATCATTACCTTTGTTTGACAAATGGGCTGATCCTGTCAATACGATCACCCACTCAGATGAATTATCAAACTGTCTCAACATACCTAGGTTTTGACCCCCGTTAAGGATCTCACTGATTGGTACATCAAAGACAGTCCAATCTGGTACCTAGTGCAGTATCATAATCAAGTTTAGGGGTTGGGTGTAATTTTCCAGTTTTGCCCATCAATCTCCAAGGTCCAGGGCAATACTGGAAATCTGGTCCAGTTCAAAGATTCAATTAATCCTACACTGTATGTGCCTAGGGTTTCACCTTGACAGATGAGATAGGCCACCCCAACCGACTTGGTGGCACCACAATGTAAACCTTATTAGGATAGGTCTCCCCAGACTGACCCACCGGCTGTGAATATTTTAAACTAACACGAGTCTCATTAAATGTCCAGGGTATTACACAAAAACATAATAAGGAAACATGAATCAAATATGCATTTTTATTCATTTAAGATAAAGTCATAAAGTAAATCATTATGATTGAAACTAAGGGCATACAAAAGTGTAAGCTTCATTGGCAATAGGCTATAGGCTATTGTGAGATTCCCTTTAGGTCTGGATGGGGAAGATGATGGTTCGAACACCAGTCTAACTCAGAAACGATGGTCCGAAGGAATCTTTTCCCGAGCTTGAGTTTCACGGAGCTGATGAGCGGAATGTTTGTTGGAGCTAACACTACGCACTGCCGTTTTTCTTTTTTCCTCCACCGGTTGGAAATACTAATAGAGAACTGGTGATCGTGGGGTGAAAAAGGATGAGTAGAAGAAATGGAAATGATGTGTGGGGAGTAGAAAGAAACGGGGAGGAGAGAGATTTCCTGCCGCCGCTACTCTGTTCTTCGTCTCAAGGGAGGGAGACGATGTACAGTAACTCTTCGTCCCTCTCTTTTTATCTCATTGAAGAAAATGGGAGAACGGGGGAGGGAGATGCGAGAAAACGGCGAGAGGCGGGAGGATTGGAGGTGGGGGAGGCCGCCGCTGCCGCTGCTGTGTGTCGAAGAATCGAAGAAGATGAACAGTGCCCCTTCCAATTGATTTCGGCGATTTGGTCGGCTGATGCCGATGGAAAATAATGGAGGGAGTGAGGGAGAGAGGCCGGAGATCTCTCGGAGGTGAACGAGATTGTCGCCGCGGCTTAGGTTTCTTCGAAGGAGGGAGGAGATGAACAGTAGATTAGGTTCAATAAGAAACTAGCTTGAAATTTATATTCGGGCATAATGGCATTTTCGTAAATTTTAGGAATCCTGAGGGTATTTTTATAATTTTAGAAAAGTTGGGTCAAACCAAGGGTTATTGATGGACGAAGGAGATTTTGAATTGGAAAACAGAGGGCTGGGATGGGTTTTTGGTCATGGAGAGGAGTTTCGTGTGTGTGGGTCTGTGGGATTGGCCAAAACAAATCTTTTTAGACAAGTTACCAAACAGGGGTATTTTGGGTTGAAATTTGGTAGGATGGGGGTTTTGTACGTTCTGAGTCGATTGGTGAGGTAAGATTCGCCCAATTGGGCAAGGATCGAGAAGTTTTGGAAAGGGTGTGATTCAATCAATATGAAGTCTCAAAACAGAATCTAGGTGCGAAGGAGGGGTAAATAAAGTGTGTTTTGGGCTGAAATTTTACAAGCATATATTTGGAAATGTTCGGGATCTGATGGTGATGTCTGATTAGTCTTAGAGGGTCAAGATCATAGGAATTTGGGTCAAGGGGATGATCTGAAATGAAATCTTGGTTTAATGGAAGGGCAAATGGGGGAATCTGAGGTTGAAACTTTATGGGAAGGTGTTTTGACGTATCCAGAGTTTAATGGTGTGGTTTGATCGGTTCGGATGTGTTAAGACCAAGGAAATCTAGGTTCTTACTGTTTAGGCTAACAAGAGGCATTGGAATAGAATCTTCACTTGATGAAGGGGTAAACAGAGAAATCTTGAGCTAAAATTTTATGGTTAGGTATTTCGAGAGGTTTTGAGTCTGATGGTGGTGTCTGATATGAGGGTAAAAGTGTGGACGGGGGTTGATCGGGGCCATCAGATTGGTATTGGATGGGTTTAACGGTGAATTTAAGGGCTTTTAGGGTTGAAAGTTGGGATTTTTGGGTTTTTAGGTGTTTTAGAAGGATTGAAAGGGTCTGATCCAGATTTTGGGGTGAAATGGGGGGTTCAGGCGGCGGATCAAACAAAAAACCGAGGATGAATGAGATATATTATGTCAACAATCTGCCCATTGCCATGTCAGACACCTAATATGGCTTTGGAGATTACCTTGCATCCTGTTGTTTCCTGTTTAGACTATTGCATATGATAACAAGAGGGTTTGAACAAGAAGGAAGACAAATAGTTTCAAGGTGTTAATCGAATAATCGACCCCTACACCAAAGAGTTTCTATTAGATTAAATGATTATGTATAATTATAGAAATGTCCATAAAGGGCTAAAAAAGAAAAGGAATAAATACAAATACTATAAATTATAATAATACTATACAAAAGGGACTAAAATTATACTAGTCTTAGAATTTCCATACTTCCCTTCAAATTGATGAGTAGACATAAACATCAGTTTGCCCACAAGATAGAGATGTCAAGCCTAAGTCATGGCCTTGGTGAAAATAGCAATCTACATGTCTAAGGCAACATGAGGAAGAGAAATGAAACCACTAGTGAAAATATCTTGGATGAAATGATAGTCCATCTCGATATGATTAATCCTGTTATAAAAGACAAGATTTAAGGTAATCTTGATGGCACTCGTATTGTTGTCATAGAGATGAATAGGAGTGGAAAGCTGAATACTAAGGTCCATAAAGAGAGATTGTAAATATACAATTTTATTGCATAAGGAAAACATTGCCCTATACTTAGATTCAATGGAAGATTTGGATACTATTAACAACTTCTTACACTTCCAGGAGATGAGAGAATGACCTAGAAAAATACACCATCTAGAAGTGGATCTATGGGTGCGAGGCAGCAAGCCTAATCAACATCAATATACACTTTCAACTAAATGGGAGAAGAGAAAGAGAAAAAAATGCCCCTATGAAGTCATGCCTCTAACATAACAAATGATACAATGAACAACAGTCTTATGAAGCTGAAGAGGATTAGAAACAAACTAACTGACAACCTGAACGGCATATGAAATATTAGACCAAGCCATAATGAGATAGATGAGGGACCCCACAAGTTGGAAATTTAATGTAGTTTCTAGAAGTAATGGACCATCAAATTTAGATAACTTAACATTCAACTCCGAGGGTATATCAATATAATTTTGCAGTATATCAATATAATTTTGCTGACAAACAAAATATCCTCAATCAGTGTAATGAACTTTTAATCCCAAAAAATTAGTGAAAGGTCCAAGATCCTTTACATGGAAGGGATTGTGAAGTTGGAACTTCAATTCAAAAATACCTTCATAATTATTCCCAATTAGTAGCATATAATTAATATACAACAAAAGAATGGCAATACCCTAAGGTCGTCATCTAACAAATAGGGAGTGATCAGAAGAGCTCTAGTTATATTCTACCACAACTATAATATCTTGGAAGTACTCAAACTAAGCATGGGGAGAATATTTCAAATTGTAGCCTTGGGAAACTAATTGAGCCTTATATTGATCAATGGATCCATCGGATTTTAGCTTGATGGTATAAACCCAATGGCTCCCAAGATGGCAGCATTTGAAGGAACAAGTACAAGATCCTAAGTGTCATTCTCATGAAGAGCCTTAAGCTCAACATCCATAGCCTCTCTTTAATGAAGATTCCTAGTGGCTTGCTGGTAAGGTCGAGGAATATATATGGAAAATAAAAGAACAAAAAATGAATTATGGCTTAAAAAGAAACCATAGCAGTCAATAATCCAAAAAAATATGAGTAGAATGACGAAGAGGAATGGAATAACTAGCAGGTGGGACCGGGTATTCGAGGAAGGTATCTCACTTATAGGGAAATTAGAGGGCTACTATGTTAGGCCAAATGGAAATAGGGCACACAAGTAGGGTTTGGAGTGCAACTTTGATCTCACTACTTGTAAGGCATCTCAAAGGTTTCCCACTAAATGACTTTTTGAATAATCATCCTTCTATTATCATGAACCTCATTTCTTTCCTTTTAAGTTTTTTTGCTACTTTTGTATATGAGGGGAGTATTCCATCATTGAGGTAGACCATAAGGCTGCCTCCATATTCTTCTTAAATTATTAGACATTCATGTGTATTTACTTGAAGCAAGTAGCTACTACACCCTTGCCACGGGTTTCTCTTAGGGCCTCCTAGGCTTCCTCTACTACTAGGCACCATGCTATTACCCCTTATGGCATTAATACAAGACATTGCCGACTAATTGGTATTTCTCTAGAAATTTCCCCTTTTCTATAGAGTTTGTTGGTTCCTTTAGCTTTATTATTATTTCTATTCTCTACTCCACCTCTCAAATTATAATTGTGCTATTTACTAATGTTACTAACACTCCCCAATTCTTGGTGTTTCCTTTTTGTGTATAACTATTACAACATATCCTTCAAAGGTTGTGTGAGACCCTATTGGGGCAAGTGAATCTCCAAACTTATTCTTGGTTTTTCTTAAATTTTTGAAGGTGACATTGGCATCTTGGTACAATTTTTAAATCAGTGTCTTATAGGGTAAGAAGATTAACTTTTTTATCTCTTCCTGTAATTGTTTGGGTGCAAGGCAAACCTCATCCCATATACTCCATGGTATATGCTTGAGTGTCTACAAGGCTTTGATTTGTTAAAAAATTAGTTTTTGTGATTTTAAAGTTTGGTTTTTTTATTAAATTTAAATTTTATGTTTATAAGTACCCTCTTGTTCTTGTCCATGTTCTTTGAGTTTATCCTTTTGTCCTTTTATTTTCTAAGCCTTATCCATAGTATAACAATACTGAAGAGATGGCACATTCTATACTTAATATGTTTTTATTAGTAAATTAAAAGGAAAAATTATTAATAGAAAAATAAGTACATTTGATAATGATAATGTATCACTAAAAAGTTGAGCTACAATGGAGAGTGGAGCAAGAAAAAGATCACTAAGAGTGGGGTTGTAGCTTTGCTGCCAAGGATGGTTGAATACATTTTGATAGAACACAATATGTGGAGGTGGGTTTGTCTTGTTATTGTTGGCCTTCCTCCCTCAAGTAGATAACATCCCGACTCTCATATACTTCTTTTAGCAACAATGTATAATAGGATTCATCGTTTGTCTTGGTGATCTACACATAGCGAGTTCCCCTGATACTCCTCTTATTGATTGTTGGCTCCTATAACCCTAAACAATAGGGACATGTATAGTCGGCATGGGCTCTTGCAATTGTAGACTATGGCTATTGACTAGTAACCTTCAATTCACTAACTAGTTTCTAGTCTTCATGGCAAGCTCTGTAAGAGTACACTACTACGTCATGAAAATATGCCTTTAATACCACAAACGAGGCTCTTATTCCTAGAATGCGAATGTGAATTTGTTTCCCCTTATGCATGCATGCCTTTGATGCACTAATGATACGGGGCTCTTACATCTTTTAGCTAACTCGCATTTGATTTAAGGTGTGTGGATGCATTGATACTGTGTTGACTAAGCTCCTATGATCTAGTTGGACTCACCTAGCTTCATAGCCATTTAACCTCAATATGACATACAATGACTTATGCTCCAAGTCTTCAACTAGCATGTCTTCTAGGTCGAACATGATCACCTCTTTATCTCCCTCTTTGCTTTACCTCACCATCACCATCAACCTCAACATTTTTTGTTTCATGCACCTCCTCCAAAATGGCTTATATTTGAAAGAATTGTTGTAGATGTTGGTTGCTACTGAACATCTCTACCAAGGTTGCATTGTCAACGCTATTGATGGTGCTTGCTGGTAACAAAGTGGATAATAAGGTTTATATGCAATATGGTGGGATAGGGTCCCTAATTAGTAGGATGCAGAAGCTTTGGAAAGTTCCCAAAAACCACTGACTATAAGCACTTTACTATAGCTAGTTCTTTGGTGGGATGTTAAGACTCTCCCTGTCCACTGCTTTGGCCCCAAGCCCAGATTAGTGGCAATTGAGGACAATAAATGATGTGTTGTTGGTGAAGGCTACTAAGGTGATGACAGTCTTGGTGGAACTTTTGTTTCTTGATGAACCTTGGCCGCTCCCAATGTTGGATGGCCTCCTATGAACATTGCTGAAATTAGATTTATTGAATCTGGTGGTGTCTGGATTGCTGGTGTTATTGTTTGAGTTTTTGATGTTGTGACATGACTTTATAGGAGCAAGAATAGATAATCTTGTTTTTGTTCCATCAAGCCTGTCTTGCAACTCATACATTTTTTTGGCCAGACTAGCCCGATTATCATCTTGTATCGTGTCTTCTCCTTCTTCTTCTTCTTCTTCTTTTGTCAATGAGATCTCCACCTCCGGAGCTGGTGGATCTACTTTTGCTAGATCTTTTAGCGATGGTGGAGGAGTTGGTATGCTTTCGTAGTTCATGATTGATGTGCTTTTTGCAATGACATATTCACATTCTCGAGCCAAAAATTAAACCAAAGATTCTTGATATTAAGCCAATAGGGATAAAGATGGACTCAAAGTCTTGGAAGCAGATAGGAAGATGCCACCAAAAGGAAATAGAACTTAGCTAGGAATGGGATGATGTTCTAATCCCCATCATACAGAATGTCTCCCCTCTTTATAGAAGCAAGGGGACATGCTATGTTGCATGAAGCAAAAGTTTTGGAATATTCTCCAACTTAGGTAATGGCTAGGAACAAATCCCATCCATTTTTCCCCTCGAGATAGAGGTCGAATTAACCTTTCCTCGTGAGGCGAGATCAGATTAGTTTTGCCTCATAAGGATTGGTTTGCAAGGTCTACCCTACACCTCACAAGGCTTGACTCTCGAGGCCAAATTTGTATAGCCATGTGAGGTTTGATTATTACTCTTGCAAGCTCCCATGCTTTGGCCTTGAGAGGGTGCGCTATTTTGTTTCTTAGGCTCCATTTGGAAGGAGTACAAATACAAATATGTAGAGTGCAAAACCTTATATTTTGTATTATTTTATATGTATTTGTACTATACATATTTGTATTTGTACTCTTTCCAAACTAAGCTTTAATGCACCACAAGGCATTAGTTTTATCATTTATCATAAGTCTCATTGTAAATGTTGGCGGTGTTTTACCTCTTTACCATTGAATATATATCTATAATCCCACATTTGGTATTTGTCTCTGCACAACCAGATCAAATTCCATTTAATTTATGCTTAGTTTTTCCATCCATTGAATCAAGACTACTATGTACAATTACTTGGAGATTGCAACAATTTAAAATAGTTTAGGCATTTGTTATCATTGTAGTAATTTATTAAAATTGTTGACATATTGGAAATTCAGCTAGCTTTGGAAAATTTCTCCCTTAGTTTCAAAAACCAAATTGATTTGTCCAAATGTAAACACATAGTGAGAATATGCAAGAAGCACTATTGCTAAGGTATCTCAAACTTCTCATTCATGGCACACTACTACATGTAATACTGATGAGTTCCTTAATAGAAGTATCTTTAATTTGCAAAGCAACTTCTTTCCACTTATTCTATTATTAATTCACGGGTTCAATAACGTCTAGTAGAAGGAATGGTAGTGCCTAGGGTTCCCCCAAGGAATCCCCTGGGATCTACCCTCTTGTATTTTTCTTCCATGATAAAACCAACATCAGCAATTATGCCTGTTGTTCCAGATCTCATCGACATTGTAGTTAAGAAGAATACGTTGTAGTTTGGAGGACCCATGTCCCTCCCTATAGGAGATCAATGACTTCATCAAGGGTTCTTTCAATATGAAGAAAATCTTGATTGTGAGTTTGATGGATTTTAAACACATTTTGATGTGGTTTAAAGAGGATTTCCTGTGAGTTTATCATCTGAGTGTTTAAATGGTCACCATCCGTTGATCTTGGAAGAGTATTGAAGATTGATCAATCGATGATTTCCTTAATGAGAACTATTGTATCTAGCTAGGATTTGTGTTGAACTTGATCTCCTTAAAGAGAATCCTAAGAGCCTTAATTTGCATAGGACTTGATAAAGATGGATTCTAGTAGCTATGAAGATCTACCTTCCTATTGTGTTTTCTATTGTAGAAAAGTGAGTGTCACTTGATAAAGCAGGAGAATGAAAAGATGAAAGGTTATACTAATGAAGACCTTTCAGGGCTGCATAAGGAGAATACGAGACCAAATCAGCCCCCCACAACGTCCCATAGCACATCCCCGCCATGTATTGGGAACATCTCCCAATGATAATCCCAGAAATGATGATGTCATTATTGGGAGATGCTCCCAATACATGGCGAGGATGTGTTGTGGGACGCTGTGAGGGGCAATCTTGTGGGGGGCTGATTTGAACTCAGAGAATACCAACCGATGATTAAACCGACATTCCATTCAATGGGGGTGCTGGTGGTGTCAATGGAGAAGATAGTGTTGGAAGGGAAGATCCTAGAAGTATAAATTCTTGATTAGACGACGGTTGGGGATGGTGGAGCCAAAGATACTATCCATCTCATGAGAGGAAGCTTTAGAGGAACCTTTGGGTCAAGGAAAAGAAAATTATATTCTCTTAAAAAAGATTGCAATATTATAGAAGAAGAAACAACTTTAAACTTGACATCCAAATCTATGTAGGCTTAAGAGCATAGTTGTCAAGGCGTCTAGTCAATTCTAGGCGCTACTAGGGTACCTAGGCAATAAGAATTTTATAATATAAAAAATAACTTTATGGCTAGATGCCTACTTTTACATACCATTCAACAAGCATATTAATTAAAAAAATAGCAATTCTCTTTATTAAAAACATTAAATTTCCTCTAAAATTGTGATACATTAGCATATCGAAAATATTAAAAATATTTTAAATAGATTAATTTCACTATTTTTAAAAATAATAATGCTATATTAAATATTTAATAGAACAATTTCATATCAATTAGCAACTAAAGGAGGTTATTAAGTTTATATGATAAAAATTCAAGATAGAAAGTAAAATAGGAAAAAAAAAAGGATGCAATTGTTGTTTTATTTAATTGAAGAGAGAGGGGGGAGAATAGAAAAAAAAAAGAAAAAGAAACATCTATACGTTTATTATATGTTTCTTTTCATTTCTTTCTTTTTCCCTCCTTAAAACCTTTTAATCTTTTAAATTTCAATTGTAAGACATCAAAACAAAGTATAAATGATATATAATATATAATAGAAGATATTTACACATATTAATAAGACATCAAGATAAATGATATTATAATAATAAAGTGCTTAATTAATTAACTACCTTATCAATTTTGTCACCTAGGTGGGTGTTTAGTCGCTTAGACGGGAACCTAGTTGACATAAGTTAAGGCACGATGATGCTTTGACAACTATACTTAAGAGGATGGAGAGAATGGTATTTGACAAAATATCGATATGAAATCTAAGAAGGATAAGAAGTTAAAGACGAAAGAAGTTGTCAAGATGGTGAGATGTCACATAGGGATAATGACAAAAGGCTGGTTTTAATTCTTCCCAAAGTAAATCAATGGAGTCTAGATGATGTGGAGATTGAAATTAGTGAAAAATTACAATATCTCTTTACAAGGTCGTGCCAAACTATAGTACAAAATTCCCCCAAAGCAACTCAAACAATGAACACGAGAGTTGTGGACATTCATGTCAAGAACACTAACAACAACAGTAAGGGTCCGATCGAGAATGTTGCTTAAAAAGAAAGAAATGATCCAAAGAAAAAGAATCATAAATCTAGGCACATCTTGGAGATGGTCAAAGTTCGAAGTTTAACAATAAAAAACAGGGTTATAACCCCTGATATACTTCTTGAAATTTTTTGTTCCATAGTTTAGTTGCTAGTACTTAGAGCAACTTACTTCTTATGTACATTTGAGGGTCAGGTTTTATGCACTCCTTTATTTATTTTCATTAATAAATTAAGGAAAAAAAAGAACTAAAAGACTTAAAAGATGTAGGAATGTAAACTACTACAAGATACTTGTAAGAAATAAAAGGCACAATTTCATGAAATTCCATAGAATCTAAAAGCTACAAATTGTAAGAATCCAATAGGATCATTGATAATGGGTCTTATTGGAAGTAGAAGAGAGAAAACAAAGAAGCAGAAAAGAATATCTTACAAGGGTGTGGTGGTGACTTCGGTCCTTCAAAACAACTCTTATCTTTAGGTAATGAAATCAAGCATACAAGAAAGATTCTTCTGCACCCTGCTTATTTGGATCCCAAAAGTTCAAGAAACATGCTCCCAACTTTTCAATAACTTTCTCTAAAAGTTAGTTCCTAGCATTTGTTCCTATTTTAGGAAGTTGGATCAATATTGGCCACTCATAAATTCATAATTCGATCATATTTCTTCAAATTCTTTCTTTAAAGTCATACTCTAAAAACTGGTTCCTAGAATTTTAGAGTCATGACTCATGAGTCAATGACTTGAAATTTTCAACCCTACCGTTCAAATGTTATTAATTTGCCAAATATCTGAAAATGTTCATGATTCCCCTAATATTTTCACAACATATTTCCATTTCCATGGGTAGTGATAGTTTTACCGAAATTGACATATTCCCTAATGAACACTACTAGAATTATGTTGAGTACAAGTGATAATTTCGATAACATACTTCCATGGGTTGCAACATGAAACTTTACTAGAATCGACATATTCCCCAGTGAACACTAGCAACATTATGCGGAGTATAAGAGATAGTGAGATAGTATTTATAACATAAGTTGGTAATTAAATTGTAGATATGTGGAGTAGCAATGTTATTACCCACCTAACTTACATGATTATCACTTTTAGCTAACTCAATATTCATTTCAAACATGAAATTAAATATTAGTTTCTATTTGTCTGATAGATTATTTGGTTGATCTATTACAACCATTTACATTTTCTATGAGTTCAAATTTTGCTTTAGCTCATTTGTGAAGTTATAAATCTTATGGTTTACAACACAACTTTAGAATGTATTCTTTTGTTTATAACCTTAGTTTTTTAGCTTTGTTTAATGATTTGAAACAAGAAATAATATAAAAAGGTCTTCCTATGATTATTTTATCATTTCATAAAATATTATTCTATATTTTGCATATTTTACAATGTTTCTACCATGTCTATAATTTTTACAATATTTTTAACATTTCTAACATGTTTCTTATATTTGAACAATTAACATTTCCACCGACACCAACACTTTAAACCTTGTTTCTAATATAGCATATAACATGCCTGATATGGATCAAATTCGAATAAAATAAAACATTTTTGGCCTGATTAGATCTAGACCCATGTCATGTTAAATAGTGATTTAAACAGAGGCGCACCTAGGTGCATAGGCAAGGCACATTTTAGGGTATGCGCCTATACCTCACCTAGGTCCCAAATGGAGTATTTCCAAAAGGTATGTGCTTGGTGTGCTTAGGCATCCACCTGGTGTGCCTTGCACTTCAGCCTAGGTGTGTACCTTTTGAAAATTTGTGCATTTTTTTTTCTTTTTTTCTTTTATGTTTAGCATTCTCTTCACTCACTCACCAAAGCTCCAAAAACCCGATATTTATTAATGTTGTCCATTCATTCATCCTAATAAAAGATATTTCGAAAGACACTTTAAGTTATAAAACTTTCTTTTTATAAGGATTAAGAATTTAAGACTCTAATATGGACTTGTTTGCATTTGCCTCGTGGGGCTCGATATAAAAGCAGCTTGTAGAATCAAGAATGCATGATGTTTAACAGTTTACATGCTTGAATATGTTTTATATGTTATGCTTGATTTTATTTTTAAATTTTCATTTTAAATATTTTTACATGTTATGTTTATTTATTTTAATTTGAGATAATGGGTTTTTCCAAAGCATTTATTTTAAAATTTAAGTTTATATTTTTAATTAATAATATGTTTAATATTTTAACAATTTATATTTTTTTGAATTTTTTGGCATTTTTAAAAATTTTGGCAATTTTTAAATTTTTTTAGAAGTTTTTTTTTCTGCATTTTGTTGTGTTGCTTCAAAAAGGTATATGCCTCACCATGGGCCTTGTGCCTTGCACTTTGGGCACAAAATAGCCCTTGCGCTTTTTTTGCACCTATCGCTTTTAAAACATTAGGGTTAAGACAAGATCCAACTCTACATGTAAATTCCCCAATCTAGGTGGACATGGAGATACACCTAACAATGTTGTCTTACAGTTCATTATTATAATTAAATGAAGACTTAATGATAATTTCATAGTCTGATAGTATTACTATTTTAATAAGTTTTGCTTATGAAGCTACGTCCAAGGCACCAATCAAGGCCCTAATCTAAACATCATTACTTTCACATGCTCAACATGTATTTCGTTCTACATTTATGTGACTGTTGTTGGGGTGTTTGAAGACGAAGGCTCATCTTGCAATACCTATAGAAGGATCATGTAAACCAGCAAATATAAATCAAAACATGACCCAGCTAAATATGCAAAAGGTTCAAATGTGCAGGCTGATTTGAAATGTGCTTGTATGTCTACACCAGGGAGACAGGTTGCAGCTTTTGAATAACATTTGAAGGTGATGGTTGGATACCCTCATATTTTCTTATTTCTTGCCTCCCAAATTAGGTATAGAAGTATAGAGAACCTGCCAAACAGCCCGTTTATTTCTATTTTGTTGATTGATAGTTTTAGGTGATTGAGCCAGTCCTGCATTGTTTGATGTATAGGGGCTTGGGCTGCAACATCTCAGGGTTAAGGCCTATTTGGGCCTCACACCAAGCTACCCTAGCAAATGGGCACTTAAAAAATAAATGAAAGAAAGTCCCTTACTTCTACTCACACAGGCAACAATATTGATCCTGTAATGTCAGCCATCTATCCACCTCATAAAGCCTTCCATATTGGATTTGGAAATCTGTAAGGTATCTTGAGCTTCCAAAAATGGTTCCAATTGAAATGTAGTTGAGATGAAGATGGGAAGAAGTTAAGAAATGTTCCGTAGGCTGACCTTATTGTGTATAGCCCTGTGCTGTTGCATTTCCACAACTTATCTGAATTCAATTCAGATGATGCTTGAAAATACTGGTGCAAACAACTTAGATTCCATGACCTGGTAGGGTGAAGTAGATCTTGAAGCTGTTGGGTAGAGGAAGTTTTAATTGATGGGATCCAAGGGTCATGAAAGACATGGATATAAGTACCATCCTTAACCAACAATAAAAGAGTAGGCTTGTTCACTTGAGAGAGTAGTTTAGAGCTCCATGCATTGATTCTAGTAGTTCCTTTTGTGAGCATATTTTTGATCTTCACACTCACTTTAGAACCAAGATACTTTGTGCCCTCTAAAGGCTTTTTGTAAAACTTGTGAGAGGTACATTTCTATTATACATGATACTTGATTCCCAATAGCTTTATTTTTGGCCTAAATGGATTGAAATCTTTCTAAAATTTGACAAGAGCTACTACCTGATTGATGTTAAAACTAGGTTAAGTACGGACAGGGCCATTTTAGATTTCTGAATTCCAGCCCAACCTGACAAGCCCATTTCAGATTTCGATAGTCAAATACCTATTAGTCACACCGGTGTTCAACTAACAATTTCTAATGCTTCAGTTAGGGCTGGCTTCAATGTATTAGGGAAAACCCTAGTGTGGAGTTTAAAAATGAAAATACTTGAAGCGCAACTCAAAGTTACAGGAGAGGGAGAGCAGGAGAGTGAGCGAGAGAGAGAGAGGGAGGGAGGGAGGGAAGAGTGAATGAGAGAGAGAAGAAATTTTTGGAACAAAGTTGTAGGAAGAGATTTAAGAGTGGAAGAGACAACGAAAGAGGAGAGGAAAGAGGAGAGAGAGGGAAAGATCAATGGACCCTTCTTTTCTTAAGCAGGATCATTTCAGTCCTTGCATGTCAAGGGCAATTTCTAAATCAAAACAGATTTTTCGAAATTAAAAGAGAAATAAGGAAGAATTTGATGTGGAATCCACGTTGTATTGCCATCTCATAGGCATATTAATAATGCTCTGTTGGCATAGGAATCTGTCTTAAGTTTTCAAAAATTGTATTTGCATGTCTTTCTGGAATCTGCATCGCCTAGATTGGAATTCAGAAATCTGAAATGGGCTTGTTCGTATTTTTCCCTTAAAACCATGTAAAACAATATGCAGTGATTGGCAAATAGAAGATGAGTTATAGGTGTACCTTGCCAACATAACTTAACACCTTCAATTTGATTTCATTAACTGCTTGTTGTAGAAGCTGATTAAGAACTTCCATTCATGTGATAAACAAATATGGAGATATATTTTTTTTATATCTTTTTAAGGGCTACACAACAGGGGGTAGCCCATCACCCAATCCATAAGCCTCCCAACCCAGGTGCAGGTGGGGTTTGATCCCAAGTCTCCACTACAAGCGGAAGGAGACCTTACCAACCAGTTGGTTGGCACCTTGCAACAAATATGGAGATATTGGGTCTCTTCGCCAAAGACCCCTTTACAAATGGTTCTCTCCCTTAATTTAATTGAAAATGTAGGAGTCGAAATATACTAATAAATCATTTGACACCATTTGCTAGGGAATTTCATCCTCTGAAGGACATCTTTGAGAAAATTCCAGCCCATTCTATCAAAGGCTTTGGACATGTCCAACTTAAGAGATATCCAACCCTTTTCTTTTTCTTGAGTTCTCATCAAGTGAAAGATTTCTTTCACTAACAGAACATTGTCTATAATTTGTATGTTCTTTAGGAATCTAGATTGAAAAGGGGAGATGAGCTCTTGAAGAAGCAAAACCATCCACATGGAAATGATTTTGTAAGCTACATTACAATAACTGATTGGTTTGTAGCTGGATGGATCTACTAGAGATTGATTTTTGGGATGAATGCAATGTTGGTACTGTTCATCTCTCTTGGCAAATGTTCAGAGTTAAGAAAATGGAGCACCATATTGAAGATATCATAACCAATCAAATGCCAAGAATGCTGATAAAAGAAAGCTGAATAGCTTTTGGACCTGGTTCTTTGTGTGGAAGCATCTTTTGTTCTATTGTATCGCTTGAGTGACTTTATAAAAGGTGGGGGGTAGAAGCAAATTATCACTTTGTGCATATGATATCTGAGGGACATTGGGGGAGTAAAGCATAGATGGATCAAAAGTTTCAGCTACACCCCCTATATGATGAAAGCACTTTGTGTTCTTGTCACCTTCTTGCAGCCATAGCTCACGAGACTTTAATATCCGTAGTTGCTCTTCCTTCAACAACCAGTAACAATACTACTGTTATAGAGATTTTATTTGATCTTCAACTACAAAAGAAGAAAACTATATTTGTGGTGATGAAATCTGATTTGATAGCCTGTTAAGATGATCCTGCATGTTACCAAATTCTGTTTATTCCAAAAAATCAAGGATCTGTTGTAAGCTTTGAGCTTTGAGGGAACTTGAAATGCTGAAGTTTCATGGATCAACTCACCCTAGTTGGTTGCTATTATTTCTTGGTATTTCAGGTGATCTGTCCAAAATTGGAGAAAGTGAAATTCAGATTTGCAGTGGACTGATGAAACGGTGGTGTCCAATTTGATTGGATCATGATCAAAGTAATTAGAGAGTCAGAAAAATTTGAATGAAACTTTGGGTTGCTACTTGGTAAAATCTTTCTAAAACTTTTGAAATTCCTTGTTGCCCATTATCCCAAGTAAGGGGAGAACACAAATAAATCTGTAAGCTGATGAGATTGTAATAAAGTTCCTCATGGATTTGGACATCTTCGGATTGCTATTTCTATAATTCTTTTGGTCTTGCCACAAGTAAATGCCATACATGTTGCTGAGAACTCAAGGAAGAGAACTCCTGTCCTGTGAGTCTAACAGATATCTCCATATTTCTTTTCTACGATGTCTTTGAGGATGACCATAGAAAAGGAGTAACTGGCAAGGACAGTTTGGAGGGGAATTTTCAATCTGAAGATGGATTATGTTAGGATTGGTTGGATGTCATTGGGACTGGGCTTGGTTGACGTGGTTCTCAAGTCTAACAATGGACTGGTGTGGGATGAATGCAAGGGCCATTTGGTCCGTTTTGGCAATCTTTCCATGACCTTAAGGAGTTAGTTCAACCCTTGTGCAATACTAGTTTCTGCAATTCCATAGGGAATGACTTCCTTCTCCAAAACACTCCCCCTGAGAAGAACCCCCCGAGAAAAAAGGTGCGTACTCAAAAAAGGTGACATCCATGGTAACATACCGACTCCCGGAGACTGGATCATTATAACAATACCCCTTCTGATTTCCTGCATACCCAAGACACTTATTTGCCTTAGGATCTAGCTTTGAGCGGTGATGACCAAGAACATGGACAAAAGCATACACATCCAAACACCCTTAGAGGAACATGGAATGTCTCCCCCTTAGGAAAAAGAAGGCTGAATGGAGTGCTATATCCAAGAACACGAGAAGGCACCCGATTAATCAAGAATATTGCTGTAAGAATTGCATCACCCCAAAAATGACCTGGAACTGTAGAGTTCAACATCATGCTTCTTGCTACTTCCACAATATGTTTGTTCATCCTTTCTGCTACACCATTCTGTTGTGGAGTGTATGTACAACTGCTTTGATGGATAACTCCATGCTCCAATAGGTATAATGACAGTTTTTTCAAAGTATTATTTAGCATTGTCTAATCTAAACACTTTCACTTGTACCCCAAACTGTGTCAGCACCATCTAATGGAATTGTTGAACCAAAGGCGGTACCTCATCATGGGATCTCATCAAATATCTGAGAATAATCATCCACAAACAAAAGAAAATACCGATATCCACCCATAGAGGAAACATGGTATGGCCCCCACAAATCAATATGAACAATATCAAAAACAAAAGAGCATCTCTTATTACTTGCTTTAAAGGAATGTCTACAATGATTTCCAAGTTGACAACCCTCACACTCCAAATTGGATAAACTGACAGATTCAAACAAATTGGGAAATAAAAAACGCAAAGAAGCAAAAGACAAATGTCCTAATCGATTATGCCAAAGCATAATCTGACCCATTGACTCTAACTCAATACTCCTGCTAGCATGATGACTTTAATGATTGGGAAGTGCATCAAGAAAATAGATTCCATTCACCTCAAGACCACTCCCAATCGTCCTCTCTGATTCTAGATCCTGCAACACACAATAACCAAGGGAAAAAATCACAGAACAATTCAAATTCTTTGTCAAGTTACTAATAGATAAAAGGTTAGTGCTCAATCTAGGAACATGAAAGATAGAAGGTAGGGTAATGGTATCAGTTATCCTGACAGATCATTTCCCAGCAATGAGAACATGTGATCCATCAGTTGTGGAAACTCTACCTCTACCAGAGCATAGGTGGTAGAATGACTACCTCCTGATCCACCTGCACCTTGCTGCCCACCTGGTAATGAGTTGGAACTAGTTGTATCCTTCTGATTCAGGAACTGCCCATATCTCTCCAATTCGGCATCATTGCAACTGCTGTAACAGATTCTAGATAGGTTGTAGTAGGTGGCCCTAATAAATCACCAATCACTGCCATATTCACATTTCCCTTCTTATTTTTGAGCCGGCTCAGTACAAGGTGTGGGTAAAGCTTCCAGCAGGTATCTCTGTTATGTTTGGGTTTCTTATAGTAGTCACAGATCATATCCCTTTTGTCCTCCTTCCTCGGTTCATTTCCACCCTTGTCCCCACTCGGCTTAGGCTTCATTGTGCTAATCTCAAGGCCTAGGTTCCTCAACATCACATTCCTCCTACTCTCCTCTCTAGACACAAAGGCATATGCCTAAGAGAGAGTTACATTGTCTCAAGAAAGAATATGTTGTCATGCAATATTATACTCAAGGTTAAGTCTAGCTAAAAACTCAAAAACCCTATTCTTTTCTACCAATTTCTAATAAGTTGCTACATCTTTGCTACTTTCGCAAACCATAGTCTCCAAATGATCTATCTCCTGCCATAAGGTTTTGAGGGTTGAAAAATAAATAGCAACAAACTTATCTCCTTGCCCAGTAGCAATCACCTGGTTTCTCAACCAATAGGCTCTAGCAACATTCTCATTCTATGAATACGTTTCTGCTACTCCATCCTAAATCTCCTTAGCTATGTTAGCCCATAAAAAGTTCTTACTTGTATGGGGCAACATGGAATTACACAACCAAGTCATCACCATGTAATTCTCCTATACCCATTGGGAATGGTTAGTTTCAAGTTTCTTTTCCTCACCGGTGACATACCCCAATTTTCCACGAGCACCAATGGCCATCTTTGCAGGTTGTGACCATTCTAAGTAGTTTGTACCATCCAACTTGACTACAGTGATAGTTCTGGCCCCGAAGAGGTCTCCAACACCTCCTTCCCAGGATCTCATTTCTCCTACAAATTTGTTTTCAACTCCACAGCCCTCCATAACTCCCAAAATAGATTAGGAAATCTATTTGAGATGAAAAAAAAATAGGTATTTATCTCCTTTAGAAACCTCAAACACCCTCCTGAAACCCTAGAAGCCCCTCCCTCCAAAGATTCATTTTTCCGTGAGAGCGGGAGAAGATAGAGAAGGGGTTGTCGCCATAGTTTTCAAGGCGCCAAGGCGAGGCTAGGCGACTAGGGGGCGCCTTGTCGCCTAGTCGCTAGGCGATGGATTTTTTATGTTAAAAACATAGATCCTAGGGTAGTTCCCTAGGTACCATAACCATATTTCTTTAATAATTATTCATAATTTTCATAAAAAAAGTATGGATTTCATATTAAAGTATAGAAAATCAACATACTCATGAGAAGAAAAGGAAGAAGGAAAATAAAATTCAAAAAATAAAGGGCTGAACCCATATTTTTGTTATGGGAAAAGAAAATAAAAAGTATTGGTAGTAGTAGTAGTAGAAGAAGAATATATGGAAGAGGAAAATGTGCTGATTAGATAAAATTTTAAGTTCTTCCTTACTTATTAGTTCAGGTTTTTAAGTGTTTGAGGGTTCAATATAGCATTTAGCAATGTTTGTGTTGATTAAACCCTAATAAATAAGAAAATAATAAAAGGAAATTAATATATAAACACACAAAATGATTATTTTAGTTTAATAATGTCTATTTTATAATTATAATCTCAAAGGAGAATGAACAAAAAAGTATTTTAAAGTAGGGAGTAGAAAACTGCTTGGCAATTAGGCGAGGCGAGCCTCAAAGGGCGCCTTGTCACCTAGGCACCCGCCTAGGCATTGCCTTAACAACTATGGTTGTCGCTCCCTCCAGAGACCTCCAAAAAGGCTGGGACTTGAACCACCCCCTTTAGAAAACCTCAAGGAACCCTAGAAAAGTAGAGCGCCACTTCCTAGGTCAAAATTGAATAGTCTTACTAAAACAAGACTCTCCTCCTTTCTCCAGTTCTTCTTGATTTTGGTGTAAAACCCTAAACCAGCTACAAGGGATTGCAAAAAAATCCAAAACCTGGGATTACCTTAAGTCTTCAATCAGCCCTTTACCTTATCATGTAGTCGGCTGATCTAGGGTTGCATGATGAAGCAGCTCAAGAAATCTTTAAACTTGCTTTGATACCAAGTAGAAAAGTTTGGACAACCCGTTTTGATATAAAAACTGTAAAAGAAAGAAAAGAAAGAGAATAAAAGGTTTCAGTCGAGAGAGAAGAGAGATAGATGAGAATGGGAGAAGCTCATAATTAGGTCTGGCCACCCCTTTCATTAGATTATATACTCATAAAGTCATAAATAAAAGAGAGTACAAAGACAAGTATGGCCTTAGTAAGTGTAGAAAAAACTAATGTGGACCCCACATTACTGTGTTTGTATGACAGCAATAAGTTATGATTAGGATTAGGATTAGTCTTTTAGTAGGATTAGTCTTTTAATTATGTTTATCTTATCTTATCTTATCTTGCCATGTAAGCAAATAAGTCCTTTTACAATTAGAACACTATGTATATAAGTTTAACGAGTGGGGCAGCTATTTCAATAACAACCCACTCTCTCTTTCTCAGAAATCTCTCTCGTGTTCTCTCTCCTTCCCTCTTCTCTTTCTTTTTCTTCTTCTCTTTTAGTTTCTGTTCAAAACCTAAGACCAGTTGCAATCTTGTACGACTACTTGGTATCAAAGCACTCGATCTAGGTTTTCTCATATGGAATTAGTCAGCCGACCACATGAGAATTATTTAGGGCTGAAAGTTTAGAATTTTTTTTTCATTCGGCTGATTCTTGGAGATTGCAAGAAGACTTCAACAACTGTCCAAGGATTGGAGAGTGCTCCTTGTAATCATGAAGAATCAGAGAAGAATTAAGTGATCAAGGTTAGGTCTTTGATCAAGATTAGAGGTGCCGATCAGATTTTCTTTGTTCTTTGATCAAGATTGAAGTTTTCAAAGAGGGTTTTCTCAAAATCAGTTCGTTTTCAAAAGTTTCTGGGATTGATCAGAATCAAGATCAGTTTTTTGAGCAAAACTGAAGTTGGCGATCAGAATTTCAAGAAAACTTTTGAATCAAGATCAGATTTTTCAGAAATTTCTGGGCAAGGTTTTTTTCTTTCTTGAGATTGGCAGCAAGGATAGCTTAATCTGAGAGGTACAGCTATAAATTTTTTTTTTTCTGATTTAGGGTTTAAGAAGAAAACCCTGAAATCCAGGACTGTTACTGTGTCCGGATAGGAGATTAGACTTGTTTTTTTTATGAGAGTAATATCAGATTTCTGTTCTTTATTCTCTGTTTAGAAGTTCTGTTCTCTGTTCTTTCAAAAACCAGTACTGCTGAATCTGATTTCTGTTCCTAGGCCAACTGTTATTAGATTCAGTAGGCTGACTAATACAGTGATACAGAGAATTGAAAAGTGTCTTTTTTTTTTTGTTGATCAATAACACTTTCATTAACTCATCAAAAGAAGATTTACAATAGGAAGACAAACATGCTTATCTTCCAAGAGCAACAAAGAACCTCAAGAAAAGAAAAAAAAGAAAGAAAACACACTATAGTTACAGCTTAGCCCAAAAAAGTGAATCCCTTTCTACCCCTTGTTTAGCTAAACCATCAGTTAGGAAATTAGCCGATCTTTTAACCCAAAGTATCTTAACTTCCATCTACCGCACCAGCCATTTGAATTTCCTCCTCTCATTATTGTACTTCCATAAGCCATTGTGATATTTAATCAGCCACCCTATCACCACCTCTGAATCCCCTTCAATTAAGAGTTTCCTGATGTTCAACTCCTTAGATTTCTGTACTCCTTCCATAACTGCAAAGATCTCAGCTCTAAGGGAGTCACCCACTCCAATTGGGCCTGAGAACATAGCAGAAATGACCCCATTTTCATCCCTAAAAATACCCCCAATCCCCGATTGTCCCGGATTTCCCCTGCTACACCCATCAAAGTTTAGTTTCACGAATCCACTAGGTGGAGGGGTCCAAGTCACACTCATTACTGACTTAGTCTGTGTGCAATTTGCAATTTCACCCCACTTCCTCAACATGTCATCCACAGTGTAATCTGTGAAAAGCTCCAAAGATTTCAGCCACTGTACCACCCTAATATGAATGATAGCCCTCAGATCTACTGCTCCTCTCTGAGCTTTTGAGAATATCCTGGAGTTTCTTTCTTCCCAAAGTGTCCAACATACTGCAGCCCTTAGTCCTCTCCACATTGTCCTTCCCTTTTTTATCCGCCACCTGAAAAGAGAAGGGGAAAAAAGGCCTTGCAAGTCTGATGGGGTATTCCAACTACATCCAAATAGGGACAAAGCCCATTCCCAAATTGACCTCACAAAATGGCAAGACACCAGTAGGTGAAAACCAGTCTCCCCATCCGCTTTACAAAGAACACACCACTGAGGTGACAAACAAGTATTGGGTCTCTTCTTTTGGAGTAGATCACCAGTGTTGTTTCTTTCCAGATAAGCTTCCCAACAAAAACTACCTAGGAGGTATTGCTTTGCACCAAACCTCATCAACAGGAAAAGGAGGGAAGGTAGGATTGGTGGACCGACTTAAGACTTTGAAGAAAGAAGCACAAGAAAAAATGTCGTTCGGAGAAGGTGTCCAAATTCTAGAATCCTCCCTAGTGGGGTCTAAGACAACGTTATCAAGAATTGCAATAAGGCTCAAAATAATGTCAAAGTCTGAGTCCCTCAAATCCCTTCTTAGACCCAAGTTCCACCCAATCCCAGAAGTGGAAGAGGACGGGGTGGTAAAAGACGAGATTGGCTCATTTTTCAGATCAGAAAGAGCAAACAAAGAAGGAAACCGATCCTTTAGATGGGCACTCCCCACCCAGGTTTGTTCCAAAAATTTTATGAAGTTACTGGAATTCAAATCATACCTGATATTAGGGGAGAAAACTGGTAACAGGTCATGATTGGCTTTCCAAGGAGAATTGCTTGTGGTCCTAGCTCTGATTCCAGCGTCCCATCCATTATGCTCCAGCCCATGAATATTTGCCACTATTCTAGCCCATAGCTTCTCCTTCTCCAAGGGGAATCTCCACAACCACTTTCCCAACAGTCATATTCCTTCTCCTAATATTCCCAAGCCCCAAACCACCACATGTCTTACTCCTACAAACTATCTCCCAGCTAATTCTATGATCCCTCTTTTCCTCTCCCGATTCCCATAGGAAATCTCTCATTAACTTCTCCGATCTATTAGCAACATTCACTGGGATTTTAAACACCGACAGGAAAAAGATAGGTAAATTAGCAAGCGTGGCCTTAATAAGAGTAATTCTCCCACCAAGAGAGAGGTAGTTCTTTTTCCAAGACACCAATCTTTTTTCAAACCTTTCCACCACCAGGTTCCAAAAGCTCTCTCTCATAGGATTATCACCTAAAGGCAACACTAAGTAGTTCAAAGGCCACCCTGAGACTTCACACCCCAGCACTTCAGCACTCTCCCTAATCTCTCCCTCCTCCAAATTCACCCCCACAACACAGCTTTTCCCAAAGTTACCTTCAAGTTGGATATTTGCTCAAACAGTTGTATCACCGACTTCAAATTCCTGATAAAGCTCACATTACCGCCTTCACAAAACAAAATCGTGTCATCAGCAAACTGCAAGTGAGTAAGGGGGGTTTCCACCCTCCCAACTCTCCAGCCTCTAATAAGCCCCCTAGAATCTGCTCTTATACCCCTACTGGCTGGAAAGAAATCTACCACTGTCCCATTAACTAGCACTGAGTAATGACAATTCCGGACACAACCCATAATCCACTTACACCACCTATCCCTGAACCCAAATTTAGTCAAAACTTTCCTCAAAAATTCCCAGTCCACCAAGTCATAAGCCTTTTCCAAGTCCAGCTTACAGACCACTCCCTTCTTCTTATCCCTCTTAAAGTTCTCCACACTCTCATTAGCAATTAAAATTTGATCAGTAATTTGTCTTCCATTCACAAAAGCTCCTTGGTAGTGTGCAATGATATCTGACAAAACATTCTTCAGCCTCAAAGACAACACTTTTGCAATTATCTTATACAAGCTATTAACCAAGCTAATTGGCCTAAAATCCTTCGGGTGAGAAGCATCTTTCTTTTTTGGAATTAAGGCTATAAATGTAGAATTCACACCCGGATTGACAACTCCTCTCCTGAAAAACTCCTCAAACACCCGCAAAAGATCATCTTTCAAAATATCCCAACAGTCCTGATAAAAAGCCATTGTGAACCCATCCAGCCCTGGGGCTTTTGTTCTATCCATAGAGAATACAGCCTCCTTGATCTCTTCTAAACTAAAGCTTCTCTCCAACCTTCTCCTATTCTCCACCCCTACATTTGGCCAATATCCTTCTACCCACACCCTTCTACACACAGGCCTTCTTAGAATAGATTTGAAGTGCTCCACACAAGCCCCAACAATCTCCTCTTGATGTACTAGCTCAACTCCATCTACTACCAGTTTGGAGATCAGGTTCTTCCTTTTCCTGCCATCTGCTAGAGAGTGGAAAAACCTAATGTTTCTGCCCCCCTCTTGCACCCATTTACACCGAGATTTTTGCCTCTATCTAACTTCCTCCTTGTGCAGGCAGTCCTCTAACTGTCTTCTTAAATCTCTCCTGAGCTCATTGTCTTCCTCTCCAAATTCTCCCATTTCTTCTTTAGAGTCAAGGCTTTCAATCTTATCCAACAGATCTCCCTTTCCTTTTTCTATCCTCCCAAACTCCATCAGATTCCACTCCTTGATTTTTGCTTTCAAAAATTGAAGTTTCTTATGGAATTTCATCCCCTCCCATTCCACCAATGGGTTACACTCATACCACCACTCCCTCACTTTGTTAGTAAACCCTGGGTGGAGTAACCACATATTTTCAAATCTAAATGGGGTAGGACCTCCATGCCTTTTTTCTTCCTTACATAACACTATGGGCCAATGATCGGAGATCACCCTCGAAAGAGCTCTAGAAGCCAAGGATCCCCAATGAAAGAGAACAAGAATCTATCCAGTTTAGAGCAAATGGGTCTAGATTGGAGATTTGACCAAGTAAATGTCTTATGGGCTAGGGGGATCTCTTTAAGCTCAAAGTCATCCACAAAGCTGTTAAACTTCCTCATGCTTTTTGTCACCCTCTGGTTAACCTTATTGGATTCCTCCGAGAATCTAATCACATTGAAGTCCCCACCCATGCACCAGGACCCATCCCACAACCCTCTAACATCCGCCAATTCCTCCCACAATTCCTCTCTTTTTGTAGTCATTCGGTCCGTAAACATTTGTGAGAACCCACGTAAAATCACCCTCATGTTGCTTAAACTTCACGGATACCGAGTACTTCCCGATCAACTCCTCCAGGCCTTCAACCACATCCCTCTTCCACATTGTTACAATCCCCCCGGATGCACCCCAAGAGGGGGCAGCCACCCAACTAATCCCCCTGCCTTTCCAAACACTCCGTGCCCAATTGTTATTAAATTCCATTCTCTTAGACTCTTGCAACAGCACAATGTCTGGGTCAAACCGTTTTATTACCTCTTTTATTGTTGCTCTCTTCCTTGCACTCCCAATTCCCCTCACATTCCAACTAAAAATCTTCATTCCACCTCTTATTTTAATCCCTTGCCACCTTCCACTACTTTCCCCCTTCCCTCCTATCTCCTTTTACCCCGAGAATCTTGTCTCCTACATCTCTCTTCAATCTCTCTACTTCACCCAATCTTCTCTTCTTTGTTCTGATCTCCTTCTTCCTCTTCTGTAATCTTTCTTTCAACACATTCAAATCTTCCAACCTACAGCTCAACTTCTCTACAAATTCTGCTAACAAGTTTTCTCTCACCGAGTCCTCCGCCCCTACCCTTCCTACAGAAACCCCTCCAACTCTGTCCATCTGCCCGTTCTTCCTCTCCCCTGGTCCCACCTCTGTTCTTTCCTCTCCATCCAACCTCCCTCTCCTATTACCTCCCTCCTTCCCTATTCCTTTCCTTCCATCTCTACCCTCAATCCTTTCCCTCCTCTCCACTAACCCCTCCCCTCTTCCTTCCTCCAAATCAACTTTCCTTCCACTTCCTTAAACACTTTTTCAATGATTTCCCACACTTTTTCACTCCTATAACTTCCTTCCCTCACCTTCCCACTTTCCTTCATCCCCCTCTCCCCCCTCCTCGGAGAGCCCGCCTTTTAGCACGACTGCATAATCATGGGCTACAGGACATTGAAAAGTGTCTTTTAATTACTACTTGGTATTTGAATTCTGCTTCTAGACCTACTGCTATTAGTTTCAGACCCAGTAGGCCTATTGTTACATTAATTAGAAGGTTTTTTTGATTAACCCCTAACCAAGAATGGAATTTAAGAGCCAAGGGGAGGATGTTTTTGGGACTGGTTGGTAACATGACTGAGAACACTTTCCAGATTACAACTGTTAAGTTTGATGGATCAGACTACTTAGAATGGGTCCAATTAGCCATGATGGCCATTGGGGGTAAAGGAAAACTGAACTATTTGTTGGGGGATATGAAGGAACCAACTAAGGAGAATCCCACTTATGCTAAGTGGATTCAGGAGAATTATTTGGTGATGACATGGCTGTGCAACTCATCATTCCAAATTTGATCCTAAGACCTCAAAATGTATTTTCTTTGGTTATGCACAAACTCAAAAGAGATATTGTTGTTATGAGCCCACTTCTTGGAAGAGATTTGTCTCAATGGATGTCATTTTCTTTGAGGATGTACCCTATTATCCAAGGGTTTCTCCTCAAGGGGAGAGTAGTGAGGTCGGGATTAACTCATCAAAAGGTCATTTACCTATCCCATTAAGTGAAGAGGAGTGTAGTGGGGAGGGTGGTCAAAGGTGCAGAGATGTGAGAGTTTATCATAGACGGTGGAGGCAGGTTGATTTTGGTCACCAATAGTCCAGGTCAGTCCAATTCCTTCTATAGATCCAGATCCAGGTACCACAGTCTCTTCACCAGATACTACAAATGAGAGACCTCCCACCATGAAACCTTCACCTTCATTGAATGACCTTGACCTTCCCATAGTAGTTCGTAAAGGCAAACACCATTGCACCACATCCACAACTCACTGCATTTCCCAATTCTTATCCTATGATCATTTGTCTCCCTCCTACAAGTCTTTTCTTGCATCCATTGATGATATTCCCATTCCCAGATCAGTACAGGAGGCCTTGTTAGTTCCTGAGTGGAAAGGTGCAATAAAAGAAGAAATGGATGCCCTCATCAAAAACGATACGTGGGAGATAGTTGATCATCCTAAAGGAAAGAAACCGATTGGATGTAGATGGGTGTTCATTGTGAAACATAATGCTGATGGTTCCGTTGACAGGTATAAGGCTCAATTAGTTGCAAAGGGATTTACTCAGACAAATGGTATTGACTATTTAGAAACTTTTGCATCAGTAGCAAAGATAACCACTATCAGAGTCCTATTATTTCTTGCAGCCAATTATTCTTGACTGTTGTATCCAATGGATGTTAAAAATGCCTTCTTCAATGAAGACTTATAGGAAGAAGTTTACATACAGTTGCCCCCTGGATGTTTTGATATAGAAAAAGGAAAGAAGGTTTGTCGGTTGAACAAAGCCTTGTATGGAGTAAAACAGTCCCCCAGAGCTTGGTTTGATAGATTCAGACAAGCTCTTGAAAGGTTTGGATATGTACAGGCCCAGTCAGACCACACCTTGTTTATTAAGAGAGTGGATTCTTCCTTAACCTTGCTTGTTGTATATGTGGACGACATTGTAGTAACAAGAAGTGATATTAGTGAGATTGAGTCCCTTAAGCAACTCCTTTATCAAGAGTTTGGAGTAAAAGATCTAGGAGAACTACGATACTTCTTGGGCATTGAAGTAGCTAGGTCCAAGCATGGGATTTTTGTTTCTCAAAGAAAGTACGTTCTTGACCTGTTAAAAGAAACAGGAAAGTTAGGTGTTAAGCTTGCTGACACACCTATTGAACAGAAATACAAGATCAGTACAGAGGGTGGAGAGCCTCTTGAAGATAAAGCTACGTTCCAACGATTAGTTGGAAAACTTCTCTATCTTTGTTTCACACGACCCGACATCAGTTATGCAGTCATTGTAGTTAGTCAGTATATGCACTCTCCTAGAACTACTCACCTCCTTGCAGTTGAGAGGATATTAGCATATTTGAAAGAATGCTCGGCTAAGCATGGACTAATGATTACAGCTTTAGGAATTGAAGAAAACAAGAACAAAATAAGCAAGAAGGTTTCTGTAAATGCACCTACTGACAATGGGCATTGCAAAAGCAGGAACCTAGATGATGAAATTGAAGAAAAATGATGGCTTAAATGCCTAAATGCAAGGACTATGCCTAGAACTTCCAACAAGTGCAAAACAGAATTCTAAAAGGGAAATAAGACAACTAGAAGAAGAGAACAATGCAAAACACTATGAATGGATCTAATGGTAAATGAATTTCCTAAGGCATAAAGAAGATGATAAATTTTATGCAAAAAGGTGCAGGAAAATCTAGAGAAAAAGAGTGATATGAAGACTATCAACAACCTAAGAGAAGGATAGCTATTCTAGATGCAATTCAAAAATCTACAAGATTACTGTAATGCAAACACCTTAAATGCAGATATATGCACGACCTAAATGAGTGGATGACTGTCCAACTAAACTTAACTTTTACCTAATATGAGATGTTATAAAAGCCCTAAATCGTGACATAAATGCTAAAAGCAAATGCAAGTGGAAACTATTCAATGCAAATAAGAATTTAGTTTCCAAGAGGATGGAGAAGAAATAAGAGAACTAATTACATGAAGCTAGAATCTAACCTAGTTATGATGCACGCAAAATAGAACATATAATGAAAAAAAAATGATTCCCTAGGCTAATGGATGACCTAAAATTGATGTGAAATTGATCTAGGAAACTAGGATGAAAATCAAGAAAATAGAAAGGAAAGAAACTAAACACTATGAAGAACAAGAAAAACTAAGAACGCAAACAGTGAAATATGTGAATAGGATAAGAACTTGGCTACTCCCAAGGAATGTGCTAACTACCTACACAACTAATGGTGTCGTTCCACCACAAATTAGCTCAAAAGAACATGGGGTTGAAGGCTTACCTGTTAAAGAATGTGGTAACCCGATACTCAACTTGCAAGAGCTCCTTGGTGTTCTTTCAGCTTGCTAGGATTTGCTAGCAATTCTCTCCTTTAAAGAAGCCTTGCATACGAGTTTGTTATGTTCTCAAGCTTATAGGTCACTCACAATTCCTTAGCCAAATGTCCCCCACTCGTTGGAAGAGGAGGCATTTATAGAAAACGGGCAAAATCTTAGTAGGAGATTAGGATTAACGCATTCAACAATGACCAAACAAAGAAAAAAACGATCAGAGAGCAACCTGCTCTGATAATATGCTAGTTCCAATTGAGAAAGTGAGAAAACAAGAGAGAAAATCAATGGTGGGGTGTGTTCAGTGAGTCACACACTCAAACAGAAGGAATACATATTAATGTGTGAATGGACAATTCTGTCCTTACATGAATAAGTAAAATACAACAGTGTACAAGAGTATACAAGAATTATGATACAAAAGAAAGATAATACAATGTTATACTATTAACCCCCATTTTCTCTACAACTACTGCTTGTCAATATTAATAAACATGTGATATCCAAACTCATCTTCTGTTCTTTCCAACATCTGAGCAGCCACTTGTCGCTTTATCTCAAAGAACTTAAATGTAAAAAATCATTTATGTTCTTCAATTCTTTACTAATTTTTACTTGTACCAAGGCATCCCTTTCTCCACCTGTCAAAAGGGAAAAAATAGACAAGAAAAAGGCAAAACAAAGAAAACAGGATGTGGTTTCTATCCTTGGATTTATATGCAACTTGACCACGAGTGGCTAGGAGTTGGTGGTTCAACTTTTCATCTTATTACTAGCCTATTAGAAAATTTTTCAATCTTAACTATTCAAGGCCTGAATCTGCATTCGATGTAATCAAGTTTAATAGTATTAAATTATCAGCCTATTTGAAGGATCTAGAGCAATCATAAATGTTTTACAAACATGTACAAGTAACACATTCTCGTTGGACTTACCTGATCTATTTCTCAAAAAGCCATCATCCATGCTTATGCTTTTGCATGATGACTGTCATCATACAAGCAACTCCAATACCTGTATTGGATCTAAAATTCTCTGTTTAAAGCTAATATATAGCAAGTACTTGACTGATCTAGCACAAAGGTAGTGAAGTAAGCTATGCTCACCAAATTGCTTAAGTACCTTAAATTGATGTTCACCAAGAATTCTTGGAGTATATATTTTTTATCTTTAAGAGTATTTATCTCCAGATATTCAGTTCTAAGTCATGCCATTATGAGAATAGAATTATAGTTTACTTTATGGGATGTTTGTGAAATCAACTGTTTTTCTTATCTTTAAAGACCACCACATATATGTAACTGGTTGTCAGTAAGCTTACATATATCAGCAATTTATCATATCAAAACCTTTTCATACTCTGTTTAAGTACCAATTTCAGTAACTTTCTGCTAATGCATGTCATTAGATACATCACAACATGTATCTTGGGACCATGGACATTTGGTTAGTATACAAAAAGTAAGCCATTTTGAATCATTCGCTATAAAAGAAGGATAGACAACCACCCTGCAACTTTAAACAAACAGGAAATAGTCTCAGAAACTAACCTCATTCAAAATCAAGCTTCCCTCATATATAGTGTAATCCTCAGTTAAATGTGATGCCACTGTGGCCATCTTATCATTCTTACTGTGGAACAGATATATATGATATCCATAGGCCACAAGACTTTTGGCTCAGTAAAAGCTAACTTAGATATACTTGATCACAGAGCAGAGCAGAGAGGCTAGAATGAAGAACTTACACCCTAAGATCTATTGTTGTTTTGCCCTTGAACCCCATTCAATGGCTTCTGCTACAGCTCTTTTGCGTGCTTCTGCACTGTCTATATCTAGATCCTTACTTGAATTTTTCTCCTGAGAAGCTAGATGCTGAACAGGAAGGTGTGAAGAAATCTCCTGATCAGGATCCTCTGATAGGCAACTAAGAGCGGAGACAACATCACCAATCGAAGGACGGGCAGTTGCTTCCTCTTGAAGGCACATCGCAGCAACTGCAACCGCTTGATTCAAACCTTTAACAGGGAAGTTCCCTTGAAGAAGTGGATCAGCCAGCTCTGTAGACCTACTTGGGACATTGAGAAAAGGTTGTGCCTGTTTAACAAAACAAGAACGTCCATTTGAACAATCAAGCATGAATAGAGAAACAGCCAAAAGAAAAAAGGAGATATAAATTCATTAAAAATAACATAGTAGTAAACACTCTAAGTTAGGCTTTGTTGGGGTATGGCTTGAAAAGCACACCAAGCAAAAAAGAGAGAAATATAAAGTAACCTTTTTAGAGTGTGGTGATCTTTTTTAGGAAGCAACTCTTTTTGGGTAGTCCTTTTGTCTTTTTCTTTGGTCTCCAATGTGAGTACATGTGTTGGTGTGGATAGAGCACTTTGTGTGAAAAACAGAGTGTGAGAGGGAGACAGATGTGTGTGTGTGAGACTTTTGGAGAGACCATTCTTGGGGTTCTCTTTGTGAGAGGTTTTTAGCCCATGGGTTCTCATTTTAGATAACTGTTTCTGGAAACTTTATCAAGGGTTTGCTTAAGGTTAAAAGAGTGTTTCTTTTGCGAAGAAGGTTGTCTTTTAGCTTTCTGGTTTGTATTATTGCTGTAATATCGCTTGGTTTTAGTAGATTGAATTTGTTTCACCTTCGCCCATGGATGTAGACAGTTTGCCAAACCACATAAATCTTGAGTGTTTTTTTTTTTTTTGATAAATCACATAAATATTGTGTTCTTGCATTTACTTCTTTATTTTCTCTCTGTGGTGCTATCATTTCTTAGATTTATTCTTGTTGTTGGAATAGAGGTATTTCATATGAAAATAGGGTATTCAGAACTAACATAATAGAGTATTTAACAGCTGTTGGATACTCCATATTATTCCATAACAAAGTACTATGTGGTTGGGATTTCAGTGACATTCAAAGTTTCAAACACGCATTTTTTTAGTAATAAAATATTTTTTATTAAAAAATAAGAAAGATTCAAGCGACCAAAGGTCACTGAAATAAGAAAAGTGAAACCCCCTCCAACCAACCTCCTGAAACACAAAAGAAAAAATACAACTTGGCCCAAATACATAAAGACCCCCAACAAACCACCAATCTTACCAAACTCAAACTCCAACCAGCGCCCAACCAAACTCAAGCAGGCAGTACCAAACATTGTAAAAGAAGCGCCAACCTGATCAAAGAAGAGACTTTTTTTTATAAGTAAAGAGTCATATTCCATTAATTCAAAGATCGGTTACATGAGAATCCCCTTAGAGAGGTGTGAGGTGCTGCCTCTCCATACAGAAAACACAGAAAACATAAAAACTACATAAAAAAAAAGCATGGCTGTTACAAAAGACACAAATTACAGTTGCACCCAGAACAATGTTTCCCTGTTTGTCCCTTGTTTTGCCAAGACATCAGCAAAAGCATTAGCTGATCTCCCAACCCACTGTACTGTTACAGACATATTCCTTGTCAGCCATTTGAATTTCTTTATCTCATTCGTATAGTCCCACGTGATATTCTCCGGATTATTTAACCAGTTCACCACTGTCTTAGAGTCCCCTTCAACCAGAAGCTGCTCCACACCCATTTCTTTTGCAAGAATTATTCCTTGTATTGCAGCTAACAGCTCTGCCCTAATAGAGTTACCAACACCTAAAGGGCCAGAGTATAATAAGACAGCCTCTCCAGTCTCATTCCTCAGTACACCTCCCAAACCAAAGGGACCCAGGTTGCCCTGGCTACTTCCATCAAAATTCAGCTTCAAAAGACCATGAGGAGGGGGGGGGGACTCAGCTTGTCATTACCTTTATCTTTGAGGAGGAACAACTTGCTACTGATAACCAATCCCTCCAACAGTCAATAAAGGAGAAATGATCAAACAAATCCAGAGTCTTTAACCAATGTATTGCCCTATACAAAATGCAGTCCTTCAAGGCATGACTGCTTCTCCCCTTTTCCTGGAAGATCCTAGCATTCTTCAGTTTACAAACCTTTCCTTGAATCTCCTTCCCATACACCCCTGGAGGTAAAGACATATAGACCTCTTCATGTAGGTCCCCGTTCAAGAAAGCATTCTTTACATCAAATTGATGAAAAGGCCAATCAAAAGCTATAAAGAGAGCAAAACTCGAACTGTAAGTCATCTTGGCTACTGGGGCAAAAGTTTCCAAGTAGTCAATACCATACATCTGAGTATACCCTTTAGCAACCAAACGGGCCTTATATCACTCAACAGTACCATCAGAATGATACTTAATAGTCAACACCCACTTACAGCCAACTAGTTCCTTTCCCTCAGGCAAATCCACAATTTCCTAGGTATTGTTCTTATGCAAAGCATCTAGTTTAGTCATCATAGCATTCCTCCATTCTGGTTTGGACAAGGCTTCTGGGACAGATCTAGGAGTCACATGTGTGGAAATAGAGGCAAGGAAGGAATAGTAGGAAGTGGAAAGAAGGTTGTAGGACAGGTGTTTGAAAATGCAATGAGTTGTACATTTCCGTTTGCCTTTGCGAAGGGCAATAGGGAGATCAAGGTCAGGGAAGGTATTTGAAGTGGTAGAAGAGGGCTGACCTGTTACCTCAGTAGTGATGGGAGGAGCAAGAGGCACATCTGAAGGCGTGGAAACAACTTGCATGTCTCTGAGTCTTTGTCTCTAGTACCACCTTTGGATAATAGGATGGGAAGGAAATGTGGGAGGAGGAGCAGGAGGAGGGGGAGCGGGAACATGAGAAGAAGAGTCAATAGAGGACTCGATTGGAGGAGATTCCATAGAAGATCCAATGGGACTTGGAAGAAAACACAGATGGTGACAATGCAAACAACTCCTCTAAATGCTCCCCCTCAGGAGAAGTACCAAAGAAAGGAACAGACTCTGCAAATGTGACATCTCTGGAAACAAAGCGAGTGCCACGAACCGGATCAAAATAACAGTATCCCTTCTGTATGGAGGCATATCCCAAAAAGACACACTTGTGTGCTTTAGGCTCAAACTTATGTCTTTGATGATTGTGAACATGAACATAGCAAGTGCACCCAAACACTCTGACAGGAAGAGAGAAGAGATCCTCATTTGGCAAAAGCAAGCTAAAGGGAGTTTTAAACCCCAGAACCCGGGAAGGCATTCGGTTTATCAAGTATGTAGCTGTAAGGACAGCATCCCCCCAAAACTTACAGGAACTTGGGAAGCAAAAAGGAGGCTCCTTGCAACCTCAACCACATGTTTGTTCTTCCTTTCTGCCACTCCATTTTGTTGAGTGTAGGAACAGGAACTCTGATGAATAACTCCAAAGGTATCAAAGTAGGAGGAAAGACTCTTCTCAAAATATTCCTTTACATTAATAGATCGGAATATTTGGATCCGAGTGTTATACTGGGTAAGTATAAGTTCATGAAATTTTTGTACAATATTTGGTACTTCATCCCGGAATTTCATGAGGTAAATCCAGGTGTAATGGGAGAAATCATCAATGAAAAGAATGAAATATTTGTAACCCCCCATAACAGGTAAATGATATGGCCCCCACACATCAGAGTGCACAATATGGAAAGGAGAAACAAATCTTTTATTACTCATTGAAAAAGATTGTCTACAATGTTTTGCAAGTTCACATGACTCATAATGAAGACTCGATAGGGATATTCCCTTAAACATTTCTGAAAACAAATGACTCAAAGCAGAAAAAGACAAATGACCAAATCTGAAATGACATATCATGACTCTATCAACTGACTCTGATAAAACAGACTCCAAAGCTATTGCACTAGGTAATCCAGAACTTTGATCAGAGACATCCAGCAAGTATATCCCATTCGCCTCATGGCCACTCCCAATCGTTCACCGAGACTTCAGGTCCTGAAAAACACAATAAGTAGGAAAGAAGGTTATGTTGCAGTTCATTGATTTTGTCAAACTGCTAATAGATAAAAGGTTAGTGTTGAGTTTGGGAACATGAAGGACAGAGGATAATACAAGTGAGTCAGAGGCTCTAACATCCCCCTTGCCAGAGATGGAAGCAAGAGACCCATCGGCAAGAGAAATCTTCTCTCTACCCGAGAGGAGCTGGTATGAACAAAAAAGGTTGGGTAAGCTAGTCATAATAGTCTGATGCACCAAAATCTATAACCCAAGGAATTATACGATTACCTGAGGTTGTAGCATGATTTGCAGAAGCACGAATACCTAAATGGGCAAAGGCGGATATAAAGGGGGTGCCTGAGGAGGAAGACTAACCATAGCAAATTTTTCTTCACTTTCAGATACTGTAGCAACATTTGCATTCTTGCGCTTTGTAGACTACCACCCTTCTTAAAATTGTTGTTGTTCCGAAACCTTTCTAGAAGAAGATCTGGATGAAGTTTCCGACAAGAATCCTTTGTATGTTTCGGCTTCTTGCAATATTCACATATCACTTCCTTTGTTTCAATTACCCCCTTTGGTTTTAATCCAGCATGTGCAAAATGCTTTGGGGGAGGTGGGGTCTATAATTGTACCTGCCTCCTGCTCTCTTCACTGCTCACCATAGAGTATGCCTGAGCAAGTGACACTTCATCCTTGGCCAGAATATTTTGCCTTGTAATATCAAATTCAGGATTGAGTCCTGTAAGGAATTCAAACACTCTATTTCTTTCCACAAATTTTCTGAAAATTTCTGCATCTTTGGTGTTTTCCCATACAAATGCTTCCATAACATCTATCTCCAGTCATAGTGATTTCAACATCGAATAGTAAACAGCCACACTTTTCTCCCATATTTTAAATTTTTCACATCATTCTTCAGTTTGTAGGCCCTTGCAACATTTAATTTCTGAGAGTATGTTTCTGTAACACTATCCCAAATCTCTTTGGCTTAAGTCATCCACAGATAGTGTTGACTTATGTGGGGCTGCATAGAATTTACCAACCACCCAATAACTGTGTAGTATCCTGCATCCATTTCTCATATGTAGGATCAGTCTCTTCTGGCATCACCTTACTACCCGTGAGAAACCCTAGTTTACCTCTACTACAAACCTGGATCTTAATGGATTGTGCCCAAGCAAGGTAATTTGTTCCATCAAGTTTAATTGTAGTCACTACTGTCAAAATGGAATCTATGAGACCAACCCCCGACACCGGGATCTACTTCATCTCACTTCCAGATTGCTCCATCGATCAAACGAAATCAAAAAACAATGTTTTCAACCTTTATAAACCTAACTAAGGTCAGTCAAACAATCAAAAGTCCCAAAACTAGGGTTTCACCGTACCTAGCCTCCGGGGAGAAAGAGAGAAGAGGTAGTTGCTCAAACCAGAGCAATCCAAACCACTTCCATTTGCAGCCGCCCACTTTTGGAGATAAAAAGGAACCCTCCAAGCCTTGAGTGCTACACCCAAACAGCCTCTTCAACCCATAACTGGAAACTCTCTAGTCGGCTAGGGTTTTGGGAAAATAATCTGCAATTCCACTTTCTTGGCAATCTTCGGCCAGCTTCTGACTCTCCAAACCCTCTACCAACTAGGCAAACAAGATCTCTGATTGATCATCAATTTATCTCTCCATACACCTTTCAATTAGAAAAAAGTGTATGGGAAAAAAGGGAAAAGCGAAGGAGGACCTGCTCTGATACCAAGATGTGATTCAAACCAATAAAATTAGCAGAAATATTTAGATTAGAGTAGAAAGAAGGAACGAAGAAGAGGAAGACAGCAAGAAGAAGAAGGAAAAATGGAGAAGGAGAAGGAGAAAGAAAGGAGGAGTTCGATAATCTCCTTTTTCCCCTACTCTAATCTTTTTATTAAACTTACTTAAGTTACATAATTTACAAGGAGGCCCTTAAGTAGGCGACCACATCAGCAATACACCTAAAAAACAAAACAGAAGCTAAAGGCCCATAAAGAAAGAAGGCCCAATAAGAAAACATAACAAGAAGGATCTAATAAGAATGACACTAAAGGACTAGGGCCCATTCGGCCCAGTCTCTCTACACTCATTAATTCTCTGATTCTCTCAAGCTCCAACACTACATTCTTCTTGAAAAACTAATCTCAAGCTAGAGCTCAAAGAGAGGTAATTGGTAAGTTTGACTTCACCTGAACATCCAACAATTGATTATTGAAGGAGACTCACGGCTGGTGTTAAATTGGTTAAGGAAGGGTAATGGTTTTTGGATCTATGCTAATGAGAGAAGAAAAGTTAAGTGGCTGCTGAGGGGAGTGGAAATCCAGGTTCACTTTTGATAAATAAGAAGGATAAATTTCATTAATAAAAACTAATGCAATTACAAGCTTCCCGTGGAGAGGCACGAATTGCGTCCTCTCCTAACAGTAGGAAGAAAGACAAAAGATAGAAAACATATTCAGTCTACAATTGAGCCCAATACAAACTTTCCCTATTTACCGCTTGCTTTGCAAGACCATCAGCCATAGAGTTTGCTGATCTCCCCACCCATTGCATTCTCACTGTCAAGCTTCTTGTTAGGCAGTTGAATTTTTTAATTTCATTCTTAAAACACCACACTATAGATTCCAGATTTTGTAGCCAGCCCACTACCACCTTGGAGTCCCATTCTATTATCAACTGTTCCACACCTATCTGCATTGCTACTGTACTCCCTGGATAGCGGCAGCAAGTTCCGCCTCAGTAGAGTTTCCAACTCCTATGGGTCCTGAGAAAATAAGAACCACATTCCCACTCTCATTCCTCAGTACCCATCCCACCCCTGATGGACCTGGATTACCAAGACTACTTCCGTCGAAATTCAGCTTCAAGTCAGGAGGGGTTCCCAAGCCATACTCACTTTAGTCTTTATTGATGAACAATTAGCCACAAGATCACCCTATTTAGAATGCAATCCTTCATCTCTTTTGGGCTTCTCTCCTCTTGGAAAATTCTGGTCCTTTCTTCCCACACGGACCAGATCAGCGCTGCTCTTGCACACCTCCACATAATTCTTCCTCTTCTATGATGCCAAGGGAAGAAAGCAGGATAAAAAATCAAACTTGCACCTGCTGGCCTACCCAACCTACACCCAAACAATGAGAAGAGTCACTCCCATAACTCTGCAATAAATGAATTGTTAGCGTAGGGGTATTTCTGTCTTTATACATATATTAAGGTTGCTGATCTGTAATATTATGTTAGAACCAGTGCTCCTTACTTAAATAAGGGCACATATGTCTTTTCCATTATTTTAATAATAAAAGCACATGTCTGGCCGAATGGGAGTTAGGTTTTTTGACTTCTAGTTCGAACCAGACTTTCTCCTTTTCTCTCTCTCTCTTTCTTCCACCTTTCTACATGACTGATCTCAGACAAATAGAGGGCTGAAATCTAGGGTATCAGAGCAGGTTGAATCTGCCTAGATTTCTGTTCTCTGTGCACCCAATCTAGGGTTTCTCTTGTTTTTCCTGCATTCAACTGGAGATAAGGGAAAGGGCTGAAAAGAAGTGATCGCCCTCTCCCCTTGGAGGTTTCTATGCCTCCAGTCGTGTCTTGTGTGGTCGGTTGCTGTGGTTTCTAAGTCCTCCCCTAATCAATGTAGGGCTGATTCGTGTAGTGCAGTGGGTGTCTTGTGTGGACTGATTTTCTTCTCGTGTGGTTGTTCCTTTAGTGATAAGGTAAGAGATTTCTATGCATGATTTCTGTTGTGGATCAACTAGGAAGTATGTTTCAGATCATATGCTGGGGTTTCAGACAGTAGCGTGCTAGGGTTTATGCTGTTTTTTGTGTATTTCGAAGGAAGAGTTGTGATCATATAGTGGTGAGATTTCAGGTAGCTGTAGGAGTAGGGTTTGTGGTTTAAAGAGTACAATTTTCAGCAACAAGTGCTGAAATCAGTGTGACGAGTGTGATCTAGTCGTGTACAGTGTGCAGAATTCAGTGATAATAGAATTCAGCAAGTGTGCAGAATCAGTGATAATAGAATGGGAGATAACAGTGATTGTAAACCTAATGTGATGGTGCCTACAGACTACCTGAATGTTCAGATGACCTCCATTAAACTAAATGGAGAGAATTATGTGGCTTGGGCTAAATCTATCGAAGTCTTTCTGAAGGCAAAGAAGAAGGTAAAACACATAAGAGAGGAGAAACCCTCCACTGAATCTCACGAGTATGAAGACTAGGAGCAAGAGGATGCTTAGATCATCACATGGTTATGGAATAGTATGGAACCCAGGATTAGTGTAAATTTCATGTTTCTTGACACTGCCAAAGATGTGTGGGACCATGCAAAGAAATTGTATTCGGGTCAGGACAATACAACCAGAGTGTATCAGCTGTATCGGGAGTACTTTAATCTGCAACAGGGCAATCAGAGTCTTGAGGAGTACTATGCCAGTATGAGAAACATACGTAATGAGTTGAATGTCTATCACCCTCTCACTTTTGATGTCAAAATTCAGTAACAACAGAGAGAACAACTTGATGCAACTCGACTTTTGGTGGGACTGAAATCTGAATACGAACCAGTACGGGTTCAGATACTAGGTGGATCAGCTCTCCCTTCTTTAGAAGAGGTATTTGCTCGATTCCGGAGGACTTCTACTGGATCTACTGAGAACTCTAATATCTTAGATAGATCTGCCTTTGTTGTGTCGAGAGGCCGTGGTGCTAGAGGTGGAGCTCGGGGAGCTCAGTCTGGCCGTAGTGGTAGTAGTGGTCCGGTGTATGGCCGAATGGTGGGCCTACTTATAATCATGGTGGTGGCCGTACTGGGGTAGAGATTCAGGGGGAGTCCGTGGTAGAGGATGTGGCTCAGGCCCGAGGAGGTGTACTCATTGTGGTATGGATGGACATACCATTAACTATTGTTATGATCTACATGGTGACAGATTGTGGTGTTGGTAATGTTGACCTAGACCCTGTATCCCTCTCCTCAGTTTTGTATGTTCCTAAATTGCCTTTTAATCTTATGTCTGTTAGTAAGCTGACCAAATCACTTAACTGCTCCATTACTTTTTATCCTTCTATGTGTGTTTTTCAGGATCTCAAGACGGGGATGAAAATTGGTGGAGGGCATGAAGCTGGTGGACTGTATTACCTTGACGGTGGTGGAAGAACTTCAACAGCTCTCTAGTCATCCCTTTCTCCTCTCCAGTGGCACTGCCGATTTGGTCATCCGTCGCTAAAAGTTTTGAAGTCTTTGGTTCCGTCTTTGAGTCAACTTTCTGTTTTGGATTGTGAGTCGTGTCAGTTTGGGAAACACCATCGTGTTCCCTTTAGTTCTAGGGTTGATAACTGTGTGTTGAGTCCTTTTTCTTTGATTCACTCCGATGTTTGGGGTCCTTATAAAGTGATGTCATATAATGGATATAGATATTTTGTCATTTTTGTAGATGACTTTTCAATGATGACATGGCTCTATCTAATGAAAGAAAGAAGTGAATTGTTTACCATTTTTCAGAAATTTTATGCTGAGATTCGTAATCAATTTGGTATTCACATTAAAGTTTTTCGTTCTGATAATGGTCGTGAATATTTATCCTCATCATTTCAAGAATACCTGGACCAACACGGCATTATACATCAAATCTCATGTACCTACACCCCACAACAAAATGGGGTGGCTGAGAGAAAGAACCGCCATCTCTTGGAAATAGCACGATCCCTCGTGCATCACATGAATGTTACCAAACCCTTCTGGAGTGATGCAGTGCTTACTTCTTGCTTTCTGATTAATCGGATGCCCACGTCCATCCTTGATGGTCATTCTCCATTTACGATCTTGTTTCCCGCCTTGTCTCCGTTTCCTCTTATGCTTAGGGTATTTGGGTGTGTCTGCTTCATCCATAATCTGGGTCCCGGGAATGATAAGTTCGATGCCCGTTCTCTCAAGTGCATATTTCTTGGCTATTCTCGGACCTAGAAAGGGTATAAGTGTTAGCATCCCAGTTCTTGACGGTCCTTTGTGTGTGTTGATGTCACCTTATTTGAGTCTACTCCGTTCTTTTTGGGGTCCGGTGATGCTTTTTCCTCCTCGTCACCTCCTCCTCTTCTACTTCCCGTTGCTGACCTTCTTCCCCTTGTTCCAGCCGTGACCAAATCCTTGCCTCCAGTGCCACCACCTGTTGACCGCCCACCTATCCGTCAAGTGTATACACATCGCCCACGCGTACCAACTACTACTCCTCCGGCTACATCACCGTCGACAAATCCGGCTCCAAACCCGAACCCTGCATCTGAACTTGATCTCCCCATTGCCTTGTGGAAAGGTAAACGTACTTGCACCCTTCATCCTATTTCTAATTATGTTTCACTTACTCACTTTTCTGCCTCCCGTTGCCAGTTTGTCACCTTGTTATCATCAGTTTTTGTCCCTAAAGATGTCCAGGAAGCCCTTGCCTCTCCAGGGTGGTGCCGTGCGATGGAAGAAGAACTTCCATCCCTTCATCATAATCATACTTGGGACCTCACCGTTCTTCCTCCTGAGAAGCAAGCTGTTGGTTGTAAATGGGTTTATACAGTTAAGTATCTGCCTGATGGTAGTGTTGAACGCCTGAAAGCACGATTGGTTGCAAAAGGGTACTCCCAAACCTATGTATGGTATTGACTACATAGAGACCTTCTCACCAGTTGCTAAGATAGGGTCAGTTCGTGTTGTGATCTCTCTTGCAGCTATGTATGATTGGCCGCTATATCAGCTTGATATCAAGAATGCCTTTTTGCATGGTGACTTACTCGAGGAGGTCTACATGGAGCAACCTCCAGGGTTTGTTGCTCAGGGGGAGGATGGTAAGGTGTGCAGACTAAGGAAGGCTATATATGGGCTTAAACAGTCTCCTCGAGCATGGTTTGGTAGGTTCAGTGAGGTGGTAAAGAAGTTTGGTATGAAACAGTGCCAAGTTGATCATTCAGTATTCAGTCATGACTCTTCGGGAGGAAAAATACTGTTGGTGGTGTATGTAGATGATATTGTTATTACCGGGAATGATAACATGGGTATTGACAGGCTGAAAACTTATCTACAGGATCATTTTCAGACAAAGGATCTTGGTAAACTGAAATATTTATTGGGGATAGAGGTAGCAAGATCTAAGTATGGTATTAATCTGTGCTAGAGGAAATATGTGCTTGATTTGTTGGAAGAAATAGGCTTGTTGGGTGCTAAACCAACTGAAACACCTATGGACACAAATACTAGGCTAAGCAGTGATATGGGTGAAGTGTTTGAAGACCCCGACAGATACCGATGACTTGTAGGTAAACTGAACTACCTAACCATTACTAGGCCAGACATCTCATTTGCGGTTAGTGTGGTAAGTCAGTTCATGCAGAAACCTTTGATTCCTCATTAGAATGCAGTTCTGAGAATTGTGAGGTATTTAAAAGGGGCTCCGGGTCGCGGTTTGATATACAAAAGTGGCAAAAACCTTGAACTAGAAGGGTATTCTGATTCTGATTGGGCCGGTTCTATGTTTGATAGGCGGTCTACCACAGGCTATTGCACTTTCCTAGGGGTAACCTGGTGACATGGAAAAGTAAGAAGCAGACAGTCGTGGCAAGTAGTGCAGAAGCAGAATATAGGGCTATGGCGCATACTGCTTGTGAAATAGTGTGGCTAAGGAACCTTCTACAGGAAGTAGGGTACAACATCAATACTCCAATGAAGCTCTATTGTGACAATCAGGCTGCAGTTCATATTTCTTCTAATCCGGTGTTTCATGAAAGAACCAAGCACATTGAATGGAGAGCTACACTGCATACGTTAATACAGGAAACCAATGGGCAGACTTATTTACAAAAGGCTTGAGTCGGGGAAGAGTGGACTACATATGTAACAAGCTGGAATTATATGATATATACTCACCAGCTTGAGGGGGAGTGTTAGCGTAGGGGTATTTCTGTCTTTATACTTATATTAAGGTTGCTGATCTGTAATATTATGTTAGAACCAGTGCTCCTTACTTAAATAAGGGCACATATGTCTTTTCCATTATTTTAATAATAAAAGCACATGTTTGGCCGAATGGGAGTTAGGTTTTTTGACTTCTAGTTCAAACCAGACTTTCTCCTTTTCTCTCTCTCTCTTTCTTCCACCTTTCTACGTGACTGATCTCAGACAAATAGAACTCCAAGGCAGGCCGAATCATAACAAGAACAAGATATTAGTATATGGCTATAGTCCTCACCATGTGACCTGCAAAGAATACACCAAGAAAGTGAGAGACAGAGAAAAGGTCTTCTCTTTTGTAGAATGTCTAAGGTGTTTATTTTCCCATAATACACTTCCCAGCAAAAAGCCATAACCTTAGGGGGGGACAGGCCTGCACCAAATTTCCTTAAAAGGGCAAGGCCGGTTGGGGGTAGACTGAGTAATAGATTTAAAGAAAGAAGCGCATGAAAAGGATCCATTCCGCCGGGGTGTCCAAATCCGATTATCAGGTTCAGAAGGGTCCAAACATACTGTATCAAGTAGACTTCGCAGATTTGTGAGAGACAATTTCCTCTTCCCTTAAACCTCTATGAAACCCAAAGTCCCAATTTGGTGTTAATGGATTATTCATAACATAAAAAAACTTTGACACAACATGCTTTTTATACCTTGAAACAGAGAACAAAGAAGAGAAGAGGTCCTTCAATGGATCCTCTCCAACCCAAGTATCCTCCCAAATTAGGACTGAGTTACCATTGCAAACATCATACCTGACAAAACTAAGAAACTAAGGAAGAATGCCATGAATAGCTTTCCAAGGTGTTGCCAAGGTTGCCCGCCGTGATACTCTAGCATCCCATCCATTTTCTAAGCAGCCATGAATACTACCCACCACCTCATGCCAAAGTCTCTCTCTCTCCACTGGTCACCTCCACAGCCACTTCCCCAGTAGTGCTTTATTTTTTTTAATCAAATTCCCTAACCCCAATCCCCCTTCCTCTTTATTATGGCATACCACCTCCTATTTTATCAAGTGATCCTTCTTACTTTCCCCCGACTCCCAAAGAAAATTTCTCATCAACTTCTCTAGCTTCTTAGCTTCCCTAGGTGGTATCCTAAACACAGACAAGAAATAGGTTGGTAAGTTAGCAAGCGTGGCTCTTATCAACGTGATTCTACCCCCCAAGGATATATAGTTTTTCCTCCACGATGTTAACTTCTTTTGGAACCTCTCTACCACTGGACACCAAAAGCTACTCTCCCTAGGGTTTGCCCCTAGAGGAAGCCCCAAGTAGGTCATAGGCCAGGGCGAGATAGAACATCCTAAGTTTCTTGCTATAACCTCCACCTCCCTATCCTCCAAGTTAACACCAGCTACACAACTCTTTTCAAAGTTGACACTCAAATTTGACACTCAAATTTGACAATCTCTCAAAACTTCTAACCAGATCCTTGAGATTTCACACTTTCTCAATATCACCCCCATCACAGAAAATCAGAATATCATCTGCAAATTGGAGATGGGTGACCGGAATACCATCCCTACCTATTCTCCACCCTTTAATCACATCTTCTCTATCAGCCTTTGAGATCATTCTACTAAGCACCTCTGCTATTAGAGTGAAGAGGAAAGGTGATAGAGGGTCCCCTTGCCTGATACCTCTACAGGTTGGGAAGAAGACCTTCACCACTCCATTAACCAAGACAGAGTAATGGCAGGAACTAATACATCCAAAAATCCAACTACACCACTTATTCCCAAATCCACAATTTCTCAATACTTGTACCAAAAAATGGCAGTCCACCAAATCATAGGCCTTTTCTAGATCCAACTTACAAACAAAGCCTTTTCTTTTAGATCTTCTCATATCCTCCATGCACTCATTAGCAATTAGGATCTAATCTGCTATTTGTCTCCCTTGTACAAAGGTTCCTTGGGCTTGGCTTATTAAGGATGGGAGAACTACTTTAAGCCTCAAAGACAACACCTTAGCTGTTACAGGCCCGTGAATAGGATCTCGTTACGGGTCAGTCCACGGGGAAAACCTCCTGTTTTCCCTTGTTCCTCCCTTTTCTTGAGGAACCTATCTTGGCGCCTTAATGGTGATTCGTTCAAGAGATCACCAACTCTCCTCTACTCTGTCTTGACTGAGAATTTCGATGCCTCTATTGAATATCATTAGCTCCTTTAAATAGGAGATTACAAGAAGATAAGAATCCCACTTTTAGGAGGACTCCCTACTGATCTATACTACTGAATTTAGATAAGAACACTGAACAGATAAGACTCCCTACTAGATAAGATAGAACTGTATCTAGCTAGATAAGATGAGTACACTGAATTAGATAAGATGAAAACACTGAATTAGATAAGATGAGAACACCGAGTTAATCGCCCATTACAGTTGTTGTCTATTAAACTCTGAATTAATCGCCCATTACTGCTGCTATCCATCACTGCTACTGTTAGCGGCTGTAAAAGCATCCACAACATTACTCCCCTCTTGGACTAAGAGCTTGTCCTCAAGCTTGAATTCAGGATGGGTGTCTTGAAACACAATCAAAGGATTCCAAGATAGGAGGAATGATTTTGCCCTCCTGGATCGGGTTCCAATGAAGAGGGTTCATCCTCATCTTCCTCTTGTTCCGGCTGAGTAAAGTTCATCACAATTAAAACACTATCCCCTCGCCCTGCGTTCTGCCATCTCAGCCCTGGACAAGTGCTTAATAGGGGGTGCCACCACGCTGCTTCCCAAACTGGATGCCGATCTGGAATCGTGGCTCAGCTGTGGTTTCTGTTCCCGGCTGGCTGCAAAAGATGGGGCCATGCCGAGTGGTTTTGGAGGTGCCCATGCTGTTTGAGGCCTCCCCATACTGATACTTTCGCGGTTGAGTTGCAGCTTGTGTTCAAAAGCGCGAGCCAAATTCATAGCAGTAACCGGATTGGGGGGATTTTGCATCTCCACATCCACCCTCAAAGTTTCCACTAACCCTGCGGTGAACATGTCGACCTGCTGGTCTGGTCGTACCGATGATGCTCTTGCAAGGAGGGTCTGAAACTGATGCTGATATTCAGCCACCGTTCCCGTCTGTTTGAGGTTGATTAGTTCGCCTAATGGGTTGCTTGTTAATGGGGGCCCAAATTTGAGAAGGCAGTAGGATTTGAATTGGGTCCAACTGAGCCCGGGTTCCTCTTGCTCTAATCTATAAAACCAAAGCTGCGCCTCCTCCGTCATGTGGAATGCGGCTAAGCTTACCTTGTCTCTGTCCTCTGCCCGTTGGTTGCGGAAGAACTGCTCACATCTGTACAGCCATCCCAACGGATCTCCCGCGCCATTATAGGAAGGGAACTCCAGCCTGCTGTATTTGGGAACGATCGTGGCTCCCTGGGTGACGACCTGCCGCTCGCCGGACGATTCTGCCGTGTCTGGACGGCGGTCGTTTGTGGTTGCAGCCCCTTCTGGATTCCTCTCCTTGCTAGAAAAATAGAGTTCCATTATGCGCCTTAATTCTCGGACGCCTTCCTTGATCTCGCGCACCTCCGTGCTGTTTTCCACGAGCTTGAGCTCTAGTTCATGAACCCTAGTTGTCAACTGCTCAAGGTCACCCATGACGCCTTGCTCTGATACCAAATTGTTATAGGCCCACGAATAGGATCTCGTCACGGGTCGGTCCACGGGGAAAACCTCCTGTTTTCCCTTGTTCCTCCCTTTTCTTGAGGAACCTATCTTGGCGCCTTAATGGTGATTTGTTCAAGAGATCACCAACTTTCCTCTACTCTGTCTTGACTGAGAATTTCGATGCCTCTATTGAATATCATTAGCTCCTTTAAATAGGAGATTACAAGAAGATGAGAATCCCACTTTTAGGAGGACTCCCTACTGATCTATACTACTGAATTTAGATAAGAACACTGAACAGATAAGACTCCCTACTAGATAAGATAGAACTGTATCTAGCTAGATAAGATGAGTACACTGAATTAGATAAGATGAGAACACTAAGATGAGAACACTGAGTTAATCACCCATTACTGCTGCTGTCCATTAAACGCTGAATTAATCGCCCATTACTGCTGCTGTCCATCACTGCTGTTGTTAGCGGCTGTAAAAGCATCCACAACATTAGCCAAGATTTTATAAATGCTAGTTACCAAACTAACTGGCCTGAAATCCTTAGGTTGGATAGCATCTGATTTCTTAGGGACTAAGGCTAAAAAGGTGGCATTGAGTCCTGGACTTATTATATGATTCTCAATAAATTCCTCAACAGCATCACATAAATCCTCTTTCAAAATGTCCCAACAATCTTGGTAGAAATCCATAGTAAATCCATCCGGACCGGGCTCCTTAGATCTATCCATCATAAACACTGCCCTTCTGATCTCCTCTTCTTCAATTTTCCTTTCTAACCACCTTGCTTTTTCTCCATCTAATCTCGGCCATTCCAATCCTTCCAAAGGCATCCTCTCATTCAAAGTCCTACTAAAGATGGCTTTAAAATGATCTACAAAGGTCCTATCTATATCCTCTTGATTGGTAATTACCTGGCCTTCTAGCTCTACTCTAGCCACTAAGTTCTTCCTCCTACCATTTTCCAACTCATGAAAGAACCTAGTATTCCCATCCCCCTCCTTGATCCACTTGTGCCTTAACTTCTGCCTCCAGCAAATCTCTTCTCTGAGTCAAACCGCAAATGCCTTGGTTGATAACTTGGCAAAACAGGGGGTGGGTAGAGGTCAATTGTTTTGGGCAATTCTGTAATCTTCTTGTTGTTTTGGGGGAGAGTTAAGTAATTTTATCTCTCCCTGAAATCTTGTACATATTCTTGATTTCTTTTAATAAAATTGAATTCTGTTATTGATCAAAAAACAACTTTAATTTTACATTTCCCTAAGAACAACTTATAGGAAGTGAAGTAGGAAGAAGGCATACCACTCATGTGGTCATTAGCTACAAAATCAACAATCTAGGAGCTAGGAGAAGAGGCATGGCAAGCAAACATGGTACCTAATTTTGCAGAAGCACTAGAACGAGTGCTTGAACTAGCAAATGTAGTCTAAGGCTATGTTTGGTTTGAAGGAAATGGTAGGGAAAGGAAGGGAAAAGGTAGGGAAATCCATACAAGGTTTCTAAAGGTTTCCCTACCTTTCCTCTCATTTCCCTACTTTTTTCCATCAAACCAAACATAGCCTAAGTTGCAAAAGTCTGGCCATTACCCTAATCTCTTTGATAGCAAGAGAATACCCACCACCCCAATCCACAAAGCACTCCTCTTTTCTCTATGAATTGTTCCTGCCGCCGGAAACCACCAACCCAATATGAGATTCCAATTCCTTAGCTTTGAATTTTCCCAATCAAGAACCCACTCTGCATCCAATATGTTGTAAAACATAAACAAAAAAATCCTCTGACAAATCTCCTCACCCCCATCACCTTCTCCTTCCCCCACTCTAACATTGCCTAGGCTTCAACCTTTTTTCTTCCAACTCAACTCCCACAAATCTACCAATGAGACTTGCCTACAACACCTTCACCCTTTCACTCATCTTCTCAACCTCCCTAATGTCAACATGACATTGTTTCAGATTGCAAGCTATTCTAATATTCTCCACAAATTGGACTTCTTGTTTCTGTTATAGCCTTGGCAAGTTTTAATGGTGGGTGAACAAAATAAATGTCATACTAATTCATCTATGAAAAGAAAAAGAAAATTCTATTTATTGGATTCTCTAATTTTGACCACACATATAGGCCTATAAAGGAGTATCCACTGAAATGCCTAGGAAATTTTGGATGCCAACTGGTTTTTTGCAATCCAAGAAAAATAACAAGTTCTGCTTTCTGAAAACCTGAATACACATACCCAAGCAAACATCTAGTACCAGTTTGTTTACATAGTTGTGTCTTGAGGAATAGGATGGACCTATCTCACCCAGCAATAGGGGGTCGATCCAAGAAAAGATTGAAGAGATGACTTATTCCAATACCTGACCTAATTGAGCCCCAACACATTGATTCTACTTTTCTACTACACCCCTATACAAATGGGGAAGTTTATCTGCTGTAGTAACATAGTGATGTTACACTACTAATTTCTACATAGATACAGATGAGATGAAAATTGAGAGGTGCTGTTTAAGATCAATGCGAATTGCAATGAAACAGAAAGGATAGATAAAAATCAGAAGTTGTATTAATCAATCATAACGTGCATATAAATAACTTACAAAAAAAAACAAAAAAGCAAACCTTAACAGAAGATATGACAGAAGCCCACCTATAGTTTACTAGATCTTCTCTGTCAAATATGTAGTTGATCACTGTGAGATAAAGGATAAAAACAAAATCCCAGACAGGAATGAGTGTGTGTGTGTGTGTGTGTGTCTGTGAGAGAGAGAGAGAGAGAGAGAGAGTTCAAGGAATCTGAGTTGCATAAAATAGATGATGGAGGTCAATTGAGAAGGGTGAAGATTTTGAGTGGAGACAAAATTGATTCAAGTAAAAGGAAATTGATACTGAATAAAAGGAAAAGGAAAACAAATTGCTTGTGGGCGAGTAGGACATTGGACCTAAAGGTTGTACATAATATTGGTTCATTAGAGGCCATTAAGTCTATTTCTTTCATGTTTTCATTGTTCAAAAATACGAAAAAAAAGGAGAGAATGTTAAGGGGTCAGGAAGCAAAGAAAGGAGAGAGAAGAGGTTGATGTGGACAACTGCATATAGATAGAAAGAAGAGAGAGAGAGAGAGCTATTGGCTATCATGTTGTATGCTGTTCATCATATTAAGATGTCTTGACCTAAAGATTCCTATTTTTCTTTCCACAGAAGAAATGGAGAAAAGCATGAAATATTCACTTTCCCGGGAAAAAAAAAGGTTTCAACCATATGAATCCGGTTATACAGTGGGTGGGGAGGGAAGCTAATACTTTGGTTGATTCTTTAAGGGGTAATGAGGAATCAATTGTACTGGGCACACTTGTAAATTTTATGCTGCTTTTTCTTTCAGAGGAGGCTGCACGCCACACCTCCCTTGAGATGCTTGTAACAGTTGTTTATCCTTATTGATTTGAATGAAATTTGAATGAACTTTTATTTATCAAAAAAAAACTTTTGGAGGACCCAGATGACTTGACCACCCAAAATCCACCTTACTTGTAACAAAGATTTCTATGAAGAATGTCATTTGAGAAGATGAATTTGTGTTCCAAAACGGTAATTGAGTAACAGAATCCTATTCTGATATCCATGGACAATTAAACAACCAACCAATTAACTTTCATATTCTCAAAGGATATTATAAAGAAGTTAAATTCTATCTTTTGGCAGCAAAATGATCCAGATATTCTTTACTTGACCCAGAATATTTTAATCTTTTTCATTAAACAGGATATGTTTTCATCAAAATTACCCATTCAATATAACTAAAAATTCATGAACAGTGGATGTTCTTTTTATCATCTGTAAGACTTCATTGTAATTCCGATTCTGTCATTTCAACCTACACAGAGGGAACTCTAATACTCTATAAAGTGGCATTCAAGCAAACATTTCTTCTTCAATCAAAGGGAGTTGAAAAGAAAAGGGAAATCAAGAAGTTACCCAAGTAACTAGATTTTGCTCCTCATTCGACCTGGTTGTGTCTATGACTCTTCTCCCTGTAATTAGCTCCAACAAAACTACTCCAAAACTGTAAACATCCGACTTTGCAGTCAAATGACCAGTTCTTAGATACTCTGGGGCGCAGTACCCATATGTTCCCATCACCCTTGATGATACATGTTCCATATCCCCAACAGGTCCAAGCTTGGCAAGCCCAAAATCAGAGAGTTTTGGATTAAACTCTTCATCCAGTAAAATATTAGATGATTTCAAATCGCGATATATAACAGGAGGGTTGGCTTTGTCATGTAAATATTCCAGGCCTTTGGCAGCACCTGTAGCTATTTTCATTCTCGTATACCAACTTAACGGCCTTTGCTTTGGTGAAATAACTGCAAATTATATGTGAAATATCAGTTACAGACAAGACAACTATCAGGCTATCAGATGCTGCCCAGATAGCTGGGACCAACATGGCTTTTTAATTTCAAAGGAATAGAAACTTCAAATATCAAGAAATATCTGCTTACTTTCACAGGCATATATGTCAAGTTGTTTCAAACTGAACCAATATGCCAAAATGATTAGAATGAAATGAAAAAGTACCAAGAAGGTGGTCTTCCAGAGAACCCAATGGCATGTACTCATACACCAGAAGCCTCTGATCTCCATCAGAGCAGTATCCTACGAGATTTACAAGATTTTCATGGTGGAGGAGACTCAGCATTAAAACCTCAACAAGGAATTCTTTGTTCCCTTGTGATCCATTCCTATCCAATTGCTTCACAGCCACCAGCTGATCACAATGTCCCAAAGTCAGTGTACAGTTCTTTTAGCAGAAAAAGAACGGAAGAAAAGAAAAGAAAGGATAAGTCCTACAGTAAGCACCAAATAGATATATTATTTACCTGGCCATTCTCAAGCTTCCCCTTATAGACTCTTCCAAATCCACCTTGACCAAGGAAGCATTGCTGCCTGAAATTCTTTGTTGCTGTAGCTAATTCACGGAATGTAAATGACAGTGCCTCAATATTACCACTACCATCTTTGTGAGTGGCATCATTTTTTTCTATGGTTTCAACTGAAGCCTTTGGTTTTGGCTTCTCTGCTATATAAATGGAGGAAATAAGTATTTTTTTATCAGCAAAACAGAAAAGATTTCATTAAATGGTTAAAGAGAAAGGGGATACAAGAGGCTGTAAATGCCACTGGAAAAAAAAAAAATTACACACCCCGCCACCATGTTACAATTGTGTCCAATACATTTGCTGTTTGTGAACACCTTGTTTAGCCAAACCATCCACCAGACAATTAGCCGATCTTCTTAGGCCATGTTTGGGAGTGCTTATTGAATAAGTGCTTAAAAACAAGTGCTTATTCGAATAAGTACTTATTTACATTTGGCACCCAGATTTCATATTGGGCGTTTGGTGGTCCTTTTCTCCAATAAGCAATTGTGACTCTTTTGTCCTTCATTTTCTTTCAAATTTTCAAAATACCCAATACAAAGTGAATGAATAAATGTACTCTGATAGGAGTGCTTTTATAAATGTACTTTGAAAAAAGTGCTTTCATAAAATGTTTTATTTTGAGAAGACCTTTGGGTTGGGGATGTGCCTCTTATGGTTAAATTCCCGGACCTCTACTCCTTATCAAACCATAACAACAAACCTATTGCTAGGTTTGGTTTGCTTTCAGATTTGGGTATCTCTTGGGATTTTGGATTTAGAAGAGGGTTGAGGAAACAGGTTTTCTCAGAATTCTTTGAAAGAGGGGTGATAAATCCAGGCCTGAACTCTACCTTTATTGCCTTAATTCCAAAAAAGGTGGGAGCTTGTAACCCTAAAGAGTTTAGACCCATCAGTTTGGTAAATAGCCTCTATTAGATCATTGCTAAGGTGTTATCCAAAAGAATTAGAGAGGTGTTTCCCACAATCATATCCCCTAATCAAGGTGCTTTTGTGAAGAATAGACAAATTGTAGACCGAATCTTAATAGCAAATGAGAATGTGGAAGATTTTAAAAGAAGAGGGAAGAAAGGGCTGGTGTGCAAATTGGATCTGGAAAAGGCTTATGATTTGGTTGATTGGTCCTTGTTGCTAGAAGTATTAGAGTCCATTGGTTTTGGGCAAAGGTGGTGCAAGTGGATAAAAGGGTGTATCAGAACATGCCATTATTCTATACTGGTGAATGGCAGGGCGATAGATCATTTTCCAGCTACTAGGGGTATTAGGCAAGGGGACCCCCTCTCCCCCTTCCTTTTTACCCTAATTGCTGAAGTATTAGGGAAGCTTATTGAAAAAGCAAATTCTAGAGGCTTGGTAAGTGGTTGGAGAGTTGGGATGGACAGGGTTTCAGTCACTTATCTACAATTTGCGGATGACACAATTCTGTTTTGTGGTGGGGAGGAGATTAGGTGGGTTAGTAATTTAAAGTTGGTGATCAATGTGTTTGAACAAGTGACTAACCTCAAAGTAAACTTTGATAAGACTTGTGTGATTGGCATCAATATGAGTGTCAGAGAGGGGGAAGAAAGGGCTCAAGTTTTGGGTTGTGAGACTGCTCAATGGCCATTGAAATATCTGGGGCTTCCACTAGGGGATAACCCTACCAAGAGGAGCTTTTGAAACCCGGTGATTGACAAATTCACAAAAAGGTTAGCCTCTTGGAAGAAAAACTATCTATCTTTGGGTGGTAGGATAACTCTGATTAAGTCAACCTTGGCAAACCTTTCGGTTTACTTTCTGTTTGTGTTTAGAATTCCTGAGGGAGTATGTAGGATTTTGAAAAAATTAATGAGGGATTTCTTATGGGAACCAAGGGAGGAGAAAAGGGATCATAGAGTTAGGTGGGACTTGGTTACAAAAGCCAAAAGTGATGGTGGACTGGGTTTGGGTAACTTACAGAAGAAGAATGAAGCTCTTTTGGGGAAATGGTTATGGAGATTGAATAAAAGAAAGGGAGAGTTTGTGGGCTAAAATAATCCCAAGTATTCATGGGCAAGAGGTAGATGGTTGGGATACGGGGATCTCATCTAGGGCTACAAGGGCTTCTCCTTGGAAGTCTATTCATGCCATCCTTCCTTCTTTTCTTCCTTTTATCAGGTGTGACCTCTGTTCTAGTATGTCTATGAGATTCTGGGAACATATTTGGGTGGGTGACACTCCTTTGAAAGAGCAGTTCCCCTCTTTGTTTTCTCTCTCAAGGTTTTTAGAACTCAGTGATTCTGAATTGGATTCCATTTCTAACTTGCTTAAGATTCTGGAGGAGGTAGTTATTGACCCCTCCAGAGTGGACAGTAGGGTGTGGTCTCTTGTTCCGTCGGGTATTTTCTCTTGCTCTTCTTTTTTCAAAGAATTAACACAGTCCAATCCGGTCCTTGGTTCTCCTTTCCCAGTCTTAGAAGTTTGGGGTAGACCAATTACTCCTAGAGTAGGTGCTTTTTGCTAGGAAGCTATCCTAGAAAAGTATAACACTTGTGACCTACTTCAAAAGAAAAGGCCTAATTGGTGTTTATCCCTGCAGCGGTGCATTTTATGTAAGAAGAAGGGTGAGATTTGTTATCACTTGTTAGTTTCTTGCCCCTTTGTATCAGAAATCTGGTGTTGGTTTTTCTCTCTTTTTGGTTGCAGGTGGACCTTCCCTTCAAGTGTGCAGATCTTGTTTAGTACTACATCAGTGAGGGGTTTAAAAAAGAGAGGTAAAATCTTGTGGAGATGTGCTAGAGCAGTTGTATGCTGGACTGTGTGGGAGGAAAGAAATCAAAGAACTTTTCATGAGAAAGAAAAAAGTAGGGAAGCCGTCATTGAATTAATATATGTTAGGGTGGTTCACTGGGTCAAGTCTATGAAGATATTTGAAGGTTATTCAGCAGGAGACATCATTCGAAAATGGAAACAAGTGGCTTGGTCTGCTCCCTAGACTTCTTCCCCTAGTCCAGCTTGGACTCCTCCAGCTTCGGGATTCATTAAATTGAACTTTGATGGCAGCAATGAAGGAAACACAGGCCCTTCAGGTATAGGTGGAGTGTTTAGGGATGAAAAAGGTTGAATTACTGCCATGTTCTCAGCACCTATAGGCTGGGGGGATTCATTGAGAGCTGAAATTTTGGCAGCTCTGGAAGGGATCAAAAAAGCCCAGCAATTGAAAATCAGAAATCTGTTGGTGGAAGGAGACTCTAGGCTGACAGTAAGCTGGTTGCAGGAGGAAGATTCTAATCTGTGGAAGTTCTCAAATGAAAAAAAAAAAAAAAAGAAAATCAACCAGATTACTTGAAACATGCAAATTCAGGTTCAATGGAACAAGAGGTGTACCAATTCTCTAGCAGACTCTTTGGCCAAACAAGGGGTGGGAAGAGCAAATCTCTTTTGGGCTGTGTTGTAATCTGACCTTTAATGTTAGGGAGGGTTAAGTGCTTTTACCCCTCCCTTCATATTGTATTTTTCTATAATATTTTTTCTTAATAAAAGTTACTGTTATTGATTAAAAAAAAATGAATGCAAGTCTCTAGTGCTTTTGATCTCAACACTTGAGAGGGTCTACTTGGACCAATCTATAGCCGATAGTAGAGTTTGGTCCCCAACTCCCGATGGTGTATTTTCCTATGCATCTTTCTTCGGTTTGCTTACTCACACTGATCCTATGAGGGTGAACTTCCCAGTGAGAGAAATCCGGTGTAAACCGATCCCTCCAAAAGTACAAGCTTTCCGTTGGGAAGTGTTTCTAGGGAAGGTAAACACTTGTGGTGTGCTATAGAAAAGGAGGCCAAACAATTGCCTCTCTCCTCATGTGTGTCCTTTGTATGGATTGTGATGAAACCCTAACCCACTTACTTTTGTCCTGCTCTTTTGTTTCTGGTATTTGGAATGTTGTTTGATATCTCTTTGGATGCAGATGGGCTCCCCCACAAGATGTGGTAAGTCTTTTGAGCCCATCCTTCCTAAGACAACAGAGGAAAAGAGAAAAGTGCTTATGTAAGGCAGCAAAAGCAGCTACAGTATGGACTATATGGGAGGAAAAGAAACCTAAGAATTTTTCTGGAAAAAGTAAATCAAAGGAGGAAGTTATTGAAGCCATAAGAATCAAAACTGTACATTGGGTGAAGACCATGGAGCTATTCAAAAATTACTCCATGAATGAGATTCTAAGGTGGGCTGAAGTAGCACAAACAGATTCACCAAAGTAATTGTGAGTGTGGAATGGAAGCCACCGGCACTGAAGAAACTAAAACTTAACTTTGATGGGAGTTCCTTTGGCAACTCAGGAAAGGCGGGCATAGGGGGTGTGTTTAGAAATCATCTGGGTGTGGTGGTGGCACTCTTCTCAGGACCAATAGGTATTGGTGACTCAATACAGGCTGAATCTCTAGCCCTACTTCAAGTTCTAAAGATAGCTGAGCAGATAGGAATAACAAACTTAGAAATAGAAGGAGGCTCACTACTGGTCATTTCTTGGGCTAAAAACATCACATCAGTACCTTGGAAGCTCAAATATATCTTTAGAGAAATTGGCATACTTGCAAGGAGGATCAACTCTCAGTTTGGTTGGGTTAAACGGAATGCAAATGGGATGGCGGATACCCTAGCAAAACAAGGGGCAAATAGATCTTCATTGTACTGGGCAAAATTGTAGCTGATTGCAAGTGGTTGTAGATTAGATTAATGCTACTTTGCAACCCTTAACTATTGTAACTGATTTTCTCTATTATTAATTAAAAAAAAATTCTTGCTAATAAAAAAAAAGTACTTCCATAAAAATATTTTTGTAAAAGTGATTTTATAAAAAAACTTATGTAAAAGTGCTTCTATAAAAGTGCTTTCGTAAAAGTGCTTTCATAAAAGTGCTTTTGTAAAAGCACTTGCATAAAAGTGCTTTATAAAAGTACTTTTGTAAAAGTACTTCTGTAAAAGTTCTTTCAGAAAAGTACTTTTGTAAGTGTTTTCATAAAAAGTACTTTTATAAAAGTGCTTTTGTAAAAATACTTTCCTAAAAGTGTGGTCGTAAAAGTACTTTCCTAAAAGTGCTTTCGTGAAAGTACTTCTATAAAAATGCTTTCATAAAAGTACTTTTCATAAAATTACTTTTATAAAAGGGTATAATTGGTATTTTAAAAATTTACCAGGGACAATTACGGGAGAAAAAAATTGAATAAGTGCTTATTGTATGAGCACTTAAAAAAAGCTGAAAATTTGGGCTTAAAAAATAAGCCCTTATTTTTAAAATAAGCACTTATTTCGGGCTTATTTCCCAAACACTAATAAGTGCTTAATGGTGTGGTCTCCGCCCAAATAAGCACTCCCAAACATGGCCTTACTCATCTTATTTGAATGTTCATCTCTTTTGAGAACCACTTAAATCATCTAATTTCATTTCTGAATTGCCACACCACCCCCTTACCTCTACTCACCCACCCTATTACTATCTTTGAATCCCCTTCAATGCAAGGTTTAAAATGTCAATGTCAATGGAAATGTCGCTTACCAAAATATAGGACATATGTCGGAAATGTCGTGGGGAAATATTGTAAAAATTAGAGACATTGTGGAAATATTATGAAATATGTGGAAATATGCAAAGATATTTTGTAAAATGATAAAAGAAGCATGAATACATATTTCTAGACTATTATCTTATTCCCAACCATTATATAAAGCTAAGAAACTAAGAACAATAACAAATTAGTAAATGATGATTTACTGATTTATTATGCATTTTGATGTTTTTACAAGGTTATCTGATATTTTCTTTTCTTATTTTTAATTCTGATTTATTATTATAAAGTCTAATGTATTTATTTCACACTAGTAAATAGAAATACATTTATTCTGATGTTTTAAACATTAAAGAAAGTTATAATACATTATGTTTTATTATAAATTTAATAAACTGATTCTCCTTTTTGTAGGATTAAGATTATGATAAAGTCTGATTTCTTATAAAACTTAATGAATTTATTATGATTTTTAGTACTAAATTTATAATAAATTATGATTTAGTATAAAATTTATTAAATTTATTCTATATTAAATGTACAATATGATTTATTATAAAATTTAATAAACATTTTCTGATTTTAATAAATATTTTATTACTTGAAAAATATTTTATGCTTTATATTATAAAGTAATTAATTTATTCTTTTGTTTTTATATTTTGTTAATTCTTTTTTATAAATATTTTGTTTGAAATATTAAATGGAAATATTATTAATGTACATTAGTCGACATCTTGTCGAAATTAGTTGACATCCTGTCGACATTAGTCAACATCCTGTCGACATAATAGGAAAAACTGCAGTTTTTTTGGTTATTTGGACCGATTTGGTCGACATTTCCGAAATATAGGAAATGTCAACCGAAATAATGTAATTTTTATATTACCATCCATTTTCATGTCGGTGAGCCTCTACATTGACATATGTCGGGCGACATTAGTGACATTTGGCGACACTTGAAACCGTGCTTCAATGATCAGCCTTACAATTCCCATTTCCTTAGCTTTTCCTACCTGAAAACTTCTTCCAGAAGTTCTGCCTTTACTGAATTACCTTCTTCAATTGGACCCAAAAACAAAGCACAAATAGTTCCATCCTCATCCCTTATCACCCCCCCCCAATTCCTAAAGGTCCAAGGTCCAGGATTGCCCCAGCTGCTGCCATCAAAATTTAACTTCATCCACCCACCACTTAGGGGTGACCAAACCTCAAGGATTTTTTGTTTCCTAGAGGAAGAGTCAGCCATTGCCCCCCAGTTCCTGAAGAAATCCTCTACTGTAAAGTCCAAGGAGAGTTTCAGTGTCTTCACCCAATGTGAAACTCTTAACTGTTATAGACTCAATTAGTTTCTCCTTACTTCTCTCCTTCCCCCAAATATTCTAAAATTCCTCTCTTCCCGATCTGTCCAGACCAGTGCCACCCTTGTACATCTCCACAAAATTCTACCCCTTCTTTTTGTGCTCCTCAAAACAGGTGAGCAAAACAACCTATCAAAAACTGACAGGGGGCTCCACCTGCAACCAAAAAGAGAAGAAAACCATTCCCCAATACCAAGCACAAAAGGATAGGATATTAAGAGATGGTAAGCAGTCTCACCATTCAACTTGCACAAGGAACACCAACTAGGGGAGAAGACCCAATTTGGTCCTTTCTCTTGCAATAAATCACAAGTACTAATGCATCCATGAAAACTTCCCAGCAGAAAGCATTGACTTTAGGGGGGGATAGAGAGACACTATGCTTATTTTTTTATTGAAAAGTAAAAGAAAAAATTCCATTAAAAAAGAAAAGAAGGGGTTACAAGAGAAAGGTGATAAGACAATACCCAAAAGCAGAAACAGAACTCCCATAACAGCAGACAGCAAGAAAAATAACCTAACAGTATAAATCCAGAGATTAAAAAAAAAAAAAAAAAAAAAAAACCTATTGGGCTACAAGACCACACACAACCATCTGACACTGATGAAAAAAACAAGGGTTACAAGAGACACCGTACTTCTTTCACAAGAAAGGAACGAGAAGAGGATGTGGCTACAAGTGCATCAAGAAAATATTTGCATGAAAAAGAAAAAAGAAAGAACAGTGAGGCTACAAGACCACACACAACCATCCAGCACTAAACCATCCAAGAGGCTAAAGGTTATACACAGAGGAAATTTCAAACTCTCTAAAGTTCCTAGTTAAGCCCAAATTCCAATTCAGTCCAAGAGAGGAAGGGGCGAGACTGGAAGAATTCAGACAGGTCTTTCTTTAAAAATGGAAATATAAAACAGAAATTGAAATACATCTTTCAAGGGAGACTCCCCAATCCAGACATCTTCCCAAAACCTAATCCTACTAGCATGGTAACCCATGCAGTGCATGGGATTCAATAAAAATTTGGTATGAGTACATAAATCTACGATGCTGAAAAGCCATGATACTGGCCAATGACCCAGTAACTGAGATGGTCACTCAGCATCACTCCGATTACGGAGGCATGGGATCAAACCCGCATGGTTGCAGGCTCTCTGGAAGGTCGGTGGACCCTGCTCTATCCCCACCCCTTGATCCCCCAATACAGTAATTCATAACACCAAAAAAAAAAAAAAAAACATGACAGCAGAAGAGATTTGACCAATCAAACCCTCTCATCAAATTTTTCACGACTACCAACCAAAATGGAGCAGGTTAATCCAATATCATCCATGATCCTTGCCCATATTTTACGGGTTTAGAAGATCAATAGGATAGTTCCAAGCAAAGCAGCTAAAATACATGCTTGAAAATATAACACATTTCTTTATTCAATTTCAAAACCCAACCATGAAAGCAAAATCAAAATACAAAAATGCAGAATATAAGTGACAGAGACAAGTGCATATAAGATTTTAGGTAAACACAAAATCTAGGAGAAAGTAAAACCTTATTTTACCAAAAATAAATATAAAAGAAAAATATGCTACATAAGTTAAATTTTTAATTAAATAATTTATGTAAGGCTTTATCAACTGAGGAAATATCTTTATGAGCATTGCCACCAAGGTAGTTATCTCTATGGACATGCTTGTGTAGGCTAAAGGACGGCGACCAAGTGCGCAGGTTAGAGTGCCGCTGGCAACCAGGTGTGCAAGTTAGAGTGTCGTCATGTGTTCCCAACTCGTCCACTGCAACAAGAGCCCTCGCCCTCTGTGATCTCACCCTCGAGGGTTGTACCAGCACTGATGGCCTTCTCCATCCACGCCGGTGGCCGCAGAGCAGATTCGTCCATTACCGGAACGGACGGGAACCACCCCGTTCGGCCATAAATTACAATATTTCATTTAAAAATCCATTTTGATATTTAAATGAAATGTTCAACTTCTTCTGCATGACATTTCCAAGAAGAATTCAACCTTTCACCCGCTTCCAATGCTTTCACCTTTTACAGATATCTTCTACTTTCAATGGTGCTCCGTGGTTGGTTTACCTGAATTGGGCAGTTGGGGGTAATGTAGAGAGAAAGAATTAGAAAAGGGGGTCTCAGGAGAGGAAGAAAAGAAATCGGAGGAGTTGCCGACATGCAATGTTCACATCGTGAGGTTGGGGCATAGTTGTCAAGGCGACGCCTAGGCAACAAGGCGCCCTTTGAGGCTTGCCTCACCTAATCGCCTAACAGTTTTCTACTTCCTACTATAAAAAACTTTTTTATTCATTCTTTTTTGAGATTATAATTATAAAATAGACATTATTAAACTAAAATAATCATTTTATGTGTTTATATACTAATTCCTTTTTATCATTTTCTTATTTATTAGGGTTTAATCAACACAACATTGCTAAATGCTGTATTCAACCCTCAAAGACTTAAAAAACCTGAACCAATAAGTAAGGAAGAACTAAAAATTTTATCTAATCAGCACATTTTCCTCTTCCATATATTCTTCTTCTACTTCTTCTTCTTCTTCTTCTTCTTCTTCTACTACTACTACTACCAATACTTTTTATTTTCTTCTTTTCCTATAGCAAAAATAAGGGTTCAGCCCCTATATTTTTTTTATTTTCCTTCTTCCTTTTCTTCTCATGAATATGTTGGTTTTCTATACTTTAATATGAAATTTATACTTTTCTTATGAAAATCATGAATAATTATTAAAAAAATATGGTTATGGTACCTAGGGAACTACCCTAGGGTCTATGTTTTTAACATAAAAAATCCATCGCCTAGGCGGCGACTAGGTGCCCCCCAATTGCCTAGCCTCGCCTTGGCGCCTTGAAAACTATGGGTTGGGGACAACAATAGCTGGACTAGAGGAAGAGGAGATTTTGAATTAGGTTAAATGAGGAAGAGATTAAGGGCAAAAGGGACATTTCATCATTTCTGTTGCAATTTAACGGTGATGACAATTGCCAAAAATAGTAGAAATGGTTTAAGACAATAGTTAAACAATAAGGGTACAGTTTGTTAATTAACTAAATACTAGGGAAAGTTTAAGAAATTTTCCCTTTTTTTATTTTATCAACAAATTTGTAGTATCACTTTTTTTAAATGAAATGTAAATGGATATCAAATTATATGATTTAATTATAAAACTAAAATTTTCTTACTTTTTTGTTATTTTATTATTAAACATGTATTAATTTGTATTAACTTTTTTAAAATAAAAACTTATATTAATAAAATCATTTTTATTAATTCACATTATTTTTTATCTACAATTTTTATTACATTATTAAATTAACTAGTTAACAAATTTATTAATTAGTTAACTAATTAAATAAGCTTTAGTAATTTAGTTAACTAATTATATAATTATCTTATTATTTAATTAATATTTTTAATTATAAAATCATTTTCTATGTTAACTAAATTTGTTAAGTTAATTAATTTAATTAAGAAAAATAATAATTTCTTACTTTAATTAATAAAAGTTAACTAAACAAAAGTAACTGATTAAATACCCTGTCCATGTTAGGCATACACAAAGTAAACTAATAACTAATTAATTAATCTTAGTTAATTAATTTAATTTAATTAAGGTAGTGAAGTTAATTAGTTAAGGTAATGACTTTAAGTAAGTCAGTGAAATAAACTGAGTTAAAACTTAGTTACTTTTTTAAGTTAACTAATTGAAGAATTATATAATAATGACTTAATTATGTTATCGTTAATTCACTAAGTAGTTTATACATTTTTTTTATGAATACTAAGTAGTTTATACATTAAAAATAGTCAAAAGGATCACTTGTATGGTGATTGGGTTGACAGTCATTTGTCTTTAAAAGGGTAAATATTAACCTGACATAGAAAAAATGAATAGAACTACAAATGGTTGTATTAATTAGTTGAGTTGACCCTCATGTTAGTTGCTAAACCAAACCTTACTAAGTAGGGCCCTATTTTTATGGGAAAGTGGAAAGAATAGAGGAGAGTTGGAGATAATCAAGAGTTTATAGTATAAATCAGAGTGTAAATATGGGTGGGGCTCTAGTGAAGGGAGAGGATAAATAGGAATTAGAGATAATTTAGGAGAGAATAATAATCTGGTTTTTTGGAGATACAGTTGGAGAGAGTAAAAGGAAATTGGACTATCTATTGGTTCTTTGTAAAAATGACATGGAATAAAAAATAAAAAATTCAAATAAAAGGAGAAAAAAGCAGACACTTCCTTGTTTTAGTATATATGGATATAGATATAGATTACCAGAGGCCAAGTCATACTTTATATGAGTAAGAAACAAAAGGAGAAAATAAGTAGGCCCACAATAAGAATTGTAGAATGCAATATCACTTTGTAGAATGATTGGTGTAGGTTTGCTAATTTCTCAGCTGACCTCAATACATCCTTGATACCTAAAAAGCAGGAATATTAATTTCTTTGAAAATGGTTGTAGTTCTCATTATTTAAGAAATTGCATACAAGGAGGTCTTCTCCACATAACAAACTAATTAAAAGAAGCAAACTTATAAAATGAGGGTGTTATTCCAACAAAACACACACTTGAAGGAGCTTATGTCATTTTAAGTTCTTCACATACTCAGTTACTCACTTAAATGTTTGTTTTGATCATAATTCAAAAAAAAAAAAACCTTGAGTAGAATTAGGGTTTCCCTATTCAGGGTGTATAAGTATACACTATGTTTACTAACCCCTTAATTATATTCCTTAGAGGAAATACCCTTTGATTTTGATTTTATATGAAAGTTACTTTGTAAGGGTTAAACCCAATAGCAGGTATAAACAGTCCCATCAGCTTGGATTCTTAGTGGGTTATACCCATGAGCAGGCCCCATAATTGGTAGATAGGTCATAGAACCCATACACCATTGGGTACTTATGTATTTTAAACTTACACATCTTAATAGTGAGTCCCGTTAATCGGTAAAAAGTGGGACCCACTATATTGATTTGGTAGTAGGGGTGGCAATGAGCCGAGCTTTTCATGAGCTGCTCGAGCTCGGCTCAGCTCAGTTTCAACCGAGCTTCAAGCCGAGCTCGAGCCCAATTCACTGCTCGATTATGAAACGAGCCGAGCTTGAGCCTACTAGAGCTCGGCTCATGAGGCTCGCAAGCCGGCTCGAATATAGATATATATATAATAAATTATATAAAATAATATATATAATAAAAATATTATAATTTTTCTTAATTTTTTAAAAAATATTTTAAAGTGGGCATGGCCCACTTTAATGTTTTAACAATGGGCCCCACAAATAAATGGGACCCACTATACTAATCTGATAGTGGATGTGACCCACTTTGATTAACAATGGGCCCCGCTGATGGGTGGGACCCACTATGATAACTTGCAAGTGGGTGTGGCCCACCTTAATGTTTTAAACTTGAATATTTTAATAGTCAATGGGGCCACTATGATGACTTGTTAGTGGGTATGGCCCACTTTGACATTTTATACTTGAATATTTTAACAGAGGGCCCCATTGACAGGTGGGACCCACTAGGTTGATTTGATAGTGGTCATGGCCCACTTTGACATTTTATACTTGAATATTTTAACAGTGGGCCCGCTGACAGGTGGGACCCACACCCACTAGGTTGATTTGATAGTGGGTGTGGCCCACTTTAATGTTTTAAACTTAAATATTTTAACAGCCCTGCTGACAAGTGGGACCCACTATGCTAATTATGAGCTCAAATATTTAAACAATGGGCCCCACTAATATATATTGTTTAAATAGTGAGCATGGCCCACTTTAAACTTAAATGTTCTAACAGTGGGCCCCACTATACTAATTTGATAGTGGGACCCACTAATTCATGATAATTCACAACTGTCAATGATGGGGGTCAGATTATATATATATATATATATATATATATATATATATATAACTGAGGTGGATAAGATTATATTTTATTATAACTGAGTCTTCACTATTTTAGTTTTTATTCAGGTGGTAGTGTAACTTATCCTCTCAAGGTGGATAAGATCCACATCATATGACAGTGGGTCCCTCTGTAACAGTTAGCAGCAAACTGAAAACAGTGGGTCCCAAAATTTGTCAGTAACAAGTGGCAACATGTGCTGTTACAGGTAGTAGCAATCAGCACATCTGTCACCTATTCAGGTGGGTAAGATCCACTGACAGTGGGTCCCAGAGGTTTGCCATTTACAAGTGGCAATATAGACTGCAACAGTAATACATTTGTCCCCTTTTTAAGTGGATAAGATCCACTGACAGTGGGACTCAAAGATTTGTCAATTGATTGGATTAATCCATTGAAAGTTCTTTTGAGGTGGATAGGATCCACGGAACATAACAATGGTTCTTTTCTTTTTATCTGTTTTATCACATTTTTTGTGGTGGATGGGATCCACCAGATATATGTGTGTGTGTGTGTGTATATATATATATAAATTGAGATAAGATTTTGAGTTCTAACAGAACTCTAGAGAGAGAGAGAAGATAAGATAAGATAAGGATTGATAATAGATAAAATTTAAAGGGATAGAAGAAAAAGATAAGACCTGTACCTGTGTACACTTATCCTTGATCACTTCAATCGACAGAACTATAAGTTCCCTCCTCTATTTCCTCTCTTCTCTCCTTTTTTTCTCTCTTTTATCTCTCTCTTCTCCCTTTTCTCTATCTGCCACCCATTTTTCCTCTCCTCCCACCCTTATATAGAGGAGACAGTTATGGGTAGGGAGGTTAGAGCAACCTCCCCACTCTTCATACGTGTGGGGGTTGCTTAACTCCCCCCATAAGTAAAATAAATTAAATTTTAATTTATGTTAAGTGGGCCAGCTGTCAAATCTGGCCCCTCAAGCCTTATATTTTTTTTACATCATATATATTATATATTTTTAATCCTAAACAATGCTCAAAATCATTCTATATGGGCTATAAAAATTCAGTTCATTTAAGAGACAAATGAATTCCCTCCATATCGTAGTAAGGAGGAAATTTGCCTGAACAACTGTGTGCCTGTGTGGCCCTCACAGCCACACTCTCTAACAGTGCCACAACCACCATTGTTTCTACCACCACCTCTTCCTTCCATAATACCACCATGACTACCTCTAAAAGCGCAGCCAGAACCTCTAACTGCAATCATTCCCCTAACACCTCAACCACCACTACCACCCTTGGTTGCTGCTAAAGAGAATCTCTCTGAAACGGTAGAATGATCACTTTGGGGTTGGGATGTCCTTTGGATACAAGAAAACACCTTAGAAAGGCAAGGAAGATCACTACTACCCAAAATCTGGTCTCTCACATGCTCAAACTCAGACCTCAATCCTGACAAGAATCTAGTAATATCCAAATGTTCTCTCTGCATTTCTTGTACCTTCCAAATAGTAGAGAAATGCTAGCAAACATTCAGCTAATTCCTCAAACTGTTTAATGTAGCATAATATTCTTCTACACTTTTATCACCCTATTGAAGGGAAAAATAGTCCTGATATAGTTTGTAGATCCTTGTCAGATTGTCCTAACCTAAATACAACTACCTGGCATGCTCCCAAATTTCCTTAGCAGTATCCAAAAACATGATACTAGCACTGACGTTATTTCCCATACTGTTCCATAACAAAGTCATAATATGTGCGTTTTCTTGCACCCATTCCTTGTACCCTTCATACCCATATTTAGGTTGGTCTTCCTTGATATATTTTAACTTGCCTCTTCCAATTAAGGAGACTTCCACATATTTATGGTACATAATTTGTACCATTGAGCTTAACAGTAGTTAACTGAGTGTTCATAAGGTCGGATTATACTACTATAGCCAACTTGGAACTACCATTGGAAGCAGCCATAGGTAAAATATGGTACCAACCAACAAGGGAGATAGCTACAAACACCAAACACAAGACAACCAACTCGCTACAGCAATTTTAAGCCCAAAAATGATGAATAAAGCACCTTGTTGCGGTAATTTGCAGCCCTAAAACTGAATAACAAGCCACACAAGCATTTGTAAAGCACCAAATACCACATACACCATAGAAAGATAACACACGAAATCACACACTACAAACTGTCATAGAGACTGCACCAAGTACACATACCTGCTTTCATTGCTTGGACTGCAGCAAGGTGAGGACTGAGCACACCACCACAAACTCCTCAAACAGACCAACTTGAGGCATTAAAGCCTCTTTTCCTAAGGGGCGACCAGTCTTTTAAATCCCTTTTCCTATTTGAATTGAATATAGGAAGTTCTATATTCCTAGGGCGCAAACAAGGGATGTAAACGGTGAGAGTCAAGTTCACAGCTCTGATACCATATAGAACTTTAGATTTTATAGTAAAGTTTAAAAAGGGAAGAAAGGAGAGGAAAGTGATAGGAAAAGTGTTTAGTAACAGTAGAGAACAAGGAGAGGAGGAGAGAGAAGAAAAGTGTGAAAAGGGTCTCTAAGGATTAAGATTCAAACAAGTCTTCTCCTTTTTCGACCTAAACTTTGTCTCCCTTGTAATTGGTCGCACAAAATACAGAAATACCCCTGTTAAATGATTCTTAACAGGAGCCTTACAAAGACTTTTACAAAAAGACAAAAATGCCCCTTACAGGGATAAATTTTAACATACACAAACAAAGAACCAAAACCAATATCATCATTATTATCATCTAAACCTTGTCCTAACTATACAGGGTCAGCTACATGGATCCTGCTTCGCCATTTGTTCTGTTCGATGCAATATCCATTGTTGAATTATGAGTGCTTAAGTTAGGGGTGTTCACGGGTCAGGTTGGGTCGTTTGTTGGCTTTTTGCTCAACCGAACCGACCTAGTCGGTTTGATAAACAACTAACCCGAAACCAACCAGTTATAAGGGAAAACCGATCCAAACATGAAGGGTCGGTTTGGGTCAGTTTTTTTGTTTGGTCGAGCCATTTTGGGATGGCCAATTGGTCATCCTGGGTGATTTATTGATTTGCAATCTCTTTTTCCTATTTTGTATACTTATTGGCTGATTTGTCTCATTGCCTATTTGAGTCAAACACCATCTTTTTCTGTCATATAGGCTGCTGAGTGCTGCATCTATACTACCCCAAACCCAAAGATAGTTGCCATTTTTGTGTAAGTCTCTTCAACTTCAAGACTATTACAAAAAAGTAATGAATGAAGGGGAGTCCAATTGTCTCCAACTTCAAGACTAATGTAAAAAAAGTAATAATTAAAGTGGAGTCCAACTGTCTATATTTGTAAAAAGTATTGTGTAAAGTCTTAAAAGTGGAGAGAGTCCCATTGTTTCTGTACCAAAACCAGAAGTATCCGACTTCTATCCATAGTTGGTTCGGTTCGGGTTGGTTTCTATTTTCAGAGTGAAAAACCGAAACCAACGCAAGGGTTGTTTATATTTATAAACCGAAACCGACCAAAAGTTTTGAGAAACCGACCAGATCGGGTTGGATCGGATCGGTTTGATTGGTTTGGTTCTTCTTGTGAACACCCCTAGCTTAACTCATTATTTACTACTTCAACCCATGTCCTTTTCAGTCTCTCCCTATCTCTTCTAGCCCCTTCAGCTTGTAACAGATCACTTCTTCTTACAGGTGCTATAGGTGGTCTTCTCTACACATGACCAAACAATTTTACTGTACTTTCTCTCATTCTATCACCTAGTGTAGCTACTACTAGGTTCCTTCAAATGATGTCATTTCTGAACCTGTCCTTTCTGCTTTTTCCAATCATCGAGTTCAGCATTCATGTTTCTACCACATTTTTTGGATATGTTTTTTGGCCACCCAACACTATGCTCCATACAAATTGCTAACCATTTTAAAGAATTGTTTTAGATCAGTAAGGATAATTTTTATTAAACTTCAAATACAAGGAATTAGAACAAGTTGGAAAATTCTCCACCAGAAGAGACTTTAGATCTTTGCCCAAAAAATATGTTGTCTTGTAGTCCCTTGTTTAGCCAATGTGTCCGCCATCCCATTTGCTGTTCTTCTCACCCATCTAAAAGTAACATCATCTCCCTTCCTAAGGATTCTATTTCATTGATTGTATGCCTGTAAACCCATGGGATTTGGGTACTATTCCTTGTCCATGAGATAACCACTTGTGAATTCCCTTCCACTTCCAAGTTAAGAAACCCAAACTGCTTAGCAAATTTTAGACCCTGAAGTAGACTAGACAACTCTGCTGTCACTCATCACCATTGGCTATAGGTCCTGAATATAATGCAAGCACCTCCCCTTCTGAGTCTCGAAAGACCCCTCCCATCCCAGCTATTGCCTGATTGCCTATTTAGCTTCCATCGAAGTTGAGGTTTACACAGTTGGCTGCTGGGTGTCTCCATTCCATCATTGTTCTTTCCCTTTTTTTTTTTGATGAATATTGTTCTTTCCTTGTTTTAAGCTGACATAGCCACTTCCTTCCACTTTCTCGGAATATCATTTAGTGAGAAAGATTTAAAGTCCTCCATTGACTGTACCCAATGTGCTACTTTTATTTTTACTGTTTCCAGGATTTCCAATTCTGTCCTACTCTTTAAAGAATGTATTCGCCTATTACATAAGACTCCATATGCAACTCTCCACTTTGTTCATGCTGTCCTAGTTCTATGGGTAACATCCTCAATCCCTCCTTCCTTGTTATGAATCATTGAACCAAGGGAAGAAGTTACTTTGAGTTATCCCTTTTTTGGTATGAAGTATAAACATTGAGTTATCTCTTGAAACGTCTGTTTTATGGAAATTTGTCAAAACATCTGTTAGTTATGAGACTATACCGTCACATGGTTTGCCCATGAATTTCAGTCTTATATCAAGGGTTGCAAAGCTGGCTAGGAATTGAGAGGACTGAAGGTGAAGAGGGATTCGATAAGATGACAGAATGATGATTTAGGTGAGTTGACAAGATTCAAAAATATAAATTTCCTCTTAATACATTTGAGCATATTCTATGGGGTCCTTTCAAATGAACTTGTGATGGCTAAATTTATTAAGGATCTTCTTCATTTATTTGATGGACTGTTTAAAGGGGACAAGCAAGAAAATATCATACATATGAATATTAAAGCCGTAGGAAGAAGGAACGAAAACAAATACTTACCAGACTGGGAAGGTGGATCAGGTTGTTTATTAGAAGTCACTGATGGTTCTATCCTGCTGCTATTTGCTCTCTTTGCTGCCTTCTTTAGTTGGAACCTAAAACAAGGGAAGCAACCCATGTCTTGAAAGTAGTGAACCCAGAAACCCATAAACTATAACCGATTTCTCTGATGTGGCTCTTTCAATCTCCACTTCCCCCACAAGCCAGGAAGTCCAATCCAACCAGGGGAACCTTCGAACAATTTCTCTGAATCATTTAATACATTGAGGGGAAGATTTCATCGACCACCGAAAGAACACGAGAAATCAAACAGTGATCCAGAACTCAAACAGGGCAAGATTTCATCGACCACCTGATTAGCAACTCGATTCAAAGAGATGAAAAACATAACCCACCAAACCCCAGGTGTCAAAACTACCTTGTAGCTATGAATATTCAATATGTATTGCTGTAGTTCACCAATCTTTAGACGACCACGGAAACTGGAGACCAAGAACAAGTGAGGAAAGCAAAGCGGAGGTCCTTCTGGGAATGAATGACCCCGAAAGAAGATTGTGGAACTCAGAACAAGAAATCATTAACCGAGAATCCGAGATAGCCATTTTTGGGCATGGAAAATAAGGATAAAAAAATGGGATACTCTTCTTTCGGAGAGTCCTCCGGATAAAAAGGGAGCCATTTTGAAGGTGTCTAACCGAAAACGAGGGATCCAATTTTGCGGGTTTGGAAAGGAATCCTTGTGTTATTGCCGCTGAAGATTCTGGTTAATCAAGGTAATCAGAATTAAAAAATCCAACTCTAGCTAAAACCATACACGCGCATTTGACCGAGACGATTGAGGACACGGGAGAGACGAGATACATTAGTCCAGTATAGTCTTACCGCCATTGTCCAACATATATGTGACTGAGGTTGGAATATTCATACAGGGCGCATTTGACCGAGACGATTGAGGACACGGGAGAGACGAGATACATTAGTCCAGTATAGTCTTACCGCCATTGTCATATATGTGACTGACGTTGGAAAATTCATGTAGGGCGCAAACCCACCTCAGATTTGACGTATTGATTCCCATGCTTTTTAGAATGTTGTGGTTTTCTTTAAATTTTTAAAATATAAAAGTGAAATGTATATATATAGATATAGATATATACGTTTTATTTTAGTTCATCTCAATTTTGCAAACAACCAATAGATAAAAGTTTTTAAACTATAAAAGTGAAATGTTTATATATAGACATAGATATATACATTTTATTTTATTTCATCTCAATTTTGCAAACAACCAATAGATAAAAGAAAGATAGAGTTGATTTTTTATATTTATTTATGTGGTATGATTATTTCAGTTTCTATAAAATTATTGTCTATAGGAAAAAGATATTAGGGTTTATTGGTCTTAAAATTTATGGGTTTTTATTGTTCAGTCCACCTCTGAAATTCTAGTTCTACGGTATAGTTGGGGGTAGGTACCAGCTTGTAATTGATGCCAATTTACAGGCGGGTATGGGTGTTATAGGTGGAGCTGTTTATAAATTTGAATTGTTGTAGGTTTGTTGCTCATATCAAAATTCTGAGGTGGAATGCATTCTAAAAATCCCTAAAATTTATTGTTCTATGGAGTTATACAACACGGGGGTAGGGATGGCATTTTTCCCTATCCTCCCTGAGTACCCAACCTCCTCGACCAAGCAGAAATGGGGATGGAAACTATGTTAGCGGGACAGGGTGAGGATTGGATTAAATATGTGTATATATATATTATATTAAATATTTAGTATTGTTTATGCTATTTATAATAGGGAAATCTCTTAAACTACCCCTATTGTTTGTAATTGACTAACTCTATCCTCACTATTTACTTATTGTCTTAAAGTATCCTTAACTTTTCTGACAATTGACACGTTAATAAACACTAACGGAAAAAAATGAAATATCGAATTTGCCCTTCACTATTTATCAATTTTTCAAAATAAAACCCAATTGATGAAAAACCCCTAATTTCCAATTTTCCAAATGCAACCTCCAAAACCCAAAACCGTATTTGAGACATCTCCCTCATGTTACTAGTCCTCACTATCACATATATGTGCCACCTCAGCTCGAATCCTCAACGAACAATTGTCCCCCTCTAGCAATAGCACCGGAGGCATCCAATCCAGTTGAAACGGCAGTCCCAGATAGAGCACCTGTGTCCACTTCTGTCGCTGATGTAGCACCTATGGGCCCACCCGCCATCAAGCAACCAGATGCTACTCTTTCTACATCTACTACTAGTGCCACCATGGTGAATGCGAACCCCCAGCACCCATTATCCTTCTTCATGCATGACATACTTAGTGGGTTGAACCCTCTACCGGTCAGGTTCCCTTTACAGGCCAAATGGTGTGGTACTCCCCGTCAACAATGACATTCCCCTCAACAGCAACATCAGTGCAATTATCAACAATAACAACAAGCAGCTCATCAACTGTCATTCAGAACAATGGTAACAACATCATAAATGGTGGTTTTGGGGTTCCTTTGGTGAATGGAGCCCAACTTCCTACAGGGACCACCATCCAAAAGCTCAGTCTGGATTCAATGTATGAATCCAAAACCCCTTTTGGTCGATATACAAGGTTCTGTCCCGCTTCGGGTTGAGATGGTAGGAAACTCTGTAACAATCTTTATGTCACGGCCTATCACCTTGAATAAAAAACAAAGAACTTGAAAAACATTTATGGGACGGTTATAGATGTTCATCTGATCTGTTTCATGGGGAGGCTGGAGTTGGGGATTCTTCCTTTTTTTTTGGTGGAAGACACCGGACGGTGACTTGAAGTAGAAGACGCGTTTAATTTTTGGAGGTTTGCAGCCTTGTAGAGGATTCATTTGTAATCTTTTCCACCGCTAAAAGAACCAAGGGTTGCAGCTTTGCAGACATGCATTGGGAGCTAGAACTTGGATTTAGTACCCACAATAGGGTTCCTACAAATTATGTGGATTTAAAATCCTTTGCAATAGTGGTTTGGGGCAAGCTGAGGAGAACAACAGAAGGCAATTCAGAAGGTGTCTTCAACTTGACTGCAACTTATTCTTCACCTCCTTCTCACCAAACTTTTGTCGTTCAGAAGTGATGGTACGCGATTTGGTCACTCCTAACTGGAAGTGGTTGCGCTCCTATCTAGCGATGGACGAGAGATACTTGTGAGGAAGAAGATGAAGGAACCTAGGGGACTCACCCAGCGGGAACACTCCGATGGTTAAGTTAGTAACCAGATTGAAAGCTGGGAGAGAAAGAGAGAGTTGCAGAGAAATTAAAGAGCTAGAGTGATGATCATGCAATACCTTCGCCTCTGGGGGTCGGGGTCTTTATATACTGGTACCCTGACATGTCAGGTGCAACCGCCTCCGAATCTCTGTTGTGGCGATCTGCTGTCAAATAACGGCTTGGAGTGGCTGGCCGTTATTTGTCAGAACAGAACTGGCGGGCAAAGGTGATCGCTGCAGGGTACGGTCCTGTCAGACGAGGAACAACCTCTAGGGTTGGTAGACACGACGCTGCCAGGCGAGAAACGTGGGTGTAGTCTCCAGGTTTGGCAGGTACGGTTGTCAGGCAGAAAACCCCCTGCGATACGCCGAACTACTCTGCAGTGAGCTACCTTACACCGAGCTGCTGGTGATTCGCCGAGGTGCTTCTACCCGAGGCAGGTCTCCGAGGTAGCCTTCTTAGGTTTGGACAGGAGTGAGCTTATTCTAGTTAGGGAGCTGACGAGCTTAACTCGAAGTGTCTTCAGTTCGGGGTGCTCCATACTTGGGAGAGTCTTAGCTCGGGGTGCTCTCTACTTGGGAGAGTCTTAGCTCAGGGCAATGGTGTATTATCTTGTAGAGAGCTGCCATTTGCGGCGAGCTGTCAGGCTGGGTTATAGAGAGCTCGTTACGCTGAGTTGGAGCAAGCTCGTTATGTTGAGTTGTCACTTATATCGAGTCACGTCCACGTGTCCCCTCGTTATGAGGTCGGGGCCAAATCACCCTCCATCAATTGCCCCCCACTCCCCGAGCCAGGGGTCCTAACTTGCTCGAGGTTCAGGCCGTCCAGTCAGACAGTTCGCCAGTCGGACCAGTTCAGTTGCTCGGCTCAACCAAGTATAACCCAGGTCGCGTGTGGTTACGCGCAGACGTCACGCTAAACTAATTTTGACCTCGAGGGTCATGCAACCGGTTTTCTCAGGAACCATTAGATCTTCTTGATCTCGACCGTTGATCCCCTAACCTTGCGGCTATAAATATGAGGGGACCTGAGTCATTTTCTCCGCCATAAGTTCACTAGCATTCGCCTTGAGGTCGCAGTTAAAAGTTCTCAGCTCGGGTTTTCTAGTTTGTCGGTCTTTCAGTTCGGTCTTTCTTCTTGGTGAGTCTCCCCTAGCTTTTCTTTTTCAGTTTAGTTCAGTTCGTAGTTATGTCGCAACATAGTTTTGATAGTCTCTTGGATGAGCACTCGGGGTAGTCCGAAACGGTAAACAATATTCTTCCAGAAGAAATTCTGCACACTTCGCGCCGTGATCGTTGTGAGAGGTTCGGCCTCCACCCACTTAGTGAAATAATCAACTACTACCACTAAGAACCTCCTCTGTCCTGTCGCTGGTGGAAACAATCCGAGTATATCGATCCCTCACTGTGCAAAGGGCCATGGGTTGGTAAGGTACTTAGGTCGGCGGCGGGCTGGTGGTGGATGTTGGCATGCTTCTGACACTTGTCACACCTTCTCACGAACTCAATCGCATCTGCCTTCATCATTGGCCAATAATATCACTGTCGTAGCGCCTTCTGGGCGAGAGCCCTGCCCCCCATGTGTCCGCCGCACAAACCCTCATGAGTGTCGCAGAGCATGAGCTCGGCTTCGGAATGTCGTAAGCAACGCAGATAAGGGAGCGTGTAGGATCTTCGGTACAGCCGTCCGTCTATCATGACGTATTTGGCTGCCTGACGCTCTACCCTTCTGGCAGCATTATGATCTGCAGGGAGGGTCCCGTGTGGCAGGTAGCTCGCGAGTGGATCAACCCAGCTCGGCTCTACTTGTACGACAGGAGCGACCTCCTCTGCTCCCCCGAGAATGTTAGGCTGAGGCAGGTTCTCTATGTACACGGTTCTCATGGTGTTATCGCTTGTGCTAGCTAATCGGGACAGGGCATCGGCCTCAACATTCTCGGATCTCGGGATCTGCTTGATGAAGTAGGACTGGAAGTTGAGCAGAGCCTCTCTGACTTTGGCTAAGTAGGCGACCATGGTTGGCTCGCGAGCTTGATATTCGTCGGTGACCTGGTTGACCACGAGCTAGGAGTCACTGCAGATAACGATGTGCTTAGCTTTTACCTCATTCGCTAGGGCTAGCCCGGCTATCAACTTCTCGTACTCCGCTTCATTGTTGGATGCAGCGAACTCGAAGCGTAATGCGTACTCCAATTTCACACCACTTGGCCTGTACAGAACGATTCTAGCCCCGTTACCCTGCTGATTTGACGAGCCATCCACATGGAGGATCCAGGGCTCCTCATCCCAAGTCGGGTTCTGTCTGACCAAGAGAGAGGCCGCGCTGGTTGAAGCTTCCTCGCTGTGCTCGAGCTCATCCGACCTAGGGACTTCGGTGCTGAAAGTGCATTCTGCGACAAAGTCGGCTAAGGTTTGGACCTTGATAGTAGTTCGCGGCTTGTACTGGATGTCGTACTCGCTGAGTTCGATGGCCCACTTCGTCAACCTACTGGAGACCTTGGGCTTGAGCAAGACTTGCCTCAGAGGCTTATTGGTGAGGACGACGATAGTATGAGCTTGGAAGTACGGTCAAAGTCTCTGAGCTACAACAACTAGCGCGTATGCCAACTTTTTGTTCTCTGTATACCTCGTCTCTGCTTCCTACAACACCTTGCTAACATAATAGATGGGTCGTTGGATCCGATCTACTTCTTTTATCAGTACTAAGATGACTACCATGTCACTCGCGGAGAGGTACAGCTCCAAAATATCTCCCTCCTCGGGTCGGGTTAACACCGGGATGCTAGAAATCAGTACTAAGCTGACTACCACTTCGGTCCATTCGAAGCCCCTGCTTCTTTTAATTGCCTTGAAAAAAGGCATGCAACGATCTGCCGATTTAGACATGAAGTGGCTTAGAGCGGCTATGCGGCCGTTCAACCTCTGAACCTCCTTCAATTTCCGAGGCGGTCTCATATCTAAGATGGCCTTAATTTTATCAGGGTTGGCCTCAATGCCATGTCGGTTGACGATGTAACCTAAGAATTTACCCCGAGGTGACACTGGAAACGCACTTGTTCGGGTTTAATTTCATGTTAAACTTGCACAAAATTTCAAAAATAGAATGCGTATCTTTTATTAAATCATTCGAAAACTAGGTTTTGACGACCATGTCGTCTACATAGCACTCTACTTTTTTGCCGATCAGTGGCTCGAATAATCGGTTTACAAGTTTTTGAAAAGTAGCCCCGGCATTTTTCAGCCCAAAGGGCATGACCTTGTAGCAGTACAGGCCTAGTTCGGTTATGAAGGCCGTTTTCTCCTCATCGGCAGGGTCCATTCTGATCTGATTGTAGCCCAAGTAAGCATCTAAGAAGCTCAACAACTCATGCCATGAGGTCGCGTCCACCAAACGGTCTATCTTGGGAAGTGGGAAGCAGTCCTTCGGGCAAGCTCGATTCGGGTCAGTATAATCGATGCACATGCACCATTTACTGTTGGCCTTTCTTACCAGAACGGGGTTGGCTACCCAGAACGGGGTTGGCTACCCAGCTCGGGTAATGGACCTCCCTGATGAAATCGGCTGCAAGGAGCTTCCCAACCTCCTCGTCGACTGCTCTCCAACGCTCTATGGCTAGGTTGCGTTTCTTCTGTCTAACGGGCTTAACTACAAGATCGGTGTTCAGTTTGTGAGTAATGACTATGGGGTCTATGCCGGGCATCTCTGCCACAGACCATGCAAAAACATCTAAATTTTTAAGTTGAAAGCTTACCAGCTGAGATCGCAGAGGCTCCTCAATTGAAGCGCCGATCTGGAGAGTCCGAGCTAAATCGTCTGTTGAAGTAGGTGCAGCGACCGTCTCTTCTATGGGCGTAGCTCGCTCTTCATGCTGCTCCGCAGGTCGCTCCAACTCGAAGTCGTCGGTCACCTTGGCTTTCCCTTTCAGAGCGGTGACGTAGCATTTGCGAGACTCAAGCTGGTCGCCCCGCACTACCCCAACTCCGAAGTCCTTTGGGAACTTCATAGCCAAGTAATAGGTGGACACCACTGCACGTAAAGTGTTGGTGATTGGCCGACCTATTATGGCGTTGTACAGGGAGGGAGTCGCGACAACTAGAAAAGTGTGGTCGAATCTCACAATACTAGGCCATGTGCCAACCTCCACAGGTACTATAACTCTCCCTAGGGGCCTGACTTCCTCTCTGCTGAAGCCCACCAAGGGAGTGTTCGGGGGCTTGAGATCGCTTTCCCGAAGCTGAAGTTTGTCAAACGCGGCCTTAAAGAGTATATCCGCCGAACTGCCGGAGTCAACGAGGACGCGCCTTACCTCGAAATCATTGATTCTCATTTTTACAACGAGCGCGTCAGTCCTCTACCCTTGGCCACTTCGGGGGATTCCGCTCTTCTCTTTCGACCTCACGAGCCGAGGTCCTTGCTGCTGAGGTGCAGCCTGTGACGATCGATCCGCCGGTGATCATTTATATTGTTCCCCGAACTGGCCTCTCTTCGGGTGGCTGCCTCTATGGCTACTCATTTTACCTGTTGCTGGACTCGGGAGCGTCTCTACCTTGCTCCCCCTGCCGTCCTGTTTTATTATCACTTTGTACAAAATTTCTAAATACCCGCGACGGATGAGTTCTTCTATCTCATCGCGAAGGTTTTTACAATTTTCGGTGCTATGGCCGTGATCTCTATGAAAATGGCAATACAAATTTTTATTTCTAGTATTCGGGTCTCCTCTCATTCGAGGTGGCCACTTCACATAAGACGCATCCTTGATCGCCATGAGGATTTCTGCTCGCTTCGCATTCAAGGGCGTGTAGTTCGTCCTTTCAGCTGGAGGAGATCGGAAAGACTGGTTTGGCTTTCCTCCCCATGCTGGTTCTTTCTTCCGCTTATTGTCTCCATTGGTTGAGATCTCACCTTCTCTTTTCCTCTTCTCCGGTAGGTTCTCGTTCTTCTAGTTCATCTCCTCCTCTCTTTCGATGAACTGGGGCTTGTTGGCAACCACGTGCCACTTGAACTCTTTGTGCGTTATGCCTCTTTTGGCTCTTGTGAGCCTCACTGCAGGGTCTAGATCAGGTATCTGTAGGCATGCATCATTGAATCTCTTGATGTAACTGCGGATAGATTCCCCCTCCCTCTGGACTATGCCAAGAAGGCTTTCTTGGGACCTCGGACACCTCTTGCTGGTGATAAAGTGTGAGGTGAAAATCTACATGAATTGCGCCCAACTCTTGATTGTCCGAGGCGTGAGGTTTCTATACCATGTGCGAGCTACCCCCTTAAATGTAGTAGAGAAAGCTACACACATGCATGACTCACCTGCCCCGGCTAAGTGCATCTGGAACTGAAAAGAATCTACATGATCATTCGGATCGAATGACCCATCATACTTGTCCAGGGGAGGTACCTTGAAATCTTTTGGCATCAGGACGGCCAGGAGTTCGGGAGACAGGGGATGGCACAGAGAGGAGCGGAGTGGCCTTCACTGCTCCCAAGCTCGCTTCTTCCTTTCCTTTGAGGAGTTCGTGCAAGTTCTGGACTGTAGCTCGACAAGCTCTGCGGCGTCTCTGTTGCTTCTTGGTTGGCTCCGCATTGGTGTTGCTGGCCTCTGTGTTGTTAGGTATAGTTCTCGCGAGGAGTGGCTCAGACTGCTGGCAATGGCTATGGATTGAGGGACCTTGTCTAGAGTCTACGGCCAGGACCTCGAACCGGTTTTCTATGAGCGGGATCTCAAACTCTGAAAGCCGAGGTGAGGCAGGTCTGGCAGGCTAAGAATCTCCCAATCTGTTCACATGCTGCGAGGTGGGAGGAGTGGCCCGTCTCTCTCTTCTTCCGCGGGACGAGACCCGACTCCCAAGAGGGTTCTGGATTTAGGAGGTCTCTCCCCGGCGAAGGGGGTGTTCACTCTGATGGCGAGGCTTAGATTGTTGTGTGGCCGAATACCGAGGTGGAACCGACAGCTGGTTCTGAGGCAGCGGTGGAAACTGTTGTTGGTACTGATGCTGATAAACCTGGTGTAGAACTTGCTGCTGATACAGTTGGAGTTGCTAGACCTGTTGCATTTGAGCTTGCACAGCTCGCATGCAGTGTACCAGGTCTTCAAGTTGGTTTTGTCTGGTCATCGGGGGAACAACAAATGGTTCGACGAAGGTTGCACCCGTCGTGGAGGGGAGTGGAGCGTTCACAGGTGCCATGATCTGGGGCACGTTCAGAGTATGAACTCCATCCACAGAGAGTGGTAGGGTGAACTAACCAATGCACACCATCGGGATCTGAGGTTGCTCCCCGTAAGCATTCATGTCCGCACTACGTCAGGCGTTGCTGGTGAAAGCCATGGAAATTGAACTTGAAAGATTTGGTGGAAAAAGGCTTTTCGAAGTGTTTCCCACAAACGGCGCCAATTGATGGTGTGTGATCTGGTCACTCCTAGCTGGAAGTGGCTGCGCTCCTAGCTGGCAACGGATGAGAGATACCTATGAGGAAGAAGATGAAGGAACTCGGGGGGCTCACCCGGTGGGAACACTCCGATGGTTAAGTTAGTAACCAGATTGAAAGCTGGGAGAGAAAGAGAGAGTTGTAGAGAAATTAAAGAGCTAGAGTGATGATCACGCAATACCTTCGCCTCTTGGGGTCAGGGTCTTTATATACTGGTACCCTGACATGTCAGGTGCAACCGCCTCCGAATCTCCGTTGCGGCGATCTGCTGTCAAATAACGGCTTGGAGTGGCTGGCCATTATTTGTCAGAGCTGAGCTGGCGGGCAAAGGTGATCGTTGCAGGGTACGGTCTTATCAGATGAGGAACAACCTCCAGGGTTGGCAGGCACGACGCTGCTAGGCGAGAGACGTGGGTGCATTCTCCAAGTTTGGCAGGTATGGTTGTCAGGCAGAAAACCCCCTGCGATATGCTGAGGTAGCCTACTTAGGTTTGGCAGGTACGGTTGTCAGTCTCCGAGGTAGCCTACTTAGGTTTGGACAGGAGCGAGCTTATTCTAGTTAGGGAGCTGACGAGCTTAACCCAAAGTGTCTTCAGTTCGGGGTGCTCCATACTTGGGAGAATCTTAGCTCGGGGTGTTCTCTACTTGGGAGAGTCTTAGCTCGGGGTGCTCTCTACTTGGGAGAGTCTTAGCTCGGGGCAACGGTGTATTATCTTGTAGTGAGCTGCCATTTGCAGTGAGCTGTCAGGCTAGGTTATAGCGAGCTCATTACGCTGAGTTGGAGCGAGCTCGTTATGCTGAGTTGTCACTTATGTTGAGTCACGTCCACGTGTCCCCTTGTTATGAGGTTGGGCCAAATCACCCTCCATCAAGAAGTTACAATGGTCGCCGTTGCCTACGACGAATATATCAAAATCACCGCCACCACTACAACTTCTAATAGCAGCATGAACAATAAGCGTATTTTAGGAATTTTAAAATAATTACCACTCACGTGATACCACATATGAATGGAGTGTGACGAAAAATTAACGACAATGGAAGTTTTAGACAATTGTGAAAAAACTTAAGGGTACTTTAAGACAATATGTAAACAGTAAGGGTAGAGTTAGTCAATTTCACAAATAGTAGGGGTAGTTTAAGAGATTTACCCTTTATAATATCACTAGCGGCGATCTGTGCGATGCACTGGATTTGTTAAGTTAAAGATAAATAATAGAAACATGTATATATACACATGTTTTATATAATAATTAATAATCATTTATATTTTATATACTATTATTAATAATTTATATTTTATATACTACTATTAATAATAATTGTTTTATATAATAATTAATATTATTAATAATCATTTATATTTTATAATTAATAATCATTTATATTTTATATACTACTATTAATAAGTTTTTATAATACAAAAATAACAATAATTAATTTTAGATAGGGTTGTTTATCAAACTTAGGGATAGCAATTTTCCCCATTTCCCCAATCCCCATGGGGATCCACCCCGAATGGGGCGGGGATGGGGATGATTTTCCCCTCGCGGGGACGGAGATGGGGAAATTTTCATCCCCATTGGCGGGGACGGTATGGGGACGGGGAGAGCACTCCCTACCCCATGGGGACCCCGACCGCCGTCCCATGGGATTCCCGCTAACGCTAACATATGTATATATACACATGCATTTATATATGTATATATGTATACATACATCTATATGTTATTATTTTTAAAAATATGGTTGAATATGTTTGAATCTTTTCTAATAGGATTGTAAATTTTAATTATTTTTATTTTTATTTTTGAAATAAAATAACAACCAAAAACATAATGGTTGATATTATAAAGAATCACAGGGAGTGGGGATCTCTGTGGAAACGGGGATGGGGAGAGGCTCCTCATCCCCACCCTGTCCCGTTGCCATTCCTAATCAAACTAATGAAACTAAGCAACCCGATTTATAGTATTTCCAATCGGATTTGGTTCAACAATTTCCCAACCTGAATCGGTTAGATTAGTTTCGCTTTGGTCATTTGTAAACTAACTAAAATCGAATGATACAACCATAAAAATATATTAATATTTTATATTTTAAATATATTTTTTAATACAGGAAAGTAGGAAAATTCCAATGTTTCCTAGGCTGAAATATTTTATATCATAAATTTAATTTTTTAAATTTAAATTTAATTTTTTAAGTTTAAATCTTTTGAACCGGTCGACCAAACCGAAAATTGACCCAAACCGATATAACCTGACTCACCAACTCCACAACCTGACTAGGTCGATTTGGTTGGCCAAACAACTTACAACTAAACTGAACCAACCCCATCAACAATAGTTTAATTTGCAATAATTATTAAAAAATCATAGCGAAAGTACACAATAAATTAAACTTAAAAAGCTAAATAATAGTAGTTTAAACTCCAAAAATTATTGAAAATTTTCTATTGAATAACAATACAAAAATAGATTTATACATAATTATTCAAATATATTTATCATAAATAACAATAAATAATTATTAAAATACAATAAATATTAATTTTAGTATATATAAATATATAATAAATATAGATTAAGTTTTAAAATTATTATTAATAAACATTAAATATTTTGGAAGTTATTTTCTAGAATTATTAATTGGTATGAATGAAATTAGTTATTTACAATATTATTTATTTATTAAAACAATACCATTATTTAAATTTTAAAATATTAATTACTTGTTAAATTTAATAATCCATAAAACTATAGTACTACTAATACATAATTTTGTTATTTTAACTATTTAAAATATAGTTATGTTAAATATTTCATTATTTAAAATATTTAGTTATTTAACTAAATATTTAAAATCTTAATCCATGTATTATAATTGAAAGTTATTCAGTAACTATTTAAAATATATTATTAATTTATTTAATAATTACTGAAAATTTTCTATTAAATAACAAAAAAATTATATTTATACATAATTATTGAAAATATATTTATCAAAAAAATAATAAATAACTACTAAAATACAATAAATGTTGATTTTAGTTTATATAAATATATAATAAATATAGATTAAGCTTTTAAAATTATTATTAATAAACGTTAATTTATGAAAGTTATTTTCTAGAATTATTAATTGGTATAAATGGAATTATTTATTTACAATATTATTTATTTATTGAAATAATATCATTATTTAAATTTTAAAATTCTAATTAATTAGTGAATTTAATAATCCATAAAATTATATTACTGTTAATACATAGTTTTTTTAACTATTCAAAATACAATTATGTTAAATATTTCATTATTTGAAATATTTAGTTATTTAACTAAATATTTAAAATCTATATATTATAATTGAAAGTTATTCAGTAAATATTTAAAATATATTATTAATTGATTTAAATATTAATTTTAATACTTTGTTATTTAAGATATTTAGTTTTTGAAATATTTAAATAATATTCCATTTTTATTATTTGAATAACATTTAGATTGAATAATCCAAAAAGGGATAATTTATATTGTTTGTACATAATTTCATGATGAACTTTGTAAAAATATATAATTATTAATAACATGAATATTATTAAATTGATTATAATTATTTTTTTGTCTTTTTAATAAATATTTTAAAGTTATTATATAATTTTGTTAGAATATTTAAATAATTCTTAAATTTTTTATTTCAAACTTTCTTTAGATAGATGTAGATAAAAAGTGGGGGATAGTGGGGGAGGTTGTTTAAGAGAAATTTTAGGATATTAGATTATTTAGGTTATTGGAACATGTGGGAGGAGGGAGAGAGAGAAAGAGAGATTTTAAAAGATTTCTTTTAGAAAAAGTAGAGTTTCTAATTGGTAGTTTAAAAAATGACATGAATTAAAAAAATTCAAAAATTGAAAAAAGGGAGAAAATTTCTAGACTTCCTTGTTTTAATATATATAGATTTTATATTATATATAATATGTTTATGTATATAATATGTGTATATATATAATATGTATATATATATTATGTCATATATATTAAATATGTATATATATATTTCAAAATATATTTAAAATATTATTTGTATTTTAATTTTGGACAAATTTATTAAACTACCCCCATTGTTTAGCTAATTGACAAACTGTACCCTTAACTATTATCTTGCACCACCCCTATTGTTTCTAACAAATACATCTACTTTAAATTGGTATCTAATGACCAATAAGATAATTGTATTTCATTGATTAATTAGGGAGATATATATATATATATATATATATATATATATATATATATATATATATATATATATATATATTTGGACAAAATTCAAAGCACATGGAAGAAAATCTTGTAACTAATTCCAACTGTTGAAGTAACCGACTCCAACTATCATGAGATCACCTCGTTGTATGTAGTCACGAACAAAGTGACAATCAATTTCAATGTGTTTTGTTCACTTGTGGAACACAGGGTTGGTTGCTATGTGCAAGGCTGCTTTGCTGTCACAGTGGAGTGTTGGGACTTCAAACAAAGTAACTGTCAATTCAGCAAGGAGACATTTTAGCCAGATGAACTCAGATGTTGTGATAGCCATGGCTCGATATTCAGTTTCAGTAAACGAATGTGAGACTATATGTTATTTCTTGGTTTTCCAAACAATGGGGGAGTCTCCTAGTAATGTTAAGTAACCTGTGGTGAAGCGGCGAGTGAGGGGCCAACTCGCCCAATCAAAGTCGTAGAAGCCATGGAGTTGTTGTGAACTAGAAGCTGAGAAGAAGATGCCATGAGATATTGTGCCTTTGATGTAACATACCACTCGAAGGGCAGCATTGTAATGCTCTTGCTTGGGAGCATTCATAAATTGACACAAGCAATTGACAGCAAAGCTAAGGTCTAGACGAGTGGCTGTTAAGTACACAAGTCATCCAACAAGTTTTCAATATTGAGTTGGATCGGAGCACGAAGCATTGGAATTATCAACAAAGTGATTTTGTTGATCCATAGGTGTAGAGCAAGGTTTACATTCAATCATACCGGTGTCTTAAAGAATATCAAGCGCATACTTGTGCTAATTTAGGAAAATCCCAGAAGTTGATTGAGATACCTCTAGTCCAAGAAAAAATTTGAGTGAACCCAAATCCTTTATGCCAAAATGATCATTAAGATGTTTCTTGAGAGAGAGAATGCACATATTGTCATTTCCTATGAGGATGACATCATCGACATACAAGTACAACAACAAAAGAATTCCCAGAAGTGTATGTGAATAGGGAATAATCCAGAGAAGATTGACAATACCCTAGAGAAAAGAGTGCTTGAGTAAATTTCTCAAACCACAAGCGGGAAGTCTGTTTGAGGCCATAGAGTGACTTTTGTAGTTTGCAAACATGAGTGGGATTTGCTAATTCAAAACCTTAGGGAATACTGATGTATACTTCTTCATAGAGATCACTGTGAAGAAAGGCATTATTCATGTCCAACTGATGTTGATCCCAACCCTTAATGGCAGCTACAACAAGTAAGCAATGAACAATGGAAAGTTTGGCCATAGGGGCGAAAGTATCATGGTAACCGAGGCCTTCAACCTAGGTGTAGCCTTTTGCAACAAGTTGCTCTTTAAAGCGCTCTATGGTTCCACCAGCCTTATATTTGATGTGGTAAACCCATTTAGCTCCTATGGGTCGTTTTCCAGAAGGTAGAGGGTGATGATCCAAGTATTATTGCATTCAAGTGCTATGATTTCATCCGCCATAGCTTGACACCAACATGGGTCGTAGGAAGCTTGAGATAAGATTTGGGCACAACTTCAATGGAGGCTTGGTTTTGACCGAGAGATGGAAGGGGGAAGTTGGCAAATGTAGTCTTGAAGGTGTGTGGGAATAGTGTATGTCTGTTTGGCCAAGAACTAGTGGGAAGTAAAGTGTTGGGATGACTAATGGGTTCAGGTGTATCGACAACAATGGTGGGTTGACCTTGAGTGGGCTCGGTTATGGTGTTAGTGGGTCAATTATTATGCTGAGTGGGTGGTTGGAGTGGGCTAGGATAGTCAGTCATCAGAAGCAGATAAAGGAAGAACAGATTGGTGATGTGGAAAGACGATTAAGAGGCCATGTTGGAAGGGGAAGCGATCCTCATAAAAGATGATATCATGACTTGTAAATATTTTGTGTGTGTCAAGAGAGTAAACCTGGTACCCTTTTTGGCCGTGTGGATAACCCACAAAAATACAAGGATGAATTTGAGCTAACATAGACATCCAAAGGTTCTTAAGTGATGGTAGGAGGGTGGTTGGTGGAAGAGGACTTCATAACGAGAGATGTTGGAAAGTGAGGGAGTAGGTATTAAGTTTATTATACATGGTTGTAAGTATGCATTCCCCCAAAAAATGAAGAGGGAGGGAAACTTGAAATCTCAAGGCTCGGGCTACTTCTAGTAAATGGCGGTGTCTTCATTCTGCCACTCCATTTTGTTGGGGTGTATCTACGCATGAGGTCTGATGTCAAATACCTTGTAAAAAATATTGTTGAACAGGCCTAGAGAGAAACTCCAAACCATTATCAAAACGTATTTGCTTTACATTGGTATTGAATTGCCTGTTTACCATAGCACAAAAAGATATAAGAAAATGACCAGCCTTAGATTTATTTCTTAAGAGGTAGACCCACATATATCTCGCGTGGTCATCTACTATAGTCAAGAAGTATCTTGCCCCTGAATGAGAGGGGGTCTTATAATTACCCCATATGTCACAATGTATCAAGGAGAAAGGTGAGTTACTACGAGTATTGCTGACTAGAAATGGTAAGCGAGCTTGTTTAGCTTTGTGACAAACATCACAACAATTTTCCAAGTCGGCTGTATTGACTCCAGGAATGAGAGCAAGATGGCCTTGTGAGGCGTGGCCTAAGCGTATATGCCAAAGTGTGGAACTGATGATAGAGGTGGAATGGTAAGCAGTTTGTGAGTGGTTGGCGATGGAATGGAAAGTGAAGTAATACAGTCCATTTTAGAGCTCACCCGTCCCAATCACAGTCTTGGAGTGTGGATCCTGGAGAATGTAAAAGAATGAAAAAAAATTGCCACACAGTTCAATTGTTGTGTGATCTTGCTAACTGATAAAAGATTGCAATTAAATGAAGGAATGGAAAGTAAAGTAATACAGTCCATTGGTGTAGGTAAGGGAGCCATTCGGGAGTCGAATGGATGTGGTTGTAACAGTGGTGGGTGCACTTATCAAAGAACTATTTGACACCATAGGGTTTGAAGCGCCATTGTCGATGATCCATTCTATGGGATCAAAGGAAGAAGGCTTACCAGCTGAGACGGTGGCTACAAATTCAGTAGGTTCATTGCTTAGGAGAGAGATCAACTGAGTATATTGATGCATAGTGAGGCCTACCACTAGAGAATTGTGATTAGTGAAAATTGCAGATTCCTTGGTGTCTATGGAAACGCGAGAAGCTGCTCCCGTATTCCTTAAAGAGTCACCAGTCGAGGATGGACCTTTGTTATTTTGGCGATGACTCCAATTAGGCGGATAACCTACAAGGTCATAGCACCTTTCTTTTGTGTGGCTAGTGTGCTTGCAGTGATCACATCGAAGTTTGGATCGAGGAGCTCCAGTGCCTTTGTCCTTGGATGCATGAGGATGCTTGAATGGGTTATGTTGAAGGATTCATTCAAGCCCATAAGAAACTAATGCAACTTCTCTCTGTCTTGTTCTACCAAGAAAACCTTGGCCGCTCCACAGGTACATTCAGGACATACTGTAATGGTGCTGAGTTCATCCCATAATATCTTCAACTTTGTAAAGTAGCTACTTACTGAAAGGTCACCTTGCTGCAACAAGGTTAAATCTTGTTTTCGTTGATATATTCAGGGGATGTTTCCTTGAGAAAATCTTTCTTGAAGCTCTCTCCAAATTTCTACGGCTGATTCGATGAAGGCCACGCTGTCATAAATTTCTCTCGTCAGTGAATTAAAGATCCATGCAACCACCATCAGGTTGCATTTGATCAATGAATTCAGATATAGAGAACTAGCTATTGGTTTGGGTAGCGAGCCATCAACGAAAGAAAGCTTGTTCTTTGCCCGTAGCGTATTGGTCATAGCTTGTTGCCACATTGGGAAATTATCTCCATTGAGGAGGAAAGAAACAAGAATTGCTCTGGAGTATCAGACGGAGGTAGGTAGTAAGGAGAATTTCCTCTGGTTTCCATGGTGGTAGACAACTGAATTTCTGGTGAAAAAGTTGATGGTTAGAAAGAAACAGAGGAGGCGGAAGAAAAAAAAAAGAAAATAAGGGAAGCGATGGATGTAGATTACCGCTTTGATACCATGTAAATTGGTATCCAAAACTCAGAGCACGTGGAAGAAAATCTTGTAACTAATTCCAGTTGTCAATGAACTCTCTCTAGTGTTCATGAATCCTCTAGCATCTACCTTTGCACCACCCCTATGTTATTTATAAATTTTTTAAAACCCAATTTTACCATTCATCCCTCTCCCTCTCCTCCTCCTTCACCGTCTTCTTCCTTTCAACAACAGCAAATCGAACTCTTCACACCTTCCTTTCAAAAAGCTTATGACCTGGAAATAATGGAGCTGGAGTAGATCCAGATGGGTGCCCTTCAATAATACTACCAAGATCTTCACACCTAGAAGAAACGCACTTCAGTCAGTGGGCTCGCATAGGCCACTGACGACCAATCCCTCGAGTGGACTTTCAGTCCTTATGGCAAGATCCTAGAATCAAAGGTTTGTTTTAATGTTTTTTCGATTTTATTTTTGGTTGGTAATTTTAGATTTTGCTTCTCTATGATCTAAGGTGCAGATATTTCAACGGATGGTAAATGGTGTTAAATAATTTTTAATTTGGGTCATCGAAAGGTCGACGACAAGGTGGAGTTTGTTAAAGAAAAGACAAGTAGAAGCTTTCTCTTTTGCTTTAGGAATTTACTATTACAAACTTCAAAAATTTGCTCAATGCAGAGATAAAACTGGATCCTATTGAAATCTATGTTCCTTTGAGGGGGAGACGATGAAGTTGAGGGGAAAAAAGCCCCTTATCTTTGTTCCTTTTTCCCCTCTTCGGTACCTCCCAAAAAAGTTGAGGTTCCATTGAAAGTCCATTTTTGAGATGATTCAATGCACACCATCATCCCTCACTTCCTCCTCCTCATCATCCAATTTGGATGACAATTGCTCAAGCTGAAGCGCCTCGCACAGTCACTCGTGGAGTTATCATCGCCATCCAGGGGCAAGATGATCGAAGTCGTTAAAGCTAGGGAGGTGATGATGCTTCTGACACCTGAACGATTCACCATAATGTGATTGGTGGCGTCGATGAACGGGTCGAACCAAAAGCTGATGGGTTCGGGGCACTACTATACTGTGTTGGGTGAGAAGAAAATGATAGCTTGAATAGCTCACAGTCTTCTCGCACAGCAACAACCGCTATGTTGCTTCTATGAGGACTCACCGTTGCTTTTGTACCTGAACCGGCAAGGTGGAGATATGGGTAGATTTTTTTCCTAGTGTGGATTGTTGAGATTGTTACGCCCGAAGATGGTGTGGGCAGAGATCGTTGCTTCTATACCTGAACGCACAAAGCGGTACGCTTGGAGATGGTAGAATGTAAAGAACTCGAATCCTTACCTGAATTGATGAACAACTTTACATTTCTTAAAATCTTACACACTGAAGGATGTCGTCAACTGATGTCCTCGACTGATGAGCTTCCCTGATGGAGGGTTGCCTATTAACAACCTAAGGGTCAAGCATTTTTCTGGCATAAGTCCTTTCCAAAGGAGGTGGAGGATTGGTAGCTGCCTGTAACTATTCAATATTTAATGCTATGTAATTTTCAGACATTGGAAATCCTACCATCAATGTGGTTTAGAAGACTTACATCTCTTATATCATTGGTATCGTTTAGGTTGTTGAAGGTGGAGGCATCGACACAAACATTCCTAAAGATGATATTTAGAGTGGAGAAGGCATTGAAGGAAGGAGGGGAGAAAGGGATGAACTGGGAGGGGTTTTTGATGCAGTATAGGAGAAGGCCAATAGGTTCTATGCAAGTTGGGACCATTCCAAGACACATAAGAAGTAGAGATGACGTCACCAACCCAGTTTAGTAAATATTTACCGCCATAACATCGTCACAGAATTTGTATCTTAGTTTGTTTTTACCAAATTGGCGCCATAACAGAGTTTCTATCTTAGTTCGTTTTTACCAAGTTAGCATTATAGCGAGATTTCAAATTTATATTCAATTAAGACTTTCCTTTTGAAGGGTTTTTGTACGATTCTATTATGGAGTGTTTTGTTAGATTAGGATTGCTCAATTAAGACTTTCTTTTTGAGGAGTTTTAGTAGGATTCTATTATGGAGTGTTTTCAGATTAGCATCAGGAGCCATAAGGGTGTATGCCTATATAAAGAATAGTTAGGGGAAGGCTAAGACAGTTTTTTATATTGAATTTTCTCTTAATTATTTAGTGAAGAATTTTTTTTCCTAGTAATTTGACTTTTGCTCTTTTCTTTGAATCTTTTCTCAACATGTTTCGTTTCCGTACTACGCCAATTTCCGAAATGAAGGGTGAAGCCATAATCGAGGAGGGTGGTGCAGGTTAATCCAATGATTGTGGAAAATAGCATTGCACCTCACGTCCTCACTGGTAGGACCATGTCCAAGGAGCTCATATTGTCTGTCCCTAAGGGATAAAAAATTTGCTGTCCCACCTAATAGAATTTGAACACGTTATATATTCTTTTTTCACTTGAAATTACTGGCATCTAGACTACCATTAAGTCTGGAATCCAAAACTCATTTTGATTTCATTAACCCACCCCTCGTTCATCATTCCTCTTCCTTTATCTTACCCTCTTCTTTCTTTCTCTCTACCACTTGTCCTCTTCCTCTACTTCTCTCGTTCGACCGTCATCACTATTGCAACCAGAAGGGAAAAATGGAGCCATCATCAGTGACATTACCTCATGTGCTCAAGTTTTCGAAGCTCATCTTACATGCTCAATTTCATGTTGCACTCCTTAGCACTGAACACATCCATCATTGTCTCCTCTACTTTACCAACCTCAACTCCCACTTCGCCCGTTGGCCCAGATTCCACTTTTTAACCATCCCATGTCTTCCTTTTTATCACCCTCGCTCAGGTCCACACCTCATGGAATTGTTCGAATCCTTAAAAATCACGTCCATGACTCTTTTACAAGAGATGTTCGTATCCCATAGATGGGGATCTAACGTCCGACCGCCTGTGACATGCATCATAAGAAGATGGGATCATGTCATTCACCACTGATGTGGCTCAAGAGCTTAACATACTGATTATAGTTTTTCATAGAGCCAGTGCTTGCAGATTATATTTTTCGTTCTCTTTGGGACAACGTTTAGTAAGGGAGATGGGTATTGGTCAGGATTGACAGTCGTCGTCGGCATGGCTGGGGAGAGAGAAGCAAGGTTTAAGATTGCGAATGTTAAGTTACAAGGGACAATTTTAGAGACCGTCTATGGAGTCTTGGGTTGCTTCATCTTCCAGAGATTCGATGATTTTAGGTTTCTCTCCCTTCTCCCATTGATCATCTTCACCAGTTTTTTAGGACGGAATTGGACGTATGGCCAAGCCGGGGGCATTTCAGCTGTAGTCATTGCATTAATTATAATGGGCCGGAAGAATTACAGTCCTCTAAGTGCATTCACCATTGTAAGAATCATGGAAACCTTTATTGGATTATCATGCTCAATCATGGTAGAGCTTCTCTTGGAGCCCACAAGAATTGTTACTCTAACTAAAGTTGAACTTTGTCGGAATCTAAGGACACTTAGGTTGTATTTGGTTTGAAGGAAAAAGTAGGGAAAGGTAAGGAAACCTTTACAAACTTTGTATAGCCTTAATGACTATATCCAATGCACAAGATTTTTTTCCAGCCACACAAATGACAATTACCCTTGTTTATAGCAGTTGATGGGAATGAAAGGGAGACAGAGAGGAATGAAATAAGAGGTTTGGATTCGCCAAGCAGTAGGAGACAGCCCTGCAACTAGTAAAGCTCTTAGAATGTGAGTGGAGAAGAAGAAACGAGAGGGAGAGCGACAGAATAACCAGTTCGAGACGAATGAACGGGGAAAATTTGGGGTAGGTTAAGGGGGAAAAATTCATGCAAGTTAAAAGAATTTAAATTTTTTTGGAGTCCACAGTGACGTTACCTTTTCACTCTGTGAAAATTGAATTCAAATGTAAATAAAAATGTGACAGATTTCTATTGGGTGGGACAGAAAATTTTCTGTCCCCTAGGGACAAGACGGTAATGGTTCATGTCCAAAACCCTTGTCTTACACCCTCCTCCAAATCCCTTTACCTTGTGAGATCTTTACTTGGAGCTTGTGGTTTTAACTTTCAACTTTTAAGGAAAAACCAAAAACTGTAAATAAAGAAACATTATCAAAAATGAGTTCCTTAATTTTTTGCTTTTGTTTTCTGGTTTTGGATGGCAATGGAGATGATGAAATTACTGTCTTTTGTGAGGACGTGGCCTATGTCATTGTATAATTTAGTATAGACTAGTGGGGACTCATGTGATATTTTATTAAGCGAAAGCTAAACATTAGAAATGCATAAGAGTGGAGAACTTTTTTATATTTTAATTTTTAAATGATTAACATTTATTTATATTTTATAAACTATTTTTAATATTTTTTTGCAATACAAAAATAACAATAATTAATTTCAGCTAGGGTTCTTTATCAAATTTATGAAACTGACCAACCCCGTTCAGATTCGATTCAGCAATTTCCCAACTTGACCGAGTCGAGTACGTTTCGGTTTAGCCATTTGTAAACTACCCAAAATCAAACTGACCCAATATATATTTCTTAATCTAAAATATTTTATATTGTAAATTTAAAATTTAAAATTTATTTTTTAATAATATCATTGTAATTTTTAATTTAAATTTATTTTTTAAAGTTTACATCTTTTGAACCGACCAACGAAACCAAAAATTGACCCAAACCGATACTAGTGTTTTAACCCATTATTTGCCCGACCGATTGAACCATTCAAGTTGTCACCCAACCTTGATTCCAGGAATGATTCTATTGAAACCCACCATTTAGTCAAAAACCATTGACTTGGTCAAAAGGCACCCAACTTGGATGGTTCAATTGTTGACCCATTTGACCTGGTCACCGGGTTACAGGTTGCACACTTCATGTATGTGCAAATTTTCAAAGGCCGTAACTTTGCACTCCGATGTCTGGTTAAGGTGATTCTTTTATGATTTTGGGTAACTTTTCGAGATCTATGCGTTCCAAGGTGCTATGTACACACTTCATGTATGTACACACACACACACACACAATGTATATATATACATATAGTGTTAACGTAGAACAGTTTGACCCATTCAACCCGGATGGTTGAACTGTTAATCGTGACCCAAATGCAAAAGTGGGTCAGTCTCTAGGTCAATTTTTCAAATATTGACTGATAAAACTCAAGTTGGTCAATTTCACTAATGGTTGATCAATTTCAAGTGACCAACTCCCCAACTCAATCAAATCAGTTTGGTTGGCCAAACAATGTGCAATTGAACCGAACTGAACTGACCACTGGACACTCTTAATTTCAGCTAAATTAATAGTTTAATCTCTAACAAATAACAATGTTTTAATATCCAATAATTATTGAAAATTTACAATGAAAATACAATAAATAACTAATAAAACACTTCAATACCTCTAAGTTATTTGACCTATTTTTACTATTTCAATAATATTTAAAATTTTTTAAACTGTTTAAAAAATATTGATTTATGATCTTATTTAATTATTTTTAAATTATTTATATTTTATATACTTATTATCAAATATTATTAAATATACTATAATTATTTTTGTGTTTTTGATCATTTTTTAAATAATATTTAAAATTAGTTATATATAATATTTTTAGTTATTTAAATAACATCATTATTTAAAATTTTACATATTAATTATTTATTAAATATAATAATCCTTAAAATTATAATTTATACTATTTAAAATATTATGAAATCTATTATAATTATTTTTCTACTTTTATGAAATTTATTAAATTTATTGCATAATTTCATTACTTTAACTATTTAAAATTTCGTTATGTTAAATATTTCCTTATATAAAATACTTACTTACCTCTAAATATTTAAATAGCTTGTGAAATATTTAAAAATTTTGTTATTTAAATTTTATTTATTTTAAAGTTATTACGTAATATTAAATATTTAGTTATATAATTATTTAGCTAAGTTTAATGTTTTTTTTTATTTAAAATATTTAGTTGTTGAAATATTTATATAATATTTTAGTGTTTTAATTTTAATTTTTTATTATTTGAATAAAATTTAAATAATTTTATTTTTTAATTTAAATGTTTAAATAATATGTAAAATATTTTGAAATTTTGTTATTTAAATTTTATTGATTTTAAATTTATTATGTAATATTAAATATTATGTTATATAATTATTTAGCTACTTTCAATATTTTTAATTAAAATGTTAGTTATTGAAATATTTAAGTAATATTTTATATTTTTTTATTTTAAATTTGTATTATTTTAATAAAATTTGAATATTTTTTTAAAACATTATTTATTTATAAATTGAATAATCTATTAAATTATAATTTATATTGTTATTTCATAATTTCATTATGAATTACATAATAATATGAATATTATTAAATATATGATAATTATTATTTCTTTTTAATAAATATTTTAAAGGCATTACATAATTTTATTATATTATTTAAATAATTGTTAAAATTTTAATTCAAACTTTATTTAGTTCAAGGTTTTAAAATGGTAAAGGCGGAAGTGAGGCGGTTAGGTTTCATAGGGTTTGTTTTAAAATGGTAAAAACATAAAATTATGATCTTATATGGTTTGTTTGATATATTAGAGACAAAATTAGTATCAATACACCCCATATGCGCTGAAAAGGGTGTTTGAAATATCGACGCTTTGAACCATGCACATCTTTTTTTTTTTTTTCAAAATTATGCATTAAAATCATGGTTAGTTTTATGTTATTTAATTATTAAAAAGGAGTTGTTTAAATAGCTTAAAAATGGGTAACAGTACCCGCAAGATACGATGATATATCGTATCAATACTTTGAACCTTGCATGGTTAGAATCTTAAGATAGTAGTTTTTCCTCTAAAATCTAAATGCTAGAACAAAACAATATAGTCAAATCTTTTAGTTTAGGGATATGAACCAATAGTGTTTTAAGAATAAAGCATTCCCATTTCATTCTTGCACTTCTATACATTAGTGAAGAATAACAACCTATGTGACGCAAAATTGATCATCAAACATGGGGTAAGTGGGCAAGTGGGTAAGAATAAAGCACGAAAGATACAGAATATGAATTAAAGCAAGCTATTTTTTATACATTTATTAGTTATTTGTATGTTAATGTATTTATTCAAAACATCAATCTGTACAAAACAAAGCATTTTCTTAAATTTCTATTTTACCCCTATTTAAACCTTCATATTAACATTAGCATGCCAAACGGTTGAGGCCTAAGCCTTGAACATTTTGAGGCCAAAGGCCCAAAGGTGTAAGCCTCAAATAATTTAAGGCCTAAGCCTTGCTAGTTGGGTTTGAGGCTATTGAGGCCAAGCCTTTTTTCTTACCCTTGCCTCGAGGTTTAGGCCTTTGGCCTCGCCTTAATAGCCTTTTAAAACAATGATTTAGATAGATATAGCTGAAAAGTGGGAGCAAGGATAAATAGGATTTAGAGATAATTTAGGAGAAAGTGGGGGATGGTGGTCCCACTTGGCAAGATTAGATCATATATTGGTAGAGAGAGATTTTAGGAATATTTTTAGGAGGGGATACTCAAAACTACAAAAAAAAAATATTTCTAGCGGCAGTTTAAATCTGGCTATTTAGCGACTCCGCTAGAAATATTGATCTTTAGCGGCAGTCGATTAAAATTGCCACTAAAAATCAAGCGACTGTCGCTAAAGATTTGTCGATTAAAATTTATCCGCCCCTTCCTCCTCTTCATGTTTCATTTTCTTTCTGCCTCTCTCTCTCTCTCACCCTCTGTATCTCTCTTGCAGTCATTCTCAATCGTCCCTCTCTCTCTCTCGCTCGTGCTTTCTATTTCTCTCTCTCCCACACACAATCGCACATCAGCAAATCTCTCTCTCACGTGGTCTCTCTCTCAGTCACACGTCCACAGTGTTATACAGTTTTGTATGCCCTTAGCTTCAATCAGAATGATGTACTTTATGAGTTTATTGTAAATGAATAAAAGTGCATATTTGATTCATGTTCCCTTGGTATGTGTAATACCCTTAAACTGGACACTTAATGAGACTCGTGTTAGTTTAGAATGTTCACAGCCAGTGGGTCGGTCTGGGGAGATTTATCCGGATAAGGCTGACATTGTGGTGCCACCAAGTCGGTTGGGGTGGCCTATCTCAGCTGCCAGAGTGAGACCCTAGGCACATACAGTGTAGGATTAATTGAATCTTTGAACTGCACCAGATTTCCAGTATTGCCCTGGACCTTGGAGATTGATGGGCAAAACATGAAAGTTACACCCGACCCCTAGACTCGATTATGATACTGCACTAGGTGTCGGATTGGGCTGTCTTTGATGTACCAATCAGTGAGATCCTTAGTGAGGGTCAAAACCTGGGTATGTTGGGATAGTCTGAGAATTCATCTGAGTGGGTGATCATAGTGACAGGATCAGCCCCTTTGTCGGACAAAGGTAATGATCGGGGATGCACTCTCACTGATGGAAACCAAGACTGCCGGCAACCGATTTCAACCGTTGAGATTTGTTTTGCAAAGTATATTTTATATGAGATATAAAAGTATATATTATGGTTTCTAAAAGGTTTGCAAAAAGGTTTTAATTCCCGATATCCATATAAGCAGAGAGTGCAACACTGTTCCTTGCAGCCGAGGGAGAGGTCCTCTTTTGTCGGGCAGTGTATGATCATTATGGGCTGAGAGGTTATGTGTAAGACCATTGAGGGTAATACCTGATGGGCTAATCTTGCATCTGCCCACAGTCCCTGGGTGTTACAAGGTGGCTTGGCCCAGGGACCACATAGGGTAAGTGTTGGGCCCATAGAGCCCATTTGATGGGTTTCAGGGGGTGCACTGTCCATAACAGTGTATTCGGCCAGGCCTTGTAACAAAGGCTAAGCCGAACCCATGTGGCTGATGTGTAGATCAATGCTTGGGTCCCACGCCATACAAGGAAGCCCAACTGGACAACAGTTAGGAAGGTTAAGTGAGCACATAAGCTTAATGGGCCTAAAGCCCATTTCGAACTGGACTATTTAATTAGTTAATTATGGGGCGAATTCTGAGATGGGTTAGCAGATAGGATAGGGTCTTGACCCTATCCACTCAGAGAGTCCAGATCTAAATGTGATTCAGATATAGAAACCTCCTAATGAGATTAGGAGAAAGCTAATCTAATCTGCAGATAAGATAATGGTTTATCCTTATCACCTAAAGAGAGGGCTGATCCAAATATGATTTGGATAAGCAGCTCCTAATTGGATTAGGAGCTGATCTTTTGGGTTAAGAAAAGAAGGAGGGGGCGGCAGCCTTAGATATAGATTCACATCCTCTTTAGTGCTGAGAAACACAGAACAAAGAATTAAGCAACCCTGCAGAATTCTTTCTTGCCGCCTCCCTGTTCTTGCCGCCCTGTTTGCCAATTCAATCTCCAGTTGTGGGAGAAATCAAGATTCGATCTTGACATCAGTTCTTGGAGGAAGAATTGATAGGAAGCTGTGCTCACGTACCATCCTGCTGTTTCTTGCGAAGGACAGAGTTCTTGGAGAAGAACACTGTTGATTCTGCTCCATCCTGCATTGCGCCATTTTCAGTGGGAGCAGTCTTTGGATCCTTCCTTGGGCCTGAACACCTTTGTTGGGGGATACTGTTTCTCCGTATCAGGTATAATCCTCTCCTTTTCCTTTTGGTTCAGATCTGGTTTAGTTTATGGTTCAAGAATGATCCTTGAAAATATGATTTTCTAAATAGGGAATGCGATTCCCAGTTGAAGGGAGAGAAAAATTTTTGAAATTCGCCCCCTTATTCCGCAATCTTTGGGCGTCCATACGATGGATCTCTCATCCCTTCAGTGGTATCAGAGTCATGGTTCAAATCTTGAACCAATTTGTTTCAGATCTGAACCTGCGCAAATGGGCAGAAGGCGTTCTACCCGATTTGCGCAGATATGGGTTTTGGGAAATTTGTTCCCAAAATTAATGGGCGAATAATCTGAAATTAATTTTATATAAATCTGATTATTATTTAGAACTGTTCTTTATGATTTTCTTCATTTATGGGCTGTTCGTACAAGAGGAGATCGAAATCTTGATTTGCGTAGGGAACCTGTGATTTTGGAGTTTTGGATTGCTTTATTACATTTGGTCTGTAAAATTTTTATATATATATTTTTTTATTTTGAGACTGAATGTATAGGTATTCGGTATGATGTAATTATTAATAAAAATAGGATTTCTATTTTTTTTAATTTTGGATCGAAGATGGCGGCGCAGAAAAAGGAGATTTCGCAGAGAAGGAGATTTCGCAGATGGGAGAATTACAATCTGCGATTTGCAGTTTATGAAACTGCAAACTGTGATCTAACCTCTGTTTTGCAGGATGGATTGTGCGAACAGCCCTGTTTGACTGATTCTTGATTTTTCTTTTATCAGTAATTAATTTCAGATTATTTTCTTGAATTAAAGGTTGAATTAAAGATCAAACCCTAGACCCATTCGAACCAAGATTGGTTCAAACTGTTTGGACCGAATTTAGGGTTTAATCAAGGCTAAAAGTCAGCCCTAATTTTCCCACTAGTGGGCCTGAGGATTGATATTTAATTAAATGGTTAATTCGGCCCAACCTGTAAAGGCCCAGTTTTAAAAGGTTAAAACTGCTAAAAGCCCACTTAACACATAAAGCAATATGGGCTGAACCATACGGCCCATATACCTAGATAATATTAATGGTTAATATTATGGATTTAAAATGGGCTTCAAATGGGCCTTACAGATGATTAATTGATTGGATCAATTTATCCCTGCATGAGATGTAAGGATGTGTGATGTGCTATGTACATGGGCCATAAGTGCTTGGCCCATGCTCAATCGACAGTGGCTCTTGTGCACACCATGGCTGAATGCACATCATTGTCATTGTGTCCCTTTTGGTCATTGGACGACCTCCCTCAATGGTGGGCCCCACACCTCATCAAGAGGTTACGTGCGGAACCCTAGCCGATTTAGGCCCACCGAAATCTCTGACTTTATGAAAGTCAGTGGGAGCCACTTTGGTTTGACCTAGATCAAACTAGGGCGTAATTAACTGTTCCCTCCAGCTAATATGAGTGCATGTGATAGGGAGATTCATATGATGAACTCTCTAAAGGCCTTCCATCATTAACATGAGGATGGGTCCTTTCAGTAATGAGGAAACGCATCAGAAAATGGGCTATCCATTTGCTGTTGGGCTTGTCTGAGTGTTTCATAATATGATAGAGGCGTCATAGATCGATGTGGGAGGGGCTTCACCATAAAATGGGAACTCTCTCATGGTACCTTGGTGTTCATGAATATAATGGGTAAGCACTCACTGGACAGAAATGTTTACTTGAAAACGGCTCTGAACCTTGTTTGACAGAGGCCAAAGGGAAAACTCAGATGATGAGTGGATATGATCATTCACAGAAAGGTGGTAGGGTTATGCAGCTGAAACAGTTGGCTCCATGCACCCTATGTGATTTCCCACATTTCCAGAGACAACCCATAGTCTCCGTCACTGAGAAAAGAGGGAAATCTCAGAGATGAATAAATGGAAATGGAACGTAGATTAAAATCCATATCTATGAAATGAACATGAATCAAATTAGGTTGTGGACTGATGTTTGCTGTTTTATCAGAAAATGGCAAACGGATCATTTGCAAAATTGCTTGATGACAACAAGTTGAAGGGCCCAAACTATGCCGATTGGTACAGGAACCTTATGTTGGTCTTAACCTTTGAAAAGTTGGATAAGGTAGCCAAGAATCCTGCCTCAGATCGTCCGGGAGATAGGGCTTCCGAGGCCTGGAGAAGAGAATACCAAGAATGGGAGGAGAAAAACTCCCTTGCCCGCTGCTATATCATTGCCTCTTTAGACAATTGAATTCAGAGGTAGTTCGATCAGATCAAACTTGCTAAGGATGTATTGGACAGTTTGAAGACAATGTACAAAGAGCAGAATCGTTTTACTCGGTAGAAGGTCTTGAAATAGTTCATGACCGCGCAAATGTCCAAAGGCCAACAAGTTTACGACCATTGTCTTCGGATGATGGGCTATATCAACGAACTGGAGGCTCTTGGATCCGGGTTGGATTTGGTAACATAGATCGATGCTATTCTCAACTCTCTGCCTCCATCCTTTAATCCATTCATCATGAACTACAACATGAACAAGTTGAACATCAGCTTGCAGGAACTCAGCAATATGTTGCAGAGGGCCAAAGAATTGATTAAAAAGGATGAGCCCATTGCCATGCTTGTTGAAACTGGCAAGAAAAGGAAGGCAAAGAGAAAGCCCTAGAAGAAAGCTGCCAAACCCAAGAAACAAAGGAAGGACAAGGCATCAGATGCCTGTCATTTTTGCAAGAAGACCGGCCACTGGAAAAGGAACTGTCCTGCCTACCTGGAATCCAAGAAAGGTAATTTCGAAACTTGTGTTATAGAAACCAATTTATTGGTAGTTTCTGCGTCCTGGTGTATTGACTCCGGGGTTTCAACTCATGCGTGTAACTCACTGTAGAGGTTCAAGGTAAGCAGAAGGCTGAGTGAAGGAGAAGTCACTCTCTACTTGGGGACTACTGCAATTGTTGCAGCCGCGGCCATAGGAACCGTGGAGTTACTTTTTAGAGAAGGAACAATTGTATTGAAAGATTGTCTTTATGTACAGAATTTAAGGAGAAATTTGATTTCTGTCTCAAAACTGTGTGTAGATGGTTATTCTGTCTTCTTTAGTAATACGATTACTATCAAAAAAATAATAGATTCAACGCATACGGCAAACTGGAGAACGATCTCTATGTTCTACATCCTTCTCTAGAAACTAACATAACCGAAACTACGTCGGCTGAAATCCCCAAGAAGAGAGCTCGTGATACAGTTAATCCCACGTGTCTATGGCATTACCGATTTGGCCACATCGGTGTTGACCGAATCACAAGGCTGGTAAAGGATGGTCCTTTGGATTTTCTAATTGTAGAAGATCTTCCCACCTGTGAGCCTTGCCTACAAGGCAAGATGACAAAACAGTCATTTAACGGTAAGCCTGAAAGATGTACAAGCACACTTGACCTAATACATACTGATGTATGTGGTCCCCTGAGTGTTAGGACACGGAATCAACATGTGTATTTCATCACCTTTACAGATTATTTTTTCACGATATGGTTACGTGTACCTAATGAGACATAAATCTGAATCCTTTGAAAAGTTCAAAGAGTTTAGACAAGAGGTCGAGAAACAATTAGGGAGAGAAATTAAAGCCCTCCGATCAGATCGAGGTGGCGAGTATCTCTCTGACGAATTCAGGGACTACTTAAAGGACAATGGGATAGTATCACAATTAGCTCCTCCTGCTACACCACAACTTAACGGTGTTTTAGAGAGGAGGAATAGGACCTTATTGGATATGGTCCGGTCGCTTCTCATACACTTAGAGTTACCCACATCCTTTTGGGGTTACGCATTAGAGACTACGATTTACATGCTGAATCGGGTTCCAACCAAATCGGTTCCGAATACTCCATATGAACTTTGGACCGGAAAGAAACCAAGTGTTAGACACTTGAAGATTTGGGGTTGTCCAGCACACGCTAAAAGAACGAGTGCAGACAAGTTGGAATCCAAGACCAGCCGTTGCCTATTTGTAGGCTACCCAAAAGGCTCTGTAGGTTATCTATTCTATGATCCAAGTGAGCAGAAAGTGTTCTGCAGTCGAAATGCGCAATTCTTGGAAACCGATTACATCCTGGACACCCATCGTCAGGAAGTTGTTCTTGACGAGGAGAGCTCAGGAGCAGTGGGAGATGTCCCACAAGTTCCAGGTAGTGACCAACCTAGAAGATCCACTCGGGTATCCAGGCCACCGGTCCGTTACGGTTATGACCAGGATAGTTACTTGGGGGAAACCTTGTCTAGTGAAGAGGATCCCGTGACTTACGCGGAAGCTATGTTGGACATAGATTCCCAGAAGTGGATGGAGGCCATGAGAGCAGAGATGGACTCAATGGAGACCAATGAAGTCTGGACTCTAGTAGATCCGCTCTCCGGGGTAAAAGCAATTGGTTGAAAATGGATTTACAAGAGGAAGAAGGGTCCCGATGGTAGGGTTGAGACCTTCAAAGCTCGTCTGGTGGTGAAAGGGTACACTCAGAAAGAATGCATCGATTATGAGGAAACATTTTCGCCTGTGGCCATGCTTAAATCCATTAGGAACTTGCTAGCTGTAGCAGCATACCATGATTATGAGATTTGGCAGATGGATGTCAAAACTGCATTCCTGAATGAAGATCGTACTGAAGATATCTATATGCAGCAGCCGCAAGGCTTCATTGCTACAGGTCAGGAAAACATGGTATGTAAACTTAATAGATCCATTTATGGACTTAAGCAAGCATCTAGAAGTTGGAACATCCGTTTTGACTCTGCTGTCAAATCGTTTGACTTCGAGCAGAATCCGGATGAACCCTGTGTCTACAGGAAGTACAGTGGAGATAAGGTTACCTTCTTGGTTCTGTATGTAGATGACATTCTACTCATTGGGAATGATGTAGAAATGTTAACTACGGTGAAAGTATGACTTTCACAGCAATTATCCACGAAAGATCTTGGAGAAGCCTCCTATATACTGGGTCTTCGACTCTATAGAGGTAGATCAAAGCGGATAATAGGATTATCCCAATATGCTTACATTGACAAAATAGTCAAAAGATACAGCATGGAAACTCCAAGAAAGGAAGTGTTCATTTTAGGCACGGAGTCACTCTCTCCAAGAAGATGTCTCCCAAGACTTCTGAGGAGATTGATGGCATGAAAGACATTCCCTATGCCTCTGTCGTAGGAAGCATCATGTATGCCATGCTATGCACTCGTCCTGACATTGCTCAGGCAGTGAGTGTAGTAAGTAGATTTCAGGCCAACCCAGGGCAAGAGCACTGGACTGTTGTGAAAAACATACTTAAGTACCTTCGAAAGACAAAAGAGTTTTGTCTAGTATTCGACGGTAGCTCACTACAGATCCATGGGTATACAGATGCCGATTTCCAGTCGGATCCAGATGATAGAAAGTTTACATCTGGATATGTTTTCATGATAGAATCGTGTGATGTTTGCTAGAAAAGCAGCAAATAGGGGTCTACTGCAGACTCCACGACCGAGGCCGAGTACATTGTCGCAAGTGAGGCTGCCAAAGAAGCCGTCTGGATGAAGAAGTTCGTTCACGAGTTGGGAGTAGTTCCGTCCAACACATCACCCATCCCATTGTTGTGTGACAAAAATGGAGCCATTGCTCAGGCTAAGGAGCCACGAGCCCACTCGAAGTCGAAGCACATCGAGAGGAAGTACCACGTACTGTCAGAGATTGTTGATAGAGGGGACGTCCTGATTCAGAAGGTAGCATCAACGGAAAATGTAGCAGACCCATTGACAAAGCCACTATCACAGAAAGTGTTTGAGAAACATGTGGAAAGCATGAGACTCCGGCTTGTAGCTGATTAGACCTAAGTGCAAGTGGGAGCTGTTAGACAGTTTTGTATGCCCTTAGCATCAATCAGAATGATGTACTTTATGAGTTTATTGTAAATGAATAAAAGTGCATATTTGATTCATGTTCCCTTGGTATGTTTCTATGTAATACCCTTAAACTGGACACTTAATGAGACTCGTGTTAGTTTAGAATGTTGACAGCCAGTGGGTCGGTCTGGGGAGACCTATCCTGATAAGGCTGACACTGTGGTGCCACCAAGTCGGTTGGGGTGGCCTGTCTCAGCTGCCAGAGTGAGACCCTAGGCACATACAGTGTAGGATTAATTGAATCTTTGAACTGGACCAGATTTCCAGTATTGCCCTGGACCTTGGAGATTGATGGGCAAAACATGAAAGTTACACCCGACCCCTAGACTCGATTATGATACTGCACTAGGTGCCGGATTGGGCTGTCTTTGATGTACCAATCAGTAAGATCCTTAGCGAGGGTCAAAACATGGGTATGTTGGGACAGTCTGAGAATTCATCTGAGTGGGTGATCATAGTGACAGGATCAGCCCCTTTGCCGGACAAAGGTAATGATCGGGGATGTACTCTCACTGATGGAAACCAAGACTGTCGGCAGCCGATTTCAACCGTTGAGATTTGTTTTGCAAAGTATATTTTATATGAGATATAAAAGTATATATTATGGTTTCTAAAAGGTTTGCAAAAAGGTTTTAATTCCTGGGATCCATATAAGCAGAGAGTGCAACACTGTTCCTTGCAGCCGAGGGAGAGGTCCTCTCTTGTCGGGTAGTGTATGATCATTATGGGCTGAGAGGTTATGTGTAAGACCATTGAGGGTAATACCTGATGGGTTAATTTTGCATCTGCCCACATTCCTTGGGTGTTACAAGGTGGCTTGGCCCAGGGACCACTTAGAGTAAGTGTTGGGCCCATAGAGTCCATTTGATGGGTTTCAGGGGGTGCACTGTCCATAACAATGTATTCGGCCAGGCCTTGTAACAAAGGCTGAGCCGAACCCATGTGGCTGATGTGTAGATCAATGCTTGAGTCCCACGCCATACAAGGAAGCCCAACTGGGCAGCAGTTAGGAAGGTTAATTGAGCACATAAGCTTAGATACAGATTCACATCCTCTTTAGTGCTGAGAAACACAGAAGAAAGAATTAAGCAACCCTGTAGAATTCTTTCTTGCCGCCTCCCTGTTCTTGCCGCCTTGTTTGCTAGTTCGATCTCCAGTTGTGGGAGAAGTCAAGATTCGATCTTGACATCAGTTCTTGGAGAAAGAATTGATAGGAAGCTGTGCTCACTGCCATCCTACTGTTTCTTGCGAAGGACAGAGTTCTTGGAGAAGAACACTGCTGATTCTGCTCCATCCTGCACTGCGCCATCTTCAGTGGGAGCAGTCTTTGTATCCTTCCTTGGGCGTGAACACCTTCGTTGGGGGATACTGTTTCTCTGTATCAGGTATAATCCTCTCCTATTCCTTTTGGTTCAGATTTGGTTCAGTTTATGGTTCAAGAATGATCTTTGAAAATATGATTTTCTAAACAGGGAATGCGTTTACCAGTTGAAGGGAGAGAAAATATTTTGAAATTCGCCCCCATATTCTGCAATCTTTGGGCGTCCATACGATGGATCTCTCATCCCTTCACATAGTATTTGATTCACAAGTAAGTCTCTTTCTTTTTGTATTCAATTTCACCTATTAATTTTCTCTTTGTTCTACACTTGGACAACACCAATCAACGTATGTAGGGGTTGCTTCTTATTAGGGAGACCTAATAGATTGCAATCTATAATTTTGAGTGGGATCACGGAGACTTATAGGGTGGTGAAGAAGGGAGGAAAGGCGTGCATCATAGGCCCTGCTTATCCAACTTTTTGACTTTCAAAATTCTTCATAGACCTCTGGATGTTGTTCCCTAAAGATGAAGATTACCTTCGGTGGTTCAAGAAGGTTGGTTTCACCGATGTAAAGATCAAGAGGATTGGACTGGAGTGGTGGTTTCATAGTTCGGTGGAACTTCATCACCGGCTCCGTCAGCTTTCCCTTTCCTCAGATCCAAAAGATAGCAAGATACAAGATGATAAAACCTAGAAAATAGAAGAAGAAAATCACACAATAGGGGAGCAATGACAGAATTACCTGATTGGATTTTGGCCTGAGATTGAGATCGATTGTAGCAAATGGGATGACAAGAAGAAATGATCGTTGGATCCTGAGACGACAATAGTGATTGGAGGCGATAATTCCGATGATGTTTGCAAAGTACAGCGGGGAGACGTAAAGAACCGATTCTATCAACAGAGGATAGCCGACACTAGATGAAACTTTCCTCGAAAGATGACGGAGTTGCTCGATGGCTAACCAGATTGAGACATGTAACAGGGAGTTTGTTATTCATCATCTCTCAACTTCTGATCGACTGCCAATGAGAAATAGGGAAGGGAAGAACCGCCGTCGCCGCGAATAACCACTGCCCACTGTTGCGTCAAGAGAGGAGAAGACGAGGAGGTTGTTCGGTTACAGTTTGGTAGAAGATTGGGGATGGTCGGGATGAAGAAAAGAGAGAGAATGTGAGGTAAAAAGGAGAGAATAGGCGGGAGTGGAGGAGACTACCACTGGTACACCGCCAACACTCTCGTCATTTCTGGTTCGGTCGTGCAGGGCTGTGCCGGTCCGCGGGCTGCGGGCAGCACGGCCCGCTTGGTCGTGTTGTGTCGTGCCGGCCTGTGGACCTAAAACTCCAGGCCCAGCACGGGCCGCATGATTGTGCTGAGCCTGGCACAGCTCGTAGATCGTCGTGTCGGGCCGGTCCAAGTTCATGCTGCGCCACGTGGGCCGACCTGATTTACACTTCTACTCACGCCTCCTCCCCCCTGAGGCTTTTATTTCATATGAATAAATTTGCGGTGGCCACCCCTCCAATGGGGGTAAACTTTGGGGTTAAAAAATGAAAAAAATGAAAAAAAAGAGAGTAGGAGTAAATGAAAGGTATAGAAAGTAACTAATTAATGGGGGTATACATGTTTGTAACTCTCATAATTTGAAAGCTAAAAAAAACACATTAAAATAGGAGATTTAGAGGATGTGGGTCGAAGGTATAGTTGTTGGCACAGTAACAAATGGAGGTTGGTCTTGTAGGGGATTCTTGTTGTTACCAATTGAAGATGAATTTCCTTCTTTGTGTGTTATGTCCTCCGTTTCCTTCCCAACCTTCATTGTGGAAGCCTAGGTGTCGAGAGTAGAAGAGCTTCTAATATGACCTCCTTGTCAAGGTAGAACTTGGCATTAGCAAAATGTTCTTTACCTTTGCTAAAAGGTTCTATCTTGGCAACCACCGTCCTTTGTGCTCCATTTTGGTAGTACTTGATGTATTGATGCCATGTTGAAGAGACCACTCCCGCCTCATGCAATCAAAGACATTCTAATTGTAGTTGGTAGAATTTCTTAGTGTTGATACCATGGATAAGAGTTGAGGATGTTAAGTCTTTAATTTCTATCTTGAGGTGCACCATGCCCATAGCACGTTGTCCCTTTTGATTAAAACCTTAAATTATCAATTTGCTCTTTAACAATTCATTCTTGTCAATTCTGAGATGTTTCTTTATAAAGACTAACATGATCTTGATAGTAGATCCACAATCAATGAGGATGCATGACATTTTCTATTTATGAACATATCCAACAACATACTATGGTCTATTATGTGGATGAGACCTAAATGGTAGATCTTCATCTAAGAATATAATTGTTGTCATGCAATCCGCATAAACGTCCTTTTTTGGTATCTGTTGGGGAGAATTAGGCTTCTCACCATTGCAAGACGAACCTTCTATGGCAGTCAAAGTGCTTGAGTGACATTTAAGTGGAATAACACTTCCTTTAACTATTCTATCACTTCTTCATCACTCATAGGGTGCTATTGAAGAAGCTTTGCCATGTCTTCATCCTCATCGAATAGGTTTCCTCTACTGATAGTGATGTCTCCTTTCTATCAACTGTCACCATGTACACTGCTACACATTCCTCTAGGAAGAGTTCTTTAGGCATGAACTCCTTGAGGGTTATTGGTAGGGGTGGAGCTAGGGGGGACCCAGGGGAGCCATGGCCCCCCCTATGGTTCAGAAAATCTACATAGTAATACATTTTTTTATGTAAAACTTCCCCTCCCCCCACTATCCACCTCAATGGTTGGCCCCCCCTATGGGTCCATCTATATTTCATTTAGGTTTTGGCCACCCTTATAAAAATTTCTTGGCTCCGCCCGTAGTACTTATTGGAATTGGATGAGCTTGTTGGGGAACTTCCTCCTTGCTAAACAGTGGTGATTAAGGTGTTTTTCTTCTTTATCACCTTCTTTTTCTTGGAAGCATTATTTACTTGTCTCCTAATAATTCTCTTTGGTCTAGTTGATGCTAGGATTATGAGATGAGCCTTATTGTGTTGACAACAAGAGACAATGGTCAAAGTCATTATATTACATGGAGACAATCTTGCCTTCATTTGAAATGACCCCTTCAAGTTGGCATCATACCTTCTCTCTTAGTTTCTTGATGGTGAAGATGGACCACCCATCTTTTAAGATGGATGACTCCTCCCAATAGTCCAAATCATTAGTCATTAACTCATAGAGAATTAGGATATTGGGATTCCTAGATCTTGTCATGTCATGGTAGGCATACATTATGGTCACTACTTGATCAACAAAAAATTGGACAAGAATTGCCCCCTCTAGGAGGGACACTGTTGCTGAAGACTTTGTTGGAGGTCAAGTCACCTTACCCCTAGTCTCCATATCTTGAGTAGAAGCCATGAAGTTATGTTATGGAGATGATTTACCTTTCAGAGGTGTAAAGTTCCTTGAGGTCAAGATCCTAATTATAGCTTAAGCAAACATGGATGCGCTTATGAAAGGTTGTAGTGGCACTAAACCAAGGGACTCAAAAGTCACCATGGTAACATTAGTAGCAGCATGATTGTCACCAAGGTCTAACTTATTCTTTCCTTGTTCTACAAAATAAAGCATCTTTTCTTTCAAGACAAAACACTTTTTATTTGGATGATTAATTATCCAATGGTATTGGTAGTACTTGGGGTTAGTTATTCGTCCTTGCTCTCTAGGTTGCTTGGATGGCAAAAGCTCAATCAAGTTTGCTTAGAGTAATTGGTTGAGAAACTCTAGAACGTCATAGTAAGAGAATGGATATTCCTTCTCCTTTAGTTCTTTTAGAGTTGGTATAGATTTCTCTTGGCCCTGGTTTGTAGAAGATTTTACTTTAATTTTCATCTTCTTTTTCTTTCTAGAGATCTTGAATAGTGTAGTGGTGGTAGTCATGACTTTCTTTCCCTTAGAGGTGTAGGAGGTCTTAGAGTCATTCTTAAATTCCTTCTTACTTTTCTTCTTTCCATGAGGATTACTTGGTTGAAGATTCCCAATTTTTCTATCTAGATCTCCAAGTTATGAACTCAAGTAGCCAATTCTTCAAAGGTAGTAGGCATGTTTTCGTTGAGGTTGTAGAGTAGCCCCTAATGCATCCCTTGGACACACATGTCTATGGTAGAGGCTTGGCTAATTTGTTCCTTGCATTGAATGGCGAGATATTTCTATTGCTCAATGCAAATCAAGTTGGTCCGTTGGACGTGTGAAGTAGAACCGAATGAGGAATTCTCATTCAAGTTGGTCCCAATTGTCATTGTTGGAACTAGGTTGGAAGCCAATGTAAATCGGTTGTTGTAGACTTAGGGAGGAAACAAATGCTTCACCATTTGGTTGTTGTAGGTTCTCATGTTGTTACAAGTTTCAAAAAAGTGTGTTATGTGCTGCTTCGGGTTGCCCTTTCCGTCAAATAGTTGGAACTTGGGAAGTTGGTAGCCAATTGGCATGCATATCTCACTAATACAATGAGTGCATGGAGGAGGTGACAAATACTGAGCCCTCATGGTGTCAATGATTATATATTTTAGCTTCTACATGGTTAGAGAGGTGACAAATACTTAAGTGTTGTCCCACATCATGTTCTATACAGTGACACGATCTTGCAATCTTGCTCTTCTTGTTGCTACTTCCACTGCTCTTGGTAGTTTGGAGTTATTGGAGGAGTGAATCTAGGAAGGCAATTTGGAGATTTTTCTCAGCATTAGAGTTCTAAAAGCTAGGGGTGGCCATGAGCTAAGCTCTTCACGAGCTACTTAAGCTCGGCTCATGAAAATCTCAGCTCGGCTCGGCTCGGTTTTAACCGAGCTTCGAACGCAATTTATAGGCTCATTTATTAATCGAGCCGAGATCGAGCATAATAAAGCTTGACTCATGAGGCTCGCGAGTCGAGCTCAAATAACTACGTAATAATAATAATAATAATAATAATAATAATAATAATAATAATAATAATAATAATAATAATAATAATAATAATATAATATATATATAATAAAAATATTTTATATATAATAATAACTAATTATTATAATATTTTATATATATAATTTTTTTTTTATTTTTATAAAATATTTTTTCTCAGGTCGAGATCGAGCTTTTTACTACCTTGGTGAGCCGATCCGAATAGAGTCGAGATCGAATAGCTAGCTATTCGGCTCGGCTCAGCTCGAATCCACCCCTACTTAAGGCTATCAATGGCATCAACCATCTTTTGGAGTTATTCTTCCATCATCATGGCTTCTGTCATCATCGCTAGAGGTTGAGTAGGAATGGTGTATGATGAAGAGGAGTGAGATTCTATCCTTGACCTAGTGCTAGATTGATCCTATGGGACAAAGTGCTCATTTTTCTTCAAATCAAAGTATGAAGGGCTAAAAGAGCTTTTCTTTTGCAAAACAACCATCTTGGTACTTTTATCTAGTTGAAAACTCCATTGGAGACGATAGTTGAACCTTCTTGGATTTTTTCACGGCACGTATGATAGAAAGAACTAAAAGCACCAGAGGACTTGTTAAAGGAATTTGTTGTTTTCTTGGTATCTGTTGGATGATTATTGTAGTTGTTGACTCAAAAGATGAGAGGAAGAAAGTGTTCCACAAGGCATGCTAGAAATTTGTTCACAAAAAAATCATGTTTTTAATTAATACAAAATATGGAAACAAACTACAAAATAAATTTGTAATAAAGAAAAATAGAATGTGAGTGAGCTCTCTTTGATTCTACTCAATGACGTGAGCAACTTTTGATTAACGGTCGAATTCAGTGGAGATGATGATCATTGGTCTGTTTTTTGTGCTTCTCAAAGTGTTGGTGTAGAATCTTCAATTTGGTGTTAGATTTTGAAGAGTTGATATAGATTTCTGTACTCCGGGTTTCACACTTGATCGACTATGGAGAATGTATTTCTAAGAAGGGTCTTTATATGCAATGACTTGATCTTCTTGGAAGAGTTTGAATCCAAGTGTAAAGTAGAGAACTAAGAAGTTTTTTTCCTTCTTCCTTTTCCTCTTGATGTTGAAGTGGATTTGAAGTTTGTAAGAGGTTGTGGTTGCTTACAATTCTCAAATGTTGATATAAGTGAATGAGAACTTCTCAAATGTGTAAGTGTGATTGTAAAAGGAGATAATCTTTCTCCTTAGGCAAGGTCATTTATAGCTTAGAATTAGGTTTACCATTTTAGCCCACTTTGCTAACCAATCCCATGTAAATTGAGTGTTAGGTTAGGATTTGCTCCTAAACATGCTCCATTATATAGGATTTAATGGTTTTGCCAAAGGAACCATCCTATTACAGTAGGACATAGACCTAATTGGACTTTGCACACTTGGATTCTTGGGCCATAGTCATAATTATGTAAACTTGGGTTTTGGGCCGATGGAGGCTTATATTAACTTGGGAGGTTGTCATATAAATTAAGCCCACTTATTTGGCTTAGAAGTTCAAATATCTACAATCATATCCTTTGTTAAGTTATTAGTGCTTAAATCATTTCTTATCACTTCCACCCAAGTCCTATCCATCTATCCTAGGCTATTCTAACTCCTTCAATTCGTAATAGAAAACTTTTTCTAATAGATACTGTAGATGGTCATCTATGCACATACCAAACCATCTCAATCTACTTTCTCTCATTTATCACCCATTGAAACTACTCCTTGGTTCCTTCATATGATAAATTCAATAACAGAATTACCATATACTAGATTTTTTAACCTTTCAAGCACCAGAGTTAATAGCTTTCTAGATTAATTACTAAATTCATTAACTTCTCTCATAAATCAGTTTTACCAACTTAATCTTCAAATATCAACCACAAGATAACTAGATCACCAATCACCAAATACTACTATACTAGTTTAATTATTAGAACAATGGCTATCAAATTACCTAACTTATTACTTGCTAGCTAGAGTTCTATATTACCACCTAGTTTATCAAACTTATCAAATTACCAAACTATAGTTTATCAGGTTTCTAAATATTGGACTTGGGTTGATAACTCCAAAGTTTGCTGTCTAAAAAGTCAAAAAGATATTTTTGTTTGAAATCTAAAATGTGGTAGATACACTTTTCCTTTAAAAATATAAGTGTTTATGCTGGGGTTCTTCCAACATCTAATAACTACCTTTTTTACTATTTTGCCCCTTGGGGTCTTCTTCACCGAATCCAAACCTCAAATCACATGCCCAAGCTACTAAACAACTTAGTCATCCACACACATACTCTCTCTCTCTCCCCTCCTCCTCCTTCTCTTTCTCCTCTCTCTCTTTCCCCCATTTTCCTTCTCCTTATTCCTCTCTCTCTCCCTTCCTATCAATCTTCCTTGGTCTCCTTCTTAGTTGTCGAAATACAACAAAACCACAATTCCTCTTCAACCTCCAAATGTCACAAAAACACCAGTATCACCTACAGTGCTCATCGGAGAACACGTGTTGACTTCCACTGTCTTTGGTTTGAAGGAAAAAGTGGAGAAAGGAAGGGAAACCTATACAGTGTCTCCTCCTCCACTTTTTCCTTCAAACCAAACCAAACATAGCTATTATTTAACAGGAAAGAATTGGAATTGGTTTAAAAGAATGGGTAACATATATGGGTCATTTTAAAAAGTTTTAGGGGCATTTAAAACTTTGGCTAGACTCTAAAATGCACCTGGCCGCATTGATTAGACCATGTCTTACCATTTTAAATTTATTTGATCTCATTATAGTTTGTGTTTAAACCTAAAAACAAATATATCACGTCTGAAACGCAAATTTTCTAAAAAGAGTTGTTAATGTAATATTGTAACCACTGTGGGAGTATAAAAAAAAACACCACCTTGTTTATCTTTTATTATCAAATTAGTATGTCTATTAATATCGTCACTAGATTTATCGATTTTCTTGATAATTTATCAACTTTTTAACTGCTAGATGTTTTCCGTCTCCTCCCCATCTTTAGCAAGGCAAGGGTAGTTTAGGGCTGTAAAAAATATTTGAAAACTTACTGGAATGTCAGTGTATACGATTAACCAGGGTGGGGAAAAAAGTACAGAAGCTAAGTGTCGCGCTTCCCAAAGCACAGGGATTCGCTGTAATCTACCCAAACTAAAACCAAAAAGGCTACCATCGGAAATGACAAAACAAAACAAACAAACGTGATTAGTTATGAGTAGAGAGTGATTGCTATTATCCATTATTACCAAATCATAGCGACTTTTGGTTGGACAGAGAGAAATACGAGAATTGAAGCCAATAGTGTAAAGAAAATAGTTATATTTCTCCATCAAAACAGGTTGCCATTCGGCATTCTGCACCGAGTTGACACCACTGCCGGAGGTTCAGATTTCGACCATATCCCCTTCTCCCTGTTCTCCATGGTAATTCTTTCCCACTTTCATAATGATAATTTGTTAAATAGCAACACATCAAATCCTCACAAAAAGTACAAAACTCATCAATGAAGAACAAAGCAAACCTATAATTCTCATAAAGCAAACTCTGAATTTCTACAGTACTTCATCTTTTTTCCTCTCTCCAACATCTCTTGAATAACAAAACCACCTGGGTTACTGGGTACCACTTAGCAGTACATTTTAGAAAAGAAAAAGAAAAAGAAGTGGAAGAAATGAAGCCACAGGCTGATGGCGAGGACAAATCGAACTAATTATGCAGAAGACAAGGACGGCGAGGACGGCAGGGACGATGAAGATGCATGGTAATTAGTGTGACCGGAGCGCTATCATCACCAGAACGACGATGAGGTGGTGGTGCTGGTGCTTGCTTGTTGCTAGCTATCTGTTGGAGATTGGATTTGGGCCACTGGGGACTTCATGGGCGCTTGCTTCAAATTTTCTACCAGTAGAAGTAGATGATGAGTAAGTGTGGGTTTTCTCTGTCTGTTGAGGATGTGCCTTGACAGTGGACTGAGGAGTACTCCAGGACAACTCCAAAGATAGCTTTTCAGTAGAAAAAGATGTGGCCATGGACATTCTCAACTGGTCTGCAGGACGAACCAGCAGGAGAAGAATCATGAAGAGAAGACCAAGAAAAAGAAAAACAGCTTGTGATGATTTAGATGGAATTCCATTTATTGTTGTTGCTGCTGCCATGCAATCGAGATTCAAGAAGTAGAACAAACCACCCCCTAGAGAACTCAATAAAAGAGATCAAAATCCATGAACCAGTAGCAGCACTACCAATAATATGCAAAAGAAGGAAGAAATTCAGCAGCAGCTTCAACTTCCAACTTTCAAGTAAAGAAGATGGAAAGGAAGTCTTGAAATTCGGACCACATTTGTTGATGATTGGAACCAACTCCATAACCTAGGCAACGAGGACGTATTTATGGGAGGTATAGAACCCAAATGTTAAGTTACTACAATACCCTTCTTCTTTTGATGAAAATCACAAGAACATTGCAATGATTCATTCTGTTGTTTAGGCTGTGTTTTGGTTGCAGTGCAAATTTGAACAAGATACATTTTGCATTTGATTTAATTTTGCATATGTCTGTTTTGTAAATATGATTTGTGGTTGTACCTCATACAAATTTCATACATTTTGGCAAGGATTTTAAAATCGAACTGAACAACGAATCGGTTAGGGGTTCGGTTCCTGGATGGCATATTCTGACAAAAAATTAAAAAATAAAAAACATCCAAAACCGTTGGATGGTTCGAACTGTTTGAACGATTTGACTACCCAGATCAACGGTTTTTGGCAAAATAACGATTCTGGGATAAAACGGAACCGATCACTTAACTGGTTCCCGGTTTTTCCGATTTAACCATCCAGCCCGATCTGGTTTTGAAAACCATGCATTTTGAAATATTTGTTGTGTAGTAAAATTACTCCCAATGAATAATTAACCCTCCTCATACCTCTCTTTTCTTGTATAAAAGGTAACATCTCATCATTTTACTATTCACAAACAACAATACAAAGTCAAATATGAAGAAAAATAAATCAGAATTTACACTCCCATGCATATACACTTACTGTTCCTCTTATTTTCTCTACTAAAATTTTAATTAAAGAACTTGGATTTGTTGATCCAGTGAACAATACATTACTAATTCATTGGAGAATTATGGTTTGTTCAATTAAAATTTAGTAATTTAGTAAGGTTGTTCAAATTTGGTTATTGAACCAAACCAAATAATTAAGGCCTCATTTGGCGTGTCTTTTTATACGGGCTGTTGGCTTTTTAGAAGCCTGGCATCCCATGTTTTGGTCTTTTCTTGTTTGGTTAGGAAAAAATCTAGCTACTGAAAACCATAGTCCTGAAAAGACGTGAAAAGCCCATTTCAGACTAATCAAATGGCCCCTAAACTAATTCGGTTTGATTTATTTGGTTTTGGTTTGGGTAATCATTTTTTTTTTTATTTTAATTCAATCAGACAAAACTTTTAACTCAAACAAAACTGAAAACCAAATAATAACTATTAATATATAAATATATATTCATATATATAAACATATAAAAATAAGTATAGTATATTAATTAATATATCATAATGTTTAGGGATGTTCTCTGTCGTCACTTTCTTATGTATTGTAAACAAATGTTTAGGTTTTCTGTCTTTAATTTTTTGGTACTTGATCAATTGTATTGTAAACAAATGTACTGTATTTTGGTCTTTGAAATGAGTTCATCAATTAAGTACCTAGGATATTAGGCTAAAAAGAATATGTCACTTTAATTTTGGGCTTAGAATGTATTTTAAATTGCTCGTTTTAGGTCCATAATTCCAGAAATAATGAATGTGGGCTTATGTATTGGGCTTGGGTGTTAAAAGCCTAAAAAGTGCCCAAACTGACTCGAAATCGAACCAAGCTGATTTTAACAAGGTTTTTAAAACTGACCCAGACAATAAACCAGTCAGTGGTCGGTTCTTGGGTCGAATGGTCCGACCGTTTGAATCCAATGGACGGCCCATTCCGTCATAAAATAAAAAATTAAAAGAAATAAAAATCACCCAAACTGTTTAACGGTTCGAATGGTTTGATCGCTTTGGTCAGCGGTTTGCTGACCAAATCAATGGTTTTGGGAGAAATAACGGTTTTGGGGTAAAATGGAACCGATCACCTGATAGGTTTCCGATTTTTCCGGTTTGGTTTTGAAAGTCATGGATTTTAATTTCGATTCATGAAAATGATAAACCTAAAACGTTAATAGGTTTCAAATTCTATCGAAACCGAATGAACATTACCTGATCTCCTGCCCACAAGAACTCTATTCACACCTATCCACGAAACACTACCTCTATGCATTGAAAATATTTTCTCGTATATAATAACATGTAAAAGGATGAGATGTTCCCATGTGGCTGCGATGTCATGCGGGTAGGTAGGTATGAATAGAGTTGTCATGGGTAGGAAATTCAGACTCATTTTTAGGACAATCCAAGATGTTTCCAGTTAGTGCTCATGTTTGTGTTTTGTCTAGTTTTAGGACAATCCAAGATGTTTTAGGACAATCTAGATACGTCAAAACAGAACCAGTGTTCCATAGACCATAGGCCTATTACAATAATACTACATGGTTTCAAAACCAGCAAAATAGCACTCATCTTTATTTTTTTCAACCAAACACAGTGGCTTATTGCTGCAAGTACGTTTCATGCAATATTTCCAATTTATTTCATTAATCGGTAGGGCAGGTTTTGGGATGGTTTTGTAAATTCCAAACCCTTTGCGCCACCATAAACCTCCCAAACCATATTTTACTCCAAATTTACAGCATGTTAGAGTTTCAAAATCTAAACCTTCCATATATATGAAAATGCAAAACCCTCTTCTTCAACTTTATTGAATTTATGGAAAGTACGAACAGGTTTAATACAAATTTCTGAATTCCCCTACAAGTCTATAAATATTTAAAAGGTCAAAAATCCACATTCTATGCATTTATACCCGTCCATAAATTTGCATCAATTTCAAACTGGCACCTACTCCAACTGTACTTTGAGCCTATAAATTCTGACCCTGTGCTGAACAGTCATTCTCCCTTGAATTTATCGGGTCAGACTGGTTGTCCCAAGAACCGAATGGTTTGGTTTTGGATATAAAATTACAGATTCTATAATGTCTAGGTTGATTCCAGGTTCTTTATATTTCTTATCAGATCAGGAAGAATTCTATCTGAATCCGGCCCAAACCCGACCCGTTGACAGCCATGATGGAACAGATCCACAACCCACCTCTAATAAAATTAGTAGAGTTGGTAAAAATAACTTATATTAGTAAAAGTTAGTAAAATTAATAAAGTTATTAAAATTTTGTTATTTTACTTAAGCATTAAACAAGCATCAATATTTCCAATAACTAAATAATTTTCAATTATTTTAAAGAATAGGGATATTTTAATAAATTCAATATACGGATATGACAGGGCAGGGGTTTAACCAAAATCTATACCCTACCCGTACCTATTCAACTAAAATCCAATCCATTTTTCAACTAAAAAATTTACCATCGATCCCTATATTCACTGGCATGCTCGTGAATCCTGCAACAAATGAAACAATTAATAGTCCCTATTCATGGCTCAAAAAAAATGAACAAAAAATAAGAGAAAAGATTAAAATAATAGTAAAATAAAGAAATAAGCACAAAGCATCCTACTTTCTGTCACTGTTCCTCTCCTTGTGAAAGGCCACAGACATGTCTCCATGTTAGGTTGCATGGGTCCCACTAATATGGTGAATTGATCAAGAGAGAGATTGTACGTTTAGGGTGTTTGAACATTAAAGGTCCCTCGCAGATTTTTGCCTTATCTTTTCAACCTTCCCACCGGTGAAAGCTTGTTACACCAGAGTTTCTTTCTTTTATTTTCTATTTAAATGAATGTTGATTAGAGCATGGGTCGGATCCCAAACTCATATGTGCATCCGAATGGTAATATAGGTTTCAATGCAGATTCGGACCCAATACATTTTTGTAGAGGTGTAAATCGGGTCGGGCTGTGCATGGCTGGCACGGCATGAAGGCTCACGGGCTGTGCCAGGCCCGGCATAGAGGTCTATTCCGTGCTGGGCTGGGGGTTCGAGGCCCATAGGCTGGCACGGCATGGCATGCTGAGCTATCCGTGGGCCCGTTGCGGGCCATACTCGGCCCGCCCAGAATATAGCTGTTGTCCCCCCAAAGGGGCAACAGCTAGTTTCAGCTTTTGGGGGGGGTTATAGAAATACCCCCCAACAACTATAAACAACCATATTAGGGAGGTATTTGTGTATTTTGCTTATGGGGTTGAGAAAATGACATAAATGCCCCCCTAACAACTATATAACAACTAGCTTATAAGGCTTTTTGGGTAAAGTAATAACTTTACAATGACCAAAATATCCCTCCCAATAACTAAATAACAAATAGTTTTTTGGGTATTTTGGGCAATTGAATTATGTTCAATTCCTATAAATAGCTCTATCCTCCACCATTCTCATCACACCAATTCAACAATTCTCTTAATCTCTTCTCTCTACTTCTCTCACTCACTCACTCTCTCTCTCTCTCTCTCCCATACTCATACATTCTCAATTCTCTACAATGTAAGTAACTCTGATTAGCTGATTGTCTGATTCTACATTCTCCAATTCTCAAGTCTCAACTTTATTGAAGTTTCGACTTTCAACAAGAAGAAAGCTTGCTCAACTAGCTCAAGTATCTCAATTTGGGAGGCTTGGATGTTGAAAGGCTTCAACCGTTGGAATCAAGTTGGGATTTTGAACCGGCAATCCGAGTAAGTCAAATTAGATTAATTTTATCTGTTTAGAATTAAAAAAAAATGGCCGGCTCTTCTGAAAACCGATTCCCCAACATGTTCACCATTGATGATATTCAATCGCATCATGATAGTGTTAGCACTGATCCGATTGATGTCGATGGAAGTGGAACTTTCACCCCCAGTACTGATACTAGGGGAAAAAGGAGGGCCTCTAAGTTGAGTAGCCTGGTTTGGAAAATTTTTAAGTAGAGGATATTGAGAGGAAGGGGAAAATGGTCGTTTGTCAAAAATGTAGGAAGAACTTTAGTTATTGTAACAAGGGTGGTACGGGTCATTTGAGCAGACATCTGCTCATACATGAGAAAGAAGAAGATGAAGGGAGAGAAACAACCCAAACACAGATGGGGAGGGGGAGTAGTTTTGGTACTTTTAAATATTCACAAGAAAAAATGAGACAAGTACTTGCTAAGTATATTGTATATGTAGAACAACCATTTATATTAGTTGAAGATCCAAAGCTAGAAAAATGGTTGCGTATTCTGTAAACCCACAATATAAAAAGTTTCTAGGAATACTATAAGAGTTGATGCTTTAAAAATTTTTTATTCATATAAACAAAATTTAATTTCTTTACTAGAAAATCTTAATTCTAAAGTTGCAATTACTTTGGATGTTTGAACATCCAAATTTAGTATTAGTTATATTTGTGTCACCGGCCATTTCATTGATGAAAATTGGTTTTTGAATAAAAGAATTTTAAGTTTACTAGGCTTGAACGGCCACATAGTGGCCCAACTATTGCTGCAAGTATTTTAAATACTTTGTATGCTTATGGAATAGAAAATAAATTATTTTCTATTACTTTTGATAATGCCAACAATAATGATTCTGCAATAAATATTTTAAAATCTCAATTAAGACCATGCTTAAATGGTAAATTATTTCATATTAGATGTGCATGTCACATCTTAAATTTATGTATTCAAGATGCCTTGAATATTATTTCTACTCATATTTCAAAAATTAGAAATTGTATTATATATACTAAAAGTTCAAGGGCAAGAAAACAAGAATTTAAATATTTATATCAAAATTATGGTTTAAAATATAAATATTTTATATTAGATGTAAAGCATAGGTGAAATTCTACCTATGCTTTGTTAGAAAATTGTATATCTCATAAACAAATTCTTTTTGATTTTTATAATTCAAAAATGCCTAATGATATGATATTTGAGCAAGAGTAGGAAATGGCAGTCTGTATAAGAGATTTTTCAAAATATTTTTATGATGCATCTAATGAATTATCTGGAATTTATTATCCAACTAGTTGTAATTTACCTTATCAATTAATGGTAATTAGTGATTGTTTTACAAAATATAGAAATAATCCACAATTTCAATGTATTGTTGAAATTATGGAAAATAAATTTAAAAAATATTTGGAGAACATTTCTCCCCTTTATTGTTTAGCTACAATATTAGACCCTAGGATTAGGAAAAATGGTTTAGATATTTTACTTGAATCATTTTATGAAAATATGAATATTGATATAGGAAATAAAAAAGAAGAAATTAATAATTTATTATTTGAAATGTACAGTTTGTATGAATCTGAAGTTGTAGGAAATTAATAAGTAGAAGGCTGAAATCTACTAGTTTTACAACAAGTTCATTTACTGAACTTAATTTTTATTTAAAAGAAAATTTTTCTAATTTAGGTGAAGGATCAAATAATTTTGATATTTTAGCGTAGTGCAATGAACATTTGAAAAGTTATCCAGTTTTTGCCGCCATGGCACATGATCTACTAACCCCTCTGGTGTCTACAGTTCCATCAGAGTCTTGTTTTAGTGTAGGTACTAGAGTGCTGGATGGCAAGAGAAGCTGCATGAACGATGAGAGCATAGAGATGTGCATCTGCTTCAAGGATTGGTTAGATGCAAAAGATAGATTATAAGACAAGGGAGGGCATGATACTACACCAAATATTTCACCCGAAGCAGATGATGAAAGTCATGAATGATGATTCATGAATCTGATTATTTGTATAGAAATTTTTATTTTTTCAAATTATTGTAATTTTTTTAATTTTATTTAATTTATTTGATATATTTTTAAAATTTTTTAACAATGTAATTTTGTATTTTCAATTTGTCACCATGTTGTATTTTTTATATTTTATTAATTTATTCTATTTTCATATTTCATTCATCCAAGTATCCAATGATCCAATCATTGTATTTGTAATTTGTATCATTCAAATTTAAACGAAATAAAATTTCTATTTTTCTTCGAATTTGTTATTCCACCATTTATATTTCAATTTGGTTAAGTATTTTTTTTCATTTATGTGTTAGATAACTTAGATTTCTCATTTCTTAATTTTTTAAATAGTTCCCAATTCCCAAAGTTCAAAGGAAAGTTAAATATTTTAGTTTTACAATTTTACTTAGAAAAGAAATCAAATTTTTCAAAAAAAAAAGCAGTGCAGCCCGGTTCGGCCCAGGCCCAAGGCCTGCCCTATGGTCCAGCCCAACACGGCACGGGCCCGCCTGGGCTGTGGGCCATGCCGGGCCGACCTCCAAAAGTTCTACTACGAAGGGCGGCATGGCCCACCTTTAGTGTGGGCCGCCTACGGGCCATGTCATGCTGGCCCGACACGACCCACTTTACACCTCTACATTTTTTGCTGAACTTAGTTATGATAGAATGAACTTGGATCTGATGGAATGTATATACCCAATTCATATTTTTGGCTATATTTGATTCTTTGGGCGTTGATTAGAAAAATGCTGTCACATCAATGTCACATAGGTGTTGGTGTTTATTATGCATGAAGCCATTGTATGGTTTCGATATACATCAAATGAATATTGAAAAACAGAAATGCTTTGATTTTTGTATACGCCTTGGAGGAAATTTCGCATTCTTGTTTTTCTCAATGGTATTTATTGAAACGAAATATTTATGTGGTACAATTTAAGCTAAAGTAAAGTAACTTTATAGAGTGTTATTTGAAAAGCCCAAGTTCACATTAGCGCCCACAGCACATCTCAACTATGTATTAAGAACATCTTCCAAGTTCCCAATGCACGCTGAGATGCGCGGGTGCCGATGTGATCTTAAAACCCCTATAAAACAATCAATCAAACAAGAAAAACAATAAACATAGATAGGCGGTCTCGAATAAATCTGATGCCCTGTCAAATAAAGGGCCATGAAGCCAAGCACATATTTTATGGACCCATAATATTAATTTATTACATCCAAACCCATAAACCCATAGAGATAGCATGAATCAGCATCAAATTTCAGGTCGACCTGCTCCACTTATGCTGTTGGGACTATGCTACCGTTGCTCAAGTAAGGTTTTACTTTTACCGTTTTACCTCTTCGAAAGGAAACAACAGTACAGGACTGTCATATATACTCTCGACCTTATCTCAAGTATATATGCAGTGTGGGACCAGAAATTTTGAACGATTACCCTTCAAAACGAGTCTGGATCTCTTGCCTACAAGAATTCTGCTCATGTTTATCCACATAACATTACAATTATATATGGAGAATATTTTATCCTCCTATATAATATTATGCATGGAAGATGTTTCCAATACACCTCTATTATGGGTAGATGGGCAGAGTCCTTATGGACAGGAGATTCAGAGTCCTTCAAAACAGTATAGAAAAAGTTGGTTATAGAAAGTAAAATCTATAATTTCGTTGTTGTCTCAACTTCAACTCAATTATGGATTAGATTATTTATTATAGGGTAAAAATCTTAAACTTCCCTTCATGTATATCATAAATACCATGATTTTTAAAACTGGACGGGACCAGAAAAACTGGGAATTGGTCAACAAACCACTGACCCGGGCAATCGAATGGTTCAATGATTTTAACCGTTTTTTATTTTTTTGTCAAAACAGGCCGACCGTTAAACCCATATGTTTTGGTTATAAAGAACTTTATGTTGCCAAAGATTTCTATGAATAATTTCATTTGATAATCAACCTAAGATCTAGAAGCTTAAAAATACAAAACCAAGGTCGGTGATTGCCTCTGATCTAGAAGTAAACAGGAGAAACAAAGATTCCCGAAAAGAAAAGAAGTTCTGAAGAAGTCCGCCACTGAAGGTGTCCCTGTTTGCCATTAATGCTTGAATAAGCTTGATTTACCACCACACACTAGTCCGGTAGTCCCACCATTTTTATTCATGGCATTCTCTGCAACAGAGGATGCATTTGGGATGAAATTTCAATGGAGATCCAAGGGGGTTTGTTAGATTATTTGGATGGAAACCCAGGAATTGGTTTTGGATTGGTAGTGAAACTCAAACATCAAGGATGTTTAGGGGTAGTATCAGGACATAGACGTCAAATTGTATTCCACTAACCCAATTCAATATCAGGTAGGGCCACAGTTGTATATAGGATTATCAATTAGATTGGATTTGGTCCAATCCAACATTGGTCCATTTGCAAATGGACTGGATGAAATCTACTTTAAATTCATATAAATCAAGTTCAATCCAATCCAAATAAAATGCAAATGAACCAAATTGGATCCAATCTAATCCAAATTAAATCAAACACCAAAATAACATGAAAAATTCAAAAATATATAAAAAAAAACTACCTCATTTTTTAGACAAGTTGTTTCTTGATTATCTTGCTCTATCCTTCATACAACACAACTAACTTTATAACTGTTTTATAGAATATATTCCTTAATGTCTCACTTGTTATGAGTTATCAAATCAAAGTTACTCAAAAAGGTCACATTATATCCTAATTTTCATTCCCATTAGTAGATTTACATATCGTATATTTTGTTTTAATCCTACTTACATTACAACCTATTGTTTATAAGACATTTGTAAAGCCTTGGGTATTCATCAAGTCACGATTGACAGTGATTCCTTGCTCATGGTTGGGATTCTAAATAATCAGTTTAGCCCACCTTGGGCAGTTTTGAACTTGTTAGACACATGCAATCTAGCAGATTACAGATAGGATATGTCAGTGGATTTTGTTCACACTTTGAGAGAAGGGAACTTTGTTGTTGATGTGTTGTCAAAGTATGCGACTCACAAGGGTGCTTCGTTTGTATTTTACCATATCTCGGCTCTTCCACGGGATTGCTATAGTTTTTATTTTAATGATATTTTGTATATTATTCGCATTAGAGTTGATTAATTGTTTTTTTTTTTTTGGGTTGAGAGGTTAGATTGCAATTATTATGTATCTAGGCAAGGTGGGCTATGTTCTCCCCTGTAGCTCATTCTCATTATTATTATTGATATTTAATAAAAGTTTAAGGTGGTCGCCCCTCCATTTGGAGTAAAGTTTCGAGTTCTAAAAAAGGGGAAAGAGGATAATACTCTTAAAATGTTTACGTTTTTGAATGAAGAATAGAGAAAGTTGAATAGATTTTACAAATTCTTAAAGGTTTTTTATGATATTCTTATATTTTTATATCTTTAAGTACCCTACTTTAAACATTTATTCCAAGGGAGTATGGGTGGTTTATAGATATGAAAGAAAAAAATTGATAAATATCGAGCTAAATATAATATGATTTTATCTTGTGGTGCTATGTTGGATTGTGGAATATTGTTTTAATCAAGGTTCTAAAACCGTCATTGACACAGATGGTTAGACTATTCGGCTAGAAAACCGGCTAGGTTCTGGTTCCATTTTAGTACTAAATCGTACTTTTATCAAATACCATTTAATTGGTCAACAAACCGTTGACTTGGACGGTTTGATCACTGAACCATTTGACCCGGACAAGGGTTTGCGGTTTAAAAGATTTTATTTAAAATTTTCAAAAAATAAAATAATAAAATAGAGAAAAGAGAATGAATTGAGAGAACGACCTAATATCTCTCATATCTCAAATATGTGTGTGAGTGTGTGTGTGTGTGTGTGTGAGAGAGAGAGAGAGAGAGAGAGATAGAGAAAGAGAGATCCAAGTCGAGAATATATGAGAGTGGAGAGGAGAGAGATTTAAGATTTGTGGGAGTGAAAGAGATCTTAGATTCTAAGATTTGAGATCTAAGAGAGATCTAAGATCTACTGTTGTTGTCTTCGTTTCTTGCGTTAGAGTTGATTAATTGCTGCCGTCGTTGTCGCCATTAATTGCCATCACCGATATAGGATGTCGTCACCATCACTCTCATTATCCTCCTCCTCCTCCTCTTCTTCTTCTTCTTCTTCTTCTTCTTCTTCTTCTTCTCAGCCTTCTTTCTTTTCCAAGTTTTCTCTTCTCAGACAATTGAGCCCTCTTCTCACTCTCATATTCCATATTATCCTAATATCCCATTCTAGTGGGTAAGATGAGATATACATGATTTTTAAATTTTTAATTGTTGAAACGTCTGAACCGTTTGACTTGAATGGTCAAACCGCCGACCCAGAAACTAGTGGCCAAAGTGGTTTTGTTTCCAGGTTGGTTTTTAAAACCTTGGTTTTAATAAACATTATGAAGGTGATGTTGAGGAACGTGTTAATGCTCTTCATGCCTTGTTTGGTGAGCATAAGGACAATTTTTCCTTGGCCTCCATTGTTGGATCTTCTAGACAAATTAACATGAGTTAGAGAAATAATGATGGTGACAGATTTGAGAAATATGAGCAACTTTTTCATACAAAAAGAAAGTCTCAAAATAAAAATTAAACTCAACTAGACTTTTAGTAAGAGGAACAAAACCTTGATATAAAAGGTAGATGTTGATGTTTTGGATTATTAGAGTAAGAGTTCACTTAGGTATCCTTAGTTGGCATTAATGATTCAAGATATTTTGGCTATCCTCATCTCTACTTGCATCTAAATCACCATTTGGCATTGGAAAAATTGTAATCAATCCATGGAGAATTTCATTTTAATCTAAGACAATTCAATCTTTAATTTGCTGTGAAGATTGGTTATATACACAAGGTTTTGTAAGTAATTTATTATCTCTTATTTATTAAAATATATTATTATACATTTTATTGAATTTATTCTCATAGTTTTTCCAATTATATGCAGGAATCAAGCTTGTTAGGGACTCCTTCATGATCTTCAAGTTTGTTAAAAGATGATGAGGGATCAAATAGTAGTGATGATGAGAATTAAGGTGTTGAACTTGGTGAATGTTTTAGGTATTATATTATCATATCCTTCATTTATTTGCTTGTCATTTGACACTATGATATGAGCAATGAACTTGTTTTTTTTTTTTTTTTCTAGGTTTTGATGGCTTGGGAGTTGGGATATTCAAGCTTATTGGTGAATTCAAGAATAGATGGATGGCTAGAAAATCTTATTTTTGGAACAAACATTGATAATGCTTTTATGGGTTTTGTGTGTTTTATTTAGATATTCTGTATGATTTTGGAAGAATATGATCTTATATAGATTTTAGTTTTAGTATGTTATGTTTTTTTTGTTGGACAATGCTTCTATGTGTTTTTCATGTTTGCCTTGTTTGGAAAGAATGCTAGAAACAATAATGAGATTCAAACTTATTTTTTATTTTTTTATTAGTGTTGTATTCTATTTTTCTTATTTTTTATTTTTTATTAGTGTTGTATTCTTTTGAACAAACAATAGGGAGGTTTTTATTTGACATAGGAACAGCAATGAGATTAAGTCAATGAAATATTCTTGCCAATTTTAATTTTAGGTCAGGTTTCAGGCCTTTATAAGTCCGATCTCAAGTTCGGGGCTGATCATATTCTGTTAACAAAGAGTTAAAGGCTGACTCAAACCCGTTCCATGAATATTTCTAATGGGAATACAAAATGTCACAAAGAAATACAAAATGTGAGTTATTTTTATTAATGGGTAGAATGAAATACAAAAATTAGGAAAAAAGAGAATTGATGTCTAATTTGTAACTATTGATTGGGTCAAATGATCAATGGTTTAATTGGTTTGATCACCATATTGTTGACCAAGTCAATGGTTTTGTGCATGCAAGAAGTTTGGTAGTAAATAGACTTAAAATCTAGATCACCTAGGCTGTCCACTCCAATCAGGCAATTTGATCATGGAATAAAAATTTCAGTGGCAATTTTTCAACCCAACCTACTAACCCGCCCAACCCACCCATGAATTGATGGGTTGGGTTCTCATTTAACGGGGGTTCACTAGCAGGTTGGTTAACCCAATAAAAGAATATTTAATGAGTTGGGCCGGTTGGGTCATGGTTATCTAATGGGTAACCCATTAATATTCTCTCTCTTTTAATGGGAACTGCTTCTATCTGATATGTTTTAGCACACTAGAGTTTATACTAGCACTAAGACTCCCCTTTTCGTTGCCATACATCGATTTGGAGGAGTTAGCAATCATTTGCCTCACAAAATGGTTTTGAAGAGCCCCCTCTCTGTGTACCAAAATATTTTATAAAGAAAAAAAAACTCTTTGTTTCTACAAGCTTTTAATTAGTGATCGTTCTCAAACTTTTCACTCTTTTTATAATTTGAAAAGGGGTTCTCAGTTCACCCAAAGATCTCTTCAATAGGCCTAACTCTAATTTTACTAGAACTAGTATTGAAAAATTCTATTTAATCCTTCGAGGAGGAATTGAAGAAATTAGAGATGGAAAATTAGATCTTGAGACCTGAACCCATTTGTAAATTTAGGTGGTAGCATCGTTTGCCAAATTAATTGTTTTTGCAACTTGGTTTCCTTGATTTTTTTCAAATCAATTGTGTAAGTACATGTTGTCTATCCTTACTGCGATTGTAATGAAGGTATCAAACTAGAACTATAGAAACATCCATGGCAACACACAAGGCGATGCGGATCCGCGATGAGTCCATAACTCGTTACAAATTTGCCCATAGCAGGACATTTAGTAGGATCAAATAGGAATATGCCAAATTAGTTTTGAAGCCACCCACGCCACGTCACTACAGGAGACCCGCGAAGGGAAGTAACACACATGTAGTATAAGAACCCTTGGATGAAGGAAACTTCATCTTAAAAATATCTCATGAGACATGTGGCAAACCCCTATTAGTGTCCTCCTGTCAGCTGACACCAAATCGAATATCCCCTTTCCAAACAGGAGTCAAATCTCTTTTGGCTCCTTCCGGACCTTGGGATCTTCCTTTATAAAAGGGGTGCAGATTATAATGAAAACACAACTCTCTATCAATAGAATCTCATAGCTTACTCTTGTTCCTAGCTTTCCTTCGCCTTTTAAGGAGACCACCACACTTAGCCTTACCACCACACCTACAAATTGTTTTCTTATTTTTTGTGTTTTCCTATTACTTTTTATTATTTTGTAAGCTCTAACATTTTCTATAATTTTCCTTTTCTATGTTATTTGTCTTTATTTTTTGTGTTTTTATTAATTTTGTTATATTATTGTGCAATTTTTGTTACTTTTTCTTTAATTTCTGATTTTATATGTTTTTGTTAATTCTAAATTTTCTTCTTTTTATATATTTTTGTATATTTTTTGTTGTATTATTTTGCAATTTCTTTTTTTCTTGTATTTTTTTTAATTTTTATTATTTTTCTTTATTTATATATTTTTTGTTTTCTTGTAATTTTTGTCTTTATTTTGCATTTTTATGTATTTCTATAATTTCTTTATTTATTAATGTAATTTAGGTATGCATCTCATTTAATGAATTAAAATATAAAACATTAATGGATTGGGTGTGTTGGGTTAGGTCTAGGTGGGTTTAGGTTAAATCCAACCCATTTACTTTTATCTAAATAGGCCATTAACAGGTTGGCAAGTTAAAATGGGTTGGGTTGAAGCTCCACACAAACCCACCCAATTGACACCCCTAGGTAAAAAAAAAGTAAAAACTAATATAAAATTAATTGAAATTCTATTTATCTCTCAATCAAACAAGTCATTTTGTGGTATCATAAATTAATAATAAAAATAAAAATTTAAAACATAAAATATAAAGTTTGTAGAAAATTTAAACATGTCTTTAATATTACATATTGATTATATTAGATAACAATATGTTAAAAAATGAGAATTATTGTTGACTTAGTCAAATAGGTCAACAATTCAATGAATATGGTCATTTGGTTGCTGACCAAGTTAATAATTTTTTTGCAACAAAGTGGTTTAAGTTGAAGCATCAGAAATTTGTCCAAGTGATAGCTCAACGAATCTAATTGTTCTATTCAATCGCAAGTTGAAAACATTGATATAACATACAAGTAAAAAGATTTGAAGTCAAGTCTCTAAGTTGATGAAAGACAATAAATCCACCAGCATATATTTTGATAAAAGTACTAAAATTTTTATTATTATTATTATGAGGCAATTTCATAGTCCCGTTAGACACTAAGGGTCCATTTGGTTTTCAGGAGCAGGGGTCTGGAATCGGAATCAGAATGGGCTATTCCGATTCCAACTGTTTGGTTTGGCAGAATCAAAACTCCATTCCCATTCCCATTCCTGCTAGAATGGCATTCCCCCATTTGAGGGAATGGACATTCCTTGCCCCTCCCTGGGAATAAAATCCTATTCATGTTGATTTTAATTCTCATTCCCATTCCTGTCTAAACCAAACAAATTATGGGGATGGACCATTCTGATTCCGATTCTGGAGAATTTCGATTCCAATTCCAACTACAAACCAAACGGACCCTAAAACAAGAAATGGGGGACAAGAGGCCTAGGCATATAAGGTCAAGTAACAACAAGCCATACTTAGCAACTCGATGGGCTGCTATATTGGTATACCATGGTACATAAGATCAATGTTTTAAAAAACGACCCAGAATCGGAACCAATCTAGCCATCGGTTTTTGGGTCGACAGTTTGACCATCCGATTTGAATAAACAACCTGTTTTGACAAAAAAATTAAAAACAATAATTAAAATAAAAAAATGGCCAAAAACCATTGAGCGGGTTGAATGGGTTGATGGTTCGACCGCCTGGGCCAATGGGCCATTGACCAATTCAACAATTTTTGGATAGTAATTGGGTTTGGGGTAAAATGAAACCAATTGCTTGGACGGTTCCTAAGCCGAACGGTCTGACCATTCGGGTCAACAACTGTTTGAAAACATTGCATAAGATAGTACTTTGTGGGGAAGTCCCTCTAGAAGAGCTTTGCATTCGATCAAGATTGGATGAATCCTAGGGGTGCATCTTGGAATGGCCTAGCCCAAGCCCGAACTGGTCCAACCCGAAATTTTACACAAGTTGGGCTTGGATTTTCAGTCCTTGGGCCCAAGAAGTCAAGATTTTTATTTTTCAAGCTGGACCCAAGCCTATCCCTTAGGTAGCCCAAACCTAGCCTAAGCCCAGCACAACTGTACATATTTATACATACATATGTGTATATGCATAAATTTTGCACACATATTTACACCCACACCTACACGCACACACACACACACATATACATATTTGTATACATACATATTTTGCATACATATTTACATATATATATATATATATATATACATATTTGCATAAATACATTTATATGTATAATTTTAGAGTGGATTCATCGACCAACTAGAGCCCAACTCAGGCCCAAGCCCAACCCAAATGCATCAAATTATAGTGCAGGTTGGGCTCGGTTTGGGAAAATAGGGCTAGACCTCGAGCTTGGTCTAGGCTCCAACCTTAGCCAAATTTTAGGACCAGGCCCGGGTTGACCATAAACCCAGCCCAACCAGCCCAACTTCCACCCCTAATGAATCTGCAACAAAGGAGAGCCTAATTTCTCCAAAAGAGTTTGAATGAAAAATTGGACATCCCCTTTAGAAGTAACCTGAGAAATCTGCAACTCCAAGACAAAACAACGAGCTTCCAATAATGCCAAACTTCCGATCTCCATTGATCTCTTTGGAGGAAAGGCTGCATCTTGAGCATAGACAAAAGCACCAACTATGTCTTCCAATCACCACACCCATAGCTTAAGCATAGAGGAGAAGTTGCCCCATCAAATTATTATGATCATTTAGGTGGTGTTTGGAACCAATGTCGTTTCTTAAGATTTTTTTTTTTTTTAGAAAACAATGACACATTAGTATGTCATTTTCTTAGAAAATGTTTTTCCTTTTTTTCTATTTATACCTTTGTTGTTACTACCACGTAGGCATTTTTCAATTACATGTCAGCATACTATTGTTAGTAGTAGCAAAAAAAAAGAGCACACACCAAAAAGGGCATTTTCGCATACCACATCTTTTCATGGTCTGAATTTTTTTTTGAAAAAAAAAACACATAACCAAACATCAAGCGTTGTTTGAAAAACGGATTTCAAAGGTGGTGCTAATGTGACCGTTTTTTGAAGAAATAACATCAGTTCCAAACACTTACTTAAAATTGAAACATGCAACCCACATGGATATTTACTAGTTAAAAATGGAAAAAATACTTGTTTCAATCAAGTTTTTAGAACCAAACCGGTGATCAAACCGGTCAGGGCACCGTTTTTTCGGTTTGGCGGTTCAACCGTCTGGGTTGAACGGTTCGACCCGTGATGTCATAAATAAATAAAAACAAAAAATACATATATATAATAGCAATACCATAGAAATTTAAATAAAATACATAGCAAAATACAGGAAAAAGAACAATACATGAAAAAAATAAAAATATCTAAATATAAAAATAATAAAATACAAAAAATACAAAAAAAAATCCAAAAAATCCAGAAAATTTTCCAAAAGATATAGAAAATTTTCCAAAAATATAGAAAAATTTCCAAAAAATTCCAACTATAGTACTTAGACCCTTTAGCCTACCTGAAGCATCCATGCCAAAAGATATGTAGTCTAATAACCAAAAATCTAACGCCCTAACGCAAGGTAGCTTGGATCCATCTTGCCTTGGGGTAGTCTAATAATTTGTAGTTGTGTACATATCTGTATTTCCAAAAGATCTATAGTTATGTACATTCTTCAATAAAGGGGTAGTCTAATAAATATTAGTAATATACTTATAGCTGCAACCAAACACCACAACCTACATATATATGAAGGTCTTTAAGGACTGACTAATGAAACATCCCAGTCAAAATAACTCACTTGTGTAATGGAAATTGGAAAGAAATAGCAATGTCCTTTTGACAAGTGGAAATGAAGTAGATTAATAAAGCATGTGTGAAAAATTGGTTTAGCACCTTTAATAAGCAAGATCTTTTCAAATCAAGAATCATGTAATTATAGTCATAGTTTCTTTTTCATCATATATCAAACTACAGTCATAATCACCCATATGTTTGATGTAATGCAACATTTTCAATAAACAAGAATTTAAGGTCCTAATAAATTACCTTCAACTAACCAATTGAAAATAGTAAATTTCCTTTAATCATAATGAAATCAAAATGATGAATACAAATGAAAATGGATTCATAGCATAAACAGTTGGCTGTAATGGATTCATAGTAAATTTCCTTTACATGATTGAGCTACTTAAAAAATAATATCTATTCAAAAAACTAGGGTGAAAGCATTGAATACTTGTGAGAAACAAGGAACTCTTGGCTATAATAGCCCTGTTAACAAGCTTAACAACTAGAACTAGAGAAAGAAAATTTACATCATAAGGATGAGTAAAAGATGGAATCCTTGATCATGACTCTAGAATACAAAAATGGATTTTACCTATCTCCCATGGTCACCTTTAGCCCTTGTTCGCTTCAAAATGTTTGTCACATTTTGCCTTTGTTCTTTGCTTGCTTCTTCTCTGTGCATTAGAATCACATATAATTGTCAAGAACTCATTCAATAGATTTTGTATGTTCAAGAAGAGGGTTGAATAACCACCTTGTCTCCTTTTTGCTTCAGATTTTGCAAAGAATTCCATCCATTCATCCGTCATTACAAACATAGGTTCTTCCTCTTCTTCTTCTTCTTCTTCTTCTTCTTCTTCTTCTTCTTCTTCTTCTTCTATTTTTTCCATCAAGTCCTCTTCCCTCTACTTATTAGAAAATACCCATTATAACAACTCAATGCACCTTACCATTAATTAGATAAATAAAATTTTTAATTAACAGAAAACGTTATAACTTATAATTGAGAAACAAAATCATTCCTTGAGAAATACCCATTATAATAGCTCAATGCACCTTACTATTAGCTATTTCAGGCTTTCAACTTCTACTTTCATTGAGTTTCTAACAAGCCCTTTTAACTTGTATTCCAAATATACAAAGAAAAATGTAAGAAAAACTTTTACAGGCCATAAGCAATGCAAACTATAAAAGGAGTACTTTCTTTCACCTTATGGAAAGGGACCCCTTTAGATGATCAAGTCTTTCAGAGTTTCCTCTAGACTTCCTATTTAAAAACACTAAGAAGACAAGAAAAGAAATTTTGCAAAAGATTCTATACATATTGTTATAGCATCGTGCATTCTTAATTCATCAAACATAATACTTAGATACTCAAAAACCAAGTTCACCAAGTATTAAACACAAATCAAAACTTCAAGTTCAACATAGAGTTTGGTTCACTAATCTAATCATCCAAATTCTCCAGATATGTTGGCCCCACTTCTCAATGGTACCAACTACCAACCAAAGCCAGGTGGTATTTCACCATCATCTTCATCTTTGGGATGTTGTGTTTCATCTACATCTCCAACTTGGGTATTGGTTGCATTTTCCTCCATGATTCCCCATTGCTCAATGAAAAATTCATCATCTAAAGAACGAAAATAGAAAATTAGAACTCAAAAAATAGCTAAAATAATCAAGTATGGAAATGTCATTTGAGATAATATCAATGATAGTTACCATCAATCCTATCTCTTTTTCTTGATGGTGATTCCATTATTGGAAATGTTGTCTCATCAGCTTTAAACATATCATCATTATCATTACCATCAAGTAATGGAGGATCCTTATCATCGTGCACTATCGAATCTTCCACAACATCAACATGTTCATGCCCAATTGGGTCGAGACTTTCAGTTTTTCTCCTACAAATCAATAAATGATACATTAGATGTAATGCAAGCATTAAAAAAAAGAAATCATGAAACATAAAAGTTAAAACGCTTACCCATCCATCACATGCAGGTTGCAATGAACATATACTAGGTCATTGAGCCTCTGGTGCTCTAACCTATTCCTTCTCTTCGTGTGTATACGTTCAAAAACACTCCACTTGCGTTTACATCCAGATGAGCTACATGTCTAGCTAAGGATCCGTACAACAATCCTTTTCAAATTTGGAGTGTCACAACCAAATCTCGACCACCATTCACCTATATACAATGAAATAGAGTTAATTTAATTTATAAAATAAAATTGAAAATTGAAATAATAAACATGTTATAAGAAAAAATATTTATTACCCAGAGATGTTGACTTAAATGTCTTCACTAAGAAAAGTCTTCCAAAATTACCACGACAATTTTCAAAAAGATTAAGCTCTTTGTTCAGCTTTATCTTTACATCATCTGATTTGATTACAAGCTTTTCAATGACATAAAAAACTGTAGACATAACGATCAAGGATTCAACTTTTGATTTTGGATCATATTGGAAGTTCGGGTTAAAATAATACCCTACAAGATGAAGCCTCTTACCCATTTTGTCTATTCCATCTTCTATCAATAATGTCCATGATTGGGCCATATTCAGCTTTCTTATAATTAAAAAACTTTTTATGTGATTCTTTTGCCTTCAACATTGCATGATACATATACCCCATTGCAGGCCTAAACTCAGAATCTGCAAGTCTCAATGCACTAACAAGAGGTGATGTGAAACCCATAATCATTTTTTATTGTGCCCAAAATTCAGAATCCAAAACTATTTGTATTACTTCCTTCCCCTTTGCATCTTTTGCATACCTAGAATCAATAAAACTCCAATCTGTCACCAAATTTTGCAAATCATGCATGTGCTTCAAAATGCTATCTAATGCAATGAAATTAGTTGCAAAACGAGTGGCTCCAGGACGTACTATCTCAGTCCAACCAGGTCTCTTCCTTAGCATTGAGAGTACAAAAATATGATTGTAGATAAATTTGGTAATTCTAGATGCACGTTGAACCACATTTGCAACATAATCCATTTCCCCAATTTCCTTTAACATCAAGTTTAGACAATGTGTTGCACAAGGTGACCAATATATCCATGGAAATTCTGCTTCCAACAATCTTCCTGCAGCTACATAATTTGTAGCATTGTTAGTGACCACCTGAACAACATTTTCTGCTTTTACCCAATTAATAACTTCCTTAAACAAAAGAAATAAATTCTCTTCACTCTTGACTGTTTTAGAAGCATCTGCAGACTTCACAAATGCAGTTCCTGTAGGACAATACACTAAAAAATTAATCAATGTTTGGCTACGTGTATCTGTCCAACTATTAGCAATTATAGTGCAACCATATGTAGCCCAATCCTTACAAAGTTTATCAACTGACATTTGCACCTCTTGAACTAAATCCTTCAACAAATTGGTCCTACAATTATAATATGAAGGAGCTTTGTACCATGGACCAATAGTAGCAAGGGCATCCAGCATAGGCTGAAAATATCTTGAAGCAAAGCATTCAAGGGAATACAAGCATCACACAACCACTTCATAACAGCATGGTCCACATGATTAATTGCTCCCTTAGATGCCAATACACTCTTAATTCCAGGTTGTGCACCTGGAATGGTCCATGGAGCAAAATGGCTAGTTATTAGCCCTGAAGATGCTTTCCCCTTTCCTGATGATGTAGTTGGTTTTTTCCCTTGATAGGTATAATGTGTACTAGGTGGATCTATTTCTCTAATCTCAATATCATCATCATTATCATTCCTTCCACATTGTACTCTAGTGTCAACAAATTTCATTGGTTGCTTTTCACTTCTTTTTTTGTCATTGATTTCATTCAACGATTGCTCCATTTTGAACCTTACATCATGGGGTACTTTACGACAAATTGCAATCTCACATTTTCTTTGGGCAAGATGTTGTTTCATCCTATTAATCCCTCACCCTTTAAAAGTCTTTTGACAATAAAGACATGTCATTGACTTTGATCCATTAAGAGGGTCAACTTTAAGGGAAACATGCTCCCAAGCAGAAACAGTTTTTCCCCTAACATTTGACGAAATGACCTCTTGTGATGGAGCTGGATCAGATGTATTAGCATTTGGACTTTGAGATTCCATCATCTTAATTCAACCAAAGAAACCCAACTCAAAAATAAATCCCTTCATACAAACACAAAATATAAAATTTAAAACCTTGCATTGACTAAAAGAACCAACCAAAATGTAAAATCGCTCCATATAAGCAAAAAATAATTAAGCAAATAATTAACCAAAATGTAAAATCACTCCATTAGAAATGAGAGTAAATTGTTTGCAAAAATTTAAGCAAAACTTTCAGCATCTGATCATCATATAAAAATTAAAAACAAATTAAGAAAGATTATTTAAACAAAGAACTAAGCATCTGATCATCAAATGAAGTTTGAGGGTTCAGCAAGGCATATAATCAACAAGAAACTGATACAGAAATACAAGCAACAACTTTCTGCTAGTAAATCTATCAACTTATTGTCTGCTGCTCCTAATTATAAACTATAAAATATTCACTAAAAGCCTCTGCCTAGCAGGCCCAAAGCAAAATGATGAACCAAATGAAGAACAAACAGGGGCTGATGAACCAAATGAATAAAAAAAATTCAAAAAATCAATTAAATCACAAAAAAAAACCCGAAAAAAAAATTAAACCTTCAGGGTTTCACTGCCGAGTGCCGGTAATGGTGGTGTGACAATGGATTCGCCGCCGGTGGGCTCGCACAGTCGGGCTTGATTGTAGGCAAGTTGCCGCTGCAAGCTTGCAAGTGTTGAGTGCCGAGTGGATTCACTGCCGCTGTAAGCCTGCAAGTCGGGCTTGGGCTCGCCAGTGCCGAGTGCCAAGTGTCGAGTGTTGCTGCAAGCTTGCCGTCCTCCGTTGCAAGTGCTGGGGTGAGGGTGACTTTTCGCCGTTGCAAGTTCGCCGGTCGCCGTCGAATGCCGGAGGTGATGGCCACCGTAGGTGATCGGTCGGTAGGGTGTGAGGGTTGAGAGGAGTGAGGAGTGAGGAGGGAAGTCGGGAAAATGGGAAATAACCCTAAAGCTAAAGGGAAACCCAAATAAGGGATTCGAACTAGTTGGGATATAATAGGTATTTTATTTTTTGTTTTTAAAATTAAAAATATTAACCCGCGAACAGCTGCCCAGGTCGAATGGTTTAGTGGTCTAACCGCCCGGGTCAGCAGTTTTTTTGACTTTTCAACATTTTTTTTTCAATTTTCATATTTCTAGTAAAACCAGACCCGAATGGCTGATCAGTTACCAGTTTTTCCAATCCGATCGTCCGGTCTGATCCAGTTTTGAAAATCATGGTTTCAACAACAAATAACAAAGGCCTAGATAAATTTTGGATTAACTAGATGCTTTAACATGTAGCAAATTGTGGAACCAATAATAATGCTCGATGCCAGTGACAAAATACATGGGGCTCGTACTGAGAGGTTGAATGGTAATGGGCCCTATGTATTCTATGACTGTGCGAAGTGTTATCATTGGTTTTTTCAGCCAATCCAATCTCTCCTGAATAGGTTCAAGGTGTTGGTTGTTCTTATAAATATACTCCGATGATAGGATCCAACATTGCAAGTGCTTTTAGCTATTTGTTTGGCATCAGATGGAATCAATGCAAATGCTAGAGGTGTCAAAGTAGATTTCAATCAGACATATAAAAAAGACTAGCAAAAACCCGTGCAATGCACATGAAATGAAGTAAGAGACCGAGAGATAAAAAATTGAAGTTGACAATGGGTATTGAATGCTTAAAAATTTGGATAGTAAAATGGTAAAAATATCAAAAAAAATGGGAGATGTTACAATCAAAAGCATATTACTTGTTGAACAAAGGAAAAAAATATATAATATTTGGTTTGTCTCCTCCAAACCTACAACAATACAAAAATAAAGGAAATTTAGTAAAGCCCTTGGTATTTGATAAAGAAAAAGAATGAAACAAATAATATAAAAAATAGATATAAAAGGAAAGAAAGAAATTTGATGAAGAAAGAAAAGAAATCTCACCACTTATGTATAACCAAGGGTCTAAGTAGGATCTACGGGAAATTTCCAATTGGAGTAGTTATGATAATATCCAAGGTTTTTAAAACTGGATTGGACAGGGAACCATTCTGGATCCGGTTCTTGGGTCGAATGGTCCGAACGGACAGCCCACTCTGATAAAAAATTAAAAAAAAATTAAAAACCCAAAAAAATCGGCTAAAAACTGTTCTTGGGTTGAACAGTTCAATGGTTTGACTGTCCAAATCAGACCAAATCAACAGTTTTTGGCCAAAAGCGAGTTTGGGGTTAAATGAAACCAATCAGGTGACTGGCTCCTGATTTTTCCAGTCTGATCTGGTTCGGTTTTGAAAACATTGATAATATATTTGCTACATAATGAAGTAAACGTCTACCCTGCCATGTTGGGCAGTTGGAGCTTCAAAACTATTGTTTGGGAAGCCATAACCAATGAAAGTAATAACCATTAAAGGAATTCTCCAAATTATCAAAATATAAGAAAATAAAAAGTAAAAGACCATAAAGCAACCAAATCTACTATCCAAATCGAACCAAGGCGGGAATGATTCATTCAAGAAAAATAAACTCAATTTGACCCAGCAAACAAAATAATTCAGTAAGGATTTAGTTGGAAAAATTAACATTATTTGAGTTTGTTGATTTAATTAAGGACAATATTCACTTCTCTTATTGTTTTATTTTGTTTTTGAGCAAAAGAGTAAAAACCAATAAATCAAAAAAAATGAAAAAAAAGATCATCATGAAAGAAAGCAAACAATCCATTTAGAAGAACACTTGTAGCAGGAGGCACGTTGGAAGCCAACAAGTTTTTGCAAAAATTAACTTGGGGCCGTTACACATTGGATGAGTAATTTTATCATTTTATAAGAAATGATCATGTTTCGTTTGTGAATAAAAAGTCCAATAGACCATTCTCCTTCCAACCAACTATTTAGTGATTTTATGCTTTCCTAAAATATCATTAGTGAGAAAAATAAATAAATGAATAGATTGATGAAATCCAAAAAGGAATCCCAAAAAGGCATTGAAAGGAATATGAACTTGTCGAACTTTGGCTTTATAGTTTGGACACTATTTCTTGTATATCTTTTAAATACGAGGCCGTTTGGTAAGTAGTCTTTTTTGAAAGATCTTTTGGAAGCTCTGACAGTCAAAAGTCGATGTAAGTTTTTGCATTAAGATCTTAATAGCTTGAAGATCGTTTGGTTAAGTCGTGTCCTTTTGCATGTCTTTCCATATGAAGATGAGTTAAACAAAGGAGAAAAGCTCCATTTGTAGCTTCTCGAAAATAGTCCAAAACGGGCTTCCCAAATCTTTTCGAGACTACAGCTTTCGGTGGCTAGATCTTTTTCCAACCAAAAAAAAAAAAAAAACGAAAACATGGGCTGCCAAGCTTCTAAAAAACCGATAGCCTTCACGAAAAGACATACCAAACGGAGTCGTAGTCTTTATCTATCTAAATTTCCCAAAGACTTAAAAGCTTCAATGTATTCCCACCCTAACAAAAAGCTCCCTCCATCTTTGAACCAAACGCGCAAACATGTACATTCCTCACTATAGTCAAAACTGAGATCAATAATATTTGGGGGAAATAAAAAATTGTAATAATGAAGACAAGAGATTAAAAACTTTGGAAGCCCCAAAGGATCCTACTGTTCCATTGAACCTTATGGTATTTATATACATACGGCGGTGGAGTTCCTTGCTCCCCAAAACTTTCTAAAACGAAGTTCCTAATCCATAAAGGAAAGAGACTTCCTATATTAGTACAGGTACAAATTAGGATAAAGACTTTCAAGCCGGGACTCTCGCGAGTCTTCTTATCTTCATCCAATACTCCCCCTCAAGGTGGTGCATGAGGATTGCGAATGCCCAACTTGGGAAGGAAGGAATCAAACTGTTGTTGTCCGAGGGCCTTGGTGAAAATGTCGGCAAGTTGTTCACCGGTACGGACATAGGCAGGTGCAATAGTGCCAGTTTGGAGCTCATTGCGAATGAAATGACAATCAACTTCAATATGTTTGGTCCGCTCATGGAAAACAGGGTTCGCGGCAATGTGCAGAGTAGCCTGATTGTCACAAAATAGGCGTATAGGTTGAGGATGAGAGATACCCAATGATGATAGCAAACCTTTTAGCCACTTCAACTCACAACTGGTAGTAGCCATTGACCGGTATTCAGCCTCGGTAGAGGACCGGGAGACAGTATGTTGTTTCTTGGTTTTCCAGGAGATGGGGAATGTCCGAACATGATAAAATACCCAGTAAGAGAGCGACGAGAGAGAGGGCAACTCGTCCAATTGGAATCACAATAGGCATATAATTGCATATCACTATCAGAGCGCAAAAATATTCCTTGACCAGGACATCCTTTCAGATAACGAACCACACGTAAGGCCGCATCCCAATGATCAACTCGAGGACTCTGCATAAATTGAGCTACGACATGGACGCAATAACTGAGCTTTGGCCGTGTAATGGTTAAATAAATCAAATGCCCCACAAGACATCGATACCGTTTCGGGTCATCTAGGAGTTCGCCGTTAGCAAGGGCAAGTTTATGATTCTGAGTAATAGGAAAGTGAGCAGGTTTGGACCCTAACAAGCCAGTTTCGGCAATAATGTCAAGGGCATACTTTCTTTGGCAAAGGAATATCCCGATGATCCGCAAGTTACTTCGATGCCCATAAAGTATTTAAGAGCACTCAAGTCTTCATGTGAAAGCACCGGTTCATATATTGCTTAAATTTGTGGATGAATGCCGGGTCATTCCTACCAACAATTAAGTCATCAACATAAACAAGCACGTGCAAGACAAGCTCCTCCTTGCGATAAGTAAATAAGGAATAATCGAAACAACACTGATTAAACCCAAAGATTTTTAAGGTAGAACTTAATTTAGAAAACCAGTTCCGGGGGGCTTGTCGTAGAGCATACAAAGGCTTCCAGAGTTTGCATACCTTGCCTGTTTTGGAGGTCGAAAAGCCTGGAGGAGGTTTCATATAGACCTCCTCATAGAGATCACCGTGTAGGAAAGCATTATGGACATCCATCTGATGTAATTCCCAATGTTGGGCCGCAGCAACTGCTAAGAAGGTTTGAACTGTCACCATTTTAGCCACAAGGGCAAAGGTTTCATTGTAATCAGGACCTTCAACTTGAGTGTTGCCCAAGGCTACCAACCGTGCTTTAAATCTTTCAATGCATCCATCAGAGTTGTACTTAATTTTGTAGACCCATTTACATCTGATTGCCTTTTTTTCAGGAGGGAGGTCTTCCACCCATTGTCTTCTAAAGCCTGTATTTCATGGCGCATAGCTTCGTACCATCGAGCATTAGTCATTGCCTCAGAGAAATGAATAGGTTCTCGGCCTACAGTAACAGTTGCCAAGAAATGCATGTGTTTCACAGAAAAATTATCATACGTCACATAATGAGTTATGGGATAAGGAGTACCTAAGGACTGAGATGATGCAGGACAAACAACGGAGGGGTCTAAACATTGAGCAAAGTGTGTGACAAAGTCTTGTAAATAGTTGGGGGTCCACTTTCTCGATGTTCATGCCCTAATAACTCTGTGGTGGGCTGAGGAGCAGTTGGAGTTTCATTATTCCTGCAATCTGTAAGGCTCCTTGTCTCATCAGGGGGTCTGCCTCCTCTTCATTACCCGTGTTCTGATGTTCTTCTTCATTGATCAAGTTCCCTACGGTGTTTATAAGTAGGACTTTGTCCAAATAGCATCTCGTAAGGTGTTTTACCACCAAGAAGGGTCGAAGGTGTCCGGTTAATCAAGTACCCTGCGGTCAAAACACACTCTCCCCAGAAGCTTATCGGAAGATGTGCTTGAAACCTCAGTGCTCTCGCCACATTCAAAATATGACAATGTTTTCTCTCTACATGACAATTTTGTTGTGGTGTTCCAACACATGAAGTTTGAAACAAAATTCCTTGCTCATCAAAATATGATTTCAAGGATTTAAACTCTGTGCCATTACCACTCCTTACCACCTTAACTTTCTTATTAAATTGCCGTTCGACCATTGCATAAAAATTTTTGAGTGTTCGACCAATTTCACTCTTTTTAGCCAGCAAATAAATCCAAACTACTCGAGAATAATCGTCAACAATTGTCAAAAAATATGCAGCACCACAAAATGCAGGTACTTTATAAGCACCCCATAGGTCACAATGAATTAATGCAAAACAATCAGTCACCTTATTGCTGCTTTGAATAAAAACATCTCTAGTTGTTTGCCTTCAAACAAACATCACAGGTTTTGTTCTTACTATTACTGAAATTAAGAAGTAAGCTAACCTTGATAAGAAGGGTGTCCCAATCTCCGATGCCATAAATCGCATGACCCAATTCCATCTGTCTTGTAAGCTTGAATCGGCACCACACCCTTGAAGACATAGACCCCATCAAGCTGTTCACCCGCACCAATCAAAGTCCTCGAGATGCGGTCCTGTATCACACACAACTTATTGGTAAATGTCACAATATAATCTGTGTCATGAAGTAACCGACCTATTGACAATAAATTACAATTGAGTTTTGGGACATATAATACGTGCAGCAATTTAAAATTATTTCCAAGTTCAACAGTGCCTTCTTTCAAGACCTCGGTGTGTGCACCGTTGGGTAACCTAACAGGACAAGGTGCAACATCATATGTGTCGACGAGCACATTTAAATTCCTTGTCATGTGACGTGACGCCCCAGAGTCAACAATCCATTCAGTGGAGTAAGTCTTACCAGAGAGTTTTTCATTAATCTTGGTTTTGTAAGCATCAAGCATGCTTACAAGAGTCTGCCATTGCTCGTCATTAAGCCCGTTTAGTCCGGTCCTATCTCCATCAGTTACAGCTGCATTAGCAGCCACCTCACACCCTGCCGATGACTGAGCAGCATGAGTTTTTGCTGAACCTCGGTCACGTCCGCTAGAGGGTCCACCCCCTTTTCCTCGACCTACTCCATGCCCGGTCGACGTACCGCGGGGTCTTTCTCCCCACCATTCAGACTTACTTGAGCTCTCACCAATCCTTTTGTTGTTGGCAACCATGGTAACCAATCAACAAGACTTCTCAGCAATAATATCGAGAAGAAACAGTAAGAAACATGACAGTCTTTGATTATCCTCTGAATCGCCGACTGGCAGGAACGAACTTAGAGCTTCGACTGCTGATGTTGCTGCACACTGTTCTGATCCTTCGGAAAAGGAAAGAGAATAACTATTCGGTATCGCCGCTATTGGAAGAAGAACTGAAGAACTCTGCTTGAGTGCAGAGTTCTTGCCTGAACTACGACAGTCAGAAGTTAGATGGCAGTGAAGACTGAAGAAAAAGAAGAATCGAAGAACTCTGCGTCTCTGCCTGAGTGCAGAGTGCCTACCTGACTGCGACAGGGGTCTGCTCTTGGCTCTTGCTCTGGAGTCGACTGGAACAGATGATGAGGAAGACGAAGTGCCGAACTGGAAACTGGAGTGCAAAGTCTGGACTCTTCCGGCGCCAAGCGAATGCGGTGTTGTTCTCATCAACTTCGTTACCGCTACTGATCTCCAGATTGTAGAACACAGTCCTCTCATTACCGCTACAATACTCCCTTTCTTTGGCAATGATATAAAAGGTCCTGCACAAACATGCCATAGCTCCAATCACACCGCACCCCCCCTCCGCCGCCGATGACAACGAAGAAGACGAGCACAGTGAAGCAGACGCGGGGGAAGCCGAAGCCGACGACGGCGATGAGAGCCAAGCAGGTCCACACCGCCAAAGCTGTGAGCGGTGAGCCAAACTTGTTAGCAGCCTATCGGCCGATGAAGCTATTTTCTCACTTGTAGAGGCATCAGATCTTAGCTCCGCTACTGGATCTTGAAGTCGAAGACGAGGTTGTGGAAGGTAAGTAGTCGAGAGAAACAGACTTTGAGAAACGTGAGGAGCCGTTGACGAGAGGGAGAGATCTGAGGTTACACAGTGGATCTGTGCACAAGAGGGCTACGACATGCCGGCGAGCTTCATCCACTAGACCTGGGGAATTCTGAGAATAAACAGACCGAAATTCCATCGATGGGAACCATGCTTACGTTTCTGCTTCTTCGTCCAAGTCGTCCTCTTCCGGAAGGAACCCAAAGTAAAAGTGAAGGGAGAGGGAACATTAAAGAGAAGTTTTGGTCTTTGATTTCCTTCTCTCCTGGTGAGGAGAAGAAGTCTTCATCAACATCTCTCCCCTTCTTTTTGAGCTCTATTGGACGAAGAAAGTAGGCCAAGGTTTCTTTTCCAATCTCGCGTTTCCTCGTCTTCAACCTCCGCTCTGATACCATGAAAAAACTTTGGAAGCCCCAAAGGATCCTGTTGTTCCATTGAACCTTATGGTATTTATATATGATGCGGCGCGATCCGGACACTCCTACCTGGCGGAAGCCTGGCTCCTAGCTGGCGACGGATGGTACATGCGAAGAAGAGGGAGGTGAAGAATTCCCAGGGAGCTCGCCCGGCGGGAACACTCTGATGCTTAAGTGAGAACTTTGAAAGAACTGTAGAGAATGCAAAGAGAGAGCTAAGAGTGCAGATGGCGCAAGTTCAGTACCTTTGCTCCTTGGGGATCAGGGTCCTTTTATATTGGAGTTTTGTCAAATCAGGCATAACCGCCTGTGCCGCAACCATTACTACCAGAGCTGAGGTGGTAGGTTCAAGCAGCCGTTGCGGGGTACGAACCTGTCAGGCATGCCACATCTTTCAGAAATGGCAGGCACGACGCTGCCTGACGAGGGACGTGGGTGCAGCCTCCAGATTCGGCAAGTACTGTTGTCAGGCAGATCTTTCCTGCAGGTTGTCGAACTACTTTGCACCGAGCTACCTTACACCGAGGTGCTGGGGGTGCACCGAGGTGCTTACGCTTGAAGCGGGCCTTAGGCAAGTATGGACATGAGTATTAATGGTGCTGACTCGAAGTGTTTCCACTTTGGGATACCTAGCCGCAGGTCGGGGTGTTCCCTTCTCAGGAAGGAAGAGCTCGGGGCTCATTGGGAGTAGATCGGGTCTTCTTCGGAGCTCGGGACTCCTTGCTTGGAGGGAGCTCGGAGCGCTCCACCCTTAGAAAGAATTCGGGGTAAGCTGGGTGTTACTTCTCGGTGAGTTTCCACATCCACCGAGTTGTCCGGCCGGGCTCCGGAGAGTTCGTTATGCCGAGTTATGGCCAGGCTGTCATGCTAAGTTGTCACTTATGCCAGGTCATGTCCACGTGTCCCCGTGTTACGAGGTCAGGCCAAATCACCCTCCATCAATTGCTCCCCACTCCCTGTGCTGGGGGTTCTGACCCAACGCGGGGAGTCTGCGGTGCGCCGGGTGGATTTGGCTTGGAGCTCAGGCCTTCTTGTTAGGCAGCTCATTGGTCGGACCAGTTCACTACTCGGCTCAATCAAGAGCAACCCTTGTCGCATATAGTTCACCCGTGGACGTCACGCGATCTATGGACTCCACGGACATCAAAAAACATGCTAAACCGATTTCGCCTCGGGGGTCACGTAGCCGGTTTTCTTGAGAATCATCAGATCGTCTTGATCTTGACCTTTGATGCCCGAGTATAGTGGCTATAAATAGTGGGGGTCATGGTCATTTTTCCCTCGCCATTAGTTCTCAGCATTCGTCTAGAGCTCACGTTTAAGGTCTCCAACTCGGGTCAATTCTCCCCAGTTCGGTTGTTTTTCCTTGGTGAGTCCCCTTAGCTTTTGTTTCAGTTCCCTCATTTCTTCCAGTTCGTTTTCTATCTTTCACCATGTCTAGTTTCGATAGTCAGTTGGATGAGCCCGTGGTGGGTACCTCGGCTCAAGGTGACCCTACCGAAGTCTAGTCTCACGAGGCACGGGAGGCCTCGGGTAATCTGGCGTCCACCTCTCACCGAGGTCGGATGCCGGATAAGTTCGGTCCTTCCACCATGACCCTAGAGAGACTCTGACACCTTATCCGGCAGTACAACTTACCTAGGGAGTATACCTACAGTCTACCTACGGGTAACTTCCCATGGGAGCACGGTCTTGACGAGATCGTGATCTTTCGGGAGTAGCTCATAGCCGGGCTCCGTCTTCCTTTCCACCCCCTTATCGTAGAGATTCCGAATCACTTCAACGTCACAATAGACCAGCTTCACCCGAACTCCATTCGTAATGTGGTCGGGACCATTTCCCTCTGCTTTGAGTACATCCTCCCTTTAGACGTAGATATTTTTTGTTTAATTCTCTCAATAAAGAAGAGCTCTTCAAGCGTTCTCCCCGAGCACAGGCGGGCCTACTACCTATCCCCGAGCCCGGGTTTCAAGTTATTGCACAAGCTTCCCAACAAAGTCCCAGCTTGGAACTAGGACTACTTTGTAGTCCGGAACACCGCGGGGTGGCCCTTCCCCACTCATTGGAGGGCGGTTGTTCAGGACCCCGGCATTATACTGGACAAGAAGACAAGGGAGACGCTCCAGTCATGGGCTGAGCTCGGGTTTAATTACAAGGATTATATCACCGAGAACAAGCTCATACAGGCCGGCTTGAGCCCGGGTAGGTCGTCTTACCTAGAGTTAAACATTTTGCCTTAGTAGCTTGTACCTTTGAGTTGCTAACATCGAGCTTTGTTGCAGGACCCATGGAGGGAGAGAAGCTCAAGGGGTAGAGGCTTTTTAGCCATATGAAGGGGAGGAAGAAGCGGGTTGACAAGAGAGCTCGCGTCGAGTCCCCGCAGGCCCCCACCTCTGAGCCTGAGCTTCCGCAGACCCCTACCTTTGAACCTGAGCTCCCTGATGTACCTCCGATCATCGATTTGGAAGAGATCTCACCACCTCAGGATCCTGAGACATCGGCAGAGCCTATTCCAAATGCAGTTGTGGAGCCCGAGGTCACCACCGAGGCCGCTGGTGTAGTAGTTGAAGCTTCTGTCGAGCCCATTTGCACAACCGAGATGGCAATTTCCAGCTCAGGGATTCAAGAGGGAGCCCAGAGTATCCTGATCCCACAGTGCAGCCTTCGGAAGAGCAAGGGGGTTGTCTACGCCGAAGAGGTTTCTGAATGGGCCCACCTCACTCCTGGTCAGCTCGGGGCCCGGGCTGCCACCCACTCTATGGTGGTAAGTTCTAAAGACTTCTTTTCTCCCTTTTTTTTGTTACCTCTTCGGTGCTAACTAACCTCCTCTTGTCAGGTGAACTCCGCTGTGCATGCCTTGACCCTTAAGTCCGAGAGGCACCTAAAGTGGGCTCTAGCTGTCGAGGATGGCTCACACAACCCATACCGATCTGAGGGCAGCTCGCAACCAAATCCATCAGTTGGAGAGCGATGCTTCAGCTCAGAACAACGTCACCGAAGCACTGATGGCGGAGAAAGAAGAGTTGACATGCGATGCTTCAGCTCAGAACAACGTCACCGAAGCACTGAGGAGCGAGGTGAATGCCCTCAAGGTAGACAAGGGGGCCTTAGAGCTCAAGGTGAAAGGCCTCAAGGAGGATAAGGGAGCCCTAGAGCACGAGGTGGAGTTCCTCAAGGCTGATATTGAGGAGAAAACCGAGATCTTCACCCAGGCCATAGAGGAGACAAAGGTCAAGGCTGTTATGGACTATGTCAAGTCAGTCAGGTTCGATGCCGTGCTGGGGGAGGCCTATCGTAAGGGCTTCAAGCTTAGCAGGTGGTTGATAAGGCACATGTACCTCGAGCTCGACACAAGCGCCATCACCACTTCACGGATCACGAATGACATAGCCCGACAAGCTACAGAGGATCTAGATTTTGAAGAGGAGGGTGGAAACGAAGAGGTAGATGTCACCGACTTGGCTGAACTCCCGAGGAGGTCCCGAGTAGGAACGATGAGCCCCCAAAATAGTTGTCCTTGTACTATGAGCCTATGAGCACAGCTTTAGTTTCTTCTCCTTTTTTTTATCGAGCTCATTGTATAGAACTCTCCATCAATGAAATTTATTTGTTTGCCAAGTGTTGTCACTTTATTCTTTTGTCGAAATGATTGTTTTATCCGAACTATTAGAGTTAAGTGCCCGAAGTAGAGTTTCTCAACTGTCGTCACCCTGAACTGTCTCTCAGTACTTTGTAGGGGTGGTTTTTATAACGTACACCGAGGTGAGCGACATAGTAAGGCATATGCCCGACCTGTCTACTCCTAGGTTACTCGATAGCTGTCCCTAGCGGGTCCAACCTGTTGTATACAGAGGTGGGCTATGCACCGTAGGGTTCACACCCGAGTTGCCTGTGTCCTTGGCATACTAAGCCTATGCCGATGAGGCAGTTAGGTCATATATAGTGCCGAGGCCCTTAGTTAGCTCGGCGTTTTACCCCTTAGGCTGGGGAAGTGACATAGTCACACTCTCCTAGAGTCTGCCCATGCCGAAGAGGTGACTGGGTCTTATAGTGCCAAGGTCATCGTTAGCTCAACATTTTGGCCCTTAGGCTCTGGAAGCGACTATGGTCCACCCCCTCCTGGAGTTTGCCCATGCCGAAGAGGCGATTGGGTCTTATAGTGCCGAGGTCTTTTGGCCCTTAGGCTCAGAGAGCAACTTGTAGTCCACTCAGTTCGGTAATTCATAGGTAATATTGCCTTAGGTTGACAATATTCCATGCCTGAGGTATTTGTTTCCCTTCTAGGGTTTCGAGCTCGTATGTACCTTCCCCGAGCTTACCAACACCGGGCTCAAGCACCATAACTTTTCGAAGGACCAGGTCTCCAGCACGGAAGTTCTGCTTTTTGACCCTGGCGTTATAGTACCGAGCTACTCTCTACTGGTAAGCCGCGGTCCTAATGTACGCGAGGTCCCGTACCTCGTCAAGTAGGTCGAGGTTGGTGCGTAGCTCGTCTTCGTTAGCTTTGTCGTCATGTGCTTCTAGGCGTAGCGTGGGAACCTCGATTTCTACTGAGATAATAACTGCCTCGGTGCCATAGGTGAGGTTGAAGGGAGTCTCTCCTGTAGCGGTCTTCACCGTGGTCCGATAAGCCCATATAACACTGGGTAGCTCGTCCACCCATAGTCTTTTAGCTCGGTCCAGTCGTGCCTTCAGTCCACGGAGATTGGCTCTGTTTGTGACTTCCTCTTGGCCGTTTGCTTGAGGATGCACTACCGAGGTAAAGTTTTGCTGTATCCCTATTACAAGTTGTGATTGGAACTGTTTACCATTATTGGAGATCAGTACTTGAGGTAGTCCGAGGCGGCATACTATACTCTTCCAGAAGAAGTTCTGCACATTCCGAGTTGTGATCGTTGTGAGGGGTTCAACCTCAACCCACTTAGTAAAATAATCGACTGCCACCACTAGGAACCTTCTTTTCCCTATTGCTGGTGGGAATGGGCTGAGTATGTCGATCCCCCACTGTGTGAATGGCCACGGGCTTGTAAGATATTTTAGGTCGGCGGCAGGCTGGTGGTGGATGCTGCCGTGCTTCTAATACTTGTTGCATTTTTTGACGAGCTCGGTCGTGTCTGCCTTCATCGTTGGCCGGTAATACCCTTGTCGCAATGCTTTCTGGGTGAGAGCCCTGCCCCCCAAGTGTCTGCCGCACAGGCCCTCATGAGTATCGCAGAGGACGAGCTCGGCCTCAGAGGGTTGCAAGCAGCGTAGATAGGGGAGCGTGTAGGATCTTTGGTACAGCCGTTCGTCTATCATGACGTATTTGGCTGTCTGACGCTCTACCCTTCTGGCGGCATTACGATCTGCATGGAGGGTTTCGTGTAGCAGGAAGCTCACGAGCGGATTGATCTAGCTCGACTCTGCTTGAACGACGGGAGCAACCTCCTTTGCTCCCCGAGAATGCTAGGCCGAGGTAAGTTCTCTATATACACGGTTCTCATGGTGTTATCACTGGTGCTGGCTAACCAGGATAGGGCATCGGCCTCAGCGTTCTCTGATATCGGGATCTGTTGGATGAAGTGTGACTAGAAGTTGAGTAGAGCCTCTCTTACTTTGGCTATGTAAGCGATCATGGTTGGCTCGCGAGCTTCATACTCACCCGTAACTTGGTTGACCACGAGCTAAGAATCACTGCATATGACAATGTGTTTGGCTTTCACTTCGTTTGCTAGAGCCAACCCAACTAGTAACGCCTCGTACTCCGCTACATTGTTGGATGCCGCAAACTCGAAGCGTAGTGCATATTCCAATTTCACACCGCTTGGCCCGTAAAGAACGATCCCAACTCCGCTGCCCTGCTGGTTTGACGAGCCATCTACGTGAAGGATCCAGGGCTCCTCATCCTAGCTCACGCTTGGTCTCACTAGGAGAGATGCCGCGCTGGTTGTTACTTCACGGTGCTCGAGCTCAACCGGCCTGGGAACCTCAGGCTCGCCCAAGCTGGGAGCCTCGTGTTCGACCGACCTTGGGCCTTGATAGCAGTTCACGGCTTGTATTGGAGATCGTACTTGCTGAGCTCGATGACCCACTTCGTCAACCTACCGGAGACCTCGGGCTTGAGCAAGACTTGCCTTAGAGGTTTGTTGGTAAGGACGATGACAGTGTGAGCTTGGAAGTACGGACGGAGCTTCCGGGCTGCAATGACTAGTTCGTAGGCCAGCTTTTCTATCTCTGGATACCTCGTCTCTGCTCCTTGCAACACTTTACTAACATAGTAGATGGGTCATTGGACCCGATCTACTTCTCTTATTAGTAACGAGCTAACCACCTCGTCGCTTGTTGAGAGGTACAACTCTAAAACATCACCCTCTTCAGGTCGGGTTAAGACTGGGATGCTGGCGAGGTACCTTTTGAGCTCATTGAACGTGAGTTGGCACTCTTCGGTCCATTCAAAGCCTTTGCTTTTTATTGCCTTAAAGAAAGGCAGGCAGCGATTTGCCGATTTGGACATGAAACGGCTCAGAGCGACTATACGGCCGTTCAATTTCTGAACCTCCTTCAATTTTCGGGGTGGTCTCATCTCTAAGATAGCCTTAATTTCTAAACCTCCACCGGTTAATGATGTACCCTAGGAATTTACCCGAGGTAACACCGAAGAAACACTTATTCAGGTTCAATTTCATGTTAAACTTTCGTAGAATTTCAAAAACTGAATGCAAATCTTGTATTAAATCATGTGAAAATTGGGTTTTGACGACCATGTCATCTACATAACATTCTATTTTTTTGCTAATCAATGGCTCAAATAATTTATTTACAAGTCTCTAAAAGGTTGCCCCGGCATTTTTTAACCCAAAGGGCATGACCTTGTAACAATACAAGTCGAGCTCGGTTATGAAGACAGTCTTTTCTTCGTCAGCTGGGTCCATCCTGATCTGGTTGTAGCCCGAATTGGCGTCTAAGAAACTCAACAACTCATGCCCTGAGGTCGCGTCCACCAGCCGGTCGATCCTGGGGAGTGGGAAGCAGTCATTTGGGCAAGCTCGGTTCAGGTCGGTATAATTGACGCACATTCGCCATTTACCGTTAGCCCTTTTTACTAGAACGGGGTTGGCCACCCAGCTCGGGTAATGGTCTTCTCTTATAAAGTCGGTTGCGAGGAGCTTGCCGACCTCCTCGTCAATTGCTCTCCATCGTTCTGGGGCTAAGTTGCGTTTCTTCTGTCTAACGGGCCTAACTACAGGATCGGTATTAAGCTTGTGAGTTAAATGCTAGGGTCTATGTCGGGAATCTCTACCGCGGATCATGCAAAAACATCTAAATTTTCAAGTAAGAAACTTACCAGTTGGGATCGTAGAGGCTCCTCAATAGAAGCATTGATCTGAAGTGTCCGAGTTGGGTCCTCTGTCAATACCGGGATGGAGACAGTCTCTTCTGTGGGTGCAGCTCGCTCTTCGCACTGCTCCGCAAGTCGCTCTAGCTCGAGGTCGTCTACCACCTTGGCTTTTCCTTTGAGGGCGGCGATGTAGCACTTGAGGGACTCAAGCTGATCGCCTCGTGCCACCCGACTCCGAAGTCCGTAGGGAACTTCATCGCTAGATAGTAGGTGGAGACCACCGCACGTAAGGCGTGGGTGATGGGCCGACCTACTATGGCATTGTACGGGGAGGGAGTTGCGACTACCAAGAAATCATGGTTGAGCCTTACTGTGGTAGGCCAGGTTCCGACCTCCACAAGTACGGTGACTCTTCCCAGGGGCCTGACTTCCTCTCCGCTGAAACCTACCAAGAGAGTGCTTGCAGGCATGAGATCGCTCTTTCGGAGCTAAAGTTTGCCGAATGCTGCTTTGAAAAGGATATCTGCAGAGCTGCTTGAGTCGATGAGGACACGCCTGACTTCAAAGTCATTGATCTTTATCTTTATGAAGAACATGTCATCGTGGGAGTAGTGGACCCCGTGCGCATCATCCTCTGTGAAGAAGATCGGGTCTTCCGTCCTTGGCCGCTTCGGGGGATTCTGCTCTTCCCTGGTGGCCTCGCAGGCTGATGTCCGAGCTGTAGCTGAGGTGCAGCCCGCGACAATCGATCCTCCGACAATCACATGAATAGTTCCCTGAACCGATCTTTCTTCACAGGGCTGCCTTTGCGGCTGCTCTGCTTGCCTGCTGGTTTCGGGGGCATCTGTACTCTGCTCCCCCTGCTAACCTGCTTTATTATTATTGTTATTTTGTACAAAATTTCTTAAGTATCCGTGACGGATGAGCTCCTCTATCTCGTCGTGGAGGTTGTTACAATTTTCGGTGCTATGACCGTGGTCTTTATGGAAATTACAATACAAATTCTTATTTCTTACACTAGGATCTGCCTTCAGCCGAGGTGGCCACTTCACATATGGGGCGTCCTTGATCACCATAAGGATCTCAGCCCACTTCGCATTCAGGGGCATGTAGTCCATCCTCTCTACTGTTGGAGCTCAGAAAGGCTGACCTGGCCTTGCCCCCCGAGCTTGGTCCTTCTTCTTGCTATCACCCTGAGTTGAGGACTCTATTTCCCTTTTTCTTTTCTCAAGGGTCTGTTCACCTTTCTGGTTGATCTCCTCCTCCGTCCCTATAAATTGATCCGCGAGCTTGAGGAACTCGGTCATAGTCTTGGACTGGTTAACAACCACATGTCACTTAAATTCTTTGTGCGTGATGCCCCTCTTGGCCGCAGTGAACCGAACTGCGGGGTCCAAGTAGGGTATCTGCAGGCAAGCGTCATTGAACCACTTGATATAACTCCGGACAGACTCTCCTTCCCTTTGGACTATGCGAAGGAGGCTCTCCTGGGTTCTGGGGCACCGCTTATTGGTGACAAAATGAGAAGTGAAGACTTGCACGAACTGCGTCCAACTTCTTATTGATCCGGGCGCAAGGTTCCGGTACCATGTGCGGGCCACCCCTTTGAAGGTGGTGGAGAAAGCCACGCACATGCAAGACTTGCTGGCCCTCGCCAAGTGCATCTGGGATTGGAAGGCGTCAACATGGTCATTCGGATCAAAGGATCCGTCATACTTATCCAACGGGGGAACTTCAAAATCCTTGGGCATAAGAACAACAAGGAGTTCTGGAGATAGGGGGATGGAACTGAGAGAAGCGGAGTAGCTTTTACTTCACCTGAGCTTACCTCTTCCTTACCCTTGAGCTTGGGCAGGTCGTGAGTGGCAGCTCGACGAGCTCGGCGGCGCCTCCGGTGCTTCTTTGCTGGCTCGGCGTTAGTACTTCTGGTCTTTGTGTTACCGAGCTCAATGGGCCCAGGGAGGGGCTCAGACTGCTACTGGTAGCTGTGAACTGAGGGGCCTTGCCTGAAATCCGCAGCCAGTACCTCGAACTGGTTTTTGGCAAGCGGGAGCTCAAATTGCGAATGCTGAGGCGACGCGGGCCTAACTGACTGAGAGGCCCCCGACCTGACTGCAGGCTGCGAGGCAGGGGTAGCTTGTCTCTCCTTCCTGTCGTGAGACGATGCCGAGGTCTCTCCCCGACGAGAAGGACGTTCGTTCCGACGGCGAGGCTTGGCTTGCTGCGTGGCCGGATGCCAAGGAGGAAGCGGCCACTGGGCCTGAGGTAGTGGAGGAAACTGCGGTTGATATTGATACTGGGAAACTTGATGCAACACTTACTGCTGATAGAGTTGAAACTACTGGAACTGTTGCATCTGAGCTTGCATAGCTCGCATGCATTGCACCAAGTCTTCAAGCTAGTTTTGGCTGGTCACCGGAGGAACGATAGAGGGTTTAGCGAAGGTTGTTTCAATCGTGGAAGGAAGTGGAGCGTTCACAGGTGCCACTGTCTGAGGCACATTCAGGCTGGGAACTCCGTCCACAGAGAGGAGGACGGTGAACTGTCCAATGCAGACAGTGGAAAGCTGAGGTTGCTCTTCAGAGGCGTTTTGGTCGACACCTCATTCGGCATTGCTGGAGGAAGCCACGGATGCTGAGTTTTGAGAGTTGCAGAGATTGGAGGAAGACTTTTTGAAGCATTCCCACAGATGGTGCCAAATGATGCGGCGCGATTCGGACACTCCTAGCTGGCGGAAGCCTGGCTCCTAGCTGGCGACGGACGGTACCTGAGAAGAAGAGGGAGGTGAAGAATTCCTGGGGAGCTTGCCCGGCGGGAACACTCCGTTGCTTAAGTTAGAACTCTAAGAGAACTGTAGAGAATGCAAAGAGAGAGCTAAGAGTGCAGATTGCGTAAGTTCAATACCTTTGCTCCTTGGGGATCGAGGTCCTTTTATATTGGAGTTCTGTCAAATCAGGCGTAACCGCCTCTGCCGCAGCCGTTACTGCCAAAGCTGAGGTGGCGGGTGCAGGCAGCCATTACAGGGTACGGACCTGTCAGGCATGCCACATCTTTCAGAAATGGTAGGCACGACGCCGCTTGATGAGGGACGTGGGTGCAACCTCCAAGTTCGGCAGGTATTGTTGTCAGGAAGATCTTTCCTGCAGGTTGTCAAACTACTTTTTACCGAGCTACCTTACACCGAGGTGCTGGGGGTGCGCTGAGGTGCTTACGCTTGAAGCGGGCCTTAGGCAAGTATGGACAAGAGTGTTAATGGTGCTGACCTGAAGTGTTTCCACTTTGGGAAACCTAGCTGCAGGTCGGGGTGTTCCCTTCTCAGGAAGGAAGAGCATGGGGCTCATTGGGAGTATCTCGGGTCTTCTTCAAAGCTCGGGACTCCTTGCTTGGAGGGAGCTCAGAGTGCTCCACCCTTAGAGAGAATTCAGGGTAAGCTGGGTGTTACTTCCCGGTGAGTTGCCACATCCACCGAGTTGTCCGACCGGGCTCCGGCGAGTTTGTTATGCCGAGTTATGGTCAGACTGTCACACTGAGTTGTCACTTGTGCCAGGTCATGTCCACGTGTCCCCATGCTACAAGGTCGGGCCAAATCACCCTCCATCAATATACATACGGCAGTGGAGTTCCTTGCTCCCCAAAACTTTCTAAAACGAAATTCCTAATCCATAAAGAAATATTAGTACAGATACAGATTAGGATAAAGACTTTCAAGCCGGGACTCTCGCGAGTGGACTTCTTATCTTCGTCCAATAGCCAACCAATTAAATAACTTAAAAGATAAGAAATCCATTTTTAAATGTCAAAATGAAAACACCAAGGTAAAGCACACCTACTTTACTACATATACCTTTCATCCATTTCTCCCAGAACAAATAAGCATAAAAGAAAATATACTACAAAATATGTAGTTCAAAGTTGGAAGCACAATTCATCATTTCATGAAAAACTCAACTCTAGGCTCAAACTTAAGCACTTATTTGTGTACCAGCAATAATTAACCAAAACCAAACAAAACACATTCTACATACACTCCTGCAATTGAAACAACACTATATGAAGTCACTTTATCAGGAAAAATATATGAAAGAGCTTCAGCCCATCCACTTGCAGCATAAGAAAACCCACCAAAGCATGCAGGAGAAACCTATCTATACAGATGAGGGAAACAAAAAAGTTAAATAAGTTAATAATGAGTAACAACTTCCTCTAAATTTAAATAAACTCTACGGACTAAATTTGACAAATTAATATGTTCTCTTTCTATCCAATTCACTTGTCTATGGGTAATTTAGGTGCAGATGAGAGTAATGAGGGTTAGATTTATGGATCACGATATAAGTAATAGTATTTTCAATGCCTAGATCAGACCCCAAGTTGTTCTCATCAATTCTTATAAGCATTTTGTGGTGAAGAAGATAAACCAAGAAAATCCGAGGCTTATGGTGGAAGATCCCTCACCTCTCCTTTTTCCTCTTTATTATATAGATATAGATTTTATCTCATGTTGGACCATCATTGAAATGAAGTCATCCCAAATACTAGCGCCTAGCGGTGCTAGTGCCACACCACAAGGAATTAACTTTCAAGGATGTATTAGTTAGGACCAGTGGGATGCATGGGTTTTATTTATCAACAAAATTGAAGATGGAACTCTATGAGATTTACAATTAAATAGTGTTCATCTAAGTTCAATTCAAGTATTATTTTTTGGGGTTGTCTAATTTATCCGATCACAATCTAAGTTGCACTTTAGTGGGAGTGGCTAATTTCCTATTCTCTAGATAAATTTGTATTATGTTTTTTGTATCTTCATGCTAATTTTTATTATTTTTTTGGAAATTATTTTATTAATTTTTATTGGTTTATTATTATTTTCAGGTAAAATTATAAAAAATCCTCTTATAACAATTCTATAAACCACATTTGTGTTTTGACCCTAACAAAGGCTTCCCCTATAGTTTTGAGAAAAAAAGTGCAACTACCTCCTTTCCCTTGACTCTTCGGTAACAAAGACATTAAAGTTATCAAAATACCCTTATCATTGCTAATGCATTATCATACATAATTTAAAGTTTCAACTTTCAAAGATTAATTCTCCTTACTCTTCTTCCACAAATGCAAAAAGGCTTAAGTGAAGTAAAACTAATGCATTACATCAACATTTTTTATTTGGGATGTTAACTAAAAGAAGGTATTTGCACCTTTTTTCAAAATAATAGGGGAGGTTTTTGTTAAGGCCAAAACACTGGAGAGTTTCATAGGATTGTTAGAAAACCCAAGGAGGTTTTTATAATTTACCTTATTTTTAAATGAAATTTAAATTGATTTTAAAATAATTCAACTATGTCTAAAACTTAATTTTTTTATTATATTAATAAAAATATTTTTATCAATAACAATAATTAATTTTTTATTTTATTTAAGTAACTTAATTATTTTTATTATTTTTCTAATGAAATACAAATGGATTATTATTTTAATATGGAAGTAGGTTATTTAGTGCATTAATATATCAATCTTATTGATAATTATAGTTTAATGCAAATATATATATATAGTTAAATTGAAATGGATATCTATTATATATATATGATATTTTAATGAGGAGTGTTAAAACTCTTAAAGGTGATTAGTCACTTGGGTTACTTTGTTAAATTTTAAAATTTAAAAAAAAAAAAATAAAAAAAAAATACGTGCTTTTGGGAAGAAACCAAAAAAGAGATAAGTGACTTTTAGAATAAACCATAAAGTAAGAAAGTGGCAACTTAGCATATTACATTTTAATATATATATATATATATATTAACTAATTAAAAACAAAGCTCATCCTACTTAGTTTCATATATTCACTATCTTATTAATAAGACACCCACTATAGTTTACAATATTTGTACTTTCAATTGGTAATGATCATTTGAGCGGTAATAAATGTGAAACAGCATGGACTCAGGATTTTTTTAGTTTAAAAATAAATATTAATAGTAACTCTCATCTCATCCATTTAGAAGCAAAACCTATGGAGCAAAATCAACATTTGTTTTTTTTCTTTTTTTTTTTCTTTTGATTAAATTTGGCCAAAGGGACACTATGCTAGGGTAAAGTACTCATAAAGTATGTGATAAATATAGTGGCTGCAAACTATAGTGTTTCTAATTAAGGTTATTTAAAGCATCGATATGCATACCCCTCATATCTATATGTGATAAATTGTATCTTTGGATTTGATACATGAATTTACAAGTACTAAATATAAAATTAAATTATAAAAATTAAAAGTAAAAATCGTATAAATATTAATACACCTCTACCAATATCGAGTAGAATCTCTTGCCCATAAGAACTCTGCCCACATCTGTCCACATCTATCCACATAACAATGCAGCCATACATGTGTAACTGTTGTACTACTTCGCCAAGCTTTGTGTATAAGGGTAAATTGAAAAGTTGAATTGACCAAAATCGAATTAAAATTTTGATTAATTGAACTGATTGATTCGATGCTTTTAAAAAAAAATTGAAGGTACTGGTTCAGTTTTGATTAACCAATATAGAAAACCGATGGTTAGTCGAATCGATCAATATACATATATTTTTATATATTTTTATTATAAATTAATAAATATACATTATATATAATCAACGTTTTAAAAAATGACCTGGAAACGGAACCGTTCTAGCCACTGGTTTTTGAGTCAACGGTCCAACCATCCGGTTCAAACGGATGGCCCGTTTTGATAGCAAAATTAAAAAATAATAAAATAATAAAAAATAAAAAACAGTCAAAACCGTTGAATAAGTCGATGGTTCGACCGCCTAGGTCAACAGTTTGTTTCAACGGTTTTTTACCAGATTCCAGGTTTGGGATAAAACGGAACCGGTTGCCTGGACGGTTTCTGGGCTGAACAGTCCGACCATCCGGGTCAATGATGGTTGAAAAACGTTGTTTATAATATATCATATATTATTTATTATTTAAAATATAATATTTTATTATTTATATTATAAAAATAAAAATAATAAAAAAACTGACAATTAACCAAATTGATCAATCGATTAACATATTGATTTCGATTACTGATTTTCCAAAAACCGGTATCACCGGTTCGATTAACCGTGGACTGGAGTACCCCTACTGTTATAATACTTCGCCACTGAGACAAATGTGGGACCCATAAAAGGACATGCCCAACTTCGTCCCGGCTCCCGACTCCTGAAGGTGATATCATGAAAGTTGCATGAAATTGTTGTTTACGAGCATTTCTCCATATCTAATGGTCCTCATGTGCAATTCTCATACGACTTCGCCCCGGAGAAAAATGTGGGACCAACGAAAACACATGCCCAACTTTGTCCTGAGGGCGAAATCATGAAAGTTGCATGAACTCGTTGCTTACGAGCATTTCTCCCTATCTAATGGTCCTCCGTCCCGGAAAGTGTATATTTTGTCTCTCAAACGAGAAGGATCGGAAATTGTTGCGGAATTGCTGAGAAGATTCTCATCCTCCTGCTGCAATGGACCTCCGTGTACTGGTTCTAATGTTCTTGCTCTGCCTGCAGATTAGGGTTTGTACTCAGTTCCTTTTTAACCAAATTATTCTCTTACCTTTGATGGGAATCGCTGCAATTTCATTCATCAGTCTTCGTAATTATTCGCGAAATTGATATAGATCTGCCAATGCTCTCGTTTGTTTTTGCTGTTTTTCTATCTAGGCCGAGAGCAGGACTGGTTCGATCTTATTCCTCGATAGCCCTGGTCATCAGTTTCTTCGTTCTCGTTCAACAGATGTCGCCTATGAGGTAGTTTATTTATTTATTTTGTTTGCTTTGTCGCCGAGGTATTCGAGATAAACAAATTTTGGGTTCTCCTGAACTTTATATCGTCTTCGCCGCCGAAGCTGAAGCTCTAGGTTTTGATAGGTTCAGGTGGATTGGTTGAGGATCGGAACTTACTTATTCTGACTGACTGAACCGATTTTTGTTTTCTTTCTCTATCTTTTTGATTAATTATTCATCATTTAGCATGATAGAGCCATGTTTGGTTTCTCAATCTTGACGACGGCTTGCTTGCTCATAATTATTAAATTGGCAATAGATTTTTTCCGTGCATTTGAATGATTTTGCAAACTATGCTTTGTAATCGACAGACAACTGATTGAAGGATTTTGTTCTTGTTGCCATAGACCGACTCGATGTTTCTCTCTGATGTTGCTGCTGCCGTGGCAGTTTTGCTTGGTTTTGCACCACCTGCTTCTCTTTCAGCAGATAGTTCATACAAGGTCTTATGGGTTATTACTCATTCGAAGTTTCTTTTCTTTACTTTTTGAGTAGGCTATCCTCTTTGCTATGGAAGCTTTTGGTTCTTACTAATGCCTTCTGTATCTGCAGTTGAATGAGGTTCTGCTGCCTAACCCATTTGATAGGCCTCATGCCGTATTGATGCTGGAAGTCAAAGGAATAGAAGGTTGCTGAATTTGATCCATAAAATGCATCTTGATCCATCCCCCTCAATTTCTTAGACTTAGTGAATAATTGATGAAATATTCTATTAATGCAGATCCACAGCTACTGGTTGACCAACTAGGCAAGGGCCACATTGGTGGTGCTTTTAAGAGCAAGGTTCTTCTTGATTCAAGTAAAGCTGATATCCAACTTCAAGGTATTTTAACTCTCTTAAACATGTCTTCTTCTCAGGCTTAAATTATGAGATATGGCCACTTATTGCATCAATACGTTTACACTCCAAATACCAAACTTTGTTGATGATTTGTGCAGATGAAGATGGCATCTCTGTGGTCTACCTAGATGAACCCTTAGGCTTTGACTGTGATGTTGATTGTACTCACAAAGAACTCCATGATCTTGTTAGTTATATTTTTCTCACTATTTCTTTTTGATGTTTACATTATTAACATCTTCATTCTCCTTTTATCATGTTCATATGTTGACCATGGATTTATTTTGTTTGTTCAGGCATCCTGGTTGGGTGGATCATATGTTTCTAGTGCCTTAGGAACATTCAATGGGGAGCTGAGTGTCCCTTTGATCAGTGGTTCTTCTATGAAACTGCATATGTCAAAGGTCTTCTTCAGGCTTTGAGTCCTTGCCCTTTGTTAATAAGCATCCAGTTTTCATTGACAAAAACAAATGCATATAGGCTCACACTACTTTTTCTGATTATTTTTTTTTTGAGGCTTTAATAGTAGCTTTGCATTCTATTATGCAGAATGCAGATAGGGAGTTTGTCATGAGTCTTCTTTCAATGATGCACAATATAAGACGGGCAATGGAAATGCATGAAGATTCCTCTGGTAGTATGCAAAGTCCGGCAGAATTAATCATAGGCTGTTTCACTGGCATTAAGGTGATGATATTTTTTCTCCCCTTCTCCATCCCTTCCTTCCTTACATGATGTTCCATAACTAGTATATTTTTTGAAAACTGAATGAAACTACTGAAAGAAGACTTAAGGGAGGGAAAAACCTTTGCTAAGTAAGTAGGCAAAGAGAAGTACTTAAGAGTTCCACCATGCAGCAGGATGGAAGATTGATGGAATATTTTAGAATACCACTTTGAGGGGATTAGTTTTTATACAACTCTGTTTTTTTTTTTTTTTTTTTTTGTGTTACAAATGACATTCATGTTCATGCCTCAAGTTCTATCCAATGGCAAAGACTTGGGGGAGTAGTATGTTCTATGCATATCTTTTTTTAGATTGTTAACAATGAAAAGATATTTATTAATTAAAAACTGTAAACTCTCTACCCTCTGAATATCAAGATTTGGGTGGGGTGGATGGATCCAGAGCAAATGACTGAGTACACATTAAACAGTTAAGCAAAAACAATGATCTGGAAATGTACAAAGCGACCCTCATAACGCAGCCCCTGGGCTTGGCAAGTTATTGGATGAACTTGGGGGTGCCGGGTATTTCTCCAAGATGGATCTCTGATTGGGCTATCATCAAATTAGGGTTCACCCTAGCCCATTCGGACAACCATCTTTTTTAAATAACTAGCTGTAATTATTGATCAAAAAAAAAATTAGGGTTCACCCAGAAGATGTGCATACGATAGCCCTTAGGATCCATGACGGCCATCCACCTTCTAGGCCATTATGAATGATATTTTCCAGCCCATCCTTCATGTTCTGTTCCATGTTCTGTTTTGAAATGGATATGTTTTATTCCACTAGCTGATAAAGTTAAGAAGATCAATCTACATTTGGTTAAACTACTCTGCAGGATCATTGCTTGAAGGGTTTATTTCAAGGTTGAACTTATTAGCTCCACATAATTACTTCCTGAGAATGAGTTTTTAGATGGAGAACAAAAAAGAATCGGTTCTAATGATTATCACATATCCAAACTTAATTGATTCTTAGAATCACAAAAATTTCGAGAACCCGTTCTCTCAAAGCATGCCAAATGCAACCCAAATTGTTGGAAAGGTAGTGTCAGATACATAACTTGTTTGTAACCTTAGTAGAGCACATGACCATCAATGTTCAAATGCTTGTTGTCTAGGTAACTTTTGTACTTATCTATTTTATTCTATTCATATTTTCCATGTTAATCTTTCCATTTTACTTATTATATACCCGTCATATACCAAGTCTATTTGATATGGTTCAGGTTTTGCAAGAACAATATGGACCTGATGACATTACTCAGCAAGGATTGGAGCTGTTTATGACCACTCTAAGCAAGATAGTTGATTCGTTATGGACAGCATACAAAGGTCAAATGCATTTTATGGTCCTAGATAATTCATCACTTAATTCTATATTGTATCAGCACAAATTTCCCTTTTTCTCTGGGTTAGTGACAAAAAAATGAAAATAAGATGATACATGAATATAAACTCCTTTCCTCCACACTGGGGCACCAGGGGTAAACCAAAACTATGTTGGCAATAAACGAAGTCCCTCAAATAAAGAAAAGTTCTTTCTCTACTAATCCTGTTTTAAGGAAGATCATCAATTATTAAGTTGGCCTCCTTTCAGATCCCCTTGAAGGAGAGCCAGGAACCTCTCCCTGAATTTCCAACCTAAATTGGACCTGAAAAGCTGAGCCAGATAGTTCTGATCGTTGTCTCTAGTAGTCCCCTAGTGCCTGGTGAGCCTGGAGTTCCCCATCATCAAGGTTTAGTTTATACTATCAAAAACTTAAAAAATAAATAGAAAAAGAGGAACAAACCATCTAGAGATAGCAAAACAGAGAGGAGCTGGCAATTAAATGCCCATTTCTGATGATCATGTTAATTGGGATACCTTTGAAGCCGCTACTACACTCAAAAAGCAAGATGCCATTATTTTTTCTCTTGAAAATTGCAACTGTGCATCACAAGGCTGATTGTAGAAGGGGACTCAAAAATAGTCATTGGTTGGTTGAAAAAAAGAAGGGGTATTATGGCAATTCAGAAATGAAATCAGGCAGTTCAAGTTGCTGTCAAGACAATTGCTAATTCATGTAAGATGAGTTAGGAGGTCCACTAATGGGTTGGTCCATGGATTAGCTAAGCAAGGAGTATATAGACATCATTTGTTTTGGGCTCAATGTTAAGAGGGTGGTGGGTTTTTTTGGTTGTAAAAGTTTTTTTTTTTCTTAACAGCTTCTTGTTGTAATCTCTTTTTCTTTAAGTTTTAATAAAATTCTGAGTTGCTGATAAAAAAAAAAGAGAGAAAATTTCAACTGTGCATACTGGACTTTGTCTTGGAAGTAGCCTTGTTTCTTGTCTTCTGATTCATGAATGCACCATAGAGATGAAAGGATCTAAGATCCCCATAATATTTTCCGTTAAAACAGTGAAAAAATCCGAATTCTGTTGCACATCAATGATATTAAATGGACACTCCTAATCAGAAGGTAGTTCCAAGAATCAATTCTGTGTTACAGCACTGCAATAGACCAATATATGATAACATTTTCCCTTGTGATCATACAAGTTACAACATTCCAAAATCTAAGATCAGATTTAGAGAGCAAAATATAGACATTTTTAGGGTTTGCATGTTACTGACATACATTAATGATATGCCAAGAAGATGTGAGACATGAGATTGTTATAGGCCTCTGGCAGAGGTGCCTGCTACTGTGCTTGTTATAGGCTTGATTGAATCCTACCTTCACAAAGCCAAAATCCTAAGCTAACCTTGACTTGGGATAGGTCACATTGAAGGGAAAGTTTCTAAAGGGAGAAATTCCATAAAGCTAATGGAATCTGGCACTTGGGTTCTTTGCCCACCCATATTTTCACAAATTTTAATTCCACTGCCCCCTCCAAGAAAATGTAGAAAATGTATATTTATCAATGATAGAAAATTTGGGTGGTATTGTGGAAATGGCTTCGCAAGAAATTGTATCACATTTAAGGTGTTCAACCCCTTTTCTTGTATCAATTGTATTGTATTAATGGCAAAAATGTACCAAGGAAGGCCTTTGGCATGGTTCCCAAGGCGCCAAGGTGAAGCTAGGTGATTGGGGGGGGGGCACCTTGCTGCCTAGTCCCAGGCATCACCTAGGCGATGGAGTTTTTACATGGAAACCATGAATCCTAGGGTAATTCCCTAGGTTCCATTTTTTTTATCAGTAAAACAGAGCAAATTTATTAATAAAAGAAAGGTGTCTTTACATCAAGGGGTAGCCTCGGCTACCCCTTACAACAGAAAAAGAAAAAACCCCAGTGGCTTTTTCTTCAATGTTACAGCTGTGCCCAAAAAACTTGATCTCTGTATACACCTTGTTTTGCTAACTGATCAGCTAGATTGTTGGCTGACCTTGGAACCCAATGAAATAATAGCTGCATGTCTTTTGACATTTTCTAAATTTTTTGATCTCATTTCTGAACCACCATGGGTGCTGTTCTTCTTTTCTTAGCTAGCTTAGAATCACCTTCAATTATCAGCTTTTGAAAACCTAACTCCACAACTCTGTATGCCAAACATCACAGCTTTCAGCTCTGCTCTCGTGGAGTTTCCTTCCCCAGTTGGTCCTGAGAACAAAGTCAGATTTTCTCCCCTCCCATTTCTTAACACCCAGCCTATCCCTGATGGACCTGGATTGCCAAGATTGCTGCCATCAAAGTTCAGTTTGAGAAAATCCATTTTTTCTTGGAGGAAGAGGTAGCTGCAATCACCCCCCAATTTCTGATAATATCATCAAAAGTAAAGTCCGAAAATACAGTAATAGTCTTGACCCAATGTATTACTTTAACCACAATGCCTTGAAACACAGCTTCTGCATTCCTTTTTTCCTTGAAAATTCTGAAGGTTCTTTCTTCCCAGATCATCCATAACATTGCTGCCCTTGTGCATTTCCAGAGTATCTTCCCTCTTTTTCTTGGGCACTTGAATGTGGATGAATTGAAGAGCCTGTCCAAACTGCTTGGAGTAGACCACCTGCAACCAAACAACACAAAAATTCTCTCCCAAATACATTCAGCAAAGGGACAGGATATGAAAAGATGGTAAACAGTTTCACCATTAGAAATACACACGATACACCTATTTGGAGAGAGGCACCAGCCAGGTCACTTCCTTTGCAACATGTCACAGTTTCACCATTAGAATTCCCTAGGTTCCATTATCAACCAGCAACCATCTTTTATTGATAATTATCAATTAACTTCATAAAAAAAGTATAAGTTTCATATTAAAACATAAAATCAACATATTTATGCGAAGAAGAATAAGAAAAGGTTATAAAATATATATAACTTCTTCCTTGCTTCACAAAATGAATTTCTAGATTAAAAATATCTATTTAATTATTGTAATATCAAAACAAAGAATATAAAAGTGTTTCATAGCAGCATGTACAAAATAGGTAGTTGATTAAGCAAGGCAACCATCCATGGGCACCCTGTTGCCTAGGTGTTGCTTTGACAACTAGGGGCCTCCTACATATACTTAAATCTGAATCTGTAGTTTTACCCTCCCCCCACAAAGAAAAATCCACATCAATAGAATTTTCGGCTAATTTACATTTTTCACCGAGTCTGCCTACCAGATCCAGATTTTTCTGTTGGTCCTCAATCTGTAAAGAAATTAGAGGGGTCGAGCATGTGACCTTTCTGATAAAAAGGACAGATTTTTTCTGAATATAACTTTTGATCCTCATATGTAATGAAGGTCTTGCTGACCTTCCCTTATCGACGCTAAGTGCATCTGAAACTGGTTTTGTAGCCTAATATGATTCCCTATTTCTCATACATGGCTAGCATTCCTTTGTTGATGACAGTGTTCCTAGTTGAATTTCTTTGTATGGACTGTTTTTTCCTGTGCTTTCAATTTTCAAATGATGACTTGGTTTTCTTTTGTTCTCAAAATCTTGTGGTATGTATCACTTGGACAGGTGAAATTGTTGGAGTGTTCACCTTTTCTGGAGACCTTTACCAAGAGTCTTCCTCAATGGTGAATGTGAAGTTTACTTCTCAGCCTTCTTTTCGGAGGATGGAGGAGGTGGCAGGCTCAACTAATTCGACAACTACTGCAGAAGTTCTGTTGGTTAGATGGAGCCTTGCTTGGATAACAGGAATCATTCTCCTCATATCTACTCTGCTTGGGGTGAGAAACACATTCGGTTTCGTTCTTTAACTTACTTTTTTTGTAATAAATAAAAAAGTAAATTTTGATTAAGTAATAAAAGGAAATTACAACATAGTTGATAAGATATCACTGACAGGAAAAAAGAGAAAACTCAAAACCTATATCCCAGCAGCCTTCACAAACCCCTAGCAAATAAACTTTTCCCATCCCAGAGACCTTAAACCAAGGCCCAAAACCCAACACAAGAAACCCAGGTGTCTTCCCTACACCCTGAAATACAGACACACCCAAATGCAAACAACTACTAATCAAATCTCAGCACTAGGACTTTCCACACCAAAAAAAATTTCTTTTGCAGTTCCAAAAAAGTTTTTATTGCAAATTCTTCTCCTCTGATAGAAGAAAGCCCCAACAATTTGCTAACTTGAACTTCAATTTCAACTATCTTTTCCAAATCCACATTTTTATCTATTTTCCTCTGTCAACAATCACCTTCTTTTCCTCTTCCCCTTCTGCAACCTCTTCCTCATTTTCACACTCAGTCCCCAGCTGATCTTCCTCCCTTAAAAAAATCAATTTCCTTATGGTCATCAATATTTAGTTCCAGTTCCTCCACCTCTTTTTTTTTGTCAAATCTGAAGAATTACTCCATTTTGTAGAGCTCTGAATTTTATTTTTGACCTTCACTCCATTCCTTTTTTGAACCCTCTTAAACTTGCTACAAGAGCCAGCCCTAATAGACCATCCTTGAGCTGATGGAAATTGGAAAACCTTGGTAGCATGATAAATTGGCCATTGTTTAAACCTTATTTTTTCAGATTCGCCAATGATTTATCACCTTTTTTGGCTCCTTCAAGATACTTGCATCCCTTTTTCTCCCTAAATCCACCTCTAATTTTCCAATAACCACTTTACTCGTCAAAAAAAAAAAAAAATATCCAATAACCACTTAACTCATAAAAAAAAAACCACATATAACAGATTCAGTGTCAAACTCCTCTACATCTCCACTTTCTCAAAACTTTTTTTTGGATAATTAATAGAAAACAACAGAGAGTACAATAGGAAAGAGGGAGGGGTAAAATCTCTTAACCCTCACTAAGATTCATATTCATGTTACAAAATTGCCCAAAAGAGACCGACTCTTCCCACCCCTTGCTTGGAAAGTGAACCCGCAAATGAATTTGCACTTCTCTTAATCCACTGGAACTTGATTTCCATGTTCCGGGTCAACTGCTTAAATTTCTTTTTCTCATTTAAGAACTTCCAAAACCTAATCTCTTTCCTTTGCAGCCAGCCAATGACTAACATTGAATCACCTTCCACCATCAGTTTTCTGATATATATATATATATATTGATAATTCATCAGTTTTCTGATATTCAGCTGTTTTCTTTTTACCCCTTCCAAGACCACCAAGATTTTCTCTCTTAATGAATCCCCATTACCAATAGGACCCGAATACAAAGCAGTGATTTTTCCTTCCTCATCCCTGAATACTCCTATAACTGAAGGGCCCGGATTTCCTTCACTGTTACCATCAAAATTCAGTTTAGTAAAGCCAACATCCGGAGGTGATCAAACTGGACTGGGAACCGCTTTAATAGGAGCTGAAAATGCCACTTCTTTCCAGTTCTTAGTGATATCTCCTGCTGACAACCCCTCAAAGAGCTTTTTTGTCTTGACCCAATGAATCACCCTAACAGTTATTGTTTCAATGATGATATCTTTACTTCTTTTTTTTTTTTCAGAGAAGATTCTTTGATTTCTTTCCTCCCAAACTGTCCAAAACCCCATGGGTCAAATATCCTGGGCCTTCCTTCAATGCTAATCAGCCTTTGTTTTTTTTTTTTTTTCTTGAAATGATTTTATCTGTCATGCATTCTTATTTTCTTTAGAATTAGCATTGAGATATTCATGAAACCTTCAAGCACAATTCATTCTAAGCTCAGGAAATTTTTCACAAGCATGCATAATGATTGCTGAACATGCCACAGAGATTATTTATACTGATCTGTTACTAATTGGAAAATATTACTGATTGGAAATTAAAGGTAGCCCAGTGCACAAGGCTCCCACCAATGTGTGGTCTGGGGAGGATAGATGTACGCAACCTTAGCCCCACATATACAGAGAGGCTGTTTCCAACATGCCTCTGATAATCATACCTCTCTGTTTCCAATATGCATATCATTGTCTATAAACCACATACAGGATTGAGAAGCTGACAATTATATTGTTTGGTGGTATACTTTTTTTCTATCTGCAGATCCACTTTCTTCTCAATATGCCTCTCACAAGGGACACCCTCCTGTATTCTAATGTAAAGCTTGACTGAATTTGAAGGGAGAATTTTACTGACTTGTCCAGTCGTGACAAGAAACTCCGCACATATTTGGAGTGCTAGGTACTTGCAATCCGTGGATCACGTGCTTTTTTTTGGGTATGATTATCTTCAAAGAGAAGTACAGTATTTTGTTTCCGTTACATGGAGTTCCTTGGTTCACTACACTAACTGGTTTGATGGTTAGTGCTTTGGGAAGTTGTAGCCTTGTAGGTGGACCAAAGAAGAATGATTTAATACATGTAGTATCAATTCCTAGTAGTATTACAGGTTATTTCATTCATTTCATAATAATGTGCGGAATTGGACACTGGAAAAACTGTATCAGCAAAGCTAGGGTTGTAATGATCTAAAAATATGCGCGTTTCATATGGATAACATCAGAATAAAAGAAAAGTTGCCCATTGACCAATCATGTCCGCATTTTTGCATTCCTTGCATTTACAATCTTGTAACCCCATTTTTGCACTATTGACCTGTTATAATCGCCAAGCTAGTTTGCTGAAACTCTAGTGCAAATGTGCAGCATTTTTTTAGGTAGTGTGACGAGGGAGCTAGACTAATGCTTGGTTGAAAATGTAAACGCGTTGTGCCAAGCCATTCTCCCACTCCCAGATAGGTATTTTGCGTAACAGAAAAGAAGGGTTATGTCCAAAATGGCTGCCAGTGTGCCACTGCTGTGTTGGATTATTTGATTTTCAGTTCTAGCTAGTTCTATGTCCATGCGCATGCATGCCTTGCTCTTACCGTGTCATAGACTTTTTAACACGTGGAGTAAAGACTGGTCGGAGCTCCAAATCTCAATTCACTACAAATCAAATCCAGTCGCCATCGAAGTGACTGGATTTTCTTCAATTGCATTTGTGAAACTGAGTCATTTGAAACATTTTTGTGGCCATAGGTTTGTTTTCTCCTTTTTTTTTTCGCTTAAATGTCTGTTTCATGGCCACATCTTTGGTGAAGCATCTATAGAATGCAGTATTTTAAAGGATTCAATTATGATGCTGGAAAAGACATGATGCCAGAAAAATTTATAACCAACCAATTGGTATCATAGAAGCGTAAAACCAATCAGATGGTATTGGTTATTGAAGGGAGGGGGGGGGGGGGGGGTTGATTGATCAAGTTCTTACGGTGAATTTTGATTGATGTCAAGTTACCAATTGATTTCGATACCGGTTCATTTAGTTACAAGTGTGTTAATATCATGCCTTTCTGGAATCTGTTGGACCCTTTTGAAAAATGACATGGCAATGCCTTACATATGGATGGTGGGCTTGCACTGATCAGCAGTTTCAATTGATCAATCTGTGATGCTAAAAATCAAATAATTAAAAATCTAGAAACTTCGCAGAAAAATTGATCTTATCATAAGTGTAACAAATGATAAGGTAAAATATTTATACCTCCCCTGACGTTTCTGATAATTACTTAAACCTCCCCTCACCATTAAAGTTTGTAAAGACCTTCCTGACCTTTGGTGTAAAATCTGCCTATTGACCCCTTCTGTTAGTTGCACGTTAGAAACTGAACAGAAATATAAGTCTATTGCTCTATTTTTTTAAATACCCAAATTACCCATGAATTATGCCAGGGTAAAATACTTATACCTCCCTGACGTTTATGATAAGTACTTATATCTCTCATCTTTTGATGGAGGCCCATCCCAAGGCCCATCTCACTATATGGGCGGCAACTCATAGGATAAGGATAAGGGTAAGGATAATTCAAGAAAAGATAATTCAATGATCCAAGACTCATCAAGAATTCAAGAACCCAAGACTCATTAAGAATTCAAGAATTCAAGACTCATCAAGAGTTCAATGCATGGATAAGATCCAGGGAAATCGGATAGTGATGATCAAACCAAAGTATTCGATCCTATCAAGACCAAGATCAAGAAGAAATCGACCCTAGCAGATTAGATGTTTTGATATCTATCATAGTTGTTCTTTCCTAGTTCTTCTACAATTTCTAGATGTATTATAAATATTGCTCTTTCCAAGCTAATACACACTTCAGATTTACACTTCAATTTTCGTCACCTTTTCTCTCTCCTCGAGATTTTCGTTAGCTTTGCTAGAAGCTTGTGTTCGCCCGGTGCTTGCGTAGCCAACCCGATTTTTATTGCTTCCACGCTGCGTCAGGTGGTATCAGAGCAGGGAGTTCGCCCAGTCAAATGGCCAACCAAGACGATAGCAGTCGCAACTCACCCCGTGACGGAGATCAGGGGTTCCCAACTGTTTGGAGAGCAATCGAAGAGCAGTGCACGACCACACGTAACATCGAACAGCAGTTGGCAAAGATGGCTGAACAACTGCGAACCTTGTTATGGGAGGTTGTTCCATGGAACCGGGAAAATCCACATCCAATCGAAGGAGATGACCACGACAGACCACCCGTCAACGCTGCATCCCGGCGTTCAGTTCTTGACGATGACAGTGATGATGAGTTAGAATTCGGTGGTGCTCCAGTTTTTCCCGGCAACGACAGAAACGGCAGAAATTGGCACAATCAAGGTAATTTCAATCCCCGTAGGCATAATGATGAATTTAAACTCAAGGTAGATATTCCTACTTTTAGTGGGGATCTTGGCATAGAGGGACTTCTAGATTGGATCACAGAAGTCGATCGTTTCTTCGAGTATATGGAAATCCCAGAAGAACGGAGAGTCAAACTAGTAGCCTTCCGACTAAAAGGAGGTGCATCTGTTTGGTGGGAACGCATGAGAGAGACTCGGATCAGAGAAGGAAGGGGTCCTGTTTGAACCTGGAGGCGCATGAAACAGTTAATCAGAGGTAGATTTTTACCCCCAGATTATGAACAATACATGTTTGAATCATACCAACGGTGTGCGCAGGGTTCTCGTAGTGTTAATGAATATACATCTGAATTTTTAAAATTAGTTGAAAGAAATCAATTATCTGAAAGTGATAACCAGCAGGCAGCCCGTTATCTAAACGGTTTAAGACCGTCTATCGGAGATAAAATTGGTGTACAGATGGTTCTTAGTGTGCAGGAAGCAAGGAACCTAGCCTTGAAAGTAGAATTGATGTTCCAAGAAAAGACCCATAGTGATAATTATCGCCGGTACAGCGGGAGCGACAACAGACCGGCAACTGTCGACAGGAACAAATCAGTCCCAGTAGTAAAACCTTCTCACCCGACAAGTACAGCTAATGTCGGTAAGGCCAACACAGGAGGACATACTCGAGGTAACCCTTCTAACCCTCCTAAACCCAGTAATCCCTATGCAAAGCCTACTCCTTTTAAATGCTTTAAATGTAATGAGGTTGGGTATAGATCTAGTGACTGTCCCAGAAGGAAGGCAGTTAATATGATAGAAAGGGAGGAGGAAGAAGATGTGGAGGAGGAAGTATACTGTGGACCTGATGGGGAAGATGAAGAGGGTCCATACGAACATAAAGAGTATACTTGTGTTGTGAGAAAATTAATGCTATCCCAGAAAAATAAAGATACCTCTCAAAGGCACAGATTGTTCCGTACCAGATGTACTGTCAAGGGTAAATTATTTGATTTAATTATTGATAGTGGCAGTCAAGAAAATATTATTTGCAGGGATATAATACAAAAGTTACAACTACTTCCTGAAAAACATCCAAACCCATACACAATTGGGTGGGTCAAGAAAGGAGGCGGCGTACGGGTGGAGGAACGCTACAAGGTACCCTTTTCTATTGGTAAGTATAATGATGAAGTATATTGTGATATTGTAGACATAGATGCTGGCCATATTTTGTTAGGTAGGCCTTGGCAATTTGATACAGATGCAAGGCACATGGGTAGGAAGAATACCTACCAACTTGAAAAAGAGGGCATACGCTATACTTTGTTACCCATGGTTGAAAAGAGTGTTCCTAAGGCCCCAAAAGCAAATGGAAAAAATTTCCTTACTATTACCCATCACCATGCTGAATTTGTAAAAGAATGTAAGGATACCCGTGAGGTACATTTGTTAGTAGTAAAGGGAGAAAATATGAATGAGACTCTGGAGGAAAATAAAATTCCAGTGGAAGTGCAGTGACTACTTGATGAATTCCATGATGTAGTTCCAGAGTAATTACCAAATGAACTCCCTCCCATGAGAGATATACAACATCATATTGACTTTGTTCCAGGTGCTAGTCTACCTAACCTCCCACAGTACAGGATGAGTCCTAAAGAGAATGAGATTTTATGGGAAAAGATAGAAGAATTGTTAAAAAATGGACACATTCAAGTCAATATGAGTCCTTGTGCAGTACCAGCTTTGCTAACACCTAAAAGGATGGCAGTTGGAGAATGTATGTCGACAGCAGGACTATTAACAAAATTACTATTGGATACAAATTCCCCATTCCTAGGCTGGACGACATGCTAGATCAGCTTAATGGAGCTGTAGTTTTCTCAAAAATCGATCTCAGGAGTGGATACCATCAGATCAGAATCCGCCCCGGAGATGAATGGAAGACATCCTTCAAGACTAGAGATGGCCTGTTCGAATGGTTAGTCATACCCTTTGGACTAACCAATGCACCCAGCACTTTCATGAGGCTGATGAACCAAGTACTGCGTCCCTTTACTGGTAAATTTGTGGTGGTATATTTTGGTGATATTTTAATTTACAACAATTTTATCACTGAGCATATTGAACATATTAGGGAGGTCCTAAAAGCATTAAGGGAAAATAAATTATATGCTAATTTGAATAAATGCACTTTTATGAGTGATAATTTGTTATTCCTGGGATTCATTATGAGTAAAGAAGGAATTAAAGTAGATGAAGAAAAGTTGAAAACCATTAGGGAGTGGCCGACCCCATCAAATGTCACAGATGTGAGACATTTCCATGGGTTAGCAACTTTCTGCAGGCGATTTATTAAACATTTTAGCAGTATTGTAACTCCCATCACTGAATGTTTGAAAAAGGGGAAATTTCAATGGGGAGAAGAACAAGAGCAAAGTTTTGCTCTCATAAAAGAAAAGTTATGTACTGCTCCTGTCCTTGCTTTACCAGATTTTGATAAATTATTTGAAGTTGAATGTGACGCAAGTGGAGTTGGCATAGGGGTTGTATTGTCCCAAGAAAAGAGACCCATTGCTATCTTCAGTGAAAAGTTATGTGAATCCAAGAGAAAGTGGTCTACTTATGACAAAGAGTTCTATGCTGTGGTTAGAGCCTTGAAAACATGGGAACATTATTTAATTGCAAAAGAATTTGTTCTTTATACTGACCACCAGGCCCTAAAGTATCTCAGTGGGCAAAAGCAATTAAGAAGTGATTTACATGCAAGATGGTTTGCTTTCCTTGACAAATTCCCATACAAAATTGTGTATAAGGCTGGACAACAAAATAAGGTGGTCGATGCTCTTAGTAGACGTGTAGCCCTCACCAAGACCCTCAGTATTGAGATTGTGGGTTTTGAATGCCTAAAAGACCTATACGCCCAGGATGAGGACTTCCAACATGTATGGGAGAAATGTGGGAATCGACAGTCAGCAGATGACTTCTACATTTATGATGGGTTCCTTATGAAAGGGAAACAGCTGTGCATCCCTTGCACCTCCCTCCGCGAAAAGATCATCCGTGATCTGCATGGGGGTGGATTAGCAGGACACCTGGGAAGGGACAAGACAATTGAAGCAATTAAGGGGCGTTATTATTGGCCAAAATTAAGAAAAGATGTGTCCACTATTGTGAGTAGATGTTATATTTGTTAGACAACTAAGGGCCAAACTCAAAACACTGGTCTCTACATACCTCTCCCCGTTCCTACTGTTATTTGGGAAGACTTGTCCATGGATTTTGTGCTAGGTTTGCCAAAAACCCAAAGAAATATGGACTCCGTCTTCGTAGTGGTTGACAGGTTCTCTAAGATGGCTTACTTCCTCCCATGCAAGAAAACAATAAATGCATCAGCGACTACCAAATTATTTTTCAAGGCGTTTACATGGGGTACCCAAGACTATCACATCAGGTCGAGACACAAGGTTCTTAAGTCACTTCTGGATGACCCTATGGAGGTTATTTGACTCATCACTAAATTTCAGCAACACAACCCATCCGCAGACAGACGGACAAACAGAGGTGGTGAACTAGACCCTTGGTAACTTGATTCGCAGTATATGTCGGGAGAGACCGAAACAATGGGATTTCGCTATTGCACAGGCTGAGTTCGCCTATAATAATGCAATACACAACTCTATAGGTAGATCTCCATTCTCCATTGTCTACATGAAGGTTCCAAATCATGCACTGGACTTAGTAAAGCTACCCAGAGTACCTGGTGCCAGTACCTCCGTAGAACAGATGGCGGACCAGATCCAATCCGTCCAAGAAGCCGTGAAGCAGAAGCTAGAACAAACCAACGCCAAGTACAAGTTGGCAGCAGACAAGCATCGGCGGCACCAAGTATTTGACGTCGATGACGAAGTTATGGTATTCTTGAGGAAGGAAAGGATTCCCGTGGGAAAATACAACAAGTTGTAGCCTCGGAAGTACGGTCCATACAAGATCGTGAAGAAAATCAACGACAATGCATATGTCGTGGACCTACCAAATCATATGGGTATCTCTAAGACGTTCAATGTTGTTGACCTTCATCGCTACCTGCCAGAGATGACACTTGCATATCCTAGTCACGACTCGGGGTTGAGTTTTTTCCAAGTGGGGGATAATGATGGAGGCCCATCCCAAGGCCCATCTCACTATATGGGCGTCAGCTCATAGGATAAGGATAAGGGTAAGGATAATTCAAGGATCCAAGACTCATCAAGAATTCAAGAACCCAAGACTCATCAAGAATTCAAGAATCCAAGACTCATCAAGAGTTCAATGCATGGATAAGATCCAGGGAGATCGGACAGTGAAGATCAAGCCAAAGTATTTGATCCTATCAAGACCAAGATCAAGAAGTCGACCCTAGAAGATTAGATGTTTTGATATTTATCATAGTTGTTCTTTCCTAGTTCTTCTACAATTTTCAGATGTATTATAAATATTGCTCTTTCCAAGCTAATACACACTTCAGATTTATACTTCAATTTTTGCCACCTTTTCTCTCTCCTCTAGAGATTTTCATTAGCTTTGCTAGAAGCTTGTGTTCGCCCGGTGCTTGCGTAGCCAGCCCGGTTTTTATTGCTTCCACGCTGTGTCATCTTTAAACATTTTCATATCTTCTCAAACTGGTTTCTATTATCCACTTGTTAAAGGACTCGGACATATTGTTATGTAAGTCATCACTCTTTGCACTAGTGTTGAAAGCATGCCTACTCCAACATTTTGAAGGTGTGTCCTTCGCCCACTCCCAAGCTAGCTTTCAACATTGTCTCATTAAAATCTTGAACTGTATAAGCCCTTGCTGCATCCCAAAAGGTGAGGGGAGGTTTAAGCATTTATCAAAAACGTCAAGGGAGGTATAAGTATTTTACCCGAGTATGATTCATAAGTATTTTACGTTCAACTAACGGAAAAGGTCAATAAGCAGATTTTACACTAAAGGTCAGGGGAGGTCTTTATTACAACGTTTAAAGGTGAGGGAAGGTTTAAGTACTTCTCTGAAACATCAGGGGAGTAAATTATTTTACCCTAAATGATAACGTTACTAATGAAGGAAATGTTCAAAATATTAAAAATAAAACAGAGAATAAAAAGCATGATCTTCTGATCAGGGAAAATGTTTCAATGGTTAAAATGAACCATTGATTGAGGGTGTTTTTTTTTTTTTTTCAAATATATTGGGGCCTAGAAGATCCGAACACCTGGTCAAGTGATTGTCCAGATTGGTTGACTGATCTTGAGACATGAACTTAATGATCAGAGATCATCAGTCCACTTACAAGGGCAAGTAACTAATGGTTGAGATTAATCGGTAATCTTCCCGAATGGTGACCAATTGTCATCATGATATGAGCTCCATTATCAGCTCATATAGAGGTGGACCCATATTCAATCAGTTAAAGAAACGGACAGAGAAAAGAGACAGATCAAAGGGGAGGAAGCGTAACAGGGGGAGAACGCAGTTCAAGTTGCTGGTTACTATTGGGTAAATTAAAATAAAGATGTGATAACGTCTGCAAGTACGTAACTTTTGGTGTTTTTTTCTCTTCAAAAATCAACACTACCCAAGTTCCTGCTGGGATGCAAGCATTTGACTTCGCTATGTGAGTTGTGAACTCACGCGCACGCCCTAATAATAATAAAACAGAAAAGACGTAGTGAGCAGCTAGCTCAGGTGCCGTTTGGCATTATTTTTTTTTTTTGAAAGATCTTTCAGAAAATCTGACAGCTAAAAAATCGTTAACGATCTTAGCAGACTTAGCGGTTGAAGGATCGCTTGTTTGGATGTGCGCCTTCCTGCATGAAGACGAAATTTAAACATACGAAAAAAAAGCGAGAAGTTCTATTTCTTTCTTCCTAAAATAAGTTCCAATCAAGCTTCTCACATTTTTTCTAAACTCCATCTTTCAGCCGAAAGATCTTCCCCCAAACAAATAAGAAAAAGATTTGAAAAGTAGCGGGGCTTAAGTTAGCAATCATCTAAAGTCCAAATGAATATAATTCACATCTATATATCTAGTCCACTTACTAGTGCAATCACGCAACCTTCTAAAGTCAATGGAAAGAGAAGAAAAAAACACCGAGAGTGCAATCCGTTTGGTTTGTAGTTAGACTTGGAATCGGAACATTCCATCAAATGGGAGAATGACATTCCAGCATGAATGAAAATAAGATTTCAATTCCACCCAACCAAACAATTGGAATGGAAATAGCCTATTCCGATTCCGATTCCGGCCTGTGAATCAAGCGGGGCCTGAGTTTTTCACTTGATAAAAGAGAGATCAACATTGCTCTGCTCCAGAACCTGCTGAAGCTAAGACTGATGATCATGATCATGAGTGACCATTAGTGGGTCCCGTGTGAGTCTTCATAGTGGCTGTTGGCTGCGGTCCTGAGGATGGGCGAAGAGCATCTCATGATTCCTGCTTTTAATATATAATATAAATAGAATTATCACCATACATATAATCCCCAATCACTTGTTTGACTATCTATATTAAAATCCTCGGTGCAGGAGAACACGATTCCTCCAAACCACAACTAGTGGCTCATTTGTTCTTCTCCCACGACTGCAAAAGGCATGCTTTTTACTCAAGATTCGCTCGGAGTTATAAATCCAATCGACCCACGTTCTCTTGGCATTCTGCAACTGAAGTTGTTTATGCAAACATGGAGTACCCAAACCACCAATCAGAGTGTCGCAAAACCAGCGAAAACCCATCGGTGGTGAGCACCGACCTTGCCCCCGCATCATCAAGTTTTCCGACCAGTGCTCTCAGCAAACTGAAGGACAACCTTGCTTTCAGAGGCTCCAAATGGTCGGAACTGAATGGAGCCATGGGAGACTTGGGAACATATATTCCTTTAGCAATCTCCATGACACTAGCCAATAACCTTAACCTTGGTGTAACGCTTATATTCACCGGTGTCTACAACATTATCACAGGTGTGATCTATGGTGTTCCTATGCCCGTCCAACCCATGAAGTCCATCGCCGCCGCTGCTATCTCGGATAGCAAAAACTTTGGCGTCCCGGAGATCATGGCTGCCGGAATCTGCACGTCGGCAATACTTTTCTTATTGGGAGTAACTGGGTTGATGGGACTTGTGTATAGGCTCATTCCTCTACCTGTTGTTAGGGGAATTCAGCTCTCACAGGGGCTGTCGTTTGCCTTCACTGCAGTTAAGTACGTTCGAAATGTTCAACAGCTTTCCAAGGGAAAGTCTAGCGGGACTAGGCCATGGTTAGGATTGGATGGTCTGGTTTTGGCTATTGTTTGTGCTTGCTTTATCGTGATTGTTAGTGGTGCAGGTGGGGAGGAGGAGACAGAAAGAGAAGGAGAAGATGCAGTTGGTGGTGATGGGTTGCCTGGAGAATCAAGGCCACGAACTCCAAGCCCAAGGAGACGATTATGGGGAATTTTAGTATCTCTACCTTCAGCCATGATTGTTTTTCTATTGGGTGTGGTCTTGGCCATCATAAGGAGGCCTAGAGTGATCAAAGAGATTGAATTCGGGCCATCTGATATACATGTTGTGAAGATGTCCAGGCATGCCTGGAAGGAAGGATTCATTAAAGGTACAATTCCTCAGTTACCACTTTCCATGTTGAATTCAGTGATCGCAGTCTGTAAGATGTCGTCGGATCTCTTCCCGGGGAAGCACTTCTCAGCCACTTCAGTCTCGGTGAGCGTGGGGTTGATGAACTTGGTTGGGTGCTGGTTTGGAGCCATGCCATGCTGCCATGGTGCAGGTGGGCTTGCTGGACAGTATAAGTTTGGGGGAAGGAGCGGTGGGTGTGTGGCAATTCTAGGGGCGGCCAAATTGGTGTTGGGCCTTGTGCTTGGGACGTCTTTGGTGAAGCTGTTGGCTCAATTTCCTGTGGGATTGTTAGGGGTGCTCCTTCTATTTGCAGGGATCGAGCTGGCCATGGCTTCCAGAGACATGGGTTCCAAAGAGGAGTCCTTCGTGATGCTTGTGTGCACTGCAGTATCGCTTGTAGGATCTAGTGCTGCACTTGGGTTTCTGTGTGGGGTTGTTGTTTGCGTGCTTCTTCGTCTTAGAAGCCTGACTAAAGATCCGTCGCTTCTGAGAAAATGGATGCATAGAATTAGAACCCCATGAAGTTGGACGTACCCCAGATTTCTCTTCTTAAAGGCCTGATTTTCCAGGTTCTGTGTCCAAATTAATGGGGCGACCTTCTTAATAAAGTGTCTTATTAATCTTATTAAGATCTAGTTCAATCACTGTTGAACTCGATTAACTATAGTGGAAGGTTGTTTTGCTTTTACATTTAAATCTGAATAAAGAGCTGTAAGCCAAGAGTTCAATCACTGTTGAACTCATAAGCCCTACTGGGAGGTCAATAATATATTTGAGACAGTGTCTGATTATTTCCCTTGTTAGCTCATATGTTAAATAAATGGACGTAGAGGATATTTGGCATCCCAATCTTTCTTGGTTGTTTAGCTACTTGATCTTTGCAATACATGCCCACTAACCAGACTTAAAGGCCCAAGTCCAACCCAATCCTGAGTAGGCCCTAGTTCTGTAGTTCATGGACATTGAGCCTGAAAGCCTGCCCACCGGGCCACAGATCCTAATTTATTTATTTATTTTTTTAACATAGGTGATAATAGCGGGATTCCAGTCCTAGTGTCTGCTGGGACTACCAGCTAGCATGCCAATCGAGCCACCACTCAATTGACGACCCTAATTTAATTTGATAATTATTTATATTTTGTAAAATTTTTTTATAGTTTTTATGAAGGGATTAGTGAGGAATATTGCAGCGTTTAGAAATCTGAAACATTGATACTCATGTTTTTCTTTGGTAAAAAACTTAAGCCTCCCTTGAGGTTTGTCATAAATATTTATACCTCTCCTCCAATTATTTTTAATAGGACTTAAAACCTCCACTGTCTAAATAAGATGCGGTTATATTTGACATAATTGATAAAAAGACACTTTTATCTTTTATTATCCTTCAAATTTTCAAAGAGTAGCACCGTAGGACCAGCTTTCACCATTTTGAAACAAGAATGATCATTCTAACCACTTCAAGGGTTGCTCACAAGAGTTGATTCACAAAGTTGATCTCAAGAACATTTTAAGGTAATTTGATAAGAGGTGTAAAGTGGGCCGGGCTGGGCACGGCATGGCCAGTGCAAAGTGTGGGTCGTGTCGTGCTGGCCCGTGGGCCGTCATTGGCCATGTCACCCTCCCTAGTGAATAGTTTGGGATCGGACCAGCATGGCCCACGGCCCAAGCCCGTGCCATGCCATGCCGTGTTGCGGGTCGAGTGGCCCGTTGGCCAAGCCTTGGTCCAAGTCGGGCCATGGACTGGGTCAAAGTTATTTTTGCCTATTTATTTAAAAAAATTAAAAAAAAAACTTAAAATTTTAATTTTATATGAATTTTGATGTATACAATTGCTTATATATAATAATTAAATAAGTTAGTATAATAAAATTGAAAACAATTGTTTATTTTATTAATATATTATACACTCTATATTATTATATAATTATAATTTATATAATATATTATATATTATATATATAAATATATAAAATATATAAATATTATATTTATACCATATATAAATAGTATATACGAGACGTGTTGGGCTGGGCCAAGCCAGGGCCGTGAACCTAAAACCCTAGGCCTAGCATAGCATGAACCATTGTGCTGGGCCTGGCACAGCCCGCGTGCTATCGTGCTAGGCCGGGCCGGGCCGTGCCGAGCCACAGGCGACACAGCCTGATTTACGCCTCTAAATTTGATGTGAAAACAGCTAGGGCTCATGAAACCATGAAATCATGGCCTTCAATAAATGGGAGGTTGCTAGAGAATGAAAATTTTAGGTTTTTCTTATGAAACCATCCAAAAGACTAAACCTGGACTACCTGGGCTAGAATAGCGATGGCAAAGCAATGGTAATAAAAGAAGCTCTGAAACTAATAAATCTGTTTGTCTTTTTCCTAAGGTTTTAGCTAGTTCTAAGGCCATGTTTGGAAGTGTTTATGATAAAAACAAGTGCTATTCGAATAAGTGCTTATTTTAAAAAGTAAGCACTTATTTCATATTGGGCGTTTAGTTGTCATTTTCTCCAATAAGCATTTGCGGTTATTTTGTCCTTCATTTTCTTTCAAATTTTACGAAAGTACTTTTATGAAATCACTAGCACTTTTACAAGAATACTTTATAAAACTACTTTTTTATAAAGCACTTTTACGGAAGTATTTTATAAAATTCAACTAGGGATAATTTTGTAAATGATATTTTAAAATTCAACTACGGATAAATTTGAAAGAAAAAAATTGAATAAGTGCTTATTGTATAAGCACTTAAAAAAGTCTGAAAAATTGGGCTTAAAAAATAAGCTCTTATTTTTAAAATAAGCAATTATTTTGGGCTTAAGTCCCAAACACCAAGAAGGCAAGTGCTTAATGGTGTGGTCCCGACCCAAATAAGCTCTTATTTTTAAGCACTCCCAAAGATAGCCTATCAGTCATTTCATTCAAGGGTTTAATTTCTAAAACCCTGAAATCTTAACTTCAAAGTCAATCATTGTAGCAGGAGCAAAATCATCATTAAAACACAAGCTCCATATCATTTGCTTGCACTGCGTTTTCTAATTTTAACCACATCAACGTGTATTGAGTGATTGATGACAAGCTCTACAAGAACTTGCGTCCCTAAAATTTCTTGCCTCAATTCTAATTGAACATTTATCCAAAAAGAGGATTCAAATATGGATAAAATAAAAATAAGTACTGAATCACGACTCCTCTTAATCGGTGCTTGTAAATAGAAATACTGAATCACGAGTCACGACTCCTCTTAATCAGTGCTTATTATCTCTCTCTCTCTCTCTCTCTCTCTCTCTTCTTGCCTTCTTTTCCTTCATCTCCTTTCTTTTTTGTTTTTTTCCTTCTTAGAAACCCAAACCATGAGTCCAGTATAGAGGGACAATATTGGGTTTTCAAAAAATTTTAATAAAATTTAGCCACACGTGAACTCACATGCAACCAATTCTTAACAAAATTGTGTTTGAAATCAGTATAAATCAAGAACAATGTAAAAATTTACACTATTTTGATTTTGTCGGTGTTTGGAAGAAATGTGTAATCATGAAAAGAAACGAGAGAATACAAGGAATGACAAGATACCTTTGTGTAGTGCAAGTCAGGTGATGCACATCAAGGGGGTGTTCTTCAATGTGAGTTGTTTTCCATGTGGAGTTCCAAAACTTGTTTTCCTTCTAAGATCCATCATTCTGATGGTTTCGAAAACATGAATGGTTTATGCAAAACAGAACACTTGCTTTTTGCTCTTCAAAACAAAAACACAGCCCAAGAACATATTTCAGCTTTTCTTGCTGATGTGGTGGTTTAAAAAAGTCATGTTGTAAAACGCCATTCAAATGTTGCCGTTGTGTTGCTCCATGAAGCCCAAAATGAAGTCAACGCTTATGTGCACCAAAGATAACTACTGATCCAATCACTTGTATTCACGGTAAAATTTAAGATATAATTGGGCCTTATAGAGGTGTAACCAAACACACTAAAAGAAGGATGTCTGCTTATCTAATCAGTTTCAAAGCATGACCGTCTTCTACAAAAAAAAAAAGGGTAAAAGACTTAAAAACCTCCCTGGAGGTTTATGCTAAATACTAAGACGGTAAGACCTCCCCTTTATTTTCAAAATAGACTAACACCTCCCTATTGCGTTACTTCATGGGACAAATACCTTCTGTTAGGCTGTGTTTGTTATCGGTGTAAAAGAACACTGATGACTCATTTTACACTGAACCGTGAGGGAAGTAACTGTTGCGCTTTAAAAAGCATGATGTGAAAAATGTAGAGTTTTACATTTATTTTACATATATTCACAATGTAAAAGCATGATGTACTTACTACATCGATGATCAATATAAAACCTTATGTTTGATGATGTTTTATATCTATTCACTATGTAAAACTCCACTCCATCCAAATGCACACAAAACGCAGTTGTTCTTGATTTACACGACAAAATCAAACTAGTATAAACTTTTACATTGTTCCGATTCCAAACACAGCCTTCTTAAGAATTCAAATAATTTCCACTTCTGCTTGTTATTTTCATTACAAAACAAAACTATTTGAAAAGGGATGTTATTTTCGAAGAACCCTACAGATATCTCTAGATCAAGGATGGGAGGATGTTTTGGTAATGACATGCTGAATCGGTGGCCAGTGTTGTCATCAAGAAGTTCTACTGATGGGTGATCTCAGAAGCTTCCTCCCCCCTCCCTCTCTGTTTCTGTTTTTTTTCTCTTTTTTTTTTTTTCTTGTGAGATATGGGAATGACAAATGGCAAGACCAACTTTCAGTAAACAGGAAAATATTTTTTTTTATTGTGACAAGACTAAACAAACAGAACCTTTCACTATTTTCCTTCTGTTTTTATTTCTTTCTACATTGTAAGATTTGTGTACCAATAAAGAGAACCAAAAGAATATCTCATCCAAATGTTCCCCATCATTTTAAATCATTTTTTCTTCATGGATCTGTTTTTGGCTTGTTCTCTGCAGAAACACGCCTTGTTACAGAACGCATCGTCACGAACTCCTCAGCAGCTGAGGGGTGAATTCCGACCTGTACAAATACCCCCACCCCCACCCCCAAAGAAAACAAATCAGATCAAATAAAAAAATGCATCAAATTAAAGCATCCAGTGTGAATAATTTGATTTATTTTACACTAATCAACAGAAAGTTCTGCACTAAAAATAAGAGAGAAAAAAGAGAAAGAAGCAGAAGAGCCAAAGAAAAATTATTTAATTTATTTTAGACGCATCATGTACCCTGATTTTCTTTCCCCCTTTTTAGTTGATTTGACTTTAAAAAAAGAAAAAAAAAAAAACAGAACTCTGAGCATTGTGGGAAGATTTTCCAAGGGGTAAATGTTGAACTGCTATATATAGGAGGCCTGCAGTGCACTCCTGAACTACGGGATCCAAGGAGCTTTAATGCTGCGTAAATTTTAGAATGAAAGAAAAAGGTAACCAATATCAGGGTTGATAGGAATACAGTCTAGCCCAAGGCTGATGAACCTATTTGCCTAGTAAAACCATAACCACCCACCCACCCCCATTTCCTGTCCGAGGGAATGGCTAGGCTTCTTGCACGACAGCTTTTCCTCAAAGGTTTTGTATTGCACCATCCTACATCAATTGACTTTCCTAAGAATTAAGGAGTATGAACTATGAAAACTGCAAAATATATCATGAATTAAGCAGAGAACCAATCAAAAAAGAATGAAGCAGAGCAAAACAATAAACCCCACTCTACTTCCTCTCCCATTGCAGGTTGTACAATGTCCATCACTTTCAAGTATTTAACAACCCCTCCGCCAAAGAAAATATGAAAAAAATAAGATAATAAATAGAATATACCTTGTTATGTGACAAAAAAAGGGCAGCCAAGTGCATGAGGCTCGCACCAATGCAGGGTCTGGGGAGGGATAGATGTACGCAGCCTTACCCCTGCACATACAGAGAGGCTGTTTCCAAGATTCAAACCCTGGTCACCCAGGTTGCAATGGAGCAACCCAACCATTGCGCCAAGGCCCACCCTCGCTAATGTGACAGAAAAACGTAAATATAATTCACTTAACATCCCGAAGAGTAGAACAACCACTCTGGATGCTGAGCTACCCGCCAAGATAAAGCTAAAATGAAATTCAAAGTATAGGTAGCCCTCAACTAATTATTATCCATGATTGGAAAACCATCAGTGAATTTGTAAATTATCAATGTTAAATGAAAACCAGGTTGCAGAGAAGCATTCTTCTTTCTTTCTTTCTTTTCCTCCTTTCTATGGGGGTAAAGTAAATAAAGAATTTTGTAAAAATAGCATCAACAATTTGTCAGGGCTACCTAAATTCTCATGAAAGAATCTGCTTACCGTGCTGTCAAATTGTGCCTTTGTTGCTTCACACTTGAGTGCAATAGCAATGCCCTGTGGAAAATGGCCCAAAATAACATTAAGGGTTTAAAATTTAAAAAGAAAATGAAAGAGGAAAAAAGAAATGAATAAATAAACTCATTTTATCAATAACAAACTCTAAGCTTATCCAAGGATACAGAAATAAGTCTATAGAGCAAGGTGAGCTTGACAATTAAGCCACTTCCAATGCAAAGAGATAGCAAGAAAAGTGTTGAAAACAAGTTCATGGTTGAATGGAAAAAAAAAAGAAAGAAATTATCATATAATTTGGAATAATTCTGAAAAATGTCTTTAGAATGAAGATTCATACCTGAATAATTTCAGGAGCATCAGGCCCACACATAGATGCACCTAGAACCTTATCTGTCTCAGCATCAACAACAAGCTTCATGATTGTCTTTTCTTGTCTCCTGCAGATAAACATAATGGAAACAAAACTAAAATTAGAAGGCATTGCATGCTAAGATTATGATTACTTGGAATAATTATTTCTTGCCAATAAATCCGATTGAAATATGAGGAAGTAGAGAAGAGAAGGGAAGAAGAGAGAAGAGAAGAAGAAAGGAAGAAGAAAAGGTTTAGAGCAATGGAACAGTACTGGCGGCGCCAGATTCTATTATATTATATAGGGCGGCAGAAATAAGAAGGGAAAAGACTCTTGTGCCCCTGCTGTAAGTGAGTACAATAAAAGAAAATAAAAAAAAAAGGCTTTAACTAGCCAAACAGACCTAACACAAATAACTAAATTATTTCAACACTCCCCCTCAAGTTGGAGCATAGATGTCAATCAAGCCCAACTTGTCACACAAATCATTGTGCCGCACATGATGAAGACCTTTGGTGAAGATATCTGCAAGTTGTTCTTCTGAGCTGACATATGGTGTACACACTTCTCCATTTACAAGTTTCTCTCTAATAAAATGCTTGTCCACTTCAATGTGTTTCGTCCTATTATGCAGGACTGGATTAGCAGCAATATCGATGGCAGCTTTATTGTCACAGTAGAGTGACATAGGGTTGCTCACTGCAAAACCCAGTTCACCTAACAGATTTCTTATCCACATGATTTCAGCAACCCCATGAGACATCGCTCTATATTCTGCTTCAGCACTAGATCTAGCCACCGCACTTTGTTTTTTACTTCTCCATGTGACCAGGTTTCCTCCTACAAAGGCACAATACCCACTGGTAGACTTTTGGTCATCAAATGCTCCTGCCCAATCAGCATCAGTATATACTTCCACCTTTAAGTGTCCATGTTTCTAGAACAACAAACCAACTCCGGGAAACTTCTTGAGGTATCTAAGGATCCTCTCTACAGCTTCAAAGTGAGTTGTCCTAGGATTGTGCATGAACTGACTAAGGACACCCACTGCATAAGCAATATCAGGCCTGGTCATAGACAAATACAAGAGTCCCCCTACGAGTCTCTGGAACTTCTTCAAATCTTTCAAAAACTCTCCCTGACTGTCTCCCAGCTGATGATTAGATTCAATTGGTGAGTCAATTGGTTTTACCCCCAACTTGCCTATATCTTCTAGTAGATCTAGTACATATTTCCGTTCGGAAATAAAGATGCCCTTGTGAGAGCGGGCAACTTTAATTCCAAGGAAATAATGTAAGGGGCCTAGATCTTTCACCTTAAATTGAGTGGCTAAGAATTTTTTTTAGTCTCCGTATTTCAGCCTCCCAATCTCCTGTGATCACTATGTCATCCATACACAATTAGAGCTGCAATTTTCCCTTCACCTTTTTTCACAAATAGAGTGTGATCTGACTGACATTGTTTGAACCCCATCTGTTGAACTGCTAAGTGGAACTTACTAAACCAAGCCCGAGGTGATTGTTTCAACCCATATAAAGATTTTTTTAACCTGCACACTTTTTGTTCACTGCCTTTGGCACAAAAACCTGGAGGTTGGGTCATGTACACTTCCTCTTCCAAGTCACCATTCAAGAAAGCATTTTTGATGTCCAATTGGTGAAGTTCCCAGTCAAGATTTGTTGTCATTGAAAGAAGAATCCTGATAAATTTCATCTTGGCTACTGGAGAAAAAGTCTCTTGCTACCAATCTAGCCTTGTACCTTTCAATAGCTCCATCAGCCTTGTGTTTCACTGTGAACACCCACTTGCAACCCACTGGTTCCTTCCCTTCAGGAAGATCAACCAACTCCCAAGTGCCATTTTTGTGTAATGCATCAATTTCTTCCTACATTGCATCTGTCCATTCAGGTTTAGATAAAGCTTCTGCCACATTCTTAGGAACGGGGACACTGTCCACAGAAGAGAGGATTGCATGGAATGAAGGTGAAATGTGATCATAGGACACAAAATTAGAGATAGGATGACTAGTGGTACAAGATCTAACACCCTTTCTCTTAGCAATAAGAACATCAAGATCATTGATGATAGGGGAATCAACATTGAGAGGAACAGGCATATCAATAGGAGCAAGTGTACCTGGTTGATGAGAAGGATCTGCCTCTGGCGAATCCGATGATGTTGGTTGCATAGTATCAGGTTCCACGGCTCTTGACCTTTGCTGGTTTTTATGGCGACAATGAAAGACATAGAATGGAGGAGGATCGGGTAAAGGAGGTAGTTGAGTTTGAGCTGCCTGTTTCTTCTCAACCCTACTCTCCCCCCGAGGAGAAACCGAGAAGAAAGGTTGATTCTCAAAGAAGGATACATCAATGGAGACATAGTACTTGCGAGAGGTAGGATCATAGCAACGATACCCCTTTCGAGATAAAGGGTAACCAAGGAAAACACAAGGAATAGCCCGACGATCAAGCTTACCTCGAGTAGGGGACAAGTTATGGACAAAGCAACGACACCCAAAAACATGCATTGGAATGGTGGACAACGGAGCTGTAGGAAACAGAAGCTGATGTGGGGCCTTATACTCTAGTAACCGACATGGCATGCAGTTGATGATGTATGTAGCACACAAAACTGCATCCATCCAAAAACGTTTTGGCACATTCATATGAATTAATAAGCCACGAGCTACTTCGAGAAGGTGACGGTTCTTTCATTCAGCAATACCATTTTATTGGGGTGTCCTAGCACAAGAGCTTCGTTGAAGTGACCCACTCGAAGCAAAAAACCCTGTGAGATCACTATGGAAGTATTCCTTCACATTGTCCGACTGGAAGATATGGATTTTAGTTTGGGACTGAGTAAACACCATGCGTTGAAAGTCTTTCACAATTTTTGGCACTTCATCTCTAGATCGCATAGGGTAAACCCAAGTGTATCTAGACTAACCATCAATCAAGGTAATGAAGTACTTATATCCAGCCTCAGTAGGTAGAGTAACAGGGCCCCAAACATCAGAATAAACAATATGAAATGGAAATTAAGATCTTTTATTTCTCAAAGGAAAAGAACTTCTACAATGTTTACTCAATTGACATGTCTGACACTGTAACTGACTCGCTGACAAGGACTCAAACAACTTTGTGAACATAACTTTTAATGACTCAAAAGAAAGATGACCAAGACGATTGTGCCATAAATAGGCTTGACTCTCACTGGACAAACAAACTCATGGACTCTGTAGCCACAAGACCAGCTTTATTCTCCAACACGTAGAGACCATCCACCATGCTTCCTCTACCAATCGTCTTCCCCGAGGCCAAATCCTAAAACACACATGAAGACGGAAAGAAAGTGACTGAATAGTTCAAGGAGTGAGTTATACTATTAATGGACAACAAATTTATAGGTAATTTCGGAACATGCAGTACATTAGAAAGGGTAAGACCGAGTGGGAGAGGTATGGTACCTTGGCCAGCTATGGTAGAGAAAGAACCATCAGCTAGTCTCATCTTATCTCTCCTAGAGAGAAGGTTATATGTCTGAAATAAATTTGACTAACTGGTCATGTGGTTTCAGGCTCCGGAGTCAATAACCCAAGGAGAATCAGTGGTATGAGATGACACATGGAAGGCAGTGGCAACGTTGCTTGATGTAGACGCGAAAGAGGTAGAGGGAGTAGAACCGGAATCCATCTGGCGGAGAGTCCTACCATACAATTCCAAATGGTCACGAAAGGAGTTGATAATTTCTTCCTTGGGGTCAGAACTGGGGTGCCTCTCCTGAGTTACCAATGGACTAGTCTCTGGAGATGCCATATTAGCTGAGTTATACTTTTTTTTATTCTGTTGACTTGGTTTCTTGCCCTGATCAGGTGTTGACTTCTTACCCAAATCTTGTGCCCATTTAGGTTTTCCATGGAGATCCCAACATGTATCTCTGGTGTGTCTTGTCTTCTGGCAGTGAGTGCACCAAAGTTTACTCTTATCATCTGTTCTCTTCTGAGAATCACCTTTCTTAAAAGCACCTCCGACATTTGTATTTGAATTTCCTTGGACAGCTAGGGCAACTGACTCCCCCTCTACACAATTCATCACACTTCTTCTACTCTCCTCTGACTGCACTAAGGCATACACCTCCTGAACTGATGAACTGATGGCAAGTCTTTACTACCCAAGATCTGCACCCTGATGGACTCATATGAAGGATTCAGCCCTAGGAGGAAGGCAAAGACCCATTGTTGAGATACAAGTGACTTATACGCCTTTGCATCTTCATCACACTTCCAATTCACATTCTGATAGTGATCAACTTCTTTCCATATCGATGTCAAATCAGAATAGTACATCGAGAGACTCCTCTCCCCCTGCTTGCAAGTAGAGGATTCAGCTTGTAGTTGGTATATCTTGGCATAGTGTCTCTCCTCTCCCCCTGCTTGTTCCCATAGTGTCTCACAAGCAGTTTCAGCCCACAAAAATCTTCCTTACCTGTGGCAGCATGGAAACCAAGAGCGATGACATCACTGTACTATTCTCTTGGTTCCACCTATCATATTCAGCACTTATGTTCTTCGGTTCCTTCACTCTCCCATTGATGTATCCTATTTTCCCCCTAGCAGTGTAGAGTTTTATTCCCCTAGACCACTCAAGGTAGTTCAAACCATCAAAGGGAATAACAGTCATGGGGAAATTCATATCCATTTCCCCACTCACTCCATTGTGGCTCCCTGAAATCTCTAAAGTAGTAGAATTCTCCGACGACATTGTAAACACAAAGTTTTTTTTTATCTAAACTCTCAACTTAGGATCCCTCCTTATATCGACAAAAGATCCACACACAACAATTCAGTTCTGGACTTAATCTGAGCACAAAAAACAGCACCAATTTCCAAAGAAGAACTATGGCGAGACTGATTTTCAGATCTGCATGAAGAACAGTCCCAACCTACTGGTTTTCCAGTAAGTTCCACCACAGCATTAATCAATAAGAGAGATCCTAACACACATGAAATCAGACTAACGAGCAGAGAAAACAGGTCATCTGTGACCTACAGTCACCTTTTCACAGGTATAGGATCACACGATCCAACAAATAAAAGAGGTATAACACTCACAAAAGTTTGCCGACATTCAGTGGTTTGGATTCATTTGTTCTCCACTTGGTACACGACCAAGGAAAGAAATAAAAGAAGAAAGAAAACTTTAGGGTTGTACCAGTTGCAGATCTGATTTGATCAGCCCAGATTCAATCCTCTGTTCCGCCCAGATTCAGCAACTTGAAGAGAAAACTTGGTCGCCCAGATTCAACAGCCTTGCTCTGATACCATCTTGGCAATAAATCCGATTGAAATATGAGGAAGTAGAGAAGAGAAGGGAAGAAGAGAGAAGAGAAGAAGAAAGAAAGGAAGAAGAAAAGGTTTGGAGCAATGGAACAGTACTGGCGGCGCCAGCTTCTATTATATTAAATAGGGCGGCAGAAATAAGAAGGGAAAAGACTCTTGTGCCCCTGCTGTAAGTGAGTACAATAACAGAAAATAAAAAAAGGCTTTAACTAGCCAAACAGACCCTAACACAAATAACTAAATTATTTCAACATTATTCTTCGATCTGGCTATGAATAAATGAGGGTTTGGAAGCAAATGGAAAAAGTGGTTTAGTGTGTAGTCACTTTTCTACCATGGTAAATGGGAGTGTTGAGGGTTTTTTCCTAGCAAAAAGAGACCTTAGGCAGGGGGACCTATTGCCACCAATCTTATTCACTATCATAGCAGATGCCTTTAGTAGTTCAATAACGAGGGCAGACAATCTAGGCCTCATTAGAGGGTGGGGGGAAGGAACAAGAAGTGTCCTCTCATTTATTTTTTGATAACAATATCATGATTTTTTGCTAGGACTGGGGGAAGAAGATATGCAGAATTTTCATCTATTGGTGAAATGTTTTGAAAGAATTTCAAATTTGAAGGTGAACTTGGGGAAAAGTTTCTTTATTGAGTTAAAAGATAATGTTCTTTTTAATTGGTAACCAGTAACTTGTATTAATCTAGAAATTTTAGTAGTACATGGCTCTCAACCTGAGCCAACCCCATATAAATCTTAAGAGTACAAGTTAAACAAAAATAATTGCTCCCTAGTCACTCCTTCACTCCTTTGCGTTGCTAAATGTGGAGATTCTGGGTTGCTCAGTGGCACATTAGTCCATCAAATATCTAGGTCTTCCTGTAGGTGGGAACCCAAAGTCCTCTAATTTTTGGTATCATGTACTGGATGGATTCTCCAAGAAGTTAACAGCTTGGAAGATAAATTATAATTTTTTCTTGGGGGTCAAATCACACTAATAAAGTTCACATTCAGCAACCTCCCTATTTTATTACCTTTCAATATTTGGAATCTTGACATCATTGGTAAACAGGACTGATAAAATCATGCAATATTTCCTTTGGGAACTGAGTAATGCAGGAGCTGAAGAATGAAATTTGGAATTTTCTTAAATTTTCTATGTTTTGTATACTTGGACAGTATGGGTATTTTCGTAATTTAACTAGTTCTGTGTGGGGCCTGGGCTATAACATAAGTTATTGTGTTTCTTGATGCACAAGACAAAGTGTGGCACTTTTTGTAATTATGGTGAACAGTGTTCCAGGCCACACAAGTCACTCTATAAATACATGTATTCTCTTCCTTTTGAGGCTAATGAATGAATGAAGATTTCTTAAGAGCTCTCTTTCTGTATGGAGTGATTCCTACAAACCCTAGAGTGATTCTAGGACCCCTTGGAGTGATTCCTTGGGAATTCTCTCTTTTCTCTAATAGTCGTACAAGACTACAAAGACTCTTCAGGTTTTGAACAGAAAATAAAAGAGAAGGAGAAAAGGAGAAGAAGAGAGATAGAGAAGGAGCACTCGTGGGAGAAGCTTTGAAAGAAGAGAATGGTTGGAGTGCTTAAAACAGCCGCCCCACTCCTTAATTTATATACATGGTTTCCTAATTGTAAAAGAACTTTAATGCTTACATGGCAATAAAAGATAAGATTAAAATAAAACTAATCCTAGATAAGATAGAATAAAACTTATCCTTATCCTACTAAGAAAGCTGATCCTAATCAATTAAATCTAAGTACATCTCAGGGTGTCACACGAATACTCTCAATGTGGGGTCCACAGTTTCCTACACTCCCCCTCAAGTTGGGTAGTAGATATTTGTCATTCCCAACTTGCATAGATCTTCTTTTTGAAACAGCCTTGGTGAGAAGGTCTGCAAGCTACATGTCGGAGGTGATGTAGGGAAGGCATACTTCTTGAGATGTAACCCTTTCTTTGATAAAATGCCGGTCCACTTCGATATGCTTAGTTCTATCGTGTTGTACTGGATTATGGGCTATATTGATGGCAGCCTGATTATCACAGTACAACATTAGGGGTTTTTCATAAACAATACCCAATTCCTCAAGTAATGACCTCAACCATAGAATCTCAGCCACACCATTTGCCATGGACCTATATTCAACTTCAGCACTTGAACAAGAAACAACACTTTGTTTTTTACTCTTCCAGGAGACCAGATTACCTCCAACAAAGGCACAATATCCAGAGGTAGATCTTCGGTCATCAACACACCCAGCCCAATCAGCACTTGTCTAGACTTCTATCTTCATGTGGTCATTTTTCTTGAACAAAATGCCTCTACCTGGGGACCTCTTCAAATATGCTAATATCCTTTCAACCGCAAGGAGGTGAGTAGTTCTAGGAGAGTGCATATACTGACTAAGTACACTGACTTCATAACTGATGTCAGGTCTTGTGAGGCAAAGATAGAGAAGCTTTCCAACTAACCGTTGAAACATAGCTTTATCTTCAATAGCCTCTCCACCCTCTGCACTAATCCTGTGGTTCTGTTCAATAGGTGTGTCCGTAGGTTTAATTCCCAACTTTCCTATTTCTTCTAGCAGATCAAGAAAATACTTTCGTTGAGAGACAAAAATCCCATGCTTGGATCTAGCTACCTCAATGCCCAAGAAGTGTCGTAATTCCCCCAGATCTTTTACCTCAAACTCTTGATGAAGGAGTTGCTTAAGAGACTCAATTTCACTAGTATCACTCCCGGTTACTACAATATCATCCACATACACGGAAACCAAGGTTACGGAGGAACCCACTCTCTTAATAAACAAGGTGTGGTCTGACTGAGCCTACACATATCCAAACCTATCAAGGGCTCGTCTGAATCTGTCAAACCATGCTCTGGGTGACTGTTTTCTCTACCCTTTCTACTCTCTCTTCCTCTCTCTTTCTGTCTTGTGTTAGTTTGTTCCAGCCCCACTGCATCAGTTTTTGGTATCAGAGCTAATGGTTAATCACCATGTTCTCACAAAGTGACCGATTCTATGGGCCTAGGGTATCATTTAAACAATCTCATGGGCCTAGAATGAATGATGATAAGGCTTTTGAACCATATGAAGGGTTTATGGTTGATTTACTTGAGAAATTGGTAGAAGAAAGTAGATCTAGTAATGTTGGCTATACGAAATAGGTTTTCAAGAATGTTAGAAGAGAAAGAGAAGTGCCTAATTTCAAGGGAAAAGAAGACAGACAAGCATTCTTTAATTGGATTACTATAATAGAAGAATATTTCGATTGGCATGATATGTCTAAAAAACAAAGATTTAGATTTGCACGCATGAAGCTCGCGGATATTGCTAAAGTATGGTGGAGAACTCATGATCAACGACTAGAAAATAGAGGTGAATATCCTATAACCACATGGGAAAGGATGAAGATGTATTTGCAAGAAAAGTACATTCCACAATACTTCCATGATGATCTATATACAGAGTTAACTAATCTCAAGCAAGGTATGCTATCTGTAGTTCAATATATGCATAAGTTTGATGAATTATATATTAGATGTGACATTACAGAAAGTGAAAGGCACAAATCAGTTCGTTTCATGAATGGACTAAGGGATGATATCAAGAATGAATTGTCTACGACTCGGATTTATGACTTAGACCATGCCTTTGAATTGGCTCTTAAGATAGAGAAGAAGCAGTTGATTACAACAAAGAATTTGAAGCCAATGCGAAGAAAGTACAAAGTTGAAGATAAAGAAGATGATTTCTTGCATGTTGATGCCCATTTTGGAGCTAAAGTTGAGAATGAAGAATTTCAACCTATAGAAGTTGTAAACATTGAAGATCAAAAGGGTGCAAGCCAAGAAAAGATTAGAATTGTTGAAGAAGGAACTTCCAAAACCTATGGTCAACTTGAGGTTAATGATCAAGAAGAGATAGAAGTTGAGCAAGTTGAAGAAATTCAAGTGCAAGATGCAACTGTGTTGGTTGTAGTAGATGTTAGTAAGGAAGCAAGTCATGACTTTACCTTACAAGTTCAATTGGAACCAATTGAAGAATTACAAGTTGACATAGTACAAGTTCCACCAACATTAATAATGGCAGAAGTTCAAGATTTTGCTGAAGAATCAAGGGGAGCTGGACACATAGAGATGGAGATTTCTCAACTATTGAAGGAAAAGTTCCAAATGCTGCAGTTGAGATTTTGGATATGAAAGTTCATAGTGATAAGCAAGGGGAAGATTCACCACAAGATAAGCTGATTGGTGATGTAAGTAGTCAAGAAGTTAATGTTATTGATTATTTATCAATGAAGGTTATGGAAGGCAGTATTTCAGACATACATTGCTTTCAAGATCCATTTATAGTTTTGTGCGTGACACCTACTCTACAGTCCAAGTATGTTGAAGTAGTTATGGGAATTACTATTCCTTTTGTCATCAAGGTACATCAACTTTACATCCTCAAGTTTTTCAAAACTCGAGGACGAGTTTTTTTGAACCGGGGGAGAATAATGCAGGAGATGAAGAATGAAATTTGAAATTTTCTATAGTTCTGTATACTTGGACAGTATGGGTATTTTTGTAATTTTAATTAGATATATGTGAGGCTTGGGCTATAACATCTTGTTCCTCTAGTTTAGTAGGGCTTATCTTTCAATTTTCAGTTTATTTGCATTAGTAGATAGAAAGTTATTGTGTTTCTTGATGCACAAGACAAAGAGTGGCATTTTTTGTAATTATGGTGAACAATGTTCCAGGTTGATAAGCCTATATTTGTACATATTTTCATACCTCTAACTTGATGATTTTGGAATTAGCATGGTATTGCACTAATTATGATGAAATTGTCTTGCAAGATGATTTGGAGCTTAATTGTGCAATTTTAAGGAGTTCGATTTAATTGATCAAGATAATCAGAGGAAGGACCATGTAGCAATGATGCTCCATGATGTAGCCATGAAGGAGAGAATCCATTGAAATCGGATTTGATATGTATGCACAAAAATCGGAAAATTTCCAATTTTGATCTAGTTCCCATATTTTGGGCATAACTTTCTGCATACAACTCGGATTGAGGTGATTCAAACGACTAATTAAAGCTAAGAGATAGGGCTACAACTCTTGTGTTTATCACTCAACCTAATTCCGCCGCCAACCAAGTGCAATTCGAGCTACAAGTTTCGGGTCTGGCAATTGGCAGTTGAGGGGAGGCTAAGAGACCTAATTTGTGTTGAATTAGGAATCTACATTGAGAAGCAATTGAGGGGAGGCTGCACTATAAAAAGGACCATAGACTCAAGGCAAGGGGGCACATCCTTAGAGAGAATTCAGCAAAAAAGAGAAGAGGAAGCATTCTCAACACATCAGAAGAGAAGAGGAAGCAATTTCAGCACACCAGAGAAGGAGAGGAAGAATCTGAATTCAAGAGGGAGAAAGGCTTAGTTGCTGCACTTGTCTTCTACCTTCAAAGGCTAAAGTTTTTTTGTTATTCTATTCATTCTTTAATGTGTTCTTGTTGTGTTTCCCCTTTAATTTTCTTGAGTATGATGAATTTAATGATGTCTAGCTAAATTCTCATAGCTAGGGTTTAGATGGATTTTGATCTTAAGATTATATAGTTATTTGTTTAATTCAATTCAAGACCTTTATTATTTGCATGAGGAATTTTTATTGCTATGCTTAATGCTTTAAAAGAATTGGTCAATCTTTTAATGATTTGATGATTCATGCATGACTGACTAAAGGATTGTTATGAATTAGATCCCTAGGCAATAAAAATTGCATGATAGACTATGATATCGAAAGATGATTAGCTCATGTGTGGAATCAAGGAAGCTTAGTGAGTCAAATCCCCTTCTACGATTAGAGGTTTCCAAAGAAATTAATGCTTATTTTTCCTTTTGACAACCACTTAGAAATTTGATGGTAGAATTGGATTAATAAAGGATTAATATGACTTGAGAAAGCTTATTAATTAATTTAGGGAAATCCACCATCACATGCAAATAACTTTAATATACCTTAGGGTAATTTCGATCTTGAGTTGGATAAAATAGGTAATTATATAACCTTGATTTAATGAAATCTAAACCCTAGCTGCATTCATCCATCAATTCAGTTTTTATTTAGCTCTTGGATTTGCATTAATTCTTGTAGTTTTTATTCATTCAATTGATTCACAAGTTCAACTTAGGTTAGTTTAAAATTGATTTGGAACTGTGATCTAGTCTCTGTGGGATCGACACTTTTCTCATCATTATACGCACATTTGACTAAGGTACACTTGCCTGAATTAACTGTGCATAAATTACACAACACAAGTCACTCTATAAATAGATGTATTCTCTTCCTTTTGAGGCTAATGAATGAATGACGATTTCGTAAGAGGTCTCTTGCTGTATGCGGTGATTCCTACAGACTGTAGAGTGATTCTAGGATCCCTTGGATTGATTCCTTGGGATTTTTCTCTCTTTTCTCTTTCTTTACCCTTTCTACTCTCTCTTTCTGTCTTGTGTTAGTTTGTTCCAGCCCTACTGCATCATTGAGTGAATCAAAAAGAACCATCTAGTCAATTGGAAGATTGGGAAAGGAGGAGGAAGGTGGATTGGGATTGGGTAAGGTGTCCTTAAGGAGTAAACACTTTGCCTGTTGGGAAAATGATTATTGCAATTTCCCATTGATTCAAACAAGCTTTGGCATGCAATTAACAAGAGAATTCATAGACAAAAACTCAACGGGTAGGACGTAAGTCTAAATTCAAGAGCTTCTTTGACATCACCTTAGAAAGTCATTGCGCCTCCATACTCCTTTCGTTCTTGGCCAATATTAGGTATGATGTCCCATCAGGATCTAGTACCAAATCCTGGAAGGACCTATGGTGATGGTGATGGTGGTGGTAGGGATCAGCTCCTCAAGGATTTGTTTCCTTGCATTTTGTATTTTCAGCTTTGTCATCCAACAAAAACTGCATGGCCTCTAATTGTGTTTCAATGTCCATTCTTGCCTTCTCAACCTACTAGAAGAGGTATCTATTGATCCCAACAAACCTGATTTCAGAATTTGGACTTTAACAACTTTAGGATCATACTCTTATGCATCGTTCTTCCTTGCCCTCTCCAAGGACCCCCATCCTAACCTTGTTTGCCCAATAAATGCCATTTAGGAAGGATTGGTTCCACCTAAAGTTAGAGCTCTCCCTTGAGAGATATACCAAGACAAGTTTAATACTTGTAAGGACTTACAAAGGAAAAAACCATTTTGGCTGCTCTCTCCCTATTGAGCAAGAGCAAGTGAAGAGAGGAGAGGAGAAGAGAGAAGAGAGATGAGTCGAGTGACTGAAAGCCATCCAGAACATAGGGGGCGAAAGAATGATTTTATTATTTATACTAGTACAGTCGAACAATATAAACAGAGGAGAAATTACAACAGTACCCTTATGGTACTAAATCTGAATACATAAACAACTAACAACACTCCCCCTCAAGTTGGAGCAAAGATATCAATCATGCCCAACTTGTCACAAAGATTATGATGTCTGGAAAGGTTTAAACCTATGTAAAGATGTCTGCAAGCTGGTTCTCAGAAGTGACATAGGGGGTACACACTTCGCCTGTGATAACATTCTCTCTGATAAAATGCTTGTCAACTTCGATGTGTTTTGTTCTATCATGTAACACCGGATTGGCAGCAATGCTTATAGCTGCTTTGTTATCACAAAATAGAGTTATAGGTTTGGTCACTGGGAAACCCAACTCCCCCAACAAATTCTTTATCCACATGCCTTCAGTACCCCCGTGGGCCATAGCACGATATTCAGCTTCAGCATTGGATCTAGCTACCACATTTTGCTTTTTACTCCTCCATGTAACAAGGTTCCCTCCTATAAAGGTGCAGTAGCCACTGGTAGACTTTCTGTCACTTTGGGATCCAACCCAATCTGCATCTGTATAAACTTCAACTTTCAAATGTCCGTGCTTTTGAAACAACAAACCAGTACCCGGATACTTCTTTAGATATCGGAGGATTCTCTTTGTTGCTTCAAGATGAGAAGACCTAAGAGCATGCATGAACTGACTGAGGACACCAACAGCATATGCAATGTCTGGGCGAGTCATAGAAAGGTATAACAATCTCCCTACAAGCCTCTGAAACTGTTTCACATCCTTGAGCGATTCACCACAGTGTCACCTAATTTATGGTTGGGGTCAATGGGAGAGTCAATTGGCTTCACCCCCATCTTTCCAGTGTCCTGAAGTAAATCAAGGACGTATTTCCTTTGAGAAATGAAGATACCCTACTTTGATCGGGCAACTTCAATTCCAAGGAAGTATCTGGCAGGTCCTAGATCCTTCACTTCAAATTGAGTGGCAAGAAAAAGTTTCAATTTTTGAATTTCATCCTCCCAATCACCAGTAACAATTATGTCATCCACATATACAATTAGAGCAGCAATTTTACCTTCTCCTTTTTTCACAAACAGTGTGTGATCTGATTGACATTGCCTGTATCCTTTCTGCTGAACTGCCACATGGAATTTGCTGAACCAAGCTCTTGGTGATTGTTTCAGCCCGTATAAGGACTTCTTCAACTTGCACACTTTCTATTCATTGCCTTGGGCTAGAAAACCAGGAGGTTGAATCATGTACACTTCCTCTTCAAAGTCACCATTCAAGAATGCATTCTTGATGTCCAGCTGGTGTAAAACCCAATCCAGATTAGCCGCAAGAGAGAAAAGGACTCTAATGGAATTCATCTTGGCAACGGGGGCAAAAGATTCTACATAATCAACTCCATACACTTGAGTAAATCCCTTTGCCACTAAGCAAGCTTTATACCTTTCCATTGTTCCATCAGCCTTATGCTTGACTGTGAACACCCATTTACATCCAACTGGAACCTTTCCCTTAGGAAGATCAACAAGTTCCCATGTGCCATTTTTGTGAAGGGCATTAATTTCTTCCCTCATGGCATTTGTCCATTCAGGAACTGAAAGAGCTTCTGCCACATTCTTAGGGATAGGGACACTGTCAATAGAGGTAAGGAAGGCACGGAATGAGGATGAAATGTTCTCATAGGAGACAAAGTTGGAAATGGGATGTTTAGTGGTGCACAATCTAACACCCTTCCTGTGAGCAATAGGACGGTCAAGATCATTAGCAGTAGAGGAATCATTTTCAATAGATTCAAGGACATCATTGGGAGCCAAAATACTTGAGTGAGTATGATCCTCCCCCGAGGAGTCTGGTGGCACTGGAGGTACAGCTTCCGGATTCTCTACAGCTCTTGAATTTGGTTGGCTTGCGACGACGAGAAAAAACACGAAAAGGTGGAGGGTCAGGGAGAGAGGGAAGCTGAACCAGTTTCTCCTCATGCCTACACTCCCCTTGAGGAGAAACAAGATAGAAAAGGCTCATCTTCAAAGAAAGAAACATCCATGGAGACATAGAATTTACGAGAAACAGAATCAAAACAACAATATCCCTTTTGAATGAAGGAGTAACCAAGAAATATGCAAGGGATAGCACGAGAATCCAATTTCCCACGGGTGGGAGACAAATTTTGGACAAAACACCGGCAACCAAAGACACGAGGAGGAATAGAAAGAAGGGGAGCCTTAGGAAAGAGAAGTTGATGTGGGGCTTTGTAATCTAACCGACGAGAGGGCATACGGTTTATAAGGTAAGTGGAACAAAGAATAGCTTCAAGCCAAAACCGTTTGGGAACATTCATATGAAGTAGCCACTTCAAGGAGATGTCGGTTCTTCCGTTCAGCCACACCATTTTGTTGTGGTGTGCGGGCACAAGAGCTACGGTGAAGGGAACCATGCGAAGCAAAAAATTCCGTGAGGTCACTATGAAAAAATTCTTTTGCATTGTCTGATTGGAAAATTTGGATTTCAGTTTGAAATTGAGTGAAGACCATCCGCTAGAAATCTTGAATGATTTCTGGTACTTCTTCTCTAGTTCGCATCGGGTATACCCAAGTATATCTAGAAGAATCATCAATGATCAATGTGAAATGGAGATTCAGATTTACTATTTCTTTGAAGAAAATGAATTCTACAATGCTTACTCAACTAACACGTTTGACAAGAAAAATCAAAAACAGACATTGACTTAAACAGTTCTGGGAATACAACTTTCAAAGACTAAAAAGACAAATGACCAAGACGACAATGCCATAAATAGACTTTTTTCTTACAGGACCGACTTATAGACTGACTCATAGACTCTGTAACATGAAGACCAGCCTTATTCTCCAGCATGTAAAGTCCATCAGCCATACGACCCCTACCAATCGTCCTCCCCGAGGCCAGATCCTAAATCACACAATGAGAAGGGAAAAAGGTCACTAAGCAATTCAAGGAATTAGTAACACTACTAACAAAGAACAAATTAATGGGAAAATTTGGAACATGAAGAACATCAGAAAGGGTAAGGCCAAGAGGAAGAGAGAGAGTTCCTTGTATGGAAGAGTATGATCCATCGGCTAGTCTCACCTTGTCTCTTCCAGAAAGAGGGTGATAGGTTTGAAAGTAAGAGGACGTACCAATCATATGTTTTGATGCTCCAGAATCAATGATCCATGGAGAGTCAGGGATGTGAGAAGCAACATGGAAAGCAATGGCAAGGTTACCTGAGGTAGATGCAAATGAGGTTGAGGGAGGAGTATCCATCTGACGAATTGCCCTACCATAGAGCTCTAAATGGTCACGGAAGGAATTCATAATGTCCTCCCTCGGATCAGGTCCAGTGAGATGTGTCTGAGTCACAGTAGAAATGGGGGGCTGATTTTCCCGAGTAGCCATGTTGGCCATGTGATGTTTCTTTGTACTTTGCTGTCCGTACTTCTTATTCACCTCTGAACCTTGCTTCTTAGTCAGATCTTGAGCCCATTTTGGTTTCCCATGAAGATCCCAACAGGTATCTTTGGTGTGTCGGGGTTTCTGGCAATGAGTGCACCACAATTTTTCCTTATTTTCTGTTTTTTTCTAGAGATCTCCTTTCCGGGAAGAAGATCCCACACCAGTAGATACACCTCCTTTTGCAACTAACACAACAGCATCCCCACCAGGGTTGTTCATCAAATTTCTCCTGCTTTCTTCAGATTGTACAAGAGCATAGACTTCTTGAACAGAAGGGAGATCCTTAGAACTGAGAATTTGAACCCTGATAGATTCATACATAGGATTCGGACCATGTAAGAATGCAAACACCCTTTGCTGGGAGACAAGCTGTTTGTACTTCTTAGCATCCTCAGCACACTTCCAATCCACACTCTGGTAATGATCCAACTCCTTCCAGACAGATGTTAAGTCAAAGTAATAGACCGATAAACACCTCTCCCCCTATCTACAAGTAGAAGATGCTGCCTGCAGTTGATAAATTTTGGCATAGTGTCGCAATTCTGAATATGTAGACTTTGCTTGTTCCCAGATTTCATTCGTTGTTTCAGCCCACATGAAATTCTTCCTGATTTGAGGTTGCATGGACACCAAGAGCCAGGACATAACAATACTGTTCTCCTGATTCCATCTATCATATTCAGCACTCCCGGAGGATGGTTCTTTTATCCTCCCATTAATATAGCCTATATTCCCCCTTGCAGTGATGTATAATTTGATCCCTCTTGACCACTCCAGGTAATTTAAACCATCAAGAGGGACAACAGCCATGGGAAAGGATAGGTCACCCCCACCCATTCCATTCAGCATTGAGGAAACTCCAGATGTGGCTGAATCTTCAATGCATTATATCTGAATAAAAAGTTGAAACAGCAACCAAAAAAAGGCACAGCCGTACAAGACTATTTCAGAGATAGGTCCTTCTGACCACCGGTTTCACTGAGAACAAAACAAAGAGCACTGCTGTTCCAGTACAAGAACAGGTCCTTCTGACCTACAGCTTCACCGAGAACAAATAACAAACTGAACATTGTTGTTGCAGTACTGAAGCAGGTCCTTCTGACCTACGGTTTCACTGAAACAAATCTGCACACTGCTGTTGCAGTACAAGAACAGGTCCTTCTGACCTACAGCTTCACTGAGAACAAATAACAAACTGAACACTGCTGTTGCAGTACTGAAACAGGTCCTTCTGACCTACGATTTCACTGAAACAAGTCTGCACACTGCTGTTGCAGTACAAGAACAGGTCTGAATGACCTACTTAGTAGGGCTTAATAAGATTGATGTTGAGCAGACAATTAGTCGGCTAAAACAGACCATCAACAGTCCACAATACCAACAACAAAAAAGTTTGAATACAGTTACTGTGTTAAGGAATACAGTCGCTTAACAGTAGGACAGCCGAACAGTTCATTAGTCGAACAGACAACAGTAGGGTAGCCAAACAGTCATCAAACAGTTCAGCAAACAATAGGCATCCAAACAGACAAGGATGATAGTCCACAAACAATAGGCATCAAACAGTAGGCATCAAATAGTTCATCAGTTCATCAGTCGAACAGACAACGGTAGGGTAGCCGAACAGTCATCAAACAGTTCAGCAAACAACAGGCATCCAAAGAGACAAGGATGATAGTACCTCTTTTAGTTTCGGATGATAGTCTCCCTTATGGTAAACCAGAACTCCTTGACTATCAACCAGAGCTCCTTCTACGAATCCTCAAACAATAGGCAGCTGAACAGAAGATGAGCAATTTCTAAAGACAGAACACCCTCTACGAACTGCAAACAATAGTCTCTCTACAGTCGAGCAGACAGGAGGAGCAATTTCTGGGCTGGAAGACGAAAAGACTCTGTAACTTCTGGGTCGAACTGATTTCACCAGATCAGGAGTTCGATTGGAGGCAGCACTGGATGCAACAGTAGTTAGCTTGACACCACCCTTCAGGCCTGGACGACTTGCTCTGATACCATGTTGAGCAAGAGCAAGTGAAGAGAGGAGAGGAGAAGAGAGAAGAGAGATGAGTCGAGTGACTGAAAGCCCTCCAGAACATAGGGGGCGAAAGAATGATTTTATTATTTATACTAGTACAGTCGAATAATATAAAGAGAGGAGAAATTACAACAGTACCCTTATGGTACTAAATCTGAATACATAAACAACTGACAACACTCCCCATGCCTACCTTCTATGCAAAGCAAATGGTGAAAGTACATTACACCTGCTAATTTCCTGAATTTTTTTTATCGGTAATTAATAGGATTTCATTTTATTATAAGAGGAAGAAATACAGTACAGATTAAGATCAATTTTTAAAGACATATGAGAAGCATAGTTTTTGAAAAGTTACAAGACTCCCAAATCTGCCCAGAAAGGTTGATCCCTATGTACCCCTTGTTTTGCCAAAGTATCAGCCATCCCATTTTCTGTTCTCTAATTTCATCTGCGGACTCGAATCATTGAAAATATCACCATTAAAGTTGTGCATTAGAAGAAATTATGGAGCTGTTCTCAAGTTTCACAATAGACAACATCATTAGAAACTAGAAACAGGTAACTACTACATCTTCAACCAGAACAAAACCTTTGGCTTATTTTACTCACCCCCCCCCCCCCAGTTCTAATAAAGTTAAACTTTGATGGATGCAGTATAGGCAACCCAGGGCTGCGTAGTGTGGGAGGAGTATTCAGGAATGAAGAAGGAAAAATTTTAGCAATCTTCTATGGACCTCTTGGGATTGGAGACTGAACTAAAAAAGAAGTTTGGGCAGTTCTCACAGGGCTAAGAAGAACAAAAGATCTAAAGTCTAAACATGAGAAACCTTATTGAAAACAACTTACATGTGGTAATATGGTGGTTAACAAGCAATCAGTATGCACCTTGGAAACATAGGCATGTCCTACCAAAAACACAAAGACTAACAAACAAGCTGAGAGTAAATGTGAAATGGTTACCACATTCTGCCAATGGTTTGGCATAGAAAGGGGTATTAAGGTATCAGATATACTGGGGTCAAGGGAAGTAGTATTTGTATTTGTTAGGAGGTTAACCTTGGGGTATCTCTCTTCCTTGTAAAATAAGTAACTGTCGTTCATCATTAAAGAATCTTTTATCTCAGATCATTTAAATTTGATAAAATATTTGTGTGGTTGCAGAAGGAGAAGTCGCAATACATGGAACCTCCTTTCCTATCTGTTTGGCATTATGGAATACATGTAAATTTTTAATGACAAAAGCCACATGCCGGTTATAGCTAAAAATTTCTAATACTTACTCGTATCTGTCCCAGTAGATTTTTAAGCCAAACTAAGATTGGAATAATGAGAACCATGAAAACAATATAACACCAGATAGATTGTATTAATATGAGAAAAGGGAAAAAAACACCAAGCCCAGATAGATACAATGATTACATGGTTAATGAGAACAATGAAAAACAATATACAGGTATTAACCAAGAATGGAAATTTGGAATAGTGTTTCACAACAAGGATTGAAATAGTGTTCTAAAGCACAAATCATAAAATAAAAAATCCATCTAGAATTTTATTGGGCTGCAAAATCTCTTAAAAACTTGCCCCTGTAAAATAACAGTATACTATTTCATGAGTCATGACTTGTGACTATATAATGGGGCTATACTATTTCATGACTTTTTGTCTTTGATAAGTTATACTACTTCATGGCTTCTCACTACAGTAATCCTTTAATCAACTCTCAATTTCCTTTAATTGCTTAAATTTCTTTAATCTTGCTACTTGGTAAGATACAAAAAGCATGTTATTAGTAAACATCAATTCCTTGTTTTTCATCTTTCTTCTTTCACCAGTCCCTCTTTCAAACATCCAAATCCAGATTCATTCTAAATTTCTAAATAATAATAATAATAATAATAATAGTAGTAATAATAAGAATAATAGCAACAACAACAATAATAATAGGACCCTGTTCTTTGTAAGCCTATTATTTAGCAAGAAAACAGTTCCGGATTATTTCACTTACCCAGATATAGTATTCTTCATTGGATTGAATGTTGATGTGAAAATCAGAATATCACCCTTTGCTTGTTCTATAGCCTTCTGTTCACTGAGGCCCACTACAGAAAGAGGAGGTATACTGCAAAGTGCCAAGTAAAAAACATTCATATTCTGAATATATTTTCAAATCTAAAATATGATAAAGAAAACAGAGTTATTTTCACAATCATACAGTTACCTACTTGATATAAACTTGCAAAAATCCCCCACCAAAAAAAAAAAAATAGTAACTGATCAACGGAAGAAATGTTTAGCTGCTTGAGATCCAACTAAACAATCAATAATTCTGATACACATATTAGCCATCCCTGTTTCCAGCATTCTAATTTGTTGCAATCAAAGTAGGTAAGTGAATTTTCTTATAGTTAACATTAAATTTTATAGAAATTACTATATGTACAAGTACAACTGAGGGTGGTCCTTGGTGCAATAGTTGGGTTGCTCCATTGCAACCTGGGCGACCAGGGTTCAAAATATATATATAATTTTTTTGCAAGTAGTACAATTTGTTCCTTTTTATATCCAAACTTACATATTTCTTTTTATTACACATATATTCTATATAATATGATTCTTATAATTTTTATTTTCTATTTTGCTTATGTTTATAATATTATTTACCTTAATTAAATAATATATAATATATTTATTTTTAAATTTATGCAATTTATTTCTTTCATAAGAAATTTATATATTTACTTCTTAATTACATATATATTTGTTTTAGTATGACTCCTATGTTTTTGCAATTTTATATTTTGTTTTGTTTCATGCTTGTAACCTTCTTTACCAAAATTAGAGATGGTAATTTGACCTGCCCTTGTCGAGGCTTTGACGCACCCGGCCCCGGTTGAGGCGGGTTTTTTGACCTTTGATCAGGTTCAAGGCAATTTTGGAGAAACCCAAAACTATGGTGACCAGGGACGGTGAGGATGGTATTTGTCCACCCTTTCCCAACCCCAAATCCACCCCAACTAATACCTACCTATATAATTCTAGGTAGGTTTCAAAAAATAGTAAAAAATAGATTTGCAAGTAGGAATGACTGGTGTGGGGTGGGGCAAATTCAAGGATCCCTATTCCTCACAGGGCATGCAAAACTTGGTCACTCAATGCCCCTTTTCATGAGCTGAGCTTGAATAGCTCAATTTTGTGTCCACCTCTAGCTCCTACTGAAGCTATTCCTGTTCTCCTCTTCTAGCTAACCTTTTATTCCTTATTCCTTCTATCAGATGTGAATCTGTCCTTCAAATCTGATATAAAACTGATAAAAAAAAGAAAAGTGAGAGAGAAAAGGTTACAGCAGAATAAAAAAAGTTTGATGGGTTTTTCTCTCCCTTCACTAATCTTTTATTAATCTTAATAAATTATGCTAATTACAAGTCTGCCCTTTATGTGAGCAGCCAGCAAAGCAAGAACTTAAAAAAAATTAAAAAAAAATATTAACAAGCCCATTAACTCATAAAATAGATAGAACACTACTTAAGCATAAAACAAATATTAGGGTCCACTCGGCCCAGTCTCTCTACACTCCCCCTCAAGTTGAGCATAGAAGTCAATCATGCCCAGCTTGCTTAGTGTGTCAGCTTTCCTTTTAGAACAACTCTGGTCAAAACATCAGCCAACTGCTCTTCTAAAGCAATAAATGGAAAGCAAACTTCCCCTGAAGCAACTTTCTCCCTTATGAAATGTCTATCAACCTCTATGTGCTTAGTTCTGTCATGCTGAACAAAATTATGTGCAATGTTGATAGTTGCCTAGTTGTCACAATAGAGCATCATTGGCTTTTCATGGTCAATACCCAACTCCCAAAAGTGATATCAACCACAATAGTTCAAACACTCCATGTGCCATTGCCCTGTACTCTGCTTCAACTGAGGATCTGACAACTACAGACTATTTCTTCTCCATGAGACAATGTTCCCTGCCACCAAAGCACAATATCCCGAGGTGGATCTCCTATCATCTATACATCTGGCCCAGTCAACATCAGTGCATGCCTCTAGCTTCATGTGTCCATGCTTAGCAAATAGAATACCTTTCCTTATAGTGCCTTTCAAGTAGCACAAAACTCTTTCTGCAACTATTGAATGTGTATCTCTGGGAGAATGCATAAACTGACTAATAACACTTACTGCATAGGAAATATCTAGCTGAGTCATGTAGAGATATAACAACTTCCCGAGCAGTCTCTGGAACACTCCCCTATCGATCAACAGTTAACCATCGGTAGCAGAAAGCTTATGGTTTAGGTCTATAGGGGTGGAAGCCGGTTTAGCACCAAGTTTACTAGTCTCTGCAAAGAGATCAAGAACATACTTGATCTTTTATCCCCCGAATCTTTTATCTCAAATTCAGTGTTAAAAAATCTTTTTGAGTTTAATCACTTCTTGAGTGTCATTACCTGTAACCACAATGCCATCAACAGAAACAATCAGAAAAGACACCAAAGAGTTACTTCTCTTCACAAATAAAGCATGATCAGATTGAGTCTGTGCATAACCAAAAGAAACAAGGGCAGCTCTAAATCACTGAAACCAGGTCTAGGGGATTGTTTGAGACCATAAAGAGACTTCTTCAATTTGCACACCTTCCCTTGCATTTCCTTTCCATACACCCCTGGAGATAAAGACATGTAGACCTCTTCATGTAGGTCTCCATTCAAGAAGGCATTTTTTACATCAAACTGGTGAAGGGGCCAATCGAAAGTAGCAGCTAGAGACAACAAAACTCGAACCAAAGTCATTTTAGCCACAGGAGAAAAATCTCAAGGTAATCAATAACATACATCTGAGTGTAACCCTTAGCAACCAATTGAGCCTTAAACCTCTCATTAATGCCATCAGAATGATATTTGATAGTGAATACCCATTTACAACCCACTAGTTCCTTCCCTTTAGGCAAATCCACAACATCCCAGGTATGGTTCTTATGCAAAGCATCTAGTTCAGTCATCATAGCATCCCTCCATTCAAATTTGGACAAGGCTTCTGGTACAAACTTGGGAATCACATGGGTAGAAATAGAGGCAAGAAAGTGTTAGACAGTGTATGCCCTTAGCTCCAATCATTGTAAATGAATAAAGTATATATTTGATTCATGTTAATGTGGCATGTTTCTGTGTAATACCCTTAAACTGGACACATATGATACTCGTGTTAGTTTAGAATGTTCACAGCCGTTGGGTAAGTCTGGGGAGATTTATCCTACCAAGGCTGACACTGATGTGCCGCCAAGTTGGTTGGGGTAGCATGTCTTAACTGCCAGGGTGAGACCCGAGGTACATGCAGTGTAGGTTTACTTGAAACCCTGAACCAGACCAAAACTCCAGTATTGCTCTGGACCTTGGAGATTGATGGGCAAAACTGGAATGTTACACCTGACCCCTAGACTCGATTATGATATTGCACTAGGTGTCGGATTGGGCTGTCGTTGATATGCCAATCAGTGAGATCCGTAGAGGGGGTCAAAACCTGGGTATGTTGGAACTGTCTGAGAATTCATCTGAGTGGGTTTGGAAACAAAAGCTGAACACAGAATGATGTACATTATGACATTTATTGTAAATGTCATAATGTGTCCCTTTGTCGAACAAAAGTAATGATCGGGGATGCACTCTCTTTGATGGAAACCAAAGCTGCCGGCAGCCGATTTCAATCGTTGAAATTTGTTTTTGCAAAATATATTTATATAAAGATATACATATATATTACGGTTTCAAAATGTTTGCAAAAGGTTTTAATTCCCAGGATCCACGTGAGTAGAGAGTGCAACACTGTTCTTTGCAGCCGAGGGAGAGGTCCTCTCTTGTCGAGCAGTGTTTGATCATTATGGGTTGAGAGGTTAAGTGTAAGACCATTGAGGGCTAATCTTGCATCTGCCCACAGTCCCTGGGTTTTTTTAAGGTGGCTTGGCCCAGGGACCACTTAGTGTAAGTGTTGAGCCCATTAAGAGCCCATGGTGATGAACTCTGGGGTTCATTGCCCATAACAGTGAATTCGGCTAGGCCTTGTAACAGAGGCTAGGCTGAACCCATGTGGCTGATGTGTAGATCAATGTTTGGGTCCCATGCCATACAAGGAAACCCAACTGGGCAGCAGTTTGGAAGGTTAGTGAGCACATACACTTAATGGGCCTAAAGCCCAATTCGAACTGGTCTAATTTGATTAGTTAAAGAAGGGGGCGGATCTAGGATTTGGATTAACAGATAGGATAGGGAGTTATCCCTATCCACTCAGAGAGTCCAGATCCAATTACAGATTTGGATTTGGAAACTCCTAATAAGATTAGGAGGGGTTGATCTAATCTACAGATAAGATAAGGGCTTATCCTTATCTCTTAAAGAGAAGTCCTAATCCAAATACAGATTTGGATTAGGAAACTCCTAATGAGATTAGGAGCTCTCTTTAAGGCTATAAAAAGAGGAGGAGGGCGAACCTCCAATCCTCTCATCACAACAGATCTCAGATCACAGAAAGAGAGAAGACAGCTACAGTAAAACTGTGCCATCTTCTGCTCTTGCGCCCTCCTCCTGCTGCCGCTATTGCCAGTTCGATCTCCACTGTAGGAGCGATCAAGAAGAGTTCTTGATATCAGTTTTTGGAGAAGAACTGATATGAAGTTGTGCTCACATAGCCTCCATCGAATTCTTGCTGAAGGATTCGGTTCTTGGGAAGAACCACCTGCTGATTCTGCTCCTCCCTACACTGTGTCATCTTCAATGGGAGCAGTCTTTGGAGCTTTCCTTAGGTGTGAACACCTTCGTTGGGAGTTACTGCTAATTCGTCTCAGGTATATCCCTCTCCTACCTTTTGGTTTCAGATCTGGTTCGGTTCTTGGTTCAAGATTGATTCTTGAAAATGCATATTTTCTAAAACAGGGAATGTGATTCCCAGATGGGAGAGAAAGAAATTTTGAAATTTCGCCCTACCTTCCTGCAAGGTTCGGCCATCCATATGATGGATCTCTCATCCCTTCAGTGGTATCAGAACCATGGTTCAAATCTTGAACCGAAATAGATCAGATCTAAACCTATGCAAATGGGTAAAAGGCGTTCTACCCGATTTTCGCAGATTGTGGTTTTTCTGGGAAATTGTTTCCTAGATCAAGGGCGAATGATCTGAAATTAATTCTTTATAAATTTGAAATATATTTAGAATTGTTCTTTATAATTTTCTTGATTTATGGGTTGTTCGTACAAAGGAGATCGAACTCTTTATTGGCGCAGGATATTTGCAGATTTTTACTTTCTGGTCTGTAATTAACTTTTCTTTTAATTTTTAGAATGAATGTATAGGAATTCGATCTGATGTAATATTAGTAGAAAATTAGGGTTTTCTATTTATTTTATTTCAAGATCGAAGTTGGATGCACAGGAGGAGATTTCGCGGATAAGAAAATCGCTATCTGCAATTTGTAGTTTATGAAACTGCAAACTGTGATCTAACATCTGTTTTGCAGGTTGGGAGATGTGCGAACAGCCCTGTTATCGTTTTCTTGAATTAATTCTTGAATTAAAAATCAAACCCTAGACCCATTCGAACCAGATTGGACCAAATCTGTGGTTCGACGGGGGCTGTTCTCAGCCCTAATTTCCCACTTTTGGGTCAAGGGATTGATGTTTAATTGTGAGACTTAATTCGACCCACACCTGTAAGGCCCAATTTTAAAATGTTAAAACTGCTTAAGCCCACTAACTGCAGAAAAACTATATGGGCCGAACTGCTTAATGCTATTCAGCCCATATACCTAGATAATATTAATCAGTAATATTATGGATTAAATTGGGCTTTAATAATGGGCTTCACAGATATTAATTGATTGGATCAATTCTATCCTTGCATGTGATGTATGGATGTGTGATGTGCAACGTTCATGGGCCATACGTACTTGGCCCATGCTGATACAACAGTGGCTCTTGCACACACCATGGCTGAATGCACATCATTGCCATGGTGTCCTTAAAGATCATTGGATGATCTCCCTTTGTGGTAGGCCCCACACCTCCCTGAAGAGGATCTGTGCAGAACCCTAGCCGCTTAGGGCCCATCGAAATCTGGCTTTATGAAAGTCAATGGGAGCCACTTTGGTTTGACCTAAATTAAACTAGGGCGTAATAACTTTGTTCCCTCCTGAAATATGAGTGCATGTGATAGGGAGATTCATATGATGAACTCTCTAAAGGCCTTTCATCATTAGCATGAAGATGGCTCCTTAAGTAATGAGGAAACGCACCATAAAATTGGGCTATCCATTTGCTGCTAGATCTGTTGAAATGTTTCATAAGATGATAGGGGCGGCATAGACCGATGTGGGAGGGGCCTATCCTAAAATGGAACTCTCTCACGGTACCTTGGCGTTCACGAATATGATGGGTGAGCACTCACTGGACAGAAAGGTTAAACCTAAAATGGCAATGAACCTAGTCTGACAAAGGCCAAAGGGAAAGCTCATTTGATGAGTGGATATGATCCTTCACAAAAAAGTGGTGGGGTTATACAGCTGAAACAGTTGGCTCCATGCACCCTATGTAATTTCCCACATTTCTACAGACAATTCGTTGTCTCCGTCACTAAGATAGGAGGGAAATCTCGAAGATGAACAAATGGAAATGGAACATAGATTAAAATCCATATCTATGTAGATAACATGAATCAAATTAGGTTGTGGACTAATGTTTGCTTTTTATCAGAAATGACAAACGGACAATTTGCAAAGCTGTTGGATGACAACAAACTGAAAGGACCAAACTATGTTGACTGGTACCGTAACCTTATGCTGATCCTAACTTCTGAAAAGTTGGACAAGGTGGCTAAAAACCCTACCCTGAAGCGTCCGGGAGATAGGGCTTCTGTGGCCCGTAGGAGGGACTACCAAGAGTGGGAAGAGAAAAATTCCCTGGCCCGGTGCTATATCATTGCCTCCCTGGACAATCCGATACAGAGGCAGTTCGATCAGATCGAGCTGGCCAAGGACATATTGGACAGTCTAAAGACAATGTACGAAGAGCAGAACCGTTCTACTCAGCAAAAGGTCTTGAAACAGTTCATGACCGTGCAAATGTCCAAGGGCCAACAGGTTCATGACCATTGTCTTTGGATGATGGGCTATATCAATGAACTTAAGGCTCTTGGATCCGGGCTGGACCATGTCACTAAGGTAGACGCCATACTAAATTCTTTGCCTCCTTCCTTCAATCTGTTCATCAGGAATTACAACATGAACAAGCTAAATGTCAACATTCAGAAACTCAGCAATATGTTGCAGAGGGCCGAAGAACTGATTAAGAAGGATGAGCCTCTTGCTATGCTTGTTGAAGCTAGCAAGTCGGGCAAGAAAAAGAGGAAGGCAAAGAAGAAGCCCCAGAAGAAAGCCGCCAAGCCCAAGAAGCAAAAGAAGGACAGAGCATCAGATGCTTGTCACTTCTGCAAACAGACCGGCCACTGGAAGAGGAACTGTCCTCAGTACATGGAATCCAAGAAAGGTAATTTCGAATCCTGTGTCATAAAAACCAATTTGTTGGTAACTTCTGCTTCCTAGAGTATTGACTCTGGGACATCAACTCATGCGTGTAACTCACTGTAGGGGTTCAGGATAAGCAGAAGATTGAGTGACGGAGAAGTAACTCTTTACTTGGGGACTTCTGCAAGTATTGCAGCTATGGCTATAGGAACCGTAGAGTTATTTTTCAGAGAAGAATCAATTGTACTGAAAGATCTTTATGTACAAAATTTGAGAAGAAATTTGATTTCTCTTGACAGTATGGCCGGCCAAAAATAAGGGGAAGAGAAGAGAAGAGAAGAGGAGAAGAAGAGAAGAGAAGAGAGAGAAGAAGGAAGGGTTTTGCAATGTAACAGTACTGGCGGTGCTAGCCTTTATTTTAATATATATAGGGCGGTAGAAATAACAAGGGAAAAGACCCTTGTGCCCCTAAGTACAAGAACAGACATAACAGAAAGAAAAAACGAAATAAAAACATTTTAATTAGCCAAACAGACCCTAACATCAGCAACTAAATTATTTTAACACTCCCCCTCAAGTTGGAGCATAGATGTCAATCATGCCCAACTTGTCACACTAATCTTTGTGTCGCACATGATGACCTTTGGTGAAGATATCTGCAAGTTGTTCTTCTGAGCTGACATATGGTGTACACACTTCTCCACTTTCAAGTTTCTCTCTAATAAAATGCTTGTCCACTTCAATGTGTTTCGTCCTATCATGCAGAACTGGATTAGCAGCAATATTGATGGCAGCTTTATTGTCACAATAGAGTGACATAGGATTGCTCACTGTGAAACCCAGTTCACCTAACAGATTTCTTATCCACATGATTTCCACAACTCCATGAGCCATCGCTCTATACTCTGCTTCAGAACTGGATCTAGCCACCACACTTTGTTTTTTGCTTCTCCATGTGACAAGGTTTCCTCCTACAAAGGCACAATACCCACTAGTAGACTTTTGGTCATTGATTGCTCCTGCCCAATCTGCATCAGTATATACTTCAACTTTTAAGTGACTGTGTTTCTGGAACAACAAACCAGCTCCAGGAAACTTCTTGAGAGATCTCAAGATCCTCTCTGCAGCCTCAAAGTGAGTTGTCCTAGGGTTGTGCATGAATTGACTAAGGACACCCACTGCATAGGCAATATCAAGCCTGGTCATAGACAAATACAAAAGTCTCCCCACGAGTCTCAGGAACATCTTTACATCTTTCAAAAAATCTCCGTGACTGTCTCCCAGATGGTGATTAGGTTCAATAGGTGAATCAAATGGTTTTACCCCCAACTTGCTTGTATCTTTTAGTAGATCTAGTACATATTTCCGTTGGGAAATAAAGATGCCCTTGTGAGAGCGGCTAACTTCAATTCCAAGGAAGTATCTTAAGGGGCCTAGATCCTTCACCTCAAATTTAGTGGCTAAGAATTTTTTCAGTCTCCGGATTTCAGCCTCCCAATCTCCTGTGATCACTATGTCATCCACATACACAATAAGAGTTGCAATTTTACCTTCACCTCTTTTCACAAATAGAGTATGATCTGACTGGCATTGTTTGAACCCCATCTGTTGAACTGCTAAATGAAACTTACTAAACCAAGTCCGAGGTGATTGTTTCAACCCATATAGAGATTTCTCATACTGGTCATAGTCCTGTAGTGATGATAATTACTCAGTTGTGAATATCAGAATGTTTCCCCCTAAGCATTGTGATCCGTCCCATAATCCTTTGATAGCAAATAACTCCTCCTATAGATCCTTTCTTTGTAACTCGTTGGTTCATAGGCATTCATCACAATCCACTCAAATCCATTCCACACATCTCAATTTTACTGAAACTGTAAATTGGCCAACCAGTTCCTCCACACATTCATATACATCATAGCGCCATGTTTTTAAAATACCCCCTAAAGCTCCCCAAGAGGCTGCATATGACCAATCAAGATTCCTAAAGGACCAAATACTTGTAATCCATATGGTGTCCACCTCAGTCAGCTTTTTACTTGTAATAAAACTATCTCAGGCCTCTCCTTCCTTAGGACATCTCTTATTGTTCTTTTCCTAGAGCTTCCAAGTTCTTGACATTCCAACTTATAATTTTCATCTTTGGTTTCTCTTATTGCCCAAGCCTTTTCCTCTTTTCCTTCCTTACATCCTCTCCCTTCTAGAGTTCCCATCTATGTCACATCTTAATTTCACACTTTTTTCTCTTCCTTTGTGTGGTTTGATTCTCAACAGTTTTCCTAGAATAACCTTTTGTTTCTTTCTGATTGATCATTTCAACACCCATGCTTCTCACAAATTCATTGAGCTGATCTTCCACAACTTACCCAATTCTATTTTCAGCTTCTGGCCTTGCTTACTCAAGAACTCCCCAAGTTTCCTTTTGAACCTATCCCCTCTTTCCTTCTCCTTGTTACCTAGCTTCCCTACTACTAGATCCCTAAAGGTTTCCAATAACCAAATCCAAAATTTTCTCTCTACTCTCTTAATCTTTTACTTCCATTCAACCCCTTCTATCTCTTCCTTATTATTCCCTTCCCTTTCTTAAGCATTCATGGTTTCCTCTGAGGTTGTGAGGATAGGACTTTCTACAATGACTGCATTAGAGAAAACTGCATACAAATTACAAAAACAAGTGGGGTTTGATATTTCATTGGATCAAGGTGACATTGATGAATAAATCAATGTTTTGCATGTTTCTTGTCATTAACAGTTTGGGTTTGCTATCACCTACCATAGACTCTGCAGGTCTTACCTCCTTGGTTTTTTACTCATCCCTGCGGTCACATCAACCAATTGGTGCAATGCCGCTAATGAAGCTTTCTTCATTTGACACTGAGTGTGGTCAACTATCTATTCTACATACACCCTATATTGCCTGGCGAGGATTCAAAGCTCTTTCTTTAGAATGGCCTTAAGTGATGCAATATAATCAACACCCTTTAGTATTCAAAGCTCCTTTTTGCCAACAGGAAGGAGCTTTGAATCCACCTTGCCAATTCCAGTACTATCGTCTGACTCTTCATCCTCAGATTCATCACAATGTACTCATTCCTTATCATTCCCAAGTTCCCTGATGTCCTTGCTCTCCCGGTGGTATATTGGACAAATGATAGCACTTGAGTAAAGTTCCAATACAAAGTGAAAGGGGTGACCTGGGCTTGGGGGAAGATACAATTCACTGGCCTGTCTATAAAAGTCAAGCTACTAAAAATTTTTCAAATATAAAATAGACATCAAGCTTTTTGAAAGTTAAATCAAAATTAATAACATGGTTTAACTTTATATTGAAAGTAAAAGCATGATAATTATATGCTAATGTGCATATAAATATGTGCTGTAAGAAAGAAATTTGTTACCAGAACACAGCATTAGGTACATTACTGTAATCAGGTTTAGCAGATTGACCACCAAAAACAGTTTTCTGCAGGCAATGCAAAAGAAAACCTTTGGTTAACACAAGGCAAAGTACTCCTTTGCACCAATCAAAGAATAAACAAAGAAATATCATGGTAATAAATCCTCAGTGAAGCCCCAGTTGATCACATACTGAAAAGCTGGTTGCCTCCATTAAGGCAACAGGAGTAAGATTGATCCGGTTAGTAACATCACCAACAGCCCATATGCTAGGGACATTGGTCCTGGAGTACTCATCTACCTGAAAACACAAACTAACATCATTAATAATCTTCCACAATGTCCTGCAATCATATTATAAACTTATCAGCCTTCACACAACACATTTAGTAATTTTAGTCAACATGATTTGTTTCATTTTCATTGAATAGATACAATGCAGTCAATAGTTGGATAAAGTTGATGAGAGACTTAAAACACATTTGGTAATCTTAGTTAATCCTAAATACTCTGTCAGTACTTAGGATTCCAGTGGGGGTTAGTTGAAGACTGGAAATGTTGATGAGAGACTTTTTATGGGAACCAGGGGAGGAGAAGAAGGACCATACAGTAAGTTGGGAAGTGATTTATAGAAGTACGGTGGTTTAGGTCTTGGGAACATTCAAGAGAGGAACATTGTATCTATAGCTGGCCTCACAACCATTTTATAGAATTTCCCTTTTAATCCAAGCATAGTTGTCAAGGCGACTAGGCGAGGAGGCTAGGCAACCATGGGGCACCCAGGCGATGGAATCTGACCTAGACTATTTTATAAGTTTAGCCTTTAGGAACTAGGAAGGGAGTAGGTTTGGCTGTTAAAAATATAAGTGCAGGAAGCCAGAAACTAGGAAGGGAAGAAGAAGAAGAAGAAGAAGGAGGAAGAGGAGGAGGAGGGAGGAGAATAGGGGTGGAGCCCCTGTTTTTCGGAAAAAAAAAAGCTGGAAGGAGGGGTGGAGCCCCTGATTTTTCGAAAAAAAAAAAAAAAAAAACATTGAATCTGGGCTGGAAGAAGAAGAAGAAGAAGGAGGAGGAGGAGGAGGATAGGGGCGGAGCCCCTGTTTTTTCGAAGAAAAAAAGAACTGAAGCTGGGCTGGAAGAGAAGAAGCCCCTGTTTTTTCGAAAAAAAAAAGCACTGAAGCTGGATTTAGGCACCCGCCTATTGACAACTATTAATCCAAGTGGTATTCTCCTATCACATAGGACTCCAGATGCACCCCCTCCATTTTTCCCATCCTACTCTAATTCTATGGGTGACATCTCTCCCTTGTTATGAATTATCAAACCAAGGTATCGGAAAAGGACACATTGAGTTATTCATGCTCTGCAATCCTAAGTATACCCTAATTTGCACTCCTATTATTATTTGTAGAGAGACTGGGCCGAGTGGGCTCTAGTGCTTATTTTCTTGTTATTAGTGCCTTTTATATGTTTGTTTGTTAATGGGCCTTTCTTCATGGGCCTGCTAATCTCTTTTTGTTTTTAAAATTAGATTAATAAAAGAATTAGAGAGATAGGAGAGGAGATCATTGAACTCTCTTCTTCTTCTTTTCTGTTGTCTTCTTCTTTTCTTTTTCATTTATTCTATAATCAGATATTACTTTACAGATTTTTAGTGGACTGAATCACATCTTGGTATCAAAGCACCTCTTCCTTTCTTCTTTTTGTTTTTTCCTTCTTTTCCCATACACCCTTCGATTAGAAGAGTGTATGGAGAGATAAGTTGCTGATTGTTCAGAGAACTTTTATGCCTAGTTGGTAGAGGGTTTGGAAAGTCAGAATCTAGCTATAGATTGCCAAAAAAGTGAGACTGCTAAGAGATAAGTTGCTGATTGTTCAGAGAACTTTTATGCCTAGTTGGTAGAGGGTTTGGAAAGTCAGAGTCTAGCTATAGATTGCCAAAAAAGTGAGACTGCTAACAGATAAATTGCTGATTGTTCAGAGAACTTTTATGCCTAGTTGGTAGAGGGTTCAGAAAGTCAGAATCTAGCTATAGATTGCCAAAAAAGTGAGACTGCTAATTTTTTGCCCAAAATCCTAGCTGACTAGAGAGTTTCCAATTACAGGTCAAAGAGAAAGTATGGGTGTGGCACTCAGGGCTTGGGGGTTCCTTTTGATCTCCAAAAGTGGGTGATTGAAGTCGGAAGAAGTTAGAGAAGCCCTAGTAGGTCCATAAAGACTAGTTTGGGAAGTTGAGTGTAGTGAAACCCTAGATTTGGAACCTTTAAGCATTGGATTGACCTCGGTTAGGTCCATAAAGACTAAAAACCTTGTTTTGGGATTTTCATTTGGTCAATGGAGCAATCTAAAAGTGAGGTGAAGCAAATCCCAGTGTCCAGGGTTGGTTCAGTAAATTTCCTTTTGACTGGAGTGACTAAAATTAAACTGGATGGAACAAATACCTGGCCTGGGCACAATTTATAAGGATTTATGTTTGTAGTAGAGGTAAATTGGGGTATCTCACAAGTAGTAAGGAGAAACCGTCAATTCTATGAAGCCTCACATAAGTCAACAATACTCTAGATGACTTTAGCCAAGGAGATTTGGAACAATGTTACAGAAACTTATTCTCAGAAATTGAATGTTGCAAGAGCCTATAAGTTGAAGAATGATGTGAACATCTGAGACAAGGGGAGAGCAGTATAGTTGTTTACTACTCTATGTTGAAGCCACTATGGGAAGAGATTGATGTAATGGAGACGGTTGTATGGGAGAGCACCAAGAATGCAGGGACATTCAAGAAATTGGTAGAAAGTGTCAAACAACATAAAATAGCTCTAATACCATGTCAACAAACATAAAATAGAATAACAAATCAAGAAGAAAATAAGAAGAGGAAATAGGGAAAACACCAAGGTTTAATGTGATTCGGCTCGGTAGCCTACATCCATGGGAAGAGAGGGAAAAATATCCACTAAGAGAACAAGAGATACACGTCTGACCTCTCTATAGACTCACAACAAAATATCCACTCTCGCTCAACCCTAATCCCACGCATCCAATGGCTTAAATAAACAAAAGGCCAAATTATACAAAAATTTCCAATAGGCCCCTCTTCCTCCCATAAATACATACAAGTCCCCAAAACTTATCAGCATTACAAATATACCCCTGTAACCTCCAAAAACTCAAATGCAATATACCTCTTGACACCCTCCTTCAAATTCAAGGTGGGGAAACTAGCTTGATTTTGCAAAAAGGATGTTGAAGCAACCTCAATGAAAATAGGTGTACTATCGAAGCAACAACCATGAAACTTGAGATGCTGAAGGGGCCTCTTAGAAAACCAAAACTCAAAAAGGCAAAGTAGAGCCAAGTCAACATCTAGTAATCACCAAATTTAAGTTGGTTAACGAAAAGCTAGCACATATCATGCCAAAGAATCAAATTCGGCCATCAAAAGGCCAATCACAACTTCCGAACTGAAGAACCAACCATGTCAAACAACTAGATCATTAGAAATGCCAATTTTACCAAAACAGAGTTGACTAGCAAAAAGCCAACTATACTTAACTCCATAAACCATAGCAAAGATTCAGATTTGATCAACAGAAAGCCAACTAGGAACTCCATAAACCAAATTGATAAATCAAAGTTGGCCAATTGAAAAGCCAACTAGATAAAGTGAATCAAAATCCCATGTCACCAAAGGAGATCAAAACTCCAAGGATTTCTTCAATAATAACTCAGAACTGATGAGCATAATAAAGGGTAATTGCAGAAATATTTCATCAAACATCTTCCATGCAAAACATGTATAAGGTAAACAAACCAGATATTGACCAATGATAATAGATCCATCATTCACCGAAATAGTCCAAATATCAAACCAAGCCACAAACGAGATCATATCAGAACCAATTATAGCAATGGAGAGCCATTATAGAAATTTTCACCATCGAGACATTTTCTCTAACACCAGATAGTCACCTTGAGCTCTAGTATCACACGCTGATATTGATACTCATAAATAAACCAGAGAAGTCACAGAGCTTCTATAATACTTCTTCGAAAAATTAGAGCTCCCGAAGAAAACACCAAACTTGGCTAAATGACCAACAACCAACCTCTTAGACAATAAATCAAACAGCTGATTTGCAACATGGAAACCAGAATTTGCTTGAAGATATGAACTAGTTCAAATGCTAGAGAGCATAACCCACAAGACAAGAAGGGAAAAGATGAAGAAAATAGTCTCAAATAGGCTGAAAACAACAAAGAAATATGTTCATAGTCCAGAAAAGGAAGATTCATAGATGAACCAAACAAAGGAAGGGATCAAAACCCTAGTAAACCAACTCCAATCTTCACCAAATTTCTAGGGCTGTAGGAACAGCCTAGGGAAACACCAGATCTAAATTTTTAGAGCAAATGGATTAGTTATTTGAAAGAAAACCCCAAAAAACTGACATAAGTGGCATCCCAGTCCAGAAAATCCTGATTTCTTGTCTTGATCAAAACAGTCCAAAAAAGGACATGCCAGTCCGAATAGGTTGAGAAATAGACAACTTGATGCTGAATATAAGAGAACAAATCCTGAGATCAAAGCCAAATAGAAAAATCCTCGCGAGAACAGATCTCGCGTGAACAGTAACGTGAATAGTAATTATTAGTCTTCTTTTTTTTTTTGATAAATTAATTATTAGTCTTCTTTGTTCACCAAACTAATTCCCACACTAAACCTTTCCGATACTATGTCAAACAACATAAAATAGCTCTGGTACCATGTCAACAAACATAAAATAGAATAACAAATCAAGAAGAAAATAAGAAGAGGAAATAGAGAAAACACCAAGATTTAACATGGTTCAGCTCGGTAGCCTACACCAATGGAAAGAGAGGGAAAAATATCCACTATGAGAACAAGAGATACATGTCTGACCCCTCTATAGACTCAACAATTTTTTTTTTCATCGGTAGCAAAAAACTTTATTAATGATGTGAAGTTTTGTGAAACTTTAGTTAAAATAGAGGGAGGTAAAATGTCTTAACTCCTCACCAACAAGATACAATGGAAGAAAGTTCAAAGTTAGCCCAAAACAGAGACTCCCTAATCACCCCTTGCTTGTCCAGCCCATCTGCAAATGAGTTAGCAGTCCTCTTCACCCAGTTCTATTGTATCTCAATGTCCCTACACAGCCAATTGAATTTTTCTTTTCATTGTTATAGCTCCACAAACCACTGTCTTCTTCCTTTAGCCAACTAATCACCACCTTCGAGTCACCTTCCAAGACCAAATGTCTGATATTTAGTTCTCTTGCTGTTTGGATTCCTTCAAGAGCTGCAAGGATCTCAGCCCTAAGAGAGTCTCCTTCTCTAATTGGTCTTGAGATCATAGCAGTAATAATCCCTTCCTCATTCTTGAATACTCCCCCAATCCCAGAAGACCCCGGATTCCTTAAGCTACTGCCATCACAATTCCGTTTTATAAATCCAGAGGGAGGAGGGGGCCAAGAGGGGCTAAGAGTCCTCTTACATTGGGCAGAAGTATCTATCTCTTTCCAATTTCTTAACAAGTCCGCCTTAGAAAAATCTGAGAACATCTCCATAGATTTCAGCCAGTGGGCAACCCTTAAAGTATTAGGTCTAATAGGTTTTCCAGGGTTCTTTCCTTGTCTGAAAAAATTCGTGAGTTTTCTTTCTTCCCACAGGGACCATCACATAGTTGCCCTAATGCACCTCCACATAATCTACTCTCTCTTCTTAGGCCATCTTAAAAATGAGAGAGAGAACAGAGTTTGGACACTATCGAGGGGATTCCAAAAACACCCAAAGAGGGAGAAAGCCCACTCCCATACAATTTTAGCAACCTTACAAGTAACCATAAGGTGGTAACCAGTTTCCCCATCAGCTTTACAGAGAGTACACCTATTAGGATGTAAACAAGAATTGGGTCTCTTTTTCTAAAGCAGATCATTTGTGTTAATTCTTTCCAGTAAAATTTCCCAACAAAAACTACCAACCTGAGGAGGAATGGGCTTGCTCCAAATTTCTTTCATCGGAAAGGACAACCCAAGAGGAACAGGAGGCTGAGTTAAGGTCTCAAAAAACGAAGCACAAAAGAAAGTACCTGAGGAGGAAGGAGTCCAAAATCTGGTGTCCTCCTTATTAGGGTCCAAGAAAACAATTTCAAGGATGGCTAACAGAGATAAAATGTGTCCAAGTCTATATCCCTAACTGCCCTTCTCAGACCTAGGTTCCACCCAAAACCAGAAGTGGAGTCTGAAGGACCTAAGAAAGAAGAAATAGGTTCATTTTTCAAGTCTGATAGAGCATACAAAGAGGGAAATTGGTCCTTCAAAGGTGAGTCCCCAATCCAAAGTTGTTCCCAAAATTTTATTTGATTACCAGAGTTAAGACCATACCTAATCCAAGGGGAGAAAACTAGAAGCAGATCATGAATGGCTTTCCAAGGAGAAGCAGCAATAACCCTTGCCATAATTCCAGGATCCCAACCATTGTCTTCCAGCCCATGTATGCTAGCCACAATCTTTGTCCACAATTTGCCTTTTTCCAATGTAAACCTCCACAACCATTTCCCCAGCAAAGGCATATTCCTTTTCTTGATGTTCCCAATCCCAAGGCCTCCTAGCATTTTACATTTAGTTACCACCTCCCAACTCACCCTATGACCTCTTCTCCTCTCCTGGCTCCCACAGAAAATGAGAAAATCCCTCATTAATTTTTCCAAAAAGTTGAAAACCTTTGTGGGAATCTTAAACACTGACAGAAAGTAAACAGGTAGGTTAACTAGGGTAGACCTAATCAAAATGACTCTCCCCCCTAAGGACAGACAATTTTTCCTCGAAGAAGCAAGCCTTTTCTCAAATCTCTCCATTACCAAGTTCCAGAAGCTTTCACTCTTAGGATTATCTCCTAAGGGGAAGCTCAAGTAAATCAAAGGCCAATCCGAGATTGCACAACCTAACACACATGCATATTCACTTAATTCACTCCCACCATACAACTCTTATCAAAGTTCACCTTGATCAAAGAGTAGTATTGCCAATTTTAAGTTCCCGATCCAATTTATGTCCCCACCTTCACAGAAGAAGATTGTGTCATCTGCATACTACATATCTACAATCTTCATCTCGAGATCTCATGAGATAAATCCAAGTATAGCGAGAGTAATCATCAGAGCTAGATGTTGAAACTACAGTCTCCAAATGATTAATTAATCTCCTGTACTTTTCAAATTCTGCCTTTGTTGTTGCCAGCTGCTTTATAGCAGATTTTTCTTCACTACCTTCAGGTACTATAGCAAAATTTGCATTCATCGGCTTCCTAATCTTATAATTCCTCCTAAAATTGTTGTTGTTGTTTTGAAACTTTTCAGGAGAAGACCTAGATGAATTTTCCAACAAGTGTTTTTAGTATGTTTCGGTTTCTTGTAGTATTCACATATCACCACTTTCTTCTTAGCCGACCCCTTTGGCTTTATCCCAGCATGTGCAAAATGCTCTGAAGGCGGTCCCTATAACTGTACTTGATTTACTCTCTTCACTACACACCATAGAATATGCTTGAGCAAGGGGTACTTCATTTCTAGCTAGAATATTCTACCTTATAATGTCAAACTCAGAGTTGAGTCCTATAAGAAACTCAAACACCCTACTTCTTTCTATCAAGAGATTAACTGTTGAGTTTTTGGAGGTTGTAGGAGTATATTGTAATGCTGATAAGTTCTGGGGACTTGTATGTATTTATGGGAGGAAGAGGGGCCTATTGAAAATTTTGGGATAATTTGGCCTTTTGTTTATTTAAGCCATTGGTTGTGTGGGATTAGGGGCCTATTGCCTTCTTAGTTCGGGTTTTGTTATCTCTGGATACTACTTTGGATTGGTCACTTCACCAATTTGATGTTAAAAATGCCTTCTTGATCTATGTCTTAACCTCCAAGGGTGTATGGGAAGAGAATGCAAGGGAAGGTGTGTAAACTGAGGAAGCCCCTTTATGGCCTCAAATAGTCTCCTAAAGCTTGGTTTGAGAGATTCCGAGCTACCCTTGTTACTTTTGGTTACACACAGACTCAATTTGGTCATACTCTATTTGTTAAGAGGAGTAATTCCTTGGTGACCCTTTTGTTTATTTATGTTGATGACATCGTGGTTACTGGTAATGACACCTAGGAAGTGGTTAATCTCAAAAGGTTTCTTAACACCGAGTTCGAGATCAACGATTTGGGGGGCTTCAGATATTTCTTGGGTTGAAGTTGCTCGGTCTAAGGATGATATCCTCATTTCTCTACGTAAGTATGTCCTTGATCTACTTGTAGAAACTAACAAACTTGGTGTTAAACCAGCCTCCACCCCTATAGACTTAAATCACAAACTCTCAGCTACTAATGGTGAACTACTAACTGATAGGGGAGTGTTCCAGAGACTGCTTGGGAAGTTGTTATATCTTTGCATGACTCAATCAGATATTTCCTATACAGTGAGTGTTATTAGTCATTTTATGCATTCTCCCAGAGATACACATTTAGTAGTTGCAAAGAGGGTTATGTGTTATTTAAAAAGTAATCCAGGGAAGGGTATCCTATTTGCTAAGCATGGACATATAAAGTTAGAAGCATACACTAATGTTGACTGGGTCGGATGTATTGATGATAGGAGATCCACCTCAGGATATTGTGCTTTGGTGGCAAGGAACATCGTCTCATGGAGTAGCAGTCTGTAGTGGCCATATCCTCAATTGAGGTAGTGTATAGGGCAATGGCATATGGAGTTTCAAAATTATTATGGCTTAGATCACTTTTGAGAGACTTGGGTATTAACTATGACAAGCCAATGATGCTATATTGTGAAAACCAAGAAGCTATCAAAATTGCACATAATCCTACCCAACATGATAGAACTAAGCACATAAGAAGTTAATAAACACTTTATACTAGAGAGACTTGCTTAGGGGGAAGTCTGCTTGCCATTTATTGCTTTTGAAGAGCGACTGGCTAATGTCTTGACAAAAGGTGTTCCAAAAGGAAAATTGATACACCATATAAGTAAGCTGGGCATGATTGATATCTATACTCAGCTTGAGGGGGAGTGTAGAGGGACTACATCGAATGGGCCCAAGTGCTTATTTTCTTGCTATTAGTGCCTTTTATATGTTTGTTTATGAATGCGCCTGTTAATCTCTTTTTGTTTGGCTGCCCATTTAAGGGCATACTTGTAATTAGTCTTAATTAAGTTAGATTAATAAAAGAATTAGAGAGAGAGGAAAGAAGATCATTGAACTCTCTTCTCCTTTCTCTTCTTCTTCTCCATCTTCTTATTCTTTTCTGTTGTCTTCTTCTTTTTTTCCTTTTTGCTATAATTAGAGATTACTTTATAGGTTTTTAGTGGACTGAATCACATCTTTATAAAAGTTACATAGCATTTATACCGCTTCCAATAAAAAAAATGCATATCATATATTCTGTTTTAGCCTTTATCAAGGTTCAAAATTTCAATACAATACGCCCCGTATCAGGCATATCGTATCGTATCGTTGGGGTCCTGATACACCTGTTTACAAGTGTTTCAGGAACCCTGTTTTTTTAATGAAAAAATATAGTTAAAATCAAGCCTAAAAATCAAATTTTGAAAAAAAAAAACTAAAAAAACAAAAAGGCATGTGGTTTTAAGTACCGATACACCTTTGCCAATACATAGGGGTGTATCGATACTTTGAACCTTGGCCCTTATTTTAAAACCTCCTGTTTTTAAGGTATTTGTCCATGAACTTAATTTTGAATTTAATAATTCATTAGTTTCATCAATTAAAGCAATGCCATTGGCAAACAACAAACACCATGGGACCTCTTGAACATGTTTAGTCAATTTACCTATGATCAATGCAAATACATAAGGGCTACGTTCTAAACCTTGATGAAGACCCATCTTAACTATAAAATCTAATGTTTTTCCTAAGGTTCAAAGTATCAATACGCCCTTGTGTATCGTCAAAGGCATATTAAAACCATGCGGGGCTTTGTGCTTTTTTTAGTTTTTTTTCAAAATTTGGTTTTTAGGCTTGTTTTTAACTATATTTTTTATTATAAAGAACAGGGTACACGAAACACTTGTAAACAAGTGTATCGGGACTCCAACGATACAATACAATATGGCCGATATGGGGCATATTGTATTGAAATTTTGAACCTTGGTTTTTCCACAAGCCACAAGTGTTCTAACATTGGTTGTTGCACCCTCATGCATATCCTTAACTACATACTTATTTGGAACTCCTTTTTTTTCCAAGACACACCATATTATCTCTTTAGGGATTCTATCATATGCTTTCTCTATACCAATGAACACCATATGAAGATCTCTCTTCTTCTCTCTAAATTTCTCTATCAATTGTCTCTAAAGAGAGATAGCTTCCATGATTGATCTCCCTAGAAAAAACCCAAATTGGTAATCTACTATACTTGTTTCATGTCGATCAGACAACTTATACCTAATTTTCAGAAAATAAAACAATAAGATTTTTGAATAACAATATGGCTGAAAGAAAATCCCTCATATATACAGGAATTAAGAGCCCCAACTTCAGCTTTACATACACATGCTAACCCAAAATAGATTACACACTATCAATATATATAGGGGGCATAGTTACCTTTTTCCCTTCCTAAAATGATTATATTATCACCTAATAATTGGTCCACTAGGTGATAAACCTCCAAAATGCCTAATCAGTTGCCTAGATGACATTTTAACTACATAGGTTAAATAGTATATCATTGTTGGTACTGGGTAGAGGCAACCATTTAAGGCATTTATTAGGTGACCAGCTAGCTAATATATTAGGCCCACTTAAGCATTTTACAGTGCTATTTCAGACAAATCATAGAAAATGCAGTAGTGAAATGGATAAAGAATCTGGTAACCTTCACAGCTCCAGCACCATCAAGTTCAACACCCACAGCTTCCAAGTTCAGCCTCTTTGTATTCGGAGTTCGACCTGCAATCAGAGAAGGAACATTGGATCTATAAGAATGAAGGATAAAACCATTAGGGTGGGCCTATTAGATTTCAGCATAGAATGCTACATTCCAACAAAAGCATAGCTCCATAGTTGGTGAAAATCATGGAAAAGTATGGAAAGTATGAATACAATTTTTATCAACATTGACCAGGGAGAATAAAACTTCGACACTAGGAAAATCACTAGACTAAAAATTTACAGGAAATATCCAGGTCGGGATGTTAACAACAAGCCCCCATAACATGTCTTATTTCTCACGTTCACAGTATTGGGATTCAAAATTGAATGAAATCAACTTAAGCATAACTTTTTTTTTCTTGCTTCATTCATTTGAACAGTCAAGAAGAAGAGATTTTTTCTAAGCTTCAAAGTGTAACAGTTAGATGCTTAAAATACAACTGATCGCGCTGTTTTTGGCCTTCCAGTATAGGAAAAGTGGAAAGTCTTATGCTGAATTTATGAACATGAGTTAGATGCTTAAAATACAACTGATCGTGCTGTTTTTGGCCTTCCAGTATAGGAAAAGTGGAAAGTCTTGTGCTGAATTTATGAACATGATGATATACATGTGATTATGTGTCTAAGTGGGGCACTTGCAGGTCCTGTAGCTCCATAACCAAGATGACCCCCAAGAATTATAATAGCCATCCCAAAAGGCTGGAGCAACAAAGACAGAATTTAGATGTAACAGTGTCAGTGCTTGTGGGTGTATCCTTCACAGCTTTTAATTAGCATTCCCCAATTCAAGCATAGACAATTTATTGGACTTTGGATGAGGAGTTGTATAGCACATAATCAGAAGAGCATGCTTTGGTACGTCTAAGTAGACCAACTCTTGCTCCATTTCATATACCAAAAGAGTTGCATTTAACAAGAGACAATGGCATATTCCAAAAGACTACACCATAAATATAGTATTTCCTAAAATATCATATTATGCCAAAGAACAAATATACATCATTATGGAGATTGAACCAAGCAGAAATACAATATAACAAAACAACTATGACTATGACACAAGCCCATGAAAGTTGGATGTGTTACTCAGAAACCACTATATTAAGAATTTGGTAGGCAATTACCAGTGGCAAACAATACAACATCTGCTACCAACTCTTCTCCATGATCTGTGAGAACTCTTATGCCATCTTCTGTTTTAGTCAGCTAAATTATAGAAGACAAAATTAATATAGTAGGTTGAAATTTCAAAATGCAAAAAGATGTTATGGAAAGAGCAATGCACAAGAACCAAAAGAAGAAATTATGTAAAGATTAAGAAGATCAAACCACAGTAATGCACAATATAAAACATATAAAAATGGGCTAAGAATACCTCTGATATGTTTGTTTTTGGGTGCAACTTGATTCCCCTGCCTTCAAGATTTCTTGCTACTACTTCCCTCATTTCATCATCAAAACCTCTGTAATATATTGCACAATGACATAAGCAACACTGATGCATTTTAGTCATAAAAAGATATGGTGACTGAACAATGCCTATATATAGATTATTTCTGACTAAACAAAGATAAAATCAAATATTGAGGAGCTAATTAAGTATTTTTGTTGATATAACATATCCTCTTTTCTCTGTTACCAAGTTGTTAGGAACCTGCCTAACTCAGGGCTCTTCGAGGGAGCCAACCTCCTGAATTCGTTGGAAGGAGAGAGAAAGAGAGATTAATGCCAAAAGAATTACTATCTTATTTCTCTTTGTACTTCACTACTTATACTCTTTACAATCTTTGATTTCTTTCTGTTACAGCTGTTGCAAGTGGACGATTAGTTGTGCTGACGTGGCCTCCTCTTGTAAAACTGATTAACTGCTTTCTGTTGGTCTGTTCCAGTAGTCTTTACAATCCCCCCTTCCTTTAGAGCGACCTTGCCCTCAAGGTCTAATGTGGGAAAATTTGATTGCAGATCTAAGTAGGATTCCCAGGTTGCATCCTCTTCTGGGAGTTTAGACCAAACAACTAATGCTTCTGGTATGACTCTTCCACCCCAGCACACCCATCTGAAATCAATGATTCAGGCTGGCTCAGTCTGCACTTGTCCTTCTTCTGAAAATGTGGGAAGGGTCGCACTTGTAATGACTCCTGACTTCGGCCCTTTCTTCAGTAAGGAGATATGGAATACAGGGTGCAGTTTTGATGTTGCCGGAAGGTCCAGCTTGTAGGCCACTGACCCTATTCTCTCAAGGATTCTAAATGGTCCAAAATAGCGTGGGCTGAGTTTGTTCCACTGTCGGCTTGCAACTGAAATCTGTCTGAAAGGTTGTAATTTGAGAAACACCCAATCACCGACTTCATATTGGAAATTCTTGTGATGTTTATCATAGGTGTGCTTCATCCATTGCTGTGCCTGTAAGAGATGATGTCTCAGTTCCTTTAACACCTCATCTCGTTGCGTCAGCTGTTCTTCTACAGCCGCTACTGTGGTGATCCCTTTTTCATAAGGAAGTAGAGGGGGAGGGTCCCGACCATATAGAGCTCTGAAAGGTGTCATCCCAGCGGCGCTATGGAAAGTGGTGGTGTACCACCATTCAGCCCAGTGGATCCACTTCACCCATTGTCTTGGTCGATCTCCCGCAAAGCATCTCAGATATGTTTCGAGACTCTTGTTAACTGCCTCTGTCTGTCCATCAGATTGGGGGTGGTAGCTAGTTGACTTGAACAGTTTAACCCCATGCAGGTGAAAAATCTCAGCCCAGAAACGGCTCATAAAAATAGGGTCCCTGTCTGATACAATTGAGCTGGGGAGCCCATGTAGGTGCACAATTTCCCAGAAGAACAATTCAGCAACTGTGACTGCTGTAAATGGGTGTGATAGAGGTAGGAAATGACTGTATTTCGTTAATCTATCCACTACCACAAGGATAACTGTTTTGCCGGCAGAAACGGGCAATCCTGTGATGAAATCCACTGATAAATCATCCCAGACTTGGGTTGGTATTGGGAGTGGTTGCAAGAGGCCTGTGCTGTAGTGGCCAACTTGTTTTGTTGGCACACTGCACACCCGGCTATGAAGTTCTGGATAGATGTACGCATGCCTTTCCAATGGAATTGTGTGGCGATGGGTTTTTGTGTCCATAGGATGCCGGAGTGGCCACCTGTGGGTGAGGCATGGAATAATTCCAAGAGCTTCCTGAGATGAGCAGAATCTGCCGGAATTTCCAGGCGTCCTTTGAAGAAGAGTAGATCATTCTTAATGGTGTACCCGGGGTGCAGTGAGGGATTTGCCAATACTTGGGCCTTCAACTGCTGTAACTCCCTATGGGATTGGGCTTCTTTTCAAAGTAGATCCAGGAGTGGAGAAGTTGGGGAAGATACTAGTAACTGAAATGATTGTGGGTGCCATTAGAGGGCGTCAGCCACCCGGTTAGCAGCCCCTGCTTTGTACTCAATTATGTAGTCGTACCCCAGTAGCTTGGATATCCATCGTTGTTGTTCCGGGGATAGGACTGATTGATCCAAATAAGAACTTCAAACTTTGATGGTCGGTCCGAATTATGAACCGTCTACCGAGCAAGTAGGATCGCCAACGTTGGACTGCTAAGACCACTGCTATTAATTCTCGTTCATAAATTGATTTGGCCCACTTTTGTGATGTTAAGGCCTTTCTGAAAAAGGCTAGTGGTCGCCCCTCTTGCATGAGAATAGCCCCAACACCTTGACCGGAGGCATCACACTCAATGATGAAGTCTTTTGTGAAATCGGGCAATGCTAATGTTGGAGGGCTCGCAACTGCCTGTCTCAATTGCTCAAAAGCTTGTTGGGCCTGGGTTGACCAATGAAAAGCGTCTTGTTTCAGCAATTGGGTCAACGGGGTAGCTATTAGGCCGTAGTTTTTGATGAAGCGGCGGTAGTACCCAAGAAGGCCCTCAACTCTTTCACACTTTTGGGTTGCGGCCAGCCCATTATACTGGAGATTTTATCTGGGTCAGCCGCTACAATTCCCTTCTCTACAACATGTCCCAAGTAGTGAACTTGGTTTTGTCCAAAGGAGCACTTGGACTCAAGTGTTGCAAGGGTGACCTGTAGATGATTCAAAAGTTCCTCCCAATTGGGGCTATAGGCCAATATGTCATCAAAGAAAACAAGGATGAACTTACGTAAATATGGCCAGAATATGTCATTCATTAATGCTTGAAATGTGGTTGGAGTATTGGTCAGTCCAAATGGCATGACCAGGAACTCATAGTGGCCATCATGTGTCCTGAAAGCCGTTTTGTGAACATCCTCCCTATGTACCCTTATTTGATGATACCCAGCTCATAAATCTAATTTTGAGAATATGGTGGCTTGACTGAGTTCATCAAGCAGCTCATCAATGATTGGTATTGGAAATCGGTCTTTAATGGTGATATTGTTAAGGGCTCTGTAATCAATACAAAATCGCCACGTCCCATCCTTTTTTTTACTAATAATACCGGTGAAGAGAATGGGTTGTGACTAGGTTGTACTATCCCTTGCTTAAGCATATCTTGAACTTGCTTCTCGATTTCAAATTTTTGAAAGTAAGGGTATCGGTAAGGTCTTACATTGGTTGGGGCAGCTCCCGGCATGAGGGGGATGCGGTGGTCATGCTCCCAGCGTGGTGGAATTTCTTGGGGTTCTTCGAACACGCTGCCATAGTGCTAAAGAAGTTGTTGTAGGCGGCTTTGGAAGTCTCTAGGCCCATCTGGGCTGCTGTTATCTAAAGATGGACTGGTTCAGATTGAGTCCATGTGCATGAATATGGGCTGATCCGGATCTCCTATTTGCTTTGTTAATGTTGCAAGACTGATGGGCCTTGGACCCTTGCATGTTTGCCCTTGTAGATGGACTGTAGAGTTCCCTGATGTGAAGTCCATGGTGAGACAGGCCCAGTCACAGATCACGGGCCCTAGCTGTCTTAACCATTGGATGCCTAGCACCACATCCGCTCCACTGAGATGAAGAGGATATAGGTCCACTGCAAACTGGTGACCCTGAACCTTTAGTGGTAGGCCCATGCAAATGCTATTGCAAGATAGGCTATTACCGTTAGCCACATGAACCGTAAAAGTCGTTGTTGGTTGAACCGGGAGTCCCATTTTATCCACCAAGACTTGAGTTATGAAGTTAAGGGAACTGCCACTGTCTATGAGGATTGACACTTGGTGTCCCTGGATTAGCCCTGCAACTCTCATTGTTTGAGGGGACGCAAGTCCCATAAGGGCTTGTAGAGATATTTCAGGTGTGCCATTGGGTTGTATTTCACACCCTGGGTTAGATTCTCCGCAACCGGTAAGGTCGTCTTCCTCTTCGGCATCTGTTTGGAGGAGAAATGCTTGTTGTTTCTTGCACCGATGGCCCGGCCCGAATTTCTCTTCGCAGTTGTAATAGAGTCCTTTGTCTCTGCGAGCTTGCATCTCTGCCCAGGTCATCCATTTGAAAGGAACCAATGGGCCTGGGCCCAGTATTCCTTCATCCTCGTCTGGTGTTGTCGTCCTGTTTCTTGGACCCCATGGTCGTTGCACCTTTCTTGCTTGAGCGAACTTATCCTCATACAATCTTGCTAGCGCTACCGCATTTATGACCAAAGTGGGCTGCATCGCCTTTACTTCCAGTCGCAGTTCTTCTTTTAGGCCGCCAACGAAGCTTCCCACCAACACCTTCTCCGTCCACCCTTGGACTCTCAAGGCCAGCTTTTCGAACTCCATCTGGCAATCTTTAACCGATCCCACCTGTCGTAGCTTTGCCAAACTCTCATCATGATCTTTGAACCCAAACGATCCAAAATGGATAGTCATGGCATCCGTGAAGTCTGCCCAAGTTTGACGAGGGTGCCCCCATACCATTGAAACCAGAGGATAGCTTCCCCTTCAAGATGCGCGGAAGCTAGAGCTACCCTGTCTTGCCCAAGTGTCTCATGGTAATCGAAATACCGTTCGGCTCTGAGAATCCAAGGAGTTGGGTCGCCGCCTGAGAAGATGGGGAAATCGATTTTGGCTGCTCTCGTTGCCGCCGGCCCTGTTCTGCGGTTGTTTTCATTGCTGTGCTCTTCTTGGCTTCCTTTGTCGTTGTTCGTTGCCCCCTGCTCCAGCCAACTAAGGAGAGTAGTGAAACCTTCCATCATTTCTTTGAGATCTGAAGACATTCGATGGATCTCTACCTCCATCTGATCCACTCGGGTGTCTATTGACGTGTTTCTTGTGTTGGTCATGTTGGTTCTAATACCAACTTGTTAGGAACCTGCCTAACTCAGGGCTCTTCGAGGGAGCCAACCTCCTGAATTCGTTGGAAGGAGAGAGAGAGAGAGAGAGAGAGAGATTAATGCCGAAAGAATTACTATCTTATTTCTCTTTGTGCTTCTCTACTTATACTGTTTACAATCTTTGATTTCTTTCTGTTACAGCTATTGCAAGTGGACGATTAGTTGAGCTGACGTGGCCTCCTCTTGTAAAACTGATTAACTGCTTTCTGTTGGTCCATTCCAGTAGTCTTTACACAAGTACAAAGAAACATTTAGATGTTGTCAAGAACCACCAAAATCTACACTACTATTAGAAGTATGAATAGGATCTAAGATTTCTTGACTTTTTCTTGATTAAAATACCACTATTTTTGAATTTAGCCCCTTTCTATTATGAGGGCAGAAAACATAATTTAGATTGTCACTTTTCAATTCGTTTTATTACCTCTTATTAAGACCCATATTTAAGGTCTTAACTTCCACTCTCTCTCATTGAATCCATGTTTAAAGCATTTTTGTTTCTCACTATTGAATTCCAATAATTATCAATAAAAAATTCACTGATTAAATCTATAACCCATAATTTTACCATTATAAAAACCTATTTTTTTTAAAACTGACCCACAAATGGAACCATTTTTTATCCAGGTAGCAACTAGCAGGTTAGAGGTTCAACCATCTGAATCAACTGGGTCAACCCATAAAAATAAAAATAGAAAGAAATGCAAAAAAATACAGTAAAATACACAAAAATGTAAAAAAAATGGCGCATCTCTAATATTATATATTCAATATATTAAAAAAAGATAATTATGATAAATAAAAATTATAATTAATAATGATGGAAATGGAATACACAATTTAAAACTAGCCAGGTGCAAAGGCAGGGCTACATATATGTGAGTAAAGTTAAAAGAAATGCTAAGTTGAGGTATTGTTGTGTGACATTTTCCCATATCCTAGTGAAATCAAATGAAAATTTAAAGGGGTTGGGTCAATTTAGTAACTGTATGAAAGAGCAGATCAACCTATCAAGAGACAAGAAACATAGGCTTTAACTGTTGGATAAAGAAAAGAAAAAAAATATAAAGCCTCTAGAGAAAGCCACAAGTTAGAAATCCCTTGGGTTTTGACTGTTGGATAAAAACACAAAAGACAAAAAATCCCATGGGTTTTAACTGTTGGATAAAAAACAAAAACCAAAGACAAAGCTTCCAAAGAAAGCTACCATTCCAATTGAATAGTTAATCTCTCTCTCTCTCTCTCTTGGCTAAAACCCAAAAGCCCCAAAAGTTCACATGCTGAATTCAAAATAAAATCCCCCCTCTATCTTTTAATTCAATTATATATCTTATGCACAAGAGTTTCTAATGTAATTTTCTTAGTTTTTGATGCAAGACTTGTTATGTCTGCCCAGTGATTCATTGGGAAGAAATCGAACATAGAAGAAGAGTTGGTTAAAGACAGCTTTGTTGAGAACTGTGGTAGAAAGCTGGCCTGAATCAGCAATGGCGGTAGTTCAAAACAGACAAATAGGAGTGAATGAACTGTTTTCCAATTAGGAGATACCCTCAGTAAGTCTGTTTTCTCTATTGAGAAAGGTGCCAGGTAAGATCATCTGTGCAATTAGTTTTAGTTAAGCTATCCCGTCCTTTTCTTTCATGGTTCTTGTTTCTATTCTTTCCTGTTTTCTGTCTTCAATAGCAATCGGTACCCTAGTTTAATGTTATGAGTATTATTTATTTTAGTTTCAGTTTTATCTCTGTTTCATTTGCTATCTATTGTTATTCTTTATTTTTCTTTCCTGTTTCCCAGAAAGTGTTCGAAAAGAATCCCAAAGCAGGCAATTGCAAAAAATGCCCATCAACTCTGAATCCTTTGTCCACAGCACCACTAGCTTTGAATTATTCACTCATTCTCTTCTTGTGATGGAATGTGATTGCCTTTTTTGTAGTTTTTGTAACTTTTCTTCATTTTTTTATGTTTTTTAAATTTCTATTTTTTTCTTCATATTGTTGTTTTTATGTAATTTGTGGTTTCTATGTTTTGTTTGTAATTTTTGTAATTTTTTCATTTTCTATATTTTCTGTATTTTCTGTGGTTTTTATAATTCCTGTATTTTTCTTCAATTTATGTTTTGTTTTTATAAAATTTAGATATATATGCCCCATTTAATAAATAAAAGGATTAACGGGTTGGGTGGGTCAAGGCGGGTTTGGATTGAACCCAACCCATATAATTTTATCTAAATGGATCATTAATGGGTTGGCGGGTTAGACAGGTTGGGTTGAACTTCAACCCAAACCCAACCAACCCAAATCCGCCCAATTGCCACACCTAGTCTACCTTATTGTTTACAGCTCCAATATCAAGGCTGAGTTTGTGCAAATATAGTATCAGAAAATTCAGAACTTTTTATTTACTTATCGTTAGAAAGTTGTAAATTCAAATTTAGAAAGGTATTATCTTTTATTTGGCTGGACATCTTGCATCATTTTACACCAATACTGGTCCAAAAAGCAAACTTGTCCCCAGAAACATCAACATTAAAACTGCCATTATGAGTACGATATTCAAATAATAAAGTTTTTTATTTCATTATTATAGTGAAGGTTCTAAAGCTTTGTGGAGGAACTTAGTATCTAAAGCTATACCTAGAGTTACATCAGATCATTGTCCAGTGTGCATTGAAAAAGAAGCTGCAGTGGCGGGACCTACACCGTTCCGTTTTGAAAATATGTGGTTTGAGGATCCATCCTATAAGGAGAGGTTAAAGATTTGGTGGGAAGAAATCAGAGTCCAAGGGAGAAAGAAAATAGGGAGATTCTGTAAGAATTGAAAAAGTGGCAATTATATCTAGGATTGAAGTTTTGGACAAAAAAGACGCTCTTAGCTTGTTGTCCGAGGAGGAAAGGGAGGAAATATGGAGAAAAAAGGTAGAACTGGAGGAAGTTCTAAGAAAAGAGGAAATTCACTGCACACAAAAGTTGAGGAGCAAATGGATTTCGGAAGGAGATGGTAACACCAAGTTCTTTCACTCTATAACAAATTGCAAAAGAAAGAAAAATATGATTCATAGGGTGCTGGTTGATGATCAAGAATTAAGAGAGAGCCAAGAACAGTAAGGATCTTTCTGAATCACTTTAAGTCAATCTTTTCAGAATCAGCGGGGAATAATCCAGGTCTATCAGAATTGGAATGGAGAAGATTATCTGAGGAGCAAGCACAGGAACTAGAAAGAAGATTCTCTCTAGAAGAAGTTAAGGAGGCGATCTTTGCAATGGATAGGCTCAAAGCTCCTGGCCCAGATGGTTTCCCAATGTCTTTCTACCAAGAATGTTAGGATTTCATCAAATTGGAGTTGTTGGAAGTGTTTCAAGAATTCTGTCTAAAAGGGAAGATCACCTTTGGAGCATATGCCACCTTTATCTCCTTAATTCCCAAAAGGAATGAGTCTTTATCTCCAAAGGAATTTTGGCCAATAAGTTTGATAGGGAGTCTTTATAAGATCATCTCAAAGGTTTTCGCTGAAAGGATCAAGAAGGCCTTGCCTCACTAGTTTCACTGTTCCAAGGGGCTTTTGTTAAAGGAAGACAGACTGTAGACCAAATCCTAATTGCAAATGAATGTGTTTTGGAGAAAAGAAAGAGTAGAGCAAAGGCGCTGGTTTGCAAATTGGATATAGAAAAGGTCTATGATTTAGTTGATTGGAATTTTTTGCTAGCAGTCTTAGAGAAGATGGGTTTTGTTGTCAAATGGAGGTCCTGGATGAAAGGTTGTCTTAGCTCTACCCATTACTCAATCCTTATAAATGGGGTAGCAAAAGATTTCTTTCCGGCTAAGAGAGGTATCAAACAGGACCCTTTATCCCCTTTCCTTTTCACCTTAATAGCAGAAGTGTGGAGTGCTATGTTTGTGATTGCATATGCACAGGGTCTGATTAGGGGGTGGAGAATTGGTAGGGATCAAGTAGTAGTTTCCCATCTCCAATTTGCCAATGATACACTTGTTCTGTGAGGATATTAATCTAGAGATGGTGAGAAATGTGAAGTCATTGATAGATAACTTTGTGGACATGTCAAGACTAAGGATAAACTGGAGTAAAAGTGGAATAGTTGGTATTAACCTAGAAGGAGGAGAACTCTTAAGCTTGGCTGAGGTGTTGGGTTGTGAGGTGAAGAGTTGGGCTATAACCTACCTAGGATTACCTCTGGGGGGAAACCCAAGAATTGATGGTTTTTGGAAGCCAGCCATAGAGAGGTTTGCATAAAAGTTGGCCCTTTAGAAAAGAAACTACTTCTCTTTAGGAGGAAGAATCACCCTGATTAGAGCCACCCTTGCAAATCTACCCACTTACTTCCTTTCCTCTTTCCGTGTCCCTTCAAGAATTGCTAGACAGTTAGAGAAGTTTATGAGGGATTTCTTGTGGGAACCAGGGGAAGAAAAAAAGGATCATCTGGTTAAACAGGATCATGTCTGCAAACCTAAGGATCCAGGGGGTTTAGGGCTGGGAAATATCTCTCTCAAAAATACCACTCTCCTAGGCAAATGGTTATGGAGGTTCCCCTTCGAAAGAGACAAGTTATAGCACAAAGTTATAGCAAGCATTCATGGTCAAGAGGGTAATGGTTGGGATGCTAAACTCAACCCTCATTCTACTTTAGCTTCCCCTTGGAAAGCAATTCATGAGGTTTACCCTTTGCTTTTAAGCTCTACTCAGTTTGATTTGGGAAGGGTTGATAATTCGGTTCTAGGAAGACCTTTGGGTTGGAGAAGCTTCATTGAAAGATCAGTTCCCTAACCTTTTTGCTCTCTCTAACCTTGGATGTTGTTGTATCTTTTTTGTGCACTTCCTCTCCCTCGGGCCTCAATTACCTGGGCTTTAGAAGAGATTTAAGAAAGAGTAGGGATGGATTCAAGCCGAGCCGAGCTAAATACTTGGCTATTCAAGCTCGACTCGCTGAAATTGTGTAGGCTCGAGCTAGAGACTTGAGCTCGAGCTCGAGCTCAGCTCGGTTCAAAGCTCGCAAGTTCGAGCTCAGCTCAGCTCAAGCTCAACTGCAAGCCAAGTTCTTTTTCTAAAAAATAAAAATTATACATACAAAAATATTTTTTATTTTACATACAAAAAATTAAGAATTATAAAAATTATTTATTACTATACATATAAAAAATAAAAATTATCCATATAAAACATTTTTTATTTTACATACAAAAAATTAAGAATTATAAAAATTATTTACTATTATACAAAAAATAAAAATGTTATATATAAGATGTTATTATATATATAATAAAAATTATTTATAATATATATTTATATATTTATACTTATATGTATATGTATATGTATATATGCATGTATTTATTATATATATTTATGTATGTATGTATATAATAAAAAAAGTATTTATTTATTATACTAGGCTCAATTAGGCTCGCGAGCCAAGCTTCATTGGGCTCAAGCTCGACTCAATTAGCAAAAGAGCCTATATATTAGGCTCAAAGCTCGGAGCAAAGCTAGGTTTAAACCGAGTCAAGCCGAGCTCGAATAGCTCGTGAGAAGCTCGGCTCGTGGCCACCCCTAAGAAAGAGTGAGTGTGCATCTTTGATTAACCTTCTTAATATCCTAGAGAATACTTTTTTTGACCCGCTTTCGAATGATTCTAGAATCTGGGTTCCCTCACCAAATGGACTTTTCACTTGCACCTCTTTTTTCAAATCCTTAACTTTTCCTACTTCACAAGGGGTGGACTTCCCAGTGAAATGTGTGGTCTAAGCCTATCCCACCTAAGGTTCAAGCTATCTATTGGGAATCTCTCCTTGGAAAGGTTAACACTTAACACTTGTGACGTGCTGTAGAAAAGAAGGCCTTTTTGTTTTGTTTTGTTTTTTTTTATAGGAAACGGTAACTTTCATTAGATAATTGAAAAGATTACGGGCTTACCACCCACAAAATGGATGGAAAAAGAAAATCAAAAACTTACAAACAAGCCCAAAACAAAGCCTCCCTAGTAACTCCTTGCTTAGCTAGCCAGCCATTCCATTTGTTGACCTTCTTACCCAATTAAAGCACACCCCAATCTCCCCTTGCTAAGCTAATAATCTCTCTTAGAGGTTGTTTAAGAGACCACACTCCCAGGTTTCCAGTTTGCATCCACCCTATTACCAGCTTGGAGTCTCCTTCCACTTATAATTGTTGCATGCCCTATTGTTTTGCCAGTTTCAAACCTTGAAGTAAGGCCATTACTTCTGCCCTTAAAGAATCTCCCACCCCAATTGGGCCCGAGTAAAGGGCCAAGACTTTTCCTTCCTCGTTTTTGTACACACCCCCAACTCCCGACTAACCTGGATTACCCAAGGAGCTTCCATCAAAGTTTAGCTTCACCTTGAACTAAGGCGGTGGTACCCAACAATCTTGTACTACAGGGGAGGAAGGCGAGGATATAGCTATAACACTCCAATTTCTAATTAAGTCCGTTGAGGAGAAATCCTTGAAGGCAGTGCATAACCTTGATGGTGACAACCTCCACAAGTGCTTCCTTGGATTTTTCTTGCCCTAGGAAGATCCTATTGTTTCTCTCTTCCCAAATTGACCATAGGATGGCAGCGCTTGTTATTCTCCACATTAGCCTGCCCCTTTTCCTTGGTTGTCAGAAGAAGCTAGAGTCAAAAAGTTCAACACACCTAGGGGGGGTTCCATCTGTAACCAAACAAAGAAGAGAACCAATTCCACAAATAATAAGCAAAAGGACAAGAAATCAAAAGATGAGTCGTTGTTTCACCATTTCTTAAGCAAAGGTAACAGACATGTGGGGAAAAGCTCCAGCCTGGCCTTTTTCTTTGAAGTACATCCATAGTATTTGAAGAGCCACTTCCCAACAAAAAGCCCTAACGTTTGGCGGCACAAGAGAATACCAGATTTCTTTAGCAGGAAAAGAGACAGACACAAAAGAAGACTGGACTAAGGCGTTGAAGAATGATGAACAAGAGAAAATCCCTGAAGAGGACTCTTTCCCAATTCTACTATCTGGGCAGGAAAGATCTAGGAAAACTGAATTCAACACACAAAAGAAGGCCTTTTTGTTGCCTCTCTCCTCATATGTGCTTTTTGTGTAGGAAAAGTGGAGAAACCCTACCCCACTTATTTATTTCCTATCCCTTTGTCTCTATTATTAGGGAGTTTTTCTGTGATCTTTTCAGTTGCAGGTGGGTCCCTCCCTAGGAGGTGGCAGACATTTTCAAGCCTAACTTCTTAAGACGATCAAAGAAAAGAGGAGGACTGATGTGGAAAGTCACTAAGGCTGCAACTGTGTGGGTGGTCTGGGAGGAAAGGAACAACAGAATTTTCAATGGCAAAAATAGATCCGTGAAGAAGGTTATTGAGGCAATAAAAGTGAAGGTTGCTTTCTGGATTAAAAATATGGAATGCTTTCAGGATTTCACAGTGACTGATATTCTAAGAGCTTGGAAGGAGGTAGCACATTCCTCTAGAAACAAAGACAGCATAGTAATGGACTGGAAACCCCCATAAGGTAGCAATGTTAAACTGAATTTTGATAGAAGCTCGATGGACAATCCTGGCATGGCAGGAATTGGTGGGGCAATTAGAAATTCGGAGGGCAGATTTCTGGCCCTTTATTCTGGGCCAATTGGTGTGGCTAACTCAATTAAAGCTGAATTATTTGCCTTACTTCAAGGTCTCAGGATCGCTAAGCAATCGGGCCTCAGACAAGTGGAGGTGGAAGGGGCCTCAGACAAGACAAATGGGCTATAGCTGATTCCCTTTCCAAACAAGGGGTAGATAGGCAGCATCTGTTTTGGGCATCCTTGTAATATAGTGTTGGTTATTGGGCTGATGTTGTAGTCTTTATTTAAGCACGTAATGTTTTTTCACTTATTTTAATTTAATATATCATAAGTTTCATCAATCAAAAAGAAAAGGTTCTACATGCTCTTGAAGCTTAATTCTATCAGAATTAAGGAACTTATTGGATCAGTTTACACTATAACAGTTTGCATCTTAAATATGGGAAAAGAGAACCACATATCAGAACCAAAGTCACAACCTCAAAGGAAGTTCCTTTCTGAATAACAGATCCACAGATGCACCCATCCCACGCCATATTGAAGCAAATTCAACAGCAATATACCTATATATAAGAGGATTGGACAAGTCATATCACTTGTTAGAGAGAGAGAGAGAGAACCATAAGACACAGAGATAAGTCAGCAGCCACATACCCTGCCCCTAGTATAACAGCTCGTTTGGGAAATTCATCCAAGCTCAAAGCCTCATCAGAAGTGATAGCCAATTCCTAAAGTTCATATTATTCAATTGATATCATGGAAGCATTAAAGAAAGAGAATAGCACAAATCACATATTAGCATTACAAACAATGTTCCTATTCCAATAAAGAGTATTTCAAGCTATATATCACACTTTAGTGTGTGCTAGTATTCCCAACTGAAGCTGAAAATATAAAGAATGGTCAAGTAATCAACTCTGCAAAATGCTGAAGAGCTAAAAGTAAAAGGTTTAGAAAATTCAATAAGATGTAGCAGACACATTAGGGCTGTCAATGAGTTGGGTCTACCCGACAGAACCGAACCGACCGGACCGATTATAACCGTTCTGGTTCCAGGTTTTGTACTGCTGGGTCAATTCTGGTTCTAAATTTTAAAGTTGACTTTTGTATGAAATGAAATCCTAAGTTCCTAACCGAGCTACCCTATTCAGCCATGCCAGTCTCCATAAATTCTTTGAACTCACTCAAGGGAGTTCTTTTAAAGCTTATAGAGATGGATCGGCTTCCCTAATCCCTATTTGGGTTTTATGCTTCTGGGTTCACATTTGTCTTTTCAATTTTTTTTCTACTGCAAACTTAAGAGACCAAAACTGAGAGATGGATTGCCTTCCTGCTACCAATCTGCTTCCTGAGGCATTTCCAAGGGGATGACCTCGCTGACCAATTGGGGCAACAAATTAAACCTCCACTAGTCGTTCCTCTGCAGAAACTCGTGGTGGGTCTATGGTTGTTCTTGCGATTCTAATGTTCATCAAGAGGGTCTACATGGACATCATCATCGATTACATCAAGTGGTTTAGGTGAAAACTCTAGAAACAATACAAATGGGAGCCGATAAAGGATGACCCGGAGTTGGGTAGTTCAATTTATCCAATGGTTCTCATGCAAATCCTTGCTACAATTTACAGATAAAAAGAGGTCCTTTTCTTTCTCTATTTTCCCCTTTTTCTTTCTTGTCCATGTCTTCATCATTCAGTATTGTCACTTTCTTCTTCTGGCTTTCTCTATTCTTCTAAGAATTTGCTTTTCCATTCCAAATTCATAGAACCTTCAACCTCAATATGAATGTTGATTTGTGTGAGCGTTTTTTCCTGCAAGGAATCCTGTTGTGTGAACCTTCATTCCAAATGCATAGAACATAGTTAGATATAATCAGTCCTTATCGGGATAGACCCAATTATTCTGATTAATTATCGATCACTTTTTGGGTCTGAAATTATAGAGCCTATAGGGTCTGATTCGATACCAGAACAACTATTTTTCTTATCAGTTCAGGATGGTTCCACCCTGTCCCAAACCACAGCTGAACCATTGACATCCCCAAGGCACATGATCTAATATAATCATGACCACTTTTTACAAAATAGCATAAAAAAATAGACAAGAGTATAAGTTTGAAATCTAAGCTTATAAATGAATTGGGCACATTTAAGGAAAAGGTAGTAATTATCCAACTATAAAGTTACATGAATCAGGATACAAAGATTAGAAAGAATGAAAGAAAAGTTTGAAGAGGAAATGATTTTTGTGTATGTTTTCTTGGCCATTAAAAATATCCATCCTCCAAGCTGTTAATCTAAGGGAAAGGAGAAAGAAGAAAAAGAAACTTTTGGCTGAATATTTAATAGAACAAGACATGCAAGTGTCTCATGGCCCAAGCACATGGCTTGAAATGCATGCAAGATTCACACAAGGGAATTAAAATGCATCCTGAAAATTAGAGTATAATTTCTCAACTGAACTCAACTCAACCCTTGTGCTCTGCTCTATCAAGAGACACGAAGGTTATGTGTATAATGTTTTTTTGTGATTGGCATAGTTGTCAAGGCAATGCCTAGGTGATAAGGCATTCTTGGAGTGCCGCCTCACCCAAACGCCTACATATTTATACGTAAGATACCACACAATGTTTTATATTTTTATTTCATGTTATTAATAGTAGTACAATAGATATCACTAGACTAAATTATTCATAATGCAGGTTTATAGTATTAATATTGTTATTTTATACAGTTTTCAATGAATTTTTCCAGAGGGGGGTCATAAATCCAGGACTGAACTCAATTTTTATTGCTTTGGTTCCAAAGAAAGTGGGTGCAAACCATCCGAGAGAGTTTAGACCCATGAGTTTGGTGCATAGTTTGTATATGATAATTGCCAAGGTCCTGTCCAGAAGAATTAGAGAGGTGCATCCAGATTTGATTTCTCAGAATCAAGGAGCCTTTGTGGGAAATAGATAGATTGTGGATCAAATCTTAATAGCCAATGAGTGTGTTGAGGATCTAAAGAGAACAAGGAGGAAAGGGATTGTGTGCAAGCTAGACCTAGAGGAGGCTTATAACATGGTTGATTGGTCATTCTTGATGCAAGTATTGGATTGTTTTGGCTTCAGAGAGAAATGGTGCAAATGGATACTAGGTTGTATTGAATCTTGTCATTTTTCTATCTTGGTAAATGGAGCTATGGTGGATCACTTCCCAGCCATTAGGGGAATTAGACAGGGGGACCCCCTCTCTCCTTTCCTCTTCACCTTGATTGCAGAGGTGTGGGGAGGTTAATTGAGAGAGCATATTAGAAAGGTCTAGTGAGGGGGTGGAGGGTTGGACAAACTAGTGTACCTATTACCCACTTATAGTTTGCTGATGATACTATTTTGTTTTGTGAGGGGGAGGAGGTGAGATGGGCTAGAAATTTAAAGTTGGTGATTCAAGTTTTTGAACAGATGTCAAATATGAGGGTGAATTTTGATAAGAACTATGTAGGGGCTTAATATGGAAAAGGGAGCTATGGGGGAAGGGCAGAAGCTTTGGGGTGTGTGGTGGCTCAATGGCCTATGAGTTACTTGGGGATGCCTCTTGGGGATAATTCGAAGAAAGAGAGTTTTTGGAGCCCTGTAATTGATAGGTTTCAAAAGAAATTAGCCTCTTGGAAGAAGAATAACTTATCTCTGGGTGGCAAAATCACTTTGATTAAATCTACATTGGCAAGTTTACCTGTGTAGTATTTATCAGTCTTTAGAATCCCAGTGAAGATAAGTAGAACTTCGGAAAAGTTAATGAGAGATTTTTTGTGGGAACCTGGGGAGGAAAAGAAGGATCACAGGTGAATTGGGAATTGGTCTCTAAAAGCAGGGCTGATGGAGGGTTTGGACTAGGTAATATTCGAAAGAAAAGTGAAGCGTTGTTGGAAAAATGGTTATGGAAGTTGGAAGGTGAAAAAGTGAAGTTGTGGACTAGAGTTATTTTGAGTATTCATGGTCAGGCAGAAGATGGCTGGGATACTGTGACTTCGACAAGATTAACTGGTGCTTCTCCTTGGAAATCTATACATGCAATTATCCCCTCTTTTCTACAACACATCAGGTATGACCTCTGTTCTGGGAATCAGGTTAAATTTTGGGAACACATGTGGGTGGGTGATTACCTTTGAAAGAACAATTTCCTTCCCTTTACTCACTTTCTCGGTATAAAGGCAAGGTTGTATCTAGTTTTCCGGTTCCTTCTTAGTCCAAATTTGGGTTTGATTGGGATTTGGGGCTTAGGAGAGGCCTAAGGGATTCAGAAGATGAAAGTGTATTGAATTTGATTCAAATCTTAAATGATGTGGTGTTGGACCCCTTTGAAAGGGATAAGAGACTATGGACTCTAACTCCTTCCGCGTCTTTCTCTTGTGCTTCCTTTTTCAAGTCCCTCTTGCCTTTTAACAGTAACCCTGCACAAAGTTTTCCAGTTAAGGAAGTTTGGGGTGAGCCGATTCCTCCAAGGATTGGAGCTTTCTATCGGGAAGCTTTCTTGGGAAGACGTAACACATGTGAGTTACTCCAAAGGAAAAGGCCTTATTGGTGCTTGTCTCCGAGTTGGTGCATTCTCTGTAAGGCTAATGGTGGAAGCTCCTACCACTTATTAATTTCTTGCCCTTTTGCCTCTGCTATTTGGGAATGGTTTTTTCCTTTTTGGTTGCAGGTGGACCCCCCCCCCATCAAACACCCAGTCTTTTTAGCTCTTCGTTCTTTAGATGGCCTAAAAGAAGGGGAAGGATCACATGGATATGTGTGAGGGCTGCTACTTGTTGGTCTTTATGGGAGGAAAGGAATTCTAGAATTTTTTCTGAAAAGGAAAGAAACAAAGGTGTTATTGAGGCCATAACAGTTAGGGTGGTGCATTGGCTAAAATCTGTTCAACTGTTTGATGCTATGTCTACAGATATGTTGTTGAATAGCTGTGTGGAAGTAGCTAATTCTGCTTGGGCTCGGTCTACTGCTTCTCTTATGTGGTCACCACCTAGCAATGGTTTTATAAAGCTAAATTTTGATGGGAGTAGTGAAGGTAATCCAGGCCCTTCAAGTGTAGGAAGTGTCTTTAGAGATGAGGAGGGGAAGGTGATGGCAATGTATTCAGGCCCCATTTGGGGTTGGGGACTCTCTGAAAGCTGAGATCTATGCTGTATTGGAGGGTATTAGAAAGAGTAAGGAACTGAATGTACAAAAATTAATTATTGAAGGGGACTCAAAGTTAGCTTTGAGTTGGGTGCAGAGGGGAAGTGGTCTTTGGAAGTTTTCTAATGAAAGAAGGGAAATCAAATGGCTAACTAGGGAGATGGACATCCAATTTCAGTGGGTGAAAAGAATAGAAAATGCCTTTGCAGATGCTTTGGCAAAACAGGGTGTGGGAAGGGATCAATTGTACTGGGCTAAATTGTGAGCTTGATGTTGCCTTCTTGGTGAGGGTTAAACCTTTTTAACTCTCTCTATTTGCTGTAACGTTGCAATATATTATTCTAATGAAATTCTGCTATTGATCAAAAAAAATATTGTTATTTTATACTAGTTTCTTTTTGTTATTTTCTTATTTGTTTGGGTTCAATCAAGAACAAGTCAGTGACATAGTCTTGAACCCTTTTGGACTTTAAAACCTGAATTGATAGGTAAAAAATAACTTGAATATTTTATCCATTGACACACAAGAACAATCAATAAGACTTCTGCTTCTTCCTAGGACTAAAACAAGGTCTTAACCCTTATGTTTTGTATGTTTCTTTCCTTTCTTATTTTTTTACTCATAAATATGTTCAGTTTCTATCTATTGATATGGGGTTTATACTTATTTCATGAGAATTATGGTGATTATTAGTTAAAGATCACTACTTATTACTATGAAACCTAAGGATCTATCCTAGGATTTATATTTTTTTATTTTAAAAAACTCATGCCTAGGCGGCACCTAGGCACGCCTGTCTAGGCGATAAGGCACTCCCCTATCACCCAGCTTCGCCTTGACGCCTTGAAAACTATGGTGATTGGAAATGGTAAGTGATATTTTATCAAAAAGAAATAAAGTGACTACAATATGCCAAGCATCCCAATAACGGGCCATTTACCCCAAAAAGGAACAATTATTGTAATTCTTCATAAAAAACACTATTTCTATTTTAATTACAAAAATATTTGGTTGGAAGCTTAGGATAAGGGACCATGCTGGATGTGATGGTAAAATCTCAAACTAACAAGTGTGAGAACATGGATTAGAGTTGGACAGTGGCCAATTCATGTAAAAAGTACTACAACTTAGGCCCATATCCAGTCCACCCCTCCCAAGTCCCCATATAGCCAGGACCTTGGGTAATGGCCTTTCTCAACCAATTGGGATAAGACCCAAGTGAAAGTTTGAGTATGTTTTTCCTTTTTGTTAGAAAAATTATATTTTTCATAAAAAATTTGGCTTCAATTCTTCCCAATTTTTAATTAAGAGAGTTTGCAATATTACTAAAGTACAAAAAATACAAATACAATAAATTATATATGGCAAATTGATTTTATCTTACCCACTATGTACTTTAGTCACATGTTAAATCTTTTAAACAAGTTGAGGTTTAGTCAAATATTCCCATATTCTAACCAAAACTGTCATTTTCATGCAGTTAAGCTTTGGTTCAAACAATCAAAGCCTACTATAACTTGGTTGAAATTTATCAAAGTATGAGCAAAACCTTGTAATGTTTCTAACATAGAGAAATAATTTGGTTTGCCTGGAATCTTAAAACCATGGCAGTTTGTTCTTTTCTATTCAATTAAACAGAAGTATCTCTGGAGTCTGAATCTAACAAGAATTGTAGCCTCTAAGTTGAAATAGAAATGATCTGATGAGATGCCTAAGAAAAGTAAACTGCTAAAGTCATACTCTTATCACCCTAACCCATGAACTTAAGGTGGCATGCTAGCATCAATTTCCAAATTAGCAACTTGATGGCAAGTTCCAAACCAATTTGCAATTTGTATATTCTGAAAAACAAGTCTTCTACATTCACTTAGAAAGTTTCAGAGCAAAAGGTGCAGCCTGCTGTGGCCCTTACTCGTATTACCTAATACCTACAACATTATGTGGCATTATATCATAGTCCTACTTTCCATCTAAAACCAGAGCCCACAGTAATGATCTTTTGGTCTCTCAATATCTCTTTCATGGAAGTCACCTGTCACCGCTGCAATCAACACTATCTTAAGCTACAAATCACTAACCATACCTTGTAGTTGCTGCAAAGAGGGATCGAGTTATAGGTTTTAAGTTTTATTTAGGGACACGATATGAATAATAGATAATAATTATACCTTATCCATATCCACATGGCACATGCTCATACATATGCCTTGATATGTTTGTATTTGCGTATGATGCATTATGGCTTTATATGGGAATGATACAGTGCTACAGAAAATAATTACAGGTGATTCCATGATAAAATAGGCACATTGTGTCAGCTAGTTAAGGCACATATAAACAGTTCACAGGGTTGACTACAAAGAGACTGGCAATGTGATTATATTTGACTACAGTAACAATTTGTAGGCCTCTATATTTACTCTAACAGATCTTATGAAACAATGCTAATTACTTTTTTTATCGGCAACACAGAAAAGATTTCATTAAATAGAAAAATCCGGTTACAACAAGAAGTTGTGAAGAGAAAAAACCAGCTTTAGAAGCTGACCCAATCCAAGATTACATTTGAACCCAAAACATGTGTTCTATGTGCCCCTTGCTTGTCTAAGCTATCTGCCAAGCTGTTGGTAGTTCTCCTCACCCATCTCACTTGGATTGACATGTCCTTTGATAGCCATTTAAATATCCTGAATTCATTCCTCAAATGCCATGTCACCCCCTCCCCCAGTGATTTAAAAGGAACGCCTAGGCACACAGGCGAGGCACATTTTAGGGTAGGCGCCTCTCCCAGGTCCTAGGCACACGCCTGGGGCGCCAAGGCGAGGCTAGGCGACAAGGGGCGCCACCTAGGCGATGAATTTTTTTAAGTAAAATCATATATCCTAGGGTAGTTCCCTAGGTTCCATAACCATCTTTCCTTAATAATTATTCATAATTTTCATAAGAGAAGTATAAAATTCATGTTTAAGTCTAGATAATCAACATTTTATGAGAAGAAAAAGAACAAAGTAAAAAAATTCAAAAAATATAGGGGCTGAACCCCTACTTTTGTTATAGGAAAGAAGAAAAGAAAAGGTGGAAGAAGAAGAAGAAGACATGGAAGAAGAAAATGTGTTGATTAGACAAAGTTTTAAGTTCTTCCTTTGCTTATAGGTTCAGGTTTTGAAATTTTTCAAGGTTCAATCAAGGATCAAAAATTCGATACGATACGCCCCATATCAGGTGTATTGTATTGTATTGTATCTTTGGGGTCCCGATACCTGTTTACAAGTGTTTTCGGGGACCCATTTTTTTAAATAATATATATATTTAAAAATGAAATTGAAAACCAAAGAAATAAAAAAAAAATAGGGAAAGTATGGTTATAAGTACCAATACACCTCTGCCAATACACAGAGGTGTATCGATACTGTGAACCATGGGTTCAATACAGCAGTTAGCAATGTTGCATTGATTAAACCCTAACAAAATAAGAAAATAATAAAAAGAAATTAGTATATAAGCACATAAAATGAATATTCTAGTTTAATAATGTCTATTTTATAATTATAATGTCAAAAAAATAAAAATATAAAAGTATTTTATAACCCAGTGCACAAAACTGCTAGGCGAGCCTCCAAGGGCACCTTGTCGCCTTGACAACTATGTGGTGCGCCTTGCGCCTTAGCCCAGCCATGCGCCTTTTGAAAATTTGCCACTTTTTCCTTTTTTTTAGTCTAGCGGCTAGGAACCAGAGCTTTGAGAACCCCCGATTTGGTAATATTGTCCATTCATTCATCCTAATAAAATATCTTCTTAAAAGTAATTAAAACTATAAAATCATTATTTTTTGTGTGAAAACTAAGAATTTAAGACCTTAACATGGACTTGTTTGGGCTTGCCTCGAGGGGCATGGCTCAAAGGCGACTCATAGAATTAGGAATGTAATATGTCACATTAGCTACTTGATGCAGTTGAGAAAAAAAGAGATTGTGGGTTTTATATGCTTGAAAATGTTTTATATGTTTGATTTTATTTTTAAATTCTCATTTGAATATGCTTTACATAAAATGTTTATGTATTTTAATTTTAGATAATAGGTTTTTTAAAACTTAAGTTTATATTTTTATTAATATTATGTTTTATAACTTTTTTATTTTTTTGAATTTTTTGCTTTTATTTAATTTTTTTATTTTTTTGAATTTTTTTATTTTTTTTTAAATTGTGCGCCTCACCTTGCGCCTTACGCCTCAGGCGTAAAATGGCCCTTGCGCCTTTCACTTTTAAAACACTGCCCTCCCCCTTATGTAGCCATTTTACCACAATTTTCGAGTCTCCCTTAATAATCAGTCTACTAATACCCAGTTCTTTTGCCTTCTCAACCCCATATACTGCAGCCAAGAACTCTGACCTTGCCACATCACCTAGCTCCACAGGACCGGAGTATAAAACAATTATGTTCCCACCTTCATCCCTAATGCCAACCCCCCCCCCCCATCCAAACAACTCCCATCAAGGTTCAGTTTCTTCCAGCCATTTATTGGGGGAGACCATGTATCAACAGATCTCTGTCTTGTAGATGAGGATGCAGCAATAACACCCAAAGCTCTGAAAAAATCTTCAATCTTGAAGTCTGAAACAATGCTAATTACTTGTAAAATTAAATGTCATAATTTAACCTGAAATTCAATTGCACTTTTCTTTCATAGGCACAATCTTTCTGGTCTTTTTAGATTTAGACATGTTTCTTATCGGCGTGCAGTGTTATGACTTGCTTTATCTTTCCATTTTCAAGTCTATAATGGTTGTCAAATTGATCTCTATCTCAGAAAAGGGGAGCATCACTAGTAACACAATTTTATAGACTACCCACACTTGCCAATGGAATTATTGGTTTATTACTTCAGTAGTTTAATAATAAATCGAGGTGCAATGGCTTCTCTACCATAATATTAATGCAATGAACAAATGAGTTTTAATGACAGCAGTTCACATTACATATAGCAATAGCCTAAGTACAATCAGAGAGGCAGATAAAAACTGAAAACCAAGAACACCCATATGGATCTTAAACATACCATTCGAATCAAATATTGAGTTACAGAGTACCTACTAATAAATTTCAAAAAATGTACCTGCCCAGGGATACGTGGACGCTGGGCTCTGCTGCCAGTAGCGATCAGGATATGCTTTGAAGAATAAGACAGTTTAGTGCCATCTATTTGTGTCACTTGAACTTCATGAGGGCCAATTACCCTTCCCTCGCCTTCAAACATTTTAACCCCAGAATTTGACAATAACCTCTTGTATATTCCATTTAATCTTAGTATCTCCTGTGTCTACAATGTCAACCAAAAAAAAAGTAGAAAATGAAATATACGGAAGAAAAATAAGAGAGAGGAGAGGAGGAAAGAAATAAAATTGGAATCTAGGCAGGCCATCTTCAGGAGTGGATTCCTTCCCCTCATGGAGCAGTCAAGTCAAGCTCAACTTCAATTGCAGCTCTTTGTAGACCCTCTTTTTTTTCTTTTTTTTTTCATTTTGGGGTGGGAGGTCATGGATGTGAATGGAAACATATTCTAGGCATGTTCAGGGCAAATAGACTCAATTAAAGATGACTTGGGTGGTTATTGTTTTTTTTTTTTTGTAGTGGTTATTGTATGTCATAGAGATGATATTGAAAGCCCTTGAATTTTTCAAACTACATCTGAATATCTCATACAGATGGATTAGTTGTCTAGGGAGATCAGAGTTATATTAGAGGAGGAATTTCTCTCATATTAGATAATCCTGTTGTATTCATGATGAATTTACATGCACATAGTGTTGTCTGCAAGAGGGTTTATGAATATTCAAAGGCCTGATGGCAGCCATTCTTTATCCTTTTTCATCACTTTACATGTTTTGATCTGGCCAAAGATCAAAGTAAAATAAAACAAATTTAATATTTAAGAAGCAGAACACTTGACTGGCATAAAGTATGTTTTATTGGACTTGCTATCAAAGGAAGGGGAAGAAATGCAAAAAACAAACAAACAAACCAAAGAGTTATTTGAGAGGAGAAGATTCTGAATGATCAGAAAACTGGACCAACCACTTTTACAATTCACTTTTTGGTCCAGTCTTTTAGGTTTTAGACCATGTATTTTTGTTCTTTCTATAAAAAAAAAAATGATTGGTTTCAGGGCAATATATTTTCTACTAAGAATTTCATGTAATGATTTTCTTTCCATAATTTTCCAATTGAGTTCGAGGAGATAAACTCAGCGCTTTCTTCTAATTATGGATCCTATATGGCCCTTATCATGATGACAACAGACAATATAATAGTCCACCAAGCACAACAGAACCATCTTTTGTCTTTCCTAACTACTTTTTTTTCTTGATGTAAAATGAATGTTCAATGCTTTTTTTCCTTTCATCATTTTACTAATAAGAAAGGAAAAATCAGATAGAAAAGAGTGCTCTCTTTGGAAAGCTAAAAGCATTTTAAGCAATTGTTGTATCCATGAAAAAGGCATAGAATTTAGAACTAACCTTGTTATGCAGGAGCTTTTTCCAGTTGAACTCAATATTTTCATTCAGTTCCCACCCATAATTTTTTGCATCCTACAAAAAAAATGTCTGCGTTTAAAAAGCAGTGATTTGAACCAAAAAAAGTATTGACCATAATAAAAGCATCTTGAACAATGAAGACAATGGGCTTCACTAATACTCTCATTGGAGAAGGGAGTATTAATAGCGGATCTGTTGGTTGTTCCTCGTGGAGTAAAGTGGGCAAAGAAAATGTAGATTTTTAAGTAAACTAATTATTAAAGATAATTCAAAGGTAGTAATCAGATGGCAGTTGAATAGGGAGTGAGCTTTATGGAAGTGTATAAATGAACTCAAACAGTTTTAAGTGGCTAACAAGATCAATGTAAATCAAAATCCAATGGGTAAAACGGTCGGCTAACAGCATGCATGGCCGATGCTTTGTCCAAACAAGGAGTAATAAGGAATCAATTATTTTAGGCTCAGTTGTAATATATTCTCAATGGGTGTATGAAAAGTTGTTTATATATTTAATAAAATTCAGTGTTAATTATCAAAAAAAAAAAAATCCCTCTATTGAGCACTTGAACCAATTCAATCTCTTGAAGTCTTAAAGTGTCACATAAATTTCAATGAGACCAGTCATCACACATTTTATCCTAAAGAAATTAAATGAAATTCCTGCCACGTACATGTATTTGCATGATAAATGTAGGGTGGCAAGCATCAATAATTCCAAGAAGATCCTGCCAACCTGAGTGTTTGATTTCTTCCTGATGTAATGTTTTATTACTTTCTCATTGAATTAATAGTTTTCTTTTCTCACCAAAATGGTTAATTGAAAACAAAATGGTATAGAAGGAAGTCAAGTTTTTGACTGCAATAGATTCAAAGAAGGGATCTTAAATCATATGCAAAGTGAAAATGAAAAGTCGTTGCAAAGATTCATGGAACTCTCGACATTTTTTAAGAAAATTAGAAAAAAAAAATAGTAAATGTAATTATAGCCTAAATGAAGGCAGCAGGTCTATATAGAGGTCATAATAAGCATGTATATCAAGGCAAGGCAAATGGCTCTAATGCAGAAAAGCAACTAGACAAGATAAGAACCAAAGAAAAATACCAAACTCTCCCAGTAAATCCACCAAACTCTTCATGAATCTATATATTTACTTGATACAGAGGAGAACCTCACCTGAAGTTCACCTCCATAAGATGCTCCATATACCAGGATCTTTTTAGGAACACAGCCACGAATGACACACCTATTATACCAAATTTGAAGGACATCAGGGAAGTGTACAACATTAGTATCATAATATCAATTGTTTAATAGGAACATCACATATAAGTGTAGACGAATTCACTAATCTAGATACCAGAGCGCAACAAAATTATTGAATCTGCCAGCAATCACAAGAATGACTTGCTATCCATTAAAACATCATGCTTAATAAAAAAAAGCACCAGTAAAGTAATGGTTTTGCAAAACTTACGTTCCACCCACTCCACCTTCGACTTCTGAGCTGATTGGGTTAAATGGAAGCTCACATATTGCAACCTTGCAACAAAATTTCAAAAATTAATGAAGTTGATTGAGTTGTTGCTTGGTGAACCAAAAGCCAAACTGAAAAAAAAAAAAAAGTGCTGTAAGAGAAATTAACCAAAACAGAAGACACTATTGCTTTATGCATCAGTCCCTCATAGAAAAACAAAAAAGAATACTAGTTAACTATCTAACAGCATGTAGAGGCGAACTAAGTTTTAAAAACCAAACAATTTTCGGAATTTGGTTAAGAAAAAAAATGAGGAAAATAAATAAATGCGAATAAAAAGAGACAAAAAGAATACTTAATATTAAAATTAAAAAAGATCGCAACATGCTCTGGTGGAAAACTAACAATATTTATATTTATAGATATATGAAAAGGCTAAATTCAAAATTGTTCGCTTTTGTTTGTTCTTTCCCTGTAAGTATATTTTCAATAACTTCTCGATTGTTACCTTAGCTCCGAATCCAGCAGAAGTTCTAGCGGCACGCACTCCGCCACTCCCAGCGCCGATTACAAACAGATCAAAATCATACTGCGCCTCTTCTTCATTAGAGCTGCCCACCTCCGCATCAATAAGCATCTTCCTCGACATGGTTGCACGACTAAATAAACTGAGACCACATCAAAAAACCAAAATCATCACCAAAAAGAACAAAACCGGTCATAACAAACGAATAGCTTGAATTCATATCAAAAGAACTAACATTTAACAGAATTGAACCAAAATAATGAAAAGTTAGTCACAAATTCTATAATAAAAACCTGCAAATGAGAGAGAAATCTGAATGGAATCAATCCGAATGTGCTTTTCTTTGTTTACCTTTGCAAAGAGAATCAAATGAAATGGTTTTTAATCGATCAGTCACAATCTGAAAAACTTTAATATTAGGGTTTTAATCAAGAACAATGGTTGACGAGTAACACGAGCTTCTTGCCACGACAGTCGCTGACTCAGAATGTGAAAAGAATCTTTTTAGGGCTTAGGGAATTTCCACTCAAAGTCAAAGATGACAGAAGAGGAGGGAAAGAGAGACGTTTTGTTTTCAACTTCCTCTCTTCGTTCCCGGCATTCAAACAAGCGACTAACGGAAATGGCACCGTCAATTCAAACCAACGGCTTTGGATTTTACCCCATGTAAAATGATGAAATTGCCACGGTAAGTGGGACCATCATGGAACCGTGCAGGTGCAGGCGTGCAGCCGAGGAATCGGACTCTCGTTGAAGAAGCCAACTTAACTTCGGATTCGGATTCGAACTCATACTCGGATCTTAACTCTGGATTCTTAAGGCTGTGGGTTTCTGGCCTTTTGGGTCCCGTCCGAATGCGGAAATAAGCGCTCGACAGGATTCGGCCCACCGGATCCCATGAATGATAACCCGAGGGGTACCGGGTTTAGGTAAGTTGATGTATGTAAGTGGTTTGGTGGCATGAAGACCCGAGGAGTGTTGGGGTGTTTGGAACGGTGGGTGTTTATTCAATAAATGCAGTCATGTAGGCGCCACTTCAGTAGTTACCCTCTCATGTTCTTCTATGTATATAGAGAATAATAAAAGTGATTTATGCTTGCCTATTGTTTGGGAAAGTTATTTTTTAAAACTTTTTCCAATAGTTAATTGTTTTTTCACTTTTATGCTGATTTAGTGCCTAATGGCGTCTATTTGTCATAAACGATTGTAATTATTACCTTTCTCGGTTTTGCAAACAATGAATGAAAAAACATAAACGGAACCAAACACATTATGTAGGTGTTCGACATTATTGCCATTTCCTCGGAAAATGGCACTACATTCAATGCCACATTAGAAATCCTTTTTCTCATACCACACCTTGAAAATTGGGAAATGTGTGGTATGAGAATATGTCTTTTTTTTGTGTTTTCCTGTTTTTTCTATTGTTACTGGCAACAATATGTTGACATGGCATTGAAAAATACCTATATGACGACAATAGTAATGGTACCAAATAAAAAAACCTGAGAAAATACCATGCTTATGCAGCACCTTTTTTGAGAAAATGCCTTTCATGAAACTACATTGGTTCCAAACACTGCTATATGGTTTGAACTACAAAATCACACTCAATCAAAATCAAAATAGTAGTTCGCTCTAATTCCGCTTTAAAAATGGTTTGGTTTTAAAAAAATTCAAACCATAATTTTTTGTTTGGTCAGATTTTTGGACTTCATAAATCAGACCAGATCAAACCATAAATTATATTAAATCAAATTATTAATAATATATCTATAATACATATAATATATATAATACATATGTTTAAACATATATAAAATGTGTATGTATATATGTATGTATGCATTTAATATTTAAACACATTTTATAACTCTTAAATATACAAGTATTTCATGCATTTTTATTTGTTTGTTTCAATTTTTAACATGATAATTTGATATCCACGCAACTATTTATGTTTGTGAATAATAGGTAACACTTGTTAACATTTCAATTTGATATTTGAATCATATTTGTTATTTATATAAGTATTTATGTTATTTGGGCTTTTTAATTAGTTTAAGCCCAATAAAATGGCTCAAATCTATATATTAAAGTAATGAAATCAGGCCAAGCGCCTTCACAGTCAGACACGTGGCAGCCCCATTATAAGACAACTGTCCTCTAGTAATTTGTAAATAAATAAAAATGGCAGTATATGTAGACACATGGCCATCTCTGATTTTTTTTCTCTTGGTGCTTTCACATACGTGTGATATTGTATTTCTTGAGATGTGAGAAGTGAGAAGTTCCCACTCTCAATCTCTTCATAAAAAAACACAATATTAAACAATTTTAATCTTCTTGTACATTCACTCTAACCAAACTTTCCACATTCAACAGTCTGCCAAACTCTCAAGGAATCTGCTTTGTGAACCTGGAACTTTAGAGAAGTCTGGAACTCAGAGAACTCTCAAAGTGCCCAACTCTCCAACTTCAGAAGTCTGCAACTCAAAGAATTCTGCAACAACTCTGCTATTTAGAGAAGACTTAACTTCAGCATTAGTGTTGCATTGTTCAACAAACTTTCAATCAGTTAGTGTATTATCATACTTAATTTTTTTATTAGTGTTTTAGTAGTGATTTAATGTTCAATCGGTTTTCTCTATTTGTTCAACAGTTTGGAGTTAGTAAATTCTATGTTTTATAGTTATTTCAATCTTTTGTTTATAGCAGTCCTCTGTTCGATCGAGTAGTTTATAGTAGTTCTCTGTTTGAATACTTTATAGTAGTAGTAAAATCTCTGTTTTAATGATCGCCGACCACCAGCGATCGTTTATGGCCAGCCGCAGTGGCATGGACGTTAACAGGATAGACTGGGTTTATGCTCAGCCGGCAGTTTACAGAAACGGCTTTGTGCAGTTTACAGAAAGAAGAAAAAATAAAATTTGTGATTGAAATGTAGTTGGAATCTGGAAACGGTCTTTAACCCAGTAACCCTCCTCTCGGTCTCGGCACCCCCTCACTCCTCATTCCTCTCAGTCAATGAGTCCTTACTCATTCCTCACCTCACTGCATGCTTTTGAAGCATTGACCGTGAGTCTGTAAAGGCACAAGGGACCTTCCTACGAAAAAAATATATTAGAGAGATTTTCTTCTGTCGGATTAATCTGTTTTAACTTTTCAAAAATGGATGAAAAGTTAGCTGTAAACGTCGGAAGATAGGTTTTTTTGCTCTTCAATTTCTTTTTTTTTTTTTTACGTTTTCTTCTTCAAATCTTATTTTCTTCCGTTTTCGCATGTTTAAGATAGTATTTTTGTTGAAATGGGTGATAAACCACCCATCTGTGGCCAGTCGACGGCTGTTTATTTATTTGATTTAGTGAAATTCAAATTATAAAACTTTCAATTATTAAATATTGGTAAACAAAATTAATTATAAGTATTATTTCATTAATTAACTATTAACATTAATTATTACAAATTAATAACTTATTATTAATAATAGTTTCAAAACTAGTCTACTCAAAAACTAATTTACAATATATATGTATGTATGTATAACATTAACTTCCTCGTATATATATATATCATTCAGACAAGTGGCCTTTTCATTTTCTAGAAAGTTAGACATGTGACAATTTTTTATAAATTCTTGCTAAAGCCCACTACCAGGCTACAACCCCCTACCATTCAGACACATAGCTTTTTCATTTTTCTAAAAAACTAGACATGCATTTTCTGAAAAGTTACTACTAAAGCCCACAACCCATTATCACCATTTTCAATTCATTCCTAAAAAATGCAAAAAATGTAAAAGTAGTTATTCACAACCACTCTTGCCTACATTCTATCAATCTCAATTAATGCATATCATAACAAAAGAAAACTATCCATATTCTAATAATTATTGAAAAGCTATTTTTTAAAATAAATATTACTTAAAATTTTAATAATTATTTAAAATATTAATAGATATAAATTTAAGATTATTGATTACATAATGTAAATTTAACATTAATGATTCCCCATACTTAATACAGAGTCATTCACTAGTTGTATTAGAAACTAGACCAAACCAAATAGAACAGTTTTATTTGGTTTTGTTTAGTTTCTATATTAAAATGGTTTGATTTGGTTAAGAATTTAAAGTTTGGTTTGGTTTCTATACCAAAACCCTAACTTGGAGTGGAAGTTTTTTTTTTTTTTCTCTTTTCTGAATAATAGTTCACAACACATGATGCGAAGGAGATTCCAATTATAATGCATGCAATTCAACCCTTCTTTTTTCATCTCCATGGCGCTACGCAACAGGGGTAGCCCATCCCCACCCTTCAATAATGCAAGAATTATGAGAGAGAGAGAAGAAATTTAGATGCCAAAAAGACATGATGTTGAAACAGTTTTGACCAATCAAAGCATCCTGTGAATTTTGATGAATATAAGGGTGGCAAATGGGTGGATTGGGTGTGGATTGAATACCAATCCACCCATATTGACCCATTAGCCCATTTGCTACCCATATTAGTGGGTCACCCTAATCCACTCATTTGACCCTTTAATATAAATTAGATTTTTTTTTATCTTTTTAATTTTTTTTATTCTCACATTGCATAATTAAATAGATAGAACCATATATTTCAACTCAAATTTTCAGAAAAAATAAAAAATGCATAAAAGCACACAAATGTAGTAAAAACTATATATTTCATGTAAAACATAAAAAATACAGGAATGTTGCAATAAATTTCAGAAAAAGAATGCAAGACTTTGCAGATAATGTAACTTTTTGAAGATTTTGTTTGCAAAAAAAAAAAATCATAAAAATACAAAAAATACTGAAATTTGAAGAAAAATGCAGAAACTTGCATATTATATTAAATATTACATCTGTCAAAAAACAGAAATTGATAGAAAATTCCAAAAATTATATATTTCAATAAACACAAAACAAAAGCAAAATTTGAAGAAAAATACATAGATTGATAGAAAAATGTTAATAATATATATTTGAGGAAAATAAAAATAAAAATTGTAAAAACAATGTGTTAATCGCAGAAAACATATAATATTACAGAAATTTCAAAAACAAATATAAAATGTAGAACAATGAAAAATTATATTATAAAAACATAAAAGATTAAAGAAAAACGCTTCTTCTCACACATGATGATCCTTCGTATATGCAGCAGCATTCTACAACCCTATTCCTTTGTCAGACGGCACTGGAAAAGTTTAAGAGAGTCCAGCTTCGAAAAATCACTACCGTATATAGTCATCCGGTGAATGCAGCTATTGAGTTCAAAATTCTAGGCTGGACATAGCCGCTTTCCAGGGTGGTTCTGTTAATGGAACGAGTGGGTATGGGTGAATTGGGTGGATGCGCATGGCTTGGGATCAAAATTGCCGACCCGAATGAATACCACCTGATTCGATACTTCTTTTATGATAGGGTTGCAAGTTTTTCTAATATCATAATCCAATCCAAACTAAAATTAGTGATTTGATAGGAGGAGAATTCGCCAACGAAGGCAGTTGGCACCATCCGAATGCAGTTCAACCTTTATTTTCTTAAGATAATGAACGCTTAACACAAGCCCGCCCAACTTGTAACCCTTTTTGTGGGTAGTGAGTACTTTGGGCTGATTCTTGTGCCTAAAAGTAGTACCTTTCTTTTTTAAGCTTTGATTTGATTGATGGACTACTCTGTTCCATCTTTCCCGTGTTTGGACCACCATGTTGTTAACAAGAAATTTATTTGGTTGGTCGGTCGCATCCTTCTAGCATGGAAGTGGGCCGGACTTGATATTGAGTTAGGGCCGGCCCTGTTCTTGCTTCATTGAATTTAACCTTGAATAAGGCTGGATTCATTTTTGGTACCGTCTACCGTTATCTTATTGAAAATAAGGTTCAAAATATTGGTACCGTGACCATAGTTGGATAGTTTGGATTCATACACCTGTCATCACACATTTTGGACATGCATCTATATCTATCTATATATTAAAATGGAACGTGCCAAGTTGGCATTTTCCTTCTTTCGATTTATATATATATATATTAAAGTAGAGCTTTCCATGTCAATAGTTTTCTCTTTATTCCGTTACCCAAATCGAGTAATTCTAGAAGGGCTGCAAGATTCCTTTTAAAAGTACTACGAGTTTCCACGACTTATCCCCTTTCCTCTCCTTTTTATTAGGAAACTAACTACCCCCCACTTTCTCCTAAATTATATGTATCTCTCCCTAATTCCTATTTATCTCCTAAATTATTTCTAATTCATATTTATCCTCTCCCCCACTTTTCATCTATATCTATCTAATGAAAGTTTCAATTAAAATATTTAACAATTAATTAAATATTATAATGAAATTATGTAATAACTTTAAAATATTTATTAAAAACACAAAAACTAATTAGGGCAAATCATCACATCGCCATTGTTCGGGTGCCATGAGGTTGGAGAAGATGAACAATGGTCTCTCTGAATTCTTGGGATTAGGGCACAAATCATCACATTCGGTTTACTTTATATTGAGCATAAGGACATTTTTGTAAATTCAGTAAACTTTAGGGGTATTTTCATACTTTCGTGCACCCGAGTCAAAATCGGTTCAAGGGGTCAAGCCGGGGGTTCTAGTTCAATGGTGGGGATTTTTGGGTCAAAAAAAGGAGGGTTGAGATGGGCCTAACCGCAGAGAGTGGTTTTGTATATGCAGGCTAGTGAGATTGTCGAAACAAAATCTTTCCAAATGGACGGGTAAATGAGGTATTTTTTACTGAAACTTTACAAGGTAAGGTTTCTGAGTGTTCTAAATTAATTGGCGGGGTCAAATTGGTCTAGTCGGGCATGGGTTGGGAAGATCTAGTAAAGGGTTTGATTCAATCGATTTAAGGCCTCATAATGGAATATTGGTGCGATGAAAGGGTAAATAAAGGTGCTTTGGGCTAAAATTTCACAAAGTAGACATGCTGAGGTGATTGGTAAGGTCAGATTGGGCCAAATAGGTCTGGAATGGGTGAATTTGGAATTCGGTCAATCTGGAGCCTTGAAATGGAATCTTAGCACGATAAAGGGGTAAATTGGGGTATTTTTAGTTGAAATTTGGTAGGGTGGGTTTTCGGACGTTCTGGGATGATTGGAAAGGTTTGATTGGCCTAGATAAGTTTGGATTAAGTGGAATCTGGGTCAATGGTAAGATCAGGAACATAATCTTGGTTTAATGGAAAGGTAAATGAGAGAATTTTGGGCATAAACTTTATATGCATAGGTGTTTTGGTGTCTCTAGAGTTTAATGGTGTGGTCTGATTGGTTTATATGTGTTTGGATCAAGGAGATCTAGTGTGGTCTGATTGGTTTTATGGGTAGGTATTTTAGGATGTCATGAGTCTGACGGTGGTATTTGATCTAAGGGTTAAAGTGTAGTTGGGGGTTGATCGAGGCCATTGGTTTAGTATCAGGTAAATTTAACGGTGGACTTGAAGGCTCTCAGGGCAAAATTTGGATATTTTTGGTATTTAGGTGTTTTAGAGTGACCGAAAGGGTTTGATCGACTATTCTGGGTAAGTTAGGGGTTCAGACGGTGGACGAGCAAAAATCGGGTGTTGACTTTAAAGCAAGGTATTTGCACCCTTTCTCAAAACAATAGAGTAGGTTTTTGTTAAGGTCAAAACACTAGGGAGTTTCATACGATTGTTAGAAAACCCAAGGAGGTTTTTATAATTTTCTTTATTTTTAAATGAAATTTAAATAAATTTAAAAATAATTAAACTATGTTTAAAACTAATATTTTTATTAAAATTTGAAATTAGTAAAAATTAAAATTAATTAAGTATATTCAGTTTTATTAAATTTAAATTCCTTATGAAATTTAGTTAACTATATAAATTTTTATTTTCTAGTGGAACTCAAGTTGCTTTTAAATTAATAAAATTCAATTATAAAACTAATAATTATTAGACAATTTCGTATTATTTTTATATTAATTTTAAATTGATATTTTTTTTAATTTATCTTATTCTTTCTTTTAATTAAATTCTTATTATTATATTAATAAAAATATTTTTATCAATGAAAATAATTAATAATTATTTTATTTTATTTAAGTAACTTACTAAATTATTTTTATTATTTTCTAAAGGAATGTAAATGGATTATAATTTTAAGTGGAAGTAGATTATTTAATGCAATAATATATCCTTGAATATCTCAATTTCCATATAAAAGATAAGCGGCTTTCAAAATAAACCATAAAGTAGGAATGTGCCAGCTTGGCACATTACATTTTAATATATAGATATAGATTATATATATTAGATATATTTTCATTAATTGCAATTATTAGTAATGATTAATTATATTGAAATTGAGATATTCAATGATATATTACCATGCTAAATAATCTATTTCCATTTAAAATTATAATCCATTTAAAAGTAATAAAAAATTATTAACCATAATAAAAATAATTTAGTAAGTTACTTAAATAAAATAAAAATAATTATTAATTATTGTTATTGATAAAAATATTTTATTAATATAATAAAAATAATTTAATTAATCAAAGGAATAAGATAAATTAGAAAATAATATTAATTTAAAATTAATATAAAACTACTACAAAATTATCTAACAATTATTAATTTTATAATTATATTTTACTAATTTAAAACCAACTCCAGTTCAAATAAAAAATAAAAAATTATATAGTTAATTAAATTTCATAAGGAATTTAAATTTAATAAAACTTAATTAAATTCATTTTTTACTAATTTCAATAATTAATAAAAATATTAACTCTAAATATAGTTTGATTATCTTGAAATTAATTTAAATTCCATTTAAAAACAAGGAAAATTATAAAAATCGCATTGGGTTTTTGAACAATCCTATAAAACTCCCTAGTGTTTTGACCTTAATAAAAACCTCCCCTATTGTTTTGAAAAAAGGTTCAAATACTTTTCTTTTGTTAGAATTCCAAATAAAAAATGTTGATGTAATGCATTAATTTTACTCAACTTCAGCCATTTTGCCTTACTTTGTCCAAGAAAAGTAAGGACAACTATTCTTTGAAAGTTGTTTGGAAAAATAAATTAGTGGAGGAGGGTAAAGTTGAAACTTTAAATTGTATATGATAATGCATTAATAATAATAAGGGTATTTTGGTATCTTCAATGTCTTTGTTATTGAAAAACCAAGGGAAAGGAGGTATTTGCAGTTTTTTTCTCAAAACTATATGAGAGGCCATTGTTGTGGTCAAAAAACAAAGTTGATTTATAGAATTGTTATATGAGAATTTTTTATAATTTTGCCTAAAAATAATAAAAATTATTTTTATTATTTTTGGGAGATCATAAGGCATTATAGTCTCCTATTTCCATGATTGTTATTGCTATAACTCTTCCATTTACCGTCTTTGATAATTCTATAGCTATTGCTAGTGAAAACTATAATCGAATTGTCATTTTTTATAATTTTGCCTAAAAATAATAAAAATTATTTTTATTATTTTTGGGAGATCATAAGGCATTATAGTCTCCTATTTCCATGATTGTTATTGCTATAACTCTTCCATTTACCGTCTTTGATAATTCTATAGCTATTGCTAGTGAAAACTATAATCGAATTGTCTCTACTTGTTAATGGTGTCTGCCGCAAATTAGGGCTTGGTCTACAACAAATTTTTCCAATTTTTGTTTGCTATATTTTCCCTCTCAAACTGGGTGGTGAAAGACTGAAAGTTTCTTTCTTCACATTTTTTTTATTCCTATCTACTTCCATATATCCATATCTATTCTACTATATAAAAATGAGAGTTTCACGCTCTCTTCTTTCGTCAATGATGTAATTTTCATTTTCAAAATTACCCTGTTGTGAATTTAAATAATACCACATTTTATTACTTACTCTTTCCAGAATTAAAACCTTTTTTATAACCTCTTCTCTTTCTGAAAAGCTTCTTCCACCCTCTCTCCTATCAACTACATAGCAATTACAACTTTTGCTCAAGATGTTGGATTTACCACTATACTGAAGTTAGGGGTGGCCACGAGCCGAGCTCTTCATGAGCTATTCAAGCTCAGCTCGTTAAAAGCTTGGCTCAACTCGGTTTCAACCAAGCTTTGAGCTAAATTCAAGCCCAATTTACAGGCTTATTTAATAATGAGCCGATCTCGAGCCTAATATAGCTCAGCTCGTGAGGCTCGTGAGCCAAGCTAAAATAGCTACATATATATATACACAATAATAATAATAATAATAATATATAAAATTATAGAAAATAAGATATATAATAAAAATATTATATATAATGTTTTATTTTTATATAGAATAATAACTAATTATTATAATTCTTAATAATTTAAATATCAAATAAAAAAATATTATATATATATATTTATTTTTATAAAACATTTTTTCTCAAGTCGAGCTTGAACTTACGAGTTTTTGACTTGAATAGAGCTCGAGCTCAAGGTTCTAGCTCGAACCGAGCTTGAGCTCAAGGTTCTAGCTCGAACTGAGCTTGAGCTTGATCTCAAGCCTTGTATTACCTTGGTGAGCCGATGAGCCTCGTATTATTTGGCTCGGCTCGGCTCGAATCCACCCCTAGATGAAATAATCTACTTTCGAATTAACTCCAACATGTCTACGTCGAATTTTCCTATCAAAAAAGAACTTTCATCTATTCAAATTCAAGCTTGTGGTAAACTCCACTTCAATCTATCAACGTGATATTGCGGATCATGGTGGTAGAAGGATAGCAGTTCCATTGCTTAGAAATTGCTTCCTCTTAAAAGGAGGAATAAACTTCAATTTAGAGCCAATCTTATTTCAAAATCGACACTTGTAGAGTGAGTATTTATTCATTAAAAACAAACTAGACGGCTGCTTTCAACTGAATAAAACCAAAAAAAAAATGTAGAATTGAATGAAAGAAAATATAAAGAGGTAACAATTTTTGCTTTAGTAAAATTTATTATTAAGGAAAAATGAATTCACAAAATTCTGAATTTGATCCAATTATTTGATTTGAATTCAAATCCTAATGGATTCAGATGGGATTTAGATTTAATGCGACTCTGTTTTAAATTTTTCAAATATACAAAAACTTAAAAAGTTAATAAGTTTTCAACTTTCAGAAATTCAATTGGATTTGAAGACCTAAAATTCGAATGCAAATCCTTAACGGATTTGGATCTGATTCAGATTTAATCCAATTCCACTTTAATTATTAAAAATACAAAAAAAACATAATTACTTTTCAACTTTCTAAAATCTGATTGGATTTGAAGACTTCGGATTCGAATTCAAATCATAGCGAATTTAGATCGGGTTTGGATTTAATCCAAATCAACTTTAATTTTTGAAAATACAAAAAAAGGTAAAAAGTTTTTCGTCAATGATCATTGAATGTGAATCCTAATGGATTCGGATTGGATTTGAATGTGAATCCTAACGGATACGGATTGGATTTAAATTTAATCTGGTCTTGCTTCAATTTTTTAAAATACAAAAAAAAAAATTGATTTTCAACTTTCTGAAATCTGATTGGATTTAAAGACCTAAAGTTTGAATTCAAATCCGAATGGACTTAAATCATATTCTGATTTAGTCCAACTTCACTTAATTTTTAAAAATACAAAAAATTAAATTATTAAATGCTTTTCAACTTTCTAAAATCCTATTGAAATTGAAGACCTCGGATTCAAATTGAATCCTAATGAACTTGGATCAGATTCGGATTTCTATGCTTTAATTTTTTAAATATATTTTTAGATAAATAAATATAATTTTTATAATTTTAAGCATAACTATATAAATTTTATATATTCATATCAATAAATGTTATATATAATCGGATTCAAATTTTAATTGGATTGGATGGAGTCAAATTCGAATCCAATCCAATTACATAAATACATCATCTGAATCCAATGTAACCAGAATGGGTGTCAAATCAGAGCATCTAAATCCGATCATGAATCCAATTGGACTTAAAGACCTTGGAGTCAAATTTGATTTTTATTGGATTCAGTTTTAGTCAGACTCCGCTTCAAATTTTTAAATATAAAAAATTAAAAAATTAATTATTCTTCAACTTTTCGAAATATGATTGGATTTGAAGACCTCAAATTTGAATTTGAATTTGAATTCTCCTAAGTTTTCGACTTTAACAATCCTCACGTTGGGATTGATTATCGATTCAGTGTTTAATAATCAATATACTTTCTAAATATGAAAATATTTTATAGATTTTATTTTGACGAAAAAAAATGTTTAACTTTTTTACATCACAAACTGGCCACACGACTTAAACGTAGCTAGAATGCATACAATATATATCCATATATATATTTAAGCTTATGTAGATGTGCACAGCACGTGCTCTTCCGCTAGTACATTATATATACCTTATATAAAGGGTAAAATACAAAAACTTCCCATGAAGTTTTTGACAATCATAAAACCTTCCTTATAGTTTTACTTTAGCAAAAATGTCCCTTTTATTTAAAAAAAACATTGACATAAAACCCCCCTTCTGTCAATGACAAAGACAGAAAACGTTAAACCAATGATATTTTTTTCAAAATACCTATTTTACCCCTTTACGAGTTACTGTACACCTATTTTTACTAAAATACCCTTTGCCCTCTTTTATTATCCTGGTTTCATCTTTTGCGCAATCTAAAGAGGAGCATAGGTGAGGAACAAACAAGAATGATGCTAGAAAGAATAGCAAACCCTGTGCCCGCTTTTGCCAGGTGAAGAGTAGCAATTGAAGAGGAAAGAACCAAGAAGAGGGGCAACTGGAGAGGAGCAAACAGAGGAACGAGGAACCCAGGAAGAACGATTTCAGCCCCATTGGAGAGGAACAACAAACCCAGGAAGAACGATTTCGGTCCCATTGGAGAGGAACGATGAAGCCAGGAATAATGATTTCGGCCAAGTGGTTTTACCCTATATCCCTCTTCATTTTAATTCTCTAGGGTTTTACCAGTAGGTAGAGATAGTTCATTGTTATCTTTGGCTTCTCTTTTTTGTAGACGGTTCACTTTTACAGACTCTGTTTTTTCAGCTAACAAGAGTCCTATGATCTCTAGATTCCATTGTTTCTAAGTGAAGCTAACCAAATGTTAAATCAATGTTTGAGTGAGTAATTTACTAAAATTACCAAGCTTCATAGCCCTTATTATAAAGACTCACATCAACATGCATTAATAAGTCCAATCTCTAATATAATATCTACTCTTTCATGGCTTGAAAATTGAAATGTATGGTATTGAAATTATTGGAACAGGCCTGACTACTGAAAGACAGTAGTCACATAATATTATCATATGGGCTGAAATAAAGCCTCAGATGTTGCCCTTCATTCTCCATTGGACAGTCTAATCCTAACCTGCAGAAGTGTCCCACACGAAATTAGGCTGAATATATCCACACAATTGAAAGTACATTATTGATTCATTAATCTTCTCCTCTATGGGTTATTAGTTTAATGCGAAATCCACTCTTTTTTATTTGACAACCCCATATGATTGCGCTAATCATTAGTCTTTGTAGTGAAGATTGTAGATAATTAGCCATCTTCAATTGGCCACATATATAAATATAATTGGGTGGTGATAAACACATCCTCCAAGTAATGAGTGCAGATAATAATGTTTGGTAACAAATTTACAATTCAGATTATTCATAGGAAGTTTGTTAGAACCTAAATGAAAGCCAATGATCTGTATACCTAGGATGAAATAAAACTTAAAGGAGATCAATCATGAGCACTAGGGCTGTCCACCGGTCGGGTTGGGTCAGTTTACTGGTGTTTTTCCAACCAACCCGACCCGGTCAGGTTACCTAAAGATGAAACCGAAACCGACCCTATACTAAGAAAAACCGACCTGGTCGGTTTGAGTTGGTTTGGGTCGGTTTTGTGATATTCAAAGTATCTCTTGGCCTTGTCCCTTCTTGCTTGTGGCTGGTTCCTTGAAATTTGAAAATTGAAAATTTTGATTCTTAAGAGTTGAGAGAATGAGAGTGCTTGAGTTTAGGGTGGATTAAGTTACCAAGAAAAGAAGAGTCAAAGAGAAAGAAGAAAAAAAGGACACCTATTTGTCATTGTCTATTTGGTGTAAAGGACCTTAGAGAGTAGGGATACTTTCTTTAAACCTTTCCAAAAAATGCAAGAAAGTATCAAGCTAATATTTCTAAAGGAGTAAAGGTGTAGGGAGTAGGACTAGGGATTCCTTGCCTTGTAATGCTTGCCATTAATGGCAATCCTAAATAGAAGACTAGAAACTAAGTTAGGTTGTAACTAGGATAGAGACAACATAGTTAAGCAATAACTAATAAGTAATAAGTAGTTATATAACTCGATTCGATTTGGTTCAGTTTTGGTTTTTACACATGAAAACCAAACCGAACTGAACCGTTGGCTTACCTATCTTTGCAACCTGAAACTGACCGGTGGTGAAGAAAAATCGGTCGACTCGGGTTGGGTCAGATCGGGTTAGTCAGTTTGGTCGGTTTGAATTTTGTTATGAACAAGCCTAATGAGCACATCACTGATTGCAAACGATGTTATAGCATTCCATTTAATAGCTTCATTGATCATTGTTGCTAGTATGAAAAAGTGCCTATGCAACCAAGTCTTAAATAAGTCTGTTCTAGAATATCTTTGTGTTTTTTTCTTTTACATATTGCTTCATTGATCATTGCAAATGATTTTAGAGATTGCTCTTTGTGTTTCCTTTTATATAGCAGCATTAATGGAACTGAAATAAGTTTGTGGTTCTCCACGAAAGAAGCATGGAGCATTTAATTTGTTGAATTAAATTCAAGTACTATTGTCACAGATCAAATCAGATCGCAAATGAAAATTTTGCAAACTTTGGTCTAATAAGTTTTCACTTCTTTTTTGTAGTTGCTCAAAATGCTTGTCGTGTTGGATGCGATGTCAATGCAGTCTTCGACATCTAGAGGTTCCTACCTCAAATACAAGAATAAAATATGCAAATGCGGTCGAAAAGCTACAATACGAGCCTCCGAGTCAGTAGACAACCCTCATAGGCTATACTTCTTTTGTGCTAGACGATTGATAGGTGTAATTGATTTTTATTTTCCTTCTTGATTTGTGAAGCTATGATTTACTTATATGTTTATTTTATTCTTCAAATAGACAGGTTCAAACTAAAAAAAGTTTAATTTTTTTCATGGTCCAACCCTTCTGATGAAGATGATGACTAAGACAATTATCCAATGGTTGAGTAGGGAAGAGGTAACCAATATAAAATTGAAGGCCATGAGGAAGGAAGAAATAGTGGCTCAGTTATATGAGATGAAAGGAGTGTTGGCTGACTTGGGTGCAAAGGTGGATGGACAAAATTCATCACGCAAACCAACAAGTAGTATGGCAGTGGTGGCTATTTTCTTTATTGTCATTTGGGTCATCTTCAAGGTTCTCTAGTGTTACAAGTCTAAGAGAGTCTTGGTTTATGGATATGTAATCAAACATTTAGTTTTGGTTTTCTAAATGATGCTCATGAAATGATGAGAATGAAACGTATTTGGTTTTATGGTAGAGTTTAGTTGAATCCACTCATCTTTTTGGGATTTTTGAGGGAAATGTATTCAAATCGACTGAACTGAACTGACGAATGAATGATATTACTACTTTGAAAAGCAATTCTATCATGCATTCTTCAAATATATGCTTTATACGGGATAGTATCATAACGTAGAAAGCAAAAGCTACTGTATAATATAGGAAACACGCACCTTGTTATGAAGATACTTGAATAGGAATAAACTACCCAAATTAATGCCAAATCTAATAGACTTTCTATCATCACAAGTACATGACATACAGAAATACTTTGTTGAACACCCTATGTGGAAATATTTTGGCTCCATGATCTGGAATGTAAGTTGTAGTCTTGATATGAAAATATGGTGTAGACTTGCCACCCATAGAATAACTCAATATTTCAAATCTCTAATTCTAATAAGGAAGTTTGTTCATTTATTCCGACTTGGCTTCTAAGCAGTTCATATACAATTTTGTTTGATGTTAGTTAATTTGAATGATAGTTTATCCATCAAAAAAGAAAAAAAAAACTATCATGATCTTAGTAACTCATTTGTTGGAATTAGCCTAGGTTCACGCAACTGAATAGAGAAGTCCTTGAAGTATTGTCCAGTGGTTTAAAAATAGAGGAAGGTTTAAAAGCAAAGAAGCGAACAAGTCTAGTGGTTATGTAATTGAACATTTGTAGTTTATTCCGAAGCTCATCAAATGGTATTGCCAAGTTAAATGTTGACTTAAATACCAACTAATTATAAATTTTATTATCACAAATGTCAAAAAAAAAAAAATCAGTGATAACCAACAATGTATTCTTATGCTATGGGTCATCACATTAATTGAATTGTTTGTAGGGTCCCTTCTCAGACTTGGATCATCGGATCTAACACTGAAAGTTCATAAAATTCTGAATGAACAACTATAAAATCCCAAAATGATTTCTCTTAGACAAGAAATATCATGTATCATGTCCAAACTACTGTGTCACCAATGTATGTGAGTTTGTGTTTTCAAAAAATGATTTGTTTTGTACCTCTAAAAAATTTAGTAATACCTAACAAAAAAATACACAAAATGATTCATATTGTGGCTCTTTCTCAATTCAGTTAAACTAGTGTTAACATGTTGTTCCTTTATCAGTCCAAACAAGAAATGATTCAACATGGTTGTGAACAGTGTATTGTTTGACTGCTTGGCTACTCCTATCCTTGTAGATTGTCAACTTGTTGGTGAACCTGGGGCCTCACGGATCTGAAATACATTGGATCTGGCTCTACAACTTGATGTTGTCCTACAACTTTATGTTGAGTTGGGGGCCTCGTGGCTCTGTTGGACCCTTTCTCACCATTATTTATTCTTTTCACCTGTCAATAAATACTCAATTATCTATGAGGAAAATAATCAGTTGAAAGTAAAATTAATGCATCTAACTAATGGTATATTAATAGGACCTGCAAATTATGTGATTGTTGTCGTGATTGTGCCAAACCAGAACCAGAACTACTTCCTCTATTTCTTGGTGTTGGCCCTTGACAACCTCTAACATTGTGTCTGTATATATTACATCTAGAACATTTAACTCTCCTACGTAAGAATGGAGGTTTCCTTGATGATGGCTCCTCATCTAGTGCCCTTCTTCTGGTGGATCATGGTCTTCTTGGTTGTCTCTTTAAATGTGGTGTTTCAATGGGATCCCAAGAACTTTCTGGCCAATATTTTGTATCCGGTTTAGGGTGATATGTTGGTGCATAGCGTAGGTACATAGTGCTCACTCAGACCATCAAAGTATAGAAGAAACTAAACTGGTACCACATGGACACTTGCGATGAGTACATAACTCATCGGTTACTTGCGATGAGTTTATAACTCAACGAAGGACTGCGTTGAACATACGACTCATCGAATGTCCGCAACAAACTTGCACTTGACACAAGTCAGAGTAAACGTTGGCAAATGTGAACCTACGATGAAATCTAAACATACACAGTTCTATGATAAAATTTGAATGCGCGCGGTTCTACAATAAACTTTGAATGTGCACAATTTTGCAATGAACCTCGGATACACGCGGTTCTACGAAGAGCCCGAGGCCATCACAAAACTGTGTGATATTGTGAACTGAAGCTAAATATTGGTTACACGTGCAACTTCAGGATCACGTGTGTGAGAATGCACCATGCAGGTTTAGTGAAACACGCCTATTGGAGGACAACATCACTACTACCACACCGGTTAAGTAGGTCATGAGAGGAAGTAGCATACATGGATTATGAGAATCCTCGGACGAAAAAAAACTCAGTCCTTGGGAAGATCTCATAAGACACATGGTGAAACCCTAGCAATGTCCCTTAATGACCAACAACCAATCTAATATTCCCTTTCCTAATGGGAATCAAATTCTTTAAATGCCTTCCTTTCGGGACCTTGGGATCCCTCCTTATAAATGAGGGTCCTCTTATAACGAAAGGATTCATTCACTCAATCATTTGAATCATTCAATCTTTCTACCTTGCTCCCTTGCTCCCTTATCACTTCCATTTGCCCTAATTCCCAAACCCTAAACCTACACCGGTCTTCCTTCGACCTTTAAGGAGACCCTCGAATGTAGCCTGACCACCTTACTTACACATAGGATGCCAAATATTTCTCTCTTTTTCAACATTTGTTGAAATAACCTTCAATTCGTTTTCACCTATGGATTACCACGGCCAATGCATGCTTGTAAGGAATACAACTAATGTCTTAAACTCGACAACTACATGATGAATTTTGTAAGTAAACATACTCCCATATACCGTTATACTGCACTTCATACTCTAACTCCTCGGACCTCAAGACTTGGCAATTCCTTCAATTTAACAATTACACTAAGGTGAGTAAACAAGAAAAAAAACCAAAAACCTATAAATGAATGACTACACAAAAATTAATCCATACCTAGCAAGCCATTTTTGCTTCTCAACCAACCTAGCAACTTTTGGTGTAGGATGGGGATGTAAGGCTAGGTTGGGGAGTCGTCTCTTTGAAAGACGAAGAGAAGCCTCGGGAGTGAGGCAATGTGAAGGTCTTTAGGTAAAAGGCTTAGGAAATGAGAGGGTCGTGGATACTCGAGAGTACCAGTAACAAATGCTTAGGATCGTATGAGTTCTAATGTGAAGAGGGTATCTATTTATGGAGGAGGACCCCAGATCCTAAAAGGTAGGAGATTAAGATATTCGCTCCGTACCGGGGAAGGGAATATTTGATTCATTGTCAATCATTACGTGCACTACTGAGGTATCGCCACATGTTTCATGAGGATCTACTCAAGGATTTACTTTCCTTATCATTGAGATTCCTTATTACTCACGTGTGCTACTACCTTTTTGTGCATCATAACTAATCCTATGTGGCAACAATGACATCACCGTTCGGTGGTCGGCACTTCGTCAGTTCTACATGGCGGCTTGCAAAGTCTTTTGTTGTCTTGGGTTCGTGTGTATTTGGGCACACACAGGCCTCGCCGTGGGCTCGACCTACTGTCCTTTCTATCCTATTATACAAAGCAGGCTTGCAGGTTATGAGTTCACCGCATGTTATAGCAGGTGTGGCTTCATCGCACACTTAGGTGTGTTTGGATCTCTCAGATGGGTCTTTTTGTGGTTTATTTAGGTTCGGGTGTTAGCTGAACTTGGTGAGCCAAGGGTTTCTCGCAACTAATGAAGGGTGGTTTGGTCCGACCTAGTAAAGAGGGGACACGTGGACACAACCTGATCAAGAGGTGACAACTCAGCTTATCATAACCAGTTCGCAGCAGATCGAGCTCGGGTAACCAACCACCTCGGGCTAAAGTGACCTCGGGACAAGGCCACCTCGAGATGAGATTGCTTCAGTACTAGATCGCAACAAGAACACCTCGATGCCAAGGCACTTCGGCACTCAACCCAGTTTGGGACTTAAAGACATCAGTTCGGGGATACCGACATGCCACTACGTGGTGATCCCGAAAACCCCTCCAACGGATCCCGGGCCTCATGGGATCACGCCGCATAACAGCTAGCATTATCTCCCCGACCGATTCGGGTGAAAGTGATGAACCTTATCGGTTGGCAACCTTATCTTCCAACTAATGCGGAAATGGGTCCTATCGTGACAAAGATCCCGAAACTAATCCGCGAAACCCACGAGGACTCGACTATATAAAGGCTCCACCCCCAGAGGTTCAAGGTATGTGTGATTTCTCTGCTTTCTAGCTCTCCTACATCCTTAAGCTATTTAGCTCGCTACCAGTTTACAGACTTAAGCATCGGAGCGACCTTGTCGGGCTAGCAACCCTGGGTTCTCTGATCCTTCTCTTGCAGATCAACTTAGTCCGTCGTCCGCTTGGAAGCCAGATCACCTCTAGTAGGGAGCACCAAGATTGCGCAACATCATTTGGCATCGTTTGTGGGAAATGCTACAAAAAGCCTTTCTCCACCATCAGTAACATAATCAAATCCATGGCTTCCTCCAGCAACGCCGGACAAAACAACGAGGCGAACGTCTCCGGGGGTAGTCTCAGATCCCGTCTGTTTGCATAGGTCAGTTTACCATACCGCTTACTGCGGCTGGGGTCCCAATGCTGACCATGCCCCAAGCGATTTCACAAGTGAACGTGCCATTCCCTCCGATATTCGGCGCGACATTCACTGACCATCTATGGTTCCCCTTGGAGTCGGGCAACCCCAACTTGACAACCTGGTACATTGCGTTCGAGCCATTCAGGTCCAAATGCAACAGGTCCAGCAGTTTCAGCACTATCAGCAACACGTCCTCCATCACTTTTACCAATAATAGTATTAGCAGCAGTTCCCTCCGCTATAGCAGAATCCACAGCCAGTTCTACCTCAACACCCGGCGGCGCAGCAGAATCAGTACCGTCGTCGCTAGCAGAATCGCTCTCCCCATCGAGGCGAGACCTCCCAAGTCCCACTTCCTCTTGTGAGTCAGGTCTCGTTTCATTGCAGGAGGGATAGGCAAGTCACCCCGCCCACTTCTCAGGGCAACTTGAACAGATCGGGAGATACTCAGCCCGCCAGGGCCACGTTACCTCGGCCTTCTCATCAAGAGGGCTCGCTCGCAGGCAACCGGTTCGGGCCCCTGGCTGTAGATTCAAAACAAGGCCAATCCATCCATGGTAGCCATGCTCAGCACCCAGAGCCACTCCATGCTAGAACGGTACCAGATCATACGAAAGTCAGCAGCACTAGTGCGGAGCCGGTCAAGAAGTTGCAACAAAAGCATCACAAAGCACAACGAACTACAGCTCGTAGCCAACTTGCCGTTCCCAGTCAACCAGAACAAGTAAAAGGTAAAGAGGAGGCGAGCTTAGTGGCCACAAAGACTGCTCCTCTCCTGTCCGGGTTGTCTCCTCTATCCTCGGAGCTCCTGGTGGCCTCTATGCCAAAAGATTTTAAAATGCCTCTTCTGGACAAGTACGATGGATCCTTTGATCCGGATGATCATGTAGACTCCTTCTAGTCCCAGATGCACCTAGCTGGGCCTGATGAGTCCTGCATGTGCGTAGCCTTCTCTACAACATTTAAAGGAGTAGCTTGCACGTGGTACAGGAACCTCGCGCCAGGGACGATCAGAAGTTGGGCGCAGTTCGTAGAGTTGTTCACCTCGCACTTCATCACCAAAAAGAAGTGTCTGAGGTTCCAAGAAAGCCTCCTAAACATAGTTCAGAGAGAAGGGGAGTCGATTAGAAGGTATATTAAATGCTTGAACAACACCTGCTTGTAGATCCCTGAAGTAGATCCAGCAGTGAGGCTCACGGTGGCAAAGAAAAGGTATAACACATAGAGAATTTTTAAGTGGCATGTGGTGGCCAATAAGCCGAAGGACATCATGAAATTCCTCAAGCTCACTGATCAATTCATCGGGACCGAGGAAGAGATGAACCAAAAGACTGAGAATCTAGCAGAAAAGAGGAAAAGAGAAGGTGACAACGTAGGTAACGGTTGCAACAAGCGAAGAAAGAGCAAGTTCCCTACTAGGGGAGGAAACAAGTCCGGGAGCCGATCTCCTTCACAATCTCACAGGTCAGGTCGGCGTTCCCGAACTCTGCCAGTTGAACGGACAAGCTACACGCCTCTCAACGCGAAGTGAGGAGAAATCCTTATGGCAGTCAAGGATTCCTCCAACGTCAAGTGGCCACCTCAATTGAGGGGGGACCCCGCCACCAAAAACAGGAACGTGTATTGTCACTTTCACAAAGATCACGATCATAGTACCGAAAGTTATAGAAACCTCCGCGACGAGATCGAAGAACTCATTCATCGCGGATATTTAAAAAAGTTCATACAAAAATAAAATAAAAACCAAGCACATCGGCAGGAGGAGCAAAGAAGAAATGCTCTTGAATCTAGTGGCAGGTAGAATGAGCAGCCGCAGAGGCAGTTACCCGAAGAAAGGTCGATCCGTGGAGTAATCAACATGATTACTGGCGGGTCCATCATCACAGGTTGCACCTCAGCGATGAGTAAAGCTTCAGTTCGCGAACTAGAGCATGAAGAGCAAAATCCATCGAAGCGACCTAGGCTCGAAGATCCCATTTACTTCACAGAAGATGATGCACGTGGGATCCAGTACCCCCATGACGATGCCCTGGTGATAAAGATGAAACTAAACTACTTCAAAGTGAAGCGCGTCCTTGTGGATTCGAGCTGTTCGGCTTACATTCTGTTCAATGACGCCTACGACAAGCTCTAGCTCCAAGAAAGCGATCTCAAGCCGACATATACACCCGTGGTAAGGTTCAACGGCAAAGATGTCAGACCGTTAGGGCGAGTCTCAGTACCCGTAGAGTAGGTCGGGAAACTCTTTGCAGCCGATTTCATCAGGGAGGTCCATTACCCGAGCTGGGTAACTAACCCAGTCCTGGTAAAAAAGGCCAGCGGTAAATGGCGCATTGCATCGATTATACCGACCTGAATCGAGCTTACCCAAAGGATTGTTTCCCGCAGCCCAAGATCGACCATCTAGTGGTCGCGACCTCAGAGCACGAGTTGCTAAGCTTTCTAGATGCGTACTCGGGATGCAACCAAATCAAGATGGACCCTACTGACGAGGAAAAAATTGCCTTCATAATCGAGCTTGAACTGTACTGTTACAAGGTTATCCCCTTCGAACTAAAAAATGCCGGGACGACCTTCCAAAGACTTGTAAATAGAATTTTTGAGCCGTTAATCGGCAACAAGGTTGAATGTTATGTAGATGATATTGTCGTTAAGACCCAGTTTTCAAATTTTTATTGAATGATTTGCAAAGTGTTTTTGAAATCTTGCGTAAGTATAACATGAAACTAAATCCTAACAAGTGCGTCTTCGGTGTCACATCGGGTAAATTCCTACGCTACATAGTCAACCGACGTGGCATCGAAGGCAACCTCGAGAAAATAAAGGCCATCCTAGATATGAAGCCACCTCGCAAAATAAAGGAGATTCAGAGACTGAACAACATGATAGTTGCCCAGAGCCGCTTCATGTCCAAGTCGGCAGATCGCTGCCTGCCTTTCTTTAAGGCTATTAAGAAATGTAAAGACTTCGAGTGGACCACAGAGTGCCAACTCGCCTTTCACGAGCTGAAAAATACCTAGTTAGCATCCCGGTTCTGACCCAACCCGAGGAGAGAGATGCTTTAAAGCTGTACCTCTCCGCAGGTGATGAGGTAGTCAGCTCGGTACTGATAAAGGAAGTAGATCGGGTCCAACAACCTAACTACTATGTCAGCAAGGTTTTACAGGATACTGAAACAAGGTACCCGGAGATCGAGAAGCTGGCATATGCCCTAGTCATAGCAGCTCGGAAGCTTCATCCTTACTTCCAAGCCCACACCGTCGTCGTCCTCACCAACAAACCTCTAAGGCAAATCCTACTTAAGCCCGAGGTGTCTGGCAGACTAACGAAATGGGCCATTGAACTCAGCGAGTACGACATCCGGTACGAACCTCAGACGGTGATTAAGGCCCAAGCCTTAGCTAACTTCGTTGCAGAATGTACCTTCACCACCGCAGTCCCTGAACTGGTTGAGATCGGGCACCCAGAGCAAGCTTCAACCAGCACGACACCAATCCCGGTTCGAGCAAGTCCGACCTGGGACGAGGAGCCTTGGATCCTCCACGTCGACGGCTCATCCAATCGACAAGGAAGCAGGGCATGCATTATTCTATACGGTCCAAGCGGGGTGAAGTTGGAGTACGCACTTCGGTTCGGGTTCGCAACGTCTAACAACGAAGCAGAATATGAAGCATTGATAGCTGGGCTTGCCTTAGCGAAAGAAGTAAAAGCCAAACATTTCATCATCTGCAGCGACTCCCAGCTCGTGGTCAACCAGATCAACGGCGAGTATGAAGCCCGCGACCCCACCATGGCTGCTTATTTTGCCAAGGTCAGGGAAGTTCTACGCGGCTTCCTATCTTATTTCGTCAAGCAGATCCCGAGATCCGAGAACGCTGAGACCGACGCCTTATCCCGGTTATCCAGACAAGCAGTAACACAATGAGGACCGTGTATATAGAGGACCTGCCTCGGCCTAGCATTTTCGGGGGGGGGGGGGAGGAGAGGTCACTCCTGTAGTACAAGCAGAGCCGAGATGGATTGACTCACTAGCGAGCTATTTGCTTCACAGGACCTTCCCTGCAGATCGCAATGCGGCCCGAAGGGTAGAGCACCAGTCAGTGAAGTACATCATTATAGACAGATAGCTGTACCGGAGATCTTTCACGCTCTCCTACTTGTGCTGCTAGCGACCCTCAGAGGCCGAGCTCCTTTTTTGTGACACTCTTGAAGGCTTGTGTGGCAGACACTTGGGGGCAGGGCTTTTGCCCAAAAACGTTAAGACAGGGGTAATATTGGCCCACAATGAAGACAGACACACTCGAGCTCGTCAAGAAGTGCAATAAGTGTCAAAGGCATGCCAACATCCACCACCGACTTGCTGCTGACCTCAAATATCTCACCAGCCCGTGGCCCTTCGCACAGTGGGGAATCGACATTCTTGGCCTTTTCCCGCCAACGACAGGACAGAGGAGATTCCTTGTGGTCGTAGTGGATTACTTTACGAAGTGGGTGTAGGCGGAACCCCTAACAACGATCACAGCCCGCAACATACAAAATTTCTTTTGGAGGAATATAGTATGTCGCTTCGGGCTACCTCGGGTACTTATCTCCGACAACGGAAAGCAGTTCGAGGGCATCAAGTTCCAGAATTGGTGTGTTGAGATGGGGATACAACAGAACTTCACCTCGGCGGAAAAGGGTGGCTCGGTTCTATAACACCCAGGTCAAGAAATGACACTTCCATGTCGGCGACCTGGTTCTTAGAAAAGTTATGGTACTTGAGCCCGGTATCGGTAAGCTCGGACCGAACTGGGAAGGTTCGTACCAAGTAAGACGGGTACTCGGGAAAGGTATGTACGAGCTCGAGACCTTGGAAGGAAAACAAGTACCTCGAGCGTGGAACATCGGCAACTTAAGATGATACTACTTGTGATCGTCGAACTGGAGAGAGGACTGCGAGTCACTCCCAGAAGTCCAAGGACTATAGGCGAGTCACTGCGAGTCACTTCCAGATGATACTACCTGTGATCGTAGGCACCGATCTCTTCAACGTCGATGAGCAGCTTGCTGTCACTTTCTGCCTCGGAGTCTAGAACTTTGGCAACATCAACAGCCATATCATCTATGACCCTTGAGGTGGTGATGGCGCTTAGATCGAGCTGCGAAAATTCACATCGGGTCAGCATCCTGCTAAGCTTAAAGCCCTTACAGTAGCCTTCCATCCCCGCCTCAGTCAGCTCTCCGTGGAACTTCTTTGAGGTCTTGTATTCCTCGACGGATTTGGCCTTGGCCTCCTCCACTGCTTGGCGGAGTATTTCAGTTCGCTCCTTGACATGGGCCTCGAGGTTCTCCACCTCCCACTTCAGCGCTGCTTTCTCCCTCGCGAGCTCCTCCTTCTCGGACATCAGCATTGATTTTAGCTCCTTCTGAGCCCATGCATCGTTCCTCAACTGGCTGATTTTGTTACGGGCCAGATTCATCTCGGCGTGAGCTTCGCGAGATGAGGACTTAGCTGCAATAGCTCGCTTCAAGTGCAGTTCGGACTGGTATGTCAGAGCGTGCACAACAGAGTTCACCTGCCAAGAGAAGAATAGCAGTTAGTACAAGAAAAATTTTCAAGTACAAAATTGAAGAAGTAAAGACAACTTACCACCATACAGTGAGTAGCCACTCAAGCTCTGGGCTGAGCAACCGACAGCTTGGCCCAGTTGGCGACCTCCTCGGCGTATACCACATTCTTGCTATTGAGGAGGATGTACTTTGGAGTTAGGATGCTCTGAACTGCCCCCTCGCTACCCGAAGAAGTGACAACCACAGGGGCAAGCTCCGAAGATGTTGCCTCCTTGGGCGCGTGGGGCGGGGAGACCCTTCCTGGTTCCTCCTCGACTAGATCGTTTGATAGCTCATTTCTTCTTCCACTTCATCCTTCCAAGGAGCTTATTCGTAGGAAGATTCATGGTTGCGGTAACAAAAGCAAAACGTCAGAAACTACATCAAAATAAAACAAAGGCTGCATAAAAGTAACAACCTACCGGGACTCAGACCGGCCTGCACGAGCTTGTCTTCGGTCACATAGTTCACGAACTTGAGACTGAGCTCCACCCAGGACTGGAGCGCTTCCCTTGTCTTCTAGTCCAGCCTGACACCAGGATCTTGGATGGCCGCCCTCCAGTGGGTCGGGAAAGGCTCCCCCCTCAGTGTTACGGACTAAAATGTAGCCCCTTTTCCAGGTCGAGACTCTGTTTGGGAGTTCGTGTAAGAGCTTGTAGCCTAGACGTGGGGACAAGTAGTAAGTCCGCCTGTGCTCGGGTAAAACACAGGAGGAATTCTTCTTTATTGAAAGGATTAAAGAAAAAATGTCAAGGTCAAGGGGCAGGTTATAGTTGTGGAAGAGTGAGATGGTTCCTACTATGTTGCAGATGGAGTTCGGGTGCAATTGATCTATGTTGATGTTGAAGCGATCAAGGGGTGAAATGGAAGACGAAGACCAGTTGTGAGTTGTTCCTCAAAAATCATGATCTTGTCGTGATGTGCTCCCAGGGAAAGTTACCTCTCGGAAGACTGTAGACAATATCACTCGGAAGCCTATATCGAGTTACTAAGGCTTGGAGCTTGTCCGCTGTCATCGTCGATGGGCCAAAGTTATCTGGCTGCCGACCTCGGTGCGAGGTGAACGCCAGACCACCGGAGGCCTCTCACGCCTCCCGAGGTGATTCCACCTCAGGAGGACCGCGGACCGCTTCTTGACCCAAAGTAGCTTCTTCAGAAAGGCGATCTATGACCTGAGCCGAGGTACCCACCTCGGCCCTAGTGGATTCACCGCTCTCATCTAAAAGACTATCTAAACTAAAACTAGACATTGCGAAGAAAAGACAATTAAAAAAGGAGAGCTAGGGAAGACTCACCAAAGAAAGACCGAACTGAAAGAAGACGCCAAACTGGAGAAACCGAGCTAAGAAGATTGAGCACGACCTTAGAATGAAGATTTGCGAATTTGTGGCGAAGCAAATGAGTCTCGGGCCCCCTATTTATAGCCGGTATGTCCAAAAATCAACGGTCGAGATCGAGGCAATCCAACGACTCCTAGGAAAACTAGCTGCGCGACCCTCGAGGTTGAAATTGGTTTATCGCATTTTTTACGTCCGCGGAGTTTGTAGATCGTGTGATGTCCGTGCGTGAACCAGATGCGACCTGGGTTATTCCTAGTTGATCCCGATAGCCGAACAGGTCCGACCAGCAATTCATCCGACAAGCCGCCCGGACCTCGGGCCAAATCCACTTGTCTTGTCATGAACTCCCCGCACCGGGTCGGGACCCCTGGCTCGGGGAGTGGAGGCAATTGATCAAGGGTGATTTGGCCCGACTTAAGAAAGAGGGGACACGTGGACACGACCTGATCAAGAGGTGACAACTCAACTTATCATAACCAGTCCGCAGCAGATCAAGCTCGGGTACCCAACCACCTCGGGCTAAAGTGATCTCGGGACAAGGCCACCTCGAGACGAGATTGCTTCGGTACTAGATCGCAACAAGAACACCTCGATGCCAAGGCATTTCGGCACTCAACCCAGTTTGGGACTTAAAGACATCAGTTCGGGGATACCGACATGCCACTACGTGGTGATCCCGAGAACCCTCCAATGGATTCCGAGCCTCACGGGATCACGCCGTGTAACAACTAGCATTATCTCCCCAACCGATTCGAGCGGAAGTGATGAACCTTATCGGTTGGCAGCATTATCTTCCAACTCATACGGAAATGAGTTCTATCTTGACGAAGATCCCGGAATTGATCTGCGAAAACCGCGAGGACTTGACTATATAAAGGCTCCACCCCCAGAGGTTCAACATACGTGTGATTTCTCTGCTTTCTAGCTCTCCTACATCCTTAAGCTATTTAGCTCGCTACCAGTTTACTGACTTAAGCATCGGAGCGACCTCGTCGGGCCAGCAACCCTGGGTTATCTTATCCTTCTTTTGCATATCAACTTACTCTGTCATCCGCCTGGAAGCCAGATCACCTCTAGCAGGGAGTAGCGAAATCGCGCAACATCAGCAACTTTGCTTAATGTTTTGTGGGTTCATCGCAAAGGTGGCGGTGTACCACAAGTTCATCGCAGCATTGGGGTTGATTGCAAGCTACTCGTAAGTGCTTCTATGGTTTTAGTCTTGGTGCCCGAGTGTTCTTTGAGGGTCTGGGTGAGCTGTACATACCTACATTACTCCCTGCTTATTAGTAAGTGGAAGCTTATCAATAAGTATATTGCCTTTTCATCTTCGAGTTTTGCGGTAGTTTTGCTTGTGTGTTGGGTCTGGTGTTTATGCCTGCTTTTTGGCGGCAGGAAGAAAATCAACAAAAGACAACACTAGAAGTAGTATTGAGTGTAGCCTTTTGACAGTGAGCAAGAGAGGTGGTTGATGACTAAGCTGCAACCGAAGTTATCATTTTGCGATTCCAATGTAAGAGGTCGGGCATGTGTCGATTGGGTTTCTAGTGTTTAAATGATGATGCTAGGTGCATTATTACATCTTGGTAAGTGTTTCGCGGAGTCCCGTTTTCTTTGGGGCATATTTATGAACTGTGTTATATTGACTTTCGCGACGATCCGTCTGGGTGTGCCTGTTTGGTTCCCTCTCACCGAGTCGTAGGTTGTTTATAAAAGGGTGCAGTGTGTCTTATTACTTATCATCGTCTGTGTTCGATCTATCTTTCTTGTTTTGGTTCTCCTTTTCCCTTGTGATTTGCGGTTGGTAATGGTTCTTAATCAAAATAATGCGTAGATGGCTATCAATGAGTTTGTGGGCTCTAATTTGCCGTCTCCAGCGGGATCGACACCTAGTAGGGTGGACAACGATTCGGAGCATACCCAGGTCCGTTTGCTGCTTATGCAGCATTGTGAGGAAAATTCCATAGCTCCTTTGGGGTATGAAGCTGTCGATGGGGTTCTTGTCCAAGGTGTTCATCCGAGTGACAAGTTTGTAGTGAGATTTGCGGAGGCGATTATCCACTTTGGCTGGTTGTCGTCGTTCGAACATTGCCATTCGAACTTATAACGGTGATATCCAAGGTTATGAACCTCCCTCCCGACAAAATGTCGCTGTCAGTCCTCGCACAATGGTTGAGGACTTATGAGAGTTTTTTTGCGATCGGTTTTCACGTCATAGATATTGAAGAACATGTTCATTCTACCGACGCATGTATTTTGGAGGGCTGGTCTTGGGGAGTTGCCATTTGTTTATGGGCGATCTCTGAGGGATGTACACCATTGTTTGGAAGCAACAGAAGCAAGGCTGGTTAACGCTACTAGGAGGCTCACGGACCTCGAGGCGTAGTGTGCTCGCCAGCGCCAACTGATGGCAGAGCACGAAGAGAAGGTGGGTGAGCTGACAGCGTATAAGGCTAGGAGACCTCTGCTTGGGAATATAGAAGCAATGAGGGATGAGTGGGCCGCCAGTCTTTGGGCGGTGACATTGTCGGCCCCTTAGCTAGTGTTGCCTTTAATTGCTCAAAAGTAATTTGAGCAATTAAAGGCAACACTTGCTAAGGCGCACTTCAATGGGTTCAATGTTAACTTGAATTCTCTGCATCTTGAGAACACCTTTCTCAAAACTTTTGAATGTTGCTCTCTTCTTCTTTCCTTGACAACTATTACATCCATGTAACACTCTATTTCCTTGTGAATCATGTCGTGGAAAACACTAGTCATCACTCTTTGATATGTGGCTCCAGCATTCTTCAAGCCGAAGGGCATCATCTCGGAAGGAGAAAAGCTCATGTCCTACAGTTGAGTCTATCAACACCTCCATGTTGGGAAGGGGGAACTCGTCTTTCGGACAAGCCCTATTCAGGTCCCTAAAATTGACATAATATTTGCGATAAGGTGAAGTTAGTATTTGGGTGTTTGACTATTGTTAAGGGACTAGGTGGGAAATGTACTAATCTCAGTTGCCCATTCTTCTTCTTTACTGTAACTACATTAGCGAGCCACTGAGGGTGAGCTATGGGTTTGATGAAGCCTACTTTCAAAAGCCTTTGTACTTCCTCCTTGATATTTAGAGTTATTTTCGGATTAAAGATCCTTTGCGGCTGCTTCACTGGCTGGAATTTTGGATCTATGCATAGAGAAAGGTAGACAAGCTCTAAATCGAGTCTTGGCATCTAGTCATTTGACTAGGCAAATACATCCTAAAATTCTGCGAGAGAGACACGGGTTAGACTGGTTTTGGGCTCTAAAATTTTTGCGCTAAGGATATTTTCTTACCTTTTAGAAGTGCAATGAGTTCCCTCTATCTTCGTTTGCTAGCCTGATGGATATGTATAAAGGTCTTTTATCTGTTTTGTTGGTTGCTAGGTTAATCTTCTCTAATGGTTCCTCGACCATGTCGATGGAATTCGTCATGCACCTCGGAGGTGCACTGACTTCATCACAGTATTCCAATGCATTTTCTTTTAATTCTTGAAGTTTTCCAAGTTGTTATTTGTTTTTAATTTTGGAAAATCCATGTCTATATGGGTTTGTGGTTTTAATGTTGTGCCTTTGTTTTATGTTCAGTAAATGGTTTTTTGCCTGATGGTAAGACCGTAGCGACATCGTCTTGCGATGTGGTGAAATGGTACTGGTTGAGACATTACTTATAGTCTTCCATGTGAGAAATGCAAAGAAAAACTTTTTGAAGAGAAAGATATATTTAATTTGGAAAATACGAGTTAAAGTTGAATCCTCTTTTGAAAAAGAAAAAAACAATAAACTTCATTTTTTTAATACAAGCTACAATAAGGCTATGTTAAACAAATTGCAACATCATACCTCAGGGATCGTTTTCTTAGCTACAGGTGGTTCGTCGTCCTCATTGTCCTCGAGGATGGTGTAGTATCCCTTCCGGTTGTCCCCTGTCATTCGGATGCATCTGCTTCTCTTCCGACATTCCGTTGTTCCCCTGCAGGTTCGTTCTCAGGTGGGAGCAACAGCTTCATTCCTTCAACCTTGGCTATCTTTGTCTCGTCGTCTTCTGCTAACTCAGTGAAGTAAATGGCGTCTTGGAGTTGCATCTCAGACTTATCGAATGGGGCCCTTGTGGCTAGGATCCTTATCGATCTCCCTCAGTATCTGGCTTTGATGCATTGGTGGTACATTGAAGGGATGAGGGCGAGGTCGTGGATCAGTGGACGCCCCAAGAGGGCATGATAGCAGGTCCTTCCCGGGATTATCTGGAACTCTTGCATTATGGTAAATGGCCTGATTACAACCTACAGTTCGGTAGACATTTCGATGATAGATGGGTTCCCATTGAAGTCTATCACCTCTAAAGGCAATCTTTTGATATTCTCTTTTCGAGCATTCATTAATTCTAGTGTATGTACGAAAATGAGATTAATAGAGCTTCCCGGGTTAACCATCGATTTTCTCATGTCAAAACCTTATCTTTGCCATCATATATAGGGGCTGTTGTGATGAGGGTCCGTTATGAACTTTTGTGTTGTTGTGTTGTCCCCCTATTTGGTGAAGAACTGCCGTAGCTCTTCACTTTGCTCCAACTTATCTATCATAGTATCAACCTGGTACTGTTCAGACGCCCCTACCATGTTGATGCTACCTCCTTGGGTATGGGTCGAGAGGGGATCGACTTCCATGCGAGCTGGGTCTTTCTTTACAAACTGCTCTAACTTTACTTTCCGTGCGAATATCCTCTTCAAGGTGAAACAGTCCATTAGGTTGTGAGGCGTCTGGTGGTAGTTGCACCACCTTCCTCCGTGCTTGTCTTTCTTTGGGTCTACTCTTGGTGGTGGCAGCGGAAGGCTGATGACCCTGTCCTCCACCAGCTTATTCATGATCATGAGCACCTTCTCCCTTGTGTAGGGGAAAGGAGGGGGTGACGGTGAGATTCTCTTCCCTTGGGTATTGTCTTGCTTATACGGCCCTTGTCTGACTCCTCCATTATTCTTGGGTCTCCTATCAACTGTGTACCCTTGATTCCTGTTGTATGGGGATGTATCCTTGATGGTTCACGCCGCTCTCTCTGCACATCTCCGAGCTAGCTGAAGGTTTCGACTTTGATATTTTTTATGTCAATTTTGTAGGTTGGGTGCATATCTTGAACGCACTGCTCAACAAAGCTCTTTTCGGTGTCATGCTCATCGAAAATAGAGTGAGTGAGTTTTTGGAACCTCATGACGTAGGCTAGAAGGTCCTCTCCTGGTTTGTGCTCTACGTTCTATAGACCAGCTATTGTCAACTTCCTTTCTAGGGTGAACCATTTGGATGAGAACATTTTGGTTAGCTCACCCCACGAATCAATGTTTCCAGGGGTGAGACTTATGAACCATGTATACGCTGGGCTGGTTAGCGACTTCGAAAACTCTTGTGCTTTTAAATCACCGTCGAGAGCGAAGGAGCCGAGGGTGTCCTCAAACTTGCTGATGTGCTCCTACGGGCTACCTCTTTGTCCGTCGTATTGCGGCCACTATTGAGGAGGGGTGTACCTGATAGGGTAAGATTTGTATAGAACACGGTCGAAATAAGGTTTCTATAAGACTGCCAAATTTTGGGTTCGACTGTGACTTTCAACCACTAGTCCCTGAATGTACTCCCTTAACTCATCTTTGCTAAGAGGGGTCTCCAATATTGGGTCGGCATAGGGGAAAGCACAAAACTGGTGAGTTGGTACGGAGCCTGCTTGGGTTGGGGTCGGATTGGCCCTATGGAGCTGTTCTGGGAGGGCGGGCATGGCGACAGGGGTTAGGGTTGGAATTTGAGATGCTAGGGATAGTGGCGACGGGAGTCTGTTCAACTTGGACTAAACGGTTGAGTAGGATCTGTAAGGCGCTCCTCGTTTCTTCCATGTTCTACTCGAGTTTCCTGAATCGTTCTTCGAAGAGCACCTCAAACCCATAGACCTTGTTTGACAAGATCCTGATATCAGCCTGGATGGGTGTTTCCATCTCCTGTTAGTTTTCGACTCTAGGGTTGGTATTTTCCTGGATGTTGCTCTGCTCCTCAGGGATGGCGGTAAGGTTGATCCTTCTTGTGGCCTTAGAAAATGAGAGGGCTGTGGATACTCGAATGTATTAGTAATAAATGCTTAGGATCGGATGAGTTCTAGTGTGAGGAGGATCTATATTTATGGAGGAGGTCCCCAGATCCTAAAAGGTAAGAGATTAAGATATTCACTCCATATTAGGGAAGGAAATATTTGATTCGTTGTCAATCATTGGGTGTGCTATTGAGGTATCATCACGTGTTTCATAAGGATCTACTCAAGGATTGGCTTTCCTTATCTTTGAGATTCCTTATTACTCACATGTGCTACTACCTTTTTGTGCGTCATAACTAATCCTATGTGGCAACAGTGACATCACCGTTCGGCGGTCGATACATTGTCAATTCTACATGCCGGCTTGCAAAGTCCTTTGCTATCTTGGGTTCATGTATGTCTGGGCACACATGGGCCTCACTGTGGGCTTGGCCTAGTGTCCTTTCTATCCTATTATCCATAACGGGCTCACAGGTTGTGAGTTCATCACACGTTATAGCGGGTGTGGCTTCATCGCACACTTAGGTGTGTTTGGGTCTCTTGGACGGGTCTTTCTGAGGTTTATTTAGGTTCGAGTGTTAACTGAACTTGGTGAGCCACGGGTTTATTGCAACTTTGCTTAATGTTTTGTTGGTTCATTGCAAAGGTGGCAATGTACTGTAAATTCATCGTAGCATGGAAATTGATTGCAAGCTGCTCATAAGTGCTTCTGTGGTATTACTCTTGGTGTCCGAGTGGGCCTATCCACACATATTCTAGTAATGCTTCCCAGGTTCTCTTTCAATATTGCTTCATAGTAGTTTTGTAACTTGACCATCCATGCTTTGTGGCACCCCTCAACTTGTTTTACTTCTTTAGACATTGCTCTATATACCTTGCTCCTTGGAGCTTCTACATCAAACCTCTGTCTCAATTCCACAATTATGAATTCTATTTTCAAAGTGGGCTTTTGACGCAACTTTTCTCCAATATTTTCAACAATCTAACTATCAGTTGCTTGTTTGTTATGATATATATGTGAGCAATTGTACTCAGTATTAAGTGTCTTAATACAGTAAGTGAGACCATCTTGTAGTGGTGAAGCATGTATATAATCCATGGACAGTCTTCTCATGCACATTGAGCTGTAAAATGAGACTTTTCATTTTTATGTACTTAATTTGAAACAAGCTTATAATAATATGCTCTTTGAGAGCAGCCTTAAATTCTTTGACATTTGGAAAGCACATACCCACTTGCAAATTAGGCACTTCAATATTGAATGGTATTTCAAGCACATGTCTTGCACCATCATCATCTAAATCTACTAGTCTCTCATATTCTAATACGGGTTCATAGTGTGATAGGCCATTATCATCCTCTACTTGAATCCTAACATCATCATCATCATCATTCATCTCAATATAAAAAATAACATCACCCATATCATTGATTTCATCTTCACTAAACTCAATAATCAAACATTTCATCTTCAGGCTCCTCATTAGGCACATTTAGGTCAACATCCTGAATTACTTCCCGCTCCTCATTATCAACATGAGGCCCAATATAAGATTTCATTTACCCAGACAACTGAAAACAAGTACAGGTAAGTTACTAAACACTAAAAAAATGCATCCACATATAACACAATAATTTATTAGGGATGTACTGGCTTTTGAACACTAAAGCCGACTTGTATCTAAACCATGCATTGCTGAAAAGATTTTCCACATTGATTTATTAGGGTTTACAGTTTAACCTTGGTATTGACGTAGTGGGGGATTGATTTCAATATTGTAAGATAAAGCGTCTATACAAACACAAAAAAAAAAGAAAAAGAAAAGCCGCAAGCACAAAATCGAGCTCCTACAAAAAAACAATAAGATAAGAAAATCGATTTCTATCACTTCTATCTCATATATCGAACTCAAGAAATCAAGGAAACATAGCATAAAATCAAACTCCTAATATAAAACATAGCACAAAATCAAACTCCTACTAGAAAACATAAAACAAGGTCGATTTCTATCACTCCTAGCAAAGAAATTGAACTCAAGAATAAATAACTAAGAAATCGGATTCCTACAAAATATTTTGGCAAAGAAACTAGGAAGTGGAATTTTCAATGTTAACTGAAAACTCGAAAAATAAGCTTACAGTAATTGTCCAGTGAATAAATCGACCAATAGGATGAAGCACTATCATTGTCCGATGAAGTATAGCCGCCAAAAGACTAGGAAAGTCACAGATGCTGTTCGGTGAAAAAACGAACTCCAATGAACAAATTGACCATTAGGATGAAGCAAGATCGTCTTCCGATAAAGAATCGTCACCGAAAGATGTACAGAATATTCTGAGTACTATGGCTGCTTGCAATTGTTAGGATTAGGGTTCAAGTGTTTTCTCAAAAGTATAGGGTGTGTAATGAGTTACTCGAGGAAGGGCAAAAATGGTATCTTGCAAATATCTCAACTGATGTCTAAGGTTAAAAATTTAATTCTATATGTTTTCTCTGCACTTCCTCTCTCCAAACCCATTGTCAATGAAAATTGATGTGTCACAAGCAAGGATTAAAGTATCGGTATCAGGTATCGTATCAGATAACTCAGATACAAATACGCTTTGGAAACACTTTGATACGAACAAAACACATGAAAACACTTGGATACACTAAGAAAATGAATATTAATTCTATAAATATATTACTAACAATAGGTTTAATGTCAAAATAGCTACAAATAATGTATAAATATATAAGAATTGTATAATTTGATGGCATATATGAAGAAATATATTACAATTAATATATCGGAATGCAAAGATATCATACAATTTTATTGATATGCATCAATCAAGATTCCAAGAAAACATATTATATAGATTTTTACAAATTAATACATGCACAAAGCCATTATTATCTTATCTTATATTAAAGTCCAAGGCACAAAACATATGCAACTATTATACTTCAATTATTATATCATTTTTCTATTTTTCTACTTATAATTTTTAACATTAACAAAAATGTTAATTATAAATTAATTCTCAAAATTTTGGTAAACAAAACTTTCATTTATGTAAACAATAAATATGTTCTTATAAAATGCAAATCAAAATTAATTGACAATTTATAAAAATATATAATCCTAACTTAAAATATATCAAATCTATTTAAATTCCAAAGATACATATTATATGAAAATTCATAAATTTTAATTACTATAATAATTATTTCATTATTAATATATATATTTTTTAATTTCTAAAATAAAAAATATTTTTTTAGTATAAATATCGACTAGTGGATATGATAGATTCAATTTATATTACATTTTATAAATAATATTTTTATTTTTTGTAAATAATAAATACATGGTTATTTAGTGCAAATTAAAATATTAATTATTAATTTATAAAAATTTTGAGATGTATCTTGTGCAAATTAGTAAACTTTAAGTATTAAAATAATTATTCTATTATTAATATTTTAAAATTTTCTTTAAATCAAAAATCAACGTTTTGATATAATTGTGGATTCGATAGATTATTTATTATATTGGTTTATAAAATATTAATTTTAAAAATTGTTCTTTTTAATTTATAATTGGAGTTCAAGATGTATTGTTCATGGGCACTAGGCGTGTTGTGGTCTTGAGTTCAAGTCATGCTAGTAGCACTTTTAATATTGAATTTGCGTTTGTTGTCAAAATGAGGTTCGATACGCTTCCATATCTGAAATTAGTTTTAAATGCGACCCATTAACCATAACCCAGGTTGAATGGTTCAACACTTCAACCGTCTCGCTTTAGCCCGAGGAATAATTGGAATAGAGAATGTAACTATTTTTTTGGTCAACATCATTTTTGCACATGATCATTTTTAAGCAAAAATACAAATGTTCTTGATGTTTTAATAATATACAAACTAGAGGGTAGATGTTTTAGTAAATATGTAAAAATATAGAGGTGTCAAGCTGAATGTGGTGTGCGCTTAATGGATGTGATAATGTTCAACTGAATTAGAATGTGTCAATAATGCTCATTGCTTCTTTATTCACATGGGCACTTGTGAGCGTCGGAAAACGACTCACTTAGTAAATATGTTGAAGTAGTTATGGTAATTACTACTCCTTTTGTCATTGAGGTGTCAAGCAATCAGTATGCACCTTGGAAACATAGGCATGTCCTACCAAAAACACAGACTAACAAACAAGCTGAGAGTAAATGTGAAATGGGTACCACATTCTGCCAATGGTTTGGCATTGCAAGAGGTACTAAGGTATCAGATATACTGGGGTCAAGGGAAGTAGTATTTGTATTTGTTAGGAGGTTAACCTTGGGGTATCTCTCTTCCTTGTAAAATAAGTAACTGTCATTTATCATTAAAGAATCTTTTATCTCTAAGATCATTTAAATTTGATAAAATATTTGTGTGGTTACAGAAGGAGAAGTCGCAATACATGGAACCTCCTTTACAATCTGTTTGGCATTATGGAATACAAGTAAATTTTTAATGACAAGAGCCACATGAAATAAGCGATTATAGCTAAAATTTTCTAATACTTACTCGTATCTGTCCCAGTAGATTTTTAAGCCAAACTAAGATTGGAATAATGAGAACCATGAAAACAATATAACACCAGATAGATTGTATTAATATGAGAAAAGGGAAAAAAAAAAACACCAAGCCCAGATAGATACAATGATTACATGGTTAATGAGAACAATGAAAAAAATATACAGGTATTAACCAAGATTGGAAATTAAAAATCAACGTTTTGATATAAATGTGGATTCGACAGATTATTTATTATATTAGTTTATAAAATATTAATTTTAAAAAATATTCATTTTAATTTGTAATTGGAGTTCAAGATGTATTGTTCATGGGCACTAGGCGTGTTGTGGTCTTGGGTTCAAGTCATGCTAGTAGCACTTTTAATATTGAACTTGTGATTGTTGTCAAATTGAGGTTTGATACGCTTCCATATCTAAAATTAGTTTTAAATGCGACTCATTAACCATAACCCAAGTTGAATGGTTCAACACTTCAACCATCTCGCTTTAGCCCAAGGAATAATTGGAATAGGGAATATAACTATTTTTTTGGTCAACATCATTTTTGCACATGATCATTTTTAAGCGGAAATACAAATGTTCTTGATGTTTTAATAATATACAAATTAGAGGGTAGATGTTTTTGTAAATATGTAAAAATATAGAGGTGTCAAGCTGATTGTGGTGTGCGCTTAATGAATGTGATAATGTTCAACTGAATTAGAATGTGTCAATAATGCTCATTGTTTTTTTATTACATGGGCACTTGTGAGCGTCGGAAAACGACTCACTTGGGTTGGGAATGGAATCGCCACCCATTAGTTACGGAAATGGAGGTGATAGGAACTCTGAGAATGATTTTTAAAACCATTTTGTTTTAATAGTGATTCTAATAGCCCAAGGCATTGGCTAAACCAGCCTAGGTAAGACTAGGATGGGAGAGGGAAGGGGTTAGGCACCCTTCTCCTAGGTCCAATAGGTGGGGCTCACATGGGATTTCAAAACAAGCATAAATAGCAATTTTTATTTTTGCATTTTTTTTACTTTTTATTTTTTATTATAATTCTCTTTGATAGTACTTTTTCCCTTTTTCTCTCTTCCCTTTTTTCTGATTCCCCTTACTAATTTCAATCTAAACTAGAGTCCCAAATCCTCCAGCAAGTCGAAAGGATGTTTCTTTCTGTACTCATAGACCAATCCCCTTTTGGATGTAAGGGCCTAAGCAAAAGGGTGAAAGATTATTTTCTCTCTTCCCATTTCATCAGAGCCCCCACATTCGGAGTTAGTTGAATGGTTTGATGAGAGATGAAACATAAACTTTTCGGACTCTTGGAGAATACTTGGACTAGTATATGAATCGAAAGACCAACTTTTCTCCTTAAGTTATTAATTAATCAGGCTCTTTAATTTGGATACACTCATTCAATCGATTGCAGCAATCATAAAGGAATAAACTACCATCGATAGTTGAATGCAATATTAGAGTAAAAACAAAGAAAGATAAAGACAAAAGAAAAGAAAACAAGAGATCTATAGGAGAGATTGGAGTTTGCCTGAGGATATGTCGGCCTAGTCTGAACTGACGCAACTGCAATTTGAACTCTTTGATCTAGCCTATTCAAATCCAAAATTCACGAGCTCACAATTGAGAACTAATGGAAGGAATTATTATAGTTTGACACGCCGCAAGGATTTTTAATTTCTGTCGTAGCCCAAGAGTTCTATTCGGTTTCTATAGTCAATTTTCATTAAATCATAGAGGATCTGTGAGTCTATTGAACTAGGGCTAGATTGACGACAACACTAGGATGGGGGATTAAGATGACCAAAAATGGAGGAGAGAAGGAGGGAGATGATGATTCGACAGTAGAATCGCCGTTGCGACCTATTAGTAGTGATTGGAGGGGTTCGCTACCGCTACTCCGTTCATTGTCGCTAGTTCGACGGTGACAAAGCAGTGGGAATGGAGAAGAAGGAAGAGGAGGAGGAGGAGGAAAAGGAATCGAGATTGGGGAGAATGGCTGAGAGGGGTGTCATCGTCGCCTCTAGTTTCAGTTCAAAGGAGGAGACGATAGACGATGAACTCGGTGGATCTGAAATGAAAAGAAGAAGAAGAGAAAGAAGAAGAAGAAGAAGAAGAAGAAGAAGAAGAAGAAGAAGAAGAAGAAGAAGAAGAAGGTGGAGGAGGAGGAGGAGGAGGAGGAGGAGGAGGGAAAGGGAGGCCAGAGATGGGGGTCGTAGAAGGTTGTTGTTGCTCCTCTGGAAGGGAGAAGATGGTGAATAGTTCATTTTTCTTAATTGAAAACTTAGGTTTGTAATTATAATAGGGCTAGTGGCAATTTTGTAATTTTGAAGATTTGGTGGCATTTTGGTAATTTTGGGGGAAATGGGTTAAATGGGTTCTATGAGGGTTAAATTGGGTCTTCTAGTTCAATGGTGGGGATTTTTGGGCAAAAAAATGGAGGGTTGAGATGGGTTTGACCACGGAGTGGGGTCGTGCATGTGCGGGCCAATGAGATTGGCCGAAATGGTAGTGTTATATTAGGTCAAATGGGCCTGGATTGAATAGATTTGGGAAGGGCTCGTTTCGGCTAATTTGGAGCCTCGGAACAGAATTTATGTGTAATTGAGGGGCAAATAAGGGTGTTTTGGGTGAAATTTCACAAGGTAGGTTTTTGGCAGTCTGAGGTGACTGGTAAGGTTAGATTGAGCCATATGGGACTAGATCAAGCAGATTTGGATTCGAGTTAATCTATGACCTTGAAATGGAATCTTGATACGATTGAAGGGTAAACAAAGGTATTTTGGGGGTGTTTGGGATCTGATGGTGAGGTTTGATCAGACTTTAGTGGGTCAAGGTCATAGGAATTTGGGTCAATGAGATGCTTTAAAACATAATCCTTGTTTGATGGACGGGCAAATGGGGGAATCTAGGGTTGAAATTTTATGGTCAAGTGCTTTGATGTATCCAAAGTTCAATGGTGTGGTTTGATTAGTTCAGATGTGTCAAGTTCAAGGGAATTTGAGTTCCGGGTGTTTAGGTTATTGAGAGAGGTGTTAGAATGGAATCTTTGCTCGATGAAGGGGTAAATAAAGGAACCTTGAGCTGAAATTTTACATGTCGGTGTTTTGGAAGGTCTTGGGTTTGATGGTTGTGTCCGATCTAATGGTTAAGGTGTAAGTGGGGGTTGATCGGGTCCATCAGATAGGTATCAGGCAGGTTTAACGATGGATTTGGGGGCTTTTGGGTTGAAAGTTGGGCTTTTTGGGTATTTGGGTGTTTTAGAGAGGTTAGATGGGTCTGATTGGGTGTTTGGGCTGAGTTGGGGGTTTAGGAAGCGAACTGAGCAAAAATCGAGTGTTAACGGTGCTTAAGCACATTATAGTTTGATTTATAGGAGTGCTATGTATTTTGGGAAATTTATGGTCTACTCTCCCTTAGAATTTTTTATTCGTTTTCTGAGTGTATTGTCCCAAACTCCACTTATATTATACTTATCTTAAATTGTGGTCGATTCCTCCACTTACAACTGTACAAACACATAAAAATTTATGAGGTGGATTGAATAATTAAAGGGTAAATTTCTTAAACTGCTCTTATGGTTTAGCTAATTAGGTAACTATACCCTTACTGTTTGAAAATTGATTGACGCTATCCTACAATTTCTGACAATTGACTAACTCTATTCTTAACGTTAACCTCCGTCAAAACCCATGCAAAATGCCTTAACTACCCTTTTATGGTCCAAAATATTTGGTTTTGCGATGGTGTCTAGAGCCTTATGGCTTAAGAAATGCAGAGCTCAAAGACAACCCTGTAATTCCTGCCGTTGGGTGGAGTTACAGGGTAGTGTCACTGCCGTCGCCTAGAGGAAGAAGAGAGAGAGAGAGAGAGAGAGAGAGATTAGAGTTCAGACGGGGTTGCCGCTGTCGTCGCCCAAGAGGAAGAAGAAAGAGAGAAAGAGAGATCGGAGTTCAAAGGGGGTTACCACCGCCGCCGCCTAGAGGAAGAAGAGAGAGAAAGAGAGATCGGTGTTCAAAGGGGGTTACCACCGTCGTTGCTTAGAGGAAGAAGAGAGAGAGAAAGAGAGATGGGAGTTCAGAAGGGGGTTGCCGCCGCCGTTGCGTAGAGGAAGAAGAGAGAGAGAAATAGAAAGATCAAATTTCAGAGGGGTTGCTGCCGTTGTCGCCTAGAGGAAGAAGAGAGAGAGAGAGAGGGGGGGGGTTGCCGCTATCGTCGCCCATGTTTAGTTCGCTCATACTACTTCAGTTGCCGCTGCCCCTATTCGGTTCACTTGTTTTCTGCTTCTTCAACAGAACACCCCCATTGTTGAAGAAGAAAGAGAATGAAGGGTGTGCTCTTTGTGTTCTTGAGTCCTTTTAACAACATATTGCAAGTGAAGTTCAGAGGATGATTCTAGAGATGGTTCATAAACGCAATGATGCATTTGCTGGGAGGAATATACTATGTCCTGGAATTTTCTTTCACCTTCCTTGTATTCATCCTTCAGTTTTAGATGATCTTCCCAAAATTTGTTAGGTGTAGCACATTGGTGATTCGCCTTTCCCATCCCATGTGCAAAGTGATTGCTAGCATGTGACATCCCAATACACAAGACAAAGCTAATGTTTGAGACTATGGCTTTGTCCTATGTATATGGTACGGATGCAGTGCAATTCTCTTTGGTGATCTGGTGTTGACAGAGATTGTGGGAGGAAGATAGCGGGAAGAAAGAGAGGTTGGAGGAGGAAAGGTGTGCCAAGTTGAGAAGAAGGAGACAAGGGTCGCATACTAGCATTGGGTTTTAAATAATTTAAATGTCATCTGTGTACGAGTTTGGATGGAATATTAACCGATATTAACGATAAGAGTAGAGTTAATCAATTGTTATAAACAATAGGGTAATGTTAGTCAAATTTCAAATAGTAAGAATGGCTGTAAGAAAGAGAAACGAAGAGAAGGATATGGGATAAGTGGTATGAACGGGGTGGTGGCGCAGTTGGCTAGCGCGTAGGTCTCATAGCTTCGAGTGATCCTGAGAGGTCGAGAGTTCGAGCCTCTCTCACCCCAATTTTAGAACTATTTTTATTTCGTTTGTTGTTTTTGTAAGGATGCTCCATTCTTTCTTTTTAAGCCCTAAACCATGTCTCCTTCTTCCCTTTCTCTCTCCCTCTCTGTTCCGGAAAAACAACCCTAACTAGGGCTTTCAGTTTTCACAAAATGGTGAAGAAGAGCAAGAGTAAGTGAATTCATCCTTATTTGTTAGTCTTTTTTTAACATCATAATTTCATGTTCTTAAGAACCAGTGAATGAATGGGAGCAAACTTCTCTGTTGAATTTGGTTAAGTGAACTTATTCCATAATTTATCATATCAAGTAGATTGTATTCACTTGTTATATTGTTATTGTTTTCTCCTGACAGTTGATGTTTTAATGATTCAGAGAGCAAGAGTAAGAGAGTGCCGCTGAGGAAGAAGTATAAGATCATAAGGAAGGTGAAAGAGCACCACAAGAAGAAGGCTAAAGAAGAGAAGAAGCTTGGTCTTAAGCATAAGCGCAAGGTCGAGAAGGACCCTGGCATCCCCAATGATTGGCCCTTCAAGGAACAGGAGCTCAGGGCCCTTGAAGCTCGCAGGGCTCGGGCTCTTGAGGAGCTGGAGGGGAAAAAAGCCGCACGGAAGGAGAGGGTACAATGAATTCATTATCATCTTTTTATTTAAGTTAAGCACTTCTACTGGGCCGAGGGTGAATTGGGTTTCGTCATGGGTTTGTTTATGTTGAAAAGTTTGGTTAAATGTTTTGTATCATATTGAAAATACCATACATTTTATGTAGAGACATGGTGTTTTTGCATTAACAGACACATTGAGTCAAAAACTCTCCTTTTTTCATGGTGTACATATGGGCGGACGAAAAACTCTCATTGGGTTGTTTCCTATCTCTTGGGTGATTGCTTATCGCCTTCCTTAAATCTTCTTTTTGTTTAACATTTTTTTCTTTATCTTCAAAAAAAAAAAGATATCGGATTGCCTAATCATACATTTTTGCAGAAGTTTCTTGATGGGCGTTTGATGTTCTTTGTGGAAGATTCTACATTAGAAAATATATATGTCTTTCTTTGTCTGATAAAAGTTTGGTAGTGTGGAATTCAAATTAGCAGATAAATTAGCAAGAAAGTTCAAATACCCGACAAATAATGCAGAACTGCCAAGGTTTTAAAAGGATAAAGGCATTACTAATAAAATAATGCTAAAGGTGTAGTTGAGGAGTAATGGTTCAAAAAGGTGAGGTGTAAGCGTCAAGATTTTTAAAAATGATTATATGATAAACTAAAATAGAATGATAGAATTTACAAGTATCCATAAAATAGAACTTTCTACATAACAATTCTAGGCTTTTAGCATTCAACAAATAATAACTGTAAGCCTTTTATATTTCAAGTTTCAAAATCCAAATTTCTCGAATTGTTCAGTTGATCAATGGTATGTTTTAGATTATCAAAAATTCCCCATCATCAAAGTTTCTATAACTAATGAGATGCTCTAATGAATCACTCATATAATTGATACTAGATTCTAGTTACCCAACATTTTAGAAGAAAGGAAACAACTTAGTTGCTTTAATCTATGAAAAAATCAATTAAAAGAAAATAAATCCATTAGGAAGAGAATTGAGAGGCAAAAATTGGGTAGAAAGTATTTTATTGTGGATAAAATCTAAAAAAAAAGACCAACTTAGTATGCCAGATTTCTAGTCACCCAAAAGTGTATAATAATAAAAATCCCACTTGATATAACCAAGAATGAAGAGAGAGTGATGCAGGTTCTTTTTTGCCCTTGTTGCATTGAACTCTTCTAAAACCCTAAGAGAAATTAGGAGCTCTATTTGCTCTGTTAGCATTTCATTTTAATCTTTTTATTTGGCCCATAATTATCAAAGTGCTCTTCCTATATGTTTTACACTTAATAAAACAAAAAAAAAAGTTATTTTGCTGGTTGAGAGAGTGGTCACACCTTGTGTCTCTCTTTGGGAAGCTTGTATTAGATATCTGTACTATCCACTTAGTATCTATTCTCTTTAATAAAGTGTTATTTACTTGTCAAAAAACATAATAAAACAAAAAAGCATTCTTTTTTTTGTATTAAATAACTCAATTGCCATAGGTTTTTGAGGCTTATGCCTTTCTATCCTCACATCTTGAGGCTTGAGTCTTATGCCTCTTTTTGACATTAGGCTTAATCCTAGGACCAAAGTTATGAGTCTTAAGCCTTGAGGCAAAATCTGAGTGCCTTGCCTCAGGGCTTAAGCCTTTTAAAACCATGAGAAGTGCAACATGCTGTTGACTTCCTGAAGCATACAAATACCCTCTAAGTAGAAGTTGCTTGTGTACTTCTTGAACTATAGGTGGTACACATCTTTTGCTGGACTTTTGTTTGTCAGTGTTTCGTACTCAGGGTGTTTTGTTAGACCCACATGGATATATCATTATTGAGGTCTGAGAGCATTTATTGATGCATAAATTCTATGTTGCCCTGGTTGATGTAATAAGGTCTAGTTGGAAGAAAAACAAGCACGGATCTTCTGACAACAAAACACTGACCACATTTGTGTGCACATAACACCACAGCCACACATTGGGAACATCTCCCCGTGAATGACAATAAATAGTACAAGAGATTTTCCCACTGTGCAGCTGTAGATGTTGTACACTGTTTTGTGGTCAGCGGATCCAGGCTGCTCTGTAATTTTCAAACTTCAGAGTGGATTCAATGCTTTTATTAATTATTTGCTTTGTTGTTTCCCTCAATTTTCTAATGAATAAGATATGATCCATTTTGTTATAATAACTAATGAGTGTGTTATGTCTTTGCAGGCCCAGAAGAGAAAATTGGGGTTGCTTGAGGAGGATGATGATATAGCCCAGCTTGCTGATACAGCTGCAGGAAAGGAACAGAAGTTTGGAGAGAAAAACATTGGTGAGAATTCCTTGGGAAGTGGTAGAAACCGGGGTGAGTTGATACCAAATGGTCATGCAACATATTCTCCACGCTGAATATAATTTCATTTTCTTTTCCTTATGTTGTCATTCTTTTTTCCTTGAAATATAAAATTATATCCTCAACTGCTTGCAGATAATTCAGATAGGGCTTTCTACAAAGAGTTGGTTAAAGTTATAGAAGCATCAGATGTCATTTTAGAAGTTCTTGATGCTCGTGATCCCCTTGGTACCCGGTGTGTTGACATGGAAAAGATGGTATTGAAGTCTGGTCCTGATAAGCATCTTGTCTTGCTGCTGAATAAGATTGGTAATGGCTTTTCTAGTTACTCTGTGTGTACACTTGATTTGTAAACATTACATTGATTATGGTCCATCTTTATGCTTGCCTCTCCTTTTTACTAATTACAATACATATTCTTTTCAGATCTTGTTCCCCGAGAAGCTGTTGAGAAATGGCTCAAATATCTTCGGGAGGAGTTACCTGCAGTAGCATTCAAGTGTAGCACCCAAGAACAGAGATCAAATTTAGGGTGGAAATCTGGATCAAAGGCCTCAAAGCCAAGCAATCTTCTGCAAACCAGTGACTGTCTTGGAGCTGAGACTCTTTTAAAGTTGCTGAAAAACTATTCAAGAAGTCATGAGGTACTTCTATGATTTGCTGATTCACAAGTGTATGTACTTGTGCAATCAGTTAACTAACAGCTGTTTTCGTTAGTTTAGAATTTATGTTAATTTTGACTTATTCTAGAATTTCATGTATTCTAAATTTCTAATTTGTTATTACTGTTGTTAATATTACACTGTTATTTGTCATTATTTGATTGAGGTAATTGGTACCTAAATGTGCATATTTTGTTAGCATGTGATATTATTCAATCTTCTGGTTCTGGTTTCACTTCATTTGAGGTAATGCTAGAGAAAATTTTTAGGATATTGGAAGCTCGTATGATGATAATGAAAACTCATTTATATTTTTTTGATCAGCAAAGAAATTCATTAAACATTAAAAAATTTAAATTGTTACAATAAGTTGGAACATTCCAACTAATCCCAATGACAGAGCTCTATAATTTTGCCCTAAATAACAGTATTAGAAAGGGCTTAAGTCAATTGCACTGGAGTATTACCTTCTTTGTGATTAAATAAGCTGTCTGAAGTCAATTGTTCATTGAGGATCCACGACCCATAGGTATAAACTATAAAGTGTGGTTAGGAAGAATGAAAATAGGAAAGAATTATAATGTGGAGTTTCAGATAGCCAATTTTCTTTGTGGAGGACTTCTGAATTGTGTTTTTTGATTAGTAAACTTCCGGGCTTCGGGAATGTGTTTAAAGAAAAGAAATTGAGCAGAAATGATAAGATAAAATTCATTTTATTTTTATTGATCAGAAAAATTCATTTTCTTTTTTAACACCATCGTGTTTTTTAAGTCTATAAAAATACTGATATGCGATTATCATAGGATAGAAGAAATTGGGCAGAAATCAGAAACTTCCATTTTAATTTTTAAACTCATCTGAGATAATGAATGACAAAAAGAGCTATTGGTTGAGCAATGCTTCTGTTTAATTAAAGCGAAAACAGTGTGAGTGAATAAGGTTGATAAGTTCCAGAATTGTCCTTTAGTTTTCCCTTTTCCCATTTTGATCTTGGGTGGGACTTATTATAGGTAGTCAGGGACTGGAAGAAAAGTCAGCACAAAATGGAACCTAGAGGAGTTTTTTTTATCAGGCATCTAATCTCATGCTTTTGTACTTTTATGATCTTTGGAGGTTGACATGGAGGAAACCTATAGTGCGTCAACACTTGGCACCTACACCATTACACCAAGGTAACCTATCACAAAACCAACCCCTAGTAAGGTCTGGCTGGTTGTAATGGAGACTTGGGATCGAATATTGCCATGACCAAGGATTGGGTAGTTGGGTGTTGGGGGAAGGCCACCCCTGTTGTGTAGCCCATTTGGCCTATACATGTAGGACCAACAATTTAGGTTGGAATGCTTCGCAAACCCCACATGACTTGTTTGGACTTGCCTTAAGGGGCCTCTATGGAGGACAGTGGTCGGTCTCCTAGGATTATGAAGACATGATGTCTAGCATGGTAGATGTTCAAGTCAGTCTTGAACCCTAATAGATTTCAGGTTCGAAAAAAGGAGAAAAAGGTATAGAGGAGAGAGGAGAAATAGTAGAGAGAGAGCAGTAGAACACAAGAATTGAAAGGAAGGACAGAATCTGAATGTTCTGCTGCCGCCACTTCTATTTAGTATTTATAGGTTATGCTAGTTACATGAAAGGACAAATCTGCCCTTGGTATTTACATAACACATAAAACAATATAAAACTGAAATATAAATAACAACTGGAAATATAAATAACAATTGGAATAATAGATTGACCATCAGCTAACCCTAGGATGACTAGGGCACATTCTACCCTACGGACAGAGTGGGACCACAGCTGTGGGGCCCACATCAGTGTTCTCTACAAGCATCAAATGTTCTGCTCACAACTTCTTGTTGTATATCTTCATTTTAAATTTAATGAATCAATTTTTGTGTTGCTGATCAAAAAAAAAAAAAACAAAAGGATGTCTAGCATCAAATTAGCCACTTCAATGAGGAGATAAATAAACAGATTGAAAGTTTCACGTGCTTGATCATAATATGTACAAGGAGAAAATAGCTGAAAACATGCTATCCAGAAAGGAATAACAAGTAGAGGAACAAAAACAACACATAGCTGACCACCTCACCACAATATTGGCATTAAAACAGCTATTACACAACCTAGCTCTGCTAGGAAGATGGCTATGGAGGTTTGATGCTGAGCCTGATAACCTCTGGAGGAAAGTAATAGCAGAAACATGTGGGGCTGGATGACAGTGGTTGGGGTAGTGGTCCACCTTTGTTGATTTACGGGTGTAGTCTGTGGAAAGGAATATGATTCAAATCTGTTCAGAAGGGGAATCGGCTTCAAAGTTGGGGACAGGAGAGTGATCAGGTTCTGGTTGGATCCCTGGACTGGGGAGAGATTTCTTAGGGAACTGTTTCCCACCCTGTTCAGTCTGGCTGTAGATAAAGAGGCAATGGTAGCTTACACCTTTGTGTTGAGGGACAATGCTATATGCTGGGTTCCGGCCTTTAGAAGGGATTTCAATGACTGGGAGATTCAGCAGGTTGGAAATCTCCTAGCTTTGCTTCAGTCTCAGGTGTTGAATCTGCAATCAGAGGATTCCTTAATGTGGAGATGGAACAGAAGCAGGGAGTTTTCAGTTAAATACTTCTACAACTCCATGATGGGAGGGTCTGAAGCTCTCTTTCCTAGCAGGGCTATTTGGGGGACTGTGGCACCCTCCAAAGTCAAGTTCTTTGTTTGGGTGGCAGCTTTAGAGAAATGACTCTCTAAAGAGATGTTGGTGAAGAAAGGTTTTAATTGTAATGATCTGAGGTGTAGCCTGTGGTGTGTTTACAGAATCAATAAACCATCTGTTTTTACACTGCAAGTTTGTTACTAAAATCCGGAACCACTTCTTAAGAAGTTTGAGGTTAAGTTTGGTGTATGCTGACCATGGTTTTCAAGGCGCCAAGGCGAGGCTAGGCGACAGGGTCGCCTAGGCAGGCACCTAGGTGACGCCTAGGCGATGGATTTTTTTAAGTAAAACCCTAGATCCTAGGGTAGTTCCCTAGATTCCATAACCATCTTTCCTTAATAATTGTTCATAATTTTCATAAGAAAAACATAAATTTCATGTTTAAGTCTAGAAAATCAACATTTTATGAGAAGAAAAGGAACAAAGTAAAGAAAAATAAAAAAATATAGGGGCTGAATCCCTACTTTTGTTATAGGAAAGAAGAACAGAAAAGGTGGAAGAAGAAGAAGTAGAATAAGACATGGAAGAAGAAAATGTGTTGATTAGACAAAATTTTAAGTTCTTCCCTTGCTTATAGGTTCAAGTTTTGAAATTTTTGAGGGTTCAATCAAGGATCAAAATTTTGATACGATACACCCCGTATCGGGTGTATTGTATTGTATCTTTGGGGTCCCGATACCTGTTTACAGGTGTTTTCGGGGACCCATTTTTTTAAAATAATATATATATATATATATATATATATATATATATATATATATATATATAAATGAAATTGAAAACCCAAGAAATAAAAAAATAGGGGGAGTATCGATATAAGTACCGATACACTTCTGCCAATACACAGGTGTATCGATACTGTGAACCATGGGTTCAATACAGCAGCTAGCAATGTTTGCATTGATTAAACCCTAACAAAATAAGAAAATAATAAAAAGAAATTAGTATATAAACACATAAAATGAATATTCTAGTTTAATAATGTCTATTTTATAATTATTATGTCAAAAAATTAAAAATCTAAAAGTATTTTATAACCCAGTGTACAAAACTGCTAGGCGACTGGGCGAGGTGAGCCTCCAAGGGTGCCCGCCTAGGCATCGCCTTGACAACTATGATGCTGACCTCAGTTCAAGCTTGCCTGGAGGCATGGAAGATCCAAGGGATGACGAAAAAAGGAAAGAGGTGCTGTTCTGCTATTCCCTTGGCAATTTTGTGGGTGGTATGGACAGAAAGTAATAGCAGGGTTTTTGATCTCAAATCCTCTTTGGAAGAAGTCATCAATTTGGCTTTAGGTTTTGTTAGAAATTGGTTGTCTATTCTTGCTGACTTTAAAGAGGTTACTTCTGACTGTAATTTTTTGAGGATGACCTTTTGAGGTCCTGGTTTTTTGTACAGCTTCTCATTGTACAAAGGACCTTTTCATTAATACACAATTATACTTTACCTTTTGCTCAAAAAAAATTACACATCAATCTTAGGACATGTAAATCCCCAATCTACAGAGTGCAATGAAGTTCCTGATTTTAGCTAATCTAGCAGCCAACTCATATGTACATCTTGTAACCCATCTGAACAAGCAATTCAGGCTTTTTCTCAAGGACTGTGGTCCCCTTACAGAAATTCTATAGACCCTAACACCTCAGTTCCAGAGCATAACCAGGAGACCACCACCTGGCAATACCCCTCAATGAATTTGTATCAGTGTGCCCCACCCATATTGGGAACATCTTCCCATGACATGTATGGGAGATGTTCCCCATGCACGTTGAATGTGCATGTGCGTGCTCTGTGGGGCGCCAATCTGATTCTGATCTTTCCCTCAACTGCTCAACAATCAAGTCCTTCCAATTCAGCTGTGCAAACCTAACCCTTGTATTACCGCCATCAATGCTGCTCTTAGAACATTACCAAAACTAGAGGACTGGAGAAGCTAAACCTTATTTGGCCTTACAGATTACTGAGGCTGTCAAAAATTAGTTTTAATACTCCTAACACAGGGGACTGTCAATTTTCAATTCTAGGCTGTTGCCTATTAATCCCTTCAGCTATGACAGTCCATCCCTGCATTAAATCATTCATTCACACTCCCTTAGATTTCTCACTAACTAGGGGAGAGGGTTGTCTACTTTAGGTCAACATGGAGATCAGAGTTTCATTTGGAAGTGAAGTATAAATGGTTGCAAATAGAGTTCATATTTTTTAAAGTCTCAGTGAGCCCCTTGCTCATGGGTTCCAGAATTGTGCATATAGAAGGGGATTCACAAACCATCATTGGATGGTTCAAGTTAGAATGTGAAGTGCCAGAGCACCATAGGCACCAGATTAGGGAAGCAAGACATCTGGCTAATGAGAAGGAAGCAGATTTTAATTAGGTACCCAAATTGCTAATTTTCTTGCTGACTCGCTAGCAAGACAAGGACTCGTGGAGTAAGCTGAGTAGCCGACAGCATCTTGGTTTGGGGTGAATATCCTTTAGAGTAAAAATTTGGTTGTACTAGAGGCTCTTTTATGGGTTTGGGGAGAGAGCAGGCAATTGAACGTAGAGAACTTTCTATGATAAAATTCCTTGTACAACCAATGGGAGGGGTGATGCTATGCTTCTTTAATACAAGAGAAGTCTCCAAAGAAATAATACATATAATGCTGGATGTTGGAAAGGGTAGCCCTGGTGCACACACAGTGGGAAATTTCCAAGTGCTTGCCATTTATGTTGGATTGAAAACCAAGGATTAAAGTATTGGTATCAAGTATCGTATCGGACAACTTGGATATGGATACACTTTGGAAATGCATGGATACGGACGAAAAATATGGATACGCTAGGGAAACACATAAGAATTTCATAATACTTTAATAATATTAAATTTAAGGTCAAATAACCATAAATAATGTATAAATACATAAAAAATGTATATTTTAATGATGTATATGAAAAAAATATATTACAATTAATATAATATGATGTTGTTATGGGCCCGGGCGTAGGATCTCGTCACGGGTCGGTCCACGGGGGAACCTCTTGCTTCCCCTTGCGCCTTCCCTTGCGTGCAGACCCTATTGTGGCAACCGAATGGGTGATTTGTCAAAGAGACCACCCGAACTCTCCTCACTCTTCTCTTAACTGGAAAACTGAATGCCTTTATTCCAATTCATAGCTCTTTAAATAGGAGATTACAAGAGGTGACTCCTTATTCCTTTCGGCTAAGCTAGGGCAATCCAACTTTAAATCAAACTCCTACTTCTAATAGGTAAACAAACTCCTACTAAGAACAGAACTTAACTCCTATCTCTAATAGATAAGTAAGAACATAACTAGATAAAGTAAGCTAATGGAGAGCTGGCAGGATAAGCTGACGTGGCAAGATAAGTTGCTGTGTGGGCCCTCTTTACTGCTACTGTCGGCGGCGGCGGTATGTCCTTCCTACAAATGCATCCATAACATCACACCCCTCCTGGGCAACGAGCTTGTCCTCAAGCTTGAGATCTGGATAGGCGTTGTGAAGATCAGACCAGGGAATCCAGGTGGCCTCAGCTAATGGTAGTTCGTCCCACTCTACTAGCACTTCTAAGGTCCCTCGATTGACGCGGGACCGGACAAGAGCCCGAGGTTGGAGAATGGGTCTACTGTCCTTTAAGGGTGGTAGGGGAGGTATCTTCTCAGGAGGCGTCCATGTAAATGGCTTGAGTAAGGACACGTGGAAGGTATCATGAAGTCTGCTGTGGTCTGGTAGCTCGAGTTGATATGCAACCTTCCCGATCTGCCGTAAAATCTTGAAGGGCCCGTAGAATTTGGGGGCCAGTTTAGGGGAAGCTCTGCGTCTGAGGGAGTGCTGCTGATAGGGTTGGAGCTTCAGCCATACGAACTGTCCGGGTTCAAAGGTTAATTCTCTGTGGTGCTGTTTGTAGGCGTTCTTCATGCGTGCCTAGGCCTGCTGCAAGTGTAGGGAGACTTTGGTGAGGAGGGCATCGCGGTCTTGCAGGCCTCGATCCACTTCTTCCAACCGTGTCGAACCCGGTTTGTAAGACAATAGACAGGGAGGGTCCCGACCATAAACAACCCGAAAGGGAGTCATGCCAAGAGAGGAGTGATAAGATGTGTTGTAACAGTATTCGGCCCACGGGAGGTACTCCACCCAACGCCGTGGCTGGTCTCCCACAAAACAGTGGAGGTACATCTCTATCGTTCAGTTTACCACCTCCGTTTGGCCGTCCGTCTGTGGATGGTAGGCGGAGGAGAAGGCTAGGGCTGTTCCCTACAGTCGAAATAGCTCCTTCCAGAAGGTGCTAGTAAAAATCGGGTCCCTGTCACTAACGATGGATTCAGGTAGCCCATGCAGTTGGAAAATATGGGTGAAGAAGGTGTGGGCGACTGAGACTGCGCTATATGGGTGGGATAAGGGAAGGAAATGAGCATACTTGGAAAAACGGTCCACCCCACGAATAAGACCGATTTCCCGCCAACCTTGGGTAGGCCCTCAATGAAATCCATGGAAATATCGGCCCAGATCTGAGTTGGGAGTGAAAGCGGTTGGAGAAGGCCTGCTGGGTGCAAGTTTTCCCACTTTTGTTGTTGGCACATAGAGCAATTCTGAATGAAGTCCCGCACTGAAGCCCTCATGCCCAGCCAGTGGAAATCGGTGTGGATGCGGTGCAATGTTTTCTGGACACCTTCATGCGTGGAGTTGTGTATGTTGGAGATGACGGAGGGGGATTAAGGGACAGTCGGCTGGAAGATATATCCGTCCCTTGTAGAGTGCTAACCCGTCGTGCATGGACCAGTTTGGGTTGGTCGTTCCGGACTGTATTTTTTGGACAAGATCATTCCACTCTGGTGATTGTGGCAGCGTGTTCCGGATGTCTTCCAGCAGGGTGGCTCGAGGTTGGGAGATCGCATGGAGGAGCATACTGTCTTCTTCTGCTCGGCGAGACAAGGCATCTGCTGCACGGTTCAAGGTTCCCGCCTTGTAGTCCACCCGAAAATTGAAACCCAGTAGTTTGCTGACCCAATGCTGTTGCGACGAAGTGGTAAGCCGTTGTTCCAACAAATATTTGAGGCTGTAGTGGTCTGTCTTGACGACAAAGGTACTTCCCCATAAGTATGGCCTCCAGTGCTGCACTGCCTTGGCCGGCCCAATCAGTTCCCGTTCATAGGCGGGTAATTTAAGGTGGCGGTCAACCAGTTTGCGGCTGAAGAAGGCGACCGGATGTCCTTGCTGCTGTAGTATGGCGCTGATGCCGGTGCCGGATGCATCGCATTCGACTGTGAACTCGAGCTCAAAAGTTTCGCAGCTATAGGACCGGAGTGGAGGAGAGGGCTTCTCTTAAACTCGCAAAGGCTGCATCGGCTGTATGATCCCAATGGAAAGCATTCTTCTTGAGAAGATTGGTTAGTGGTGCCGCCAAAAGTCCGTAATTTTGTACGAACTTGTGGTAGTAACCCGTCAACCCTAGGAATCCGTGGAGAGCCTTGGCGGATTGCGGTCTGGGCCATTCCTTGATTGCCTGAATCTTGGAATCATCCACAGTGACCCCTTGCCCGCTGATCACATGTCTTAAGTAAAGGACCCGTCGTTCCCCAAAGGAGCATTTGGATCGCTTAAGGAAGAGTTGGTGTTGTCGCAGGAGTTCAAAAACGATTCGTAGATGCTGCACATGTTCTACCCACGACTTGCTATAGACTAGGATGTCGTCAAAGAATACCAAGACAAATCTGCGGAGGTGGGAGTGAAACACTTTGTTCATCAGGGACTGGAACGTGGAAGGAGCGTTGCTGAGGCCGAATGGCGTGACTAGGAACTCAAAATGGCCATGATGTGTCCTGAAGGCCGTTTTCTCTATATCTTCGGGAGTCATCCGGACCTAGAAGAAACCTGACCGGAGGTCTAATTTTGAGAAGTATTGGGCGCCATGGAGTTCGTCCAACAGCTCATCTACGATGGGGATAGGAAATTTATCCTTGACCGTTCGACTGTTAAGCTCTCTGTAGTCCACACAAAATCTCTAAGTCCCATCCTGCTTGGGTACCAACAGAACCGAAGAGGAAAAAGGGGAGCGGCTGGGACGGATGATCCCTTGCTGTAACATATCCGCACACTGCCTCTCTATTTCATCCTTTTGTCGGTGTGGGTAGCGATAGGGTCGGACGGCGACGGGATCCGATCCGGCTATCAGAGGGATCCGATGATCGCAGGCTCTGGAAGGTGGAAGCTCCTTGGGTTCTTGGAATACTGCAGAAAAATCCGTGAGAAGCCTCTCCATATTTGTGGTGCGCAAGTTCTCACCTTGAAGTGTATGCAACTGCGCCTTTGATCTTATCCTGGTTCCCTGCCATGTAACTGGTTTTCCGTCCAGCTGGAATGTCATAGTCAGGGTGCTGAAATCCCATAGGGTTGGCCCTAGAGTGATCAGCCATTTGACTCCTAAGACGATGTCGAATTCATCCAAGGAGAATATGAATAAATCAGCAAGGAAAGATTCTGATCCGACCTGAATCTTGGTGTCCTTGCAGATTCCGGGGCTGTGAACTCTTTCCCCGTTTGCCATGGCTACCTGTAACTGCGGCCTGATTTCCATCGGTAGTTCTAACTGGCGGGCAGCTTGTTCACTGACAAAGTTGTGGGTGCTGCCGGAGTCTATGAGAATGCGTATCGGTTTCCCTGCTACCAACGTCCTTAGTTGCATGGTTTGTGAGGTTTTGATCCCTGTGATTGCATGGAGGGAGATCTTGGAGTCTGATGCTGCAGGTTCATCCTCATCCTCTTCGGGTTCGTCTACTAGAAGACATAATAGCTTCTTGCACCTATGCCCGGAGGAGTACAGATCATCGCAGTTGAAGCATTGCCTTCTTGCGCGCCGTTCTGCCATCTTGGCTCGGGATAGTCGTCTAATAGGGGGTTTGTCTTGCTACTCCCTATACTTGATGCCGATCTGGAAGGGTTACCGGTAGGAAGCCTCGGTTCCCTGCTGGCGGTTGAAGGAGGCACTCCTACTGCCTTCGAAGGAGCCCAGGTCGTTGTTGGCCGACACTGAGGGTTCCGTGGGTGAGCTGCAGTTTCCGTTCGAAGGCGCGTGCGGGGTTCATCGCTGTGACCAGGTTGGGAGGGTGTTGCATCTCCACGTCCACCCTTAGGGGTTCTGCTAGCTCCGCGGTGAACATATCGACTTGCTGATCTGCGCGAACCGAGGTTGCTCTGGCGAGAAGGGTTTGGAACTGGCATTGGTATTATGCCACGGTTCCAATTTGCTTGAGGTTAATTAACTCGCCCAACGGGTTGCTTGTCAACAGGGGTCCAAACCTGAGGAGGCAATAGGATTTAAATTGACCTCAACTGAGCCCGGGTTCTTCCTGCTCCAGATGGTAGAACCAGAGCTATGCCTCTTCCGATAGGTGGAAAGCGGCCAGATTGACCATGTCTTTGTCATCATTGCGTTGATTACGGAAGAACTGTTCGCAGCGATACAACCATCCTAACGGGTCTCCGGTGCCGTTGTAAGACATAAATTCTAGCCGACTATACTTGGGAATAACTGCGGCTGTCGGGGCAGCGATCTGCTGTTCGCTGGACGTCTCTGCCTAGTCCGGACGACGACTGTTGGTGGTGGCGGTTCCCTTGGAGTTTCTTTCTTTGTTGGAGAGGAACGTTTCCAACAAGTGTCGCAGCTCCCGGACATCATCCTTGACTTCACGAACCTCCATGCTGGTTTCTGCGAGCCTATGCTCCAGGAAGAACTATTCGCAGCGATACAACCATCCTAACGGGTCTCCGGTGCCGTTGTAAGACAAATTCTAGCCGACTATACTTGGGAATAACTGCGGCTGTCGGGGCAGCGATCTGTTGTTCGCTGGACGTCTCTGCCTAGTCCGGATGGCGACTGTTGGTGGTGGCGGTTCCCTCGGAGTTTCTTTCTTTGTTGGAGAGGAACGTTTCCAGCAGGTGTCACAGCTCCCGGACATCATCCTTGACTTCACGAACCTCCATGCTGGTTTCTGCGAGCCTATGCTCCAGTTCCTGGACCCTGGGTGGCAGCGGCTCCTGATCCCCCATGACGGTAGGCTCTGATACCAGAATGTTATGGGCCCGGGCGTAGGATCTCGTCACGGGTCGGTCCACGGGGAGAACCTCTTGCTTCCCCTTGCGCCTTCCCTTGCGTGCAGACCTTATTGTGGCAACCGAATGGGTGATTTGTCCAAGAGACCACCCGAACTCTCCTCACTCTTCTCTTAACTGGAAAACTGAATGCCTTTATTATTCCAATTCACAACTCTTTAAATAGGAGATTACATGAGGTGACTCTTTATTCCATTCGGCTAAGCTAGGGCAATCCAACTTTAAATCAAACTCCTACTTCTAATAGGTAAACAGACTCCTACTAAGAACAAAACTTAACTCCTATCTCTAATAGATAAGAACAGAACTAGATAAAGTAAGCTAATGGAGAGCTGGTAGGATAAGCTGACGTGGCAAGATAAGTTGCTGTATGGGCCCTCCTCACTGCTGTTGCCAGCGGCGGCGGTATGTCCTTCCTACGAATGCATCCATAACAGATGCATAGATATCATACAATTTTATTGATAATGTATCAATCAAGAGTCCAAAATGCAAAACATATTTTCCTATTATATTTTAATTATTATATCAATTATTTTCGATTTTACTATTTTTACTTCTTTACATTAACAAAGAGGTCAACCAAATATTAAATTCTCTATGTAAATTAAAATATCCATTAATAATTTATAAAATTTATAATCTCAACTTAAAATATATCAAATCTATTAAAATTGCTAAGATAAATATCATATGCAAATTCATAATTTTTAACTTTTAAAATGATTATTCCATTATTATATTTTTATTCCTATAATTTTCTAATTAAAAATATTTTTTTGTTATAAATGTAGATTGGTAGATTTGATAGATTCAATTTAAGATTATATTCTTGAATATTTTGTAAACAGTGGTTTTATTTTCTAAAAAGTAAATATGATTTTATGTAATGTAAATTATCGATATATCATGAGCAAATTTGTAAATTTTAAGTACTAAAATAATTATTCCCTTATTAATATTATATTTTTATAATTTTTTTTGATATTCAAATAATATTTTTATATAAATGTGGATTTGATATATTATTTATTTCTATTATTTTATAAAATTATTATTTGAAATATTACTTTTTTAATTTTTAGTTAAAGCTAACCGTAATATGTACTATTTATTTGAATTGCATTTAAGTAATAATGTAATAAAATTTTTATTCATTTAATTATGGTCACAAAACTTGGAATGGCGTAGTGGCTTATGGGTGCGGATGTTAGGCTCTCTGTTAATTCTTGACGTGGGTTCGAATCCTTGCAACAGTTTTTTTAGTAGAACATGCACGTGCGTTCGTGTGTCGCGATAGCATATCGTACTGTATTGGTCCGTATCGATGTGTATCAGCCGATATAGTTCGATATGGACCGATACACGCTTTTATCGGTTCGATACGCACGACTGGTAGGATACTTCTCCAGTCGTAGCGTATCCCATATCGGACACTCGTATCGGACATATCATATCGATATTTCAATCCTTGTTGAAAACTAACAATTTCAAATAACTTTTTCCATCAATTTAATCCATTCTTCTAAGAAACCAAGAGATCTTAGGAGTTGCAGCTTTCTTGAGAAAATGCTATCCCATGCAGTCACATGCCTTGGCCATATCCAATTTGATTGCCACATTATTTTACATCTTCATGCCAATATCTTGGGTAGCTTCTTGGGCTAGTATATCATTCTCAGTAATCTTCTGACCCTAACAAATGCATTTTGCTCTTAAGAGATGATCTGTGAAAGGGACGCCCTAAATCTATTCACCATGATTTTGAAACAATCTTATACAAAAGATTGTACAAGATTATTGGCTTGTATTCCAAGAATAGCAAGAGGTTCTCATTCTAGGGAATCAAAATAATGAAGTACTTATCAGAAAAAAAATTGAAGTAGTATCTAGGCAAATCAATCACCAAGAAAAAAATAGTGGATGGCCTCAATAAAATCCATGCAAAGGACATTCCAAAATGAATTAAGAGCAGGGCTGGATGGCTGTCAGGACATGTTGCTCTGTCTCTGGGTAGGGTAAAAACAACATCCTTATCCCTTCTGCTTATGGATGGACCTATAACATTGAGTGTCTTCAATGAATATCATTTGTTCAGCTTCTTTTCTGGTGTGCCCGAAATTTGTTTCTGGTATATTACATTATGCCATGTTTACTACCCCTTGTGTGCTTTATTGAGCATGTAAACTCATACTCCATATCCTTTTGGGTTATAATATTAACATCTGCTTAATTTTTGTAGTCTTTTTAAGATTGCTGATTGATGCCTCTGGTCAAGTTTGATGCCTAATGTATTGTACTTCATCTAAACCTTAACATTTGATATCTTTTGTTCTTGGCAGATCAAAAAGTCAATTACAGTTGGTGTTATTGGACTTCCTAATGTTGGCAAGAGTAGTTTGATTAATAGCTTGAAGAGATGTCATGTTGTCAATGTTGGTGCTACTCCAGGATTAACAAGATCAATGCAAGAAGTACAGTTAGATAAGAGTGTGAAATTGCTGGACTGTCCTGGGGTTGTAATGCTGAAGTCTGCAGAGAATGATGCATCTATAGGTCTTCGTAATTGCAAAAGAATTGAGAAACTAGATGATCCTATTGGTCCTGGTAATATCACATGTTTATCTTTAATATAGGTCTTCGTAATTGCAAAAGAATTGAGAAACTAGATGATCCTATTGGTCCTGGTAATATCACATGTTTATCTTTAATATCCCTATTCATGCATATTTGTCTCAGGAAACTGATAACTCCTTTGATAACTGAAAAAAGAAGTTATGATAGGGAACCGGAAACAATTAAACATACCATACTTGGTCCAGTTGTATTTTGACATTTTTGACATAAGCGTTGATTCTGCTGGCAATTTCTTACGAAACTCTGTTTCTTACTGCTGTAATAATGTTTGATATATTGCTTTCTCATCATTTCAGTCACTTGTTTAATAAACTACTTTCTTCCAATGGATCAGTTGCCTAAAATCTTAATACATGCATCCTACTTCCAATCAGTCCATTATTTTGACTGGAAGTTCCCTTATTCTTTTTAATGCTGTCATTATACTATTATTTGGAGTCATTTCACAGCTTTGTAATTTTAATTGTATTATTTTCCCTTATTCTTTAGAGTATGTTGCAGATTTGTAGGTTAAATTCTGTTTCCTTAAGATTGTCAGTTTTATTGAGTCCATAGGAAAACAGTTGGGAAAGCTGTTGTAAACTTGTGATTGTGCTCAAAGTTTAGATCCTTGTGAATTCCAACTGTTAGTGGTGATATCAGAGCAGAGGTGAACCAAATTGTTGTAGTGCCGAACTCTATAAGCTTCTAACTGTATAGGTAGGTTGGGAGGAACCTAAGAAAGTGGTGAAGTCCATTTGGTTATTTCTGTTAAAGATGGAGTTGAAAAAAAATCTAGGGTATTATTTAATGGTGTTTTGAAACAAAACCAATTTGTTTTTGCTTCACAAAACAGAAGTACAGTTCTAGAACATTTTTTTTTTGCTGATGTGGTGATTTCAAGAACAAATAAATAAAAACATTATTGTTGTAGAACACCTAAAACCATTCATTTTGCAAACTTAGTTGTTTTGTGAGTTTGATCACAGTTAAACTTAGGCAGGGAGTAATATATTATAATGGTTGGTTCACTTTGCAGTGAAAGAAATTCTTAAGCTTTGCCCTGCCAAAACATTGATAACAATATACAAGCTTCAAAACTTTGATACAGTGGATGACTTCCTACAGAAGGTAGCTACTGTTAGAGGTAAGCTCAAGAAGGGTGGTGCTGTTGATGTTGAAGCTGCTGCAAGAATAGTTCTCCGTGACTGGAATGAGGGTATGTATATTTCGAGGATTTACTTCTCATTATATGTTGTGTGCAAAGAAAGTGAAAAAGGGAAATAAGAATTATGTGAACACTTGCATAAAAGTGATATAGTTTATGTTTAATGTGTTTCAGGTAAAATTCCATATTATACAATGCCTCCAACTAGGAATCAAGGGGAGAATTTTGAGGCAGCTATTGTATCAGAGCTTGGGAAAGAGTTCAATGTTGATGAAGTTTACAAGGGTGAAACATCATTCATTGGAAGCCTCAAATCTGTAGAGGATTTCCATCCTGTTGAAATTCCTCCAAGTTGTCCTTTAAATTTTGATGAGAAGATGCAAGAAGTTTGCTCTCCAGCTCATTTTAATGTATGGAAAACTTCTATGCATCATTCCCATTGTTTTATGACACTAGGAGCTGTCCACCCAAATATGCAGTTGACATCACTGTTCAATTTGTACCGACTGCATTTCACATTCCATGCACTTGGATATGCACCTAATTTTATGTAGTTTGAGCACTTCTCTCATTTCACGTATATGCTTTTAATTTTGAATGAGGGTGAATCTCATAAAATATGAAACAAAATTTACTGTTTTTTAAACTCTACTTTGTGCTATCAATTATTGTGTTCACTAAAACCTATTCTCCCTCAGGATGATGTACAACCTGAAGTGTTAATTCTAGGGGATGCCCAACCCAGGGAAATGACTGAAGATGATGGCGATCAACCCATGGGATGTGATGAAGATGATGCAGGAAAGACCAAAGGCAAGACTGTCAATAGCAGGCAAACTGAAAAATTATATGCAGCAAAAGGGATATTGAATACAAGGCTTCTTAAGGCAGAGAAGAAGAAACGGAAGAAAGCTAAGAAAGGATCTGGAACAGACATGGATGCCGACTACGATTTTAAGGTGGATTATGCTAAGAGAGGATCCACAATGGATGTTGGTGATGAAAGTGGAGAGGGTGAAGATGGTGATAAAATCAGCGCTGAGGTGCCCATGGCTGGTATCGTGTTTGATGAGTGAGGATAACATGATTAGGTTATGATGGCACCTCATTCTGCAAATTATTGTACAATACTTGCGCTTTGGGGCTTCCTCATTGGTTGTCCCTCCTTATAAATATATACAAAATAATATAAAATATAAGATTTTGCGCTCTACATATTTGTATTTGTACTCCTTCCAAATGGAGCCTTATTGACAAATGAATAGATGTTTTTTGTTCAAGAAGAGTGGACCTTGCGAGTAATTTCAACGGGTTTGTAGAACCCAAAATTTTGTGGTTTGTTATCTTTTCCTCCCTAGAAGTGGTTGACTTAAAATTTTATATAGGGTAAAATACAAAAACCTCCTTTAAAGTTTTTGACAATCATAAAAGCCTCCCTTATGGTTTCACTTGAGCAAAAGGCTGAAGTCAAACTCCCCACTGTTCCCCTATCTTTAAACCGTGAATAGTTCAACGTGCTTGAACCCTTCCAAGTAATTAAATGATATAACATTTCCCCCCTTAAACTCTAAGAATTCCTAAAAGACACCCTCTATTCTCATAATTGGAACCCCTCTTAAACCTTCTTAGAACCCCAATTTGATCTAGATCAACCCTGAACCTTGTCCTTAAACCCCACCCCTTGGATGGGCATCTTGATAGATTTTCTTGCTCCCCCTCACCATTATAAAGAGAGGGAGCATTGTTCCCAAGGGTGGAAGGAGGGAGGGTATTCGTCTTTCGAAGGGCTTTGAGAGGCGTGAGAGGGCTTCGAGAGAGAGAAGAGAGAGATATTTGACAGAGGGCCTTGGGGAGGAAGAGAGAAAGAGATGAAAGAGGGTTTTGTTGAAGAAAAAAAAAAGGAGGGAAGATGAGGTGAAAGCAGTTACAAACAAGAAGGAAGCATAGTTTAAAGGTTCAATCCTGTCTTTCTTGGGAAGCTTCAGAAGAGCGTCCTGGTGTTTGAAGCATTCAGCAATGGAGCATCCTTGATTTGTATCGTCTTCTCCTTTTCTTCCACCGATGGTTCAGACCCCATCATTTTCTTGTTAGAAGCACAATTGAAACATTATTTGAAATCCATTTTTCAATAGAGATCGAATCCCTATATTCTAATGCAACATTGTTATTTCATTCAAGGTTACAAGAGTAAAAACCGATTACATCATATCCCCAAGTTTCTATCCAAACCTGATCCAATATTTAGAATATATCCTAGTTTTGCTTTGGTTGTTTGTCTATTTATTTCATTATTTTGTGATTCTCTGTAATTTTCCCTTGTAGCTTAATCTTTCTATTCTGTCTTGCATTCAAGTTTGAACACAAGAATCTGTGCATTTTCTAAGAGTTTGAGAGGTTTGTGCTTCCTCTCTCTTCAAACCATTCAGTTGAGCCCGAGGGTGAGGGCTTTAGTAGAAAAGGGGTGAGGGAGCCATCTCTCACTCTTTTGCTTAGGCCCCTACATCCAAAAGGGGATTGGTCTAGGAGTACAGAAGGGAGTGCCCTTTCAAGCTACTGGAGGATCCGAGTCTCCAATCTGGATTTAAATTAAAGAGGGAAATCTAGTATTCACACTAACAAGAGAGAGGGGTGCCTAACCCCTTCCCTCTCTCTCTCTCTCTCTCTCTCAACTTACCCAGATTGTCCTTGTCCTAGTTGAATGATGTGGAGTCACTGTTAATTCCAAACGTTTTGTGAAATTTAAACTCGAGAGACCCATCACTCCCGGTTATCTATTTCTAATGGGTGGTAACTCCATCTACTTGGTCTTGAAGTGAATAGTCGGGTTTTATTGATGTTCACATAGAGTAAGAGGAATGTGATGATGAGAAACTCAAGCTTTGAGCAATCAGCTATGGTCAGGACAGTAAAATCTAAGTCGGGTGGGGATAAAGGAATGTGAAGATGACTTATTCTATTATTACTGTTAAAATTCCAAGAATACTAGAAATACCTGTTGGAAGCTTTACCCACACCTTATACTACGTTGGCTTAGAACTAAGAAGGGGAATGCTAATATGGTAGTGGCTGGTGATTCATTAGGGTCACTTACTACAACTTCTTTGGAGTCTATTGCAGCAGTCATAGTTAGGGCCGAGTTGGAGAGATATGGACAATTCTGAGACAGAGAGATGCAATTAGTTCTAGCTCATCCTCAGGTGGACACCAAAATGCAGTTGGATTAGGAGGTAATCATTCTACATCAATTTCACATAAAAGATAGTTCACATTCCACCACAAATTATGCCTTCACTATAGGTAAAGGGGGACTTCTCTAGATTATAGCAGGAGCCTCAAAACACATGGCCAATATTTTCACTATTTTCTCCTCATACCAGCTTTACTCTAGTAAAGATAGAGTTTTTACAACTGATGAACCCTACGTTCCCATTGTTGGGAAGAGATCTATCAAGATAACTAATACCATTACCCTGCCATCTATACACCATGTCCCTAGACTGAGCACTAATCTTTTATCTGTTAGTAGTTTGACAAAGAATTTGAATTATTTAGTAATTTTTTTCTGGTAATTGTGTTTTGTAGGATCTAGAATAAAAAAAGGACGTTTGAGAGTGGTTATGAGATGAATGGAATCTACCTTTTTGATATGCTTCTTAGTCATTAGAGTCATGCATCATGTCAACAAGGACAATGAGTCAGAGTCAGTTGGTCAAATTATGCTTTGGCATAATCAGTTAGGGCATTTATCTTTTGCTTCTTTGCATTTTTTTGTTTCCAAAGTTGTTTGAGTTTGTTAGGTTGTCTAGTTTAGAGTGTGAGGATTGTCAACTTGAAAAACATTGTAGACATTCTTTTAAAGCAAGCAATAGAAGATGTTCTTTAGTTTTTGACGTTGTTCATACTGATATGTGAGGACCATATCATATTCCTTCTATGGGTGGTTATTGTTATTTTCTCTTTTTTTGGGTGATCATTCTCGATACTCTTGGATATGTTTGATGAGATCTCATGATGAGGTTTCTTCTTTTGTACAACAATTTCGTCAGATGGTGCTAACAAAATTTAGAATACGAGTGAAGGTATTTAGATCAGATAATGCCAGGAATACATTGAGAAAAACTTAGCATCATACTTATTGGAGCATAGAGTAGTCCACAAAAGCAGTTGTAGATACACTCTATAATAGAATGGCACAACAAAAAGGAAGAATAGACATTGTAGAAGTAGCAAGAAGTATGATGGTGAGTTTTGCAGTTGTAGTTCATTTTTGGGGTGATGTAGTCCTTACAACAATCTTTTTCATCAATTGGGGTACCTTCTCTTGTTATTATATTCACTACTTCGTTCAACCTCCTTTTTCTTGAGGGGGAGATGTTCCATCTTTCTTTGAGGATATTTGAATGCTTTGTCCATATTCTTGGTCCTTACCACTCCAAGTTGGATTCTAAGGCAAAGAAGTGTGTTTTCCTTAGGTATTTAGGAAATCAGAATGATTATTGTTGTTTTGACCCAGTTTCAGGGAGTTGGTATGTCACTATGGATGTCACATTTTTTGAATCCACATCTTTTTTCTCGGGGAGTTCTTCTCAAGGGGAGTGTTTTGGGGAAGGAAGTGAGAAATCTACACTTCTTGTTCTAGCTCCATTGTTCACTCTAATGTTTGATCCACCTACTCCACCACCCAATCTACCAGTTCTATTATGTTTTTCCTTTCAATGTTTTACACGGCAGTGCCTATGACAACATAGGGAGGTTGATTCCACAATAGAGGAACCCACACTACTCCCTATCAGCTCATTAGAGATTCTAGGTTCAATTGACATAGACCTAGGTATCCCTCTTGCTCTTTTTGATGATTCAGTTCCTATTGATACTATTACCCCTATCCTAACACTGTTACAGATGACCTAGACCTTCATATTGCAATCTACAGGGGGAAGAGAAAGTGTATAGTCCATTGCATCTCACATCACATTTCCTACAATGAGCTATCTCCCTCCTACTAGGTCTTCCTTTTCTTCCTTGACTTTGTGTCTATACCTATTAGTGTTAGTGAGGCTCTCTCCAAACCTGAGTGGAAGACAACAAAGTAGGAGGGAATGAAAGCATTGATTAAAAATCAGACATAGGAGTTGGTGGATTTACCTAATGACAACGATACTGTTGAATGCTGATAGATTTGTAAAAGTGTACGCCCAGACTTTGTTAGACAGTTTTGTATGCCCTTAGCTTCAATCCGATTTGATGTACTTTTGTTATTTAGTGTAAATAAATAAAGTGCATGTTTGATTCATGTTGTTTGGTATGATTCTGTGTAAGACACTAAAACTGGACACTTATAGAGACTCGTGTTAGTTTTAAATGTTCACAGCCATTGGATAAGTCTGGGGAGATTTATCCTGCCAAGGCTAATACTGGTGTGCCACCAAGTGTTGGGATGGCCTGTCTCGGCCACCAGGGTGAGACCCAAGGCACATGCAGTATGGGTTTACTTGAATCCTTGAACCGGACCAGATTTCCGGTATTGTCCCTTGGAGATAGATGGGCAAAACTGGAAATTTACACCTGACCCCTAGACTTGATTATGACACTTCACTAGGTGTCGGATCGGGCTGTCTTTGATATGGCATTCAGTGAGATCCTTAGATGGGGATCAAAACCTGGGTATGTTGGGACAGCCTGAGAATTCATCTGAGTGGGTGATCATAGTGACAGGATCAGCCCCTTTGTCGGACAAGGGGTAATGATCGGGAATGCACTCTCTCTAATGGAAACCAAACTGCCGGTAGTTGATTTCAATTGTTAGAATTTTGTTTTGCAAAATTAATATATATATTTATATAGGTACGGTTTCAAAATGTTTGCGAATGGTTTTAATTCCCGGGATCCATGTGAGTGGAGAGTGCGGCACTGTTCCTTGCAGCCGAGGGAGAGGTCCTCTCTTGTCGGGCAGTACTTGATTATTAAGGGCTGAGAGGTTAAGTGTAAGACCATTTAGGATAGTGCCTGATGGGCTAATCTTGCACCTGCCCACAGTCCTTGGGTTTTTTATAAGATGGCTTGGCCCAGGGACCACTTAATGTAAGTGTTGGGCCCATAGGGTCCATGTGATGGGCTCAGGGGTTCACTGAGCTTTTCAGTGAATTCGGCTAGGCCTTGTAATAAAGGCCGGGCTGAACCCATGTGGCTGGTGTGTAGATCAATGCTTGGGTCCCACGCCCTACAAAGAAGCCCAACTGGGCAGCATATTAGAAACAAATTAAGCACTAAACACTTAATGGGCCAAAAGCCCATCTCGAGCTGGGCTGATGTGATCACCCATCTATGGGGCGGATCTGAGATTATGTTAGCAAAAGGATAGGGCCTTTTAACCTTATCCACTATGGGAGACCAAATTCTAATCAGATTTGAATCTGGTAACCTCCTGATAAGAACAAGAGTAAGATAACTTAATCTACAGATAGGATTAAGATAATCCCCTATCCAAATACTGATTTGGATTGGGATAACTCCTAATTAAGAGGTTTCTTAATCAAGAAGAAATGAGGAGAAACTCTAAGAGAAAAAAAAATATTAGATTTCGAACCAAGGGTTTTTCCTGCGAATTGAGATTAGATCTCATTCATACTCCAGAGAGAAGAGCAACAATTCTTCTGTCCTCGCCCTTGGAGTTCTCCATCCGCCGCCGCCATTGCTTCTCACAAGATTCGATCTTTGTAGAGGAAAGAAGTCAAGAAACCAGTTCTTGACATTAGTCTTGCAGAAAAGACTGAAGAAGATTCGGTGTTCAGAGTTTCCAGAGGATTCTTGCGAAGGATCTAGTGTGTAGGACGCACTCTGCTGGTTCCGTTCCACCCACAACTGTGTCATCTTCAGCAGGAGCGGATCTTGGTTTCTTTTTTGGGCGTGAACACCAACTTTGGGAGATACTACTTCTCCAGATCAGGTATATTCCTCCATTTTGCTTTTGGTTCAGATCTGGTTTGATTATGGTTCAAGTAGGATCCTTGAATATTGAACTCTAAATTTAGGGAATATGATTCCCAGTTGGAAGAAGGTAGGAAAATTTTTGAAATTTGCCCACCCATTCCGCAACCTTATTGGCATCCATTAGACGGATCCTACCATTCTTTCAGACTTATGGTATAGACTACTTGGAGACCTTTGCACTGGTGGCCATGAATTTAGTTTGAATCGTCTTATCCCTAGCAACTACCTACTCTTGGCCCATCTTCCAACTTGATGTGAAAAATGCCTTTCTTAATAGAGATTTATAGAAGGAGGTGTACATAGATCTTCTAGCTGGATTTTATAGTGATGTGACTAAAGGAAAGGTGTGTAGGTTAAAGAAGTATTTATATGGTTTGAAACAATCACCTAGAGATTGGTTTGACAGTTTAGGAGTGCATTGACTATATTTGGCTAATTGGCTATACTCAAACTCAATCTGATCATACTTTCTTTGTGAAGAGAAGGGGATCATTGATGTTCTAGTAGTGTGTGGATGATATTGTAGTCACAGAAAATGATTTAAGTGAAATTAATGCCTTGAAGAAGAACCTACACAAGGAATTTGAGAATAAGGACCTTGGGGAACTAAGTATTTTTTAGGCATTGAGGTGGTGAGGCCCTAACATGGAATCTTCATTTTATAGGTGAAGTATGTTTTGGATCTACTACAGGAGATAGAAAAACTTGGAGAAAAACCAGTAGATACACCTATTGATTAGAATCACAGAATGAATGCTTTAGATGGTGAGCTAATGGAGGATGTTGGAAGGTATCAAAGATTGGTGGGCCGGTTGCTATACTTGTGTATGATAAGATACTTGCCTATTTGAAAGGACACCTAGGCAGAGACATATTGTTTGCTGACCATGGACATTTAAAGTTAGAAACTTACATAGGTGCTGATTGGGTAGGATGCCTAGATGACAAGAGATTTACATAAGGAGTTTCCACTCTTGTTGGAAGTAATCTGGTTTCATGAAGAGTAAGAAACAATTAGTTATAACAAGGTCAAGTGTAGAAGCTGAATATAGAGTTATGGCACATGTTGTTTTAGAGATCTTTTGGGTTTGGTCCATGCTAGGAGAGATTGGAATAGAGGTAGAAGAACCTATGATGCTGTACTGTGATAATCAAACAACAATTAACATTAACTACCATATGTTGCATATGCTCTATAGCTAGCTGATGATCTCACAAAAGGTGTTGCAAGAAACAAGCTTGAATGAGATTTACACAAGTTAGGAATGTGTGAATTCTATTTTGAACTTGAGGGGGAGTGTTGAGAGGTTGGACTGATTGAAGGGATGAGAGAACCATCATATGGATGGCCGAACCCTATACGAAGGTTGGGCGAAATTTCAAAAATTTCTCTCTCTCCCATGTGGGAATCACATTCCCTATTTTAGAAAATTGCATTTTCAAGGATTAATCTTGAAACCAAACTGGACCAAATCTGAAACCAAAAGGGAGTAGAGGGATATACCTGATACAAAGTAATAATAAAATCCCAATGAAGGTGTTCATGCCCAAGGAGAAGACCAAAGACTGCTTCCACTGAAGATGACATGGTGTGAGGTGAAACAGAATAAGCAGAACGGTTCTTCAGCAAGAACCAAATTCTTCAGTAAGAATATGATGGAGGGCTAGCGAGCATGACTTCAGATTGCCTTTTCTACCAGAAGGCAATATCGAGAACTCTTCTTGATCACTCCCACTGGTGGAGATTGAACCAGGTAGGGCGGCAAGAGCAGGAACAAGAGGAGAAGGTGGAAGCAGTCAAACTCTATACTGTCTTCTCTCTTAATTCAGCAGACAATCTGTGATTTCTATTGTATTCTAAGGGTTCGCCCTGCTCTCATATTTATAGCCTTAAAGAGAGGATCTCCTAATCCCATTAGGAGTTTCTTAATCCAAATCTCTTATTTGGATCTAGATTCTCTTTAAGAGATAAGGATAGTCCCTTATCTTATCTACAGATAAAGATTAGCCTTCCTAATCTAATTAGGAGTTTCCTGATCCAAATATGGACTCTTTGAGTGGATAGGGATAACCCCTTATCTTATCAGCTGATCCAAATCCCAGAATCGCCCCCTTTTAATTAATCTTATTAAGCCAATTCGAATTGGGCTTTAGGCCCATTAAGTCTATGTGCTAACTTAACCTTTTAATCTGCTGCCCAATTGGCTATCCTTGTATGGTGTGGGGCCCAAACATTAATCTACACATCAGCCACATGGGTTTAACCTAGCCTCTGTTACAAGGTCTGGCCGAATTCACTATAGGAGACAGTGAACCCCTGAGTCCATCACCATGGGCTCTTAATGGGCCCAATATTTACACTAAATGGCCCTTGGGTCAAGCCACCTTATAAAAACCCAAGGACTATGGGCAGATGCAAGATTATCCCATCAAGTATTACCCTCAATGGTTTTACACTTAACCTCTTAGGCCATAATGATCAAACACTGCCCGACAAGAGAGGACCTCTCCCTCGGCTACAAGGAACAATGCTGCACTCTCTACTAACATAGATCCCGGGAATTAAAACCTTTTACAAACATTTTGAAACCATAACATATATATGTATATCTCTATATAAATATATTTTGCAAAACAAATTTCAACGGTTGAAATCGATTGCCGGCAGTTTAGGTTTTCATCAGAGAGAGTGCATCCCCGATCATTCGCTTCCTGCAATTTGCAGTTTGTGAAATTGCAACATTAGTGATTAACCTCTATTTTGCAGGTGGTGCGAACAATCCATAGTTGATTTGTGATTGTTTAAAATCAAGATTATTAATTTCAGATCTTTCATGAATTAATTCTTGAATTGAAAATCAGTTTTCAGACCATTAAGGTCATTGGATGACCCCTCCTTGCTTGGTGGGCCCCATAACCCTAAAAAGGGATGTATACGGAACCCCTAGCCGATTAAGACCCACCAGAAATCTGACTTTATGAAAGTCAGTGGGAGCCACTCTGGTTTGACCTAAATTAGAACTAGGGCGTAATCTGGTTCCCTCCAGCAAATATGAGTGCATGTGATAGGGAGATCCATATGATGGACTCTCTAAAGGCCTTCCGTCATTAGAACAATGATGAGTCATTCAGTAATGAGGAAACTCACCATAAAATTGTGCTATCCATTTGCTGTTGGATCTGTCAGAGTGTTTCATAAGATGATAGGGGCGTCATAGACCGATTTGGGGGGGGGGGGGGGGCTTCACCAGAAAATGGGAACTCTCTCACGGTACCTTGGCGTAACCTGAATATGATGGGTGAGCACCCACTGGACAGAAAGGTTTACCTGAAAACGGCTCTGAACCTTGTCTGGCAGAGGCCAAAGGGAAACTCATTTGATGAGTGGATATGATCTGTCACAGAAAGGTGGTGGGGTTATGCAGCTGAAACAGTTGGCCTCACATACCCCATGTGATTTCCCACATTTCCAGAGACATTTCGTCATCTCCGTCACTGAGAAAGGAGGGAAATCTCAGAGATGAACAAATGGGAATGAAACATAGATTAAAAACCATGTCTATGCAAGTAACATGAATCAAACTAAGGTTGTGGACTAACGTCTTTGCTGTTTTATCAGAAAATGGCAAACGGTAAATTCGCAAAGCTTCTAGACGATAACAAGCTTAAGGGCCCAAACTATGCCGACTGGTACAGAAATCATATGCTGGTCCTAACTTCCGAAAAGTAAGATAAGGTGGTGACAAATCCTGCCCCGGAGTGTTCGGGTGATAGGGCTTCTGACGCCCGTAGGAGGGACTACCAAGATTGGGAGGATAAGAATGCCCTAGCCCGCTACTTTGTCATTGCCTCACTAGATAACTGAATACAGAGGCAGTTCGATTAGATCGAATTAGCTAAGGACATATTGGACAGTCTAAGGACGATGTATGAAGAGCAGAACTGTTCTACTCGACAGAAGGTCCTGAAATTGTTCATGACTGCGCAGATGACCAAAGGGCAGAAAGTTCATGACCATTGTCTTCGGATGATGGGCTACATTAACGAACTAGAAGCTCTTGGATCCAGGCTAGATCTTGGCACGCAAGTGGATGCCATCCTGAATTCTTTGTCCTCTTCCTTCAATGCGTTCACAATGAACTACAATATGAATAAGCTGAATGTCAGCGTCCAGGAACTCAGCAATATGTTGCAGAGGGCCGAGGATCTACTTAAGAAGGATGAGCTTGTAGTTATGCTTGTTGAAGCTAACAAATTGGGCAAGAAAAAGAGAAAGGCAAAGAAGCCTCAGAAGAAAACTGTCAAGCCTAAGAAGCAGAAGAAGAACAAGGCATCTGATGTCTGTCACTTCTGCAAGCAGACCGGCCACTGGAAGAGGAACTGTCCTGCCTACCTGGAATCTAAGAAAGGTAACATCGAAACTTGTGTCATAGAAACTAATATGTTAGTTATTTCTGTGTCCTGGTGTGTTGACTCTGGGGCTTCAACTCATGCGTGTAACTCACTGCAGGGGTTCAAAGTTAGCAGAAGATTGAGTGAAGGCGAAGTGACACTATTCTTGGGAACGACTGCAAGTGTTGCAGCTGCGGCGATAGGAACCGTAGAATTAGTTTTTAGAGAAGGAGTACTTGTACTTAAAGATTGTCTTTATGTACAGAACTTGAGAAGAAATTTAATTTCTATTTCTAAACTGTGTGCTGATGGATATACTGTTTATTTTAGTAATGTGATTACTATTAAACGAAATAACAAATTCATCGCATGTGGGGAACTGGAGAACGATCTCTATGTTCTTCATCCTTCTCTGGAAACTAACTTAACCGAAACTACGTCGGTCAAAAATCCCAAGAAAAGGAATCGTGATACTGTAAATCCCACATGCCTCTGGCATTACCGACTTGGCCATATCTGTGTTGACCGAATCACAAGGCTGGTAAAGGATGGTCCTTTGGATTTTCTAACCGTAGAAAATCTTCCCACTTGTGAGCCTTGCCTTCAAGGTAAGATGAGTAAGCGGCCATTTGACAGTAAGCCTGAAAGATCTGCAAGCACATTTGACCTAATACATACTGATGTATGTGGTCCCCTGAGTGTTAGGACACAGAATCAACATGTGTATTTCATCACCTTTACAGATGTTTTTTCACGATATGGTTACGTGTACCTAATGAGGCACAAGTCTGAATCCTTTGAAAAGTTCAAAGAGTTCAGATAGGAAGTCGAGAAACAATTTGGGAGAGAAGTTAAGGCCCTTCGATAGGATTGAGGTGGCGAGTATCTCTCTGACGAATTCAGGGACTACTTGAAGGACAATGGGGTAGTGTCACAACTAGCTCCTCCTACTACACCTCAACTCAACGGTGTTTTAGAGAGGAGGAATAGGACCTTGTTGGACATGGTCCTATTCCTCCTCTCTAAAACACCGTTGAGTTGAGGTGTAGTAGGAGGAGCTAGTTGTGACACTACCCATTTTGGGGATACGCATTAGAGACTGCTATCTACGTGCTGAATCGGGTTCCAATCAAATCAGTTCCAAAAACTCCATATGAACTTTGGACCGGAAGGAAGCCAAGTGTAAGACACTTGAAGATTTGGGGTTATCCTGCACACGTTAAAAGAACAAGTGCGGACAAGTTGGAGTCTAAAACCAGCCGTTGCCTATTTATAGTCTACCCAAAAGATTCGGTGGGTTATCTATTCTATGACCCAAGTGAGCAGAAAGTGTTCTGCAGTCGAACACTCAATTCTTAGAAACCGAATACATCCTGGACACTCATCGTCGGGAAATAGTTCTTGATGAGGAGAGCTCAGGAGCAGTGGGAGATGTCCCACAACTTCCAGGTAGTGACCAACCTAGAAGGTCCACCCGGGTATCCAGACCACCAGTCCGATATGGTTATGACTAGGATAGTTACCTGGTGGAAGCCTTGACTAGTGAGGAGGATCTCGTAACTTATGCGGAAGCTATGTTAGACATAGATTCCCAGAAGTGGGTGGAGGCCATGAGAGCAGAGATAGACTCAATGGAGACCAATGGAGTCTGGACTCTAGTAGATCCACCCCTCGGGGTAAAAGCAATTGGTTGCAAATGGATCTACAAGAGGAAGAAGGGCCCCAATGGCAGGATTGAGACCTACAAAACTCGTTTGGTGGTGAAAGGGTATACTGAGAAAGAAGGCATCGATTATGAGGAAACCTTTTCGCCCGTGGCCATGCTCAAATCCATAAGGATCCTGCTAGCTGTAGCAGCGTACCATGACTACGAGATTTGGCAAAACTGCGTTCCTGAATGGAGATCTTAGTGAAGATATCTACATGCAGCAGCCGCAAGGCTTCATTGCTGCTGGTCAGGAACACATGGTATGTAAACTTAATAGATCCTTATATGGACTTAAGCAGGCTTCTAGGAGTTGGAACATCCGCTTTGATTCAGCTGTCAAAACGTTTGACTTTGAGCAGAATCCGGATGAGCCCTGTGTTTACAGGAAGTCCAGTGGGGATAAGATCACATTTTTGGTGTTGTACGTGGACGATATCCAACTGATTGGGAATGATGTAGGAATGTTGATTTCGGTCAAGGTATGGCTATCACAACAGTTCTCCATGAAAGTTCTTGGAGAAGCTTCATATATACTGGGTTTTCGACTCTATAGAGATAGATCAAAGCGTATAATTGGATTCTTGATGTAATCTTAGAGTGATAAAGGGATTGAGTTCAAGAGATAAAGAGATAAGATTAGAATTAGGATAGGACTTTCTATTTCTTGTAAAGATCAATTTCAAGAGAAAGTAGGAGACTACCCCTCCCCTTTAATCTATATAAAGGAGGGGGCAGACCAGCTTTCGACATCACTAATCACTGAGTTTCGGATTTGAATCAAGAAGTAAGGAGCAATCAGTCAAGAAGGGTTCAAGAAAGGTTCATGATTTCAAGAAACTTCAAGGAGAAGGTGGCGGCAAGAATTGGAGATCTCAACACCATGGGCGAATTCAAGATTTCTTTCTTCCCCTTTGTTTGCTTTAATTCTTCCATCATGAACTGATTTGTTTTTTTGCTAGGGCTATGGAAAGCGTAACCATGTTAATGCAAGATTGTGATTTCCATATAGTCTTCTTGAATTATCCAAGATTGTGATTTTCATATAGTCTATGAATTATTGTGCTTAATGTAATTAAGAGCTTGTCCACCTCTTAATTGATGTGAGTTATGTGAATGAATTGAGAGAGGAATTCACATAATTGATAGAATAATTCGTAGTGTGAATTGAATGGTATATAGAGATATATATACATGATTCATCTGAATTTAATGGTTTTCTTGGACTTACTGCACTTCCATCTTGAGAGCTCTACTCGAGAGATCGAAGGGTTACCTGATGGGCGTAGGTTTAGTATATCTCGAGAGAGAATATTAAATAAATTTGGGAAAATCTCAGCTTATGGGAATGACAATTAGTCTTGGATAATCGGACCCATCAATATTCATTACAATGGTTAGGTGGACCAAAAGTCCTAGCGATTTCATCATTTGCATATTCGATTAGTGATCACCCTTATTTTTATTTTCTTTGTTCCAGTTTTATTTTCAGTAGTTCTTGGTCAATCCTAAATTTTGATTGTCCAAATAATTAGGGAAAACTGTGATTCTAATACTTATTTTGTTAAATCCCCGTGGGAACAATATTATTATACTACTTGATAACTAGTGCACTTGCTAGGGTTATATTTTCATAGCGATCAAGCTTCTCTTTAGAATTGACATCATCGACTTGGACATGCTTCTCTCAAAATTGTTAAATTAATGATTTCTAATTTTGGTCTTCCTTATTTTGGATCTGTCAGTGATAATTTTTTTGTGATGCTTGTCAATTAGACAAGGCCCATCGTTTGAGTTTGTTGGTTTCTTTTATTGCTGTTTCACATCCTTCGAAATTAATTTATTATGATGTGTGGGGTCCAACCCTGATTTTTCTACAAAAGGATATTGTTATTATGTTTTGTTTATGGACCTATTCAAAATTTTCTTAGATTTATCCTATTGAAAGAAAATCAAATGTTTTAATAGTTTTCTTAAATTCAAAAAGCATTCTGAAAATATATTCTCCACTAAAATAAAAATGTTTCAAAGTGATTGGGGAGGTGGGTATCATAGATTATCTTAGTTTTTTGATGGAGAAGGAATTTTGTATTGTGTAAGCTTCCCTCACATTCATGAGCAGAACGGTAGTGCTGAAAGAAAAATCAGCATGTTATCGTGTCCACTCTCTCTCTATTGGTGTCCTCCTCTCTTCCCAAATCCTTCTAGGCTATAAGCAGTAGAGATTGAAGTTTTTCTCGTTAACTAATTACCTACACCGATCCTTGAAAATCTCTCTCCATATGAAAAATTGTTTGGGTGTCTACTTGATTATTCTATGTTTTGTAGTTTTGGTTGCATCTGTTATCTTCTAATTTAACCATATAATAAGCATAAGATGGATTACCGGTCTGTCTATTGCATTTTTATTGGCTACAACTCATATCATAAGGTTTATTGGTGCTATAACCCAATTACTTCATAAGAAATTATTATGAGAAATGTTGTTTTTGATGAAATGCAATTCCTTGGGATTTCACAGGCTGATTCCTCTTCTGGGAATTAAAATTTGGCACATGTCTCTATGTTGCCCGTAAACACAATTGCTGGGGCACAAGGGACTTCTTTTCCTTTAATAATGACAATACTTCTCCTATTCAGAATGGTTATCCTTTAAATCCCCTTTCTCTTATTGATGTTTTCTATTGATACTAAATATGGTGATGTCACTCATTCAAAATCGTCACCTCAGAGAACAAGGTTGATTCAAGATATTCTTGTGACCACGCCTGTTGTATCTCTTCCAGTTGAATGAACACATTCTTTAACCACTTGTTCAATGTCTTCTTGACACCAACATGCTATGATTGCTACACTTTATCCTCTACCAAAAGGACTCTTGGCAGATAGCAACACTTGTGATGTAGAGCTTTTTTCCTATTTTTAGGCATCTAAGTCAGCTTACTAGTGTTCTACTATGGCCTCTGAGTTTCATGTTTTTCTCTAGAATGGTATGTGGCAACTTGTTCCCTATGATATCACTATGAATGCTATTGGATCTAAGTGGGTCTATAAAATAAAGACAAAACCTGATGGTTCTATAGAAATGTATAAAGCATGACTAGTTGCTTAAGGTTTATCTCAGATTCTTAGAGTCAATTTTACTGATACCTTTAGTCTAGTTGTCAAACCAGCCACTGTCTGTACGGTGTCATCTCTGGCTACATCACATGGTTGGGACATAAAACAATTAGATGTTCACAATGCTTTTTTTAATGGCTTTATTATATATATATATATATATATATATATATATATATATATATATATATATATATATATATATATATATATATATATATATATGCACCAACCACGTGGTTTTGAGGATAGAATTGTCCTAATTATGTTTGCAATTTAAACAAACCTGTCTATGGACTCCGTTAGGCCCCTTGGTCTTGGTTTTCCAGACTCAGTAGCATATTGCATGATCTTGGCATCAAAAGTAGTGTGATCCATGCCTTTTTATCTATCACAAGGCTAATGATCATTGGGAAACTATGAAGCGTATTCTACATTATCTCAAAGGTACAGTAGGTTTTGAGTTATTGTTTGCTGCTCATTCCTTTGGTTCTCTTGTGGCATACTTTGATGCTGATTGGGTTGGATGCCTTGATGACCACTGCTCTACGGGAGGTTATGATATTTTTCCTGGATCTCATTTGATCTCCTAGAGTGATAAGAAACAACCCACTATTGCCCATTCTAGCACTAAAGTTGAGTTTCAATCATTAGCTAACACTACACCAGAATTGTTATGGCTCTGATCTCTCTTACATGATTTGGGAGTTCATCACCCTTTTTCGCTTATTATCTACTGTGACAACATTGGTGCCGTATAGCTTACAACACATCTAGTGTTTTACGCTCGTACCAAGCACATTAAAGTAGATTTTCATTTTTTGCAAGACCACATTCTTCACAAAACTCTAGTGGTGAAGTACATCTCTACTGATGATTAACTTGTTGATTTGTTTACAAAGCCTCTCTCCTCCACCTGATTTGACTTCCTGTGGTCCAAGCTTCATGTACTTCTAGCCCAGTTTCACTTGAGGGGGAATATTGAAGAAGGCTATGGGCTGGTTTGTGACAAAGAGGAAATGTCTAACAATGGAAACACTCCAAGTTTAGAAACAACCGAAAGAGGAAATGGTTTATTTAGGAAAAAATGCAAATAGGCAATGACCTATTCTTTTCTTTCTTTCTTGATGAGGGGTGATTTGGTCTTCCAATGATATCATGATACGTGACACTATAGAACTATCCATTGGCATCTCAACACCAAAAAAGTATACCTCAAACACTGGTAGTTGTCTCAACCTCCTTGGCCCCACCTCAATAGGATGACCTATGAACAACTTGGAAGATGTTAGGTCAACATGAAGAGGCGGCTTGCCTTCGCCGACCTAGCCCAGATCCAATTAGTGACCTGCCCGATGTGACGGGCAACTTCCTTCTTAGGTAGGTTGCCATCTCCGATTCCCCCAGGATCATAGTGACACGTCGAAAGAGCTGATCTCAGGCCTGCCTACTTCAGATGAAACTAGATAAGCATGATAAGCGTTATCAGCTTACACAAAATCCGTCTCCAGGTACACATTATTTAGCTCACACTACACTAGTTCTCTCGCTTTATTGCAATCAATAACCAGCTTGCCAATTTAAGCATCGGAGTGCCCACCCTAGGTTAAGCAACTCAGACACTCTGATCACTTTTCTCTTGCTGCTTGACCAAGCGATCTACTTAGTCCGACGTTCAAGCTGTCCGCTAGTAGGGAACACCAAATTGTGCAACATCAATTAATGCCATATCTAGGAGCCACTACACAAAAGCCAGTTCTCACCACATCCCTAGCAACAATCAATGGCATCTTCTAGCAACAACCCCTCCAACAACATACATTTTGATGGTGCAGTCATAGGGGGGCAAGACCATCTTGCGATTCACATTGAGGTCCCTACTGTTACCATCAGGCAATTCATTGTGCTCTTGACCCTACCTGGCATCCCAGCCACCCAAGCCTGAACCACCCTCTACCCACCGTGAATGCACCTCTCCTAGTAGTTGAGTCCTTTGCAGATCTTGGTGGGATTGATGGCCAGCAGTTTCACAAACTGGTGCAGATTGTCCACGGGATATACCTATAGATGCGAACATGGGAGGGTTGTTTCGCAGTGATGGCTGGGATGCAACAACAACAATAACAACAACATCAGCAACCTAGTGACTAGAACCAGAATCAATAGCTTGACTACCAAAACCAGAACTAGGTACCGGTTCCGCCTCATCCTCAAGACGATCAGAGCCTAGTCCCCATTGTGGAATCGAGTCGGGCTGCGACGTTTGAGGCTACTAGATCCATGGAGGGATCTAGGAGGAGGCATTGTTGATGTACACACTACGCTACAAGGAAGATCCACCTCACTCCGAAGGACGATGAGGGGGCAAAGAAGGAGGAAGAAAGAAAAGAAGCAAGCCAGATCACCACCTCGTCGGTACAACATGTATCCCACACTTCACCATTGGCGGCTGAGATCCTCATAGCCTATGACCTAAAGGGTTCAAAGTCCCTAGCCTGGAATCTTACATCGGCAAAACCGACCCAGTTGACTACCTCAACAGCTTCTAGGCCTTAATGCAACTTCACAGGGCCAATGACGCAAGCCTATGCTTGGCCCTCCCGACCACTTTCCGGGGCACAACTCAGATGTGGTACTCAGGATTGGCTATAGGCTCAATCAAGAGTTGGAGCTAGTTTGCTAACCCCTTTACCACCCACTTTGCAATGAGAAAGTGGTGTCTGATGTTAGTGACCTACCTCCTGAATGTGATATAGTGACTTGATGAGAAGCTCTGAGACTACATCAAGCGGTTTAACCTGAAGTGGTTATAGGTTCCAAACCTTGACCCACCATTCAGCTAACTATGGCAGTCAATGGCGTTTGACACCCTAACTTGTGCTGGGAGGTCAAGTTGAACCCTCCAACTACTTTGGAGGAGTTCCTCAACCAAGCAACCAAGTTCACAAAGGCTGAGGAAGCGCTTGGGTCCCGGTTAGAGTTGAGCTAAAAATGAAAGAGGTCAAAAGATGAATAGGGGAGCAACAAGCAAAGGAAGAAGAGCAGGTCACCATGGCGTAATAGGTCCCCCTACAACTGATAAAGTAGGTCACTATGCAGAAGAAGCAAATCTCCCTATAGGAGTAGCAGATCTTCAGGCTGATGCTTTCGCACTCCTCTCATTCAAAACTGGAACTACACTCCATTGACTGCGAAGAGAGGGGAAATCCTCATTAAAATCAAGTCAACTGAATATGTTAGATAGCCATTTCAGATGAGGGGAGACCCCACAAACTGCAATCCGAATAAGTACTACCACTTCCACCGTGACATTGGCCACAACATCGAAAACTTCCGTAACCTTAAGGACGAGATCAAGGAGCTGATCCGCCAAGGTTACCTTAAAAAATTTATCAAGCAAGAAGACCGTGGCCGACTTGTTGAGCAACCAAGAGAAGTGCCACAACCGAGCAGAGACCAACCTCCGCGATACCCACCTCCAGTAGGGCGGCCTTTTTGTGGTGTTATTAACATGATAACAGGTGGGTCCATAGTAGCAGGTTGCAACATGTTGGTAGGACAGAATTCAGTTCGGGAGCTCGTGCATGAAGTTAAGAACCTACCAAAGTCCCCTCGTATGAAGGAAGTAATCTATTTCATCGAGGATGACGCTTGCGGGATCCAATATCCGCATGATGATAACCTCGTGGTCAAGTTAGTGATAAATGACTTTGAGGTAAAGCAGATTCTGGTTAACTCCTACAACTCGACGAATATCATTTTACTAGAGGCGTTCGAATGGATGATGTTGGAAAGGAAGGACCTGCTTCCGGCCAATGTCCCCCTGGTCGAATTTAGTGGAGAAGTAGTGTAGCCTCTAGGCCGAATTAATGTACCAGTGACAACGGGTGTGGAACCAAGCCATGTGCACTTCAACCACTATTTCTTTGTGGTAGCAATTGCCAAAAATGCTATTCTAGGCCGACCTATCCTACACACCCTTAGAGCCATGGTGTTGACTTACTACCTATCTATGAAGTTCCCGATAGATCATGGAGTCAGAGTGGTGCGAGATGACCAACTCGACTCGTGGAAGTGCTACGTGGCCGCATTGAAAGGGAAGGGAAAACATGACGTTGATGTTGACTTAGAGCTGCCCTCGTAGAACAACGATGAAAGAGCTCACCCCATGGAGGACACCGTCTTGGTGCTGATCTCAAATACCAACCCTACGAAGACAGTGCAGATCAGAGCACACCTCAAAGAGCCACTGTAATTTGAACTGGTAAGTTTTATAATTGAAAATTTAGCTATTTTTGCTTGGTCAGCCACAGATATGCCTGTCATAGACCCCTCTATCATGAACCATAAGCTAAATGTTAACCCTTTAGTCAAGTAGTCAGGCAGAGGAAGAGGAACCTCACCCAGAAAAGGTGAAGGATAGTAGATTAGGAGGTCGGGAAGCTCCTCACAACAGACTTCATGAGAGAGGTCTAATATTCGAGCTGGGTTGAAACCTAGTGCTCTTGAGGAAGGCCAACAGAAAGTGGCATATGTGCATTGACTACACCGACCTTAATAGATTGCCTGGTTGATGCGACCTCAGGGTTCGAGCTGTTGAGCTTCATGGATGCCTGCTGTGTCCGAAAATGTGTCGTTAACCACTTCGGAACACTAGTTTCAATATTTATAAATTTTCCCATTCTCAAAATAACTACAAAACACAGTTAGTGGTGAGAAATGGGTCATATCCATAGGGAAGCGAGGGAAAAATTGTTACGTACTTCAATTCGGACAAAATAACAAGATTTGATATTGCAGAAACACAAAATTTAATTAATTGAACTAGAATCCATTGAAATAAAATTCTAACAATGTTGAAAGTAAGAATTACAAATAAATAAATAAATAACAGAAATAAAAAAATTTGCAACTTGGCTAAGGACATGGGCATATTCTTGACAGATTGGCATCTTAGGCAATTTTGACTAAAGACATGGGCATCCTTAATAAAATTGGCCAGTAAAAACCACTCTATAGAACCTTGGCCACTGTTTTCTTTTCCAAAAAGTGGCCCCCACAAGATAGAGTGTGACAAAAGTTGAGGATGCTTTGGTGTTCAGACTCGGGGACACAACACCGGATCACTTGATCCGAATAGATACAAAATAGCTCAAGATCTTCTCAGAAGTAGTATTTGAGTTGAGAAAAGAAATTGTCTTTCTCATTCTTAGACCACCCCTTGGGAAGTTTACCTATTGCTAAGTAATTGACAATATAAGCATACCACGGGGGAGCATAATTAGAGACAACTAAGAGGTGCTCATCTGGGAAGGAATAGTCATGGACGGGCTTGCTCTTTTCAATTTGAATTTGGGACAAATGTTCAATTACCAAATTTTCAGACCCCTTTTTGTCCCGAATCTCAAGGTCAAATTCTTGCAATAGAAGGATCCATCTGATGAGTTTGGGTTTGGCCTCTTCCTTTGATAGCAAATGTCTTTGGGCCGAGTGATTAGAGTATACAACAACTTTTGTGCCTAATAGGTAAGGGTGGAATTTTTCCAGAGCAAGTATAGCAACAACTAACAGTTCTTTCTGTGTGGTTGTATAATTCAATTGGGCTTCTAAGAGGGTACAACTTGCATAATAAATTACCACAGGATGTTTATTCACCCTTTGTCCCATAACAGCTCCGATGGCATAGTCAGAGGCATCACACATGATTTCAAAGGGCAAAAACCAGTCGGGAGGTTGTAGAATAGGAGCCTTGGTCAATGCCTCTTTTAGGTACTCGAAAGCCTTAAGACATGCTTCATCAAAATTGAATGGGACATCTTTTGCTAGAAGGTTACACAATGGCCTAGAAATCTAGAAGTCCTTAATAAATTGTCAGTAGAAGCCGGCATGTCCAAGAAAAGAACAGATTTTCTTGACAGAAGTGGGGGGCGGAAGTTTAGAAATTAGGTCAATTTTTGCTTTATCCACCTCAATACACCGTTCAGACACAGTGTGACCTAAAACAATGCCTTCTTTGACCATAAAATGGCTCTTCTCCCAATTGATGACCAAGTTTGTCTTGATACATTGTTGAAGAACTTTTTGTAGGTGTTTGAGACATGTTTCAAAGGAATCCCCAAAGATGGAGAAATCATCCATAAATATTTCCAGGAAATCACCCACCATTTCTGAAAAAATTGCCGTCATACACCTTTGAAAGATTGCTGGTGCATTACATAAACCAAATGACATTCGTTGAATGGTTAATGTTCCATAAAGGCAGGTAAAAGTAGTTTTCTCTTGGTTTTCGGGGTAAATGGATACTAGGTTGTACTTAGAATAGCCATCTAAGAAGCATAAATATTTTTTCCCGACAAGTTTTTCTAGAATTTGGTCAATGAAGGGCAAAGGGAAGTGGTCTTTTTTCATGACTGCGTTGAGTTTCCTAGTCGATGCACACTCACCATCCCGTGGTAAGTTGGGTTGGGATTACTTCACCTTGATCATTAGTGACCATAGCGAGTCTAGCTTTCTTAGGCACCACTTGCGTAGGACTTACCCAATTGTTATCTGCAATTGGGTAGATAATACCCGCATCTAACCACTTAACTACTTCTTGTTTGACCACCTCTCTTATATTTGGGTTCAACCTTCTTTGCATCTCCCTACTTGGTTTGGCACCCTCCTCTATGTAAATATGGTGCATACAATTGGATGGACTAATCCCCTTCAGACCAGCTACTGACCAACCAATGACACCCCTATACTTCTTTAATACCTCAATTAGTTTCTCTTCCTATCTAGGGGTTAAGTTCGTGGCTATGATAATCGACAGTGTTTGGTCGGGTCCTAAAAACACATACTTAAGGGAGTCCGGTAAGAGCTTTATTTTCAGTTGCGGGAGAGATTCAAGAGAAGGCACAGGTGGTTCACTTTTTAGCTCTGGTAGAGGTTCAACAGTAGGCCAAGATTGAAATGGGTGAGGAGACTTTATTAAGGCATTAGCTTCTTTCGTCGGGTCATCTACTATGACCAGATTGGTTTCTCCAGGGTTTCTCTTTACATCTATTGTACAACAATTCCTATTCTGTTTTGGGTATGCAGAAGGACTTTGGGACTCACATAGGTCTTCAAACTTTCCTTCCCTTCGAATAGCTGAGATTTCTTCAGCATTTTCTAAGTATGGGACATTAGAGGTTGTAAGATCTTGGTATTAGGGAAGACTTATGGATTCCTTTCTTGGGTTGACAATCGGCTGACTAAGCATTGAATCATTCTCCCATTGCAGATTAGCTTCTATGAGCTGAATTACTTGTCTCTCTAATCTTAGGATTGACTGTTGCTGAGCTAAGATCAGCTGTTGGAGCTATAGAAACATGTCATCAAGTGAATTGGTTTGATAAGGCTGAGGAAAGGTTTGACATGGCTGAGCTGGTTGAGTCCCAAGGTAATTATTATACTCATAGTGAGTTTGGGCTTCTAGCCATTGAGAGTGCTCATCTAGCAGTGTGGTTTCTTGGGCTTGGGCCCAATAAGCGAAATTGTGCTGGTTTTTCCACCCAAGGTTATATGGACTAAAGGATGGATTAGCATTGGGTTGTAAAAATCCGTTAACTGCATGTACTTGCTCTTGGATGACTGGTTGATATGGGCCCGCCGCAAGGCATTGGCTAACATGATGGATTGGGCTTGCACAGATGGGATATGTTGGGCAGGATGACAAGGTTGGGAATGGGCTAAATTGTTGACAAAATGAAAGGACTTGGTCAAGTCTTTGGGCCATCCCATTAATCTTATCCAGTTGTTGAGACACATGGTTCCAATCTATTCGTGGCTTAGGTTGAAAGTAGTTTCTCATTCCCCAAACTCTGGCCATTGAATTCATTTTATTTTATTTTGTTTTAACCTTTTTTTTTCAAATGCAAGCAATTCAAACACACAACCTACGAGTTGAACTAAGGTTTTCTAAACTAGTGGTTCAACCAATGTGAATCCTCTTAGGTTCACTTGGATTTACGCCACTTCCTTTGGTTAGACAGGTAAGAGGTGGGGATGTGGGAGGTCCCCCTTGCTCTTGCAAGGACCTAATTAAATAACCACAAAACCCGTTTAGGCTTAGTTGGTTAACCTCTTTCCTTAGACACCAACTGCTAGTTATGGAAAGTAATTACAAGCTTTCTTAAAATTCAACACACTTTTGAACCAAATGTGTGGGGCCTCTTAAAGGATCTTGCTATCCAAATTTTAAATTAAGGTTTAGGGTGAACTGCACGTGAAAGGGTGGTGGTTTTTGGGCCAAGGAAGCATGATGAAATCCTCACCTTATCTTATTTAAATTGGGTTGCCCTTAAATGGATTAGCAGAAAAACACAATAAACAAAATAAATAAAACTAATTAGAATGCATGAATATTTATCTCTAATATGCAATTCAACAATTTAACATAAAATAATAAAACAAACTAATTCAGCAAAAGGCACAATTAAAAATGAAAAACCCTAACACATTAACAACTAATAAGATAATTTCAGCAATTAAATAATCCTATATGATGCATGCTCTAGAACATATCAAACCCTAAATGTTGGAATGTAAATGCAAAAAATTTTAAAATAATAATTTTATTTATTTATTTATTTAAATATGTATTTTTTGAAATTTGAAATTTGAGATTTGAATTTTGAAATTTAAATTCAAATTCAAATTCAAATTTTGAAATTTAAACTCAAATTCAAAATTTTGAATACTTTCCTAATTAACAATCATTTATTCAATTAAACCACTAATTAAGGGAGTAATTAATTACATCAACAATTAATCATAGAAAATAGAAAAATAAAGGAACTAATTTTGCAAAAAATTAATACTATAGAAATGAAGATTAAGAATGGAGTTCGCTATTCTAAAGATTAAAAAGAAAATAAAAAAAAAGAGTATGCAACAATAAAAAAATTGATCTATCAAGAAATAAAAATAGAACTTAACAATCCTAACAATCTTAATTTGAAAATAAAGAAAAAACAGAGCCTAACAATCCTAAAAAAAATAGATCTATGAATGAAACAAAAAATAATCCTAAAAATATAAATTGGATCTATCAAGAAATAAAAATAATTAACTAAGAATTCGAAAGCACTACTTTACCAAAAAGAATTCAAAAATAAAAAAAAAGAGGATTAAATTGGGATGACTACACCTGAATTGAAATCCCAATTTCTCTTCTCTTCTCTTTTCTTCAGCAGTCCGGCAACACTCCGGTAACCCCACCTTTTGTTATTATGTCATACAAAATCAAAGAGAAACAAGAATTAAAATGAGATTACAGATCAAGTAATCAAACAAAAATAAAAAAAATGAAATAGATCCGGACAAAGCAAATAAAATTTTTTCTTCGTTGCTTCCCCAGCAATGACGCCAAAAACTTGGTGTGTCCGGAAGCTTTTCGTTAACCACTTCAGAACACCAGTTTCAATGTTTGTAACCTTTTTGGTTCTAAAAATAACTACAAAACACAGTTAGTGGTGAGAAAGGGGTCGTATCAACAGGGAAGCGTGGGAAAAATTGTTATGTACTTCAATCCAGACAAAATAACAAGATTTGATTTTGCAGAAACATAAAATTTAATTAACTGAATTGGAATCCATTAAAATAAATTTTTAACAATGCTGAAAGTAAAAAATGCAGAAAAATAAATAAATTACAGAAATAAAAAATCTAAATAAAAAATCTACAACTCGGTTAGAGGTAGCAGTCTCCGAATCCATCTTACCTGGCCAAATTTCAGATTTGTAGAAAGGAAGACAAAAATTAAATTTGATAAAAATAAATTGCAGAAATAAAATAAAAACTAGAAATTAAAGAACGAAAAATAAAAACACGCATAACAAGTAAATCTAAAACTATGGGAAACTGGTTGAGATCCGGATCTAGAGCTAGCAGTAGTGGTAGGCGAATTGCAAGCTGGAACCCCTCCTCTTTCCTGGGTGTTGTCCTCTTCCTCTACCCTTGAACTTGTCAAGAACAACCTTCCGTCTTACCTGGGGGCAGAATCCAACCCCTTCTCTGGACCCCTTGGGTCCTTTTTATAGAGAAGGAAGGATAGGTTTGGGATTAAAGAGAAAGAGAGGGGCGGCAACTAGGTTTTTTGCAGAAATATGGGCACCCTAGAGTTGAGAATGGAGGGTTAGGATTGTTCTAAGGTGATCCTGAGGCTGAGAGAAGGAGAGGGCGACCAATATTTTGTAGGACTGAGATTTGGGCGCCCAGAATGGAGGGAGCAGATTTGGGTACCTAGAATTGGAGAAATGTGATTGGTTGGTATGATGTGGCTTCCTAAGGTGATTAGTTGAGGTTTAAGGAGTGATGTGTAGGGCTAGGATGCTGTCTAGGGAGAGACCTAAGGGTATGAGGTGCTGCTAAGGCTTGGATGGTTGTGATTAGAGAGATGTTTCAGTGAAAGGTGTGTATTTGCAGAGCTAGGGGAGGATAGGAGATAAAGAGATGAGGGGGAGGCACCTAGGGTTTCAAAGAGAGTTATTTCATATGCTCAGTTTTTCACAGAAACACTCCCTCTCTCATTTGGAATTCACACTAGCTTCCCAAAATCTGCTAGAACCTCTGTAGTTTTTCCAAATTTTACCCAGAATTTGCACAGGGATCTTCAGAGGTCACAATATTGAATTTAATCCGAAAAAGGGTATAGATTAGCTTGACTAAGGTATAAAATACCCCTGAAATGATGCCTTTAAGGCATCAAATACAGATTTATCAACGTCTATTCTGGTTACAACCAAATCCAATTGGATCCAACTGACTAGGAGAAGATGGTTTTTGTAACTGAAACATGCCTTTATTGTTATAAGGTGATGCACTTTGGCTTAAAAAATGTTGGGGAGACCTACCATTGTCTTGTAAACAAAATATTTTTTGAATTCATTGAAAATAAAGTTGAGGTTTATGTTAATGATATGGTAGTAAAAACACAATTTTTGAACTCCTTAATTGCCGACTTGTACATTGTTTTTTGTATCCTATGGAAATATAACATGAGGCTCAACCCGAACAAGTATGTCTTTGGTGTCATGTCGGGCAAGTTCCTTGGTTACGTAGTGAACTAATGAGGCATTGAAGCCAACCCGGATAAAATCCAGGCCATTGTAGATATGTGACCGCCTAGGTCAATCAAAGAGGTATAAAGGCTAATAGGTTAGATTGCTGCCTTGAACCGGTTTATGTTTAATTCGGTTGGGCGGTGGTGTGTCCGGAAGCGTGTCATTAACCACTTTAGAACACCAGCTTCAATATTTGTAAAATTCTTCGATTCTCAAAACAACTACAAATGCAGTTAGTGGTGAGAAAAGGGTGGTATCCATAGGGAAGCGAGGGAGAAATCACTACATATTTCAATCCAGACAAAATAACACAATTGAAAGTTGCAGAAACACAAAACTTTAATTAATTAAACTAGAATTCATTAAAATAAAATTCAAACAAAGCTGGAAGTGAAAAGTGCAGAAGAATAAATAAATAAACAAAACTAAATAAAAAGACTATAATTCGACCAAAGGTAGTAGTCTCCGGATCTCTCCTTTGACCCTTGAACTCCTTGAGCTTGGCCTTCCGACTTACCTGGCCGAATCCCAGATCTGCAAAAAAGAAAACAAAAATTAAACTAGATAAATATAAATTGTAGAAAGAAAAAATTGGACTAGATAAAAATAAATTGTAGAAAGGAAAAACTGGAACTGGAAATTAAAGAACAAAAATTGAATCTAAAACCAAAGTAAACTGGTTGGGATTCAAATCCAGAGGTGGTAGTAGTGGCTTAGGCGAACTACATGCAGGAACTTTTCCTCTTGGCTGGGCGTTCTCCTTTTCTTCTACCCTTGAACTTCTCAAGGTCAGCTTTCTGTATTACCTGGGGACAGAATCTAACCCCTTCTCAGGAGTCATTGGGTCCTTTTTATAGAGAAGGGTGGATAAAACTGGGATTAGAGAGAATGAAGGGGGCGGCAACTGTGTTTTAGAAAAAATATGGGCACCCTAGGGTTTAGAATGAAGGGTTAGGATGGTTCTAAGGTGATCCTAAGGCTGAGAAGAGAAGGAGAGGGCACCCGATATTATGTAGGGCTGAGATTTGGGCGCCCAAAATTGGATGGTGGAGATTTGGGTGTCTAGGGCTGAAAGGTGGAGATTAAAAGGAATGCGTGGCATCTTAGAGTTGATGGCTGAGATAGAGAGTGGAATAGATGGCTAAGATCTAGTTTCTATAGGCCGAATAGTGAGGATTAGAAGTTAGGGGACACCCTAGGGTTAGAATGCTAAAAAGAGAGTGCCCTAGAATGAATGGTGGAGATTAGAAGGGATTGAAGGTGAGGATTTTATCAGTTAGGGCGGCTAGGGTTTGTTAGAGATGAAAAGAATGAGTGCAGAGGTGACCTAGGGTTTAATAGGGAGAGGGGAGTATGCTAATACAGTAGGAGGGGTGCCATTCTGGGTTTAGCAGATAGGAGGCACCCTCCTATGCTCAGTTTTTCATAAAAACGTCCACTCTCTTAGCTGGACTTCACACCAGCTTCCCAAAAACTGCATTTCAACCATGAAACTTCCCCAGTTTTCCACAACATTTGCACAGGGATCCTTAGAGGTCAAAATATTGAATTTAACTGGGAAAAGGGGGCATTTTGACTATTCAAAGGCCTAAGATACCCCTGAAATGATGCCCTTAAGGCATCAAACTACAGAGTTATCACACCCCCAATTTAACCATTGCTAGTCCCTTAGCAATGCAACCTTAAAATTACATTGAGTATAGAGATTATTCCCATTGTAAGATCATTCCTGACAAAATTAGCCAAGTACCCTGATTTTAGAATTCTCGAACTTTCTATAGATCGGTATTGGGCTTAAGGGGTAAAACTGTCTTGCTTTGAACATTACAAAAACTTAGCTTAAAAATCTTATATACCCTTCCATTTGTAGACTGTCTCGATAAGCTGAGATTGATTTTTAAAATCAGGTGGGTATTCTTCTTATCATTTTTGACAGTGGATTGCTACCCATGAACTTGATATGTACATTTATTTTTATTGCTACCTTCCACTATTTAACGCGAATCTTGGCACTTGTCTTAGATGAAATTACTAAGTGTTAGGGGATTGTCTTTGGCATTCCCTTTCCCATTTAATGTGAATTTCAATACTTAACTTAGGTGAAGAGACCCGGTTACTAAGTAGTCTAGGGTGTCCAGTGACCTTTTATTCTCTCTCTCTCTCTCTCTTTTTTTTGCAGAAACACTATTCAGGATAGCCCACAGTCTCTAACAATTTGAAGAACTTCTGTCTAATTTCTCAATCTTTCTTTTCTTATCTTTACTGGGACAAACTTGGGAGTATTTTCCAATTTCTAAACGGTTTCGACAATGTTCAAATAAGACCAATTTTGACTCCTATCACTTATTACCAATTTCTACAAAATCCAGTATTCTTCTATCAATTTCCTTAACTTTTTCTGTTTGGGAATCTCTTTTAATGGAAAGAATTTTTAAAATTTTCTGTGAAATTTTAATTCTACAATTTAAAGGCTTAGCTTGTCATTTTTTTTTTCAAATTTTCTCTCTTTTTTCACTCCCAACTTAAGTGCCATTATCTCCAATGGCATGACTAGACTGCTGCACAAAGGACTTGGGTCAAAGGGAACAATCAATAGGGTTTTCTCGAGGGGTTCAAGGTCTACCAACTGGTCTTGAATCAAGAAAAGAAAAACTCTAATTCTAAGAGCAAAAGCAATTGAAAACGACATTGGATTGTCTCCCAACCAGCACTAAGTTTAACGTTTTCAGCCAGACGCATTTACTCACTTCTCTCTGGATCGCTTAAGCCTTTCTTGTCAATCTTTCCTCTCTTAGAGACTCCTTCCACATATGGTTTAAGTCTTTGACCAATGACTTTGAATGTGTTTTCATTCTTTGGATGAACAATTTTCATTGTGCCATACGAAAACACTTTTTCCACAATAAACGGCCCATCCCACCTAGACCTTAATTTACCAGGGAACAAACGCAACTTAGAATTAAAAAGCCAGACCTTTTGATTTAGTTCAAAAATTTTTCTTGAAATATTTTTATCATGGAAGGCTTTTGTTTTGGCTTTATAAATGCGTGAGCTTTCGTAGGCCTCATTGCACAATTCCTCTAGTTCACTTAATTGTAGGGCTCGGTGGGATCCAACTTGTTCTAAATCTAGATTGAAATTTTTGATGGCCCAATAAGCCCGATGTTCTAATTTGACGAGAAGGTGACATGCTTTACTAAAAACCAGCCTATAAGGAGACATTCCAATGGGAGTTTTGTAGGTAGTCCGGTAAGCCTAAAGTGCATCGTCCTGTCTGTTGGACCAATCTTTTCGGTCGGGCATAATGGACTTTTGTAGAATACTTTTAATTTCCCTATTGGACACTTCCACTTGACCATTTGTTTGGGGATGGTAGGGTGTTGCTTTGTTATGGGTGATTCCGTATTTGCGAAGCAAAGCACAAACTTGTGCATTAGTAAAGTGTAACCCCTCATCACTAATGATTTCTTACGGACACCGAAACCTAGAGAAAATGTTCTTTTGAACAAATTTCATTACAACTTTGTTGTCATTGGTCTAGGTTGCTACCGCCTCAATCCATTTTGACACATAATCAATGGTCACCAGGATGTATTTGTGATTGTATGATGGCGGAAACGGTCCCATGAAATTAATACCCCAAACATCAAAGATTTCTATAGGTAGAATAGGGTTAAGTAGCATCATGTCTCTATGGAACATTCCTGACAGATTGGCATCTTAGGAAATTTTGGCTAAAGACATGGGCATCCTTAAATAAACTCGGCCAGTAAAAACCACTATGTAGAACCTTGGCCATAATTTTCTTTCCCGAAAAGTGCCCTCCCAAGCAAGAGTGTGACAAGAATTGAGGATGCTTTGGTGTTTATACTCGGGGACACGTCGGATCACTTAATCCGAACAGATACGAAATAGCTCAGGATCATTTCAGAAGTAGTATTTGAGTTGAGAAAAGAATCTGTCATTCTCATTCTTAGACCACCTCTCGGGAATTTTACCTATTGCTAAGTAATTGAAAATATAAGTGTACCATGGGGGAGTATTATGAGAGACAACTAAGAGGTGCTCATCTGAGAAGGAATAGTCATGAACGAGCTCGCACTTTTCAATTTGAATTTGGGATAGATGATCAACTACTACATTTTCAGAGCCCTTTTTATCCCAAATCTCATGGTCAAATTCTTGCAAAAGAAGGATCCATCTGATGAGCCTAGGTTTGGCCTTTGTTAGACAACAAATGTCTTAAGGCGGAGTGATCAGAGTAGACAACCACTCTGGTGCCCAATTGGTACGGGCAAAACTTTTCCAGAGCAAACACTACTGCTAACAATTCTTTCTTTATGGTGGAGTAATTCAACTAAGCCTCAGATAGGGTGCGATTAGCATAATATACTACCACAGGACATTTATTCACCCTTTGTCCCAAAACTGCTCCAATGGCGGAGTCAGAGGCATCACACATTATTTCAAAGGGCAACGACTAGTCGAAAGCCTTAAGACAAGCCTCGTCGAAATTAAATGGGATAACCTTCACCAAAAGATTGCATAGTGGCCTAGTGATCTTGGAAAAGTCCTTAATGAACCTACGCTAGAAACCACCATGTCCAAAAAATGAGCGGATTTTCTTGACAGTGATGGGAGGTGGGGGTTTAGAGATTAGATCAACTTTGGCCTTATCTACCTCGATCCCTCGTTTGGAAACTATGTGGCATAAGACAATACCCTCTTGGACCATAAAGTAACTCTTCTCCCAACTGAGTACCAAGTTTGTCTCAACGCATCATTGATGAACTTTTCGTAAGTGTTCGAGACATGTTTCAAAGGACTCCCCGAAGATAGAGAAATCATCCATTAATATTTCTAGAAAGTCACCTACTATTAACATGAAAATTCACATCATACACCTCCAAATGGCATTCTTCGGAAAGCGAATGTGCCATATGAACAGGTGAAAGTAGTTTTCTCTTGGTTTTCATGGTAAATGGCTACTTGGTTATACCCAGAATACCCATCTAAGAAGCAGAAATATTTTTGCCCTACAAGTTTTTTTTTTTCAGAATTTAATCAATAAAGGGCAGAGGGAAGTGGTCTTTTTTGTGACGACATTGGGTTTCCTAAAATCGATGCATACTCTCCATCTCGTGGTAAGCCAGGTGGGGATCACTTTGCCTTGATCACTGGTGACCATGGTGAGTACTCCTTTCTTAGGCACTACTTGCGTAGGACTTACCCAACTGCTATATGAAATTGGGTAGATAATACCCGCATCCAACCACTTGACTACTTCTTGCTTGACCACTTCTCTCATATTTGGGTTCAACCGCCTTTGCATTTCCCTACTTGGTTTGGCACCCTCCTCCGTATAAATATGGTGTATACAATGGATGGACTAATCCCTTTTAGGTCAGCCACTGACCAACCAATGACACCCCTATACTCTTTTAAGACATCAATCAGTTTCTCTTCTTGTATAAGGGTTAAATCGGCTGCTATAATTTCTGGTAGTGTTTGGTCAGGTCTTAGAAACACATACTTACGGGAGTTCGACAAGGGTTTTAATTCCAGTTGTGGAGGAGATTCAAGAGAAGGCACGGGTGGTTCACTCTTTAGCTCTGGGAGAGGTTCAACAGTAGGCCAAGACCGTAATGGGTGTGGAGACTTTGTTAAAACATTAGTTTCCTTCATCGGGTCATCCGCTATGACCGGTTCGGTTTCTCCGGGGTTTCTATTTACATTTATTGTACAACAATCTTGTTCTAGGTAGGCAAAAGGACTTCCAGACTCATACATGTCTTCACACTTTTCCTCCCTTTGAAGAGCTGAGATTTCTTTATCATTTTCTAAGTATGGAACATTAGAGGTTGTAAGATCTTGGTATTGGGAAAAACCTAGGGATTCGTTTCTGGGGTCTACAACCGGCTGATTAATCATTGAATCATTTTTCCACTATAGGTTAGCTTCCATGAGCTGAATTACTTGGCTCTCTTATCTTAGGATTGATGTTGCTGAGCTAAGATCAGCTGTTGGAATTGCAGAAACCTATCATTGAGTGAATCAGCTTGATAAGATTGTGGGGAGGTTTGACATGGCTGAGTCGGTTGAATCCCAGGGTAATTATTCTACTCACAGTGAGTCTGGGCTTTAGACCATTGAGAGTGCACATCTAGCAAGGTGGGTTCTTGGGCTTGGGCCCAATAAGTGAAATTGGGCTGATTTTCCTACCCAGGGTTATATGAACTAAAGGATGGGTTAGCATTGGGTTGGAAAAATCTGTTAGCTGCATGTACTTTCTCTAGAATGATTGGTTGACATGGGCCCGCCGTAGGACACTGGGTAACATGATGGGCCGGGCTTGCACAGATGGAACATGTTGGGCTGGATGACAAGGTTGGGAATGGGCTAGATTGTTGGCGACGTGCAAGGACTTGGTCAAGTCTTTGGGCCATCCCATTAATCTTATCCAACAAAAGCGAACCAAGTGTTATGTGAGATCCATGAAGGTTTCTGCGGAGGACACTTGGGGTGTAGGGCACTGGCCAAGAAAGCGCTACGACAAGGCTATTACTGGTCTACCATGAAGATGAACACAATAGAGCTCGTTCGAAAATGTGACAAGTGTTAGCAGCATGCTAATATACCACATCAGCCCACAGTCAACCTGAGGTACCTTACCAGCCTATGGCCATTCACATAGTAGGGGATAGACATCCTCTGTCCCTTCCCACTTGCGACTGGGCAGAGGAGGTTCTTGGTGGTCACTATAGACTACTTTACCATGTGTGTGGAGCCAAGCCGCTGGTATCAATAACAACTCAGAACATGCAGAATTTCTTCTAGAGGAACATCGTTTGCTGATTCAGACTCCCAGGGTGCTGATATCAGACAATGGGAAGTAGTTCGAGGATATCAAATTCTAGAATTGGTGTTTCGATATGGGTATCCAGTAGAACTTGACCGCGGTAGCTCACCCCCAGGCGGATGGTCAGGCTAAGGTGATGAATAGGGCAATACTCCATGGACTCAAAGCTCGGATCTCTCGAGCTAAGGGTTTATGGATGGATGAGCTGCCCAATGTTTTATAGGCCTACCAAACAACAATCAAAACAACAATAGGTGAGACCCCCTTCAACTTATTGTACAGAATACAGACCATCATCCTGACCAAGATCGAAGTGTTGACCTTGCGGTCCAAGGTGTATGATGAAGAGGCTAATGAGGATGGGTTGTAGACTAACCTTGACCTTGTGGAAGAAGTTCGTGGCTTAGCCTACATACAGAGCACAACATACTAGTAATGAGTAGCTATTAAGTTAAGAGACACCAATTCTGAGTTGGTAACCTGGTACTCAGGAAAGTTATGGTGCCAGATCCCAACTCGGGTAAGCTGAGTTTGAACTGGGAATACCCCTACAGAGTTTCAAGGGTGATCAACAAAGGAACATACGAGCTTGAAACCTTTGAGGGGAGGTAGGTACCCTATGCATGGAACGTCGAAAACCTAAAGAGATACTATTTGTGAGGACTTCGGAGTTTCGAGCTATGTCCACAACACAAATTATGTTAAGTACAAAATCATAGACCACCCACTATGACGACCTGGTCGAGCCGACCTATATTATAGGCACTTTAGCTAAAAGATTAAGGGGAAGCTAAACCGCTCTCAACTCTAAGGTACACTAGCTTGACCTTGGAAGCCGTCGACATTTTGGCAGCGTTTTGACTTAGCCAAAATCTTGGTAAACTTGTTCGCTTTGGCACCATGGTGTTGGCGCACCTCCTGACTTTTACTCTCGTTTTATACTTAGTCCATTTCTTGAAACAAAATATAAGAGATGCAAAGGGGGGAATAGTATATGCAAAAGCCAATTTTCATTAAAAAAAAGGAAAAGCACATGACTACACGAAAAAAAAGAAAGAGAAGAGGTTTTTTGCAAGACAACCAAGCTCAAAGGCTCGACGTACAACATTTACATGGGGTCTAAGAAAAAAGGCTACAAAGTCAAACATTTTGGGGCTCCTCGGCTCCCATAGAATCCACTCCACCAGATCCAGTACCATCTCCGCCATCCATGCCACCCTTGACGCCCCCAACCTCATCTTCCTCGGAGTCAGGTTCTTGGTCGACCCGACCTATCATCTCATCGGTGCATGCCAAGGTCTTCAACTTCTCTAGGTCAAAATCCGGGCACATTGATGCCATGAGCATCTAGAACAACTTGAACCCCTAATGAAGGGCGCCAGACCCAAACTCCTCCCTCTCGTTCAGGAAGTCTAGGGAGGTCTTAAATTCCTCAACTGCGTGGACCTCGGCAGCATGGACGTCGTTGATGAACTTTGAGTGTTGTTTCATGAGTTCGGCTTCCTTTTCCTGCAACTCCTGACTCTTAAGCTCTAGCTCCTCCATTAGTTTCTCAATCCTCCTTGTTATGTCTCCGTTGTGGCTTCGTTCTTATACAAGCTCAACCTTTAGATCTCTAACAAGTTGGCAAGCTCGTTCGAGGTGGGACTTATACTCCATTGCCTCGTCCCTTAAATCTTGGGTCTTCACCAGACCTTCCTTAGCCTACCCCAATAGGGAGTGTGCCAGGGTGTTCACCTACAAAAAAAAAGAAGGAAAGATAAATGAGTAGATATATATGTGCGGAACGAAAATCACGGCGAGTACAATGGGGAAGGTTAGGAACATACCACCATAAGGCAATGCATGAGCTTTCTGCTGAGCTCACTAGGGAGTGATTCACAAAGCTCCATGACCCCTTCTGGAAAGATGGTCTCCTTGCTCTATACTAAAGCAATTTGGAAATCCATGATGGTGTGCTTTTCCTTGATAATGGCCTCGATGTCCGAAGTAGTAGTTACCTCAACCCTGAGTGATGGAAGAGGCTCCTCAGAAGTCTGGGTGGCCTCGAATTCTAGTGAGGTCCCCTTTGGCCAGTCTTCCTCAACCAGATCGACCACCAGCACAACTTCGGTAGCACTTCGCCCAATAGGCTCAAGAGCAGTGACCTGAGGAGTTTTTTGGTGAGTCACCTTCCTCTTCTTCCTCTTCTTCCTCTTCATGGCTTGGGACAGCCCAGAAGTTGGCACTCCCAACATGTTTCCTGCATGAGATGTCAAAATATGAGTCAAATCAAAAAGGGAAAGGGAAATGCCCGAGCCTAGAATGATGACCTATCCGGAGGACTCAACCCGGTCTAGATCAACTTCTCCTCGGCCAAGAATTCACTTAGCTTCGACCGCATGTCCACTAAGACCTTGATCCTCGGCCCCACCTTGGTAGGATGACCTGCGAACAACTTGGGAGATGTTAAGTTGGCGTGAAGAGGTGACTTGCCTTCGTTGACCTTGCCCAGATCCAATTAGCGACTTGCTCGATGTGACGGATGACTTCCTTCTTGGGCAGGTTACCGTCTTTGATTCCCATGGGATCACGAGGACATGTCGACAAAGCTGATCTCAGGTCCGCCCGCTTTGGACGAGACTAGATAAGCATTATTAGCTTATGAAAAATCTGTCTCCAGGTGCGGAACCACCTCCAAATCAGACGGGTTGGAGATCTTGGACGCGTTTCATGGAGCTCATGGCAGTTACACGCGATTTAGCTCTCACTACACTAGTTCTCTCGCTTTAGTGCAATCAGTACCCAGCTCATTGACTTAAGCATTGGAGTGCCCACCTTGGGTGAAACAACCCAGACACACTTATCACTTCTCCCTTGCAGCTCGACCAAATGACCTACTCAATTCGGCACCCGAGCTACCCACAAGAAGAGAGCACCATATTGCACAACATCACTTCTTTTATTATCGTTTTGATTCTTTGTATATAATGTATTGTAAACCTCTAGTCGACACACAAGAATTTTACAAAATTCTTTCTCATTATTCTTCACTCTCATACAGCTGTATTCAGTTTTTCTCTTGTTCTTTAACTGGATAGACTTGGAGTTTTGGACTTCTAGTAAAATATACAAACACTCTCCATGTTTTCTTGCATAAATAAATAGACACCTTGACATAATGTTGGGGTTTTTACCTCGTAGAGATCATTGTTGGATTTGCTGAATTTTCACCGAGAATCATCCCCTCTTATGCAGATTACAGGCCATCACTGGTATTGAATTCCATACGAGTACTCTTAACTATAGCTGGCTGTGGAGACCAGGGTTGGAACCATTTGGAAAGCGCCGTGGGTGCTTTCCTTTGCATAAGTTGTTGCCTTCCATAGAGACCAGGTATGAGGTATCCACTTTTCTTCCCTTTTCTTTCTTTGAATAAGCCCTTTCCATGTTGTTGGTAACACAACCGTTATCCATTAGATGATTTGCATCCATTCCTATAACTATCATGTGGTTACCAATGCTAGACGGACTGTTATCAATGCTAGATGGACTGACAGATACCATTATGACATCTCCAAATTAATTAATTAGAAGAAGAGGCGTATTCAGATCACTTGATCATGTAACCACCATCGGCTACGTTAACCAATCGTCAGCATGGATGTTTACCGGTGGATGACCGGCAGTCAATTACCATTGGCATAAGTTTCTACAACAGCCTGCCAATAAACATTTATGGTGGTGGTTTTGTAGGCTTAGGTGGCATTTGATTGCACTTTTAAGACGTCTGGATCTAAAAATGGTGTTTTTCAGACGCTACTTTTGTTTGGTGTTGCATATGAAATACGATCTGAAAAGTTTTTTTCAGATCTGAAATTTTTAGAATTAGGTCCGTCACTTAACGCGCTCAAACGCATTTCAGACATGGCCTAAAGTCAAAAATACCCCTCCCTATTCGACCTCTCTCTCTCTCTCTCTCCCCTGTCTTCTTGCCATCACCACCGTTGTTGCAACTTGCAGCAACGACGGTTCGATGAGTAATAATAATAATAATAATTAGAATAAGAATAATTATAAATAATTATAAATTATTAATTATTTTAATATTTTGATTAAACATTAATTATTTTTATTAGTTTTACTTGTGTTACTTATTATTTATTAATTATTTTTATTAACTTGTAATTTTTAATTATTTCATTAATTTTTATTTATGTAAATTATTAATTACTTTAATACTTTTATAGTCATTAATTAATTTTTTAATTTTAATCATTTCATTAATTAATTGTTAATTTATTATTTATTATTTGTATTGTTTCAATATTATTTTGAGGTTAAAAATTATTTTTTATGAGATAATGCAAATTTAACTCAACATTTCCAAATAGTATGTTCTAGGGGTAAAATAGTAAAATCAGTAACTTTCAAATGGTAAAGGGTTGATCCAACACAAACAAACTTATGGATTTAGAGCCTCTAAAAAGTAGAAAAGCACCTATGATTCTTTTCAGATTTCAAACAAAAAATATCTTTTTAACTTTTCAAATCTGAATTTTCGGATTTATCAAACGCCACCTTAGGCCTGCAATTTTATATTTACTGGGATAAACTTGTTTTAGAGAATGAAAATGAGTAAGATGGGGCATAATTATTTTTCATTCTACAATTACCTCAATTTTTATGCTACAAACTTTTTTTTTTCATTTAAAAAAAAATGAGGCACATGGTAAGAAAGAACAAGAATTAATGTGCAATGGACTTTTGTATTAGGACTAATATTATTCGTTCATGCCCATTCTTGTCTTTTGCTTTAAGTACATGCATGTTTATTTACCGTCTGTTGTTACTGTTAGACAGTTTTGTATGCCCTTAGCTTCAATCCAATTTGATGAACTTTTGATATTTAGTGTAAATAAATAAAGTGCATGTTTGATTCATGTTGTTTGGTATAATTCTGTGTAAGACCCTAAAACTGGACACTTATTGAGGCTCGTGTTAGTTTTAAATCTTCACAACCATTGGATAAGTCTGGGGAGATTTATCCTGCCAAGGCTGATACTGGTGTGCCACCAAGTGTTGGGATGGCCTGTCTCGGGCACCAGGGTAAGACCCAAGGCACATGCAGTATGGGATTACTCGAATACTTGAACCAGACCAGATTTCCAGTATTGCCCTGGACCTTGGAGACAGATGGCCAAAACTGGAAAGTTACACCTGACCCCTACACTCGATTATGATACTTCACTAGGTGTCGGATCGGGCTGTCTTTGATATGCCAATCAGTGAAATCCAATGCGGGGGTCAAAACCTGGGCATGTTGGGGTAGTCTAAGAATTCATCTGAGTGGGTAATCATAGTGACAGGATCAACCCCTTTGTTGACAAAGGTACTGGTCGGGAATGCAGTATCTCTGATGGAAACCAAACTGCCGATAGTTGATTTCAATTGTTGGAATTTTGTTTTGCAAAATTAATATATATATATATATATATATATATATATATATGTACGGTTTCAAAAATGTTTTCAAATGGTTTTAATTTTTGGGATCCATGTGAATAGAGAGTGCGACACTGTTCCTTGCAGCCGAGGGAGAGGTCCTCTCTTGTCGGGCAGTGCTTGATCTTTAGGGGCTGAGAGGTTAAGTGTAAGACCATTTAAGATAGTACCTGATAGGCTAATCTTGCACCTGCCCACAGTCCCTGGGTTTTTATAAGATGGCTTGGCCCAGAGACCACTTTATGTAAGTGTTGGGCCCATAGGGTCCATGTGATGGGCTCAGGGGTTCACTGAGCTTTTCAGTGAATTCGGCTGGGCCTTGTATTAAAGGCTGGGCCGAACCCATGTGGCTGGTGTGTAGATCAATGCTTAGGTCCCACACCATACAAAGAAGCCCAACTAGGCAGCAAATTGGAAACTAGTTAAGCACTAAACACTTAATGGGCCAAAAGCCCATTTCGAGCTGGGCTGATATGATCACCCATCTATGGGGCGAATCTGGGATTAAAGTTAGCAAAAGGATTGACCCTTTTACAGTATCCACTCTGGGAGACCAAATTCAAATCAGATTTGAATCTGGTAACCTCCTGATAAGATCAGGAGTAAGCTAACTTAATTTGGGGATAGGATTAAGATCATCCCCTATCCACATACTAATTTGGATTGGGATAACTCCTAATTAGGAAGTTTCTTAATCAAGAAGAGAAGAGGAGAAATCTAAGGAGAGATCGATATCAGATTTCGAACAGAGGGTTTTTGTGAAAGCAAGAAAGCATCCTGCGATTTGAGTTTGTATCTCATACAGACTCCAGAGAGAAGAGAAGCTATTCAGCTATCTTCGTCCCAGGAGTTCTCCTCCAGCTGCCTCCTTCCTTTATTACAAGATTCGATCTTTGAAGAAGGAAGAAATCAAGAAACTGTTTCTTGACATCAGCTTTGCAGAAAAGACTGAAAAGATTTGGTGCTCAGAGTTTCCAGTGGATTCTTGCGATGGACTCAGTGTGTAGGACGCACTCTGCTGGTTCCGTTCCACATACAACTGTGTCATCTTCAGCAGGAGCGGATCTTGGTGTCCTCTTTGGGCGTGGACACCAACTTTGGAAGATACTACTTCTCTGGATCAGGTATAATTCCTCCATTCCCTTTTGGTTCAGATCTGGTTCGATTATGGTAAAAGGAGGATCCTTGAATATTGTATTTTTAAATTAGGGAATATGATTCCCAATTGGAAGAAGGTAGGAAAATATTTGAAATTCGCCCACCCATTCCACAATCTTTATGGCGTCCATTAGATGGATCCTACCATTCTTTCAGTTATTGTTAATGCTTTCCCGTGGATCTATAGATGATTGTCAACTAATAATGTTGATGTTCTTAAGAATCAACATTCAAACAACCTTTGGCGTACGAACCTTGATACTTGATGTATCATTGTGGTTAACTTTTTCTCTTAGATACTTTCGACCAACATGGTGTTTTTGTTGGATAGGTACTTGTGGAGGACTCTATTTGGTGGAAACACAACTCATTCAGATTGGACACAGAACCATTTTGGAGACCGGTTCCTAGGTCGAATGGCCTGGCTTTGGGCCTATTTTGAAACCCTGCACGGCTGCACTAGCTTTACTTGCCTCTTCCCCTTTTGACCTCTGGCTTCTTCACTTCTTATCCGCTTTAATTGAACAATCCACATATTAGTCAACCAAATTCCTCAACTTTCTGCTCCTAGGTAAGCCTCCAAGTTAAAGCCTTCATCCACTTCGTCCAGCTTCCTTCCCTTTCTTCTTCCGGAATCTGCTCATCTCCTCCCTTCCGTTCTCCTTCTACCTCCAAGCTCCCAAACGCTTTTTCTATAACAAAGTTCAAAATATCGATACAGTCCAATACAATGATCAGGATGTATCGGCCTGTATTGAAATTCGGTTTTATTATTTTTTTTTAATTTTTTTTCGAATTTAGTTCAAGGGGATCGGTATAAACCCCCCCGTCTACTCCTCTGAAATGGGTGGGACCCTGAAACACCAGGTATAGGGATGTATAAGAGGGGCCCCGATACGACTTATCAGTCTATACACCCAAATACGTTACGAAATTTAAAACCTTGCTTTGTAACAACTTTTTCTCCAGAAAAAACAATCCCAAAGATTTCGCCATCTTCAAGGTTGTTGACCATTCTTTTCTCAATCAACTCCTCTCTACCTAAATTGGAGCCGCTATATGCTCCATTGAGTTAACTTTGGCTGTTGGGGGCCAACATCCTTTCCTGTTGAGAGAGTTTTTGGGTTGGGCACGCTCACGGCAGTTCACCAATTTATGCCCGTACTTTTGTTTTTATTCAAAATAAATTAAAAAGCAATTATTAATTTACTCACTTCCTAATACCGTGCCCAACCCAGAAACTCTCTCAACAGGAAAGGCTGTTGGCCCCCAACAACCCAAGTTTTTCTAGTCTCCAATTGCTCACCAATCACCCAAAGGTCCTCCCTTTGCTTTTGGGCCCACATCCACAGGAGAGATGTTGAAAGGAAATGGGGAATAGAAATGGGCATCTTGATGTGTATCCTCCTCAAAGAGACCCCTGGCCAGCTTTACAAGTCATATTGTCTGATACCTCAACATACTCCTCCCCTCCACTTATCGCCTCCTCCACCACCGCTCTAGTTCATCCCTGCTGATGCAACCATCCTTTGCCTCTTCACCCTCCATGCCCCCATCTCTCTAAAGCTCCACCAAATACCTGACCTTCTTCATTGAACTCCATTTGTACATAATTCTCACACCCCCTTAGACTTGGAGATAATTAGATTTCTCAAATTCCTAAGTACCAAGGCAGAGAGTTTATTCCTCCTCGCTAGCTGTAGTGATGGCCTGAAATCTCTCATATGTAATTGACACAGATACTAGGCTGTGGCCACCTTCATTTGGCCCAACTTGTGTCCTGGGATTGGACCCAAAACCTCCCATACCCCGACGGTCCGACTCCTCATGTGCACCCACACTAGAAATTTCCACTAAAAATTGGTGCGGGAACATTTAAGTTACAACTTACAACCTAAAATTAGCCATTAGATGCAGGGCCCACCATCTCAGACTTAGGCGATGGCACCAGCGCCAACTCACTAGTCTTAGGCTCTCGCAACACTTCCACACTAGGGGTGTTTAAATTTGGTTGGTAAAATCGGTTTTTGATTTGGTTCGGTTTGATTGAGATTTTCAATCGAATTTAACCGAAAATTGAATTAATGTTTATTTAATGAAGTATATTAAATATTTAATGAGATTTATTTAATATTTTATGCTAATTAATTAATATATTTTTCAATGACCAATTTGGCAATTCGCTACTGGGCATTAATTGTTTATAAATAACTTTTAATTATTAATTGTTAATTAAAACCTAGGCATAACTTTTAATTAATAATAGCTAATTAATTAAAACTAATGATGCGTGATTTGGAGCTCCCCGTTGGAGGACAGCTTGGACGTCGGGCTAGTGAGGAGGATAGTTTGGACGACAGCTTAGATGTTGAGCTAATGAGGTCGCCTGGTTGAGCTATGAGAAGACAGGTCATTGTCTGGGGTGCTTTACCCGGTGTGGGGACTCCGATGCTTAAATAAACAAATTGGAGGTTTTAGAGAGAGTTGAAAGCAAAATTGTTAGTATTTGAGAACTAAACCGCACATACCTTTTCTCTTAGGGAGGAGATGATACCTTTATATAGGTGTTGTTTGGCGTGGGCTTCACGCACCGCATCCAAGATCTCTGGGAAGACGTGCCTGACCGGTCTGAAGTCCTTGGAGGTAGTCACACACGTAGACCAGGCTTTGTGCCTTATTTAGTTTCCTCCAGAACATTTGGTTCGGGAGCCGACTTTCGAGAGATCCGGGAGTGACTTGATACTTGCAGAGGAGGTCAGAAAGCACGTCTCGCAAGTCACCACCTAGACCCCAGTCAGGTCAACAAGTGCTCAAGGGAGGTCGCTCCTCACACCGAGTTCACTTTGACTGGTACTAATGAGGTGCCATAGTTCAGCAAGTCCTCGAGGAGGTTTCTCCTCACACCGAGGTCCATTGTACTGGTAACGACGAGGTACCACAGGTTGGCACTGGACAAGGTGCTGCTAGCCGCCCTACTGGAGTGCTTGAGTTGTGTACAAGGTGCTCGGACTGGTTCTGAGGTGTACCTCCTTGACTTTGTCGGATCCACAACTATTCGTGTGGCGTTGAGGTGTCATGCAGCGGTCCAATCGTGCCACGTGTTGCAAAGTCAGCATTTGGCCAAATTTGCCCTCATCAATTGCCCCCTACACTTGAGCTAAGGTCAGTTTGGTGAAGGGTGTAGCTGGTTTGAAGATGAGGCACGAGGTGACCTGCTCTCTATTTCACTGGTTGTATGAAATCTTCTTTGAAGTCTTCATTTCCATCGTTTCTTTTCTTTCTTTTTTTTATCAAGTCAGTGGTGAGATACCTTCGTCCTTTGAGGTCGATGTAGTGTAGTAGCAGAAAAATAAAAAATGCCGTCGAGCTAGATAGATGAGGGCTGACCTGCATAGGTTGACCTACTTGTTGCCAACGCGTTTTGATGTCGGATTAGGGGGCCTCGATGCTAAAAGCGATTAGGCTTCCCCTTAGAATTCAATTAGATCAGGTTTTCAAAGCGGTTACTCATTATTTTGGCCGTCAAAATAATGACGAGATGTCGAACTGCCGATGTATTCCAAGGTCAGCGTAGGGGGCCTTAGCTAAAAGAAGTTTGGCTTCCCCTTAGTAGATTTTCGCCGACATGCACATATTGCAATTCGGCTCATTTAGGTCTCCAAAGTGGTTATAATTTTGGCCATCAAAATGATGCCGAGCTAGATAGATGGGGGCCCACTTGCATAGGGCAAGCTACCAGTTGCTGACGCGTTTTGAGGTCGGCTTAGGGGCCTTGATGTTGAAAGCTATTTTGGCTTCCCCTTAGAGTTCAGTTTAATTAGGTTAACAAAGCGAATGTTCATTCTATTGTAGCATTAAATGTGACTGCATCTATGCCATCTTGTAGGATTGACTCTCTCAGGTCTGTGTTCGCAAGTTAATGGCGCACATGTGCTAATCCGCTCGTAGAACTGTTGGCCGTCCACTTCGAGAGCCATGGGGGGATCCCCTAGAGGGGATCGCACAACTATCTATGGGTCGCCTAGCCTCACGGGAACCATGAAAGGTTTGACCAGTGAGGGTGGTTCCACATTCAACTTGTTGCCCACACTCACGGGAGCCATGGAGTGCTCGATCAATAGTGAGGCTCTGTAATTGGGTTGAGAGACAAGCTGCGCCAGACCACTAAAGCTCGCTCGAGCTGTTCATTTAGTTTCATCCCCCTTGTGATATTGATACGTGCATCGCTGTTGGCATTTGAACAGTGGGTAGGTGCCACGACTGCATTGGGTTAGTCCTTGGACACACTGGTCATCTACTATGATAAGCCACATGGAGCTCAACCGGCAGGGGCAACTCTACTAAATACAGGTCACCAACTTGCATGAGAACCTCGAAAGGATTAATCTGCAAGGTGTGAGACAGTGTATGCCCTTAGCTTCAATCAGAATGATGTACCTTATGACATTTAATGTAAATGAATAAAGTACATGTTTGATTCATGTTATTATGGTGTGTTTCTGTGTAATACCCTTAAACTGGACACATATGAGACTTGTGTTAGTTTGGAGTCTTCATAGCCGTTGGATAAATCAGGGGAGATTTATCCTGCCAAGGCTGACACAGATGTGCCGCCAAGTTGGTTGGGGTAGCTTGTCTCAGCTGCCAGGGTGAGACCTGAGGTACATGCAGTGTGGGTTTTCTTGAAACCTTGAACCGGACCAGAATTCCAGTATTGCTCCGGACCATGGAGACAGATGGGAAAAACTGGAATGTTACACTTGGCCCTATACTTGATTATGATACTACACTAGGTGTCGGATTGGGCTGTCTTTGATATGCCAATCAGTGAGATCCTTTGAGGGTCAAAACCTGGGTATGTTGGGACAGTCCGAAAATTCATCTGAGTGGGTGATCATAGTGATAGGATCAGCCCCTTTGCCGGACAAAGTGAATGATTGGGGATGAACTCTCTCTGATGGAAACCAAAGTTGCCGGCAATCGATTTCAACCGTTGAAATTTGTTTTGCAAAATATATTTATATAGAGATATACATATATATATTATGGTTTCAAAATGTTTGCAAAATTTTTTAATTCCCGTGATCCATGTGAGTAGAGAGTGCAACACTCTACCTTGCAGTCGAGGTAGAGGTTCTCTCTTGTCAGGTAGTGTTTGATCATTATGGGTTGAGAGGTTAAGTGTAAGACCATTGAGGGTAATACCTGAGGGGCTAATCTTGCATATGCCCACAGTCCTTGGGTTTTTATAAGGTGGCTTGACCCAGGGACCATTTAGTGTAAATGTTGGGCCCATTAAGAGCCCATGGTGATGGACTCAAGGGTTCACTGTCTCCTACAGTGAATTCGGCTAGGCCTTGTAACAGAGGCTGGGCTGAACCCTTGTGGCTGATGTGTAGATCAATGTTTGGGTCCCACGCCATATAAGGATACCCAACTAGGCAGCAGTTTGGAGGATAAGTGAGCACACGGACTTAATGGGCCTAAAGCCCAATTCGAACTGGTTTAATATGATTAATTAAAGAGGGGCGGTTCTAGGAATTAGATCAGTAGATAGGATAAGGGATTATCCTTATCCACTCAGAGAGTCTAGATCCAAATAAAGATTTAGATTAGGAAACTCGTAATGAGATTAAGAGGACTGATCTTTATCTGTAGATAAGATAAGGGATTATCCTTACCTCTTAAAGAGAGTCTAGATCCAAATATAAGATTTGGATTAGGAAACTCCTAATGGGATTAGGAGAAACTCTCTTTAAAGTTATAAATAGAGGAGGAGGGCAACCGCAATCAACCCAATCAGATTACTGATACAAGAGAGAAGACAACTGCAGTTGGACTGACACCATCTTCTGCTTTTGCCTTCTCCTATTGCTACCGCCATTGCCAGTTCAATCTCCATCTGTAGGAGCAATCGAGAAAGGTTCTTGATATTAGTTTTTGGAGAAAAACTGATATGAAGTCATGCTCACTCGCCCTTCATCAGATTCTTGGTGAAGAATCAGGTTCTTGTTGAAGAACCACCCAACTGATTCTGTTCCAACCTACGCTGTGTCATCGTAAGAGCAGTCTTCGGTGATCTCCTTGGGCGTGAACACCTTCATTGGGAGTTACTACTACTCTGTATCAGGTATTTCCCTCTCCTACCCTTTTGTTTCAGATCTGGTCTCGTTTAGGGTTCAAGATTGATCCTTGAAAATGCACTTTTCTAAAATAGGGAATGTGATTCCCACATGGGACAGAGAGAAATTTTTGAAATTTCGCCCAACCTACCTGCAGGGTTCAGCCATCCATATGATGGATCTCTCATCTCTTCAGTGGTATCGGAGCCAGGTTCAAATCTTGAACCAAAATTGATCAGATCTGAAACTGGGCAAATGGGCTGAAGGCATTCTACCCGATTTGCACAGATAAGAGATTTTCTGGGAAATCGGTTCCCAGATTAAGGGCGATTGATCTGAAATTAAATCATTTAAATCTGATTTATATTTAGAACTATTCTTTATATTTATCTTGATTTATGGGCTATTCAAACGGTGGAGATCGTAATCTTGATTGGCGCAAGAAATTTGCGCTTTGCAGTTCTTTTACATTCTGGTCTGTAATTATTATTTTTTATTTTCTAGACTGAATGTATAGGAATTCGATTTGATGTAATATTAATAGAAAATTCGGGTTTTTCTATTTTATTTCAATCAAGATCGAAACTGATTGCGCAGAAGGAAGGATTTTCGCAGATTAGGGTTCGCCGATATGTGATTTGTAGTTTGAGAAACTGCAAGTTGTGAACTAACCTCTGTTTTGCTAGGTATCAGGTCTACGAACAGCCTTAGTACTGATTCTTGATTGTCATTTATTAGTAATTTAATTTCAGATCAATTCTTGAATTAAAAATCAAACCCTAGACCCATTCGAACCAGATTGGACCAAACTGGTTGGACCGAATCTATGGTTCGATGGGGGCTGTTCTCAGCCATAATTTTTCACTCTTAGGTCAAGGGATTGATTGTTAATTGCAAGATCTAATTCGGCCCACACCTGTAAAGCCCAATTTTAATGTGTTGAAACTGCTTTAGCCCATTAACTCCATAAAAGCTATATGGGCCGAACTGCTCTTTGCTATTCAGCCCATATACCTAGATAATATTAATCAGTAATATTATGAATTATTATGGGATTTAATAATGGGTTTTACAGATATTAATTGATTGGATCAATTTTATCCCTGCATGTGATGTACGGATGTGTGATGTGCAACGTTCATGGGCCATAAGTACTTGGTCCATGCTGATACGATAGTGGCTCTTGCGCACACCATGGCTGAATGCACATCATTGCCATGGAGTCCCTAAAGATCATTGGATGATCTCCCTTCTTTGTTGGCCCCACACCTCTCCAAGAGAAGCCGTGCGGAACCCTAGCCGTTTAGGGCCCACCTAAATCTGGCTTTATGAAAGTCAATGGGAGCTACTTTGGTTTGACCTAAATTAAACTAGGGCGTAACTTTTGTTCCCTCCTGAAATATGAGTGCATGTGATAGGGAGATTCATGTGATGAAATCTCTAAAGGCCTTCCATCATTAGCATGAAGATGGGTCATTCAGTAATGAGGAAACACACCATAAAATTGGGCTTTCCATTTGCTGCTGGATCTGTTGGAATGTTTCATAAGATGGTAGGGGCGTCATAGACCGATGTGGGAGGGGCCTATCCTAAAATGGAAGACTCTCTCACGGTACCTTGGCGTTCACGAATATGATGGGTGAGCACTCACTGGATAGAAAGGTTTAACCTAAAATGGCAATGAACCTTGTCTGACAGAGGCCAAAGGGAAAACTCATATGATGAGTGGATATGATCCTTCACAGAAAGGTGGTGGGGTTATGTAGCTGAAACAGTTGGCTCCATGCACCCTATATGATTTCCCACATTTCCAAAGACATAATTTGTAGTCTTCGTCACTAAGATAGGAGGGAAATCTCAGAGATGAATAAATGGGAATGGAACATAGATTAAAAGCCATATCTATGTGGATAACATGAATCAAATTAGGTTGTGGGCTAATGTTTATTTTTTATCAGAAATGGAAAATGGACAATTCGCTAAACTGTTGGACGACAACAAACTTAAGGGCCCAAACTATGTTGATTGGTACCATAACCTTATGCTGGTCCTCACTTCTGAGAAGTTGGACAAAGTAGCTAAGAATCCTGCCCCGGAATGTCTAGGTGGTAGGGCTTCTGGGGCCCGTAGGAGGGACTACCATGAATGGGAAGAGAAAAACTCCCTAGCCCACTGCTACATCATTGCCTCCTTCGATAATCCGATACAGTGACAATTCGATCAGATCGAATTGTCCAAGGATATCCTGGACAATTTAAGGACGATGTATGAAGAGCAAAATCGTTCTACTCAGTAGAAGGTCTTGAAACAGTTCATGACCGCGTAGATGTCCAAGAACCAGCAGGTTCATGACCATTGTCTAAAGATGATGGGTTATATTAATGAACTTGAGGCTCTTAGATCCGGGTTGGACCATGTGACCAAGGTAGATGCCATCCTAAATTCTCTGCCTTCTTCTTTCAATCAGTTCATCATGAACTACAACATGAACAAGCTAAATGTTTGCATTCAGGAACTCAACAATATGTTGCAGAGGGTCGAAGAACTGGTAAAGAAGGATGAGCCCATTGCTATGCTTGTTGAAGCTGGCAAATCGGGCAAGAAGAAGAGGAAGGCAAAGAGAAAGCCTTAGAAGAAAGCTACTAAGTCTAAGAAGCAGAGGAAAGACAAAGCATCGGATGCTTGTCACTTTTGCAAGCAAGCCAGCCACTGGAAGAGGAACTGCCCTCAGTACCTGGAATCCAAGAAACAAGGTAATTTCGAATCTTGTGTCATAGAAACCAATTTGTTCGTAATTTCTGCTTCCTGGTGTATTGACTCTGGGGCTTTAACTCATGTGTGTAACTCACTGCAGGGGTTCAGGATAAGCAGAAGACTAAGTGACGGAGAAGTAACTCATTACTTGGGGATTTCTGCAAGTGTTGCAGCTACAGCCATAGGAATTCTAGAGTTAAATTTCAGAGAAGGAACTATTGTACTGAAAGATTGTCTTTATGTTCAAAAATTGAGAAAAATTTAATTTCTGTTTCAAAATTGTATACGGATGGATATTCTGTTCTTTTTAGTAATATGATTACTATCAAAAGAAATAACAAATTCCTCGCATACAGAGAACTTGAGAATAGTCTCTATGTCTCCATCCTTCTCTGGAAACTAACATAGCCGAAACTACGTCGGATGATATCTCCAAGAAAAGAACCTGTGATACAGTTAATCCCACGTGTCTGTGGCATTACCGACTTGGCCATATTAACATAGATCGTATAACAAGGTTGGTAAAGGATGGTCCTTTGGATTTTCTAACTGTAGAAGATCTTCCAACCTGTGAACCTTGCCTTCAGGGTAATATGACGAAACGACCATTTAACGGTAAGCCTGAAAGATATACAGGCACGCTTGACCTTATACATACTGATGTATGTGGTCCCATGAGTGTTAAGACGCGTAACCAGCACATTTATTTTATAATATTTACCGATGATTACTCTCGATATGGTTACGTGTACCTAATGAGACACAAGTCTAAATCATTTGAAAAGTTAAAAGAGTTCAGACAAGAGGTCGATAAGCAGTTAGGGAGAGAAATTAAGACCCTTTGATCGGATCGAGGTGGCGAGTATCTCTCTGACAAATTCAGGGACTACTTAAAGGTCAATGGGATAGTATCACAACTAGCTCCTCTTGCTACACCACAACTAAACGGCGAGTCAGAGAGGAGGAACTTGACTCTATTGGATATGGTCCGATCACTTCTCATACACTCAGAGTTACCCACATCCTTTTGGGGTTATGCATTAGAGATTGTGATGTATGTGCTGAACCGAGTTCCAACCAAATCAGTTCTGAAGACTCCCTATGAGCTTTGGACTGGTAAGAAATCAAGTGTAAGACACTTGAAGATTTGGGGTTCTCCGACACATGTTAAAAGAACGAGTGCGGACAAATTGGAACCCAATACCAGCTGTTGCATATTCGTAGGCTACCCCAAAGGCTCTGTGGGTTACCAATTATATGACCCAGGAGAACAGAAGGTGTTCTGTAGTCGAAATGCCCATTTCTTGGAGGACGATTACATCATGAACAATCATCATCAAGAAGTTGTTATTGATGAGGAGAGCTCAGGGGTAGTGGGAGGTGTCCCACAAGTTCTAGGTAATGACCAACCTAGAAGATCTACCCGGGTTTCCAGGCCTCCAGTTCGTTTCGGCTATGACCATGTTAGTTACTTGGTGGAAGTCATGACTAGTGAGGAGGATCCTATGACTTATACGGAAGCTATGTTGGACATAGATTCCTTGAAGTGGGTAGATGCCACGATAGCTGAGATGGACTCAATGGAGACCAATGGAGTCTGGACTCTAGTAGATCTGCCCCTTGGGCTAAAAGCGATTGGTTGCAAATGGATCTATAATAGGAAGAAGGGCCCTGATGATAAGGATGAAACCTAAAAGGCTCGTCTTATGGCAAAAGGGTACACTCAGAAAGAGGGAATCGATTATGAGGAAACCTTTTTGCCGGTGGCCATGCTTAAATCCATTAGGATCCTGCTAGTTATAGCAGTATACCATGATAATGAGATTTGGCAAATGGATGTCAAAACTGCATTCCTGAATGGAGATCTTAGTGAAGATATCTACATGCAACAACCACAAGGTTTCATAGCTACAGGTCAGGAACACATGGTATGTAAATTAAATAGATCCATATATGGACTTAAGCAAACTTCTAGGAGTTGGAGCATCCGGTTTGACTCTACCGTCAAAAGGTTTGACTTTGAGCAAAACTCGGATGAGCCCTGTGTTTATAGGAAACCCAGTGGGGATATGGTTACATTCATGGTTCTGTATGTAGATGACATTCTACTCACTGGGAATGATGTAGGAATGTTAACTACGGTGAAAGTATGGTTTTCACAGCAATTCTCCATGAAAGATCTTGAAGAAGCCTCCTATATACTAGGTCTTCGACTCTATAGAGATAGATCGAAGAGAATAATAGGATTATCACAATCTGTTTACATTGATAAGATAGTCAAGAGATACAACATAGAGAACTCCAAGAAAGGAAATGTTCCTTTTAGGCATGGAGTCACTCTCTCCAAGGGCATGTCTCCCAAGACACCCAAGGAGATTGAGGGCATGAAGGACGTTCCCTATGCCTTAGCCGTAGGGAGCATCATGTATGCCATGTTGTACACTCGTCTTGACATCGCTCAGGCAGTGAGTGTGGTAAGTAGATTCCAGGCCAACCCAGAGCAGGAGCTTTGGATTGCTGTGGAAAATATACTCAAATACCTTCGAAGGACAAAAGAGTTTTGTCTGTTATTCGATGGTAGTTCACTACAGATCCAGGGGTATACTGATGCCGACTTGCAGTCAAATCCAGATGATAGAAAGTCTACATCTGGGTATGTTTTCACGATAGGATCGTGTGCTGTTTGCTGGAAAAGCAACAAACAGGGGTCCACGAAGGATTCCACAACCGAAGCCGAATACATTGCCATAAGTGAGGCTGCCTAATGAATGAAGGTGTTCATTTTGGAATTTGGAATTTCACACATCACCCATTCCACTGTTGCGTGACAACACTGGATCTACAGGAGATTGATGTTAAAAGGTAGCATCAGCGGAGAATGTGGCAGACCCATTGACTAATCCCCTGACACAGAAAGTGTTTGAGAAATACGTGGAAAGTCTGGGACTCCGGCTTGTACCCAATTGGACCTAAGTGCAAGTGGGAGCTGTTAGACAGTGTATGCCCTTATCTTCAATCAAAATGATGTACCTTATGACATTTAATGTAAATATATAAAGTACATATTTGATTCAGGTTATTATGGTGTGTTTCTATGTAATACCCTTAAACTGGACACATATGAGACTCGTGTTAGTTTAGAATCTTCACAACTGTTGGTTAGATCTGGGGAGATTTATCCTGCCAAGGTTGACACTGATGTGCCACCAAGTTGGTTGGGGTAGCTTGTCTCAGCTACCAGGGTGAGACCTGAGGTACATGCAGTGTGGGTTTTCTTGAAACCCTAAACCAGACTAGAATTCTGTTATTGCCCTAGACTTTGGAGACAAATGGGCGAAATTGGAATGTTACACCTGACCCCTAGACTCGATTATGATACTGCACTAGGTGTCGGATTAGGCTGTCTTTGATATGCCAATCAATGAGATCCTTAGAGGGGGTCAAAACTAGGGTATGTTGGGATAGTTCGAGAATTCATCTGAGTGGGTGATCATAGTGACACGATCAGCCCCTTTGTCGAACAAAGTGAAAGATTGAGGATGCACTTTCTCTGATGGAAACCAAAGCTGCCGACAACTGATTTCAACCATTGAAATTTGTTTTGCAAAATATATTTATATAGAGATATACATATATATATATATATATTATGGTTTCAAAATGTTTGCAAAATGTTTTAATTCCCGGGATCCATGTGAGTAGAGAGTGCAACACTCTACCTTGCAGTCGAGGGAGAGGTCCTCTCTTGTCGGGCAGTGTTTGATCATTATGGGCTGAGAGGTTAAGTGTAAGACCATTAAGGGTAAAAGCTGATGGGATAAACTTGCATCTAACCACAGTCATTGGGTTTTTATAAGGTGGCTTGACCTAGGGACCATTTAGTGTAAATGTTGGGCCCATTAAGAGCCCATGGTGATGGACTCAGGGGTTTACTGTCTCCTACAGTGAATTCGGCCAGGCCTTGTAACAGAGGTTTGGCTGATATATAGATCAATGTTTGGGTCCCACGCCATACAAGGATACCCAACTGGGCATCAGTTTGGAGGATAAGTGAGCACATGGACTTAATGGGCCTAAAGCCCAATTTGAGCTGATTTAATATGATTAATTAAAGAGGGGTGATTCTGGGATTTAGATCAATAGATAGGATAAGGGATTGTTCCTATCCACTTAGAGAGTACAGATCCAAATAAAGATTTGGATTAGGAAACTCGTAATGAGATTAGGAGGGCTAATCTTTATCTGCAGATAGGGTAAGGGATTATCCTTATCTCTTAAAGAGAGTCCAGATCCAAATACAAGATTTGGATTAGGAAACTCCTAATGGGATTAGGAGAAGCCCTCTTTAAAGCTATAAATAGAGGAGGAGGGCAACCCTAATCAACCCAATCAGATTACTGATACAAGAGAGAAGACAACTGCAGTTGGACTAACACCATCTTCTGCTCTTGCCTTCTCCTATTGCTACCGCCATTGCCAGTTCGATCTCCATCTATAGGAGCGATCAAGAAAGGTTCTTGATATTTGTTTTTGGAGAAAAACTGCTCTAAAGTTGTGCTCACTCGCCCTCCATCAGATTCTTGGTGAAGAATCAGGTTCTTGCTGAAGAACTACCTTGTTGATTTTGCTCCACCCTATGCTATGTCATCTTTAGTGGGAGCAATCTTTGGTGATCTCCTTGGGCGTGAACACCTTCATTGGGAGTTACTACTTCTCTGTATCAAGTATTTCTCTCTCCTACCTTTTGGTTTCAGATCCAGTATGGTTTAGGGTTCAAGATTGATCCTTGAAAATGCACTTTTCTAAAATAGGGAATGTGATTCCCACATGGGACAGAGAGAAATTTTTGAAATTTTGCCCAACCTACCTGCAGGGTTCGGCCATCCATATGATGGATCTCTCATCCCTTCACAAGGGTGACTGCAGTCCGTTAGCCGTCGACTCTTGCAGGAGCCACGAAGGGCTCGACCTGTAGGGTTGACCTTTCGAACAGAGCTGATGAGGCTCGTTTGGGCTGATTACGTGTGTCGCGAGTCTTAGTCAAATCGTAGAAATTTTAACAGGCTAGTTCATTCTCAGCACCTTGGCCTACAAACACCTTATTACCTCAGCAGTGTTGACCTGTGAGGGTGGCTCCACAGTCTATTGGCCATCAACTTCCATGAGAACCATGGAGTACTCGACCTGAAAGCGGCCTCGCCGTCTGTTGGACATCAAATTCCATGAGAACCATTGAGGGCTCGACCTTTGGGGGTGGCCTCATAGTTTGTTGGTCATCAACTCTCGCAGAGAGCATGTAGGGCTCAACACGTAGGAGCAATCTTACAGTTAGGGTTGGGAGATTTTGTCCAAGCAAGGCTGTTGGAACTTGTCGGGGCCAATCATCCTGATTCTGCTCCCCTAGGGGGTTCCTTCGATCTAGGCGTTGTTGTTTTGCTTGAGGATGTCCTTACTTGAGGCTCAAAGAACGGGTGAGAACTTATTTTTTGTGTAACGGTTCCCACAGATGGCGCCAATTGATGATGCGCGATCTGGAGATCCCTACTGGAGGACAACTTGGATGTCGGGCTAGTGAGGTCGCCTGGTTGAGCTACAAGTCAGTGTCCGGGGTGCTTTACTCGGTGTGGGCACTTTGATGCTTAAGCTAACAAATTGGAGGTTTTAGAGAGAGTTGAAAGCAAGATTGCTAGTGTTTGAGAGCTAAATCGCACATACCTTTTCTCCTAGGGACGAGATGAGATCTTTAAGTAGGCATTGTATGGCATGGGCTTCACGCTCCATGTCCAAGATCTCCGGGAAGATGTGCCTGACCTATCCGAAGTCCTTGGAGGTAGTCATGCATGTAGACCAGGCTTTGTGCCTTATTTGGTTTCCTCTGGAACATTTGGTTCGAGAGCCGACTTTTGATTGATCCGGGAGTGACAAGATACATGCAGAGGAGGTCGGTGAGCATGTATCGTAGGTTGCCACCTGGACCTCAGTTAGGTCAGCAAGTCCTTGAGGGAGGTCGCTCCTCACACCAAGGTCACTTCGACTGGTACTAACGCGGTACCATAGGTCAGCAAGTCCTCAAGGAGGTTGTTCCTCACGCCAAGGTCCACTATAATGGTAATGACGGGGTACATACCACAGGTCGACCCTGGATGAGGTGCAACTAGCCACCATACCGGGATGCCTGAGTTGTGTATGAGGTGCTTGGAATTGTTTTGAGATGTACCTCCTTGACTTTGTCGGATCTTCAACTGTTCGTGTGGCGTTGTGGTGTCATGTAGTGGCCCTGTCGTGCAACATGTTGCTAAGTCAGTGTCGGGCCAAATCTGCCCTCATCAATTGCCCCCTACACTCAAGCCAAGGTAAGTTTAGTGAAGGGTGTAGCTTGTTTGAAGATGTGGCCCGAGGTGACCTGCTCTCTATTTCGCTGGTTGTATGAAATCTTTTCTGAAGTCTTCCTTTCCACTGTTTCTTTTCTTTCTTTTTATTATCAAGTTGGTGGTGAGATACCTTTGTCCTTTGAGATCGATGTAGTGTAGTAGCGGGAAAGTAAAAAATGTTGTCGAGCTAGATAGATGAGGGCTGACCTGCATAGGTTGACCTACTTGTTGCCAATGCGTTTCGATGTCGGCTTACGGGGCCTCGATGCTAAAAGCGATTTAGCTTCCCCTTAGAATTCAATTAGGTCAGGTTTTCAAAGCGGTTACTCATTATTTTGGCCATCAAAATAATGCCGAGATGTCGAACTGCCAATGTATTCCTAGGTAGGCATAGGGGGCCTTAACTAAATGTAGTTTGGCTTCCCCTTAGTAGATTTTCCCTGACATGCACATATTGCGGGTTTGCTCATTTAGATCTCCAAAGCGGTTGTAATTTTGGCCATCAAAATTATGCCAAGCTAGATAGATGGGGGCCCACTTGCATAGGGCGGACTACCGGTTGTTGACGCGTTTTGAGGTCGGCTTAGGGGCCTTGATGTTGAAAGCTGTTTTGGCTTCCCCTTAGAGTTCAGTTTAATTAGGTCACCAAAGCGGATGTTCATTCTATAATAGCTTTAAATGTGACTACATCTATGCCATCACGTAGGATTGACTCTCTCAGGTTTGTGTTCGCAAGTGAATGGCACGCATGTGGTACTTCGCTCGTAGAATTGTTGGCCGTCCACTTCGAGAGCCATGGAGGATCCCCTTGAGGGGATCACTCAACTATCTACGGGTCGCCTAGCCTCATAGGAACCATGAAAGGTTCGACCTATGAGGCTGGTTCCACATTCAGCTCGCTGCCCACACTCATGGGAGCCATGGAGGACTCAATCAATAGTGAGGCTCTAAAGTTGGGCTGGAGACAAGCTGGACTAGATCGCTAAAGCTTGCCCGGGCTGGTCGTTTAGTTTCTACCCCCTTGTGATATTGATATGTGCGTCGTTGTTGGCATTTGAATGGTGGGTAGGTGCCACGGCTGCATTTCGTCAGTCCTCAGACACACTGGTCATCTACTACGATAAGCCACAGGGAGTTCAACCAGCGGGGGCAACTCTACTAAATACAGGTTGCCAACTCGCACGGGAACCTTGAAAGGATCGATCCCCAAGTGTGACTGTAGTCCGTTTTCCATCGACTCTTGCGGGAGCTACGAAGGGCTCGACTTGTAGGGCGACCTCGTGAATAGAGCTGATGAGAATCGTCTGGGCTGATTACGTGTGTCGCGAGTCTCAGTCAGATCACTGAAAATTTAATAGGCTAGTTCGCTCTCAGCACCTTGGCCTACAGACACTTTATCACCTCTGCAGTGCTGACCTGCGAGGGTGGTTCCACAATCTGTTGGCCATCAACTTCCATGAGAACCATAGAGGGCTCAACTTGCGAGGCGGCCTCTGAGTCTGTTGGACCTCAACTCCCACGAGAACCATTGAGGTCTCGACCTATGGGGGTGGCCTCACAGTTTGTTGGTCGTCAACTTTCGCAGAGAGCATGTAGGGCTCTACACGTAGGAGCAATTTTACAGTCAGGGTTGGGAGATTTTGTCCAGGCAAGGCTGTTGGAACTTGTCTGGGCCAATCATCTTGGTTCTGCTCCTCTAGGGGGTTTCTTCGATCTAGGCACTGTTGTTTTGCTTGAGGATGCCATTACTTGAGGCTCAAAGAACGGGTGAGAACTTATTTTTTGTGTAACGGTTCCCACAGATGGTGCCAATTGATGATGCGGGATTTGGAGCTCCCTAATAGAGGACAACTTGGATGTCGGGCTAGTGAGGTCGCCTGGTCGAGCTACAAGAAGACAAGTTAGTGTCCGGGGTGCTTTACTAGGTGTGGGCACTTCGTTGCTTAAGTTAACAAATTGGAGGTTTTAGAGAGAGTTGAAAGCAAGATTGCTAGTATTTGAGAGCTAAATCCCACATACCTTTTCTCCCAGGGAGGAGATGAGACCTTTATATAGGCGTTGTTTGGCATGGGCTTCATGCTCCACGTTTGAGATCTCCGGTAGGATGTGCCTGACCAGTCTGAAGTCCTTGGAGGTAGTCATGCATGTAGACCAGGCTTTGTGCCTTATTCGGTTTCCTCCTGAACATTTGGTTCGAGAGCCGACTTTCGAGAGACCCGAGAGTGACATGATACATGCAGAGGAGGTCGACGAACACATCTCATTGGTCGCCACCTGGACCTCAGTCAGGTTAGCAAGTCCTTGAGGGAGGTCACTCCTCACACCGAGGTCACTTTGACTGGTCCTAATGTGGTACCACAGGTCAGCAAGTCCTCAAGGAGGTCACTCCTCACGCCGAGGTCCATTGTACCGGCATCGGCGAGGTACATACCATAGGTCTGCCCTGGACGAGGTGCTACTAGCCGCCTTACCGGGGTGCCCGAGTTGTGTATGAGGTGCTCGGACTGATTTCGCAGTGTACCTCCTTGACTTTGTCAGATGTGCAACTGTTCGTGTGGCGCTGAGGTGTCATGCGACAGTCTTATCGTTCCACATGTTGCTAAGTCAGCGGAGTGCCAAATCTACCCTCATAAAAAACCATTGGGCTTTCGAGTCATTCTAAGTTTTAATTAATAATATTCAATTAATTAAAACCATTGAATTTTGGGGCCATTTTAAATTTTAATTAATAGCAATTTTTAATTATTTGTTAGTCGTTAAATGTTTATTGTTTATGTGGAATTAGAATCCAATCTAACAAAAAACCGAACCAAATTCAGTTAGGATCAGTTCGGTTGAAGAAAATGCTCAAATCGAACTCTGAATTGAATCCAACTGCTTCGTGTCAAGGAAGTTCTGTAAGCTCGAATCTCACTTGCCTCCAAAAGCACTGGCCCCTCCACCACCATCCTAACTGCAAAGACAATTCCTTAATTGTATGTCTATTAGCGGGTGCAATTGGACTGGATTTAGTCCAATGTGAGTCCATTATAAATGGATAAGGTCCAATCCAATCCAATAAATATTTTGGATTAATCCAATTTAATGTCTAAACCATTCAATCTATTTAAATTTGTTTTAATTTAAATTAATTCTAATGCAAATCTGATCCATTGACACTTATATTTTTATCTTCCATCAATGGACGTATTATATATTGGCTCAATCCAACCCAATCCAATATAAATTCATTATGGACGGACCAGGTCTAATCCAATCCAATAAATACTTTGGACTATTAAGTTTTGGACTGGTTCAAATCAATGTCTTATTGGTCTGCCCAACCTGTTCAAATTGATTTTGATTTAGACAGGGTTCAATCCAAAACTGGTCCATTGATACCCTTACACACTCCACCACAAGACTGAGCCAAGTATATTGGTGGGGGGTCCTTAGCCCCCCCAAACTTTTTGTTAAACTAATATTTGTATAGTAATTAAGTAGAGGCAAGGTAAAAAATGTTATAAAGTGGGTCCATGCCCCCCCCCCCCTCTAATGCTCCTCCAATTCCCAAAATTAAATATTTTTGTTTATTTCCCTACACACCCTACTTCTACTCCTTTTATCTTTTTTCTTGTTTAACTTGGCCCCTCTAAGAGAAAATTTTTGGCTCCTCCACTGGTCCACCATCACCAATTTTGACAGATTCTTTAGGAGCAGGAACCCAAACTGTCAAGAAGACCACCTCAACATCCTTCCTCCGAAGATTCTCAACATCTACATCTACGTACAAAGCCTTCTAATATTTTTTGAAGACACTCCAGCTCCAAGCAAGAAGAGTGAAGGCCAAAAGCACTTCTCCTTCCACTTCTGAAACGCATTAAAAGCTCTACCCTTCTCTACATCAAGACTCAACCTGCAGTGTGAGATTTCGCATCCATTGCAACGTGATGGATTAATTAAATCTAAAAGGTTAACGACCTCCTATTCTGAGTCCAAGAAAACCAAGAACCTACCGCCCACATCTTGACTGACTCCACCTCTGCGTTGTCCGCAAACGAAGAGGCGAAGACGACCAACCATCTCTGGAAATCCACCTTTCAAAACCCTATTCAAAACCTCTACCACTATCACTCTTCCAAGCTCTACTTCTCTTTCTCTCTCTTTCAAACAAATACTTCGCTATTGAAACATACGACTGACCATGGACTTTGTTTCTACTCCACACCTTCTTCTTTCTCTTTTTCTCTTTACAAGCATTTTTCAACGCAGATTGGGTAGGGTGTCCAAACGATCAACTAAAGCATACTTTATTTATTACTTGGGACGTAATCTCATTGCTTTAAGTTCAAAGAAGCGAGCTATATTGCTCGCTTAAGCATTGAATCTAAGCTTCGCACATGCACTAATGCTGCTAATGAACTATTTTGGATTCGATCCTTGTTGCATGATTTGCCATTCACTTCTTGAGCCTCCAATTGTTTGGTCTGATAACATAGGCATTCACTTCCACTTCTTCTATGACCTTGTTTTCAAGGCGTCTTCGAGCAATTTATTTTATTTAGGGATCAGATTGCTGATCTACTTATAAAGTCTATCAGTGACGCGTATCTCTTTAATGCAAACTAGATTGGGCTCTCCTTGACCCAATGGTTGAACTTAGCTCGATGTTCGGGCCTGAATGTATTATGTTAATAAGGAGACAAAGCATAATCTGAACCTGACCTGACCGTGATTTCATATAACCTTGCACGCTCATATGTATAGGTTTTCCAAGGTAGCAGATCTCACATGTGCTGGCTCCAGATGTTTCATGCAAAGATCTTCGAGATGCTGTCTCCAGAAATCAACTAAAGTAATTGGATTTGTGTATAAGTTTGCGGAGGGAGAATGCTTTCTTATTTGGTTAGCAACCAACAAAGATTTCCATTAATAAAGTCCGGCCTCATCGTTCAGTGTCCAGATGTAGTAGGCACGTTATAGGTAAGCACAATGAATGAGCACATAATAGCTGTGTGACACATGTCCTATTTAATGTACCTTTCATCCAAACGTTTTTGCTCTGTTAGATAGAAATTATCTATTATTTTATTATCTTTGTCAAAATAATTAAAAATAAGTACAATGAAAAAGAAAAACCTAAATGTATTGGAAGTTGGGACTCATTAACGTTTTCCTTTTTCATTGTTTTTTATTTTTAATTATTTTGACAAAAATAATAAAATAATGGATAATTTCTGCCTCAAGGAGTAAAAACGTTTGGATGAAAGGTGCATTAACTAAGACATGTTTCACACAGCTATTATGTGCTCACTCATTATACTTACCTAACGTGCCTACTACATCCGGACCCCATCGTTCACGGGAAAGAATTAGTAAACCCAAACAAGAACAAACAAAGAAAGGCCTGTAAAGCTTGTTTAGATTATTTTCATGGTAAAATAGTGAAGATTAATGTTGATAAGTGTTAGAGGTTATCATCCACGTGTGTAGAGATTAACCTTATCCAGCTATTCTAGTGATTAAGTTTACCTCAGTAGTTGTGTTCATCTATAACTCTATCCGTTGTAATCATCCTTACCTTGATAAGTGGTTGTGTTGTATTGTAATTCAAACTCCTCATATATAAATAACACAAGGTTGATGGAATTAACCATTGAACCATTCACACCAGTTTCGTCTCTACTATTTCTTCATCTATAAGAATAGATGCTCCAACCATTTTCTTATTATTTTTTCTTTGGTAATCAACCATTTGCTTTTTCATTCATATAGGTTTCACTACTGAGAAAACATGCATGATTATGAACCATGTACAGTGGATATCACAGTCAGCCCTATACGAGTATAGGCGCATGCATTTTCTTTTTCTGCTCCTTTTCTTCTTTTTATCTTTTGAGAATAATAAAGCAAAGTTAACCACCGTAGTTTTGCTTTTGCAGTAGTCTTAAATTTTAAATTGGATTCGACTTAAATGGAGTTTCAAATGCTACTGAAAGCTTTAAAGTTCAAAGCACAGGAGAGAGAGAGAGAGATCAGCTCGTGTGTTTTAGTAAGCTTGCTGTTTAGTAACACCTTTACACACCAGTACCGAACTTATGTACTTCTCTGTCCACTACTTTTCTTATTTTTCCTGTTTTGGAGAACAACTATGCACAAAGAGCTCTACGTACGTTACTGTATAACTGTGATTGCCTTATCTTGAAATGTAAGTTCGCCTTGATCTGGTCCCTGCAGCTGCAAAAGAAGGGATCTTATGATATTGATAATAAATAATAGCCTGGAGATAATGGAATTTGGTGATCTGGTCAGTTGATAGTGGATTGCACGTTTAACACCACCCTTCAGAATAGACTGCCCTAAAGCTACACTCATGGAACTGTCTCCCATTTTCTGTACTGGCCCTAGCTCCCTCACACTAAAGAAGTACTTTTCGCTTCTTCATGGAACCAAGCAAACGAAATATACATAAAGGAAACCAGTGACTGCCAAGCTTCTCCAGTTGAACGTAGTCCTTATGCAGTGGGTGGCCTAATTAATAGGTATTCTAAACTAGGGCTTCCTTCTTTAATAGCAGATCACATCTGCGCCCCCACAAGCGCCCCCACATGCACATCTCATCGTCCATTGGGAACATCTCCCGAAGTTGTCAATGGAAGATGTTCCCAGTACATGGTTGGGATATGCTGTGGGGCGTTTGTGGGGCGCAGATGTGAATTCCTTTAATAAGCCCTCCTGGGTCAGTCAGCTGTCTGTGTTAACTGTGGTCCTGTAGCTGGTAGCCACAATGCATGGATAGGTGGTCGCTAATAAGAAGACTGCAGCTATATAAAAGCTGTCACATTATATTGGTCTCTAGCTAGAGTTGCACTACTTTGGTACGAGGGAGATCCAAACTTGGACTACAAATGGACAATGTATGATAAGTTCATTCATTAATTTGATTTACTTTTAACCCAAACAAAATAATTTGATTGTAAATTCTGATTTGCTTTTGTTTTACCGTTTGCTTTATTTTGTTTGTTTGCATTGTAGATTAAGTAAAATGAAACCTGAAGGACTATAAAATACGGAAAAGTATGGATTTGTCTAATGCAGATTTTTGATTTACACTGCAGGGTTATAAACATTCAAATGGACCGATACCCACACTTTATGCACTCACGCTCGCCCGTGAATTGGCATCAATTCCGAGCTAGCACTTACCCTGACCGTATATTGAACCTACAAATTCTGACACTGGGGGTATCGGTCATTCTCTCTATAAAGTAAAGCCCAAGAAAAAATGAACAGAATTTGCATTATTCTCATTTGCATCAAGGATGTAGGGTCAGGGTTAAATTGTAAACCTAACTTGATCTGACCCAGCCTGCTGGGTCATGATACCCCTACACACAGACACACACATATACACACAAACAATGTTCTTGTAATTTAGTCTGATTTCTAAATCCTAACCTTAGGCTGTTGTGGTTTAAAGGGAAAACTAGGGAAAGGAAGGGAAATGTAGGGAAACCTTTACAAACCTTGTATATATAGGTTTCCCCACGTTTCCCTTCCTTTCCTTAACTTTTCCTTCAAACCAAACATAACCTTAAGCTCTAAGATTTCTTCTCATGTTTTTCTTTTCCTTTCATTTTGGAGAAAGTCATACTTTGAAATCCATTAACCAAATTCCAACTTAATTTAATGCCTCTTGGATTTTCTAAACACGCTATAAAAAATACAAAATGAAAGACTTGTGGGTTGGGCTGGACCCTTATCAAGTTGAATCCTATAGGTTCGGGGTTTGAAAAATGCATGTGTTATTGGTTGAGTTGGGTTGGGTCAGTTTTAGGTATAAACATGGGAAGGTTGGGTTAGGCCACTATACACTCACGTATTTTCAAATTGAGTTCTTTATGAAATTTAATCTGATAATATTAAAAAAAGGGGTTTTTATAGTTCAGTCTACCCTTAGGGTGGAGCTAGAATTTCTAGGGGTGGACTGAATCCTGACTGTGGATTGATGCTAAATCCACGGGCAGGATGCGGTTTATAGGCGGCCTACTAATAGACTAGAAGGGGGCTGCAATTTCAGATTTCTGAGTTGGATTGCAGTCCACTTATCCCTAAAAAATAAAGGCTCCAAGTTACAACAATCAGAACTAGGAATTTACGTCAAGCATCTCTAATTGCAAACTAAGTAGATGGAGATTAAATGGTATGATCTTAAATCTCACTAATGATCAAAATGGTCTTTGATTTGCTTTACCTAACACTTAAACATTTAATTAGTGCATGTAATATTAATCTTAAATCACAACAACAATAAAAATGGTGTATAATTTTCTTTAAGAGCCTAGCTATGAAAATATCCTCATAAACTTAGAATGATAAAATAAAGGGTAACTTGCTGAAACCTCCCCTGATATTTTTGACCACTGCTAAAACTTCCCCTGAAGCTTTTGGTAATTGCAATCACCTCCCCTAAACTTTCGACACAATTCCAAGTACACCTAGGGCTGTTAATGGGTAGGGTCTGGTAGGTTCTGGACAGGGTGAAACCATCTTGAACTGGTAAGAAATTAAATTAGGTTGTCCCAATCCCGAACCAGACCCTATTTGGACAATATTTTTAAACCAAGTGCTGAACTGATAATTAATTGGGCTAATCAGGTCTAACCCAATGAGAACCGATTGCATGAATGATCTCTAAAACAGATGAACTCCATGAAGCCCTAAATGCCCTAATGCTAGCTACAACACCAAATATGAAAAATAATATAGATTAAAAATACAAACAAATTATGAATTTAAATAGATTAGATGTTTTCACAATGAAATCAAGTCCAACAAAGAAGAAATCAAGTTTGATGTTTTCAACCGCTCGTATGCTCCACCCAAAATTTTACTTGTTAACATTTAAAATTAAAAGTGATGTCATCTATGGTATCTAGCTCATTCAAGCCACAAATATGGAAGCAATGATGGTTTTGTTGCAGAGTGGAAAAACATAGAACAAAGATGGTGTATTTTTGTTCAAGAAAAACTGAAAATGAGAGGACAAGAAATTAAAGATTTTGTATCTCTATTTTATAAGGTTTTAAAAGGCTAAAGGTGGGGTGAAGCAAAAGCCTCAAGGCATTTTGAGGCATAAGCCTTGAGCAAAAAAATGATATAATCCATAAACAAAAAAAGACATGAAAAATATACAATTAAGATCTCTATTTTATAAGGTTTTAAAAGGCTAAAGGTGGGGTGAAGCAAAAGCCTCAAGGCATTTTGAGGCATAAGCCTTGAGCAAAAAAATGATATAATCCATAAACAAAAAAAGACATGAAAAATATACAATTAAGATATTATATGGCTTGATTGATATATTAGACATGGGTTCTTTGTTCAAATTATCGATGCGCCCCAATATGATGAAAGTGTTGTATCAAGTATTAACACTTCCAATTACATGGGTTCTTTTCAATTTTAGTTTTTTTTTTCAAAATTTCACAACAAGATTAGGTTTATGTTATTTAATTGTTAAAAAGATTTTTTTAAACCCCTTAATATATAAGGGGTAGAAATACCCCAAAGATATGATACACTTGACACAAGGCATATTGTATCAATATTTTGAACCTTCCATGTGGTAGAATCTTACCAAAGTAGTTTTTCCCTAAAGTCTATAAACTAGAAGAATATAATCATATAAGTCAAACTTTATAATTTAGGGATATGAACCAACATTATTTTCAGAACAAGGAATTCCCATTTCATTTCTTGAACTTGTATGCATTAGTAAAGAGTGATTAGACCATCTATGTGATGCATGTGCTTTAGAAGAAATAGATTTTCAAGTATGGGGTAAATGGGCAAGTGTGGGCAAGTGGGTAAGAATAAAGTATGAGGAATAAAGCAAACTATTTCCTTACACATTTATTTGCATTTATTTGTTATTTTTATGTTTATTTATTTGTTCAACATGCCAATGTGATCTTCGGGAACCTCATGACCAACTCAAAGGAGTTGCCACCCATTTTTATGGGAAATGGGCCATCATTTCCGCTTTGAAAATTGATTTTATTTCTTTTATAATGACTTGATTTTTCCACCTCTAAGGCACTCAACCGAGAGATTTTGGACTCCAAAGGATTGGGAGAGAGATGGTGTTAGGCACCCCCTCTCAAACTACTATAGCAGTCCAAAATAGGAGTTCTTTAGGCTCAATTTGTAGCAGAAAACCAATAAAGTGATTGCTAAGAAATCTTGAAAAACACATCCAACTTCTCCAAGACTAATTGGAGGTGATGTTATTAGGTCTTAAGTACTAAGTTCACTAAGACCCTCGCCTTTCTAACTCTTTATCTTAGTTTGAAAGAAGCTGAGAATGTAAGGGTCTGTTTGATTCATAACCGGAATTGGAATCGTAATCAAAATCAAAATTGAAATCGGAATGGCCTATTTCCATAGTCTGTTTGGTTCAGATAGAAACGGGAATGGGAATTATAATAAGAAAGAATGAGATTTCATTCCCAAGGGAGGGGTAGGGAAAGGCCATTCCCTCAAACGGGGGAATGCCATTCCAGCAAGAATGGGAATGGGATTCCAATTCTGCTCAACCAAATAGTTGGAATCGGAATAGTCCATTCTGATTCTGTTTCCAGACCCCTATTCCTACGAACCAAATGGGGTCTAAGTTTTCCTAGGTTTCAGAACTTTAAGAAACTTAGAACTGAATTGAAAAACAAAAAATTATGAATTTGAGTTAAATGGTGGAGTGAGAGGCTTACCTCTCATGTGTGACATTGACAAAGGTTTTCTAGTAGCTGAAATGAGTTGAGATGATGCTTGAACGAACTATTGAGCTAGGAAGTGTTTTTGGTTGCAAATATCTTTCCTAAAAGAAAAAAAAAACATTAAATCCGATCACAATAATGTTAATAGTTTAAAAACCTATATTTCTAAAATTAACCCAGAATGAAACTATTTTTCCACCCAAGTGGTGGGTAAGTAGTTCTAACTATTTGGGTTAAATGGGTTAATCCATGATATCATAATTAAATAATAAAAAATAAGAATAGGTAAAGATGCAAAAATATACAAAAAAATTATAAAAAATTGGGCACATCTCTAATAGTTTATATTTAAAATATTAGATAAAAATAAGTGTGTAAATAAAAAATATTTTTGTTAATGATGGAAATGGAATACAAAATTTAAAATTGGCTTTATAACTAAGTTTCTATCTAGGTGGTAAGTTAGTGGTTAAACCATTTGGGTCAAATAGATCAACTAATGATATCAAGTTAAATAATAAGATTTAAAAAAAATTACAAATATGGAATTAGGGAAAATTATAGAAAAATTTGGGAACATTTCTAATATTATATATTAGTCATAATAAATATAATGATGTAGACCAAATACAAAATTTAAAAATGATTCGAAAACCAAATTGTTTTCCTGTTGTCTATGTGGTGGGTCTATGGTCCAACCTTTTGGGTCAAATGGGTTACTTAGAAACATAAAAAAACAAAAAATATAGAAATTTTGTATAAAACATTTAGACATAACTCTAATATTATATATTCATCACATTAAACAAAATTAATTAAGTGTGAAAAATAATAATTATTTTTATTAATAATTAAAATAAAATAGAAAATATAAAATCGACCCAAAAGCAACATGGTTTTTCTATCTAGGTAGTGGATTTGTGTTTCAACGAGTAAAATGAGTTGACTTGTAATATCATAATTAAATTATAAAAATTTTAAAAATAGTTAAAATACAAAAATAGTTATAAATGAAATATATAGAAATTGTAGAAAATTTTGGACACATCTCTAAATAAAATGTCTAACTTGTGACCCAATTGATTGGGTCAACCATTTTAATGGTTCAATTAGCTAGGTCACCACGTTATTGACCAAGTTAATGTTTTTTTTTTTATTTTTTTATTTATTATTGTTTTTTGTAGGCAAGCAGTTTGGTGGTAAATGTACCTCAAATCTTAGTTGATGAGTCAACCAGTCTGACCATTTAATTTTACCATGGGATAAAAGAACATTGATAATGGGGCTGCATTTTCCTAGTTAAACAAGTCATATTGTAATGTCATAAATTAAATAGTAAAAATAAGAAATATAGAGAATTCTATAAAGTTCGGAAAAAAAGTTGAGTATATCTTTAATAATATGTATTCAACATATTAAACAAGAATATGTTTGAAAAATGAGAAATCACTGTTATTAATGGTGAAAACAATTAAATCTGCAAAAAGTAAAAAAAGAGAAATAAGTTACTTGGTTAAATAAGTTTACACTTGAATTAGTAAGGTCATCATCAAATTGTTGACCAAGTCAATGGTTTTTTGCAACAAAATGATTTGGGTTGGAACTCAGAAGTTAATTTGTCCAGGTGGTAGGTCAATCAATCCAAGGTTTGGTTCAACTGCTAGTTGAAAGCAGTGATATGAAAGTACAAGTAGAAAGATTTTAAGTTAGGTCTTTAAGTTGAAACGCAACAAATCAGAAAATACACCATGCTTCAATTACTTGAATTTTGACTAGAGCACAGCAATTATTATTATTATTATTATTATATTAATGGGACTAAATTCGTATTTGAATTCAATTTGTTTAAGTTGGATTTGGATATTTGTTTTACCATAATCAGATTGAATTGGATTTGAAAATATTATCCATTTAACAATTGGATCGAGTTTTGGATATTGCTTGATCGAAACGGTTAAGATCCGATATTTCTCTGTTCATCATATAATCTTTTTATTTATATATAATATAATTAATTATACCAATTTTAATATTTTAATCGAGTCAGATATCCAAAAATTTAAGCAAATCAAAATCGAATGTGTTTTAAAATCTATCAGATATTTCATTAATCAATTGTATACTAGTATTCCTTAATATTTTTTTGATGACAGTAACTGTAACTTAGATAATTTAATTGAAACAGTTCCTGAATGCAGTGCATATGACCCTAAACCGCTGGGGACAGCAATGGCCACTCCCATCCACGGCTAGGGCAATCTTTCTTAATGGAGCCCCAAACGCTGGCACATGCACGAAAAGCATTAACACATTAGAAAGTGATTCAACGCCACTGTTGAACTTTTTTGACAAAAGATGGGAATCCACGTAAACCCACAAGATTGCCTTTATCATACCTATCAGACACAAATCTTACAGTCACAAAGCGGCCCATCACATGGTCCCAGATGGATGATGGATGGATGATTCAGGCAGCCGCAAAGAAGTGATCGAGTACGGTGAAAAGATTCAGACAGACTGCCAACCATGTTTGAAATTAAATTCTCTTATTGCCTAGGGCTGCATAGGGATAGGATCCGATTGGGTAAAGGTAAATCGAAAATTGATTTGTTTATAGTTTTAATATTAATAAAAATAATCTTTTTAATATAATTTCTAAAATATGTTAACTTTTAAAAAAATACATCAAATAAGGATAAAAACATTGTTCATCTTCTTCAATAAATATTTTTCTCATCTTGCTTCCACCCTAGCCCCGCAGACCTCACTGACCACCATCCACCAACACCGTTGCCAGCCTCTGCACCAACGACAACGCCAATCTGATGACATGCCTCTAGTACACCAACCAGTGGTGGGATTGGGATGAGTACATTCAAGTGGAAGAGAATAAACAAAGGCTTTCTGAAGACGACGAGGAGATCGTCGTCGACATTAATGTTGTCGGCTTCATCTAGGTGCAGCTCATTGGTGATGGAGTGGGCAAGCAGTGTGGATGAAAGCGAGTTGCAAAGCCCATTTGGGTTTTGTTTGCTGGTTTATGCTTGGAGGAAATAAATTAAAGATCTATTGGGGCATCTCAAAACAAGGTTTTGTTTGCAAAGCCCATCTGGGTTATGGATATTCAGTATTTCTATTTACAAGGGTGAACAAAAAAGTAGAGATTTATGCTTGAGAGAGATTTATTCAATGGTTTGGAGGAGGAAGAAGATGAATAGTATTTTTGCCATTTTTTTATATATTTTTAAAAAAGTAAACCTAATTTAGAAATTATATTAAAAGGATTATTTTTATTGATATTAGGGCCCAAAAGTTTCCCTTATCAGCTATAATCCCTTTGATTTGTTTATATTTGAATTTGAATCGAGTCTTGTGCTCCTATTCAGATTGCAATGATAGTCTTCCAGAGAGTCCAGATCAACTGTCAACAAAAGACATTCCAATACCCTTCCAACATGATTTGACATCGCATATCTCATACATGACAGATCTCACTTTAATGGTGGATTCTAGACTCATGGTGAGATGTGCTGGAATTAGTTGTTAGGCACCCCTATTAGCCTAATACGGGAGTTGTCTAGTCTCTATTTCATGCAAAAAAAAAAAAGAAATAGTTGTTAGAATTTTTGAAATCTGGATAAACATGCTCTTCTCGTAAGAGTGATTTTGAGATGATGTTATCGGGTCTTAGGTATTGACTTCCCTAAGACCCTCGCCTCTCTACCTCTATTCTCAGTCTTGAGGAAGTCGAGAACAATGGTTCTTCGAGGTCTCAGAACTTTCAACCCAAAAAAGACAAACTCGAGCTACAAATGTGGTGAGAGGCTTACCTTTCGTGTGTTACTTTGTTATTGAGATTCCTATAGCTGAACTAAACGAAGAGAGAGCTTGAATGAGCTTGGAAGAGCTTTAAGATAGTTGAAATTTTGGATATGTTGTGCTAGTTTTAGATCTGAAACGTAGTGAGTGGATTTAAAATTTTAGGTTCAAATGTTTGGGAGTTTTCTCGCTAATGGGGCATCGATAGAAGTTGAGAATGCTCCTTTGACTCTTTCTTTTTGTCTTCCCTCTCTCTAGATCCCCCTTCCTTGAGCTTGAGTTGGATTAGTATTTATAGAGAAGGGAAGGAGGAGAGTTTTGAAATTCATCTAATCCAAGGACCTGGGCTTGAACATAACTTTTTCACAAAAATGGGTAAAGATTTTTCAAAGACAATGGTGCCCAACCAAGCTTTCTTTTTTAATGAAAGGTTTTCTTTGATTTGGGGGGTGTTTTTCACAGGTTTTGTGTATCAAATGGGAGCTTGTGATGTACCTATCATGGTAGTTTCGTATTTAGGGCTGTTAGTGGTAGAAAATGTAAATATGATGAACTTTTAAAAGTGGCTTTGTATTTTCTTAGTTTTTAGTGGGGTATCTTTGGATTTTTAGGCTTTTTGGGTCTATTAGGCTCAATTTCATTGATCCAAGTGTTTGAATAGGTCAATAATGGGTCTTACATCAACCATTACACTTTTGTGGTTTTAGATTGGGACATATGAAGTGACAATTCAATCTGGTGCGTCGAAATGGCATTTTCGTAGTTTAATAGTTAAATAGGTGAATTAGGTTGTAAAATTTGATGTGCTAAGGTTTTTTGAGTCTCTGAACATAGTGGTGGGTCTAATTGGTCAAATAGGGTTGGGAGGATGGAGATCTATAGTTGACAAATTCAGATCAATGAAATTTGCTAAAATAAAATCTTTGCTTGATAGAGGGTTAAATTAGGGGATTTTGGGATGGAATTTGGTGAGTAGGCATTTTTGAACATCTTGAATATGATGGAAATGATGGATCTTTAATTAGAGATGTAGATTGATAGATTTGGTTTGAGTCAATGGTTTATCAGTTAACGAGATAATCCAAAGTGGAATCTCACTTTTTTAACAGTTAAATGGAGGAGTTCAATTGTGAAATTTTTCGTATTGGGGTTTCATGGGTTTTTGAACATAGTGGTGAGGTTTGATCGATCAAATGAAGATGGGATGATGGATGATAAGCTCTACTTGATTAGATTTGTTGAAGTTAGTATCTAGCTTGATGGTGGGTCAATTGAAGGAACTAATTTTGATTCCATGTTTTGGAGTATAAAAGGAGGATACAAAGAGGTAGGGTGAAGGGACCGAGCAAAATTTGGGTGCTGACAGTTGCCTTTCTTTGTTCGAGGTAGCAAGCTACCAAACAACAAAGAAAAAAATGCACATGGTGATTTTTATGAGGGCCAAGAGGTTAGGGGAGGAAATTTTGCTATTGGAATTCAAGTCAAGGTTGAAGTTGATGTAGTGCAAAGCCTTGGCTTTGAAGGTATAGTACTATCCCAAACCCTAGAAGGCAATTGCAGCTATCATACAAACATATGAAAAACATGGTAGTGTTATTCCAAAAATAGCTAGTATTAGTTAATGTTTTATTTTGACTTTTAATTAACACTTGCATTAGTGATTGAATTGTCGGTTTGAATGGTCTGGTAGAGTTAAGAAACTTGTTGTTTGATGCAACTTGTTAAGTTTTTATGGATTTTGATTTTTGGGTAGTAAGTTTATGAAGTTCAAATTAGTAATTTGATGAAGGCTTATAGGTTTTAGTTTCTAATATTTGATAAGAGATTATTGGGTTTATATGGGTGTTTTGAATTTTGATAGTTGATGTTGGAGTTCAAATTAGTAGCTTGATGAAAGCTTATAGATTTTGAGTTTATATGGATTTTGAATTTGTTATTTAATGGGTTTTGACATTAAATAAGTTATTTGATTTTAATATTTGATGGAAGTTTACTAAGTTAATATGGATTTTGATATTTTGATGTTTGATGTTGAAAACATATTAGAAAGTCATTTTGAAAACTTGACAAAGGTCCATTGTTGTAGCGCATGTTGTCACTTTGATAGGTGACAAGAGTCCTTCAGGTGAGAGTAAATTATGCATTAAAACATCAACAAATCAAACGATAAAAACTTATGCGATGCAAGTGTATGGTGTTGACATAAGTCTAATGCCCTCAATAACGGTTTGGACTCCATGAGGGTGGTTTAAGGAAAGGGTAGTCTAGTTACAAGTTATCAAACTTTCTAAATTTCTGCATAGACTGTTGCACACTAGAAGTAAAAGATTTCTGAACTTTACAATTGATTTTATGATTATGTGCCTGAACTGAAAGATTTTTTTTCTTTGCTTGCTCATGATTATGTACAAGTGGGAAAGCTAACGATTGATTTGCTTGAAGGCAGCTCACATAGGGTGAAAGATTTTGCTTTTTATTAAATTAGGATTTTTGGATTTTGCCAAGTGAATACTTTTGACTGATATCAGGATTATGCTCGAAGGCAAGCCATACAAAGCGAGACACTTTAATGAATTTTAGATTATGCCCGAAGGCAGATCACACAGAGTGAAAGTTTTTGATGAATTTTAGATTATGTTTGAAAGCAAATCGCACGAAGCAAAAGATTTTGATGGATTCTTGATGAACTTTAGATTATGCCCGAAGGCGGATTGCATAAAGTGAAAGCTTTTGATGAATTTTGGGTGGATTTTAGATTACACCTGAAGGCAAACTGCATGAAGTGAAAGATTTTGATGAATTTTGATGGTCTTTTGAAGGATTTTAGATTATTTCCGAAGGCAGATCACACAATGTGAAAGATTTTGATGAATTTTAGGTTATTCCCAAATGTAGATCTCATGAAGCAAGAGATTTTGATGAATTTTGAATGGATTTTAGATTACGCTCGAAGGTGAATTGCACAAAGAAAAAGGTTTTAATGAATTTTGATGGATTTTTTTATTAGATTTAGGATTTAATGAAAGAAATTTGGATGAAGACTTTTGGATTTGGACAAGACATTTTGATGAAATTGTGTAAAAGGATTTTTGGATGAAAGAATACCTGATGCAAAGATTTTTAAATAAATTTGGATTTGGATGAAAGAATTTTGTATAGACAATGCAAACAACTTTAGATGAGGTGTATGCCAAAATTTTGGATGAAGAAAATTTAATGAAAAATTTTGGATAATGAAGGAAATTTGCGTGAAAAATTTTAGATGATTTGGATGAAAGACTTTTTGATGATTTGGATTTGGATGTGAGATTTTTAAATAACTTTGGATTTGGGAGAAAATTTTTGGAAAATTGGATGCAGTTGCACTTTTCATTTTTTTTTCTTTTTTTTGAACTTAATAAAGAAGGATTTGTTTGGATGGTCAAAACTTACTTCCATCAAAACAATGGCATTCAAAAGGGCCCGTCTACCCTTAATGGGGGATGCGATTTGACAATAGAAGCACTATTGGTTTTAGAGATTCATTTCATGAAATATTCGAGCAAGAGGTAGCCACCCCTTCTACATAAAGATTGAATCTTGTTGACTTGTTGAAAAAAAAAGTATTGCCTTTCCTTGTGATGAAGTAATTGATTTGAATGATGAGTCAAAATTCTTGTGTTCTAACATGCTTGCCCCAAATTTAGAACATATCTCTGTTTTTTTTGCCTTTTTTGCCCCTGGTTTAGTATTTCCAGGTCTGATTTCTTTTTTTTTCTTCTTTTTTTCTCCCTCTTTTTTCCTCTTTTTTTCTTTTTACCTTTGTGGTTCTTGTACGTGATTCCGTCATTGTCAATGAAGAAAGGTCTGTCCAAGGTCAACTTGCTAATCTCTCAAAAATTGAGGCGTTATTAGATGGGATGAAACATGGCTTAGGGCAAGGTTTAGAATTGAAAGATAGGATTGGCATAGGTTTCAGATGCTTGATTTAACAAATAGGGCCTTTAGCACACATTTCTTTTCTTTTCTTTATTTTTTAATTTCCTTGGGATGTGAAATGCTTTTCATGTCTTTCAATGCCATGAGCCATACATCTTTCTTGATCTAGGAGGACTTTACATAGGGGTGAAGAATGTGGTGAGGGTAAAGTGAAATAAGAGAAATGACATTCAACTTTACTAGCTTGACTACCCTAGTATTTTCTTTTTTTTTGTTCAAAATTGCATTTTGTTGCCCTAATTTTTTCTTTTGTCTTTATTTCTTTTTTCTTTTAATTTATTGGAGGGGCACTCAAATATTTGGCATTTGTCTCTTTAGAACAGGGTTTAGTCAAAGAATAGACTCAATGGGTTGGTTGGTGGATCAAAGACAAAGTAATATGACCAATAGATAGCCTCCCATAATTTCTTGATTGTATGCATGACATAAAATGAAATATATATTAAGGTTTGCTAGCACCCAATTTTTGCTCTGTACCTTCTTTGATCCATCTCCTACATTTTGGATGCCCGATTGGACCTCACCAATCGCTATAAAAATGCCAAAACCCTAAGAAACCAAAATTTAGCCCAAATGCCCATAAATTCACTGTTAGATCTTCATGATTCCCTCTTGATGGTCATGATTATGCCACATCACCATACTTGATCCCCGATCAAACTCCATCACATGAAAAGAAAAATCCTCTAACAACCAATCACACAAAATTTCAACCCTAAATTCTTCGATTTAGCCAATCATCCATCAAAGATTCAATTTTAACGTATATAATACTACGACGCTCCTTGAACCTAAATACCCATGATCTACACATACCCAACATGATCAAACCCTTCCAACAACTTCATAAGCCCAATCCATACCTCCCCACCAAATTTTGTCCCAAAATTCCCTTGTTTGACCCAACATCAAGCCTTAATTCCATCTTGACAAATCTTATTTATCAAAAGCTCACCTATCACAAATCTCCATTGTCTAAGACATATTTGACCAATCAAACCTCACCATCATGTATAGAGACCCAAAAAGACCCCAACACGTTAAATTTTAGGTCCTAATTCACCCTTTTGACTGTTAAACTAGGAAGACACTATTTTAACGCATCAGATTGAATTGTTACATCAGTTGCCCAACTTGGGATCTTAAGAGGGTGGTGACCGACTTCAGCTTTTTACATGACTCCATTAAAACACTTGGACCAATGAATTTGAGCCTAATAGGTTTAAAAAGCTCAAAATACCAAACAAATCACCACTTGAAGCTAAGAAAGGACAAAATCATTTAAAAGTTCATCAAATTTACATTTTTGCCATTGTTAGCCCCAAATATAGGACATCAACATCTAGCATGCTCCAATCCTTTATTGGATGCACAAAATCCATAAGAAGCCTTCCAAACTTAAGAAAACTTGTTGCACAAAGAAGGAATGGTCAACTGCAAGCCCTTCTCTCTCAAAATCTTTGCCTATTTTAGTGAAAGAGCTTTGCTGAATCATAGACACTATAGCTAGATGAACTTCAGACCCATCTCCCTCTCTTTTCCTCTATAAATAGAGGCCCAACTCGAGCTTGAGAGAGGAGAGCAGTAGTTTCCTAACTTCAATAATACACCCATTCTGCTTGAAATCCCAAAATCCCTAAAGCCAAGCTCAAGCTTCATCCCCTATTTTCAAAAAATTACACCAGAAACACTTAGCCCATCTTCGTGTCTCGCTTCAATTTCGTTTGAAGTCCTTTTAGCTGTAGTAAAGTTTGTTTGAAGGTTGTGCATGAGAGGTAAGCCTCTCATTCCACCATCTCTATGCTTTTAGTTTAATTTCAGATTGCTTAAAGTCCTGAAACCTTGGGAAACTTGCATTTCTGGCTTCCTCCATATTGAGAAAAAGAGGTAGAGAGGCGGGGGTCTTAGGGAAATTAGTACCTAAGACCTGATAACATCACCTCGAATCAATTCTGGGCAAAGTCGGGATTATTTTCGCTAGACTTTAGGAGTTTTGAGCAATCCTGTTAATGGTTGCTTCGCTAGAATTTGAGCCCAAATTACTCCCATAATAGTTTGCTATAGCAGTTTGAAGAGAGGGGTACCTAACATTCCCACTCCCAATCTTTAGGACCTAAAAGCTTTTGGTTCAGTGCCTTTCCCATAGAGGATGGAATCATTATCAAAGAGTTAATGTTGAGCTTTCAAGTTTGAAAATGAGAGCCCATTTCCTTTAAAAAATGGGTGGAAACTCTATCTCTTTGAGCCAGCCATAAGCTTCCTAGAGCTCACTAGCTTGTTCCCAATTGACTGGTCAAGGGAGAATTATTACTTTTGAAAATGTTGGGGCCCTTTGGTGAGTTTGCCCCTAGTTCTTTTTTTGTTTTTTTTTTCTTTTTTCTTTATGCTCTTTCTTTCTTTTTTTTTTGGCCTTTGATTTTTTGTTTGCCCTTTTCATTTAAGCATCATTGGGAACTTGTGGGTTTCATCAAAGAAAGGTTTTGATGAAAGGCTCAAAGGAGTTGACTATTGTTTGAATGAATGATGAGGGTCTAAGGGAAAAGATTGACCGAAGATGGCCTCCAATCCTTTCTTTGATTGATCAACAACTAATGGTTTTGTTGCCTTTATTTTGACCCAAGAGTAGCTATTGCAAGTTGACTCAATTGCCCTTATGCCTTCAATTCCTATGCTATTTAGGGCTTGTCCCCCTTTTTTTGAATATTTCCTTCTTTGAATCTCTACTTAACAACCAATTTTTCTTAAGAACATATCGACAAGACTTATTGCAGATTTTCGATTGTCAAATCTAAACACATTAGAAGGACAAATTAGACCTAGTTGAATTTGTGGTTTTGCCGGAAGTAAGCATTGGAACACAAACATTGGTTGATAAAAGATATAAAAAAATTTCATTAAGTAAGAAATTGAGTACACTAAGCTTTAAGGCACAAAGAAAAACAAAGTTCAATGCAAATGTGTTTAGGCGGCAGCATGTCCATAATCTTGAGCTTAAGGTTGTATTAGCCGTCATCAATGAGGCATTGGATAGCATATTTCAATTGCCAATATTCATTAGTCCCATGTCCTAGTCCTTGATTGGTCGGCACAACAAGCCTTTTGGTTCAAATTCCTTGGATCTATAGGAGGTTTCCAAGACAACAAATGAAAGTATCCTTTCTCGACCAAGATGGGAAAAAGTTGGGAAGGTTGGCAAGGTAACAGGCTGAACTTCTTCCCTTCTTTCTTGGATGGTTGAGGCAATAGCATAGGATTTGAAACAAAAATTAGTGGTGTTGCTCCTATGTGGGATATTATCCAATCAACTTTGAAGGTTAACGGGTTCATTGCTTTTCAAAGCTCTTTGATCTTTTGTAGGATTTTGAATTGGTCTCTGGTAGGTGTGGTCATCTTTCCTTTTAAGAGAATTAGACTTTAGATGGGATGCAAACATGCATGGAATGAATTTTAGTGATGTTGCGGATAATATGTGTGCATGTAATACATAAATGTTGCAAGCAATGCCTAGACTATAAGGGTTGGTATCTAGAGGGTGTCTGGTTGGAAAGACTAAGGTTTTGGGAGAGGATACTAAAATGGATTTATTTTAGAGTCCTAGGGATTTATTTTTATTTGGTTATCCGAGTCGCATCCAAGCACCACTGCCTAGGCTACCTACATACCTCTTGTGAGGGATCAGGCCAGTCGTAGTTCTTGAAAAGGTTATACATGTGATTACATATTTTAGTGATGATTTAAGGGATACTGTCTGATATCAATGAGATCTTGGATGTTGACTTTAAGAACTATGCAGTTGTTCTTCGAGTACCCCGATCCTTTGTGATAAGTGAAATACTCTTCTAACTTGAAGCTCTTCAGTAGAGGACTAGGAATTGGTTTTGATGACAAAGGTGTTAGATATCCATTCTCGATCAGTTGGGGAAGTAATTAAGACTACGGAAGGAGGGGAGTGAATCGTCTCTTAACTCTTCTTTTGAAAGGATTGGTTAAAGTTCGTTGTTTCTGTGTTGAAGAGGAAGGTTGATGTATGGTGAAAACTAAAGTAGGTTTTTTTATTTTAACTGGTGGATTTATGGATTCTAGGTGGATTCTTTCATGCTTAACTCCCTATTTGATGCATTCACTAGCCTCTTGCAATTGATGAAAGTCTTGGAAAGCTTGTCCTATCATTAATGAATAGAAAAGTTCTCTGAGTGACTTGATGAGAATCTTAATCGCATCATCCTCTAGCAAGTGTTCCTTCACTTTGATAGACATAATCTTCTATCATTTCAAATACACGGAGAAGCCTTTATTCGGTCGTTGAGTATGAGGCTCTAGATCACCCCATGTTGGCGATGGGTGAAAATCAAAATTCTTGATAAATTCTTCCGCTAATTTGTTCCATGTCTTCTGGTTGTCTAGGTTGAGCTGCGTATACCAATCCAAAGTGGCTCCTTTTTGGCTCTTGGGAATAATTGTGCTAACAATCTTTCATTAGATCCAAGCTGAAACATGTTCGTACAATAACGAAGGATGTGAGCTCTGGAGCAACTAAATCCTTCGTACTTGTGAAATTTTGGGATTTTAATCTTTTTCAGGGATGTTAAGGTTAGGGTAAGGTGGTGGTCAGGCTAACTCTTTTAGTTGGGACGCTCGTATGTCCTTCATGTCTTCTTTCATCTTGGCTAACTCTTCTTGGTGTAGGCAAGGTGGTGGTCAGGCTAGGGGTGGTCTCCTTGAAGGGTAGAGGAAGACCAGGGACAAAGAATTAATTGGGAGGCTAGGGCAAGGAGAGTGGTGAGACGGCTGAGTAGAGAATCCAATAATATGGGTCAATTAGTGGTTGAATGAATGAATTTCATTATGAGAAGCATCTCTATTTATGGGGAAGATCTCGAGATCCTGAAAGAAAGGAGCTAAAGGTATTTGTTTTTTACTAGGAAAGGGAATATTGGATTCACTGTTGGTTATTAAAGAGCATTGCTAGGGTTTCGCGATGTGTCCCTTTGGCACCTTGTTACATTCGTCACTCGAAATTACATGTGTAGTCAATATTCACACTCATTTCTTAACGAACTAGGATCCCATTGCGGTCCAAAGTTCATCGTGGGACCAAATGTGTGTAAAAACTCATCACAAGTTCAAATCGAGTCTGTTTTAGGCTTGCTCTAACCATGGGTTCATCGCAATCATGTGATGAACTACGGGTTCATTGCAAACCTGTGATGTATTATGAGTTCATTGCAAAGGAAAGATGAGCTGTAGATTGATTGTAAGCGTCCATATGGTATCGATTTAGTGTTTTCTGTGCTCTGAGAGATTGAGCGAGCACTGTGTACCTACACTTGGTGGAGCATAATTAACAACTCTTTGCTCAGTTGGAGGTTGATGAGAGACTTGCTCCATTACGATCTTGAAAGGGTTCTATCATTACTTAAATGTGTTTGATTGGTGTTGTGCCGCTTTGTTCTATTCTATTGGAGCTAGGCTAGCCTAAAATTTAGTTGTCTCAAGGGTCTATGTTAATGGTCTATGAGGGCATCGACCTAGGTTGTAGGCATCTAACAGGTGGGAATAGACTAGTGCGAACTAAGGATTAGTTCTAACGATGTAACATGTGATGACATGCGATATGCTCATGCAAATGATGAAGTGCGGGCAAAAACAACTAAAAACCTCTATAAAACTGACCTACCACTAGTATGCACCTATAGTTATTGAGGATACTTGGACTAGTCTAACTGGATCTTGGATCCTAAGTAATAATGGGTCAAGGTTGAACTTGACTTGACAAGGGTTTAAGGTGCAATGGATGAGGTTGAAGTAATAGACTTGGTGTGAAGTGCTAGAGTTGAAGCATCTACACAAGTGTTGGTCAAAAGAGAGGAATTGATCATATTCTATGATTGTCTAACTATTGATTAGAGGGCTCTTAAGAAGGCTAGCTATGTAGGTAATTAGATAAGATTGCTTCCTTGGAGTGGGTAAAGGGAACCCAGCAAGGAAGTGTAGGGATCTATGGGCAATTTGACTAGGTTATTTAAGGTGCATGTCTTAAATTAGTGGACCTTTGCTTAAAATTGGGAAAAACATTTAGAAAGTGAAAACAAAGTTTGAGTTTGAAGTTGGAAAACAAATCAAATGTTTAAAGAAACTTTGAAAAGTCTTTTGGGATTTGAGGAAAATTGATTAACTATGTCGATTTTGATAAGATTGAAAGAGTATTCATAGACTTTGATATTTTCTCAAGTTTATGGAATGTTGACTTTTGCAATTGAGTATACATGACTTGGAATTATATAAGTTAGGATTTGATAAGGAGACTTTATTTGATAATCCTTATAATAGAACTTGATGGTTTGACAATTTATTTCACTTCATTTTATAAGCTTTTCCTTTATTTTGTTGTTGTTGACTTTATAGATTTCTATATCGAATGATTCTGGAAATAGAATTTTATTATGAGTTAGGTATTGGGATTTGATTCTATTTGTTACATGTTATTTTCCCTCATTTTTATTATTAATATTGGGACTTGGGCAACTAGTGTTTTAATTAGGATCAAGTTCTAATTTAGAAAAGACTTTTAGTTCTAGAAAAGACTTTTGGGTTTTGCAAAAAGGTTAAGACTAGAGGGAAATGTCGAGAGTAATTAGTCCCTGCACCATGTTTATGCAACAACAACCTTTTTTATGTTGCTCCCCAAGATCAAATTCATTGGGTTAAACATCTACTCAATTTGGAGAAGAGCAAAAAAGATATTTGAATTTGAAAGTTTATGAAGGAACATGAGAATGTCTTTTTGATTCTGACTAAGGAATACCAATCCCTACACCATATGTGTACCTACTTGACATCTAGAGTTTTGAAGGTATGAAGTTCGAAGTGGGCTTTTGATATTATTTCTCAAGAGTAACTCATAGAGCCAAACATCTACTAGGCCCAAGTTCGATTGAGGGAATAAAGCATCCTTTGGTACTAGCCAAGGGAAGGTTGGACCCTATACCATATATACATATATATAGCTACTAGACACTCCCAAAGTTTAAATACTTAAAATGAGTCAAGGTGGAGTTTTGATAGAGTCAGGTACTTACTTAGCCAAGAGATGAACACAAGATAGAAGAGGCTCCAAAAAATTGGCCTTTTGATGCTACTTCTTAAGAGCTAAGTACATATACTCATGCATCTACTTAGCCAAGAGATGGACACAAGACAAATAATGAAAGGGGTAAAAAATGGCCTTTTGATGCTATTTGTCAAGAGTTGATCTCATAGAGTCATGTATCTACTTATCTAAGATAGGGAACAAAAACCTTGAGTCGGAAGATAGACATTTTAGATGAGAGTTTCAGATTCTGATGATTGTAGTTTTGATTTTGATCATAATTCCTAGATTTCTTATTCTTAATTTCTTACTATTGTAATTTGAATCTTAGATGAAATTTGTAGAATTGATTTTGATTTGTTTTTTTTATTTAATTGGTTTTGATGTTTTTATCTTACATTATTATTGTTCTTTGACTTTGATTCAAGATTTTGATATGTTGAAGCTTACATGGGATCTAGCTTAGACATGGAAAATTGGGCTTAGGTGTTTCCCTTGGTGACTTTTAGCATTTTTTAATGGAAGATCAAATCTCCTTTTTTTTGTTTAAAGGGTTGAAAGAATTTGCGATTCATTTTTTTTATCCTATTTCTAAAGATGGCAACCACTCAATGCAACACTCATGGTGTCCTAGTCCTAATTACACTATAGTTCCTCTATCCTATTTTCCTCTAAGGCTTCTATGTATGGGTATTCTAGGTGTGATACATGAAATTGTTAGGTGGATTCTAGACTTAGAGGTTCCAACAAGGTTGCTAGCCTTCAAACCTCCACCTATGGATAAATGGGCTTCTTTTGTTGGTAGCTAGTTTGAAAGTTTTGGTGGAAACTTTGAGAACCAAAGCCTAAAGGTACATGCCTACTGTCCTTCCTCTAATAGGTAAAATAGGATTTTAATTCTATTTTCATGATAGTGTGTGTAATTGTGAGTGTTTAAACATGCAAGAGAAGTGAATAGAAAAGTAACATAGAACAAGGGGAGAATGCAACCACATATTCAAGTTTGCAAGCAATCCTATAAGTTTCTAGGTGGTCACACTTGGGGATCTAAGAGAAGATAAGTTCTTTTAATGCTAACCAAAAGAAGCTAAAGATAGAAAGGAAGCAAAATAAAAAACTAAAGATGGAAAGAAAATAAGGCAAACAACTATAATTTACAACTATTTATAGATAAGACTAAGCACTGTCAATTGGGTGTGATTTCAATGTATGTGAGGGAGATCTTCTACACCAAGCAATGCTGAAATGTGGTTTTGAACTGTGTTGGAATTTCAATTTATATATATTAATAATAATGTTAAACTTTTAATCTGTATTTATTATATAATTATATATACTAAAATTAATATTTATTGTATTTCAGTAATTATTTATTGTTTTTTGTGATAAATGTATTTTCAATGATTATGTATAAATTTATTTTGTTTTGTTATTTAACATAAAACTTTCAATAGTTATTGGAGATTAAGCTACTATTATTGAAAATTTTAATTTTAATTTATTGTACTTATTGTATTTATGGTATTTTTGTTATAACTTATTGATTAATATTTATTGGAGTCTAAACTAATATTTGAGATTATACTATTTATTGACCAATCTAATATATTTTTAGTACTTCTTGTATTTTTGTAATTATTGTATTTTTCAATATGAATATATTTTCAATAATTGTGTATTTTCACTATAAATTTTCAATAATTATTGGAGATTAAAATATAGTTATTTATTAGAGATGAGACTATTAATTTAGATGAAATTATGAGTATTCATGAGTTGGTTTGGTTGTAGGCTATTTGGCCAACCAAATTGACTTGGTCAGGTTGGGGAGTTGGTTAGCTGAAACCGGTTGACCTCTTGTGAAAACCGACCCACTCAAGTTGTATCATTTTGGGTCGACTTGTTAGTTGATTAATCGGTTCAATAGATTTAAACTTAAAAATTAAATTAAATTTTAAAAATTACAGTGCAATTATTAAAAAATAAATTTAAAAATTAGATTTATAATATAAAACATTTTAGACTAAGAAATATGGAAAATTTCCCACTTTTCCATATTAAAAATTATATTTAAAACAAAATATATATATATATATATATTATATTGGTTAGGTCATCCGATTTTGGTTGGTTTACAAATGGCCAAAGTGAAACTGATCCAACTTGATCGAATTGGGAAATTTTTGAACCAAAGCTAACTTAAAATACTAGAAAACTAACCAACTCGGTTCGTGTTGAATGGTTTCATCAGTTTGATGAATAAAGCTAACTGAAATTAATTATTTTTATTTTTGTATTATAAAAATTTTATTAAAAGTAGTATATAAAATATGAATAATTATTAATTATTTAAAAGTTAAAAATATAAAACAATTGTATACTCTTATGTGTTTTATTAGGTTTATTTACTAGAACAAACCTTATAGTTTTACATATTACTTAAACCTACCTTATAGTTTTCATTTTACTAAAACATCCCATATATTTTACAACTTATTTACTTAATCAACCTTTCATTAAAGAGTGTTTGTTTTGCCATTAGTCCCATAATTTTTATTTCAAAAATACCCTTAATACTTTTTTTGTATAAAAATCAAATTTTACCAAATAAAGCTAATAGAGTGGTTGTCTGTGTCTTATTAAGGGCAAAAATGGTATTGTCATTTTTATTTTCTTTTGATTAAATTTATTTAAATGAACATTAGGGTCAACACTGTCATTTACTATCATCTAATAGAAGATTGATTAAATCCATTGCAAATTATAAATGGTGTTTTAGTAAAATGCTAACTATAGGGTAGATTTAGTAAAGGGATGAAACTATAAGAGGTATTTTATTAAATAACCTTTTCTATTATTTAGGTTTTGCTTAATAAATGTCATGCATTGCACGAATCCCCACTAGTTACTAGTTACTTTTAACTTTTACATTTACAATAAACATATATAAATATAAAATATTAAATTTATCAATTATAAATTATACATACAATAATATTTTTAAATCTGAAACAGATTTTAATTAGATCGAGTGGATTAAATCTGTATCCAATACAATCACATACAAGTAACATGCCCAATAGCGCATCCATCTTTTGAAATCCATTGACAGCACTAATAGTTAAGATAAATGAATTATTGATATTATATAGCATAGTAATAGACTAATAGTAGAGCTCGGTTGCCCGATGGATCATCCCTTATCCAATCCAAATTGAAGTAAGATTAGCAAAGATCATCCATTACCCTAATCTGAATGACAACCTGATCCAGCCCAACCCGATTTTTTCAGATTGGGATCGGGTCAACCCGGCCCAAGTTGCACGTATATATGCATAATGAGTTACGTGAAGCCTCAACGATCATAGGGGTATTTTGGTCATAATAAACGAACCCATAACGTAAATTCTTTGGTCTCACAGTCACAGAGATCTCCAATATCCAAATCTGCCTTCTTTTCCCTTTCAGTAAACAAACACTCCCCCCGTAATATCCAACTTAGAATCTTAGCCACGAAGGGTTCTTTGCTCATTGATGGCCTCTCTTTCTCTCTTTCTTCTCTTTTCCATAAAGACACAGATACTGAGAATAATGAAAATTAATTAGGAAAAGCGAAAAAGAAAACGAAATATCCTTAGCGGTGAAGCCTTCTTCGTTAGTTGATATCGTTGCAATCTTCTCTGTACATATATAACAGAACCTTGGAGACTGCGACTGAGTGCCAGCGTTGTGTGAGTGTGAACTGTGAAGAGAAGCGCCATATATAATATAAATATACAGAGAGAGAGAGAATAAGGTAGCATGGTGACGGGTTTCAATGTTCTTCCTTTAGAATGCATCTCCAAGATCATATCCTTTACGTCTCCCCTAGAAGCATGTAGGTCGTCGGCGGTGTCGCTTATCTTCCGATCAGCAGCGGATTCGGACTCTGTATGGGAGAAATTTCTACCATCTGATTATAAGAACATACTCTCCAGATCTGTTTCATCTGTGGATTTTTCTTCCAAGAAGGAATTGTATTTTCGTCTATGTGATGACCCCATCCTCATAGACGATGGTTATATGGTAATAGTTCTTATCCTATTTCTGTTGAATTGGTCCTTCTTCGCTTCTTCCCATGGATGGGTGGACATACAGTACCATTCATCTTATTTTTCTAAAATGCCGCTTCTGTTCCATTTCCATATTATATATACATCTCACTTCTATTTTCCCTACATTCAGTTCATCATTCCAGAATATCCCCATAAACCAAAGATCATGGTTTCCTTTTATCTTTTTCTTGAATTTAAAAATGCTTTAATCTTAATCAGTTTTTGGATTCTAATCTCTTCAAAACAACTTATACCATTTAGGAACTGTTAATTTTGAAATGAGTTTGATAAAGTATAAATTGTTGAATTTCAAATGAGTTGTACAAATGCAGATTTCAAAGTATTATATATATTTACTACTTAGTGGGCCCTGTACAATGAAATTATTTAGTGGGCCAATAAATTAGGTGTTCTCTCTTTCTCCTACAGTCCCATCTTAAGCATGCAATCAATTATTGGAGAATTGAAGAAAAATTAATCAGGGAACAAAAAATGCAGAAAGGGAAGAGAAAATTTTGTTAAACTTAATAAAAGTTGGAAATTCTAAATCCTAATTAATAAAATATGAAAAGTAAAAAAAAAAAAGAAAAAACAGATCAATGCGGATAGAATAATTAGGTTTTAACCAAAAGTATAATTTAGAAAGTTGGGTTCAGAGTTTGGTATGTAAAGTAGTTTGAAGGTGGATTGATGTGGGAGTAGACTTGAGATCCCAATGCAGCAAAGATGTACATATTGTGGGCTGAGGAACCTTTAAGGCAAAGTGGCTTTTGATTTTTTTAAAAAAAAGCTTCCTCTTTCTTTTCTATTCTATTATAAAGAAAGAACAAAGATTCGACAGAGGACCACGGTTGATGTGGGCTGAGAACCTCTCCTGCACTTTTATCCTGTACTTTTTCCTGACAAGTGTTCCATTAAATGCCATGCACTCGACGTTGGTGTCTCTCTGTCTCTCATATCTAATTTGGAATTGGCCTTTGAACAGAGCTTTGCGCTGGATAAATTGTCTGGGAGGAAATGTTATACACTAGGCGCAAGAAGGCTTTCCATTGCATGGGGAGGTTCTACTAGCAATTGGACATGGCCATCTGTCCCTGAGTCAAGGTCTCTCTCTCTCTCTCTCTCTCTCATTCATTCATTCATTCATCCTTCATGTAGACGCTCTTAAACTTGGATTTGACATGTATAGGTTTGGTGAGGTTGCTCATCTGGAGGAAGTTTGCTGGCTACAAATTGATGGGAAGGTTGATACGCGAATGCTGTCCCCAGAAACAACATACATAGCCAAATTTATATTCAAGTTTGCAGAGGGGAGCATGGGGTTCGACTACCAACCAGTGGACGTGGTAGTGAAATTTGTGGGAGGAGGACGAAGTGGTGTTGGCACTGGTAAGGTGCAGACCGCTTACTTGGATCCAGATAGCCGGAAGAATGCGCAGTTTGGAAGGCTAAGGAATACGGGGTTGTTTCAGAGGACGCTTAGGTTAAGCACCTCAATAAGACCACCAATTCCGATTAGGTTGCCACAACAGATGTTGGATTTGGAGGGGCAGTTCCCTGAAGAGAGAGGTGATGGGTGGCTGGAAGTGCAGATGGGTGAGTTTTACATCGGCAAGGGTGAGGATGGAGAGGTGCAGATGAGTCTGTTAGAGGTGAAAGGTGGTCATTGGAAGTCTGGCCTCAATGTTCAGGGGATAGAGCTGAGGCCTAAGGAGACCAAAATACCAAATAAATGAAAGCCTAGCTATTACATTATTTTTCCTCTAGCCCTTTTGCATTAGTTTTCATTGTTAAATTGGAATGCAACTCAAAGGGGAGCAAATGGGAACTGATTCTCAATGTCAGTGGAAACTTTTTAAAGCACCATAAAAGGGGAAACAATCTGTGATTGTTTTTGCTAAAAAAACGAATCTGTGATTTCTTTTTGTTGTCTATTGTCCTTTACACATCAGTTCTTAGATGATGGTTCTGGGTCCCTACTCTGTTCTTTATTTTAATCAACTGTGTACTTTTGTCCTTTGAAAGATACCGAGTCAAATCCAGTGAAGTTGTAGGTGATGTCGTACCTAGGTATCTACCTACGTACTTGGACTTTGTATGCTTGTAATTAGAATTGTCCGGTCGGTTGTAAGATGTACTGTGTGTAGCTCAAAGCTATTGGTGAGAACGCCAATGGCCAACATGGAGATTAACTCAGGCGGTCGTGGTCTGTATAAATATCAGCATTAATTTGATCAAAATTGTTTGTTTTGGCTCAAAGTTTCTGTTGAATTTCTTGTTGGAATTTTTATTAAGACTCTTGTATAGGTATCAATCAGACGACTAAATCATGCATGTCATCTTGTTAATTTGTGTTTAAGCAATTCTGTTGGGTAAGAGTCATTCATATATGTGGCAAATAATGACCTATGAGAGGGCAGAAAAGTAGAAAAGGTTCCTAGATCCCAGGCCACAATGGGCTATATGCATGGAAAATATGTAGGAATTAAAGGTTCCTACCGCCCTCCCCCCCCCTTCCATAGCTTCCTGCTGCATGCTGACTGGTAATCAGACTCCACCAATATCAGGGCTCGTAATAGAGCTGCAATGCTTTTGTTTTCTTAATTTTGAGCCCACAAATGATACATTAGGGATATTCCAGACTTCCAGGTACAAGTTGAATCATCTTCTTTTCACAGATGATTTACTTCTCTTGGAAAAAAATTGTCCTGTACTGGAGATGCTTTTGTTTTCTTAGTTTTTGTAGATTGTTTGGGCAATAAAACAATTAGGAAAAGTCGTCGATCCTGTTCAGTAGGAATGCATCTCCAATTCCGAGACGGTTAGTCATGGACGTGGTTGCCTCCCAAGGAATGTAACTCTAATGGTGGTATTTGGAAAAACCATACTCATTATGTAGGCACTCTTTTCCATTTCCTCCAATCAACTTACTTCCAATCTCAATGTGTTCGACTCTTAATTGCATCACGCGAGAGTTCTGGAATTTATGGAAGCCTGGAAGCAATTATACTCCTCTGTCGAGGGATAACGATTATCCTACCACCACTGCATGCATGGTTTGCATGGTTATCACGTTATCATCCCAACGTTTATCTTACTGTGTTGTAGATAATTCTTATCTCCTCCATGTACATGTATATATATGATGATCAAAGCCAATGGAACGATTCAACTTTTCCATTCAAACTCGAGTTCTATTATGGTATAATTCAGAGCATTCAGTAGACTCACGTCATCACTCAGCTCCTGTTATGGCCACAACAATGTCATCCTCTCAGACTCAAGGTGAGAGTAGCAATGCTATACATACCATCATCGTAGTAGCACTGTCCAACTTCATGAATTTGATCTCAATCAAACTCGATAGACACAATTATCTCCTATGGAGTGCACAGGTCATTCCGGTTTTCAAAGGAAATCGACTTCTTAGATATGTTGACGGATTGTTTCCGTGCCCGCCGCAACACTTGGATGGATCATATGATCAACAAGTTTCAAATCCAAACTTCTCGGCTTGGGTTGAACAGGATCAACTCATCCTCGGTTGGATTCTCTCTTCCCTCATTTAACTTGTATTAGCTCAAGCTGTTGGTTATACAACTTCAAAGCAAGTGTGGGATCGACTCAATTCGAGTTAATTTGCTCATGTTCGAAAAGGTGATTTATCCATCACTGATTACATCCAAAAGGTGAAGTCTTTATCTGATGCCTTGGTTGCATCGTGTTACATTGTTTTAGACATTGATTTAATTCACTACATTTTTGGAGGTTTGCCCACTGAATATGATACATTTGTTATTTCTGTTACTACTCATTTGGATGAAATAACCATTCCAGACGTACAAAGGCTCTTAATCACCTTTGAGAAGAGACTTGCTTGCCACTCTCTGTTCGGTAACTCTCTTTCAGACAATATTATTGCCAACAAGAAAAAGGACTCTGAATCCTCTTTCCATATTCAAGAGCTTACAATCACTTGACCTCAGCACTTGAGAATATTTCCATTCGAGAGCCCTATCTCGGCTTATTGTGTTTATTTTTGTCTCTCTTGGCTTTCGTGTCAAGGACCGAATGATGAAGAGGCTCCTATTTCAAGGTCTGATTAAGAATGGTCTCTACAAAGTTTCCACTGTTCGTGGCTCCTCCCATCATGTTTCTGGTTTCGTCGGGGAACACACCAACAAGGATATATGGCATCAACGATTGGGTCATCCCAATTCCAAAATCACTTCTCTTGTTATTTCTCATTTTTGCACTGCTTGCTCCAAAGGCAAGAGCCATGTTTTGCCCTTCAAAGCTAGTTCATATATTGCCAATAAACCTCTTGAATTAATTATTACAGATGTTTGGCGACTTGCTCTGATATCTATAATGGATGGCTATCATTACTACATATCATTTATTGATGGCTATAGCCGATTTATATGCATGGATCCATCCTATGCGAAGCAATTCTGCCGTTCCAAATATTTTTATCAATTTCAAAAATTATGTTGAGAATTTACTAGGTTGTAATGATAACTCTTTTCACCTAACCCGGATTATTCATTACTTTGAGTTATTGGTTGCTCTTGTTTTCCCCACTTGTGTCCCTACCGGCGGTCTAAACTGGAATTATGATAAGATGAATGTGTTTTCACTGGTTATAGTCTCCACAATAAACACTACAAATGCTTGCACTTACCAATAGGTTACATCTATATTTCTCACAATGTGGTTTTCAATGAGCAACACTTTCCATTTAAGGGGTGTTCTTTTTTTGGATTTTGGGAGGGGGGAAAGTTGGTTAATGGGACTTTCCCACATAGGGGGAAAGTTACTAACACTTGAATGGGATAAAAATGCCACTTTTAGTAATGGATTTTTATGGCTAAAATGGTAATTACATTATTTACCTAGGAAATAAAAGAACATGGAGGAAATACTTACCCGGATAAGTGCATTTACCTGGGTAAGTAACTTACCAAAAAGCAAATGGGCCCTTACTGATTCTACTGGGTTTTAGTCCCACACCTCTAGTATCTCCCTCTCCTCGGTAATTGGTTTGACCACCACCTCATTTTTTTTCTGAGCCAATCCCTGAATCTTCCACTGAGCCAACCATTGTTGGTGCACCATCCACTTCTACCCAGCGGCTCCCTGAACTAGTGCCTGAACCAGTGCCTAAACCGATGCCTACTTCAACCACTCCTTGGCTATTAGACATACCATGGAAACTCAATCGTGCCATGGTATTTTCAAACCTAGTCCTTGCTATGCACTAGAAGCAGGTCTATTGCCAAACGTTGAGCCAACCTCCTTTTCCATTGCTTCCAAGGACCCTCGTTGGGTTCTTTCCATGGCCGATGAGTACAAAGCCCTCATGGCTAACCAGATTTGGACCTTAGTTTCTCAACCTCCTAATAAAAACTTCATTGGTAACTAGTGGGTATTCAAAATAAAAGGACAACCTGATGGCTTTGTTGAGTGTTTTAAATCCCGCCTTGTTGTTAAGGGCTTTACACAAGAAGCAGGAATTGATTTTTTTGAGACATTCAACTCAATGGTTAAGACTACAACAATTAGGCTCATTCTCTCCTTTGTACTATTTTCCACTGGGACATTCACCAATTGGATGTTAGTAACGCCTTTCTTCATGACGTTCTTGATGAAGAAGTGTTTATGAAACAATCGGTTGGCTTCACTGATCCTTCGTTTCCTAACCATGTGAGCCGACCACACAAAAGTTTATATGGCCTCAAACAAGCACCTCGTGCTTGGTTAACTCAACTTCATACTTTTCTCCTCTCTCTCAAGTACATTGAATCAAGGGTTTACACCTCTCTATTTACTAGGTGCTCTGGCTCCACAATTCTTATATTACTTGCGCATGTCGATGACATACTAATTATCGGTTCCTGCTCCACTGTCATCTCTTCTCTCATCTTTGAATTATTCTCTCAGTTTACTCTCAAGGACCCTGGTCTCTATCAAGTACATTGAATCAAGGGTTTACACCTCTCTATTAACTAGGTGCTCTGGCTCCACAATTCTTATATTACTTGCGTATGTCGATGACATACTAATTATCGGTTCCTGCTCCACTGTCATCTCTTCTCTCATCTTTGAATTATTCTCTCAGTTTACTCTCAAGGACCCTGGTCTTACTCATTATTTTTTGGGTGTTGAGATGCATTGCTCTCAGGATGGTAATCATCTCTCTCAGCATAAGTATGTGCATGACTTACTGTCCATGCCGGAATGCATGAGGCAAAACTTGCTTCCACACCGATTGCTTCTTCTACTAGACTTTCTACTGGTAGTGGCGATTTATTGGCTGACCCCACTCTACAATATGTTACCTTAACATGGCCTGAAATTTCTTATTCTGTTAACATGGTCTTCTAGTTTCTCAAATCTCCAACTTCAAGAACATTGGTCTACAGTGAAAAAAAAAATACTCTGCTATTTGAAGGGTACAATTATTCATGGATTGTTTCTTCATCCATTGGCTTCTCTTTCTCTCTCTGCTTTTACTGATGTTGATTGGCCTGGTTGCCTATTGATTGTCCCCCGTAGAGTGGCTATGCAATTTTTCTTGGTCCTAACCTCATTCTTGGAGGATTCAGAAATAGCCGGTTGTCTCCTATTCCATTATGGAGGTTGAATATCAATGTCTTGCCTCTACTGCTACTGAATTCCTTTTGTTGAAAATGCTCCTCTAGCTTAGCTTCTCCTCCTCTCAACCAGCTACTTTATGGTGCGATAATATGGGACTAAATTCCTTGCCTCTAACCAGGTTCAACGTTCCACACCAAAAACATCGAGTTATGCTCATTTTATCCATGAGAAGGTGGCTAATCGTTCCATTATCATCCACTACATCCCCTGTTCTGATCAGGTGGCTGATATCCTCACTAAAGCCTTGCCCTACTTATGTTTTCTAGATCTCATTCTCAAGTTCAACGTTTGTAAATCCCCATTGACTTTGAAGGGAGCTGTCAAGGGATAACCATTATCCTTCCACCACTGCATGCATGGCTTTCATGGTTATCATGTTACCCCCCCTAGATAACATTTATCTTACTTTTGTAGATAATTTGTTATAGATAATTCTTATCTTCTCTGATTCTTATCCTTGTAACTGATCTCTTCAATGTACATGTATATATATGATGATCAAAGCCAATGAAATGGCTCAACTTTTCCACTCAAACTCAAGTTCTATTATCCTCACACATGACAACTATCTTTGGGCCAAGGTCCTTAGAGATAAATACTTCATGGTTGCTCCTTTAGGTGGGTAGTTGCTTGGTGTGTCCGGAAGTGTGTTGTTAACCACTTTGGAACACCAGTTTTAATACTTATAAATTTTTTCCGATTCTCAAACAAATACAAACGCAGTAAATGGGTGAAAACGGGTCATATCCACAGAGAAGCAAGAGAAAAATCGTTATGTACTTAGATCTAGGAAAGAGAATACAATTGGGAATTGTAGAAAATAAGAAAATAAAATTTATTAATGCTGAAATTAAAGGTTTGGAATTAAACAAGACAATAACTAAAATTCAGAAATTAACAAAGTACTGAAATTAACAAAAGAAATAAATAAAAGTGATATGAAATTCGGATCCAGTGGTGCTAGCTCCAGATTGGTTGGATGACTTACAGGAACCCCTCCTGACAAGAATTGGGCATCGTTCCCCTTAGCCCTCGAACCCCTCGAGACACCTTAGCCTTGAACTGGACGAATTTAGATATGCAAAATAGAGAAATGAACAGGAATTAAATCTAAAAGAGTGCTGAAATAAAAATAACGTCAAAGAAAAATTAAGAAAAGAAAAAAATGGTTGATCAGATCTAGTGGCGGTAGTTGGAGATTGGTTGAACATCTTGTAGGAACCCCTCTTGACAAGAACTGGGCATCCTCCCCTTCTACAACTATTGAACTTCTCAAGAAACCTTAGCCTTGTGAACTTGGTGAATTGAACAACCCTTTCTCCAAGGCCTCTAGGGTTCTTTTTATAGAGAAGGGTGGACACAAATAGGAATATAAGGAAAGAGGGGGATGACAGATGGGTTTTAGCAAAGTTATGGGCGCCCAAGAGTTTTTAATGGAGGGTTAGGATGATTCTAGGGTGATCTTAGTGCTGAGAAGAAAAGAAGAGGGCGCCCAATATTATGTAGGGTAGAGATTTGGGCGCCTATAAATGAATGGAGGAGATTGAGGCGCCTAAGATTGAAAGGTGGAGTTTAAAAGAGGTGGGTGGCGCCCTAGAGTGGATGGTTGAGATAGAAGATGGAATGGAGGGCTGAGATCTAGCAGTTAGGGGCTGAATGGTGAGGATTAGCAGTTAGGTGGTGCCCTAGGGTTTAAAAACTACAAAGAGAGTGCCCTAGAACGGATGGTGGAGATTAGAAGAGGTGAAGGGTGGATATTAAACAACTAGGGGTGGCTAGGGTTTGCTAGGGATGAAAAGAATAGGTTAAAAGGCACCCTAGGGTTTGCTAAGGAGAGGGGAGCATGCTAATACAATAGGAGGGGCGCCAAACTGGGTTTAGCAGATAGGAGGCGCCCTCCTATTCTCAGTTTTTCACAAAAAAACCCCTCTCTCAGCTAGACTTCACACCAGCTTCCCAAAAATTGCATTTCAGCCATGTAACTTACTTAATTTTCCACAAAATTTGCATAGAGAGCCTCAGAGGTCACAATATTGAATTGAACTGGGAAGATGACACATTTTGACTATTATAAGGCCGAAAATACCCCTGAGATGATGCCCTTAAGGCATCAAACTACAGAGTTATCATTGCTTCAACAAGGCTTCGAATATATGAATTAGTGTTCTAAATTTTTGAGATGATATCTTGAAGGTCGTCCAATGGATTGTGGGCAACAGTTGGGTCATCAATTTGTTTAGTGACCCTTGACTAAAAGGTGTAATGGCTGCCCAACCTTCCAATGAGTCACCCAACTACTTATGGGTTTCCAACCTAATTAATCATGAGGGCTATAAGTAGCAAAACAATGAAGTTAAGCACTAGTTTTATGTACCACAATATTTCTATATTGAAAATTAGTTTACCACTCAATGGATCTTTTGTCCTTGACAAGCTAGTTTGGCAAAAAAATGACCAAGGAAAACTGATCAAAGGATGGCCACTAGCTTGTCCTTTCTGATTAGTTCCTTGGCTCTCAGCAACATATTGCCAAGCTCTTCAGCTTGTTCATGTTGTAGTTCATGACAAACTGATTAAAGAATGTGGGTAGAGAGTTCAAGATAGCATCAACCTTGGTGTCATCATCTAGTTGGGAACCAAGAGACTCTAGTTCATTGATAAACCCTATCATCCTCATGACATTATCATGAATTGCTTGGTTCTCAGTCATCCACATGGTCATCAACAACTTGAGGACCTTTTGGCATGCATAACAATTTTGCTCCTTATACATGGCCTTCAAGCTATGTAGGATATCTTCGTAGATATTTATTTTGTTGAATTGTCTCTGGATAAAGTTGTCTAAGGAGGCTATGATGTAACACCAGGCAAGAGAGTTCTCTTCCCATTCCTGATATTCCTTCTTTCTTGCCTCAGAGGCTCTTTCACTAGGACGTTCCAGTGTTGGGTTTTTGGAAACTTTGTCCAATTTCTCGGACGTGAGCACTAGGTTAAGGTTGCGTATCCAGTCTACATAGTTGGGTCCCTTGAGTTTGTTGTTGTCTAATAGTTTAGCGAATGGTCCGTATGCCATTTTTAACAAATTATACGAGCAATTAGCCCACGACCCAATTATTGTTTCATGTTATGTATCCCATTAACTTTCATAAGGTCAGATTCAAATGGGCCCTAAATGGCCTAGGGTTCCCATGGGGTTCCTCTTTAGAGAGGAAACAACAGAAGATCCCAGAAAAGGAAGATCATTCAATGATCCATGGACATCATGCATTGATGTGCATTCATCCATGATGGGCATGGAGAGCCACATAAGTCTTTTCATGGGCAAGAACTTATGGCCCATATATGAATCACATTCACAAAGCACATTACACATAATTGATCAAAATCAAATTGAATCTTGTAAAACCCATATCCATTTTGATTAACATATGATCATCCCATTAACGGACCCATTTATTGAATAATATTTATCTTGGTATATGAGCCCAACTATGAAAAGCAGTTCGGCCCATATAGTTGTCCATAATGAAATGGGCTTAACTTGCTCTAATCTATTCTAATTAAGTTTTACAAGCATGGACTGAATTAGTCCATGTAATGATCCATCAAATCCCTAGCCTAGAACCAAATTTGATCACTTAACCAGTGATCCAAGGGGCTGTTATCAATCCCCAACGAACCATAGGTTTGGCCAATGCTAGTTGGACCAAAACTAGGTCAAATCGGTTTAAGGTTTTGTGCCCAAAACATGCATCAATGCATATAGAATATGATATGAAAATTCTCAATTATGATTCACAATCATATCAGTAAATAAACAACAATTAATCAAATTAAATAACTAGGGCTGATAGTGTGATTGTCCAAATCTAATCCGAACAAATGTAGGAAGTCATCAAACTACTATCTCGACATCGATCTCCTTCCCTATCTTCCTCCGCGATCTCCAATGTGTTCTCCAATGTAAATAAATTAGAACAAAAACCCTAATTTCTAATCTTACATCAGAAAACCTAATACATTCTTTGTAGAAAATAAAATGAATTAACTACACACCAATGATTCAAAATAAATTGCATGGTGTGCATAATTCTTACAACCATCGAAGAATTTGATCTCCATCACACTTTTAGCCCAAAAATTGAAGAATTCAGCATAGAAAAATTCTAAATAATATCAGGAAATATAAAGATTAATTTTCAGATCATTGGCCCCATTCTGAGAACCAAATTCTTAGAGATTATGCTAGACTAGTTCTTGCCGATTTGATCTTTCATTCAAATCTGATTTAGTTCAGTCCAAGAACTGAACCTAGTGCTCTGATACCATTGTTGGAAGGGTTTAAAATCCATCATATGGATGGCTGAACCATGCTAGATTGCTGGGCAAATTTTAAAAAATTTTCTAACCCATCCCAGGAACTGATTTCCCAATGATTTTGAAATATGAATTTCTAGATTGATCTTGCATTGAACCGAAGTAGATTTGAAACAAAAAATAAAGTTGATTGTACCTGATATGGAGACCACAAATCACAGATCCCAAAGTGAATATTCACGCCCGATATCAGTCCAAAACCAGCCTCCAACTAAAGATGGTGCAGTGTACGGGAGAAGTTGGTTCAGTAACACTATTTTCAGCAAAACTACAATCCAACTTGCTTAGATCGAATGGGATGTGTGTGTCATATTTCCCCAATGTTTTTCTTACAAAAACTCTGAGGAAAAATCGATAAAAATCATTTCTTGAAAAGCCTTGGTCGTGATAGGGTTTCTGGGAGAGAAGAGAGAAGAGGAGAGAGCAAGAGAGTGATGAGAACTAGTTTTATTTGCCCTCTTCCTCTTAACTCTCCTAAACATCAACTTCAGCCTTGGAGCTAAGGGCACACATTGTCTAACAAGCATACTGGTGTCAACCTTGTCATGATAAACTCATTAAGTCTATCCAATGGTTGAGAACATTCTGAACTAACACGAGTCCATAAATATCCAGTTTAAGGGGTAATACAAAGAAACCATACCATTCTTACAAAAACTCAGAGGAAAAACTGATAAAAATCATTTCCTGAAAAGCCTTGGTCGTAATAGGGTTTCTAGGAGAGAAGAGAGAAGAGAAGAGAGCAAGATGTTAGACAGTGTATGCCCTTAGCTCCAATCAGAATGATGTACATTATGACATTTATTATTGTGTGTTTCTGTGTAATACCTTTAAACTGAACACATATGAGACTTGTGTTAGTTTAGAATGTTCACAGTCGTTGGATAAATCTGGGAAGATTTATTCTGCTAAGATTGACACTGATGTGCCACCAAGTTGGTTGGGGTAGCCTGTCTCAGCTGCCAGGGTGAGACCCGAAGTACATGTAGTGTAGGTTTACTTGAAACCCTGAACCAGACCAGAATTCCAATATTGCCCTGGACCTTGGTGATTAGTGGGCAAAACTGGAATGTTACACCTGACCCCTAGACTCGATTATGATACTGCACTAGGTGCCGGATTTGGCTGTCTTTGATGTGCCAATCAGTGAGATCCTTAGAAGGGGTCAAAACCTGGGTATGTTGGGATAGTCTGAGAATTCATCTGAGTGGGTGATCATAGTGACAGGATCAGCCCCTTTGTCAGACAAAGGTAATGATCAGGGATGCACTCTCTCTGATGGAAACCAAAGCTGCCGGTAGCTGATTTCAATCGTTGAAATTTGTTTTTTGTAAAATATATTTATGTAAAGATATACATATATATTATGGTTTCAAAATGTTTGCAAAATGTTTTAATTCCCGGGATCCATGTGAGTAGAGAGTGCAGCACTACACCTTGCAGCCGAGGGAGAGGTCATCTCTTGTCGGGCGGTGTTTGATCATTATGGGTTGAGAGGTTAAGTATAAGACCATTGAGGGTAATACCTGATGGGCTAATCTTGCATCTGCCCACAGTCCCTGGGTTTTTATAAGGTGGCTTGGCCCAGGGACCACTTAGTGTAAGCGTTCGGCCCATTAAGAGCCCATGGTGATGGGCTCAGGGGTTCACTGTCCAAAACAGTGAATTCGGCCGGCCTTATAGTAGAGGCTAGGCTGAACCTATGTGGCTGATGTGTAGATCAATGTTTGGGTTTCACGCCATACAAGGAAATCCAACTGGACAGTAGTTTGGAGGCCGAATGAGCACATAGACTTAATGGGCCTAAGCCCAATTCGAACTGGTTTAATTATATTAATTAAACAGGGGTGGATCTGGGATTTGGATCAGCAAAGAATAAGGGATTATCCTTATCCACTCAAAGAGTCCAGATCCAAATACAAATTTGGATTTGGAAACTCCTAATAAGATTAGGAGGGCTGATTTAATCTGCAGATAAGATAAGGGCTTATCCTTATCTCTTAAAGAGAGTCCTGATCCAAAATAGATCAGATCTAAACCTGCGCAAATAGGCAGAAGGTGTTCTACCCGATTTGTGCAGATAATTGTTTTTTTGGGAAATCGGTTCCCAGTTTAAGGGTTGTTGATCGGAAATTAAATATTTATAAATCTGAATGATATTTAGAATAGTTCTTTATTTTTTTTTCTTGATTTATGGATTGTTCGTACAGTGGAGATCAAATTCTTTAATGGCGTAGGAAAACTGTGATTTGCAGTTCTTTAAATTTTGGTCTGTAATTAATTTTTTTAATTTCTAGAGTGAATGTATAGGAATTCGATCTGATGTAATATTAATAGAAAATTAGGGTTTTTCTATTTATTTTATTTCATGACCGAAGCTGGATGCGCAGGAGAAGGAGATTTCGCAGATGAAGAAATTGCTATCTGAGATTTGTAGTTTGTGAAACTGCAAACTGTGATCTAACTTCTGTTTTGTAGGTTGCAGATGTGCGAACAACCCTAGTTCTGATTTTTGATTGTCTTTAATCAGTTATTTATTTTCAGATCAATTTCTGGAATTAAAAATCAAACCTTAGACCCATTCGAACCAGATTGGAACAAACTGGTTGGACCAAATCTGTGGTTCGATGGGGGCTGTTCTCAGCCCTAATTTCCCACTCTTGGGTAAAGGGATTGATGTTTAATTGCAAGACCTAATTCGGCCCACACCTGTAAGGCCCAGTTTTAAGGAGTTAAAACTGCTAAAGCCCACTAACTATAGAATAGCTATATGGGCCGAGCTGCTTAATGCTATTCAGCCCATATACCTAGATAATATTAATCAGTAATATTATGGATTAAATTGGGCTTTAATAATGGGCTTTACATATATTAATTGATTGGATCAATTCTATCCTTGCATGTGATGTATGGATGTGTGATGTGCAACATTCATGGGCTATAAGGACTTGGCCCATGCAAATACGATAGTGGCTCTTGCGCACACCATGGCTGAATGCACATCATTGCCATGGTGTCCCTAAAGATCATTGGATGATCTCCCTTTGTGGTGGGCCCCACACCTCCCCTAAAGAGGAACCGTGCGGAACTCTAGTCGTTTAGGGCCCACCTAAATCTGGCTTTATGAAAGTTAGTGGGAGCCACTTTGGTTTAACCTAAATCAAACTAGGGCGTAACTTTTGTTCCCTCCTGAAATATGAGTGCATGTGATAGGGGGATTCATATGATGAACTCTCTAAAGGCCTTCTGTCATTAGCGTGAAAATGGGTCCTTCAGTTATGAGGAGACACACCATAAAATTGGGCTATCCAAGTGTTGCTGGATCTGTTGGAATGTTTCATAAGATGATAGGCGTCATATACCGATGTGGGAGGGGCCTATCCTAAAATGGAAGACTCTCTCACAGTACCTTGGCGTTCACAAATATGATGGGTGAGCACTCACTGGACAGAAAGGTTTAACCTAAAATGGCAATGAACCTTATCTGACAGAGGCCAAAGGAAAAGCTCATATGATGAGTGGATATGATCCTTCGCAGAAAGGTGGTAGGGTTATGCAGCTGAAACAGTTGGCTCCATGCACCCTATGTGATTTCCCACATTTCCAGAGACAATTCACAATCTCTGTCACTAAGATGGGAGGGAAATCTTGGAGATGAACAAATGGAAGTGGAACATAGATTAAAAGTCATATCTATGTAGATAACATGAATCAAATTAGGTTGTGGACTAACGTTTTCTTTTTACCAGAAATGGCAAACAGACAATTCACTAAGTTGTTGGACGACAATAAACTTAAGGGCCCAAACTATGCTGAATGGTACCGTAATCTTATGCTGGTCTTAACCTCTGAAAAATTGGACAAAGTAGCAAAGAATCCTACCCCAGAGTTTCCGGGTGATAGGGCTTCTGAGGCCCGAAGGAGGGACTATCAGGAATGGGAAGAGAAGAATTCCCTAGCCCACTGCTACATCATAGCCTCCTTGGATAATCTGATTCAGAGGCAATTCGATCAGATCGAATTGTCAAAGGACATATTGGATAGTCTAAGGATGATGTATGAGGAATAGAATCGTTCTACTCGTTAGAAGGTCCTGAAATAGTTCATGACCGCGCCGATGTCCAAGAACCAACAGGTTCATGACCATTGTCTTTGGATGATGGGTTACATTAATGAACTTGAGGCTCTTGGATCTTGGCTTGACCATGTCACGAAGGTAGATGCCATCCTGAATTCTCTACCTCCTTCCTTCAATCAATTCATCATAAACTTCAACATGAACAAGCTGAATATCAGCATCCAAGAACTCAACAATATGTTGCAGAGGGCCAAGGAACTGATCAAGAAGGATGAGCCCATAGCCATGCTTGTTGAAACTGGAAAATCGGGCAAGAAGAAGAGGAAGACTAAGAGAAAGCCCCAGAAGAAGGCAGCTAAGTCCAAGAAGCAGAAGAAGGACAAAGCATCAGATGCCTGTCACTTCTGCAAACATACTGGCCACTGGAAGAGGAATTGTCCTCAATACTTGGAATCCAAGAAAGGTAATTTCGAATCCTGTGTCATAGAAACCAATTTGTTGGTAACTTTTGCTTCCTGGTGTATTGACTCCGAGGCTTCGACTCATGCGTGTAACTCACTACAGGGGTTCAGGATAAGCAGAAGGCTGAGTGAAGGAGAAGTAACTCTTTACTTGGGAACTTCTACAAGTGTTGCAGCTATGACTATAGGAACTGTAGAGTTATTTTTCAGAGTATGATCTATTGTACTAAAAGATTGTCATTATGTACAGAACTTGAGATAAAATTTGATTTCTGATTCAAAATTGTGTGCAGATGGATATTCTATTCTTTTTGGTAATACGATTACTGTAAAAGGAAATAACAAATTCATCGCATACGGAGAACTTGAGAATGGTCTCTATGTTCTCCATCCTTCTCTGGAAACCAACATAGCCGAAACTACGTCGGTTGATATTTCCAAGAAAAGAATCTGTGATACAGTTTATTCCACATGCCTGTGGCATTACCGACTTTGCCATATTAATATAGATCGTATCACAAGGTTGGTAAAGGATGGTCCTTTGGATTTTCTAACTGTAGAAGATCTTCCCACTTGTAAACCATGCCTTCATGGTAAGATGACGAAACTGCCATTTAACAGTAAGCCTGAAAGATGTACAGGCACGCTTGACCTTATACATACTGATGTATGTGGTCCCATGAGTGTTAGGACTCGTAACCAGCACATGTATTTTATTACATTCACCGATGATTATTCTTGGTATGGTTACGTATACCTAATGAGACATAAGTCTGAATCATTTGAAAAGTTCAAAGAATTCAGACAAGAGATCGAGAAACAGTTAGGGAGAGAAATTAAGACCCTTCGATCAGATCGATGTGGTGAGTATATCTCTGACGAATTCAGGGACTACTTGAAGGTCAACAGGATAGTATCACAGTTGGCTCCTCCTACTACACCACAGTTAAATGGTGTTTTAGAGAGGAGGAATAGGACCTTATTGGATATGGTCCGGTCACTTCTCGTACACTCAGAGTTGCCCACATCCTTTTGAGGTTTTGCATTAGAAACTGCGATATACATGCTGAACCAGGTTCCAACCAAATCAGTTTCGAAGAATCCCTGTGAGCTTTGGACCGGTAAGAAACCAAGTGTAACACACTTAAAGATTTGGGGTTGTCCAACACACGTTAAAAGTGTTAGACAGTTTTGTATGCCCTTAGCTTCAATCTGATTTGATGTACTTTTGACATTTAGTGTAAATAAATAAAGTGCATGTTTAATTCATGTTGTTTGGTATGATTCTATGTAAGACCCTAAAACTAGACACTTATTGAGACTCGTGTTAGTTTTAAATGTTCACAGCCATTGGATAAGTCTGGGGAGATTTATCCTACCAAGGTTGATACTAGTGTGCCGCCAAGTGTTGGGATGGCCTATCTCGGACACCAGGGTAAGACCCAAGGCACATGCAGTATGGGATTACTCGAATCCTTGAACCGGACCAGATTTCTAGTATTGCCCTGGACCTTAGAGACAGATGGGCAAAACTAGAAAGTTACACCTGACCCCTAGACTCGATTATGATACTTCACTAGGTGTCGGATTGGGCTGTCTTTGATATGCCAATCAGTGAGATCCTTAGTGGGGGTCAAAACCTGGGTATGTTGGGACAGTCTGAGAATTCATCTGAGTGGGTGATCATAGTGACAGGATCAGCCCCTTTGTCAGACAAAGGTAATGATCAGGAATGCACTCTCTCTGATGGAAACCAAACTGCCGGCAGTTGATTTCAATTGTTGGAATTTTGTTTTGCAAAATTTATATATATGATATATAGGTATTTTCGTTTTCAAGTTGTTTGCAAATGGTTTTAATTCTCGGGATCCATGTTAGTAGAGAGTGCAACACTGTTCCTTACAGCCGAGGGAGAGGTCCTCTCTTGTCGGGAGTGCTTGATCATTATGGGCTGAGAGGTTAAGTGTAAGGCCATTTAGGATAATACCTGATGGGCTAATCTTGCACCTGCCCACAGTCCCTGGGCTTTTATAAGATGGCTTGGCCCAGGGACCACTTAGTGTAAGTGTTGGGCCCATAGGGTCCATGCGATGGGCTTAGGGGTTCACTGGGCTTTTCAGTGAATTCGGCTAGGCCTTGTAATAAAGGTTGGGCTGTACCCATGTGGCTGGTGTGTAGATCAATGCTTGGGTCCCACGCCATACAAAGAAGCCCAACTGGGCAGCAGATTGGAAGCGATTTCATAATTGATTACTTAATGGGCCAAAAGCCCATTTCAAACTGGGCTGATATGATCACCCACTCAGGGGCGAATCTGAGGTTAAGGTTAGCAAAAGTATTGGGCCTTTAACCTAACCCACTGTAGGAGACCAAATTCGAATCAGATTTGAATCTGGTAATCTCCTGATGAGATCAGGAGTAAACTAACCTAATCTGTAGATAGGATTAAGATCATCCCCTATCCAGATGCTGATTTGGATTGGGATAACTCCTAATAGGATTAGGAGGTTTCTTAATCAAGAAGAAAGAAGAGAAATTCTAAGAGAGATTTAACAGAATTCGAACCTAGGGTTTTGAGCAAGAAAATCTTCCTACAAATTGAGAAAAGATCTCATACACTCTAGAGAGAAGAGAAGTAGTATTCGCCATCTTCATCTCAAGAGTTCTCCTCCAGCCACTACCATTCTCTAAAAAGATTCGATCTTTGAGGAGAAGAAATCGAGAAATCAGTTCTTGATATCAGTTTTGCAGAAGGAACTGAAAAGATTCGGTGCTCAGTGTTTCCAGAGGAATCTTGTGAAGGATTCAGTGTGTAGGATGCACTCTGCTGGTTCCGTTCCACAGATTGTTGTGTCATCTTCAGCAGGAGCGGATCTTGGTGTCCTCTTTGGGCGTGAACACCAACTTTGGGAGATACTGCTTCTCTGGATCAGGTATAAATCCTCCTTTGTCTTTTGGTTTGGTTATGGTTCAAGTAGGATCCTTGAATATTGTATTCTAAATATTAGGGAATATGATTCCCGGTTGGAAGAAGGTAGGAAATTTTTTAAATTCGCCCACCCATTCCGCAACCTTTTTGGCGTCCATACGATGGATCCTACTATTCTTTCAAAAAGAACGAGTGCAAACAAGTTAGAATCCAAGACCAGTCGTTGCCTATTCGTAGGCTACTCCAAGGGCTCTGTGGGTTACCTATTCTACCACCCGGGAGAACAGAAGGTGTTCTGTAGTCGAAATGCCCATTTCTTGGAAGATGATTACAGCCTGGACAATCATCGTCAGGAAGTTGTTCTTGATGAGGAGAGCTCAGGGTCAGTGGGAGATATCCCATAAGTTCCAGGTAGTGACCAACCTAGAAGATCTACTCGGGTTTCCAGGCCTCCGGTTCGTTTCGGCTATGACCAGGATAGTTACTTGGTGGAAGCTACGACCAGCGAGGAGGATCCCGCGACTTATACGGAAGCTATGTTGGACATAGATTCCTTAAAGTGGTTAGATGCCATGAGAGCTGAGATGAACTCAATGGAGACCAATGGAGTCTGGACTCTAGTAGATCCGCCCCTAGGGTAAAAGCAATTGGTTGCAAATGGATCTATAAGAAGAAGAAGGGCCCCGATGGTAAGGTTGAGACCTACAAGGCTCATCTGGTGATGAAAGGGTATACTCAGAAAGAGGGCATCGATTATGAGGAAACCTTTTCACCGGTGGCCATGCTTAAATCCATTAGGATCCTGCTAGCCATAGCAGCATAACATGACTACGAGATTTGGAAAATGGATGTCAAAACTGCATTCCTGAATGGAGATCTTATTGAAGATATCTATATGCAGCAACCACAAGGTTTCATAGTTGTAGGTTAGGAACACATGGTATGTAAATTAAATAGATCCATATATGGACTTAAGCAAGATTCTAGGAGTTGGAACATCCAGTTTGACTCTACTATCAAAAAGTTTGACTTTGAGCAGAATCCGAATGAACCCTGTGTTTATAGGAAATCCAGTGGGGATAAGGTTATGTTCTTGGTTCTGTATGTACATGACATTCTGCTCATTGGTAATGATGTAGAAATGTTGACTACGGTGAAAGTATGGCTTTCACAACAATTCTCCATGAAAGATCTTGGAGAAGCCTCCTATATACTGGGTCTTCGACTCTATACTGAGTCACTCTCTCCAAGGGCATGTTTCCCAAGACTCCCGAGGAGATTGAGGGCATGAAGGACATTCCCTATGCCTCGGCCGTGGGGAGCATCATGTATGCCATGCTGTGCACTCATCCTGACATTGCTCAGGCAATGAGTGTGGTAAGAAGATTCCAGGCCAACCTAGGGCAGGAGCACTGGATTGCTGTGAAAAACATACTTAAATACCTTCGAAGGACAAAAGAGTTTTGTCTGGTATTCGATGGTAGCTCACTACAGATCCAGGGGTATACTGATGCCGACTTCCAATCAGATCCATATGATAGAAAGTCTACATCTGGGTATGTTTTCACGATAGGATCATGTGTTGTTTGTTAGAAAAGCAGCAAACAGGGGTCCATAGTAGATTCCACAACCGAAGCCGAATACATTGCCATAAGTGAGGCTGCCTTATGAATGAAAGTGTTCATTCTTGAATTTGGAATTCAGCACATCACCCATTCCACTGTTGTGTGACAACACTGGATCTATGGGAGATTGATGTTAAGAGGTAGCATCTGCGGAGAATGTGGCAGACCCATTGAATAAGCCCACTGACACAGAAAGTGTTTGAGAAATACGTGGAAATTCTAGGACTCCGGCTTATACTAGATTGGACCTAAGTGCAAGTGGGAGCTGTTAGACAGTGTATGCCCTTAGCTCCAATCAGAATGATGTACAGTATGACATTTATTATAAATGAATAAAGTACATATTTGATTCATGTTATTATGGTTTGTTCTTGTGTAATACCCTTAAACTGAACACATATGAGACTCGTGTTAGTTTAGAATGTTCACAGTCGTTGGATAAATCTGGGGAGATTTGTCCTACTAAGGCTGACACTGATGTGCCACCAAGTTGGTTGGGGTAGCCTGTCTTAGCTGCCTGGGTGAGACCCGAGATACATGCAGTGTAGGTTTACTTGAAACCCTGAACCGGACCAGAATTCCAGTATTGCCCTGGACCTTGGTGATTAGTGGGCAAAACTGGAATGTTACACCTGACCCCTAGACTCGATTATGATACTGCACTAGGTGTCGGATTGGGCTATCTTTGATGTGCCAATCAGTGAGATCCTTAGAAGGGGTCAAACCTAGGTATGTTGAGACAGTCTGAGAATTCATCTGAGTAGGTGATCATAGTGACAAGATCAGCCCCTTTGTCAGACAAAGGTAATGATCGGGGATGCACTCTCTCTGATGGAAACCAAAGCTGTCGGCAGCCGATTTCAATCATTGAAATTTGCTTTTTGCAAAATATATTTATATAAAGATATACATATATATTATGGTTTCAAAATGTTTGCAAAAGGTTTTAATTCCCGGGATCCATGTGAGTAGAGAGTGCAGCACTACACCTTGCAGCCGAGGGAGAGGTCATCTCTTGTCGGGCGGTGTTTGATCATTATGGGTTGAGAGGTTAAGTATAAGACCATTGAGGGTAATACCTGATGGGCTAATCTTGCATCTGCCCACAGTCCCTGGGTTTTTATAAGGTGGCTTGGCCCAAGGACCACTTAGTGTAAGTGTTGGGCCCATTAAGAGCCCATGGTGATGGCTCAGGGGTGCACTGTTCAAAACAGTGAATTCGGCCAGACCTTGTAATAGAGGCTAGGCTGAACCCATGTGGCTGATGTGTAGATCAATGTTTGGGTCCCACGTCATACAAGGAAACCCAACTGGGCAGCAGTTTAGAGGCCGAATGAACACATAGACTTAATGGGCCTAAAGCCCAATTCGAACTGGTTTAATTAGATTAATTAAATAGGGGAGGATCTGAGATTTGGATCAACAAATAGGATAAGGGATTACCCTTATTTACTCAGAGAGTCTAGATCCAAATATAGATTTGGATTTGGAAACTCCTAATAAGATTAGGAGGGCTGATCTAATCTGCAGATAAGATAAGGGATTATCCTTATCTCTTAAAGAGAGTCCTATCAAAATACAAATTTGGATTAGGAAACACCTAATGAGATTATGAGCTCTTTTTAAGGCTATAAAAGGAGGAGGAGGGCGAACCTCCAGTCACACTCAACACATTCAAATCTCATATCACAGAAAGAGAGAAGACAACTACAGTAAGACTGCGGCATATTCTGCTCTTGCGCCCTCCTCCTACTGCCGCCATTACCAGTTCGTTCTCCATTGTAGGAGCGACCAAGAAAGGTTATTGATATCAGTTTTTGGTGAAAAACTGATCTGAAGTCGTTCTCACATAGCCTCCATCGAATTCTTGCTGAAGGATTCGGTTCTTGTGAAGAACTACCTGTTGATTCTGCTCCACCCTATGATGTGTCATCTTCAGTGGGAGCAGTATTTGGTGATTTTTTTGGGCATGAACACCTTCGTTGGAAGTTACTGTTACTCCGTATCAGGTATATCCCTCTCATACCTTTTGGTTTCATATCTGGTCCGGTTTAGGTTCAAGATTGATCCTTGAAAATGCAGTTTTACTAAAACATGGAATGTGATTTCCACATGGGAGAGAGAGAAAGTTTTGAAATTTCGCCCTACCTACCTATAGGGTTCGGCCATCCATTTGATGGATCTCTCATCCCTTCATAAGAGAGTGATGAGAACTAGTTTTATTTGCCCTCATCATCTTAACTCTCCTGAACATCAATTTTAGCCTTGGAGCTAAGGGCACACATTGTCTAACAAGCATACCAGTGTCATCCTTGTCATGATAAACTCATTAAGCCTATCCAATGGTTGAGAACATTCTAAACTAACACGAGTCCATAAGTGTCCAATTTAAGGGGTAATACAAAGAAACCATACTATTATCAACTTGAAACAATAGTATACCTTATTCATTTATAGATAAAGGTTTATGTACATCAATCTAATTGTTGATAAGGGTATACACTATCTAACAGCTCCCACTTGCATTTAGGTCTAAGCGGGTGTTAGCCTTAGTTCCATACTATCCACATATTCTTCAAACACATTTTGTGTTAGTGGCTTAGTTAATAGATCTGCTAATGCTACCTTCTGAATCCGAATGTCTCCTTGGTGTGTCCGAAAGCGTGTCGTTAACCACTTCGGAAAAGCAGAAAATACAATTGGGAATTGCAGAAAATAAGAAAATAAAATTTATTAATGCTGCACTTAAAGGTTCGGAATTAAACAAGACAATAACTAAAATTCATAAATTAATAGAGTATTGAAATTAACAAAAGAAATAAATAAAAGTGATCCAAAATTCGGATCCAGTAGCTGTAGCCATAGATTAGCCGAACAGCTTGCAGGAACCCCTCCTAACAAGAATTGGGCGTCCTTCACCTCTTCAGCCCTCGAACCCCTTAAGACACCTTAGCCTTGAACCAAACAAATTCATATTTGCAAAATAGAGAAACGAATAGGAATTAAATCTAAAACAGAGCTGAAATAAAAATGATGGAAAAGAAAAATGAAGAAAAGAAAAGAATGGTTGATCAGATCTAGTGGCGGTAGTTGTAGATTGGTTGAATAGCTTGCAGGAACCCCTCCTGATAAGAACTGGGCGTCTTACCCATCTACAACCCTTGAACTCCTCAAGAAACCTTAGCCTTGTGAACTGGGTGAATTGACCAACCCCTTCTATAGGACCCCTGGGGTCCTTTTTATAGAGAATGGTGGACACAACTGAGAATAGAGAGAAAGAGGGGGGCGACAGCTGGGTTTTACCAAAGTTATGGGCACCCTAGGGTTTCTAATGGAGGGTTAGGATGATTCTGGGGTAACCTTAAGGCTGAGAATAGAAGGAGAGGGCGCTCAATATTATGTAGGGCTGAGATTTGGGCACCCAAAAATAAATGCTGGAGATTGAGGCGCCTAGGGCTGAAAGGTGGAGATTAAAAGAGGTGGGTGGCGCCCTAGAGTGGATAGCTGAGATATAAGATGGAGTGGAAGGCTGAGATTTAGTGGTGAGCGGCTGAACGGTGAGGATTAGTAGTTAGGTGGCACCCTAGGTTTTAAAAGCTACAAAAAGAGTGCCCTAAAATGAGTGGTTAAGATTAAAAGAGGTGGAGGGTGGAGATTAAACACCTAGGGGCGTCTAGGGTTTGCTAAGGGTGAAAAAAATGGGTTAAAAGGCGCCCTAGGGTTTGCTAAGGCATGGGAGCATGCTAGTACAATAGAAGGAGAGCCAAACTGGGTTTAGCAGATAGGAGGCACCCTCATGCTCTTAGTTTTTCACAAAAACACCCCCTCTCTCAATTGGACTTGACACTAGCTTCCCTAAAGCTGCATTTTAGCCATGAAAACTTCCCAGTTTTGCATAGAATTTGCACAGAGACACTCAGAGATCAGAACATTGAAATTAACTGGGAAAAGGACACAATTTTGAATATTTTAAGGCCAAAAGTGCCTCTGAAAAGATGCCCTTAAGGCATCAAAATGCAGAGTTATCACACCCCCAACTTAACCATTACTAGTCCCTTAGCAATGCAGCCTTAAAATTACACTGAGCAAAGAGGTCCTTCCCATCTCAAGATCATCCCTAACAGAAATAGTCAAGCATCTTGATTCCAGCATTCTCAAACTCTGTATAGATTGGTATTGGGCTTTAGGGGTAAAACAATCTTGTTTTGAATATTATAGAAACTTGGCTTAAAAATCTTATATACCCTTTCATTTGCAGACTGCCTTGATAATTTGAGATTGATTATAAAATCTTTTTTTTTTAGCCCCAAAATTTACTCCCGGTGGAGGGGTTTCCATCGAAATTTTATTAATATGAAGAAAACTGTGGAGGGGGGGATGCGAAACCTTACCCCTCACTCTATACAAAGGGAGCCTGGCTCATATAAACATTAAGCATCTTGGAAACCTAAAATCAAGGAATTCTCAAAAAGAAAGACCTAAACCATCTGCTGTAATCAAGTGTTGTACGTGGGAAGGAAGTGTATCTGTGCAATCATAAATAGTTTTCTGAGACTCTAAACAACCAAGCTTCGCAAGAGCATCCACCAGTTGGTTAGCCTCTCTATAAATATGGACACAAAAGAATTCCAATCTATTCCTAAGCTCCTAAAACTGAGACAACCAAAACCAAAGTTTCCAAGGGGTTGTACAAGTATCATTGAGAATATAAATCAGAAGTTGGGAATTTGATTCCACCATTATCTTCTCTAGATTAAGAGCAACCGCTAGGTGTAAGACATCCAACAAAGCCATAGCCTCTGCGACTAAATTGGAGTCTGAACCATAGGTGTTAGAGAAAGCACTAATGAAACCATTTCTTCCATCTCTGATGATACCCCCTCCACCAAATGGACCAGCATTTCCTCTAGAAGCACCATCAACATTCAACTTAAAGTAACCCTCCGGAATTGGTAATAAATGCACCACCTTGATGTACTTATTCTTAATTGGGTGAATTCGCAACCCCAAACCCTATAAAGAGAGTTGTTGAGTAAAACTTACTCTATGGATGAAGTGAAGAGGAGAGGATACCTCATGAGTTCATTGCATAATTACCCAAGTCACCATATTAGAGCATCTAAATTTATTTTCCATTCTGCGCCTGTTTCTTTCCTTCTAGATTTCCCAGACTACAAAACAAGCAATCAGCCCTACTATAACAGCCCATTGATTTTTTCCTGAGGCTGCTAAAAACCAAACAGAGAGGGGCTCATTAATACTCTCATTACCCCTGAAGGGAAGCCCAAACAATCTTCTAAAGAAAAGCCAAACTTTTCAAGCTAGACAGCCATGCACCGGCAAATGATTAACATTCTCCTCTGAGTGATCACGGCAACAGACACATCTGGATACAAAAGGGATCCCCGGTTCCTTTATATCAGAGTCCACCCCTACCTTCCTCACCATAAGTTTCCAGACAAAGAAGTTTATCTCGGTGGACAATAGAGCATTCCAAACTGCCTTTTACCAATCGACCGTAGAATGAGCATCCCTATAGAAGGACCAAGTTGTTTTAATAGAGAACTCTCCTTTCATTTTAGGAAGCCAAACTATCTTGTCTTGGCTGTTAGAGAGCTTCACACCTGACCTCTGAATCTATCGGAGAGTCTCATTCTCAAGAAACTCCCTAACATGATCCAAACTCCAAATTCTTGCCTCATCAACAACATCACAAACTCTCAACTGCAAATTAAGACCATTTAGTTGAAAGACTTTCTCAATTAAAGGACCATCCATGGTCCAATTATCCAACCAGAAGATGATTTTGCCCCTTCCCACTAACCACCTCGAGAGAAGGACTAAATCACCTCTTAGTTCCATGTTCACCTTCCAGGTACGAGAAGTATAGCACAAAGGGATGGCTGTATAGAAATGACCACCCTTCAGCACCTTGGCTCTAAAAAAATCTGCCCACAACGAATTTTGGAACAACACTCACCACAAAGCTTTCAACCTGAGTGCTTTTTGGACATCAATTAAGCTTTTAATGTGCAGCCCACCTTCAGAAAAAATCTCACAATTTTTCTCCAAGCTATCCAATGGTGATGACTACCTATCTCCGAATTAGACAAAAGGAATCCTTTCATCAATTGATCCAGGTGTTTGATAACCTTCTTGGGAGTTGCAACTACTGACATCAAGTATATCGGAATACTACTCAACAATGTCTAATTAAGACCAACTTACCTCCCGCTGAAATCATTTTCCCTTTCCAGCCCGAAATTTTTGTTGCCACTTTCTACACAATCCCATCAAATGCTTTTGCTTTCACTCGACCCTTACCAATGGGGATCCCAAGGTAGGTGGATGGGAGAGACTTATGCACATAGCCCATAACATAAGTTATGATTTGGATTCTATTGCGAGAGGCTTTTGTTGAAGTGAAAAAACAGCTCTTCACCTTGTTCACCAATTGACCTGAACGTTGCTCATACCTTCGGATTATTGACATTACTTTCTCTACACCTGCATGGACCCTCTTGTGAAGATAATGGTGCCATCAGCATAGAGGCTGTGGGTGATAGGAGGGCAGCCCCTGTGAGTCACATAAGCATTTGCAGGATATTATACGCCCAACTTGGACATGTTTCTGCTGAGTACCTCCTCTGCATTGATAAACAAATACGACGAAAGGGGATCCCCTTGCTACAAGCCTCTGGTAGACTGAAAATATCTTGTGACTCCATTCCAAAGAACTGAAAACCGGCAATTCATAACCATTTTTCTAATCAAATCAATCCAATGTTTACTAAAACCGAACTGTCTACGGACTTTGAAGAGGAAATCCCAATTCAGCCGATCGTAAGCTTTGGCCATATCCAGTTTCAGCACAACATTTCCCCCCACAAACTTTCTATCAATACTTGTTATCATTTCCTGTACCAGAGCTACATTATCCATGATGTTTCGCCCCTAAATAAAAGCATCTTGCTCTAGTGAAATTAACTTAGGTAAAATACCTGCCAGTCTTTTAGTAAAGATCTTTGCAATAAGTTTGTAGCAAAAATTACCTAAGCTGATGCGACGGAAATCTGTGAAACTCTCTGGGACCTTACATTTTGGTATCAAAGAAATAAAGGAGGAAGTGTAACTCACCGGAAGCTGGCCACCATTAAAAAAGAACTGGACAACCCCTACCATATCTGCTCCAACAATGTCTCAGCACGAGACAAAAAAATGTCCTGTAAAACCATCTGACCCCGGTGCATTGTCTCTGTCCATGGCATTGACCACTTCTTTAATTTATGTCTCAGAAGGTATGACCAAAAGATTGGAATTGTCTTCCCTATTAACCATACACAGAATGATATCCAGCAATTCCTCATCACCAACTTCTCCTTCCTCTGAGAGAACACTACAAAAAAATTTACAGCACCTTGTTTTAACTCCTCTGGGTCAGAAATTCAATAACCTATGAAATTTTTAATCTTGCTAATTCTGCTCCGCATTCGGTTCAGCTTAACAGACGTATGAAAAAATTTTGAGTTTCTATCCCCCTCTTTCAACCATTTAATTCTCGATTTCTGCCTCTAGAAAATTTCCTCCTGTTTGTGAACTTCATGAAGTTTCTTCCACTCCTCCCTTAACTCTGTGAGGCTACCTGCAGAGTTCATCTATAAGTGATTCAATTCAATTCCCAAAGACCTCCCAGTTCCATTGCTTGAGTTTACTCCATAATTTATGTAGTTTGAGAAATAAACCCATCAATGGATTGGCATCAACCTCCTTAGTCCAACAGTCCCTGACCATTGTGTGAAAAGAGTGATGGGAGAGCCACATCTGCTGAAACCGGAAAGGTTTAGGATTCATCTGTGTTTCCTCCTCCACGGTAAAAACTAGAGGGCAGTGGTTTGAATAGGTGCGATTAAGATGAGTCACAGGCTTCAAAGGGAAGGATTGTGCCTAGTTGGAGTTAACCAGAACTTGATCTAGACGAGCCCAAACACAATCCAAGCCCTCTCTGTTATTGCACCAAGTAAATCGGCTTCCAGAGAAACCCCAATCAATCAGTCCTACAACATTTATTAGATCCACAAAATCCTCCATTGTAGACACATCAGGATTTCTTCCCCCCACTTTCTCTTCTCTACAAGTAATCACATTAAAATCTCCAACTAACAACTAAGGAACAAAAATACCAGAGGCTAAGTTCCAAATTTTGTCCCAAAGAGACATTCTATCCAGCCGATCACATTTGGCATAAACCAAAGAAAGAATGAAACTCTCATTGGCAGTGGTGGTGACTTTCACCGATAGGATTTGATCACAGTCATCAATCAACTGTACAGAGAAAAGATTATTCCAAAAAATAATAATTTTGCTACTGATATTCACCATAAAACCAGTCATATTGAGTCTCCTATAAATCTGGGAAAGTCTATCATCTACAATCATGGGTTCCAAAACTGCTACTACCCCTAACTTATGTAGTTTACAATGTTTTTTCATATGAGTGATAGAGGGATCATTTGCAATCCCTCTAATATTCCAGAAAAGACCATTCATTGAGAACATCTAGAAGTAGTCATACCTTGGCCAGTCTGCGATCTGGTAACTGGTTTGTTCTCACTCTGAACATATTTTTATCGAGGCCTTTTCTTGCGAACCACCTGTGTCTAGTTCGCTTCCACTTCTAGCCTGGCTTCGTCCTCACATAAGGCACAGGAAGAATTTTGAGCTCTCTTAGAAATTTTATCGAGTAGCTCGGCATCAGAGCTGAGGCCAGTGTTGTACCCCCTACGAGAAAGTCTCTCGTCCAATTCCAACTTGGATTGTTGCAGCTTCTCTAGACTCTAGATCCTGTCAGGTCTCCTAGACGAGAAAGAAATCGTCTCCAGACTGATTGGCCAAATAGGCTTCAAACTGATATCATCTTTAGAAGCAAAAGACGTCTGAACCCCTCTACAGGTAATGTCAGTTGTTCTGGGATTTTAGGTTGTTGATCCTGGATCTCTTCTGTATCTGTGTTTTCTATCACTACAGCTTCTGGTACCGGTGCTGGGGTTCTTCGAACCTCTTGGTAAACCTGCTTCACAGTTTTTTTTTGGGTGCTTCAGGATTAACAGGCATTTCAACTGAAGTGGGTTTAGACTTGGTGACTTCTCCCTCAAACTTTGAATTTCTCTTCAGTTTTAGTTTGCATTACCCCTCACCATGACCATGTTTGAAGCAGAAAGTGCAATATTTGGGGAGGTTCTCATAAACAATTTTCTACCAGAAACCTTCCTTGCTGAGCCCAACCCAAACATGACCAGGGTTTTCTTTCAACAGATCCACCTCCATGCAAACCCTAGCCGCGGTTGTTCTAGTCAAACGAGCAATAGCCGGATCTACTTTTAGCACCCTTCCTTTTACATGTGCAATTGATCGTAGGTACTTGTCACTGTACAAATTAATCGGCAACATTGGTAGAGAAATCTAAAGAGGAACCATTGATGGTTCCCAACCTAACTCCAACCCAGGCGTCCATTTCATAAATCTTAGCAGAAAATCCTTGATAATAAGAGTCTCTCAGCCAAACCCTCAAGTATTCCTCCACGCAAACCCTAGTCGCGGTTGTTCTAGTCAAACGAGCAGTAGTCGGATCTACTTTTAATACCCTTCCTTCTACCTGCGCAATTGATCGTAGGTACTTGTCATTGTACAAATTAATCGGCAACATTGGTAGAGAAATCTAAAGAGGAACCACTGACGGTTCCCAACCTAACTCCAACCCAGGCGTCCATTTCAAAAATCTTAGCAGAAAATCCTTGATAATAAGAGTCTCTCTCAGCCAAACCTTAAGGTATTCCTCCTCACTTTCAAATCTGAGAAGCACATGTCTCGGATCTAATGCAGTGACCACAATGGCTTTTTGGAGTCTAAAAGTACCTACCAAAAATTCCCTGATCTCTGCTAAGGAAGAACGACCATATGAACATTTTCCAACCAAAGCAAATTGGAGAGGGGAGAGAGATCTCTCAATATCTTCTTCTGAGAACAGCACCGCCGGTTCTCCCCACTTGATCGAAGGTACCTTCAAAGGAATATCCACTGCTGGTGGATCAAGAACAATAGGAAAAGGATTTGCGGCAGCAACAAACACCGAGGCAAAGGAAGGAACACCTTGAGAATCCCCAGGCGGCTCTCCCATTTCGTCAAGGATTGATTATAAAATCAGATAGGTATTCTTCTTATCATTTTTTACAGTGAATTTCTACCCCTGAACTTGACATGCACGCTTATTTTTATTACTACCCTCCACCGTTTGACGCGAATCTTGACAGTTGAAGAAGAGAAGGGTTAGGTGATTGTCTTTGGCATTCCCTTTTCCGTTTGACGTGAATCTCGAAACTTGATTTAGGTGAAGAGACCCGATTACTAAGTCTAGGGTGTCCATTGACCCTTTTTTTTTCGCAACATTGTTCAGAGTAGTCCACTGTTTTTAACAATTTGAAGAATTTTTGTCTAATTTCTCAATCTTTCTCTTCTTATCTTGGCAAGGGCAAACTTAGGAGTATTTTCCAATTTCTAAACGGTTTCGACAATATTCAAATAAGACAAATTTAACTCCTACCACTTGCTACCAATTTCTACAAAATCCAATATTCTTTTATTAGTTTCCTCAACTTTTTCTATTTGGGAATCTCTTTTAATGGAAAATTTTTTAGTGAAATTTTAATTCTACATATTTAAAGTCTTAGCTTCTCATTTTTTTTTTTATTTTCTCTCTCTCTTTCCTCACTCCCATACTTAAATGTCATTGTCCCTAATGGTATGACTAGAATGATGCAAAACAAGGATTTGGGCCAAAGGAAAAATGAATAGGGTTTTCCTGAGGGGTTCAAGGTTTGCCACCTAGTCTCGAATTAAGAAAAGAAACAACAATTATAACACTACAGATAAAAATCAATTGAAAACTACGTTGGGTTGCCTCCCAACCAACGCTAAGTTTAATGTCTTTAACCGGACATATTAACGCACTGTTCCCAACTATACTCCCTGACTCACTTTCATCCTTGTAGTCATCAACAATTTGATGACCTTTTGGCATGCAAAACAATTATGCTCTCATACATGGCCTTTAAGCTATCTAGGATATCATTGCATATATCTATTTTGTTGAATTGTCTTTAGATAGAGTTGTTGAATGAGGCTATAATGTAACATCGGGCAAGAGAGTTCTTTTCTTCCCATTCATGATATTCCTTCTTTCTTACCTCAGAGGCTCTTTTAGTGGGATGCTCTAGTGCTAGGTTTTTGGCTACTTTGTCTAGTTTCTCAGATTTGAGTACTAGGTTAAGGTTGCATATCCAGTCCACATAGTTGGGTCCCTTGAGTTTGTTGTCATTTAATAGTTTAGCGAATGGATCGTATGCCATTTCTTACAAATTACATGAGCAATTAGTCCATGACCTAATTATTGTTCTATGTTATGTATCGTAGGAAAGACTTTTATTTATGTTCCATTTTCATTTGTTTAACTCCGCGATTTCCCTCTATCTTAGGGATGGAGACATTATTCTTGTCTCTAGAAATATAGGAAATCACATAGGCGCATGGGGCCAACTGTTTCAGTTGTATAACCCCATCACTTTCTGTGAAGTATCATATATCCACCCATATCTCATGAGATCTCCCTTTGACCTCAATTCGACAAGGTTAATTGTCATTTTAGATTAAACCTTTCTAATCGATATTTGCTGACCCGTCACATTGGGAGCCCCAAGGTACTGTAAGAGAGTCTCCCATTTTAGGATATGCCCCTCCCACTAGTCTATGACGCCCCTATCATCCAATGAAGCAATCCCACTAACTGTCTCAATGAAACAGATAGCCCAATTTTATGGTGCATCTTCTCCCACCAATTCATCTTGTTTTCATGCTAATGACAGAAAGCCTTTAGAGATGTCATCTTATGATATTCCGTATCTTGTATCACTTATATTATTCATGAGGGAATAAATATATCAGTCCCTAAGTCAGCTTTAGGTCTTACCATAGTGGCTTCCACTTGCTTTCACAAAGTCAAATTCGAATAGGCCCCAAATAGTCTAGGGCTCTTGCGGGGTTACTCTTTGGAGTGGAAACAAGAGAAGGCCTTAGTAAAGGGAGATCAAACGATCCATAGACATCATGTCAATGATGTGCATTTAGCCATGATGGGCATAGAGATCCACATAAGTCTTTTCTTGGGCCAAGCACTTATGACCCCTATATGAATCACATTTACATAGCACATCACACATAATTGATCAAAATCAAATTGAATCTTGTAAAACCTAGATCCATTTAATTAATACATGATCAGCCCATTAATAGACCCAATTATCTAATAATATTTATCTTGGTATATGAGCCCAATTACAAAAAGCAATTCGGCCCATATAGCTGTCCATACTGAAATGAGTTTACCTTTCTTTAATCTAATTCTAATGAGGTTTTACAAGACTAGATTGAATTGGTCCATGTAATGGCCCATTAAACACCTGGTCTATATCCAAATTTGATCACTTAATCAATGATCCAAGGGGCTATTATCAGTCCCCAATGAACCATACGTTTGGCCCATGTAAGTTGAACCAAAACTAGGTTAAATCAGCCTAGGGTTAGACCAAATCATGCATTAATCCACATAGATTATGATTTGAAAATTCTCAGTTATGATTCACAATCATATCAGCAAATAAACAACAATTAACCAAATTAAATTACTTGGGATAATAGTGTGATTTTCTGAATCTAATCTAGACAAATGCAGGAAGCCATCAAACTACTATCTCCACATTGATCTCCTTCCCTATCTTTCTCCGTGATCTCGGGTAAGTTCTCTGATGTAAATAAATCAGAAAAAAAAACCCTAATTTCTATTTTTTACAATAGAAAACCTAATACATTCTTTCTAAAAAATAAAATGAATTAATTCTAGACCAATGAATTAAAATAAATCGCATGATGCACTTAAATCTTGCCACCATCAAAGAATTTGATCTCCATCACACATTTGGCCTATGAATTCAAGAATTCAGAATAGAAAAATTATAAATAATATAAAAAAATATAAATATTAATTTTTAGATCATTAGCCCCATTCTGAAAACCGAGTTCTCAAAGATTATGTTGAGTAGGTCAAATCAACTAGACTAATTCATGTCGATTTGATATTTCTTTCAAATTTGATTTAGTTTAGCCCAAGAACTGAACCTAATGTTTTAGTACCACTGTTGGAAGGGTTAGAATCTATCATATGGATGGTCAAACCATGCTATATGGCTAGGAAAATTTTAAAATTTTTTCTAACCCTTCCTGGGAACTGATTTCCTAGTGATTTTGAAATCTGAATTTCTGGATCTATCTTGCACTGAACCAAACCAGATTTGAAATAAAAAATAAAGATGATTGTACCTGATATGGAGACCACAAATCATAGCTTCCAGAGTAAATATTCACACCCAATATCAATCCTAAAAGTAGCCTTCAACTGAAGATGGCACAGTGTACGTGAGAAGTTGATTCAACAACTCTATTTTCAACAAAACTGCTATCCAACTTTCTTAGATCGAATGGGATGTGTGAGCCTGATTTCCCCAACATTTTTCTTGCAAAATCTCAGAGGAAAAACAGATAAAAATCAGTTATTGAAAAGCCTTGGTCATGATAGGGTTTCTGAGAGAGAAGAGAGAAGATGAGAGAACAAGAGAGTGAAGAGAACAAGTTCTATTTGCCCACTTCCTCTTAACCCCCTTATATGGTGCACTCTCATAATCTAATTAGGAGATTACCCAAATCTGATTTAGATTTTGACTGCTTTAAGAGATAAGAAATCCTCTTAAGAGATAGGTACTCCATACCTAGAACCATGCCAAGTTTCAACCCAAGTCACATGACAACTTAAATTATCATGTGACAACTTAACTAATCTTATTAGTTTTTTAAAAGGCTCATGTCCCTAAGTGTTGCATGGCCACTTTGGGCCTCATATTGTATGGCATGGACCCCACAAAGGTCTCACACAAGTTCATAAGGGTTCAGCCCTATCCCTAAAATAGGCTAGGCCAAATTCATTGCTCAGGGCAATGAACCCCTGACCCAATCAGCACTGGTTCAGTTTAGCCCCAACATTTACACGTAAATGATCATTGGATTCATCCACCCTATGAAGACTTAAGGACAATAGACTTATTTAAGACAAATCCCATCAGGTAATCAGCCTTGTAGTGGTCTCTTACACTTCTCACTCCATAATGATTATAGCACTGCCTGATAGGGAAGGACCTCTCCCCTGGCTGCAAGGTGCTGTCTCAAACTCTCTACTCGAATGGATCCCTGGATTAAAACCTTTTGCAAAACTTTTTCATAAAAGAGTAGTATAATAATATATAAATACATTTTGCAAAATCAAATTGCAAATACAGTTGAAATCCACTACCAGTAGTTTAGGTTTCCATTAGAGAAAGTGTAAACCTTGATATTCACTTTGTACATGCCCAGGTATTTAACCCTTGATGGATCTAACTGGTTAGCATATCAAAGATAGCCAAGTCCAACACCTAATGAGTTCGGATTCCATCAGGGTAATACCCATTTGAGCAACCTTTACAGCCTTGCATCGGGAATATCTCTGCACTTAAGGTTCTTAGCAATTTTGTCAAATTTCTTGGACGTCAGAACCAGCATAAGTTTTTAGAACCAGTCTTTATAATTAGGGCCCTTGATTTTAATATCATCCAAAAACTTGGTGAAGTTTTTGTTTGCCATTTCTGGTAAAGGCAAAGCAGATTTATAAGTCCACAACCTAAATTGATTCATGTCATCACATAGAAAGGGCTTTTAATCTATGTTCCATTTCCATTTTGGGCATCTCTAAGATTCCCTCCGATCTCAGTGATGGAGACAGTTGTGTCTCTGGAAATGTGAGAAACCACATGGGGTGCATGGAACCAACTATTTCAACTACGAAATCCCACCACCTTCTGTGAAGGATCTCATCCACTCATCTTATGAGCTTTCCCTTTGGCCTCTATCAGATAAGGTTCATAGCCATTTTAGGTTAAACCTTTCTGTCCAGTAACTACTCACCCATCATGTTCGTGAACGCCAAGGTACCATGAGAGAGTCTTCCATTTTAGTATAAACCCCTCCCACATCGGTCTATGATGCCCCTATCATCTTATGAAGCAATCCAGCCAACTGCATTAGCAGATGGATAGCCCAATTTTATGGTGCATCTCCACCCACCAATACAACCAACCTTCATACTAATAATGGAAGGCCTTAGAGAATTCGTCATATGAAATTCCCTATAACATGCACTTAAATTTATTGGAGGGAACGGAAAGGATAACTCTATAGATCTGATTTAGGTCAAACCAAAGTGTCTCCCACTGACTTTCATAAAGTTAGATTCAAAGTGGGCCCAAAACGGCTAGGGTTCCGTGATGTTCCTCTTGGGGAGAAACTGAAGCGGGCCCCACTAAGAAGGGAGATCATCCAATGATTTTAAGGGCACCATGGCAATGATGTGCATTCAGCCATGGTGTTCGAAAGAGCCACTATCGAATTAACATGGGCCAAGTACTTATGGCCCATGTACATAGCACATCACATCACATACATCACATGCATGAAATCCATAATTGATCCAATCAATTAAATAACTATAAAACCCATAATTTAAATTTAAAACCTTTTCAGCCCATTTAAATCCCATAATATTATCAAATAATATTATGTAGGTATATGGGCTGAACTGCAAAGAGCAGTTTGGCCCATATAGCATTTATGCTGAATTGGGCTAAAGCAGTTTTAACAAACTAAAACAGCGCTTTATAGAGGTGGGCCGAATTGCATCTTGCAATTAGCCATCAAACCCTTGGCCCATATATGGAATTTTAGGGCTGAGAACAGCCCCCACCGAACCACAGTTTGGCCTAACCAGTTTGGTCCAATCTGGTTCGAATGGGTCTAGGGTTTGGTGTTTAATTCAAGATTCAATTCACGATGATCTGAAAATTAGATATGGCTAATAAATGACAATCAAAATCAGTAAATAAACACATCAGTGGGCTGTTGATGTGGATCCAAACCTGCAAGACAAAAGTCAGTCACAGCTTGTGGATTCAATTTCTGCAAATCGCAGATCACAGATTTCTTATCTACGTAAGTCTTCTCCTCCACGCGAACCAGTTACTTCTTCAATGAAATAAAATAGAAAAAACCTAATTATTTTATTAAATTACATCATAATCAAATCCTATACATTCTGTCTAAAAAATAATAATAAAAAAATATTTACAGACCAAGAATGAATAAAATACAATAGTTGCGCAGATTCATTATGCCAATAAAAGATTTGAAGCTCCCCCATGCGAACAGCCCAAAATCCAAGAAATATAAATAGAATAATTCTAAATATATATTAGATTAATAAAGATTTAATTTTCAGATCATTCACCCAAAATTGGGAACCTATTCCCAGAAAAACGCTAACTGCGCAAATCGGGTAGAACGCCTTATGCCCATTTGCGCTGATCCAGATCAGATCTAATTCGGTTCAAAACTACAACTGGCTCTGATACCAATGAAGGGATGGGAGATCCATCAAATGGAAGGCCGAACCCTATAGGAAGTTTGGGCGAAATTTCAAAAATTTCTTTTACTCCCATCTAGGAATCATATTCCCTAATTTAGAAAACTGCATTTTCAAGGTTCGTTCTTGAAACTAAAATCGGGCCAGATCTGAAACCTATAAGAAGTGAGGGATGTACCTGATACGAAGTAGTAGTAACTCCCAACACTGGTGTTCACGCCCAAAGAGAAGACCAAAACCCACCTCCACTGAAGATGACACAGTGTGTAGTGAAGTAGGATCAACAGGATGGCTCTTCAGCAAGAACCTGAATTCTTCAGCAAGAATTGAGCAAGGGCTGGTGAGCACGACTTCAGATTGTTTCTTCTACTAAGAAATAATATCAAGAACCTTTCTTGATCAGATCCACAAGTGGAGATCGAACTAGGTAGGGGTGGCAATAACTAGGAAGAATTCTACAGTTTGATGTTGTGTGTTTAATCTGAAGAAATCGCCCCCTATTTATAGCCTTCTTTGGATCAGCCTCCTAGTCTAATTAGGAGAGAGTTTCCTAATCCAAATCTTATATTTAGATCTGGAATTTTAAATGGATAAGCCTTATCTTATCCTTCAGCTAATCCTAATCAGTTTAAAATTAAATTCGCCCCCTTTTAATTAACTAACTTAGGCCCAGTTCAAATTGGGTCTTAGGCCCATTAAGCTTATGTGCTCACTTACTCTTTAACCTACTACCCAGTTGGTTCTCTTTGTATGACATGAGACCCTAACATTGGTCTACACATCAGCCACATGGGTTCAGCCCAACATTTGTTTCAAAGCCTGGCCGAATTCACTGTAGGAGACAGTGAACCCCTGAGTCCATCACCATGGGCTCTTAATGGGCCCAACATTTACACTAAATGGTTCTTGCATCCAGCCACCTTATGAAAACCCAAGAACTGTGGACAGGTGCAAGATTAGACCATCAAGTATTAGCCCCAATGGTCTTACACTTAACCTCTTAGCCCATAATGATCAAACACTGCCCGACAAGAAAGGACCTCTCCCTCGGCTGCAAGGTACAGTGTTCCACTCTCTACTCACATGGATCTCTGGAATTAAAACATTTTGCAAGCATTTTCATAAAACATAATATATATATACTTTCATAAATATATTTTGCAAAAACAAATCTCAAACACGGTTGAAATTGACTGTACCTTGCAGCCGAGGGAGAGGTCCTCTTTGATGGGATAATCTCACTTAAGACCATAGACCTTGGGCCTTCATAAGGAGGCTAGACTCAAGGACCATTTAGTGTAAATGTTGGGCCCATTAAGAGACCATATTGATGGACTCAGGGGTTCATTGTGTTTCACAGTGAATTCAGCCAGACTTTGTCATAGAAGCTAGGTTGAACCCATATGGCTTTTGTGAAGATCAATGTTAGGGTCCCACGCCATACAAAGAGAGTCAAGTTAGCCAGCAATCAAAAGGGGACATGACCTGCTTGCTTAATGGGCCTAATCAGTATGGGCGAATTTGGATAGGGATATGGGTTTGGATCAGAAGATAAGGATAAGAAGATAAGTCTTATCCACTTAACGAGTCCATATCCAAATAATGATTTGGATCAGGAAGCTCCTAATGGGATTACGTGTGCAACCCTTTAAGCAATTTAAATAGAGGAGGGTGAATTGCTCCAAGTTTACACACTGCACTTAGTTCTCCTTCTCTCCTTCTGCTCTTGCTGTCCTAACCCTAATTCGATCCCCATACTTGAACTGATAAAGGTCAGTTGTGATTTTGATTTTTGCAAGAAAAATCAGATTTAATTTCGTGCTCACCTCCCTTGCTTAATCCAAGCCATTGGATTTCTGTTCTTGCTGAAGGACTGCATTGTTGAACCTGTTTCATCTCAAGCTACGCCATCTTCAGTGGAAGCGGGTTTTGGTACCCTCTTTAGCCATGAACACCTACTTTGAGAGCTACACGTGTGGATTCCGTATCAGGTATTGCTCTCACTTTCTTTTGGTTTCAAATCTGGTCCGGTTTGAATCAAGAACGACCCTTGAAAAATGTAGTTTTTCTAAAACTAGGAATACGATTCCTGAAAGGGAGAAAATAAATTTTGAAAATTCACCCAGCCACCCTGCATGGTTCAGCCATCCATATGATGGATCTCCCTTCCCTTCAATGGTATCAGAGCTAGGTTCAAGTCTTGAAACAAATTTAGATCAAGCAACACAAACCGGTAGAAACTGTTCTACTCGATTTGCACAAATTAACAGTTTTTCTGAGAATTCGATTCTCAGATTTGGGTGTTTTGATCTAAAATTAAATCTTAATTATTCTGCAATAATTTTAGAATGGTTCTATGATTATTTCTTGATTTTTTGGGTTGTTGGTGTGATGGAGATCGAATTCTTTTATGGCGCCAAGAATTGCGCACCCTGCATTATTTTTTCTATTCTTTTTTATTTGTAAATAATTTTTTTTAGACAAAATGTATAGTATTTGATCTGATGTAATTAATAGAAAATTAGGATTTTCTATTTTTTTACATTGAAAGACTTGTTGGAGCAGATAGAGGAGAAGAAGATTTTTGCGGAAAAGAAACCTGCAATCTGCGATTAACCCTTTTTTTGCAAGTTTGTAGTTTGTTTGGATCAAATTTGGACCATCACACTTGCAGCCCTAGTTCTTGTGTTTTATTGCTGTGATTGAATGTCAACAATCAGCTATAATTAATTTCATATCATAATCTTGAAAATTGCAACCTGTTTTGGACACCAAACCCTAGGCCGAATTGACCTAGTCCGGTTCAAACTGGTTGGACTGAACCCATGGTTTGATGGGGTTTGTTCTCAGCCCCATGGGTCACATTTTAGGTGACCCAAATTTGGTTATGGGCCAAGGGTTTGATGGCCCATCACATGATGCAATTCGGCCCACCCCTGCAATTCAACCCATTTTCAGCATAACAACTAAATGGGCCGAACTGCTTTTTGCAGTTTAGCCCATATACCTAGATGATATTATTTCATAATACATGAGCCTTAATGGGCTGATAATGTGTTAACTTTAAATAATTAGGGTTTTACAAGTTATTTAATTGATTTGATCAATTTGTGAAAGTGATTCACACATGGGCCATAAGTACTTGGCCCATGTTTAATTGTTAGTGGCTCTCTACGAACACCATGGTTGAATGCATATCATTACCATGGTGCCCTAAAGATCATTGGATGATCTCCCTTCTCAATGGGCCCCAGATCAGCTTCCTTCCCAAGAGGAACCGTGTGGAACCCTATCCCATTTTGGGTCCATTTGAATCTGACTTTATGAAAGTCAGTGGGAGCCACTTTGGTTTGACCTAAATCAGATTTAGGGTCATTTTAATTTGTTCCCTCTAGTTAATATAAGCGCAAGTGATAGGGAATTTCATATGATGAATTCTCTAAAAGCTTTCTATAATTAGCATGAAGATGGGTTGTATTGGCAATGAGGAGATGCACCATAAAATTGGGCTATCCATTTTCCAGTCCAGTTTGTAGGATTGTTTCATAAGATGATAGGGGCGTCATAGACCGATGTGGGAGGGGCCTATCCTAAAATGGAAGACTTTCTCATGGTACCTTGGGGTCCACGATATGATGGGTCAGCACTTACTGAATAGAAAGGTTTAACCTAAAATGGCAATGAACATTGTTTGACAGAGGCCAAAGGGAAAGCTCATTTGATGAGTGGATAAAATCCTTCACAAAAAGTGGTGCGGTTTTGTAGCTGAAACAGTTAGCTCCATGCACCTATGTGATTTCCCACATTTCCAAAGACATTACCACATCTCCGTCATTGAGATAGGAGGAAAATCTCAGAGATGAAGAAATGGAAAATGGAACATAAATAAAAGACCTATCTATGTAATTAACATGAATCAATTTTAGGTCGCGGACTAATTTGTGTTGCCTTTTATCATAAATGGAAAACAGACAATTTTCCAAGTTATTTGATGATAATAAGCTTAAGGGACCTAATTATGTTGAATGGTTTTGTAACTTTATGTTGGTTCTGACATTAGAGAAATTAGATAAGGTTTTCAAAAATCCTACACCGGAATGCCTAAAAAGCAGAAGAAGAACAAGGCATCGGATGCATGTTACTTCTGCAAGTAGACCGAACACTATAAGAGGAACTGTCCTCAATATCTGGAGACCAAGAAGAAAGAAGGTAATTTCAAATCTCTTGTCATAGAGACCAATATGTTGGTCACTTCTACATCCTGGTTTATTGACTCCGGGGCTTCTACTCAAGCATGTAACACATTGTAGATGTTCAAAATAAGTAGAAGGCTAAGTGACGATGAAGTAACGCTTTACTTGGGGACTTCTGCAACAATTGCAGTTATAGCCATAGGAACTATAGATTTAATTCTTAGAGAAGGAGTTGTTAGGCTTAAAGATTATCTTTAAGTACCTACTTTGAAAAGAAATTTGATTTCTATTTCAAAACTATGCAATGATGGTTATTCTATATTATTTAGTAATACAATTACTATTAAACTGAATAACAAGTTTCTCACTTATAGAGAACTTGAGAATGGTCGCTATGTCCTCCGTCCTTCTCTAGAAACAAACATAAACGAAACTACGTTAGAAATTATCCCCAAGAAAAGATCACATGATACGGTTAATCCCACGTGCCTGTGGCATTACCAACTTAGTCACATTAACATAGATCGCATCACAAGGTTGGTAAAGGATGGTCTTTTGGATTTTCTAACTATAGAAGATCTTCCAACTTGTGAACCTTGCCTTCAGGGCAAGATGATGAAATGGTCATTTACGGGAAAACCTGAAAGATCTACAGGCACACTTGACCTAATACATACTGATGTATGTGGTCCCATAAATGTTAGAACATGCAACCAGCACGTTTATTTTATAACCTTTACCGATGATTTCTCTCAGTATGGTTATGTGTATCTAATGAGACATAAGTCTAAATCCTTTTATAAGTTCAAAGAGTTTTGACAAGAAGAGAAATAGTGGGGAGATAGATTAAGACCCTTCAATCAGATCGAGGAGGCGAATATCTTTGACGAATTCAGGAACTATTTAAAGGACAAAGGGATTGTATCATAGTTGGCTTTTCCTGCTACCCAACAATTAAACGGTGTATCGGAGAGGAGAAATTGGACTTTATCATTGGAGACTATGATTTATGTGTTGAACCGAGTTCCAACCAAATCTATTCTTAAGACTCCCTATGAGCTTTGGACCAGTAAGAAACCAAGTGTAAGACACTTGAAGATTTGGGGTTGTCCAGCACATGTTAAAAGAACAAGTGCTAACAAATTGGAATCCAAGACCAGTCGTTGCCTATTTGTAGGCTACCCTAAAAGATTTGTCGGATACTTATTCTATGACCTAAGAGAGCAAAAGGTGTTTTGTAGTCGAAATGCCTATTTCTTGGAAGAAGATTACATCCTGGATAATTATCATTAGGAAATTGTTCTTAATGAGGAGAGACTAGGAGTAGTTGGAGATGTCCCACATGCTCCAGATAACACCCAACCTAGAAGATCTACTCGGGCTTCTAGACCTCTTGTTCATTACAGATATGATAAAAAAATATACTTAATGGAAGCCACAATCAGTGAGGAAGATCCCATGACTTATACGGAAGCTATGCTGGACATAGATTCCTTAAAGTGGGTAGAGGCCATGAAAGCCGAGATGGACTCAATGGAAACCAACAAGGTCTGGACTCTCATAGACCCACCCCTTGGGGAAAAAGCAATTGGTTGCAAATGGATCTATAAGAAGAAGAAGGGCCTTGATGGGAAGATTGAGACATATAAAGCTTGTCTTGTAGTGAAGGGGTACACTCAGAAAGAGGGAATCGATTATGAGGAAACATTTTCGCCAATGGCCATGCTTAAATCCATACGGATCCTGCTAGTTATAGTAGTACACTATGACTATGAGATTTGGCAAATGGATGTCAAAAATACATTTCTGAATAGAGATCTTACTGAAGATATCTATATGCAGCAACCGCAAGGTTTCATTCCTGCGAGTCAGGAACACATGATGTGTAAACTTAACCGATCCATCTATGGACTTAAGCAAGCTTCTAGAAGTTGGAACATTCGATTTGACTCTACTATCAAACAGTTTGACTTTGAGCAGAATCCGGATGAGCCCTGTGTTTATAGGAAAGTAGTGGGAGAGAAGGTTACGTTCTTGGTTCTGTATGTAGATGATATTTTTTTCATTGGGAATGATGTAGGAATGTTGACTATGGTGAAGGTATGGCTTTCATAGCAATTCCCCATGAAAGATCTTGGAGAGGCCTCCTACATCTTGGGACTTCGACTCTATAGAGATAGATCGAAAAGGACAATAGAATTATCTCAGTCTACTTACATTGACAAGGTAGTTAAAAGATACAACATGGAGAACTCCAAGAAGAGATTTGTCCCTTTTAGACACAGAGTCACTCTCTCTAAGGGTACGTCTCCCAAGACTCCCGGGGAGATTGAGGGCATGAGAGAGGTTCCCTATGCCTTAGCCATAGGGAGCATCATATATGCCATGTTGTGCACTCGGCCAAACATTGCTCAGGCAATGAGTGTAGTAAGTAGATACCAATTAAACCCAGGACAGAAGCACTGGACAGTTGTAAAGAACATAATCAAATACCTTTGAAGGACAAAAGAGTTTTGTCTAGTACTTGATGGTAGTTCACTACAAATCCTAAGGTATATCGATGCTGATTTTCAATCAGACCCAGATGATAGAAAGTCTACATTTGGGCACATCTTTACAATGGGGTCTTGTGTAGTTAGCTAGAAAAGTAGCAAACAAGGGTCCACAACATATTCATGAATTAAGAGTTGTTCCAAGCAGCACATCACTCATTCCACTATTGTGTGACAACACCGGAGCCATTGCTCAAGCTATGGAGCCAAGAGCCCACTCGAAGTCAAAGCACATCAAGAAGAAGTACAATGTACTACGAGAGATTGTTGGTAGAGGGGATGTCCAAATTCAGAAGGTAGCATCAATGGAAAATGTAACAGACCCATTGATAAAGCCACTGACACTAAAAGTGTTTGAGAAAACGTGGATAGTATGGGACTCTGGCTTGTACCCGATTGGACCTAAGTGCAAGTGGGAGTTGTTAGATAGTGTATGCCCTTAGCTCTAATCAGATTGATGTACATTAGACATTTATTGTAAATGAATAAAATTACATAATTGATTCATGTTATACCTGGTGTGTTTCTGTGTAATTACCCTTAAGCTAGACACTTATGAAACTCATGTTAGTTTAGAATGTTCATAGTTGTTGGATAGACCTAGGGAGGTTTATCCTGCCAAGGCTGACACTAATGTGCTACCAAGTTCATTGAGGTAGCTTTTCTCAACTGCTAGGGTTAAACCCGAAGCGCATGTAGTGTGTGTTTATTTGAAACACTGATCCTGGACCATTTTCTAGTTATGCCCTGGACCTTGGAGACTGGTGGGCAAAACTGGAAAGTTACACCTATCCCCTAGACTCGATTATGGTTTTGCACTAGGTGTTGGATTGGGCTGTCTTTGATATGCCAATTAGTGAGATCCTTAGCGGGGGTCAAAACCTGGGTATGTTATGGCAATCTGAGAATTCACTCGAGTAGGTGATCATAGTGATAGGATCAGCCATTTGTTGGACAAATTGAATGATTGGGGACTACACTCTCTTTGATGGAAATCAAAACTACCGATAGTTAATTTCAACTGTGTTTGAGATTTGTTTTTGCAAAATGTATTTATGAAAGTATATATATATATATATATATATTATGTTTTATGAAAAGGTTTTAATTCCTGGGATCTATCCGAGCAGAGAGTGTGACACTTTACCTTGTAGTCGAGGGAGAGGTCCTCTCTTGTCGGACAGTGTTTGATCGTTAAGGACTAAGAGGTTAAGTGTAAGACCATTTAGGGCTTTTATACCTGATGGCTAATCTCACTTAAGACCATAGACCTTGGGCCTTCATAAGGTGCCTGGACTCAAGGACCATTTAGTGTAAATGTTGGGCCCATTAAGAGACCATATTGATGGACTCAGGGGTTCATTGTGTTTAGTAGTGAATTCAACTAGGCTTTGTCATAGAAGCCAGGCTGAACCCATATGGCTTTTGTGAAGATCAATGTTAGGGTCCTACGCCATAAAAAAAGAGCCAAGTTAGCCATCAATCAAAAGGGGACGTGAGCCTGCTTACTTAATGGGCCTAGGGCCCATTATAAACTAGATTAATTGGATTAATCAGTAAGGGCGAATTTGGATAGGGATATGGGTTTGGATCAGTAGATAAGGATAAGAAGATAAGTCTTATCCACTTAAAGAGTCCAGATCCAAATAAAGATTTGGATCAAGAAGCTCCTAATTGGTTTAGGAGTGCAGCCCTTTAAGCTATTTAAAAAGAGGAGGGCGAACTGCTCTAGGTTTACACATTGCTCTCAGTTCTCCCTCTCTCCTTCTGCTCTTGCTGCCCTTACCCTAATTCAATACCCATACTTGAACTGATAAAGATCAGTTGTGATTCTGATTTTTGCAAGAAAAATCAGATCTGATTTCGTTCTCACCTCCTTTGCTTGATCCAAGCAGTTGAATTTTTGTCCTTGCTGAAGGACTGCATTGTTGAACCTGCTTCATCTCAAGCTATGCCATATTCAGTGGAAGCGGGTTTTGGTACCCTCTTTGGGTGTGAACACCTACTTTGGGAGCTATATGTGTGGATTCCGTATCAGGTATTGCTATCACTTTCTTTTGGTTTCAAATTTGGTCCGGTTTGGATCAAGAACGACCCTTCAAAATGCAGTTTTTCTTAAACTGGGAATACGATTCTCATAAGGGAGAAAAGAAATTTTTGAATTTTTGTGCAACCACCCTGCATAGTTCAGCCATCCATATGATGGATCTCCCTTCCCTTCATACAGATATTGTATTCTCTTTATTGATGACTACAGTCGGTATACATAGCTTTACTTGGTGAAAAGTAGAGATGAAGTTTTTATGATTGATTAAAACTTCATGAATATGGTTGAGACATAGTTTAAGAAAAGAGTTTAGATAATAAGATCTAACAATGACAATGAATACTTTGAACATCACTTGCATAGACTTCTTGAAGATAGGGGCACTATTCACCAAAGTTCATGTAATCATACTCCACAACAAAATGGGATGGCTAAAGAAAAAACATGCATGTGGTTGAATTTGCTCGAGGCTTATTATTCCAAACTCATGTTCCAACTCATTTTTGGGGTGATGCTATTGAGACAACCGTGTATCTCATTAATAGATTCCCATCAAGGGTCCTTAACCTTCATTCTCCTCATCAATTACTCTTGAATTCCCTTATGAACCTCCTATTAATCTACCCCTTAAGGTTTTTGGTTGCATTTGTTTCGTTAATGATATGAGTTCTTCCCGGTGCAAGTTTGATCCTAAATCCGTTAAGTGTGTATTCCTTGGTTACTCTCTAGTCCAAAAAGGCTATAGATGCTTTGATGCTCTCTCGAGAAAGAGATATGTCTTTAAGGATGTTACCTTTTTGGAATCCTCTAACTTTTTTCAATCATCCCATCCTTCTCTTCAAGGGGAGAATGCAAGTGAAGATCAAACTCCCTTCTGCCTTCCTGTTCCTACCTCTATTCCTCCCTCTCTTTCTATCTCTATTCCTTCTCCTCCTCCTCCTCCTCCTCCTTCTCCTCCTCCTATGTATCAACCTTGGTCCTGGCAGTAGTTTTCCATTAGGTACAGTAAGAGGGTGGTTCCTGAAGCAGAATGCCCATAACAACCTGATTCCCCAAACTCAGGTAATCTTGAACCTCCTAACAATCCTATTATCGATTCTAACCTTGATCTTCCTATTTTCATTCAGAAAGGGAAAATGACATGTAGCAAGGATCCTATCACTAACTATGTGTCTTATGATGCTCTCCCCCCTTCTTATTGTGCCTATATTTCTGCTATCACTTCTGTTTCCATCCCTTGTAATGTTATAGAGGCAATGTAGTGCCCCAATTGGAAAGAAGCTATGAACCAAGAAATGGAGGCCCTAATAAAGAACCAGACTTTGGAGGTTGTTCCTTTCCCTAAAGATAAGATTCCTATTGGGTGTAAGTGGGTTTATACTGTTAAGCACAAGGCAGATGGCTCAATTGAAAGATACAAAGCTTGGCTTGTAGCCAAAGGATACACTCAGACTTATGGCATTGATTATTTGGAAACCTTTGCTCCAGTTTCTAAAATGAACTCTATTTGTGTGATCATGTCTCTTGCCGCCCATTACTCGTGGCCTTTATATCCAATGGATGTAAAGAACACATTCCTTAGTGTGGACTTACAAGAAGAAGTGTATATGGACTTACCACCTGGGGTAAGTTTCCCTAACAGTGATGAAAAAGTGTGTCACTTGAAGAAGTCTTTATATGAGCTAAAGCAATTTCCAAGAGCATGGTTTGACAGGTACAAGAATACCACCTTAAAGATTGGTTTTTCTCAATCTCAGGTTGACCACACCTTATTTATTAGAAGAGTTGATGGTAGAGTAACAATATTGATAGTATATGTTAATGACATGTTGTGACAGGTGATGATATCATAGGTATCTCTCAATTAAAGTCATTCCTTGCTTCTAAATCTGAGATTAAGGACTTTGGTGATCTTTGATACTTTCTTGGTAATGAAGTTGCAAGATCCACGAAGGGGATTTTTCTGTTACAAAGGAAATATGTACTTGATTTGCTTCGTGAGGTTGGGAAATTAGGGTGTAAGCTTGTGGAAACTCCAATTAATCCCAACCACAAGTTGGACTCTACCAAAGGAGAAGTTCTTTTAGACAGGGGGTATATCAGAGATTAGTGGGACGCTTTTTGTATCTTTGTTTGACTAGACCTGACATTTCCTATGTTGTTGGAGTGGTTAGCCAATATATGCATGAACCCAAGACATCTCATATGCAGGCAGTTAACAAAATTTTAACTTACCTGAAAGGATGCCCTAGAAAAGGGATGTTGTATTCCAACCACGGCCATCTATAGATTGAGGCTTACATAGATGTTGATTGGGCAGGGTCAACCGATGATAGAAGATCTACATCCGGTTATTGTGCCTTAGTTGGAGGCAATATGGTTTCTTGGAGAAGAAAGAAATAATCTGTGGTTGTTCGTTCTAGTGCTGAGGCAGAGTACAGGGCAATGGCTCATGGAGTGTTTGAACTACTCTGGTTGAAGACCTTATTAACTGAGATGAGCATCAAGCAGATGTTCCAATGAGACTATATTGTGACAATCAAGCAGCCATAAATATTGTTCACTATCCTGTCCAACATGATCATACAAAGCATATTGAGGTGGATAGACATTTTATTAGAGAAAGAATATCTAGCGGAGAGATTTTCCCTCCTTTTGTAAGGTTAGAAGACCAACTAGTTGATTGCCTCACTAAAGGTGTTCACCATTCAAAGTTTCCTAAGAACCTTGCCAAGCTGGGCATGATTGACATATATGCTCAGCTTGAAGGAGAGTGTTGAGAATGGTTAGACAGGGGTGTTTTTGGTCATTTTCTCCTTTCTTATACTCTCTCTGTATTTGGGCACCCAGATAGGAGCCTTCTTATAATTATTAATTTTCAATTATAAAGTGAACTTTTGAGGGTGTGAACAGTGAACTACACACACCTCTTGACACTTTCCTTTCTTCTTCCTCTTCTTCTTTTCTTCTCTTCTTTCTTTCTCTCTCTTGAAACCCTAGTTTCTACAACTTTTTAATAATCGAATTTTAGCATTTATTGATAAATATCCACTAAAAAAAAGAAAGATTATTTAAAAATCAAAATATAGAACAAGCAATTAAGGTATAGCACAGTGGTAGAGTACTCATGGTCATTGCAAATTAGTGATCATGGTTCAAAACTTCCTACCTAATTTAGCATATAATGACATCTCAAATACAAGGACTTAATTAATTAAAAGTGAGAAAGGAGAGAGAAATAAAAATTGAATTTGGAAAATAGAAAAAGATATTAGAATTCGGATTTGTATCTACTTATACATATTGTGTATCAGTCTGTATTGGACATGGCCCATATTGGTCCGGTACTGGTGAAAAGATGCAAGACTATGAAATTCTATATGTTCAATGTATCCGCCCCTTTCCTAAAATGATACGTATCGGCCAATATGTTATAAAAATTTAAACCTTAGATTAAATATATAGATTTATATTGTTTTTTTAAAAAACCAAAGCATTTATTAATTATATAATGTCATTTACAATCAAATAATGAATAAAAGAATGCTCTGAGTAGGTGTAAATGCTTTGAATTCAGCAAGTTAACTTGGCGATGCTATGAACAACCTTGTTTGATGATCTAATGCGAGTGAAGTTATACAGAGTAAACGGAGAGACCGCACTTTTGCTGTCTTTAAGCAATCGCTCTCAACAATAATGTGTGTTAAGAGTATAAAAAAAGCAAAAGCATCCGTTTTTTAATTTCAGCATAAACTAATAGCTATAGATAAAGATTTAAAATATGGATATGTCGATAGAGGCATATTTGGCAGTATCGATTGTTTTTTTTTTTTTTTAATCCAGTTCAAATGAGTCGATTTATTAAGGTCCGTTCACTCCTTGAACCGGTCAAAACCCCGATACAAAACTGGTCTCCCTTACTATTTTCTAATGATGACACTTGCACTTGCCTTCTCCAAAGATGCTGACCAGTTAGTTGGACTGTCTTCATGCTGAACCGCCGGCAGTCAGTGGGTGTATTCCAATGTGCAAGAGTATTTTCAAGATATGTGCATTATTAGTTGTAGCATAATTACGTCCCATGGCTTTATTATTTTTTTTTTCTGTCCTCAAAGACCAGTTTACACCACCATTTTCAGTCATGACATAGCACAATTGCACACTTAAGCAACATGAAGGTACCTTCCCCTTCCATTTTAATTAAACCAATGTACCACCCATTCTTGGGGAACCATTTAGGCTATGTTTGGTATTATAGGTGTTTATTGAGAAAACGTTGGCACATCAGTGTTACATAGGTGTTGTGGTTTATTGCATTTGAAACCACTATCTGATTTCTTAGTTATTAAATATATACTAAAACACTGAAATGCTTTGACTTATGTGCATGTAGTATTTGGGGAAATGTTAAATTCTTGTTTTTCCCAATGTCTGGGTGGTTCTTGAAATAAAATGCTGATGTATACTTTAAGCTGAGCTCAAAAACAATTTTATAGGGTGTTATTTGAAATGCCCAACTAAAAAAAAAAACACCTATCTTATGAACACTCCCTCAATAAACGTCCATAGAACCAAACACGTACTTAAGCAGCATCATAAGAACATGTGAATTCTCAGTGAAATATGTTCGACACAAGCCATTGACAACCATCTGTTGACGTGAAGAAGATTCCAGCTCTTGCTGTACATAAAACTTTATAAGCAGAATAACAATAAAAAGGTACCTTAATTCGTTTTCATCCAAAAGAGGGAATCACGAATTCATGAGCATTATTCGGCTGGCATAGTAGTCAAATAGACAATAAAATACTCATGCATGGTGTCCACTAGTTGTAAACGATTCAACACTCCAGTACATGGTTTTTGAACTATCGTTGATTTGGATGATTGGATCCTTCAACCCAAAAACCATTCAAGCAATCAGTTCTGTTCACCTTTGACTCAGTTTTTTGCCAAAAGTTATTAGTGACCCGCTGACCTAAACAGTTAAATTATTAATCCATTCAATTTAGACAATAGTTTTTTTATCATTTTTTTGTTTTAATTTTTTTTATTTTTTAAATTACAATGAACTGTTTATTCAGATCGAATGGTCAAACTGTTAATCTAAAAACCAATGGCCAAAGCAATTCTAATTCCGAATTGGATTTTAAAACATTGTTCGCGTATGGATCCATAGAGGATCCCGAACCAACGCTGGAATCCAAGGATTAGAGGTGGTACCCAGTAGAGATATATTTATGACGTAATAACTTGGTCCAAGGCTTATCTCTCTCCTTTCTGAAACACCAACGGAGATTGATTAGAAGGGACTTGTTTTTGAAATGAATGTCTTTAAATCCCAAAAAATCTCTTTTAGATAAATGTAATGCTACTTCCCATCACTCTAGCACCACAAAAAATTCCTGCAAATGGGCACTCACAGAGTATGCTCCACACGCATCCCACAGCACATTTCAAAATTGTAATTGGCACACCTCTCCATAACAAGTATGGGTGATGTTTGTCTATAACAAATATGGGGTGATGTTCCCAATGCATATGGAGTGTGCCCTATAGAGTGTCATGGCACAAGGTTTTAGGAAACAAAGCAATAGCCATAAAGTAGGTAGGTATATTGGAACTCAAGGTAGATTTAATTAATTCTGACTTGTCCACATGAGACCAGAACTTTGCTTTCCATCCTTGTAGTTTGTGATTCCATTTATCTAGGATGAAGGGAAAATCCTGTTTCTTGGGCTTATATGAGCTTAAGGGACAACCAATATATATTCCATTTGCTTTTATCAAATTAACTGTGAGAAATGATGCCATTCTCCTCCTGTATGTGTGTGTTCTTATGAATCAAATACAAGTAGTTAACCATTTGCCCGGCCAAAAAAATTTGAGAACGGTTACGTTCTTGGTGAATATAATTCACATTGTAGAAGTAATTGTCTCCATATTACTCGAGGAAATGGGTGTACAAGATGAAAAGAGAGAGAGGATGACAAAGGGCACCCTTGTCGAAGTCATGGGATAGAACAATAGCATGCTCCCCATTAAAAATGATTCGGTAATGGTCGGAGGCAATACATGAGTGAACAAGATCATAAAAGGAACCGGAGAGAAACCTTTGTTGAGTTCAACAGTATGAGTAAGAAACCCCCACTTTACTTTTATCATACGCCTTTGCTAATTCAAGGCTTCAAGCCTCAATATAAAACAATCATGATGCCCTTTAGGCTGTGTTTGGAAACAATGCAAATAAGTGTGAACGCAAGTATGTAGAGTGTAAAACAGTTCATATAAATTGTAAAATTGGGTTAGTTTTGCACTGATAAATTTATCTTCTTACCAAACAGACTTTAAATCATATGCTTTTTTTTATCAAAAGCCCACTTAAATTCAAATTTATGTAAACTTACTTCTTTTTTATTGATGTACTTTTACATCTTATTATCAACGTAAATATGCATTGGCCTGTCATTTATCAATTCATAAATATAACGTTGCCAAACACAGGAAAAAGTGAACCAGAATGCAAATTCACCATAAATAGGAAAGGCAACGGGGCGGGTTCGGGGCAGAGATCATATTCCCCGTCCTCGATCCCCGCCAGGGATAAAATTTGTTCTCCATCCCCAATCCTTGACGGGGATGGGTTCCCCGCGGGGACCCGAATCCCTGAAATTTTTTTAGACAACAGTATTTATTTAAAAAATAAATTTACTTAAAATAAATAAAAATTTTTAATTATAAATAATTTTTTAAATATGTTTTGATTTATATATATAATATATATAAATAATATAATAATATATATACATAATCAAGGTCGGGGTGGGGCAGGGACCTCAATCCCCATCTCCGACTCCAACCTCGATTTAGGGATTCCTATTAATCCCCGTCCCCGTCCCCGCCCCGCCAAAATAATCCCCATCGGGTCGAGGAAGTTAGGTCCCCGCTGGGGATGGGAAAATTGCCATCCCTAACACTGAACCACGATTTATACTCCATTTGCATCGTTTTCAAACACAGCCTCAGCTTTGTGCATGGAATGCATGACCTCAAAGGCAATAACAGGTTGTCTATGATTTGATGCCTGGTATAAAGGCATTTCATAAAGGGGTGACTACATAATTCATCCAAAAATGGCCGTTACAAGGAGATAATTTTTTGCAATCGTTTGAAAGGAGTACAAATACAAATTTGAGAGTGCAAAACTTTGTATTTTGTATTGTTTTGTATATATTTGTACCATACATATTTATATTTGTATTCTTTTCAAACTAAGCCTAAGAGACATTTGGTAGTCCAATTGAACATAAATCAGCCATAGTTTCTTTCATTTTCTTTTTTGGGATCAAGACAATGCCCATAGTATTCATCGTTTTAATTAGTGAATGGGTACAGAAGGTATATATACTGCACAAATTCTATGAGAGTTTGCCATAGATATCCTCTCAACATTTCTGAAGGAACATTGAATGCATTCCATCAGGACTGGACGCCTTTGTATGGACCAATAGAAAATAATGCTCCCTTAAATTTTATGTGCAGATGAGATGATAGAGTAATGAATAATTTTGCTCTGGTATAATAGAGAGAAGCACTAAATCATCATGGGGAATACCTGAAAAGTCTAGAGATGATGAGGTGAATAGACATGAGAAAAAGAGCGGATCTCCTCACTCGAATTATACTTCCAGTCTCCATTAATCCGAATTCAAAATAATTGGATTAGGTTTCAATCTTTAAGAGTCCATTGACAGCCCTATTCAGAGTCAGAAAGCAGGTTAACACCTGCAACATCTGTCATGTTAGAAGGGGTTCTAATAGACTTGATGACCAATTTATTAATGACGGTTACCATTTGAAGGAGGTAGTTACATACATGCAATTCAGTGCCTTCTCCTACATCTAATTAGTGCTTTTATCAACTGTTCTTACCAAGTAGACCACACTTTACTTAGAAACACATTTACAAGTTTAGTTGTCACTGCATTAAAGAGGAAAGATTTTCTCATTTATAAAGTCTCAACTCTGGTAGCCAAAAAATAGAATATAACTGAATCCCCCCTCAGTTAGAAGATTGGTGGAACAATTCAAGAATGGACCTTTCCTCATACCCTCCTCCCTATCGTCAGCCCATCCACCAAAACAAGACCAGAGACCCTAGTCAATCCCTTCATCAACCGACTGCAGACTCGGATCTTCTCCTCCCTCAAATTGATTTCCATCACTTAGACCCGAAGGAGCTTGCAGAAGCTTGTCGAGATTGGGGCATGTTTCGTTTGGTCAACCATGGAGTCCCTACTGACCTCTCAAACCGGCTGAGAGACCAAATAAAGCAACTGTTCTCTCTCCCCTTTGAGTCTAAAGAAGCCAATTGGAAAGGCCCAATAGCCTACTTCTGGGATAACCCCGCTGCCCTTACCCCGAATGGGATGGTTATGAAGAGAAGCTTACCAAATCTCAATTGGGTGGAAGGGTTCTCCGTGCGCTTGAGTCAATTACCACAGCTTCAAGGGGATGATGATCATGATCCCATGTTAAAATCTTTCAGGTATGAATCTATTTTCTTGTATACTTTTCATTTTTTAATCCCCTTTGCTCTTTGTCTATGAGCAAACTAGCTAGAAGTTGATGATCATCTGCTTTTCCATGAAATCTTTCATATTAATTTTGTTTTCAAGTGTTTTGTATAGTGGTTTTACTACCAAGTGATGGACTCCAGCATTGCATGCATGCTACTATTGTTTTAAAAATAATAATAGTAATAAGAATGAAAACAAGAACAATTTACTACTATTCTTCCTTTTCTATTATTATTATTATTATTAGTAGTAGTAGTAGTAGTAGTAGAAGTAGTAGTATTATCACATATGGTTCAGGAGGTTGGATCCTTAGCTCAAAGGCATCACTCTTGAATGAATCAGATTTGCTACATGTTGATATTTGCAACCCTAATGACCCTAATCCAATCATCAACCCAACTCAACCCTTTTTCGGTTTTTCTTTTTTATTGTCATATTGGGTTAGTCTGGTGCCATGCATGTATGAACATATACACAAAAAGGTAGAAAGATGAAAAACCATTTAGAGTTAGGTGGAGTTTGATAAATCTGAAGTCTATTGTCTAAAAAGAAAGCTATTATTCGGATCTAAAATCTAAAACGAAGTAGAAATGATTTTTTGTTTTTCAGAGGTTTTGAAAGGATAAGATCATTTGAGTTGGAGCAATTCTTTAACATTTGAAGTTGTGAAGTTTACTATTTTACCATTAGAAATAAGCTATTTGATAACATTATAAATAATAAAAAGAATATTAAATAAAAATAGTAGTATTCTATTAATAAATAAATATTATGATTTTTTGAATTAAATAATTATTTATTATTTCATTAATAATAATATTTATTTATTATTATCATCTAATCAAAAAGAAAAAACATTTAATTATTACTAATAAACATATTATTAATGATTCTTATTACTATATAAATATTATTATTTATTAAAATTAAAATGATATCATTTATAATCTTATAATTATTATTATTTAATATTAATATATTTATTATTATTGAATAATAATAATATTAGTTTTATTTCTGTTATTGTTAAATAAATAATATTACTAATGTTATTATTTATTTGGATAAATACTATTGATTATTATTATTACTAAATAATATGAAATAAGTTATTATTATTGTTATCATTATTAATAAACATATTATTATTTCATACTAATTATATTATTATTATTAAATAAATATTTTTACTAACCATTATTATTTATTCAAAATAATAGTATTATTTATTATTTAATTAATAATGAATGTTTGGTAATTCTATTTATTATATAATATTTTCTAATATTGTGAAATAATATTCAATATTATTATTATTATTATTATTATTATTATTGTTGTTGTTGTTGTTGTTGTTATTAAATAGATGACACTAATGAGGCATTAATGTCATCATGAAACTAAGTCTTACCAATTCAAATCTGAATTTGTGTTTCGGATCCTCTAAATAGACCTAAACCCAAACATTAGTGGCATCTAAAAAGCAAAATTTTCAGACCATGGACATTTAAAAAATGTTATTAAATGCTACCTTAATTTTTTATGAACTTGTTCAAATGCCTTTAACTTGGTGATTAGTTTTATGAGTTCAACTATAATATGGAAAAGATATAATATCCAAAAAACAACTGACCAATAAACTAGAATCATAAACGTGATAGCAAATAAAGTGTCATTTATCAAAATTCATGAGCAGATTTTGATTGATCAAAACTCTTTCTATATCATATCTTTTCCGCATAATATCCATTATCATGTGTTATGATACATGTTTACAAGAATAATTAATTAAGTACCAATCTTCGATGTTTAATAAAGATATATGGCTTCATTTATATTTGGCTTGTTTGACAAGGTGCCTACTTGAGGAATATGGACGACACATGGCTCGACTAGCTCATACATTATTCGATGTTCTTATTACAAACCTCGGCATGGATCCAGCGTTGTGTGCACCTTACTTATCAGAATCTACAGGGTATTTGCGATTATACCGCTACCCACCTTACCCTGATCCCGACCAAGTATCCGGCTTGGAAGCTCATACCGATAGCTCAGTTCTCTCTATACTGAACGAGAATGTGGTGGGAGGTCTGCAAGTCTTCAAAGATGAAAGATGGATTGATATCAAACCAGTCTCCGATACACTTGTCGTCAACATGGGCGACATGATGCAGGTATGCCATTGCTAACACTTGAATATTTAGGAGAATACTAGAATATTTAATCGTACATAGTGATCTATTCAACTTCAGTTTCAGTTATTAAGACTCAGTTTGGAAGCAGCACAAAAATAAACAGAGTACAAAATTTTATATTTTGTATTATTTTGTATATACTTACATCGTACATATTTGTATTTATACTCCTTCCAAACTGAGCCTCTCACAATCCCATTAAAAACTTATCCACTGACAAAGTAATAAATTTTTTAGTCTCAATTGTCATCGAATGGACCCTTAGATCTCTTATATATAATAGTGGGACAGTGATTGCATCTCCCGTGGGTTACCCACCGAGAGATTTTTGCCCCTGTTAAAAAGGAAGGAATGGTCTCTTAGTAGATAACAAGGAAGGCCATATATCTCATGATTTCAAAATTTAATTTTTTTTTTAATAATATAGAGTGACAATGCATGAGCATCTATTGTGAAAATATCATTCCCTCCTTTTTAATAGGAGCACAAATAAGATTCCAATTTTATAGCCGCGTGGCATAATAGAACTTCATAATTTGGGAGGTAACCTTGGCTCCTATACTACAAGTTGGCATTTTCAATTTTTCACCATAGAGGTCAAAATAAATGTTTTTGAACTGTCATTGACCCAGAGGCTCGGAAACCATCCAAACAACCGGTTCGTTTCACCCCTAACCCGTTTTTGGGTAAAAAACCGTTAAATTTGTCAGAAAACCGCTGACCTAGGTAGTCGAACCGTCGACTCATTTGACCCGGTCAGCAGTTCACAATATAAAGCTGCAGAGAGGAGAACTCATATCTAAGATCCAGTTTGGGACATGAACTCAGATCTGGGATCTAGCACAAAGAGAAGAAGAAGAAGAAGAAGAAGAAGAAGAAGAAGAAGAAGAAGAAGAAGACTACAGGTGCTTTAGAGAAATCGATCTCAGATTTGAGATCCGAGAACTCTAAGATCCAAGAACTCAGATCTCAGATCTGCATCTGTTGCCACCGCCTCGCTATCACTGTCGCCACCGCCGGTGAGCATCGAATCCTCCTCCTCCTCCTCCTCCTCCTCCTCCTCCTCCTCCTCCTTCTTCTTCCCTCCTTCCCTCCTCTCCTTCTTTCTTTTTTTCTTTCTCAGCCTCTAGCTTTCTCAGCCGACATCTCTTTTTTCTTTCTCCTTTCTCAAATGAATCAAATCTCATATAAATTTGCCCTAATATGCACAACGTCCAAACTATTTGACCCGACCGGTTGAACTGCTGACCCGGAAACCGGCAGCTAGAATGGTTCGGTTTCTGGGTCGGTTTTTAAAACCTTGGTTAAAACTTAAAACCACCTCATCCATAAAAAAAAATTTACAAAAGAAGGAAGTGTGGCCTTATCATCAACCATTAGAGCAAGCAGAAGTTTTTTTTTCTCATCCTCTAAATAGACCATTTGTAAAATTCATCTTGCCAAAACCAACCCTTCATTAGTTAAATTTGGAGTTCTCCTCCCACTTTCTCAGCGTGACAAAAGGTTGAAGTGTTGAACATTTATGAGGAGGGGATAGAACCCATTTATTAAATAGTTAATAAATACATTAGAAATGATTAAAATGCTAAATTCAAATTCGATTTCAAACAAACAGATAACATATACAGCCCGAGGTGACTTCATATTTGCTTGTATAGAAAATTTGATAAATCCCATCTCTCCTCTATAATCAAAAGCTTATATTTCATATTTATAATCTAACAATATGCAGGCTATCAGCAATGACGAATATAAGAGCGTCCTACATAGAGTGCTTGCATTAAAAAGGGAGGAAAGGTTCTCAATATGTTATTTTGTGTACCCACCGGGAGATTTGATGATTCAGAGCACAAACTACAGGCCCTTCACTTACAATATGTATATGGACCAAGTGCGAGAAGACCGAGAGACCATTGGCGGAAAGGTCGGGCTCCCCCGTTTCATGCTCTCTGAGCCTCTCAATTAAACTCTTTCAGGCCCCTACCTGTCTGGTCTTTGGGTGACTTAGATTCTATAAAGAAATTTTAAAAGTTCATGTCTTTGTTATCTTTTGAGCACTAAACCTAAAATCTTGAACAATCAAAATGTGTTGAATAAGTTTCAAGAGAAATAATTCTAGATATCAACTAGTTTAGACCTTGTTGGGGGGCAAGACTGTTGGGTTTTGAAGCTTTTCTTGTTCATTGTTTGCGTTTGTGGCTTTGTAGTCCAATTTCATAAAAGAAATAAAAGAAAATAGATATAGCTAGATAACGTATATACATTATTATGATATACTACTTTATTTTACTCGGATTATTTAGCTGTGCTTGGCATACTTAAAGAGGATTAATTCTGATGAATTTTGTGATTCTAAGAATCATTTTTAATTTTGAGTTTATAAAAATTGTTGGAGCTGACTTATAGAAAATCACTCATTATCATTGATAAATTTATTTATTGTTTATGTGATATGGCCGAGTCATCTGTATTGACTTTTGTCATCTAATATTGTTTAAGAAAGTTGTTATTTACTTCGAAACAAATGGGGCAGAAGATGATATCAAAGGAAGGGAATACAAGGTTATTTAAGAGAGTAAAGTAGATAAATTGGGGAGTGAGGAGAGTAGGCGACAGACACATCCAACCCCGAAAGTATATAGACCTACCCATCTATGTTTTGTCCCAAGCTTAAGGCCTTGATCAGGAAGGATGTGTGGCACATACTATAGAAAGACATGGAAAGCATCCCCCATGACAATGAAGGGATTTAAGAGAGTAGAGAGAAATGCCAAAACAAAAGCATCACCTAGAAAGGCAGGTTGAAAACCTAAAAGGGAGGGTTAAAAACTTGAAAGGTCACCCTGAGTAAAATCATTGTCACAGTCAAATGCTATTAGGAAATTGCTGCTGCGTGATCCGGGCACTCCTATCTGGCAGAAACCTGGCTCCTAACTATAACGGACGGTACCTGAGATGAAGAGGAAGGTGAAGAATTCCTGGGGAGCTCGCCCGGCAGGAACACTCCGATGCTTAAGTTAGAACTCTGAGAGGATTAAAGAGAATACAGAGAGAGAGAGCTAAGAGTGCAGATAGCGCAAGCTCAGTACCTTGGCGCCTTGGAGGTCGGGGTCTTTTTATATTGGAGATCTCTCAAATCAGGTGTAACCACCTTTGCCACAGCCGTTACTGCCAGAACCGAGGTAGCGGATGCAGGCAATTGTTGCAAGGTACAGACCTATCAGGCGTGCCACATCTGGTAGAAGTGGTAGGCACGACGCCGCCTGACAAGAGACGTGGGCGCAGCCCCCAGATTCAGCAGGTACTAGCTACCTTACGCCAAGCTACCTTACGCCGGGGTGCCACATCTTCCGAGCTACTTTGCACCGAGCTGCCTTGGTCTGAGCTACCTTATGCCGGGGTGCCGGGGTTATGCCGAGGTGCTTATGCTTGAGGTGAGCCTTAGGCAAGTATGGGCAGGAGTGTCAATAGGGCTGACCCGAAGTGTTTCCACATCGGGATACTTATCCGTAGGTTGGGGTGTACCCTTAAGAGCTCGGGGCCCACTGGAAGGAGCTCGGGTCTTGAAAGGAGCTCGGGAGTCCTCACTTGGAGGGATCTCGGGGCGCTCCCTTAGGGAGAATTCGGGGTAAGCTAGATGTTACTTCTCAGTGAGTTGCCACGTCCATCGAGTTGTCTCGCCGGGCTCCGGTGTGTTCATCACGCCGAGTTATGGCCAGGCTGCCACACTGAGTTGTCATTTATGCCAGTTTGTACCCACGTGTCCCCGTGCTACGAGGTCGGGCCAAATCACCCTCCATCAATTGCCCCCCACTCCCTGTGTTGGGGGTTCTGACCCAGTGCGGGGAGTCCGCGGTGTGCCGGGTGGATTTGGCTCAGAGCTCAGGCCTTCTTGTCAGGCGGCTTATTGAAGACTAGTTCACTGCTCAGCTCAATTAAGGGAAACCTGGGTCGCGTACTGTCTACCTGCGGACGTCACGCGATCTATGGACTCCACAGACGTCAAAAAATTCGCTAAACCAATTTCGCTTCGGGGTCGCATAGCCGGTTTTCTTGAGAGCTGTCAGATCGTCTTGATCTTGACCGTTGATGCTCGTGTATAGTGGCTATAAATAGCGGGGGTCCTGGTCATTTTTTCTTCGCCATAATTTCTCAGCATTCGTCTTGAGCTCGCGTCCAAGGCCTCCAGCTCGGGTCAATTCTCCCCAGTTCGGTTGTTTTTCCTTGGTGAGTCACGTTAGCTTTTCTTTCAGTTTGCTTATTCCTTCCAGCTCGTTTTCATTTATTTCATGTCTAGTTTCGATAGTCAGTTGGACGAGCCCGAGGTGGGTACCTCGGCTCAGGGTGACCCCACTGAAGTCCAGTCTCACGAGGCGCAAGAGGCCTCGTGTAATCTGGTGTTCACCTCTCACCGAGGTCGAATGCCGGATAGGTTCGGTCCTTCCACTATGACCCTAGAGAGGCTCTGATACCTCATCCAGCAATACAATTTGCCTAGGGAGTACACCTACAGTCTACCTGCGGGTAACTTCCCATGGGAGCACTATCCTGATGAGATCGTGATCTTCCGGGAGCAGCTCATAGTCGGGCTCCGTCTTCCTTTCCACCCTCTTCTCATAGAGGTTCTGAACCACTTCAACGTCACAATAGACCAGCTTCACTTGAACTCCATTTGTAATGTGGTTGAGACCATTTCTCTTTGCTTCGAGTACGTCCTCCCTTTGAACTTAGACATTTTTTGCTCGATCCTCTCAATAAAGAAGAGCGCTTCAAGCGATCTCCCTGAGCATAGGCGGGCTTACTACTTGTCCCCTCACCAGGGTTTCAAGTTACTACACAAGCTTCCTAGCAAAATCCCGGCCTGGAAGCAGGACTACTTTGTAGTCCAGAGCACCGCAGGGTGGCCCTTCCCCACTCATTGGAGGGCAGCTGTTCAAGACCCCGGCATTATCCTGGACAAGACGACAAGGGAGACACTCCAGTCATGGGCTGAGCTCAGGTTTAATTACAAGGATTATATCGCCGAGAGCAAGCTCATACAAGCTGGCTTGAGTCCGGGTAGGTCGTCTTACCTAGAGTTGAAACATTTTACCTCTGTGGTTTGTACCTTTGAGTTGCTGACGCCGGACTTTATTGCAGGACACATGGAAAAAGAGAAGCTTAAGGGAGAGAGGCACTTCAGCCATATGAAGGGGAGGAAGAAGCAAGCTACCAAGAGAGCTCGTGTCGAGTCCCCACAGGCTTAAGGGAGAAAGGCTCTTCCGCAAGCTCCTACTTCTGAGCCTGAGCTCCTAGATGTACATCCGATCATCTGGGCCCCACTCCAGCCTCCTCCACAAGAGTAACTGTGTGGAACCCTAGCTGTCTAAGGCTCATCTAAATCTGGCTTTATGAAAGTTAGTGGTAGCCACTTTGGTTTGACCTAAATTAAACTAGGGCATAATATTTCGTTCCCTCCACTGAAATATGAGTGCATGTGATAGGGAGATTCATATGATAAACTCTCTAAAGGCCTTCCATCATTAACATGAAGATGGGTCCTTCAGTAATGAGGAAACACACCACAAAATTGGGTTATCCATTTGTTGTTGGATCTGTTGGATTGTTTCATAAGGTGATAGGGGCGTCATAGACCGATGTGGGAGAGGTCTATCCTAAAATGGAAGACTCTCTCACGGTACCTTGGCGTTCACAAATATGATGGGTGAGCACTCACTAGACAGAAAGGTTTAACCTAAAATGGCAATGAACCTTGTCTGACAAAGGCCAAAGGGAAAGCTCATAAGATGAGTGGATATGATCCTTCACAAAAAGGTGGTGGGGTTATGCAGCTGAAACAATTGGCTTCATGCACCCTATGTGATTTCCCACATTTCTATAGACATAATTCGCAGTCTCCGTCACTGAGATAGGAGGGAAATCTCATAGATGAATAAATGGAAGTGAAACATAGATTGAAAGCCATATCTATGTAGATAATATGAATCAAATAAGGTTGTGGACTAATATTTGCTTTGCCCTTTATCAGAAATGGCAAACGGTCAATTCGCTAAACTATTGGACGACAACAAGCTTAAGGGCCCAAATTATGCTAATTAGTTCCGTAACCTTATGATGGTCCTAATGTTCGAGAAATTGGACAAAATTGCTAAAAACCCTGCTCCGAATCGTCCGGGTGACAGGGCTTCTAAGGCCAGACGAAAAGAGTATCAAGAATGGGAGGAGAAAAATTCTCTTGCCCGGTGTTATATTATAGCCTCTTTGGATAATCCGATACAGCGACAATTCAATAATCGAAGTGTCCAAGGACATATTGGATAGTCTAAATACTATGTATGAGGAGCAAAACCGTTCTACTCGTTAGAAGGTCTTAAAGTTGTTTATGACCGCACAGATGACCGAGAACCAACAGGTTCATGACCATTGTCTAAAGATGATAGGTTATATTAATGAACTGGAGGCTTTTGGGTCAGGGCTAGACCATGACACTAAAATTGATGTTATCCTCAATTCCATGCCTCCCTCCTTCAATCAATTTACCATGAACTATAACATGAATAAGCTAAATGTTAGCCTTCAGGAACTCAGCAATATGTTGCAGAGGGTTGAAGGTGGCAAATCGGGCAAGAGAAGGCGGAAGGCTAAAGGGAAGGCTCAGAAGAAAAATAGCAAAGTTAAGAAACAAATGAAAGATAAGGCGTTGGATGCCTGTCACTTCTACAAACAGGTCGGCCACTGGAAGAGAAACTGTCCTCAATTTCTGAAGACTAAGAAGAAAGGTAATTTTGAATCTTTTATTATAGAGACCAATTTGTTGGTCACTTCTATTTCCTGGTGTATTGAATCCAGGAATTTAACTCATGCGTGTAACTCACTGTAGGGGTTCAAGATAAGCAAAAGACTGAGTGATGGAGAAGTGACACTCTACTTGGGGACTTTTGCAAAAGTTGCAGTTATAGCCATAGGAACTGTAGAATTAGTTTTCAGAGAAGGAATTATTGTACTAAAAGATTGTCTTTTCGTACCAAATTTAAGAAGAAATTTGATTTCTATCTCAAAATTGTGCATGGATGGTTATTCTATCTTATTCAATAATGTGATTACTATTAAACAAAATAACAAATTCCTCGCATATGGAGAACTTGAGAATGGTCTCTATTGTTCCCCATCCTTCTTTGGAAATGAACCTTACCGAAACTACGTCGGAAATAATCCCCAAGAAGAGGACCCGTGATACAGTGAATCCCACGTACTTGTGGCATTACCGACTTGGCCACATTAATATAAATCGTATCACAAGGTTGGTAAAGGATGATCCTTTAGATTTTCTAACTGTAGAAGATCTTCCAACTTGTGAACATTGCCTTCAGGGTAAGATGACGAAACGACCATTTAACGATAAGCTTGAAAGATGTACAAGCACACTTGACCTTATACATACTGATGTATGTGGTCCCCTGAATGTTAGGACACGTAACCAGCATATTTATTTCATAACCTTTACCAATGATTACTCACGGTATGCTTAAGTGTACCTAATGAGAGATAAGTCTGAATCTTTTGAAAAGTTCAAAGAATTTAGACAAGAGGTCGAAAAACAGTTAGGGAGAGAATTCAGGGACTACTTAAAGGACAATGGGATAATATAACAACTAACTCCTCCTACTACACCACAGCTAAACGGTGTGTCAAAAAGGAGGAACTGGACTTTATTGGATATGGTCCAATCACTTCTCGTACACTCAGAGTTACCCACATCCTTTTGGGGTTACGCATTAGAAACTACGATATACGTGCTGAACCGGGTTCCAACCAAATCCGTTCCGAAGACTCCCTATGAGCTTTGGATCGATAAAAACCAAGTGTAAGACACTTGAAGATTTGCGGTTGTCTGGCACATGTTAAAAGAACAGGTGCTAACAAATTAGAATCCAAGACCAGCCGTTCAAATGCCCATTTCTTAGAAAAAGGTGTTTTGCAGTCGAAATGCCCACTTCTTAGAAAAAGATCACATCCTAGATAATCATCATCAGGAAGTTGTTCTTGATGAGGAGAGCCCAGGGGTAGTGGGAGATGTCCCACCAGCTCCAGAAAATAACCAACCTAGGAGATATGCCCAGGTTTCTAGGTCTACAGTTTGTTTTGGCTATGACCAAGAAATTTACTTGGTGGAAGCCATGACCTGTGAGGAGGATCCCGTGACTTATACGGAAGATATGTTGGACATAGATTCCTTGATGTGGGTAGATGCCATGAGAGCTGAGATGACTCAATGGATACCAATGGAGTCTGGACTCTAGTAGATCCGCCCACTGGGGTAAAAGCAATTGGTTGCAAATTGATCTATAAGAGGAAGAATGGCCCCGATGGTAAGGTTGAGACCTACAAGGCTCGTCTTGTGGCGAAAGGGTACACTCAGAAGGAAGGAATAGGAAACCTTTTCGCCCATAGCCATGCTTAAATCCATTAGGATCCTGCTAGCTATAACAACATACCATGATTACGAGATTTGGAAAATGGATGTCAAAACTGCATTCTTGAATGGAGATCTTACTGAAGGTATCTATATGCAGCAACCGCAAGGTTTCATAGTTGTGGGTCAGGAACACATGGTATGTAAACTAAATCGATCCATACATGGACTTAAGCAAGCTTCTAGGAGTTGGAACATCTGGTTTGGCTCTACCGTCAAATAGTTTTACTTTGAGAAAAATCTGGATGAACCCTGTGTCTACAGGAAAACCAGTGGTGATAAGGATACGTTCTTGGTTGTGTATGTAGATGACATTCTACTCATTGAGAATGATGTAGGAATGTTAATTACGGTGAAAGTATGGCTTTCACAGCAATTCCCCATGAAAGATCTTGGAGAAGCCTCCTATATACTGGGTCTTCGACTCTATAGAGATAGATCGAAGAGGATAATAGGATTATCCCCGTCTGCTTACATTGAGAAAATAGTTAAAAGATATAGCATGGAGAACTCCAAGAAAGGAAATGTTCCTTTCGGGCATGGAGTCACTCTCTCCAGGGGCATGTCTCCCAAGACTCCCAAAGAGATTGAGGGCATGAAAGAGGTTCCCTATGCCTCAGTCGTAGGGAGAATCATGTATGCCATGCTGTGCACTCGTCCTGACATTTCTCAGGCAGTGAGTGTGGTAAGCAGATACCAATCTAACCCAGGGAAGGAGCATTGGACCACTGTGAAAAACATAATAAAATACCTTCGAATGACAAAAGAGTTTTGTCTGGTGTTCAATGGTAGTTCACTACAGATCCTGGGGTATACTGATGCCAATTTCTAGTCAGATCTAGATGATAGAAAGACTACATCTGGTTATATTTTCATGATAGGATCGTGTGTTGTTTGCTAGAAAAGCAACAAGCAGGGGTCCACGACAGATTCCACAATCAAAGCCGAATACATTGCTGCAAGTGAAGCTGCCAAAGAAGTCGTATGGATGAAGAAGTTCATTCAGGAATTGGGAGTAGTTTCATCCAGCACATCACCCATTCCATTGTTGTGTGGCAACACTGGAGCCTTTGCTCAGGCTATGGAGCCATGAGCCCACTCGAAGTCAAAGCACATTGAGAGGAAGTACAATGTACTGCGGGAGATAGTTGGAAGAGGGGACGTCCTGATTCAGAAGGTAGCATCAGCGGAAAATATAAAAGACCAATTGACTAAGCCACTGACACAGAAAGTGTTTGAGAAACACGTGGAAAGCATGGGACTCCGGCTTATACCCGATTGGACCTCAGTGCACGTGGAAGCTATTAGATAATGTATGCCCTTAGCTCCAATCAAAATGGTGTACATTATAACATTTAATGTAAATGAATAAAGTACATATTTGATTCAAGTTATTATGGTGTATTTCTGTGTAATACCCTTAAACTAGACACTTATAAGACTCGTGTTAGTTTAGAATCTTCATAGTCGTTGGATAGATCTAGGGAGATTTTTTCTGCCAAGGCTGACACTGATGTGCCGCCAAATTGGTTGGGGTGGCTTGTCTCAGCTACTAGAGTGAGACCTGAGGTACATGTAGTGTGGGTTTTCTTGAAACCCTGAACCGGACCAAAATTCCAGTATTACCCTGGACCTTGGAGATAGATGGGCAAAACTGGAATGTTACACCTAACCCCTAGACTCGATTATGATACTACACTAGGTGTTGGATTGGGTTGTCTTTAATATGCCAATTAGTGAGATCCTTAGAGGGGGTTAAAACCTGGGTATGTTGGGACAGCCCGAGAATTCATTTGAGTGGGTGATCATAGTGACAGGATCAGCCCCTTTGTCAGACAAAGTGAATGATCGGGGATGCACTCTCTCTGATAGAAACCTAAAATGCCGACAGTTGATTTCAACCGTTACAATTTGTTTTGCAAAATATATTTATATGGATATATACATATATATTATGGTCTCAAAATGTTTGCAAAAGGTTTTAATTCCCGATATCCATGTGAGTAGAGAGTGCAGCACTGTACCTTGCAGCCGAGGGAGAGGTCCTCTCTTGTCGGGCAATGTTTGATCATTCTGGGCTGAGAGGTTATGTGTATGACTATTGCGGGTAATACCTGATGAGCTAATCTTGCATCTGCCCACAATCCTTGGGTTTCTATAAGATGCCTTGACCCAAGGACCATTTAGTGTAAATATTGGGCCCATTAAGAGCCCATGGTGATGGACTCAGGGGGATTCACTATTTCCTACAGTGAATTTGGCCAGACCTTGTAACAAAGGCTAGGTTGAATCCATGTGGCTGATGTATAGATCAATGTTTGGATCCCATGCCATACAATGATAGCCAACTAGGGCAACAATTAGGAGGTTAAGTGATCACATAGACTTAATGGGCCTAAAGCCCAATTCGAACTAGCTTAATAAGATTAATTAATTAGGGGTGGTTCTACGATTTAGATCAGTAGATAGGATAAAGGATTATCCCTATCCACTCAGAGAGTCCAGATCCAAATAAAGATTTGGATCAGGAAACTCCTAATTTGATTAGGAAGGTTGATCTTTATTTGCATATAAGAAAAGGGATTATCCTTATCTCTTAAAGAGAGTCCATATCCAAATACAAGATTTGGATTAGGAAACTCCTAATGGGATTAGGAGATGCTCTCTTTAAAGTCTATAAATAGAGGAGCAGGGCGAACCTCCAAAAAAAAAACAACACTCAGTTCGCAGAATACATAGAGAGAAGAATCTGCAGTTTGACTGCTCCTGTCTTCTGTTCTTACCTGCTCTTGCCGCCCCTATCAGTTCGATCTCCACCTGTGGGAGTGATTGAGAAAGGTTCTTGCTATTACCTTTTGGTAGAAAAGGTAATCTGAAGTCGTGCTCACCAGCCCTCCATCACATTCTTGCTGAAGAATTTGGTTCTTGCTGAAGGGCCATCCTGCTGATTCTACTCCACCTCACACTATGTCATCTTCAGTGGGAGCAGTCTTTGGTTTTCTCCTTGGGCGTGAACACCTTCATTGGGAGTTACTATTACTCCGTATTAGGTATATCCCTCTACTTTCTTTTGGTTTCAGATCTGATTCGGTTTGGTTTCAAGATTGATCATTGAAAATGCAGTTCTCTAAAATAGGGAATGTGATTCCCACATGAGAAAGAGAAATTTTTGAAATTTTGCCCAACATTCCTACAGGGTTCAGCCATCCATATGATAGATCTCTCATCCCTTCAAGTGTTTCTAGATATTAAGGACAGTTCCACTTCTAGTGCTTGATATGCTTGCGAAAGTGGCATTAATCTGATGACTTATCTTTGTTCTACCTCTTTTGCTTGCCACCCTTCCTGTGAGACCTCTTCTTGCCCCTATATTTCTTCCTGCGAGACCTCTACTAGTTTGTCCTTTTTAATGAGTTCCTTTGCTCCTTGCAACATATTGCTGAGCTATTGCAAGATAGTAGTTAGCTTGTTCATGTATGGTTCATAACAAACTAATTAAAGGATGTGGGCAGAGAGTTCAAGATGGCATCAATCTTGGTGTCATCATCTAGTTGGGAGCCAAGAGTCCCCAGTTCATTGATAAACCTTATCATTCTCATGACATGGTCATGAACCGGTTGGTTCTTGGTCATCCTCATGGTCATTAACAGTTTGAAGACCATTTGCCGTGCAGAATGATTTTGCTTCTCATACATGGTCTTTAAACTATCCAAAATATCTTTATAGACATTTATATTATCGAATTGTCTATGGATAGAGTTTTCCAGTGAGGCGATGATGTAACACCGGGCAAGGGAGTTCTTCTCTTCCCATTCTTGATATTCCTTCTTTCTTGCCTCAGAGGCTCTTTCACCAGGATATTTCAGTGTCGGGTTTTTGTCAACTTTGTTCAATTTCTTGGACATGAGCATCAGCTTAAGGTTGTGAATCCATTTTACATAGTTCAGTCTGGAGCTTGTTGTCATCTAATAATTTAGTGAATTATCTGTGTGCCATTTTTGACAAGTTGCACAAGTAAATTAGTTCACAACCTTATTATTGTTTCATGTTACGTACCGTATAAAGGACTTTTATCTACATTCCATTTCAATTTATTTATCTTTGAGATTTCCCTCTATTTCAGAGGTGGAGGCATTATTCATGTCTTTGGAAATGTGAGAAATCACATAGGTGCATGGGGCCAATTGTTTCAACTGTATAACCCCATCACTTTCTGTGAAGGATCACGAATCCACCCATATCTCATGAGCTTTTCCTTTGGCTTCCATTAGACATGGTTCATTGTCATTTTAGGTTAAACCTTTCTAATCGGTAAGTAATGACCTATCATATCGAGAGCCCTAAAGCAATGTGAGAGAGTCTTCCATTTTAGGATAGGTCCCTCCCACTAGTCTATGATGTCCCTATCATCCAATCAAGCAATCCCACTAACTGTCTTGGTGAAATGGATAGCCCAATTTTATGGTGCAATTCCACCCACCAATTCAGCCCATCTTCATGCTAATGACAAAAGGCCTTTAGAGATATCATCTCATGATATTCCTTATCTTGTAGCACTTATATTATTAATGAGGAAACAAATATATCAGTCCCTATATCAGCTTTTCATCTTACCATAGTGGCTTCCACTGACTTTCAAAAAGTTATATTTGAATGGGCCCCAAAAAGGCTAGAATTCCCACGTGGTTCCTCTTTGGAAAGAAAATAAGAGAAGGGCCCACAAAATAGAGACCATTCAATGACCCATGGACATCATGGCAGTAATATGCATCCAGCCATGTCGGTGTAGACAGCTACATAAGTCTTTTCATGGGCTAAGTGCTTATGGCCCATTCACATAGCATATCACATACATAATTGATCAAAATCAAATAAAATATTGTAAAACCAAAATCCATTTAGATTAACACATCATCAGCCCATTAATGGATCCAATTATCTAATAATATTTATCTTGGTATATGAGCCCAACTACAAAAGGCAGTTCGGCCAATATAGCTACCCATGCTGAAATGGGTTTTTCTTACTTTAATCTAATTCTAATTAGGTTTTACAAGTATGGGCCGAATTGGTCCATGTAATGAACTGTCAAACATCCTAGATTCAAATTTGATTACATAATCAATGATCCAAGGGGCTGTTATCAATCCCCAACCAACCATAGGTTTGGCCCATGAAAGTTGGACCAGAACTAGGTCAAATCGGCTTAGGGCTTGGTGCCAAAAAAATGCATCAATTCATAAAACTATGATAAAAAATTTTTTAGTTATGATTCACAATCATATCAGAAAATAAACAACAATTTAACAAATTAAATAACTAAGGCTGATAATGTGATGGTACAAATTTAATTTGGACAAATGTAGGAAGCCGTTAAACTACTATGTCCACATCGATCTCCTTTTCCGTCCTCTACGATCTCTGGAGAGTCCTCCGATGCAAATAAATTAGAAAGACCCTAATTTCTAATGCTAACATAAAAAAAGATCCTAATACATTTTTCTAAAAAAATAATAAAAAGTTAATTATAGACTAAATAATTAAATAATCGCATGGTGTGCATAAATCTTGCCATCATTAAAGAATTCAATCTTTATCACACTTATCCCAAGAATTCAAGAATTTAGAATAGAAAATTTCTAAATAGTCTCAAAAAATATAAAGATTAAATTTCATATCATTGGCCCCATTCTGAGAACCGAATTCTCAGAGATTATGCTTATTAGGTCAAATCAGCTAGACTAATTCTTGTCGATTTGATGTTTCTTTCAAATCTGATTCGGTTCAGCTCTTGAACTTAACCTTGTTCTTTGATACCACTGTTGGAAGGATTAGAATCCATCATATGGATGGCTGAACCATGCTAGATGTTTGGTCGAATTTCAAAAATTTTTCCTAACCTGTTCTGTTAATCGATTTCCCAGTGATTTTGAAAATTGATTTTTTCGAATCGATCTTGCATTAAACCGAACCAGATTTGAAACCAAAATTAATTCTGATTACCTGATACAAAGACCAAAAATCACAACTCCTAGAGTGAATGTTCACATCCACCATCAGTCCCAAAACTAGCCTCTAACTAAAGATGACGCAATGTACGAGAGAAGCTAGTTCAGCAACACTATTTCCCCAATGTTTTTCTTATATAAACTCAGTGGGAAAACTGATAAAAATCAATTCTTGAAATGGCTAGGTCATGATAGGTTTATGGGAGAGAAGAGAGAAGAGGAGAGAGCAAGAGAGCGAGGAGAACAAGTTCTCCTCTTCCTCTTAACCCCTTTATATGGAGCACTCTCCTAATCTAATTAGGTGATTATTCAAATCTTATTTGGATCTATACTCTTTTTAGAGATTAGTAAGTGTGCACGTGTTTTGCACATGACGATTCTAGATGATGATAATTATAGTAATAAAATATCCAAAATTTTCTATAAACTTGATGTATTTTTTATTTTTTGTTTTTATATTTTTTCTTGTTTTTTATTATTAATTAGATGTAGATTGCAAAATTCAAATCTAATTATATAAACACCTCAACCAAATATGTGATAATCAGATCGAAATATGAAGTTTCAAGTATCATTGGCATGCCTACCTACTTGGCTAAATTCTTCTTTTTGTAATGTTTTATCTTTTTGTTGTGTCTTTATTCTTTTGTTCATTTATCAAAAAAATGTAAGATTTAAATAAAGGGCAGTAGTTCAATTTATAATTTATACTTTACAATTAAATTAAGACTAAATTCAAAAATGAGTATTTTAGTCATTGCTTTAAAAATTGGACCATATTGAACAATCGAACCATTTAGGCCCAGGAATCGGTCAAGCCACCGGTTCTGTTTTGGCCCTGAACTGCTATTTTAGGAAAAAGTTGTTGAAATGGTTAGAGAACCATTAACCCAGATGGTTTAACCGTTAAAATGTTCAACCCGGTTAATGATTCTCGTGTCACTTTCAAACTAATTCCAAATTTTTTATTTATTTTAAAATAGAATTTAGAAAACAAAATAATTGAAAATAACTTTCATATCTCATAATCTTATTCAATTATTCCTAATGGCCAAAATTAGTTACGATTTTTAGTTTTTCTTTTTTGATTTTGAGTTTTCTCATTTCTATTATTCTTTTTAAGTTGTAACAGCAAAAAAAAATACAATTCTAATGAAGAATGCAAGAGATGAGAGATTAAATGCCGATCTTATATTATAATCTGAGATACACCCCAAATCATCGATGAAGCAAATGATTAGGAATTTAGGAGAGATTTAGAGAGATGAAAGAAATGAAAGAAGAGGGAAAACGGTGTTGTAGTAGCAGTGATGATGAACATGGAGATAGCCATCGACGACTTCTTCTTCTTCTTCTCAAAGCAAAATGGTTATGCAACAATAATCGGTGAACATGGTGACAACCACCTCCGATGATGCTTCCCTCTCATCTTCTTCTACTTCTTCTTCCTCTTCTTCTTTTAACTTCTCAACTTTACATAATTGCCTCCTTCTTATAGTCTCACACTCCCTTTTATAATAATGTCTATATATAGTGGACTTTAACCTAATCATAATCTAACAGTCAAAATAAAAAGTTACATTGTATTTTACATCTTACCGAATTGACCCACTCAAACTGAACGGTTGAACCCCTAACTCGGAAATCAGAAGCCAAAGTAGTTTCATTTCTGGGTCAATTTTTAAAACCTTGATTTTAGTCAAAAGAAAGTTCGATAATTTTATTCATATTTGTATTTTTATATTTTATTAGTTTTTATTTATTTATTTATGACATTAAAGGTTAATACATTTGACCCAAAGTTGAACTTTTTATTATTATTTTTTATATTTCATTTTTGGTCAGTTCTAAATTATGTATTTCATTTTCATGATGAATAAAAATAATTCTTGTTTATTACACTTATTTTTTTAATTTGATTAATAAAAATATAATAAATGTGTTTAATTTTTCTACATTATTTGTAAATTTTTATATTTATTTTTATTTTAAAATTTTTATTACCTAACAATGACTTCATAGGTTGATCAATTTGATTTGGATGTTTGAATTTCTTAGCTACCACTTGGATAAAAAATAGTTTTGTTTTTAGTCAGTTTTAAAATATATGGGTTTATATTGTTAAAAATATTGACCTAAATCAAATTAGTTAATTTATTAGTAAAAATAACTTAAAAATATATAAAATTTAATAAGAGAAAATCGGATTTAATACCTTAAGTATAAGACTTAATGAGAGGTGATTAAATGAGGTGGAAAGAAATAATTGAAGTTACACTTTCAACCCTTACAATTAGAGATGGATTAATTACAAAAATATGACCATTATAGAAGCCATTCAAGCTGGCATTAAAACTATAATAAATGACTTTTATACCCTTCTCAAACAAAGAAATAGAGGGTAATTTTAGTCTAAAAAATCTTCAAACAACTTTCACACTTTTATATATAGTAAAGATAAGCATTATCCTCTTAAGAGAATAGGTGCTCTATACCCAGAACCATGCCTAGTTTCGGTCCAAATCACATGACAACTTAACTAATCTTATTTGTAATGGTCCTTTGACCCATTTTCTTCAAAAGCTCACATCCCTAGGTGTTGTATGGCCACTTTGGGCCTAATGTTGTATGTTGTGGAACCTCACAAAGGTCTCACACAAGTCCATGAGGGTTCAGCCCCACCTTTGAAAGAGGTTAGGCCGTATTCACTGCTCATGGGCTCAGTTTGGCCCAACATTTACCTAAATTATCCTTGGATTCAACCACCTTATGAAGACCCAAGGATAATGGACTTATGTGAGATAAATCCCATCAGGTAATCAAACCTATATTGGTCTTTACACTAAACATCTCCGCCCATAATGATCATAACACTACCGATAGGGAAGGACCTCTTCCTTGGCTTTAGCTTGTTATGTTTTTGCGTGCACAAAGCCCATGCAACTACATATAATTGAGCTTCTCTCCTACATTCATGACAATTGTTGCATTTGATTCTCTATTTGCTAGAAATGGGGAAAAGGAAAGTGGAAGAAACTCATTTAGGCGGAAAGAGGGAGGAGGAGAAAAATAGAAGATGAAGAAAGAGAAGAGGATGGATGAGGGCAGCAATTTTTCACTCAACAATGGTAGTTGATAGCTATACATATAACCCTAGCAAGTGCACTAGTTATCAAGTAGTATAAAAATATCGTTCCCACGGGGATTTAACAAAATAACTATTAGAACTACAGCCTTCCCTAATTATTTGGACAATCGAATTTCAGATTTAAGAGTAAGAACTACTGAAAATAAAAACTAGAAAAAGAAAATAGAAGCAAGGGTGATTACTAACCGAATATGCAATGGATGAAATTGCTAGGGCTTTTGGTCCACCTAACCAATGTAATGAATATTAATGGATTCGATTAACCAAGATTATTTGTCATTCTATAAACTGAAGTCTCTCCAATTTTATTTAATATTCTCTCTCGAGATATACTAAAACTACGCCCATCAGGTAACCCTTTGATCTCTCGAGTAGAGTTCTCAAGATGGGAGTGCATTAAGTCCGAGGAAAAACCATTATATTCAGATGAATCATGTATATATATCTCTATATACCATTCAATTCACACTATGAACTATTCCATCAATTATGTGAATTCCTCTCTCGATTCATTCACATAAACCAAATCAATTAAGGGGTGGCCAAGCTCTTAATCACATTAAGCAAAATAATTCATAGACTGTATGGAAATCACAATCTTGGAGAAATCATAAAGATAAAAATATACTCATTAACAGGGTTAGGCTTTCCACAACCCTAGCTAAAAACAAATCAGTTCATGATAAAAGAATTAAAGCAAACAAAGGGAAAGAAAGAACTCATGAATTCGCCCATGGTGTTGAGATCTCCTCTTCTTGCCGCCACCTTCTTCTTGAAGTTTCTTGAGTTCTTGATCACTTTCCCCCAAGTTTCTTGAATTGTTTTCTCTTTTCTTCCTGGATCCTCAGTTCAGTTCGTGATACCTTAGGGTTGGTACGCCCAGCTCTGATATATCTTACAATTACTTGGAGTTATCTCAAGAATGGATAATCCAGCCTTGATCCAAACTCCTCCTATCATATCCTATCTTATCTCCTATCTCATGATCTAAATCTTTCCTAATCTTTCTGGAATTACATTTAAAATTTAAATCTAAGAGAACTCTTGAAATTCTTGAATTCGAATGAGCTGTTTTAATAACTTGGGCTGCTTCAAGGTTTTTCTGCGAAATGGGTTTCAGCTGGGAACTGGGCCTCACTACAAAATTGCTCTATATTTGGGCCCGGATTTAACTTTGATATAGGCCGAATCTGCGAAATCCCAAAACATGAAACTTGTAGATTTCTCTCTTTTGTTTCCAATGAATCTTGAATCAGCCCAATCGGAGCCCGGATATGAAAGTTAGGCCCAAATTACTGATCATTGCCGAAACTGTGCAAACCCATCCGATTAGCCTTGTTTTTCTTCTTGCGACTTCTTTCCTTGCCCTGCACCGAATTACAAGAAATACGAGTCTAATTAAGTACTAATTCAATATAAAAGACATAATATTAGGGGATAAAAATATGATAAATTTTATTCTCATCAGTAGTGTTCACTCTATTAAAAAAAGAGAATAACCATTGTGTTTGTCTTGAGGATTGCTAGATCCCCAATACATATTTTTCATTTCCTTCTCTTTTTTTCTTTTAATTAAAATTTGGTTGAAAGAATATTAGTGTAAAAATGTTATTTTCTACCTCAATTTAACAAAACAACCATTACATAATACAATTAATTGCAAATGAGGAAAAAGGAGGAAACAACCTATTCTGAGCAAAGTTTGGCTATTTATAAAAAGGGTTTGACTATGATACTGAAAAAACTTATAGCCAATCAATGGTATCATAAAAGAAGTGACAATAAGGTGGTATTAATGACATTTCATAGGTTGGAAATAACAAGGGTAAATTACAAAGACCCCCTTGTAGTAGAGGGTTAGTTACAATAACCCCCTAAACCTTGATTGTGGCAAAGAACCCCTAAACCTTCACTTTGTAATAAATAGCCCTGACCATCAAGTTAGATGATGAAATGTGTTAAATTACCAAAATACTAACATGAGCTTTCCTTATTTTCTTTTTCTCATCCTTTCTCTTAAACCCTAATTAACCCAAAAATACCTCTATTTTCTCCAAATGAAACCGGCTAAAATAACAAAAATCATTTCACTGAGATAGAAAAACAAGCTTTTTTTTTGTTTCATTTCACTAACAAGAATGTCTCTCTTCATCTTAAAATATAAAAATTATCCACTATTAATTGTCTCCAAGAAACCAAGAAAAACAAAACAAAACCTTAAATTTTGAAAGAAACCTCTACCATTTAATCTGGATATTGAATCTAGCCAGAAATCTACAAGGATCTATTAGAACAACCGAGAGGACTTCAATATTATATTTAAAAAATTAATCGAATCATAAATCATTCAAATAAAAAAAGAGGGTAGCTTGGAGATTTAAAAAGTTAAATTGAATGAGAATATTTTTCGAAGTTAACCGACAAAATTCTAAAAGAGGGAGTATTTGTTGCAAAATAAAAGTTCAAGGATGCATTTTGCAAATGAAAGAAAGTTCACGGGGTTAATTGTCATTGACCCACATTAATAAATTAGTTATTTTTACATCTATGCTTAACGTGTTATGCACATGAACGTTAAAAACAGTGGACTGTTATTTATTAGGGAAAATCTATGACACCCTGTTATGCACATGAACGTTAAAGACAGTGGACTGTTATTTATTAAGGGAAAATCTATGACACTCTAACGACATGTTACCCGAAAAGCTTTAACCAATCAATTCACCCATAAATTGTCATCAATACCACCCGATTGGTCACTCTTTATTCCTTTAATTAATTAATCATATAATTAATGATCAATTTATTGGATTCAATATTCATTTAATTAAAAAACAAAAATGTAATATGTGATGTTCACACTTGAAAGCGAATTAAGATTTGCTGAATGCTGAACTGTGCAGCGGACTGTGGAAACAACGATATGCCCTATTCTAGGTAAAGAATTTTGATCAATCAAAACCACCTGTAAATCTTGATAAATTCCACTTGATTGGTTAACAAATTTAAAGATACCCGTTAATCCTTTTTTTTTTTTTGTTTCTATAAAGAGCAAAAGTTTTTGCCCGAACCAGAAAAGATGCCACCCGAACCCAGATCGGCCAGAAATGATCACTCCTCTACGTCATCCATTAACTGTAGTCAAAACCTTAACGACGAAGATTTTAAGTTTGAACTATGTGCATCCATAAAACATGAGAGAGAGAAGATGCAGAGGATGGAACAAGGGATGAGTAAGACTGTGGATTTGTCCGCCTTGCCGGAGAGCTGCATCTCCAACATCCTTTCCTTCACATCTCCCAGGGATGCTTGCCGATCGGCGGCGGTCTCGTCGGTCTTCCGATCGGCGGCGGAGTCTAACACCGTGTGGGATAGGTTTCTTCCATCGGATTATCAAGAGATCCTCTCCAGAGCAATCTCTCCTCCGCCTGCGAGTATTTTGTCATCTAAGAAAGCTTTCTACTTCCATCTCTGCGATCATCCCCTTCTCATTGACGACGGAAAGAAGGTCAAAATCATTTTCTTCTCCTTTTCAGTTATGTTGTCGAATTTGGTAAAGAAGAGTAACTTTATCATTTCATTCCCTTCTTCCATGCGGCAATTAACTGATTAAGTTGGATTCTGAATTTGATTGAAGCAGAGCTTTCGACTTGACAGATGCAGTGGGAAGAAATGTTTTATGCTAGGAGCTAGAGAGCTTTCTATTATATGGGGTGATACTCCCGAGTACTGGAGCTGGGATTCCTACCCTGAGTCCAGGTCTCGTCTCTCTCTCTGTCTCTCTCTCTGCAAATTCGGTAAATATTGTGTAATATGAAGTTAAAATGAACAGGTTCCAAGAGGTGGCTGAGCTCTTAAATGTGTGCTGGCTCGAAATCCGTGGCAAGGTGGAGACGAGAGTTCTGTCCCCAAGAACAACTTATGCAGCTTACCTTGTGTTCAAGTTGGCGGAGGAGCGACAAGGGCTTGGCCTTGTTCCGGCGGAGGTGTTCGTGAGCTTTATCGGTGATGGGGTTGGAGAAGTAGAGAACCACAATGTGTATCTGGATGAGTACTGGCCATCGTACGACCCTTGGTACCCCTTTCTGTCACCCACGGTGCTACCACCGCCGGCATCGCTGCGACAGCCAGAAGGCCAGTCCCCGCGAGAGCGAGAAGATGGGTGGATGGAGATAGAGATGGGTGAGTTCTTTAACGATCAGGGAGATGATGGGGAGGTGCAGATGTGTCTCATGGAGGTGAAAGGTGGTCACTGGAAATCTGGGCTCATCGTTGAAGGAATTGAGCTCAGGCCTAAACAGAGTAACTGAGCATAACTTCTTCCTCTCTGCTATTTTCTTCTTAAATGCATGGATCAATATAAACATCTGTACGTAGCTTATTTGTACCGGCTATTCCTTCCTGATACATTTATGTCCTTCGGCTTAGAAGGTTCAGACCTGGAAAATGTAGTTGTTGAGTGATGGAAATGATTTCAATAAGAAAATAAATTACATAAGCAATGTACAATGTCATTTTTCCTATTGTTGTTATCGTTTTCCATTGTTTTATGAATTTGAATTAGCATGTGTAGCAGTATGGGAACCAATGATAACTAGGACTGCGAATAGACTCCAAAAGTCTAATACCTGATTTGACTCCTAATCTTACTATCTCATTTTTGGATCTTAGAACTTGCCTTAATTGTTATATATAGATATCATATATATATTTATTATACATCTATGAGTGAAAAATAATTACTTTTTAATTATTATTTCAAATACAATAAGATGAAGGTGGCATTTGATAGCGCTTAAGCGGTCTGAAATCTGAAAATATTATTTTTCAGACTCCAAAAAGTGTTTGGGTATGAGTTTGAATGTTGATCTAAAATGTAATTTCAGATTGGTCATCACTGAATGTGTTTAAACGCATTTCAGATGTGTTTAGAAGTCTAAAATGCCTCTTCCAATAGACAATGTATGTCCTTTTTTAAACCCAAATTTCTTCTCATTCAAGATCTCAAAGGGAGACAGCGATGGAGAATTCGAAGAAATCCTATAGTCGTCAGCGATGGAGAACTTATTTCCGTTCTTAGTTGTTTGATCTCTCTCTCTCTCTCCCTTGTCTTCCTACCTGTACCACCATCGTTGCAACTCTCAGCAGCGGCGGTGCAACAGCCCTATCTCAGTAGTGACGTTTGATTTCCCTAAGGAGTAAAGATTAAATGGAAAAAAATTAAAGAGTGGAAACTTCTAACAATACATAAATTGTTAAATGTTCAACTTTTTTATTTTATATTTTACAGAAGAGGAAATTAAGGGTGCAGTAAAGAAGCTGGAAAGTGATAAGTCACCGGGTCCAGATGGGTTTTCTAATCTATTTTATTTAAAATGTTGGGATATTGTGAAGAGTGATATGATACAGGTGTTCCAAGCATTTCATACTAATGCCTCATTTCAAAGAAGCCTGAATGCAACTTTCATCACTCTTATTCCAAAAATTGAGGGGGCTGTCAGTATAAAGGACTTTAGGCCCATTAGTCTCTTGCACAGTTTTTACAAAATCTTGGCTAAAGTTTTGGTAGAAATAATGAAGTGTGTATTAGGTAGTGTTATTTCTTGCAATCAAAGTGCTTTTGTCCCGGGTAGACAAATGCCTGACTCAATTCTCATTGCTAATGAATTGTTGGAATCCAGAAGAAGAGAGGGGACCCCAGGTGTTATGTGTAAACTTGATATTGGAAAAGCTTATGATCATGTTAACTGGCACTGTTTGGCCTTGGTGTTGGAGATAATGAATTTTGGGCAGCTTTGGAGAAATTGGATCAGAGTTTGTATTAAGACCCCTAAGTTCTCCATCTTAGTTAATGGGCAATCAACGGGGTTTTTTGGAAGTACTAGAGGTTTGAGGCAAGGTGTCCCTCTCTCTCCCCTACTTTTCATTTGTGTCATGGAAATTCTAACTCTTTTTAGCAAGAAAGCTACTGAGAATGAGCTTTGGGATGGCTTTGCAATTGCACTGGGCAAGGAAAAAGTTAATATTCTTGAATTTACTAACGACACTTTATGTTTTCTTGATGCTTCACCAGGTCAGTTGGAGGTGGTGCTTGGAATTTTGAGTTGGTTTGAGGTGGTGTCTGGCCTCAAGGTAAATTTGAGTAAATCTCATATCATCCATGTAGGTCATGTTACAAACCTAGAGGATTGTACAAAAGTTATGGCTTGTCAAACTGCCCATATTCCAGTCAAATACTTGGGGCTTCCTCTTGGAGCTAAATGTACTTCCTCTGAGATTTGGATTCCAGTGGTTGAAGAAATGAAGAAGAAATTGGCATCTTGAAAAGCTAAATATCTTTCTTTCGGGGGGAGAGTTACATTGATTAAGAGCACTCTTTCTAATCTTCCTACGTATTTCCTCTCTCTCTTCCCTATTTCTTCCAAAGTAGCAAATAGATTGGAGCAAATATAGAAAAACTTTCTTTGGAGAGGTTGGGAGGAGGAAAAGGTTCATGTTGTAAATTAGGACCAAGTGTGTCTTCCTAAGGAAGTTGGTGGTTTGGGAATAAGAAAATTGAAGAAGTTCAACTCTGTCCTCTTGTGTAAATGGCTTTGGAGATTTGCAAATGAAAGAAATGCATGGTGGAGAAAGCTGATTGGGGACAAATATGGAGTGGATTGGGGTGATTGGAGATCCAAATCTCCTATTTCAAGAGGGATAAGTTCCATTTGGACAAGTATTTTGAAGAACTCTATTTGATTTGAGGAAGGAATCGGATATAAATTGGGAAATGGGGAAAGAATTAAATTTTGGAAAGGTTCTCGGTGTTCTGAAGTGTGTTTGAAGATGCCTTTCCTCTCTTGTATCAAATTTCTATAAATCAAGATCCCTCGGTAGCTAAGAATTTCAAAGCTTCTGGTAGCTCTTTCAGTTGGAATCTAATTTGTCTGAGGTGCCTCTTTGATTGGGAAGTTGAAGAGTATGCAAATCTGTTGGAACTGCTTCATAACTAGAGGATTGACTCAAGTCTATGTTCAGTAAGTTGATAAGTTTAGGTCAGGGGAACTTTTCGGCTAGGCAGGTTTGGAACTCAATTAGTCCTTCTAAAGTGATGTTTCTGCTTTGTCCTCACAACACTTGTAGTCATGCATCGGCAACATCCCCCATGAATGAAATACAAGTATGGAGATGTTCCAAATGCACTGTTGCAAGTGTTGTGAGGACAAAATCCGGTCTCAATGATACACCCTTGTTGGTGATTATAAAAGAGTCTTAGGCTAGGCCCCATAACTTACCCCATGTTGAATGATCTAGGGAACCCATGCACTTGGACAAATAATCTATGCCAAAATTCATCAACTTCTGTAGAATATTTTAAGCTTCCATTAACTGACAAAGAAGAAATGATTATAATCCATCCTTTTGAATAAGGGTGATATTTAGTACTAATACCATGGATGTTTCTACTTGAAACACTGTCACATCAATGCCACCTAGGAATTTTGAATTTAAACGTCACTTTTCTGGTTTTTTTTGAAAGATAAAAACTATTAAATTAACAAAAAGAATAGACTACATAGTCTTTTACATCGAGAACATCAGGAGGATAAGTATCTAACAAAAAGTAATCCTGAAGGGTAGTTTTACTCCTGCATGCTACAAGAAACTAACTGAAAGGATTGAAATAAGTTCTGAGTTTTTTGAAGTAGAGCCTACAAAGACCAATGGAGGGAAGGCTTTCCATTCAAGGCTTGAATAGTCACCTGAGAGTCCGGACAAACCAAAATGTTCCTTCTCTTTGTTGAAGAGCTTGTAGGATACCTTGATGAATAGCAAAAATTCTACTACTTCAATTGAATTCAAATTCTTTCGATCTCCTAAGATTTGAATACATTCCAAGTGATTATTGAGGAGGATCGTTCCAAAGCAAAATGCATTAGGGGATATCTTACATGCATCAGTAAATAGAAAACCATCCATATATGATTGCACAACAAAGTTTAAAATTGGAGGTAGAGGCAAAGAGGTTTCTTGTGAAAATGTTGATATTTGAAGACCATAGTATTAATTTTCCTAAGGATCCATAGATTGGAAACAGTAATATCTTTAAAAGATTTTTCATTATGAGCAAACCAAATATAATATAAAGAGATAGCATACCAACTTAGAACTCTTAAAAGAGTGATTTTATTTTAGAGAAAAGATAACGAATTTTGAGAATACAGTGTATCCAATTAGCATAAGAAGAAATATTGAAATTAATATTCCAAGGAGAAGCAAAAAGGATGGATTGGGTAAAAGGACATTCAAGAAAAAGATGATGAAGAGTTTCCAAATGATTTTGACAAAGAACAAAATTTTGGTCTTGATTGGTAGTAAAAATTTTTGTTTTAACAAGAATAAAGCCTTGGATAATTCTCCAAATGAATAATTGATAATGAGGGGGACAAGGGTGTTTCCAAATCCATTTGATACAAGATTTTTGATGGTCAGAAATTCTTGGGAGTGAATCAGGTAACAAATCATTATAGGCAATTAAAGTTAAGAATTTACCTGATGAATGTTTGAACCAAATCCATGAATTAGAGATATTGGCTGGGTAAATAGGGGTTTGTAAAATGCCATATATTTGTTCAGTGTCAAAATATTGATGAAGATTAAGAGTATTCCAACTACCATTAGTAATATTATCATTAAAGGTAAGGTTAGACTCAAGAAGATAAATAGGGCAAGGTATCATACTAAAATTTCCAGTGTTTTGGATCCAGGGTAGATGAGCAAAATGATCCGAAGAAGATTACCGAACTAAAAATCCTACTTCCTAAAGTATATTTTGTAGTTTAGGGGTCAAAGATTTCCACAAAAAATGAACTATTGGAAGGGATGGAATAAGGGAAAAGGGAATGAATTGGAAGATATTTAGATTTCCAGATTTGGGCCCACAATTTATGCTGTTCATTCAGATATAGTTCCACGAAAACCAATGATAAGGATGGGGATTGGATTTTGACTTGGCCCACCAAATATCATTAATAATTTGCTTAATAGCTGTTATAGTTTTTTGGGGTAATTGTGCAATAGTCATAACATGATTTGGAATGGTTTGGAGAGCATACTGAATGAGAATTTTTTTACCAACTTGACTAAGAGTTGTAGCTTTCCATTTATTTAGTTTAGTTTTGAGATTATCATCCAAAATAAAGGATAATTGGGAGTGTTTGTTTCGACCCCAAATTAAGGGAAGGCCTAGGTATTTGGAATTCTTAGGAAGGGTTTTTATTTGAAGTTGTCTACAAATCATTCGTTGGTGCCTAGGATGAATGTTCTTGTTAAAGTAAATACCTGATTTCTCTAAATTAATTAACTGGCCCGAGGAAACTTGAAATTGATGGAGAATATTTTTAAGGTTGTCTAACTCATCACGGTGATCCTGAAGGAATAAAAGGATGTCATCTACAAAGAAAATATAGGAGATGGAGGGGGCTCTAATAGATATTTGTAAACCTTTAAGTTGATTGTTATGTTCAGCTTTCATAATCATTCGAGTTAGGGATTCGATGGCTAGAATAAAAAGCTAAGGGGATAAAGGATCACCCTGTCTCAACCCTCTAATAGGCATAATTTTTCCTTCCAAAGTACCATTCATAAGAATAGAGTAGAAGACAATGGAAGTGCATTAAAAAATGATGTGACAAAAGTCTGTAGAAAATTCTAATGCTTTTAAAACTAAAAGTAGAAAAGACCATTCCAGTCTATCATAGACTTTGGCCATATCTAAATTAAGGGCTACATAAGTTGTACCTCATTTGTGGTGTTTTAAAAAGTGGAACATTTCATGTGCTATAACAATGTTATCTAACATCTGTTGCCTTAGGATAAAAGCAATTTGGTTCGAAGAGATACATTTGTCTAATATAGTACAAAGATGAGAAGCTAGAATTTTGGAAATGATTTTATAAAGAACATTATAGAGATTGATGGGACGATAATCTTGGACCTTAGTACAATTGACCTTTCTATGAACAAGACAAATGAATGTATGGTTTAGACGTTTAAGTAAAGTCTTGTTCTAGAAGAATTCTTAGAAAAAAGTTATAATTTTAGAGCTCATCAACTCCTAGTATTATTTATAGACTAGAGCTACCATTCCATCTGGACCTGGAAAAAAAGTATTCACTTCCTCAAAAATAATAGGATTAAAGATATCTGAGATAAAGGACAAATCATGTTGATGTTGATGTATGAATAAATCCGAAAAGTAAGAAATAAAGACTTCTGATATTTCTTTATGATTTGGTATCCAAACATTATTACAAACTTTAATTCCTTGAATTTCATTCTTTTTTTGGCGGCATAATGTACTCTTATGGAAATAGTTGGTGTTCTTGTCTCCCAAAGTAAGCTAGAGTTGTCTAGATCTTTGTCTCCAAAAGCTTTCAACTTGGGATTGAGTATCATCATACAATTTATAAAGAGGCAGAATTTTTGTTTGTTCCCAAGGAGTTAATTGTTCCATTTGGATAATCTATTTTTCCAAATCATTCAATCTCTATTGAGGATCTATGAATTTAGATTTTCTCCATTGGATGAAATCATATTTAATTCGAGTTATCTTCTAAGACAATCTATAGGCAGCATAATCATCAGTATGTATTTCCCATCCATTGTGAATAACCTCATTACAAGATGTATCAGATAGCCACATTTCATAAAACCTAAAAGGTTTAGGATATTGATGTTTCAGGGAATTAGTATTCAAGATTAAAGGGTGATGATCAGAACCCCATCTTGCAGATAAGTTAAGACTGACATGTGGGTAAACTGAGATCCAATCTAGAGTAGCTAGAGCTTTGTCTAAGGTACAAGGTATTAGTCCATTCTATCTTTTATTAGACTAGCTAAGTTTTCTTCCTTGAATACTAATTTCAATAGGATTATTGTTTAGAACCATATTGCGATATTGACTTGAAGTAGTATAGAAATATGATTTGATGACGTAGGATTAGGAGATAAAACTGAATCTGCTTCATTAAAGTCTCTTATAAGTAAAAAAGGTAGATGTGCAGTCTGTAATTGTTGATTAAGGTGGAACCAAAATTTATTTCTATGTGCTTTAATTGAAGGTCTATAAATGAATCTTACTAACCATTCATCCAAAACAAGAGGGGAAGAAATTTTTAGAAAGATACCTTGAGTGAACCAAAAAAGAAGAAACCAGGAAACTCGATTTCCAGAATACATCTAAGTCTCTTGCACATCCTTTAGGAGGAATAAAATAAGAGTTAGAATAATGAAACCGACTGACCAGCTATTCCATTTTTTCTAGAGGAATTTTGGTTTCACATAAGAAAATAAAGTCTGGATTATGCTTTTTAACAAAAATTCCTAACCCTTGAACTGCCTTAGGGCGTGCAGCTCCTCGGCAGTTCCAACTAATGATCAACATTGGCGGTATTGTGGCTGTTTGGGGCCAGCCACCACCGCCCTAAATAAATAAGAGAACACGGATTTAAAAAGGAAACTGACCAATTCTGATGCGCTTGTAGGAGTTTCCTCATGATCAGTTTGTTATGGAGTAGGGTTGCACAAATCATTATCATTCTCCATATCTGATTGAATAGCAAGAATTTTGACAATCTAATTCTTCTGAAGATTCAAGTCTGCTATAGGTAGGCAAAGTCAGAGTTTCCTTTATCTCTATATTTTTGAGAAAATCACACTAGGGGCGTTTACCTCTAGAAGAAGAAGTTCCAGGAGTATTAGAGAAAAGAAGAGTGGAGAAGCTAGATTGATCTTGTTGAGATAGCCTATAAGTTTTAGCTGAAACTCTCATAGTCGATGGGTGGGAAGAAGATGGATCAGCAGTAGATCCAAAGGAAGTAATGTGGGCTAGAGTAGAATCAGAATGTGAATTAGCCTGGTGGGATTGAAGAGGGAGTTGAGATGGTTGAGGTTCAACCGTAGATGTTTGTGCTTGAGTCATTGGATTAGGTAGATGAACAAAGTCACGAAAAAAAGGACGATTCTAGTTTTATCGTAAGGGGATTTCGGGCCAAAGCCAGGGGCCTGGAAGATGCATTGTTCTCTGATTGAAATACTGCTCATAAGACTGTCCAAAAATATAAGGAAGAGGTTGAGAACAACGAAGGTAAAGGTGACCAACTCTACCACAGTCTAAACAAGTAATTGGAAGATCTTCATATCTGAAAGTGACCCAATTTGTAACACTGAAGAAACAACTAGTTTTTTGAGGTTGATTAATAGTGATAAAAACTTTAGAAAAATATAATTCTGAATGACCTCAATATAATGGGTTGGTCCTATTCATTCAAAAATGGGACGACATATCTTCTAATAAAATTTCATAAAGTCATGTAACTGAACCCAAACTTCAATTTGATTAAGTTGTCATTCATACTGAGGACATATAGGGAGCCAAGGTTTGAGAATAATCCATTGGCCATTGAGTATCCAAGGTCCATTATCACGAATATGAAGAAAATCTTCTTCATATAAAAAATGAAGACGAAAATGATCTCTTTGAAAAGGTGTCATAAGTAGTCGGTCTTGATCTAGATTCCAAAGGTTATATAAACCTTGTTCAAGTTCACAAAATTGATCTATAAGATGAGGAAAGAGACGACAAATAAAATAAAAAGTCCAATCCTCTTAGAGATTCTCAGGAAGATGAGGACGTATATCCACAAGATCAATCCCCCCTTGGATATTTGATGCATGAAGCATATTTTGAAATGCTTCATTCAAAGCTTCTATATCATCCATGAGAGAAGATGAAAAAAGACAGTAAAACTAAAGGAAATGACAGAAGGGATTTGAGGAATAACAAGGGAGAAAAAAGGTTGGTAAGAACGATAAAGCAAACAGAAGAAGGGGTGTGAGAAAACGAGAAGAAAGGGGTAGAGGAAGAAGTATAGTAAAAAAAGAATAATAAAGATTTAGAAGATTCGGAAATAAAGACAACGAAACAAAAGGAGAGAAGAAAAAACACTAGGTGGCATAAATGAATAAAAAAGATGATTTACTCATTATAGCACTTAGAAGGGAAAAGACATTTAAAACAAGGGTCGAGACAAAGGATAGAAAAGACTGAAAAGATTTTAGTTTAAGAAACTAAACTAGATATGCAAACCAAACTAAAAAAGTTAAGATGAATCTAGCTAGAACTAATACACCATATTTAAAGCTTGATATTAGATTCAAATAGTAGAACAAGAAGAAAACATGCTACAAAGGATTATAAATTATATTGCAGAAGATAAAAGTCAATGAAATTTAAAAGCATGAAATACTTCCTGAATTAATATAAACTATATCTAGTGCAGAGGTCAGTAATAAGAAACAATGTTCAATATTTTGTAGAGCTCCACTCTTATATTTTTCATTTGAGAATCCTCTACTTGATTTTGCTTGGTTTGATGACCTCCTTTAATTTGCGTTCATGCCAGACTTCCGAATCATCTTCATCTTCTTCTAGAAGTAAGAACCAGAGGCAGCAAAGACATTATTGAGTTAGTGCCTAGTCTTGAATCTCACCATCATCATCCATGAAGAGATTCAAGACTAGGCACTAACTCAATAATGTCTTTGCTCCCTCTAGTTCTTTGTTCTTGAAGAAGAGGAAGATGATTTGGAAGTTTGGCATGAATGCAAATTAAAGGAGGTAATCAAACCAAGCAAAATCATGTCGAGGGTTCTCAGATGAAAAATATAAGAGTGGAGCTCTACAAAATATTGAACATCGTTTCTTATTACTGACCTCTGCACCAGACATAGTTTATAATAATTCAGGAAAAATTTCATTGACTTTTATCTTTTACAATATAATTTATAATCCTTTGTAGCATGTTTTCTTCTGGTTCTACTATTTGAATCTAGCATCAAGCTTTAAATATGGTGTAGTTAGTTTCTTCTGGTTCTACTATTTGAACATCGTTTCTTCATGTTTTCTTAGTTTGGTTTGCATATTAGTTTCTTGAACTAAAATCTTTTCAGTTTTTTCTAGCCTTTGTCTCGAGCCTTGTTTTAAATGTCTTTTCACTTCTTAGTGCTATAAGGAGTAAATCATCCTTTTGATTCATTTATGCCACCTAGTGTTTTTTCTTCTCTCCTTTTGTTTAGCTATCTTTATTTCTGAATCTTCTAAATCTTTATTCTTCTTTTTCACTGTACTTCTTCCTCTATGCCTTTCTTCTTGTCCTCTCATACCCCTTCTTCTGTTTGCTTTGTCGTTCTTACTGACCTTTTTTCTCTCTTGTTATTCCTTAAATCCCTCTTGTCTTTTCCTTTAGTTTTACTGTCTTTTTTCTTCTTCTCTCATGAATGATATAGAAACTTTGGATGAAGCATTTCAAAATATGCTTCACGCATCAAATATCCAAGGGATTGATCTTGTGGGTATACATCCTCGCCTTCTTGAGAATCTCCAAGAGGGTTGGGCTTTTTCTTTTATTTGTCGTCTCTTTCCTTGTCTTACAGATCAATTCTATGAACTTGAACAAGGTTTTTATAACCTTTGGAATCTAGATCAAAACCGTCTACTTATGGCACCTTTTCAAAGAGGTCATTATCATCTTTGTTTTTGATATGGAGAAGATTTTCTTCGTATCCATGATAATGGACCTTGGATACTCAATGGCCAATGGATTATTCTTAACCCTTGGCTCCCTAGACGTCCTTAGTACGAATGGCAACTTAATCAAATTGAAGTTTGGGTTCAATTACATGACCTTCTTTATGAAATTTTATTAAAAGATATAGGTCGTCCCATTTTTGAATGAATAGGACCAGCCCGTCATATTAAGGTCATTCAAAATTGTATTCATGCGAAATTTTTTATCACTATTGATCGACCTCTAAAAACTGGTTGTTTCTTTAGTGTTACAAATTGGGTTTCAAATATGAAGATCTTCCTATTACTTATTTACACTGTGGTAGAGTTGGTTACCTTTACCGTCATTGTTCTCAAACTCTTCCTTGTATTTCTGGACAGTCTTATGAGCAATACTTAAATCAGAGAACAATGCATCTTCCAGGCCCTAGCTTCGGGCCGAAATTCCCTTACAACAAAACTAGAACCGTCCTTCTTTCCGTGACTTTGTTCATCTACCTAATCCAATGACTCAAGCACAAACATCTATGATTGAACCTCAACCATCTCAACCCCCTCTTCAATCCCACTAGGCTAATTCATATTCTGATTCTAATCTAGCCCGCATTACTTCCTTTGGATCTACTTCTGACCCATCTTCTTCCCACCCATCGACTATGAGAGTTTCAATTGAAACTTATAGGCTAGCTCAACAAGCTCAAGCTAGTTTCTCCATTCTTCTTTTCTCTAATACTCCTGGAGCTTCTTCTTCTAGAGGTAAATGCCCTTGGTGTGATTTTCTCAAAAATCTGGAGATAGAGGAAACTCCGACTTTGCCTACCTATGACAAACTTGAATCTTCAGAGCAAAGTAATCAGACTGCCAGAATTCTTGTTGTTGTTCAATCTGATTTGGAGATTGATAATGATCTACGCAACCCTACTCTAAAACAAACTGACCTTGAGGAAACTCCTACAAGAGCATCAGAATTGGTCAATTTCCTTTTTAAATCTGTGCTCTTTTCTTTATTTAGGGCGGTTATGGCTAGCCCCAAACAGCCACAATACTGCCAATGTTGATCATTAGTTGGAACTGCCGAGGGGCTGCATGCCCTAAGGCAGTTCAAGGATTAGGAATTTTGGTTACAAAACATAATCCAAACTTCATTTTCTTATGTAAAACCAAAATTCCTCTAGAAAAAGTGGAACAACTGGCCAGTCGGTTTTAATATTCCAACTCTTATTTTATTCTTCCTAAAGGATGTGTAGGAGGCTTAGCTATATTCTTCCTTTTTGGTTCACTCAAGGTACGCCTTTATAAAAATTTCTTCCCCTCCTGTTTTGGATGAATGGTTAGTAGGATTCATTTATGGACCTTCAATTAAAGCACATAGAAATAAATTTTGGTCCCACCTTAATCAATTAGAAACTATGCATCTACCTTTTTTACTTATAGGAGACTTTAATGAAACATATTCAGTTTTATCTCTTGATCCTACATCATCAAATCATATATCTAGACTGACTTCAAGTCAATATCACAATATGGTTCTATATAATAATATTATAGAAATTATTATTCAAGGAGGAAAACTTAGTTGGTCTAATAAAAGGCAGAATGGACTTATATCTCGTACCTTAGACAGAGCTCTAGCTACTTCAGATTGAATCTCAGTTTACCCACATGTTAGTCTTTATAAATTGTATGATGATACTCAATCCCAAGTTGAGAGCTTTTGGAGACAAAGATCTAGACAACTCTGGCTTACTTTGGGAGACAAGAATACCAACTATTTCCATAAGAGTACACTATGCCGCCAAAAACAGAATGAAATTCAAGGAATTAAAGATTGTAATAATGTTTGGGTGACAAATCATAAAGAAATATCAGAAGTCTTTATTCCTTACTTTTCGGATTTATTCACACATCAACATCAACATGATCTATCATTTATCTCAAATATCATTAATCCTATTATTTCCGAGGAAGAGAATACTTTTTTAATTGCCATACCTTCTGTGGAAGAAATTAAAATAGCTTTGTTCAGCATAGGTAGTCTTAAATCTCCAGGTCCAGATGGAATGCCAACTCTAGTCTATAAAGAATATTGGGAGTGGATGAGCTCTGAAATTGTAGCTTTTGTCCAAGAATTCTTCTAGAACAAGACTTTACTTAAATGTCTAAACCATACATTCATTTGTCTTATTCCCAAAAATGTCAGTTGTACTAAAGTCCAAGATTATCGTTCCATTAGTCTCTATAATGTTCTCTATAAAATCATTTCCAAAATTTTAGCTTCCTGTCTTCGTACTCTATTAGATAAATGTATCTCTCTAAACCAATCTGCTTTTATCCCAGGGTGATAGATGTTAGATAACACTGTTATAGCACAAATGTTTCACTTTTTAAAACACCACAAACGAGGTACAACTTATGTAGCCCTTAAATTATATATGGCCAAAGCTTTTGATAGACTGGAATGGTCTTTTCTACTTTCAGTTTTAAAAGCATTAGGGTTTTCTACGGATTTCTGTCACATCATTTTAGAATGCATTTCCACTGTCTCCTACTCTATTCTTATCAATGGTACATCAGAAGGAAAAATTCTACCTACTAGAGAGTTGAGACAGGGTGATCCTTTATCCCCCTACCTTTTTATTCTAGCCATGGAATCCCTAACTCAAATGATTATGAAAGTTGAACATAACAATCAACTCAAAGGTTTACAAATATCTACTAGAGCCACCTCCATCTCCCATCTTTTCTTTACAATGTTGTCCTTTTATTCCTACGGGGTCGCCGAGATGAGTTAGACAACCTTAAAAATATTCTTCATCAATTTCAAGTTTCCTCGAGGCAGTTAATTAATTTAGAGAAATCGGGTATTTACTTTAGCAGGAACATTCATCCTAGGCACCAACGAATGATTCATAGACAACTTCAAATAAAAACCCTTCCTGGGAATTTCAAATACCTAGGCCTTCCCTTAATTTGGAGTCGAAACAAACACTCCTAATTATCTTTTATTTTGGATAATCTCAAAACTAAACTGAATAAATGGAAAGCTACAGCTCTCAGTTAAGCTGGTTAAAAAACCGGTTGGGTGAGATCATTTTGAGCTAAAATAGTCATAAGCATTTCTACTTGTAGCTTGAACTAAGGGAATGTTGAGAGAAACATTATATTGATGTCTCCTAGTTGATGTGGAAAAATAATCTAGTGACTTTGGTTGTGTTTGGTACCATCATTGGTTTTACCTAAAACGTTTTGGGGTGATCAATGCAAAATTGTGAAAAATATGTATTGTTACATCAGATATTAGATTTACTTCAGCTAGAATGATTAGACTTCACCCCTGGAGTAAGAAACATCAATTTGCTATCTTTATGAATAGCCCACATGCACTTTTAAGGTGCCTATTTCAACCATAAATAGCCTTAGAAAATGATTGAATGCCAATTTATATTGATCAACACAAAATGTTTCAAATAGAAACAACAATGGTAGAAACACAACCTTAGGTGGTGTTTGGTATCAAAGTGAATTGCATCGTTTCTGTTTAGGGATAAATGACAACACAACACCTGATGCATTGATTGGTCATTTCAACCATAATCTTACATGGTATGGATTATTTTTGAGTAGGAATTTCCTCAACATTGCAACAAGAATCTATTTTGGTCCATATAAAATGTCCTGAGATCAACTACCAATCCAATTTAACATTAGTACACAATGATAGATTATTCCCATCAAGTGCCTTAAATTGATTCCTATATAATTTGATATGTAAATCAATTAAAATTTCTATTTTTCCCCAATAATTAATTAAAATTATTGAATGTTACTATTAAGTAGACAATAAAAATAGAATAATTAGGACATGTTTAGTTTACTACCATAGATTTCATTTTTTAATTAATACTCATTCTTGGTAAAAATGGGAAAGAATGAATAAGGTAAGAGCATTTGGACTCAAAATTCTTGCCATGAGCCTCATACCTTTTAGAAGGAAAAAAGGGACTATGGCATAAAAACTGAGGCAATTTCTGGCAAAAAAATAATTAGGGCGATTTATAGGTATTAAGTTGGTTGTTTTATAGAAACTCAGAACAAAACCTACATGCCTAGCCTTAGACAATGTATGCCCTCAACTCCAATTAGATTGATCTATTTTGACACTTTATTGAATAAAGTTAGATCACTATTATTTAATACGTGTTTTAGTATGTTTTTACGTGTTACCCCTTAAATTGGACATTTATGAGATGTATGTTAGTTTATATTGTTTTCAGCCATTAGATAAACTTAGAGAGTTTATCTTGCCAAGACTGCACCATTGTATTGCCAAATTGGTGGAGTAGTTTATCTCAACTATTATATTTAAACTTAAGGTACAATCAATAGGTGTTTGTTGAAACACTGAATATGGACTATTTCTAATTATACTCTGGATTTTGGACACAGATGAACAAAACTGGAAAGTGTCACTTAACCGTACACTTGATAAAGATATTACACTAAGTGTTAGATTGGTTTTTTTATTTTTATATTCCAACTAGTGAGATCCTCTAAGGGTTAAATACTTGGTATATATGTTGGAGTAGTTTGGAATATCACTTTGAGTGGGTAATCATTGTAATAAGACCAACTACTTTGTTAGACAAAGAGAATATTCTGATTTAAACTCTCTGATGGAAAATTAAAACTACTAATAGTGGATTTTAATATGTTGTAAAATCAATTTGCAAAATGTATTTATATTTATAAATAGTTTATATTATGAAAAAGTTTACAAAATGTTTTAATGCCAAGATCCATATGAATGGAAAGTGTGACACTACATTTCACATTCAGAGAATAGGTTCTTCCCTATGAGTAGCTAATAGATATTATGGGCTGAGAAGTTAAGAGAAAAAACCTTTTGGGATGAAACTTGGTGGGCTTATTTTTCATATTAATTCATTGACTTTGGGCTTCATAGGGTGGTCGAAACCAAAGCCCACTTATATTTAAGTGTTGGGCCAATTCTAAACCCAATTGGATTATGTCAAAGGTTTTTTTTAGTCCCTAAAATTTACTCCCGATGGAGGGGTAGCCATAATAAAATTTTATTAATGAAACACTAAACCTAGACCATTTTCCAGTTATACTCTAGACCTTGGAGATTAATGGGCAAAATTGGAAAGTTACACATAACCCCTAAACTTGATTACAGTAATGTAGTTGTTGTTGGATTGAACTATCTTTGATATGCTAATCCATGAGATTCATTGGGGTCAAAACTTGGGTATGTTGGGGCAGTCTTAGAATTCACTTAAGTGGGTGATCATAGTAATAGGATTGACCCCTTTGTCGAACAAAGTGAATGATAGGGCTTATACTCTCTCTAATGAAAACCTAAACTGTGTTTGAGATTTGGTTTTGCAATATATATATATATATATATATTTTATGAAAAATGTTTGCAAAAGGTTTTAATTCCCGGGATCCATCCGAACAAAGAGTGTGACACTGTACCTTGCAGCTAAGGGAGAGATCTTTCCCTATCGAGCAGTGTTGTGATCATTATGGGCTGAGAGGTTAAGTGTAAGAGACCATTAAGGGTTGATTACCTGATGGGCTTTATCTTAGTTAAGTCCATTATCCTTTATTCTTCATAGGATGGCTGAGTTCAATGATCATTTAAGTGTAAATGTTGGGCCCATATTGAGCCCACAATGATGTGCTCAGGGGTTCACTGTGTTTAGTAGTGAATTCGGCCAAGCCTTTTCACAGAGGCTAAGGCGAACCCATGTGGATTTATGTGATGTCATTGTAGGGTCCCACACCATACAATTTAGGCCTAAGTTTCCCATGAAACATCATTGGGTCATGAGCCTTATAGCTGATGGGCCTAAGGCCCATAATTAATATGATTAATTAAGTTGCCACATAACAGCTTGACATGGGGCGAATCTAGGTTTGGATCTAGGAATGAAACACTTAATTTTATAAGAATATAAGGTATATCTCTAATTAGAGTCCATATCTGATTTAGATTTGGATTATCTCCTAATTAGATTAGGAGATAGCTCTATAAGAGATTATAAAAGAGGAGGGGGCGGACCAATCTAAGACAGTTTCATAATTTTGCAATTTCTAGTTCTCTCAGCACCCTTTTGTCTCCCAGTTCGACCTCAGCTACCTAGGACTGATGTAGATTAGTTTTTCCTCTAATTTTTACAAGAAAAATTCAGGGGATATTAGGCTCAACTTTCCTAGTTCGATCCAAGCAGTTGTATTGCAATTTTGTTGAAAACTATACTGTTGAATCAGCTTCACCTATACATTGCATCATCTTTAATGGAAGCTGATTTTGGGATTGATTTGGGCGTAAACTTCCACCTTGAGATCTACATTTGTGGTATCCATATCAAGTATAAATCTCCCTCTTTGTTTGGTTTCAAATCTAGTCCGGTTCAGTGCAAGACCAATCCTTAAAATGCAATTTCTCAAAACATAAGGAATTCGTTTCTTAAAAGGGTTAGAAAATTTTTGAAAATTTGCCCAACCATCTAGAATGGTTCGGCCATCCATATGATGAATCCTAACCCCTCTAATAGCAGTTAAACTAATTTATTATTTATTGTATTTCATTATAGCGATTAGAGAGAGAATCTCAATATTGGTTGTGATATGAGATCCATAATTTCTTTTTATTCTATGCATCAATATTAGTCTTGGAGAAGCAAACTATTTTAGTAGGGAATTCCTTATTTATCTTTTCAAGGAATGAAAAGATTAAAAGGGAGATGGAACCTATTGTTGTTCTTCTTAGAAAAAAGAAGTGAATATTCAGAAATATAATCAAATAAAACCATAACTATATTTTGAAGTAGTATCGTAGAAGAAGCATCTAACTGCATGTAGAAACTATAAGATACAACTAAGGTATCCTTTTGTGTGTTTTTATATAAGTTCCTCTTAATTATTTTTAAATAGTTTTTAAAGAGGTGCTAATTGATTCCTTTAAATTTTCCTTTATAATTTCTCCATATTCAATCAAAGTGCCAAACTATTTTTTGGTTTCTTGTCTCTTTTTTTTTAACTTTTGATATTTTATGTTTGATGTAACCGTTTCTGGTCACGTATCATTTTTTCGTGATGTATCAATTTTTTGGCTATGTACCTCGCCATCTCGTTTGCTCCCAAGTGGCATGTGACTCAGAGGCTGAAGTGGAGCTCCCTGGTGGTGAGCTACCCAGTGGCGAATTGCTTGGTGCCGAGCTGCCTGGTGCCGAGCTGCCTGGTGGTGAGCTACCTTGATGAGCTGCTTGGAGGTGAGCTACCTTGATGAGCTGCCTGGTGGTGAGCTACCTTGAGCTCTGTTGCTCTTTTAGAGGCTTGCAAGGAACCAGATGTCAGAGGACCTGGGGGTGTTTACTCGACGAGGTCACTCTGATGGCTAAGTTAGCACTTAGTAAAGAGAGCTTGAAGAAATACATTAGAGAATGAGAGAGCTAGAGGGCAGGGGTTACCACCTCTTCCTTCAGCATACATTTGCCCCTGGGGGTGAGGTCTTTATATACTAGAGCCCTCGTGGGTTAGGTGGAGCAGTTCCTGGATTCCCGCTGTGATGGGACTTGCTTTCGTGTTAAGTGGGAATAAAGCCACCAACTGGTAAGGTTGCCCATTTCGGCCTGACTCGAGGAGTGGGTGAGCTAATATAGCTGTTACAAGTCATAATCCCGTAAAATGCGGGGTACGGTGGTGAGCTCCTCGAGGTTGTCAGGTTAGCGCCTGTGTCAGGCCGCCAGGTCGATGCCTGGGCCAGGCCGCCAGGTCGCACCTGGACCAGGCCGCCAGCTCGTGCCAGGGCCAGGTCGCGCCAGGACCAGGCTGCCAGCTCGCACCAGGGCCAGGCTGCCAGCTCGTGCCAGGGCCAAGCCGCGCCAGGGCCAGGCTGTCAGTTTGTGCCAGGGCCAGGTCATGCCTGGTGGGACACCACCAACTTAGCAAAGGCAAGTTGTTGTCAAAGTGGTCTCAAGTGTCACCTAGTTGTTCTGAGTTGCTAGGCTACAAGATGGCGAACTGCCTGTAAGTGCTGCAAGGTGGCGAGCTGCTTAGTTGTCAAGAGGCTCTTATTTGGCATGAGGTGTCAGGTGTCACAATGTCATTGGAGGGCCAAATCCGCCCTCATCAATGTTATTGATGTGTGGACCACATTGTTGATTTGTGTTTTACTGGTGTGGGTCTTATATGATTTCACTATATATATCTACTATTGAGTATTGCATTATTTCGGTTGATGAAAATAAGGAATGAGAATAAAATTCATAACCAAATATGTTCAAAATTTATTCTCATTCTTGCCACAAAAGAATTCTTTTTTTCTGGAAAAAAATAAACGTGTTTGGTACATAGCAACATTTTCTCATTTTTCCCATCTCTACCCGTTTTTTGTCCAATCTATAATTTCATTATGGATAACAATGACAAAAAATCGAACCAAACATGGCTTTAGTATAATAAAATATATATCTTGCAACAACAATTCATAATTATAGAACAAAATACAAGGATTATGATTACATTGGGTCCATTTGTCATAGGGAAAAGATCTTCACTACATACAAATGAAAGAAAAAAATTAAAATTGGTCAGAATGGACCAATAACCACTTGCTATGGAATTTTCAAATGCATCAGCATGAAACTTGGACTATATATTGGAGACATAAGCATTGCGCGCAATATCATGCTTTTTTTTCACATTGATTTTTCAACATACACCTAATATGTATTATCAAAAAGAAAACTCTAATATGTGATTACAAACCTTGTTTGACATCAAACCTTGTTTTGATCAGTGAAAAACTTTGTTTCTAATCTAATTTATTCATGATATGTAACAAAGGAGGTTATAAGATACAACTCTAGTTGATGGGAGATGGCATTTTCAGAGATTCGACTCTCATCAAAATGGAGAGTTCACAACTAAAAGTGCTTGGAACTATGTTCATATCTCGAGGCCTCAAGTGGATTGGAATAGGAACAAAACTATTCCCTCAAAAATTTCTTTTTTTATTTGGAAATTATTGAAGGTGGGAGTTGAATTAGTGATGGCCGGAGGTGTTGAAGAACTTGGAGGGTGAAGGCTGTACATATCTATAGAGAAGCTAACCAGGTATAGACGCTCTGGCTAAAATGGGTTGAATTAGTAACTCAATGAATTTTCTACAATTCAGTAATTGATCTTCTATGCCATGTGCATAAACTTTTTGTTAGTGATGGAAGCGGAATTCCTTTTTTACGAGTTAAATGATTTAGGTGCATCAGACATTATTTATGAGTTGATGGCCCCTTTAAAGATTTTTTGAGGGGTAAGGCTTCTACGTCCCCCTCCTAGATTTATTTTTTAAACATTTAATAAAATCACAGTAGCCATCCGTCCAACGAGAGTAAATTTTGGGACTTGAAAAAAAAAAATATATATATATATATATATATATATATATATATATATAACTCTATTCACAACGGTGGCAATGGCGACAAAAACACAAAAAGGACAAGATAGTCTATGAGATAAGTTAAAAACAAAGCCTAATTGACTGTCGGTGACTTGACAAATAGTGAATCAAATGAACATTTACCAACTAATGTTTCCAGTGCCGTGAGTTTTGCGTACTTCCTCCTCTCTATTGGCAGTGGTGACTAGAGTGAAAGGTGATGAGCGGCATTTTTGTCACTCCACACCGTTACAGACATGTGGATGTTGTTGAAGGTACAGTGTTCAACTTAATAAGACAGCTCAACAGATTGGCACGTGGCAATCAACATCAGGTGCGTGGCTGAGCTGAGGCAAGCTCGGCCCTCTGACAACAACAGCTCGCCCTGAAACTGTTCCGTGCACTGCGACCACACAAACACCGCTACCGCGATTATAAAAATAGCTTGCTGAACCGTACGCCACAAGACCCGCAGGCGACTTATAACCGCCGCGCGAATGTAGCAACTAACAGTCCAACACACCTCAAACTGTGGAAACAGCTCCATAGAAGACTCAAAGGCGTTGCCTAGAGGTACCTGAACCTCAGATAACTATAAAAAGACCCCAGGACCACTCTAAAAGGTATGCGCACATAAGCTCTCATACTCTCTCACATACTCTCACTAAGACCTACTTACTGACTTAAGCATCGTAGTGTCTTCCTGGGTAAAACCTACCCAGGCACTCTGACCCTTCTTTCCTTACAGAACTTCCCAGCTCGAACTTACAGTTTACAGCTCGGTAATTCAACTTGGCATTACAGGACTGAACCCAATTCGAGCCACATCACAAGATACGAAGGAGTGAGCAGAACGTGCATCATCAAAAGGTTAGGCTGCGTTTGGAAACGATGCAAATATGTAGAGTGTAAAAAGGTTCATATAAATTGCAAAGTTAGGTTAGTTTTTCATTGACAAATTGGTCTTCGGCTGAGGAACTTAAGTCTGAAACTTTGGAATCCGAACACCACTCCCCTAGTTCTGAAGCCAAGGGGAGGAATGCCCGGTCGGAGCACAGTGCGGGTTCTTCGGTTGCAGGCCGAGGCATGTAAAGTTCATCGTCGAGTGCGTCGAGGGGGCCCAAGGGCTTGGTTGTTGGTAGTGCTCGGCATTTGCTTTAGTTCTGTGGTTCTAAGTCTGGTAAGATGTCTTCCTCGTCTTTCCATTCTTCCTCTTCTTCTTCTGATTCTTTTTCCAGTTCTAGTGCTTTTGATTATGAGTCTGAATCTAGGGCATTTGAGATGGTAAACTCAAGGAGATCCATCGAGGCCGAGGCTGGTCCGTCGAGCGTGGAGGTTGAACTTCTTGCGCGAGCTGGTAGTCGGTTCAGGACCACCCCTTGCAATTTGGCTCCCGGGGATATGGCTCGGATCTGAGCCTTGTACTGTATTCCCAAGGAGTTCGAGATGAGGTGCCCACAGAATGGAGAGAGGTCCACAGATGCTTGGCCGGATGAACTCTATGTATACGAGAAGAGCTTCAAGGTTGAACTGAGGTTTCCTTTGCACAAAGGGGTAGTCGGAGTGTTTGAATGGTACCGGGTGCTGCCGATACAGTTGATGCCGAACTCCTTTAGGTTTTTGCTCAACTTCATGTCCTACTGCTTTGTCCGTAACATTGAACTTACCCTGAGGATGGTGAGTTATCTCCTCCAGCTGAAGCATCACCAACAGGGTTATTCCTACTTCTCAACTAGGCGGAATATCAGGGTGTTGGTCGGGGCTCCATCCTTAGTGAAGCACTAGAAGAATGGATTTTTCTTTGTGTGCTATCCTGGGGGCCTGCCCCTTCCCAGCTACGCTACAGAAGCCGAAGACGAAGTTGTCGCAGCCCAAGTGGCACAGACTTACTAGGGAGGAGAGGTCGGCCATAAGTATGATTGGGGAGATCAACGTAATGACATACACATGTTCTGAGATGTTGATTCTTGTCGAGCTGGTGCGTGGGGAGGCCGGTCTGTCGTGTTGCTTTAGTTTATTTGTTGAATCTCTTTTCTGGGCTCAAGTTTGTTCTGACGGGCTTCGCTTTTTTGGTGCAGGTGTTGACATGGCAAGTGAGGAAGAGATTGTCTGCAGGATGATGGTCGGGCAGTAGAGGCGAACCCGAGTTGGTGCGCAGGCCTAACCCAGTTCTGAGGCCAATCCGCCGTGGTCTTCTGAGAGGGGGTCCCGGCAACTGAAGAGGGCTAGGCAACGGGGTGAAGACAACGACATTGTGGTAGTTGATCCGGAGGGTTATTGTTCTGCAGTCCCACCTTCTCCACAGGTGGACATTCCTGGGTGGAGTAGCTCAACCTGCCACACTGCAGTAGACTTTTTGTCCTCGAGACGGACGATGTACCCAAGCAGCTTCTCTACGGGATCATGACTATGGCCATCCAACAGGAGGCCATAGAGACAACAAGTGGCACCCTAGAGTGCTCGCTTCTTCGCCAAGCTACTGCAGTGAGTTCGCGCTTATACTTGGGTCTTTGTTTAGTCGAGGTTGATCGTACTAATGTGCACCTTCTTGTAGAATGCTTGCTTGGCAGTTGCTATGGTTGACCGTCTTCGACATCTACGCGTCTCTATGATGAAGAACATACCGAGCTTATGCGTTTGAGGGCTCAGTTGGCCGAGCTCCAAGCGATTGGTGAGTGGACTGCTAAGTTGAAAGCGAAGGTAACCGAGCTAAGGCGTTAGATCGAGGAATAGTCGAACATCATGCGCAACTTGAGGCAGTGCATTATTGAGTTGAATGTCGAGCGGGAGCAGTTGAAGATGGAAGCCACTACCTGGGCTATCGAGGAGTTCAAGACCTCGAAGGAATATCAACATACAATGGATGACTTTGCTATGAGCTCCTTCGAGGCTGGGTTTAACCACTTAAGGAGGAGGGCATTACGCCATTATCTCGACATCACCGAGGTTGCACAGGCTTGGGGCCCATATCATAATGTTTCCCCGACTACTAAGTATGATGCCTCCGAGGCATACGTGAAGAGGATGTTGATGGTGAAGTGATCGAAGAGGCAGCGGATCCTCCTGCCAAGGAATGAGGTGCTGTCTACTGGAGAATGTTGGCTCCACTCCTACTCTATTTTTACTATCGTTGTCGTGGTATCACTAGCGAGTTATCTTTTTTTTTTTTGTGTAAACGGCTCGGTTTGCCAAGCTTAAAGCTATGTACTAGTTTCAGCTATTTAATAGAAATATGCTTTTTGTTTCGAGCTTGTGTACTACGCTTTCTTTTCCTTATCTTTCCTTTGTTGTGGGCCTTGATCTCGCGACCAAGGTCATGTGTGGCCAAGATCTTTAGTCCCCGACTTCTGGCTAAGGTGTCATCCGAGCTTTCGTCTCTTAGAGGGATGCTCAGTTACCGATCTCGGGAGCTTTTTGGCTCTTTGAGGGCTAGTCGTTCTTCGGCTAGCTCTGATCTAAGTACGCATCAACGAGGGGTGTACAGAGTTTGATGACCGCTCTCAGGCCTTGGAAGGCGAGGGTGTTCTTCTTCGCTTTGGGCTCTAGTCGTTGGCAGCCAAGTTGCTTTACTTAGTCGGCTATGCGCTGTCGAGCTTTGCGTCATGGGCTCTGGCCATTGTGGTCAACCGAGTCAGTGTACATTGCGTGGTGCATGTTGTGAAGTGTGTTGTGTGTGCGGCTTGCATGGTGTGGTGTGTGTAAATGCGGTGTAGCATGGAGTGCGCATGCATGCTAAGCAACCAACTTGTAGATGAAAAAGGTTATTTATTAACATTGAATCACTGGTAATACATTCAAAGGTTCCCAGTATTCCAACTCCTCTGTATGGGCCTGTCATCGAGGTCTTCCAGCCTATAAGTATCGGGGCCAAGGATATTAGTGACCCTGTAAGGTTCTTCCCAATTGGTTTCAAGCTTGCCTTCTCCTGGGGTGGGCACTATGACTTTCCGGAGGACGAGATTGTCGGTTTTGAATTCTCGTCTTTGGAATTTAGAGTCGTAGTACTTGGCCATCCTCTGCTGCTATGTTGCCATCCTGATGTGTGCCCAATCTTGTGCTTCTTCCACTAGATCTAATTCTGCACAGAGGTCCTCATCGTTTAGATCTTCATCGTAGAACTCGGTTCGAAGAGTTGGTGAGCCTATCTCCATGGGTACCATGGCTTCGGGCCCGTAGGTCAGGTTGAAGGGTGTTTCTTCGATAGTCGTCTACGTAGTAGTCCTGTATGCCCAAAGTATGCTTGGTAGCTCCTTGACCCACCTTCCTTTGGCCTGGTCAAGTCTGGTCTTCGGGCTATGTAATAGGGTTTGATTGGTTACTTCGGTCTACCCATTGCTCTGAGGTCGATACACGGTAGTGGTTTGATGGTCAATCTTCAGGTTGGTGCAAAGGGCTTCAAACTTTCAGTCAGTGAACTGTGTCCCATTGTCTATAATGAGGACTCGTGGAATATTGAATCAGTAGACAATACCTTGCTAGAAAAAATTCCGGGCATTGTGCGCGGTGATGCATGCAAGTGCTTCGGTTTCCACTCATTTGGTGAAGTAGTCCACTGCTACCAAGAGAAACGTCTTTTGCGCTACCACGGTGGGGAAGAGACCGAGGATGTCCATGCTCCACTGTGCGAATGGCCATGGGCTAGTGATTGGCTTTAAGGGGACCGCTGGCTGATGGTGAAGGTTGGAGTGCCACTAACAACTGTCGCACTTTCGCACGAGCTGAGCTGCATCCTGCTTCAAGGTCGGCCAAAAGTATCTTTGTCGGAGTGCCTTCTGCACCAGGGTTTGGGTGCTAGGGTGGTCTCTATAAATGCCCTCGTGTATTTCCCTGAGGACGTAGTCGGCCTCGGAAGGGGGAAGACACTTCAGGTAGGGGAGAGTATGTGACCGACTGTAAAGTTGACCCTAGATAAGGCAGTACCAAATTGATCTATCCTGGAGCTTCTTGGCTTCTGTCTGGTCTTCTGGAAGCGTGCCATCCCAAAGGTACTGTGTAATGGGTTCTATCCAGGATGGGCCATGTACTGGGAGGATGAAGGAGGGATGTTGGTGCGATTCTCGGCTGGGCTAGGGTGTCCATCTACACTATCGAGTTGAGGTTGGTTTTCAGCGAACTGGCTAACTTCGATAGTGTGTTAGCTCGGATGTTTTTGGCTTGGAGAATCTGTTGAATGTTGAACTGCTCGAGTTATTGGACGAGCTCTTGCACCTTTTGTAGGTAGCTCGCCATTGTGGGTGTCCGCATCTCGAACTGGTTGTGGATCTGATTGACTACCAACTGAGAGTCGTTGAATGCTTCGATTCTCTAGGCTCCGAGGTCTAGGGCAAGCCGAAGTTTAATGATGAGGGCTTCGTACTCAGCTTCATTGTTGGAGGCTTTGAACTCGAATCTGAGGGCGTGCTCTAGTACCGTGTTGTTTGGGCTGAGGAGGATGAGACTGGCCCTGCTGCCTTGTTTGTTTGATGAACCGTCTACATGGAGAATCCATATCTACGGTGCCGGGGCCGGATCTTGTGTAGTGAAGGTGCACTCTGCTATGAAGTCGGCCAAGGACTGGGCTTTAATTATGGGCTGAGGGGCGTAGTCAATGTCGAATTCACTCAATTCCACACTCCATTTGACTAGGCAACTAGATGCTTCCGACCTCTGGAGTACTTGCTTAAGGGGCTGGTCAGTAAGAACCCAGATGTTGTGAGCTTGGAAGTATGGTCTGAGCTTTCTTGCCGAGATGACTAATGCGAGGGCTACCTTCTCTAGGTTGGTATACCGGGTTTCTGTGCCGCCCAGAACCCTATTGGTGTAGTAAATTGGTCTTTGTACCCGGTCTTCCTCCTTGACCAGTACCGAGCTAACAACCTCGTCCCTAGAGGTAGAGCAGCAACTCGTCCGTTGGGCTTGGTTTGGTGAGGAGAGGCGGCGAGCTCAGGTACCGTTTAAGATCTTGAAAGGACCATTCACATTCCTCGGTCCATTGGAAGTCCTTCGGATGCTTGAGGGCCTTAAAGAAAGGTAGGCACCATTCTACAGATTTGGACATGAATATGCTAAGGGTGGTTATTCGTCCGATGAGATGCTGCACTTCCTTGTGAGTATGGAGTGATTGCATGTCGCAGATGGCCTGGATTTTTTTGGGTTTGCCTCGATTCCTCTCTGTGTCACCATGAATCCCAAGAATTTACCGAGCTGACCCCGAAGGTGCATTTGGTTAGGTTCAGCTTCATCTTGTACTTCTTGAGAGTGTCGAAGACTTCCCTGAGGTCTACTAGGTGATGCTCAACCTTCTTGCTTTTCATGAGCATGTCATCAACGTAAGCTTCAACATTCTGACCAAGCTGATCCTTAAAGATGTCGTTCACCAGCCGCTGATAAGTGGTGCCGGCGTTCTTCAGGCCGAATGGCATCACCTTGCAATAGTAGAGTCCGCAGTCAGTGATGAAGGTTGTTTTCTCCTGGTCGTCTGGGTGCATCTGGATCTGGTTGTATCCTAAGAAAGCATCCATAAAGCTCAGGAGTTCATGTCCGACCGTTGTGTTGACAATCTAGTCGATCCTCGTCAGGGGAAAACTGTCCTTGGGGCAGGCTTTGTTTAGGTCGGTGAAGTCAATAAAAATTCTCCACTTCCCGTTGGCCTTCTTCACATCACCACGTTGGCCAGCCAGTTGGGATATTTCACTTCCCTAATAAAGCCGACATCGAACAACTTTTGGACCTCATTGGCGATCACCTACCACCATTCTGCGACGAAGCTTCTCTTCTTCTGCCTGATGGGTCGGTAGTGTGGGTCAGCATTTAGGCGGTGGGTGATGACTTCGGGGTCGATCCCCAGCATGTCCATCGCCGACCAAGCGAACACGTCGGCGTGATCCTTTAGTAGTTGCACCAGTTCTTCCCAAAGATGGTATCCCAAGAGAGAGCCAACCTGGACTGTCTTCTCAGAGTCTTCCTCATTGAGTGACACCTGGATGAGGTCTTCGACAGGTTGGCCATGCTGCATCATTCATATCGCAGATCGTAGTCTTCAACCATTAGTGTTTCTGTGGCAGGGCGCGGTCCTCGGTAGGAGGTCAGATAGCATTGCCGCACAGTTCTCTGGTCTCCGCATGATACTCCCATGCCATATTGGGTTGGGAACTTCAAGGCAAGGTGGAAGGTGGAGACCGAGGCCCGTAGAGCATTGAGGGTCAACCTATCAAGGATGGCATTGTAGGATGAGGGGCAACGGAGCATAATGAAGTCTACCATGGTTGTCACCATGATATCACCATCTCCGATCAAGAGAGGGAGGGTGATCCTTCAGGTTGGCATGAGAGACTCCCCGGAGAAGCCCATTAGGGGAGTGTTCACGGGGGTGAGGCGGTCTTTGTCGATTTCAAGTTTCTCGAATGCTTCTTCGAAGAGGACATTGGAGGAGCTACCTATGTCAACTAGGATGCATCGCACTTCAAAGTTGGCAATCTCGGTTGTGATCACCAGAGCGTCATTATGTGGGGTTTGGACCCCCCATAGGTCATCCTCAGTGAAGGTGATCGGGTCATCCCACCTCTTCTTATGTCCGCGGTCATTAATCTTGAGCAACCGTGCATACTTCTTGTGCCCCGAGCTGCTCACTCCTTCGGTGGCAATCCCTCCCAATATTACATGAATGACACCGGTTGGAGGAGCCTGGGGTGGTGGCCGAGCATTTTCTGTGTGCGGTTCTTCCTGTGTTGGCTTCTCACTCTTGTCAACAAATCCACCGAGGTACCCGCACCTGATTAGGTCCTCGATGTGGTTGCGGAGGTCGAAGCAGTTGTCTATAACTTGGTCATGGTCCCTGTGGAACTCGCAATATTTGTCGTGGTTCCTCTTGTTGCCCTATGTCTTCATTTCTTCAGCCCACCAGACATAGTTGCGATCGCGGATTTGCATCAGAACTTTAGACCACGGTGTGTTCAGTGGTATGAAGTTCCGGTAGGTCGGAAGGGGGCGTTCTTATCTTGCGGTCAGGCTGGAAATCTTTCCTCTTGTGATCCTGGTCTGATCTCTCTGTCTTATGCTCCTCTATGTCCCTCCTCTTCTTGTCAGGTCTTTCTTCTTCATCTCGTAGCTATGCCTGGGCTTCTTCTGCGTTGATGTCCTTCTGGGCATGGCTCATCAGCGCGGCTAGTGTTTAAGGAGGGTTCTTAGAGATGGAGAAGTTAAATGGTGAGGGGCAGAGTCCATGTTGTATGGCTGTAATGGCCACGGACTGGTTCAGATACCGGACTTGCAATGCTTCAGTGTTGGTCTCTGAGAAATTCTGTCTTCCTTTCCCTGACTTGCATGAGGTTGGTTGAAGTCTTTCAATGTTTCTAGCTTGCCGTGAACTATGCCAGGAACTGGCTCTCCAGCTGCTCGCATGATGTTATGGAGCACGGGGGAAGAGAGGATTACCAGGTTAGGGCTGGGCCCTTGAGGGTGGCCACGAGAGCTTTGCACATCGAGCCCTTGGACGACCCATGCAACATCATCTGAGCCTTCAGTACTTCAATATGGTTGTTAGGATCGGTATTCCTGTCATACTTGTCGAATTGAGGTGCCCGCCACTCGGTGGGGGGTATCTCGTCCACAATCTCTTGGACGAAGGGTGGCTCTCAGACAGGCTGGGATCGGTTACACGGGTTGGTCTATAGGTGGTGACGTGCTCCTCTAGGCTTGGTTGTGCTTCAACTCAGTTAGGCATTGTTGGAGCTCCTGAATCTCTGCATCCCTATCATTTGGGACCATGGCATGTGTGGCCTTCTCTTTCTTGGGCCGTATAGGGCGGTCTTTTATCGAACTGGACTTGGTGACGAAGACCACCTGGGGCCACTTGCTAAGCCTTTCTTTGGCAGGGATCTGTGTATTCTGATGAGTCCTACTACGGTTGTCAGGTTCACGAAAGCGGGCGGAGGAGGCAGACCTTCCTACTGTATCTTGTTTTTCTTGACCGGACCGCGCTCCCCTCTTGTCTGACCAACGTGTTTTGGGGTCCTCAGGGCGAGGATCATCCTTCGTATGCGGTGGGGCAATAGGGGGGACGGTCTGAGTGAGTGGTGCCGTGGACCCCATCGACTGCAGCATCTCAAATATCTTGTCAACCTTTTCTTGCATCGCCTAGAATTGTACAGGGTTGACCGTGGCTGGCGGTTGCTGAGTTTCTTGGCATGGGGGGCTGCGCGGCGAGATTCCAGAGATGGGGATCGACCTATTAAACACATAGAATGATTTTTGGGCATCTTGATTGCTTTCTTGAGTGCACGGTAAGAGAGATTTAGGGAAGGCTTTTTGTGTGTTTCCCATAGATGGTGCCAATCTGATGCTACTTGATCCGAGGTGGTGTACAAACCGAGGTCACAGTAAGATAATCCTTGCCAACAGGACAGAGCCAAGGTGGAAGGATGAAGCCGCCCTCCAAGATCTGTAATCAAGAAGGATGTCAGAGGCCCCAAAAGTTATCCCCAGGTAGGCACTCTGACGCTCAAGTCAGTAAAAAGTTGTGGGTGGTCGGGCCAAGCAGTTAGAGAACAGTGCTGGTCTGAGCAGAGTAATAGTAGGGGTGCTAGAAGTTGGAATCCCTTACCTTGAGCGGGAGGTACCTTTTCATAGTCGAAGGTCCATGTCCTAATCGGATTAGGCTTCCAGGGCTGTCGGGATGAGGTTAACCGCACAACGGAGTTGTCCTCATCCTCTCATATTTTTGGGATAGAGTCCTAATCCCCATCGGAGTTGTCCCCATCCTCTCCTATTTTTGGTTGTACTTATCCGCACGGCGTGGAATCGACGTGGCTGGGAAGATAAGGTAGGAGCTATAGAAGTAGTATGGCGCGGTCATGGCCGTGAAGCCGATGTATGCCACAGAGATGGCAAAGTGGTACCGACATAGCTGAGGTGACTGAGTGACCACGTGGCATCAGAGCCAGTTCAACCATAACCCGAACAATAAGGAAACAAACTTTCTCTTGAAATTGGTAAAATGGTGCCCAGTGTTCATAGAAGATCATTGTCCATCAGCATTTGGTTGGTGATGCTGCTCAATCTGAGGTGGTGCACGAACTGAGGAGAGCAACCAGATAGTTCTTGCTGGCAGGGCGGGGCCGAGCTACAAGGACAAGACCGCGCTTCAAGACCTGTGATCAAGGAAATAGAAGTTAGAAGCCCGAGGAGTTACCCTCGGGTAAGCACTCCGACGCTCAAGTTAGTAAGAGGTGGTAGTTGGTCGGGCCGAGCTATAAGGATGCTGGTCCGAGCTAAGTAGCAATACGAGTGTCAGAAGCTGGATCCCTTACCTCGAGCATGGAGTACCTTTTTATAGCCGAAGATCCATGTCCTGGTCCAACTGGGCTTTTGGGGTTGTCGGGATGAGGTTAGTTGCCAAGGTATTCAGGATAGAGTTCCATTCCCCAACGGAGTCGTCTTCATTACTCCTCCTTATCTGTAGTTGTGCTCATCCATATGACGTGTAGTTGACGTGGTTGGAAGGATAAGATGGGGGGCCAGAGTGGTAGCGTATCTCGGCTGGGCTAGGCCGACGTAGCTGAGATAGGCCGACGTGGCCGAGCTAGGATGACGTGGTAGGGCGATAGCTGGGTGGCCACGTGTCTCGTAAGGCCAGCTCAGCCATGTGCCGAACACCACTCCCCCATTCTTGAAGTTGAGGAATGAAATAGTCCAATTCGTTCCTCGGCAAAAGAACTTCAAGTTGATGTCTGGATGGGTGTCTGGCCCCTTTGGTGTTCCTCGGTGCCTATCACAATCTTGAGAATCGGGCAATATGGAAAATGACTGAGGAATCTTCCCATTGTCAGTTATAGAACTCTAAGAGCTCTGACTTCAAGTTGATGTCCGGTGGACCTGAGCGAACCCCTAGCACCACGTCGGTGGGTGGACCGCTGCTGCGGGGTGGACCGGAGCAATTAATGCACTAGTCGTTGCTTGTCAAGGTTGTCGCTTCGGTTTTCGAGGCTTCACACATGCGGTAACAGTCATATCGATTGGTCTTCCTGAGCTTTGTTAGGGTGGCTCTCGATCCCTACCGTACATCTAGCATCGATTCGTGTCCCTATGGACTATAAGAAGGGGTGAAGGGGCATTCCCCCTTTGCCATTTACGAGAGGAGTTGCTGGGATAGCTCAGCGGGGTGATGTCATCATTGCTCGACGCTTTATTTTTGTTCCTTAGCTTCAAGCTCAGTAAGATGACTTCCTCATCTTCCCATTCTTCTTTCTCTTCTAGCTCTTCTGGTTCTAGTGGGTCCGATTACGAATCCAAGGTTGGGGTTTTTGAGGATGCTGAGGTTGAGGGGGTCAAGGTTTAGGAGGCCGAGGTTGGTCCCTCTAGTGTAGAAGCCAAGCTTCCGCCACGCGCTGGTTGCCGATTTGGGACTACGCCCTCTGCGTTGGGCCTCGAGGATATGGCTCGGATTTGAGCTATGTATGACATCCCCGAGGATTTCTGAATGAGGTGCCCACAGCACGGTGAAATGGCAACTGATGCTCAGCCCGACGAACTTTGTGTGTACGAGAACAGTCTGGAGGTCAGGTTGAGGTTTCCTCTGAACAAAGGGGTTGCCGAGGTACTCGCATGGTACCGAGTACTGCCAGTGCAACTGATGCCGAACTCCTTTAGGTTTTTGGTTGGCCTTTTGTCCTACTGCACTGTCCGTGATATCGAGTTGACCCTGGGTATGGTGAGCTTCCTTCTTCAGCTCAAACCTCATTAGCAAGGCTATTTCTATTTCTCGACTAGGAAGGACATCAAAGTGCTGGTCAGGGCTCCTTCCTCTATGAAGCACTGGAAGGTAATTTTTTACTTTGCCCACTGTCCTGGGGGCCTCCCCATCCTGGTCGTGCTACAAGAGCCAAGAACGAGAGTGCCCCAAACTCAATGGTCAGCGCTTACTTGGGAGGAAAGGTTGAATCTGAGCATGATCCACAAGATAGATGTAAGTGTGTATACATGCTCGAAGATGCTGAAGCTCAGCGTGTTGATGCGTGGGGTGGCTGGTCTATCCTTTTCGTTGGTTTATCTTTTTGAACTTTCTTTGCATCGTTGTTTTCAAACTTACTGTCGTGCTTTCGTGGTGCAGGTGTAAAGATGGCTAGTGAAGAGGAGATCGTACGCCAGATGAAGGAGAATCACCAGAGGCAGAGCTGGGATAGCGCGGTACTGCAGGTCCGTGCCGAGGTAGTTCCTCCCTTGAGGTCTTTTGAGAAGGCACCTCGCCGGCAGAAGAGAGCTCGGCGGTGGGGAAACGATGATGAGGACGTAGTGGTCGTGGAACCCAGGGAAGCTCGCTCGACGGCTTTCCCTATGCAAGTTGAGGTGGGTAGCAGTAGCTCGGACATCCATGTGCCGTGCTTGACAATTCATAGTCGGGACGGGCTAGACTCCCAAAGTTCCCGTTCATAGGTCAGCTGAGTCAGGTAGGTCAGCGATGCGCTGCCGAGCTATGCGTTGTGGGGTCAGGCCGTTCGGAGGTCAGCTGAGTCAATGGGTTATACCGAGCTATATATGCGCAACATTATCGTGTAGCTCGTGCTCTGTGCAGTTTGTGTGCATGTAGTGGGTTAGGCGCTCAATGTTTTGCTTGAACGAGGTGCTCTTTTATTAATACTAAATCATTGATAGTACATTCGTAGGTTTCCTATTTTCCAACTCCTCAATATTGGTCAACCATCCAGGTCTTCGAGCCTATAGGTGCCCAGACCAAGAACCTTGGTGACTCTATACGGCCCTTCCCAGTTTGGTCTGAGCTTTCCTTCTCCGGGCGTGGACACTATGACTTTGCGAAGGATGAGGTCGCCTGTCTTGAACTCGCGTCTTCTGACTTTAATGTGGTAGTACTTCACCATCCTCTACTGTTGTGCTACCATCCGAGCATATGCTTGGTCCCGGGCTTCCTCAATCAGGTCTACTTTTGCGCAGAGGTCCTCGTTGTTCTGGTCTTCATCGAAGAGCTCGGTCCAGAGGGTTGGAAAGCCAATCTCTACAGGAACCACTGCTTCGGCTCCGTAGGTCAGGCTAAAGGGTGTCTCACCAATGGCTATCCATGGAGTAGTCCTGTATGCCCAGAGTATGCTCAGCAGTTCCTCGGCCCACCTCCCCTTGGCCTGGTCTAGCCGAGTCTTCAGGCCGTGCAACAAGGTTTGGTTGGTCACCTTGGTCTGCCCATTGCTTTGGGGTTGATGTACAGTAGTGGTCCGATGGTCGATCTTCAGGTCGGAGTAGAGGGCTTCGAACTTTTGATCGGTGAACTGTGTCCCGTTATCTATGATGAGGATGCACAGAATACCGAATCGGTAGACAATACTTTGCCAGGAAAAGTTTCGGGCATTACGCATAGTAATGCACGCCAGAGCTTCGGCTTCCACCCATTTGGTGAAGTAGTCCACCGCCACTAGGAGGAACTTTTTCTGAGCAACTGTAGTGGGGAAGGGGCTGAGGATGTCCATCTTCCATTGCACGAATGGCCATGGGCTAATGATTGGCTTCAGGGGGACTACAAGTTGGTGATGGAGATTGGAGTGTCGTTGACAACTGTCACATCTTCGAACTAATTGGGTTGCGCCTTGCTTCATCATCGGCCAGAAGTAACCTTGCCAGAGTGCCTTGCATGCCAGCGTTTGTGCACTGGGATGGTCTCCACAAATACCTTTGTGGATCTCCCTAAGGACATAGTTTGCCTTGGATGGAGAGAGGCATTTCAAGTAGGGGAGAATGTATGATTGGCGGTAGAGTTGACCCTGGATAAGACAATATAGATCTGATCTATGTTGGAGCTTCTTCGCTTCTGTTTGATCTTCTGGAAGTATGCCTTCGTGGAGGTACTATGCTATGGGGTCCATCCAGGATGGGTCATGCTGTACCGGGAGGATGAGGAGAGTTGTCTTCGTGATGCTCGGCTGGGCCAGAGTGTCCAACTGTGTTGTCTTGCCGAGGTCGGTTCTCGGGGAGCTGGCCAACTTGGATAGCGTGTCGGCTCGCATGTTTCAGCTCGAGGAATCTGCTGGATATTGAAGTGCTCAAGTCGACAAATGAGCCCCTGCACCTTTTGTAGGTAACCTGCCATCGTAGGCGTTCTTGTCTCAAATTGTCCGTGGATCTGGTTGACCACTAGCTGAGAATCACTGAAGGCTTCTACTCTCCGAGCTCCCAGGTCTAGGGCGAGGCGTAGCCCGGCGATCAAAGCCTTATACTTAGCTTCGTTGTTGGACACTTTAAACTCGAACCTAAGGGCATGCTCTAACACCATGTCATCCGGGCTGAGAAGAATAAGGGCAACTCCGCTGCCTTGCTGATTGGACGAGCCATCCGCGTGCAGGGTCCATATTTGCAGTGGCAGGGCAGGATCCTCGGTGGTGAATGTGCATTCAGCAATGAAGTTGGCTAGGGACTTAGCTTTAATCGCGGGTCAAGGTGAATATTCAATGTCGAACTCACTCAACTCCATGCTCCATTTGATTAAGCGGCCAATGCTTCCAGCCTTTGGAGGACTTGCTTAAGCGGCTAGTCGGTGAGCACTCAGATACTATGGGCCTGAAAGTATGGTCTGAGCTTTCTGGCTGAGGTGACTCGAGACAGAGCCATTTTCTCCAAGTTGGAGTACCGGGTTTCCGCGCCACCAAGTACTTTGCTGGTGTAGTAAATTGGCCTTTGTACCCGGTCTTCCTCCTTGACTAGTACCGAGCTGACGACCTCATCCCTGGCCGAGAGGTAAGGCAATAGCTCATCCCCTAGGCTCGGATTAGTGAGGAGAGGCGGCGAACTTAGGTACCGCTTCAGTTCTTGAAAGGACCATTCACATTCCTCGGTCCATTTGAAGTCATTCGGTCATTTGATGGTTTTGAAGAAGGGTAGACACCGGTCTGCAGATTTGGACATGAACCTACTAAGGGCGGCTATTCTACCGGTGAGTCGCTGCACATCTTTGTGGGTTCGGGGCGATTGCATGTCAAGGATGGCCTGTATCTTCTCTGGATTTGCCTCAATCCCCCTTTGCGTCACCATGAACCCCAGGAAGCACATTTGGTCGGGTTCAACTTCATCTTATACTTCCTGAGGGTATTAAAAACTTCCTTTAGGTCGGCAAGGTGCTACTCGGCCTTCTTGCTCTTCACTAATATGTCGTCGACGTATGTCTCTACGTTTTGGCCGAGCTGATCTTTAAACACCTCATTCACCAGCCGTTGGTAAGTGGCGCCAGCGTTCTTGGGGCCAAAGGGCATGACCTTGTAGCAATATAAGCCGCAGTCGGTGATAAAGGCTGTTTTCTCCTGGTCATCAGGATGCATCCGGATTTGATTGTACCCTGAGAAGGCATCCATGAAGCTCATGAGCCCATGGCCCGCCATTGCGTCAACAAGTTGATCGATCCTTGGTAGAGGAAAGTTGTCTTTGGGGCAAGCCTTGTTTAGGCCGGTGAAGTCGATGCATATCCTTCACTTCCCATTGTCTTTTTTCACCATTACCACGTTGGCCAGCAAGTCAGGGTACTTGACCTCCCGAATGAAGCCGGCGTCGAGTAGCTTTTGTACTTCGTCTGCAATCACTTGTCACCGTTCTGTTGCAAAGCTCCTCTTCCTCTATTTTATAGGTCGGTAGCGGGGGTCGGCGTTCAAACGGTGTATAATGACTTCAGGGTCGATCCCCGGCATATCTGCCGCCGCCGACCAGGCAAATACGTCGGCGTGGTCTCTCAGTAGTTGTACAAGCTATTCCCAGAGGTGGTCATTTAAGAGAGAACTGACTTGGACTGTCTTCTCGGGATCTCCTTTGTTAAGCGGCACTTGGATGAGGTCCCCGACAGGTTGATTGTGATGTGTCCTCACTTCATCTCAAAAGTCATAAGCTTCTTTCATCAGTGTTTTTGCGGCCGGTCGTGGTCCTCGACAAGAGAGCAAGTAGCATTGTTGTGCAGTTCTTTGATCTCCACGTGCTACCCCTATGCCATATTCGATGGGAAACTTCATAGCAAGATGAAATGTGGAGACTGCAACTTGCAGAGCATCAAGGGTCGACCTACCAAGGATGACGTTGTACGAAGAGGGGCAACGAACCACAGTGAAGTCCACCATGGTCGTTGTAGTAACGTCACCGTCTCCAATCAGTAGGGGAAGAGTTATTTTCCCAGTGGGTAGGAGGGACTCCCCCAAGAAGCCCATTAGGGTAGTGTTGACAGGAGTGAGGCGCTCTTTTTCGATGCCGAGCTTTTCAAATGCGTCCTCGAAGAGTACATCGACAGAGCTACCCGTGTCAACCAGGACCCGTCTCATCCCGAGGTTGGCCACCTCGATTGTGATTACCAAGGCATCGTCATACAGGGTCTGGATCCTCCGGAGGTCATCGTCGGTGAATGTGATGGTCTGGCCGCACTTCTTCTTGTGTCCCCGATTGTCGATTTCACACAGTCGTGCATACTTCTTGCACCCCGAGCTACTCTCCCCTCCTGCAGCGATTCCACCTGATATGACGTGGATCACACCAGTAGGGGGAGCTCGGGGCGGCGGTCGAGCATCCTCCGCATGCTGTTCTTCTTGTGCCAGCTTCTCGCTCTTGATGAACCCACCAAGGTATCCGCGCCTGACTAGGTCTTTAATGTGGTTGCATAGGTCGAAGCAGTTCTTCGTGTCGTGACCATGATCTATATAGAACTCGCAATATTTGTCGTGATTCCTCTTGTTGCTTTGCATTTTCATCTTCTCGGGCCAATGAACGTAGTTATGATCGTGGATTTGCATCAGGACTTCAAACCGCGGCATATTGAGCGACATGAAGTTCCATTAGGTCGGTGGGGGTCTTCGTGGTCTTTGGTCGGGTTGGTGGTCTTGCCTCTTATTGTCCCGATCTGATCTTTCTGACTTTCGCTCCTCAGTATCTCTCCTCCTCTTGTCGGGCCTCTCTTCCTCATCCCATAGTTGTGTCTGCGCTTATTCTACGTTGATATACTTCTGCGCATGGCTCATCAGTGTTGTCAGGGTTTGCGGAGGGTTCTTGGAGATGGAGAAGTTGAATGGGGATGGGCCGAGGCCATGTTGGATAGCGGTGATAGCCACAGACTGGTTCAGGTTCCTAACCTATAACGCTTCCTTGTTTAATCTGGCTAGGTAGTCTTTGAGGGACTCGTTTTTCCTCTGTTGCACCTGCATGAGGCTGGCCGAGGTCTTCCAATGCTTTTGACTCGCCGTGAACTGAGCACGAAACCAGGTCTCCAACTGTTCCCACGACGCTATTGAGCGTAGAGGCAGGGAAGAATACCATGTTAGGGTTGGACCTGCGAGGGTGGCCACTAAAGTTTTGCACATCAAGCCCTCGGAGGATCCATGCAACATTAACTGAGCCTTCAACGCTTCAATATGGTCAGCGGGATCAATGTTTCCATCGTACTTGTTAAGCTGAGGTGTCCGCCATCCTGTGGGAGCTACGTCGTCCACAATTTCTTGGATGAAGGGTGGTTCCTTTGCCGTGGGCACGATCGGTGGCGTGGGCTGATCTACAACTGGCGTCATGCTTCTCTAGTTGTGTTCTAGCTCTTCTAAGCGCTGACGGAGTTCTCGAATTTCATCATCCCTTTGGTCCGGAGCCACAGTGTGCATTGCCCTTTCCTTCTTGGGGCGTACCGCACGGTCTTTCATGGAGTTGGATTTGGCAATGGAGACCACGTGAGGTTGCGTTCGTCTACCGAGCCTTTCCTTGGCAGGGATTCGTGAGGTTTGGTGCGTCTTGCTACAAGAGCGGACGGAGGGGGCCGACCTTCTTATTGTATCCTGCTTTTCTTGGTTGGATCGCGCTATGCCCTTGTCTGCTCGGTGCATAAGGGGGGACGATCTTGTTGGGCGGTGCCGCGGGTCCTAGGTTTTGCATCATTTCGAAGATCTTATCGACATTTTCTTGCATTGATAGGAACTGTTCAGGATCAATCGCGGCCGGAGCCTGTGGAGTTTCTTGATGCAGAGGACTACGGTGGTGAGACTCCCGAGATGGGGATCGGCCTGTTGAACGCTCGGGCTGGTTTTTGGGCATCTTGATCGCTTTCTTGATTGTGCGGTAATGAAGGATTTTGGGGAAGGACTTTTTGTGTAGTTCCCACAGACGGCGCCAATCTGATGTTGCTCAATCCGAGGTGGTGCATGAACTGAGGAGAGCAACCAGATAGTCCTTGCTGGCAGGGTGGGGCCGAGCTACAAGGACGAGACCGCACTTCAAGACCTATGATCAAAGGAAACAAATGTCAAAGGCCCGAGGAGTTACCCCCGGGTAAGCACTCCAATGCTCAAGTTAGTAAGAGTGTCAAAAGCTGGATCCTTTACCTCGAGCATGGAGTACCATTTTATAGCCAAAGATCCATGTCCTAGTCCGACTAGGCTTTCGGGGTTGTCGGGATGAGGTTTGCCACCGAGGTATTCGGGATAGAGTCCTATTCCCCAGCGGAGTCATCTTCCTTACTCCTTATTTGTAGTTGTGCTCATTCATATGACGTGTAGTTGATGTGACTGGAAAGATAAGATGGGGGCCACAATGGTAGCGTAGCTCGGCCATACTAGGTTGACATGGACGAGTTAGGATGATGTGGTAGAGCAATAACTGGGCGGCCACGTATCTCGTAGGGCCAGCTCAGCCATGACCCGAACATATGGTTTATAAAAAAACTTAAAAAATACCTGAAGGATATTTATATCTTTTTATATATCATTTAACAGCCGTTAATGGCAGTACTTATCAGCATCAAAGTGGACTAAGCCCAAAATTGAGGAATTTCCCTTTTTTTTTGAATAAGATAAGAATTTCCCCTAGATTGGATGGACTACGAACAAGGAACAACCAATGGGCATAGGTTCTCTTCTGTAATATTGTTTGTAATATTGTTTTATGTCAAGGGGTAGTTCTGTATCTTAATGCAGTATAACCGACCTAACGATAAGAGAAATTCTTAAATAGAGTTACAGAAATGGTGAAGAAGAGACTAGCATATGAAATGGAAAAAGGTATTACGGTGAATTTCTCTGTCTTGCCGGAGGGTTGCATCTCCAACATCATCTCACTCACTTCTCCTCGGGATGCTTGCCGATTGTCGGCGGTCTCGTCGGTCTTCCGGTCGGCGGTAGATTCGGACTCCGTGTGGGAGAGATTTCTGCCGTCTGATTACCAGGAAATCCTCTCTAGATCAGTCTCTCCGATCGCCTTCTCATCTAAGAAAGATCTCTATTTCTATCTCACCGATCATCCCATCATCATCGACGGCGGGAACAAGGTAATATAATAAACCCCTGGTTTTCTACTAATATTATCTTCTTAGAAACATAGAAAATCTGTGTAATAGACAAAAAGAACGAAGAGCAAAACATTAAGGACCGCTGGTTGTTTTTGTTGATTGCAGAGCTTTGCGTTGGAGAAAAGCAGTGGAAGCAAATGTTATATGATAGCAGCTAAGGAGCTTTCAATCGTATGGGGAGATACTCCTAGGTATTGGAGGTGGATTTCCCTTCCTGATTCCAGGTCTCTCTCTCTCTCTCTCTCTCTCTCTCTCTCTCGTTCTTGGTATAATGTGATTTTGGAATAAACAGGTTCCCGGTGGTGGCTGAGCTCTTGAATGTGTGTTGGCTCGAAGTGCATGGGAAGATGGATACGCGAATGCTATCACCAAGAACGACTTATGCTGCTTACATCGTGCTCAAGTTTGAGGAGGTCAGACGAGGGCTTGACGTCAACCCGGCAGAGGTGTCAGTGAGGTTCGTCGGAGGTGGGGGTGGGGCTGTTGATGAAGGAATTCGCAATGTCTATCTGGACCCTGAAGGCAATATTTCAAATCAAACTTGGACGGCACGAGATCGGCTTCAGGAACTTTTCCACAATCTGAGACAGTTCATGTTGACACCGTCCGTCGTGCGGCCATCCGTGTCTTTGTCACGACAAAATGGACTGTTCCCACGGGAACGAGGAGATGGGTGGATGGAGATAGAGATGGGTGAGTTCTTTAACGATTGGGGAGAAGATGGGGAGGTGGAGATGAGTCTCATGGAGATCAAAGGTGGTAATTGGAAGTCTGGCCTCATCATCCAAGGAATTGAGCTCAGGCCTAAACAGAGTAATTAATCAGAGTCTCCAACCCATTCCCCTTCGTTTTATTATTTTTTTTTCTGTTTTCATTTTCATAGATGGAATGATCGATAGCTAGAAAAAAGATGATATGAGTAATGTATGTTTTGATTTTCATCTTTTGTTATCTAATTGTTTGGAACCCAATTGTTGAAAATTGTGCTAAGAAGTTGTTAGCTTAGAAGAGGAATTATGTGTCTCTTGGGGAGTGAATTATTTTGATAAAGTCTACCTTAGCAAACCTTCCAGTTTACTTCCTCTGTCTTTAAGATAACACAAAAGGAGGTATCAAAAATAGAGAAGATAATGAGGGATTCCTTATGGGAGGTTGATAAAGAAAGAAAAGAAAGAAAGGATCACTTGGTGAGATGGGAGTTAGTGTGCAGAAGTAAGAAGCAAGGGGGCTTGGGCTTACACAATTTAAGAAAGAAGAATATAGTTTTGTTGGGTAAATGGCTATGGAGATAGCCTTTAGAGAGGGAAAGACTTTGGCATAAGGTAATAGGTAGTATTCATGGGTGTGTAGGTAACAGTTGGGATGCTTGTGTTTCTTGACGAGCCACTTTGAATTCTCTGTGAAAGGCTGGATATTCGTGACATTCTTCCCAATTTCCTAAGCCTTGTTAGGTATGATGTGCGTATTGGGATAAGGGGAGGACGTCTGGCATGATAGCTCCACTCTCAAGGACCTTTTTCCCTCCATGTTTTCTCTGTCCCTATTTAGAAATGGGCCCATTCAGAGCTTGTCTTCTTTTCTCAAACTTTTGGGCACAATTGGAATTTGGGCTTTAGAAGAGATATGAGAGATTTAGAGCTTGACCAAGCTGCTTCACTTCTCAAAACTCTTAACTCTGTTTTTTTTGGATTACTCTAAACCTGATGCTTGTACTGGACTCCTAATCGATGGGCTTGTTTTCTTGTGCTTCTTTTTTCTCTTGGTTATACCCTGTCCCTAACCCTCAACCTTTCTTTTGCAATGAAATTTGGTCCAAACCCATCCCCACTAAAGTGGGAGCCCTTTGTTAGGAAGTCTCTCTTGGGAAGAGAAGACCTAACCTTAGTATATCTCCAAACTGTTGTTTCCTTTGCAAAGCTAATAAAGAAAGCTGTTACTACCTACTGATCTCATGCCCTTTTTGTTGTACAACACTGGGAAAAGATTTCTGGTCATTTTGGATGTAGGTGGACAGTGCCATTGCATATTGGTGGACTCCTTGACTCAACTACCTTCAGGTGGTGTAAGAGAAGAGGGAGAGTGTTGTAGAGATGTGCTAGGACTGCTTTGGTATGGACAGTTTGGGAGGAAAGAAATGCTAGGATTTTTAATGACAAAGAAAGGGATGATGCTACTATTTGGGGTTGCATTTCGAGCAGGTCTATCATTTGGTATAAGTAATTCATTGGATCTTTTCTCACAATTCTCCTTTGATGGTCTTTGGAGAATCTGAGAATTGGTTGCAAAATCTTCTTTAGTCAAGAACAAGCCTGTAACAGATTGGAGCCCTCCGAAGAAAGCTTTATACAGAGGGTCAGATTGTTGCCTTGTTTTTTGGTCCAATTGAAGTGGGCGATGATTGTTGGTGCATAGGTTCAAGCAATTCTACAAGGAGCATATATTGCTAGAGATCTGAACTTTGGGAGGTTGCTAATTGAAGATGATTCTAAACTGGTATTTGGTGGTTGAAGGAGTTGGGCTGTAACTTGGTTCTTTAGGGGGGCAATGAGAAGATTCAAATGGCTAACTTCCAACATATTAGTGAGAGTTCAGTGGGAGACTGGAAGAGGAGATCAGCTAATGGGCTGGAAGACTTTCTAGCTAATCAAGGGGTGCATAGGAGTCGTTTATTCTGGGATCATTTGTAATCTTCTTTTGTTTTTGAGGCCGCCTCGTGCCTCTTTATGGATATTTTATGCTGTATCCTCCAATAGTTCTTATTTAATCTTTATTAAAATGCTTCTTACTACTTATCAAAAAGAACAAAAAGAAATCTGAATTACAAAGTTGATATAGAAATGGAAGAAATGTGGTCCCCTGGCTAGTTTTTAGATTGGCTATGAACTTTTAAGAAACAGTTCTAAAAGGCTATCACCTTGTTCTGCTGGCCTGCTGATGTCTTTCACGTGGGTATTCAAGAAGTTGAAATAGCCAGATAAGGGGATTGGATTATTTTCACTGAATACTGACTTCGGCAGTGGTAGTGGTGATTGTTGAATCAAATAGAGAATCAGAGATGATGAAATTTATGAAGTTGCAACTCCAGCAGCTTCCAGTGTCACAACTATAGCAGCTTTGGCAATAAATCATGGTGCTTACCAGTGTTTTAAAAGGTGTGGGAGGCGTACAACAAAAGGTGTGCCTCTAGGTGAGGTGCCCCCAAAATGCCCTGAGGCGTATGCCAGAGGCATTGACACCTCTGAGGCGTACACCTCAGGTGCAAGAGGCATACGCCTCATATGCTTTTTGCATGAGGTGTATGCCTCATGTGCCTCAAGTAAAAAGACAAAAAAAAAGAGAAAAAAAAGGAAAGGAAAGGAAAAGAAAAGAAAGGGAAGGGAAAGAAAAAAAAATGAAAGAAAGCCCCCCTTTCAACTATTGATATGCACCTTCATTCTTCTTAATTTAAAAGATTTTTATTAAAAATAAAGAAAAATGAGATCCTCCTTCCTCTTCTTCTTCCTCATACCCCCTCCTCTTAAGTAGACATGTTCAGGAGGATTATGCCTCTTATGTTCTGAACTATGCCTCACGCCTCTAGGTAGTGGAACACCTCGTGTCATGCCTCTGCGTTTTAGAACATTGGTGCTTACTTGGCTTCAGCTGCTTCTTTAATCTGTGGTTCTATCCAACTTCTGCATTATCCATTGACTTACTCCGTGTAGCTGCACAGCCTGCACTGAGAGTACAATATCCAACAGGGAAAAATGGTTGGGAAAGAGATGCAAAATCAAGACCCCTACCCACTAACACAGGAGAGACAGATCTCGACAAGGGATAATGACAATCTGTCCTTAATTCTTTCTTGGAATGGCTTATATTTTCTAATTAATTTGATTTTTGTCTGAACCTGGTGTTGAAGAATATGTGGATAGTGTACAAGAACAAAAGATTTTCCCTCTTCTATTGATGCATGATGCAATGAAGTGGTCAGTCATCAAATTGTTGGGAGATTTTCATTTCAGGCTGTCAATTCAGTATAGACATTGGAAAAGCATTTTGGCAAGATATGAGTAATTGTAAACAGTCATTGCTGAAGGAAGAAATGCTTGGAGGGTTCAAGGATATTCTTTGAGGGAGACTAGAGAGAGAGGGAGAGGGGTAGGAGTCTCAAGAATTCCCTGCAGTGGTAGGTGGATATAGGCATGTAAGTACTTGATGCTTTAAGTCGTGTCTATTAATAATTATCTTACAAAATGACATTTGATAAATGTTCATTTTCTAGTCATTTTCAGAAAATTATTTATTTTTATTTAATTTATATGCAGCCAAGTAGAGCCTTAATGAAGAAAGTTTAAGAGTTCAAGGCTAATAAATTTGTTGAAATTTCTTAGATTGTCTGAGCCTTATTCTTCTCCTTTTGCTAGGTAAACGTGGGTTTGAGAGGAGGGGAGAGTTGGGACTGTTAGAAAATTTGGTTCAACTCCTGATGAATTTGCAAGGCCACCACCAAATTACTTGTTCATCAGTTCATCACTTCTATGGTCAGCTTGCCATGGTCCAACATTACAATTTAGATTTAGCAAAGAGAAAAATGGTCAAACTCTTGGCTAAGTGCATTTAGACAGTAAAATAGTCCAACACTTGTTAGTGGACAATTCATTAATTTTCTATTCTCATTTGACTTCCACCAAACTCTAGAAAGACGGAAGAATCTTATTAAGGAAGCTTTAGACCAATGTTTTAAAACGCGGAGGCGTGACGCGAGGCGTTCCACTACCTAGAGGTGTGAGGCGTAGTTTAGAATGCAAGAGGCGTAAGCCTCCCGAACACAAGGAGGCTTACGCCTCCTTAAGAGGAGGGGGGTTAGGAGGAGGATGAAGAGGAAGGGGGGATCTCATTTTTTCTTTATTTTTAATAAAAATCTTTTATATTAAGAAGATTAAAGATGCATTACATTAGTTGAAAGGGGGGGGGGGGTCTTGTTGAAGCGGAAGCGGAGCAAGACCCCCCTAAATAAAAAAAAAAAAACGAATTGGGCTGCATTGAAAGGGGGTGAAGCCCCCCAGCCGAAGGGGCAGGGGGCAAACCACTTTCTTTCCCCTTTTCTTCCCTTCCCTTTCCTTTCCTTTTCTCTTTTTTTCTTCTCTTTCTTTTTCTTTGCCTTCCCTTTCTTTTCCTTTCCTTTCCTTTCCTTTTTTTTTCTTTTTTTTTCCTGTCATTTTATATCAGATATGCATGAGGCGCATGAGGCGTACGCCTCTTGCACGCCTCATGAAAAAAGCGCAAGAGGTGTACACCTCTTGCACCTGAGGCGTACGCCTAAGAGGTGTCAGCGCTTCTGGCATACGCCTCAGGGTGTTTTGGGAGTGCCTCCCGGCGTATGCCTCCCATGCCTTTTAAAACACTGCTTTAGACAGACACGGGGGAGAGGGAAGAAGGTAGTAGCAGTGATGCTGTTGCTTCTCCTTCTCTTACTGCTACTGTGAATTTCGACATCTCATTAGAAGTTTGCATATCCAACATCATTTCCTTCACATCTCCTTGGGATGTATGCTGATTGTCATCAGTATCTTTGGTCTTTCTGTTGGCGGCGGAATCAGAAAATGTGTGGGAGAGACTTTTGCCTTCCAATTATTGGGACATACTGTCAAGATCAGTGCCTCCCATTGTTTTCTCATCTAAAAAAAGATATCTTTTTCCGTCTTTGCAATCATCCCATTCTCATAGACCACGACAACAAGGAAACCAAAAAATATGAAACAAAGTGGCAGATTTTCATTCCATTTAAGAGTGGTTAATCCAGTGTCAAGTCCCTACAAATAGACTAGCTAATCGGATTTGCTAGGTTGGCCTCCAGGTGGCAAATTTATTTGAATTGTAACCAAAGATACTGTTTTGTTGAAAGGGAGCTTTGTATTGGATAAATGCAGAACTGTTATATGATAGCAGCTATGGAACTTTCGATTGTATGGAGACTGGAGAGAGACCCTTCTCACAATTTTATAGTTTTGTGAATAGGTATCTTAAGTTAGTGAATTTGACATGTACAGGTTCTCGAATGTGGCAGAGCTGTTGAATGTGCATTGACTTGAGATCTGTCGCAGAGTGGAGATGTGAATGCTGTCTAGGAAAACAAATTATGGAGCTTTTCTCGTTCTCAATTTTGAGGGAGCACGTGACTTGACACCCACCTGGCAGAGGTGTGAGATTTGTTGGTGGTTGGCCTCCAGGTGGCAAATTTATTTGGATTGTAACCAAAGATACTGTTTTGTTGAAAGGGAGCTTTGTATTGGATAAATGCAGAACTGTTATATGATAGCAGCTATGGAACTTTCAATTGTATGGAGACTGGAGAGAGACTCTTCTCACAATTTTATAGTTTTGTGAATAGGTATCTTAAGTTAGTGAATTTGACATGTACAGGTTCTCGAATGTGGCAGAGCTGTTGAATGTGCATTGACTTGAGATCTGTCGCAGAGTGGAGATGTGAATGCTGTCTAGGAAAACAAATTATGGAGCTTTTCTCGTTCTCAATTTTGAGGGAGCACGTGACTTGACACCCACCTGGCAGAGGTGTCCGAGGTTTGTTGGTGGTGGACAACATAATTTGTATCTAAACCCTGGCAAAACAATTGACTAGTAGGGTCATGAGAAACATCTCCTTGACATGGTCCACAGAGTGGCAGCTGTGAAATTATCCCAGTTATTGTGACAAGAAGAGGAACGGTTCCCTTGCAACCAGGAGATGGGTGGGTGGAAGTTGAGCTGGACGAGTTCTTTAATGACCAGGGAGTAGATGGGAAGGTGGAGATGAGCCTCATGGAGGTGAGAGGTGGTCAGTGGAAAGTCTGGCCTCATCATCCAAGGAATTGAACTCAGGCCACAACAAAATAAAGCCCTTTGCTCTTATTATTTACGAGGACATCTTAGTTATGGACCTCTTCACTTCAACGATGATTCTGTAATTTAGTAGATTGAAATAAAGGTAAAAGAAGGCAGTCCAGACATGGATCGATCATGCAAGGTAAGTACTTAACTGCTTTTGAAATCTTGGCCCATTCTAGTTTCTACTTAAAAGTCTGAAGGTGGGTTTTGTGTTCCCATTTTCTTCCTGTGTCTTGTAATGACAGCTTACCAAATTAATGGTTGTGACCTGGGAGTTGCAGAAGATTGAAGGAGCCACCAGAAGCAATACAATTCTCTTCTTCGCACATCTTCCCAGCACCTGGATGTTGATCAATAATTGATTTTGTTTTTCTTTTGACAACTGATATGGATGTTGATCAATATGGTATCTGGAATGGACCAAGAATTTTTAATGCTAAAATATTCGAGTTAAATTTTCCATTAGGATAAGATTTGTATGATGTAAGAAACCCAAATTTCAGAAGTGTCAATTTTCTCATTGGAGTATAGACCTGGGAATTTAGGGGTGTCAATTGGGCTGGATTTGGTCCAATCCGATCCAGTCCAATGTGAGTCCATTATAAATGGACCAGGTCCAATCCAATCCAATGAATGTTATGGACCAATTTGGACCGGTCCATTTCAATGTCTGGACTGTCCAATCTGTTCAAATTCATTTTGATTTGGATTGGTTTTAACCCAAACCTAGTCCATTGACACATATTTTCCTCTTATATCAAAGGACTGGCTTAATCCAACCCAATCCAATATAAATTTGTTATGGACGGAACAGGTCCAATCCAATCTAATAAATATTTTGGACTGGATTGGTCCAATCCAATGTCTTGTTGGTCTGTCCAATCCGTCCAATTTGATTTTGGATTGAACGGGGTCTAATTTAAAACTGGTCCATTGATACCCTTACTTGGGATCAAATCCCGCTGCCACCAGGGTTGGGGAGGGGTTCATTGGTTGTCCGAGAGAGAGAGAGAAGCGGAAGTCTGGCCTCATCATCCAAGCAATTGGACCATACATAATGAAATAATAATGAGCCTTGATAAATATTATTTTTTTAATTTACTTTCACGTTTAAGTGTCAATTGAGAACCTATAGGTCAAGGAGTCGATGCTAAAACTAAGGCCCTGCTTGTTTTTCGGCAAGTTACTTATCTAGGTAAGTGTTCCAAGAAATATTTGGGTAAGTGTATTTATTCATGTTTTTTTATTTCTCATGTAAATAAAGGCAATGACTATTTTAGTCATAAAAATCTATTATTAAAAGGGGTATTTTTGTCTCATTCAAGTATTGGTAACTTTCCTTCAGGTGGAAAAGTTATTTACTTACTTAGGAGAGAGGTATCCAGGAAAATTAATTTTTCTTGATTCCCACATAAATCTGAAAAAAAAATACGGGTTTCTTAGTCAGTGGGAATCAATTTCTCTCTTTCAAAATCAAAAAAAAAAAAAGAAGAAGAAGAATGCCCCCTGAGAAAAATGTTTATTTTGTATATTTAATATTATTTTAATTCAACTATTTTGTCTTTGGATTATCAGGAAACAATTTTGTAATTGGAATGGCTAAAACCCATCAAGCAACTATTTTGTCTTTGAACAAATAGATTTACTGTAGAGAAATTTCTTTCTAACAAGACATACAAGTAACAGAAAGTAAGTAATAGGTAAAAGAAAAAAAAAGAAAATGAAAGGAAAGAAAAGAAAGGCAGGAATAAAGGGTACGAGGCAAATTATTGTTAAGTAATTATTTTGTTTCATTTTAGCAAGTGAAAGTTCAAAAGCATATCCTTTAATGTTGGAAATGGATGTGTATGCCCAGATCCGAACACTGGAAAACAAGCACAAATTTACACATTCCTCAATGGCATAAATACAGTATTTCCCCAGGTATGGGATCCTTGTTGACAGCACCTTCGCTAGTGGTGGTGATTGTTGATTCAAATGTAGAATGAAATTTCTTGTGTCACACCATTAGTGGCTATTGCTGTTTCTACCGTAGCAGACAGGGTAATAAGCCCTTTTGCTTCTAGCATTGCTTCGCCTGCTGCTCTCTTTTTCATCACCTCCAGCGTTAACCCACATTTTTTTTTATCAGCAACCCACCAATTAATTAACCCCATTTTGAACGGTTGTATAGTGGATATATAACAATACCAACAAGCAAAACAAAGATCAAGTGCTACCTAAGCAAGAACAACCAACAATCAACGAGGAAAAATATAAGGGCAAATTTTTTAAACTCAACTGATGAAAAATTTTAGAAAGATAAGAATCAGATTGTTGCTGTCTCCTCCGCCTGAGATACCTCTGTGACCTTCATTGCCAATCACCATATTGGCAGCGTTTCTAAGCCCTAGCTGATGGATCAGGGCTTGAACTCATTTGGAAGTTGGAACTCATCTTCCACCAGCATGGACACACAGGACGGGAGTTGCCACTCCTAGAACGAGAAGTTTAGTCTCCTGTTTCCAAATTCCGCCAAGCTCAGCATGGTAGTAGGAAACCAAATGTTAGGAAACTAAATGTGATTCCCATCGTACTATTCTGCCGATTCTTGTGTTGGCAACTGCTGAGAGCCTAAGATCAGATCGGCCAAGAAATGTAGGAAGTCAAATGTTAGCTGGATAGGGTTCAGTCTAACACAGGTTTATTACCATCAAACCATTCAATTACCGAAAGGTAATCAGTTCTGGTCCATTGCAATTCTTCAATAATTGAAAACTTAGGGGTTTTCATTGTTTACTCCACTTCAGAAATCCAAATGGCCTTGTAGGGCGTGCCAATTGATCGCTGTCTCCAGCTATAAAATGTGAAATTGTGTTCAGCTCCACTCATCCTAACACGTCAGCTCGACCCATAATAAAATTCCCACTATACCCCTCAACTCCCGAGGTTCTTGCCTAACCTCTCTGTTACCATATCTTCTTCTTCTTCTTCTTCTCCCCTAACCTATTTCGTTTGTGTTACCGTACCTTCTTCTTCCTCTCGCCTAACCTCTGTGTTACCGTACCTTCCTCTTCTCCCCTTCAGTACAAGCCTCGTGTATTCCCCTGTGCTTGTTCTTTTTTGGTCAGTGTCCCTAACTATGAGCAAAGTTCCCTTAGTCTCTCCAGTACGCCCTTATTTCAGATAAGTCCCGTTAGTTTATCCCGTTCGTAAGTTTCCATTATGCTCTGTGTTTGATCCCTGATTAAACAAGGTCGTATTAGTCTCTTAATCCCTTTGGTTCCAATCCAATAATTAACTTCTCGCTAGGTTGTGTTTTGCTCCCCGATGCGTTTCCATCCTCCCGAGCTCCGAAAATTTGTTGGCGGCTGTTTTCGGTGGTTTTTGGTCTTACCTACATCCCCATCCCTATTGGGTGAAGCACCACAATACGTGCAGTGGATCCTTTCTTACTGGATGGTAGGTTTCGTTGCATTCTCAAATTTGGTGTGACTTGGTAATTCCCTTTTGTTTTCAGTAATTGTTGATATTAACAATGAAAACCCATTAATTGATTAATTTGCACAACTATAGTTTTTTCGTTCTTTGTAATCCATTACAAGTTAGTTCATTGGTTCCTATCTTTGTATAAACAGAACTGTATTAGTGTGACAACTTTTGAGTGCAGTACATAGTTTGATGGCAGTGGGTTGTAAATGATTAAATTTGACTAACGTTGCCACATCCCAGAATTCACTATAAAAGTCCTTAGAAGAGTATTCTGGCATTATATTTTTCTTTCATTGACCCAACCGTAATAACCATCTTATTAAGGATTCTATTAAAGGAGAAAACGTTCGCTAGGTATCTTGGGTAATGAATTATTCAATGTTAGTTTTCTTTAACGAAATAGTATCTACTAATATGGACATCCCATCAAATAGCACAATAAAAAGAGCAGCCAATGGAGTGAAGGGAATCACTCCCCTTCAAATTTGTGATACTAGACGAAGTATTGCTACTGAAGGAGGAAGTGTATCCTTCGCATATCTATGACAATCCAAAACCTGCAGAAACTATTCTACAGCTTTTGGGTTAAATTTTTAGTAGAATAACATTGTTTTCAGAGTCCCAATAGTCATCTTCATTGCAAATTACATGTAATCACATACTTGTAGAAGAACGTTCAATGAAGACGGGGTGGGTATATGAGAACCCTGCCAATAGACCTTAAGGATGCAAATTCTTTGAGTGGGCAGTTCCTATAGGATATACGGATGAGGTTACATCCCCCGGTAGTAATGGTAGTATTTTAACCATGTCGGAGATCTGTAACGTTCCATAGATGATTGTCATAGGCAAGTCGAGTGTTTGAGATCAGCACAGGAGGTGGCCATCGAAGGTGTATGTAGAATTGGACAACTCGTTATTCTTTTGTTGATCCTTGTATTCCTTTCTTACATGTTATGAATGTAGTGCAAGACCAGATGGATTCAGCTTAAGGATTGGTTGTTATTGTGGTCCTCCCGCTATTTTGTTAATTTAGGTGTTGTTATGTGGGTTGGAGGGGGAGGAACTTTTCTCTATGGACTTATATTTATGTGGGTGGAATCTATGTTTGTTGATTGTATCAGTATCCTTCATTTTCTGTACCACCAATCATCCATTAGTACCATGTTTGTCATCTATTTGGCCGTGTGGTTTTGGTGTGGTCGCTTGTATATCAGTGAGAAGGAGATTCTTCACATCTATGTGTATGCTTCTTCAGCCACATGTGGTGCTTTGCGGTATCCATTTGAAGATGTGCCCCATACCTTTGGTCGTGTGGTAGGGTATTCTCCCCCATTGCGACGGTTCGAATTGTGGCCCGATCGAAGTTATCGATAGTCTAGGTGGAGGGAAACGGAGTTTTGCGTAAACCTCCTTTTTTCTCCCTTGGCCAAGGCCATCGTAAATTAGGCATCCCGATCAAGCCGGCTGTGGGGAGTTTGTGGAGTCACCCATCCCGATTACGCAGCCACCCTCCGGTCCACGTGCCATTGAGGGCAACTTAGTGGATTTGGCCACATGTGGCGCACTAAGGTTTAGGGTTAGAGATGGGTTATGGAACGACAACAACGTGGTAAGGTATTGTCTGATAATGCCAGGTGTCGAATGACGCTCCAATTGGAGTTATGGGTAGGCTCGACGAAGCAAAACGAAGGTTTTCGGTCAACCTCCGTTTCACTTCGTCGGCCAAGGCTGTTAGCAATCACGCGTGTCGGTCATTTCGGATGTGAATCTCGAGACATCGTGGAGTCCGCCATCCCAGTTTGGCAGCCAATGCACCACTGATCGGTTCCATGTGCCACTCAAGAGTGATTTAGTGGATATGGCCATGTGTGGCATAGTAAAGGTTTGGATTAGGAATGGGTCGATGGACAACCATAGTGTTTTGGGTATTATCCCACG